>NC_139217.1:350443787-351907537 GCF_055691185.1 Crinia signifera
TCTTTCCCCCCCGAGACAGCCCTGGCGGATATAGTGGTGATCCCGAAAGAGGGCAGAGACCCGACTAATTGCGCAAATTACAGGCCGATTTCCCTTTTGAATATTGACCTGAAGATTTACGCAAAAATTCTTGCCGGACGTCTGGCTCCTCTGCTTCAAACCCTTGTCCATCCGGACCAGGTGGGATTTATTCCTGGGCGCCAGGCGTCGGACAACACAAGGCGAGCGATTGACCTTATCCATATAATTCAGAAGCGGAAAAACCCGGCCTTGCTCCTGGCATTAGATGCGGAGAAGGCATTCGATCGCATATCGTGGTCTTTTGCCTTTGCAGTGTTGGAGAAGATGGGTATCTCTGGGCCCTTCTTAGAGGGGATTAAGGCACTATATCGCACTCCTTCCGCCCGGGTTGTTGTAAACGGGGCAAGGTCAGACCCCTTTATTATAACCAATGGCACCCGCCAGGGCTGCCCCCTCTCTCCATTAATCTTTGCTTTGGTCATGGAGCCTTTGGCGGCGAGGATACGCAATAACACGTCTATCCAGGGCATTAAAGTAGGCTCCGCGGAGCATAAAATAGCACTTTATGCGGATGATGTGCTCTTGACCCTCGCCAGTCCAGCGAGCTCTATCCCCCATTTACTATCAGAGATCCAACAATACTCCCACCTTTCCGACTATAAAATAAATGTGGGGAAAACCGAAGTTCTCGACTTCCATGTACCCGGACCCCTTAAAACTGAGTTGATGAATATGCTGCCCTGTAATTGGAATGGGAAAAAAGTTAAATATTTAGGCATCTATTTAACACATCATCACCACCAACTCTTTCAAGCCAACTTCCCGAGACTGTTAGACAGGATTAAATCAGACCTCTCCACTTGGTCCTCCCACTTAATTTCCTGGATAGGCAGAATACACTCTGTTAAAATGAATATCCTCCCACGTCTGTTGTATCTTTTTCAGACCTTGCCCATATATGTCCCGATTTATGTTTTTAAGTTCTTACAACACCAGTCATCCCAATTCATATGGGACAAGAAACGCCCCCGTATTAGACTAAAACTACTGCAGAGGCCCTCATGCCGGGGTGGCCTAGGGATACCCGATTTCAAGAGATATTATTACGCATCACAGTTGTCCCAGATCGTTCAGTGGTGCAACCCCTGGGGTGCGAGTAAAGTCTGGGTGAACATAGAAGCGGGAGACCTAGGCTTGAATACTTTGTCCTCACTGCTGTGGCTACCTAAAGCTAAACGTCCACGCTCTACAATGTCGCACCCGGTGGTGTCACGTGCTTTGGCGGTCTGGGACAGACTGAATAAATCATACAACCTAGCCCCGCCTCCCTCTCCATTGATACCTTTATTCCATAACCCCGCGTTTCCCCCGGGCATGGGATGCTCCTCCTTGTCTAGCTGGCTCAAAGAGGGCATTTATTATTTAAACGATATATCGGACAAAGCATCCTTCCCCCAGTTCTCCGAAGTCAGAGATGGCATGTCAATCCCCAACATAGATTTTTTTCGTTTTCTCCAGATTCGCCACTTCCACTCCAAAGTGGTGTCTACGCTAATGGCTAGGCCCCTAACCTCCGTTGAATATATTTGTTGGAGACGTGACTCATCTAAAGGTCTAATCTCGGCACTATACTCACTGCTAGACCCCCTCGCAGCCTCATCCCGGACTCCTCATGAAAAGGCGTGGGAGCGTGACATAGGTCTTTCTCTAGATGAGGAAGATTGGGAAGAAATACGCGATAATGCCGCGTCTATTTCTTTCATTTTACTTCTATTTTACTTCCATTTGTGTCAAAATAAAAGAAAATACATATAAATTGCTATACCGCTGGTACTATGTCCCCTCTAGGCTGCATAAGATATTCCCCGAGGTATCTGACAGATGTTGGAGGGGTTGCCCTTCTGAAGGTGATTTTCTCCACATTTGGTGGACTTGCCCCCATATCTCGAACATCTGGGGAGAAGTAATAGACTTACTCACAGCTTTGCTAGGCCATCAATCCCCCCCCCCCCCATTCTTTTTCCTACCGTCTATCTTTCCCCTCATCCCTCCTCTCTCCCCTTCCCATTCCTGTGGTCTCACCACTCCCTCCCCTTTTCTTCTTTCTAAGTTAAATACTGAAAACTTGGCAAATTGTGATACACGATATCTTGAGAGCTTGTAAAAACAGCTGGTCTGTATAGCCTGTTTATCCCTGTATTTGCTCAATAAAATTGTTTAAAAAAAAAAAAAATCTTTGATGAAAGTTTCCGGCTTCCTATCTCTCAAATCATTAAGAGAGGCTTTTCTAGGGATAGGTAGAGTAGAGGTTTTAACGAGGTAGGCAATGTGCATGTCCAACAAGTGTAGTAGACGCCCACTTTGTCCGCTTTTGTCAGGAGTAGCCTAGTCTCCACAAAAAGATATTTCAGCTGTGAAGACATAGGGAATTTGACAGAAACCCCTCTTTTGACCCTTCAATACCAGAAATAGATGTTGGAGCCTGCTTTATTTATTTTTATTGCTTTATTTCCACACAAAAAGAATTGATTTATGGACTTTAATCAGAGCCACTATCCTCTGGGACAGAGGAGGTCTCAACATCTGATGCAAGGAACATGGCTTCCTCATGGTCCAAGGAAACCTCAGAGTACGAATCATAACCAGGCTGTGGAATAGATCCTGTCGGTTTGGAGTGCATGTGGAAGTGTAGTCTTTATCCATCATCCACTAGAAAAACGTTTACACCTAGGCCAACTGGGAGTAGGAATGCGTCCATGCAGAAGAAGCCCAGGCTGGATACAGACTGGAGGCTGTGGGGAATTCTTGTTATGTCGCAGAAACACACAGATAGAGACATTCCTGGTCTAGATCATGTGGAGAAATTACAGTGAAACAAGACTTTGGTGCTTCGCTCTTGGTACAAATATTCAATGCACTCCCCACACACAAAGTTAAATAACCAGTGGTGTGCAATTAAGGGATAATACAATGAATGTTATTGCCACACAAATTAAGAAATATGTGGAGTTTTTGGAGGGGGGTGTAAACAATGAAGGCTATAACACAATGGACATATAGGGGGTTATTCTAGTCCATTCTTTCTGACAATATCCTTCTTAGATGGACAAAACCATGTGCACTGCGGGTGGGGCAGATGTAACTTGTGCGGAGAGAATTAGATTTGGGTGGGGTTTTTCTTCAAAGTGAGATCTATATTGAAGTGTAAAATCATGCAGTCAGTATTTTCCCTGCACAGAAACAAAATAACTCACCCAAATCTAATTCTCTCTGCACATGTTACATCTGCCCCCCTGCAGTGCACATGGTTTTGTCCATCTAAGAAGGATTTTGTCAGAAAGAATGAACTAGAATAAACCCCATAGTAATGTAGAACAGCATAGAATTAGAAGGACAAAATAATGTTAAACATATACTAGACACACAGTAACACTCAATGCAAGAAACATGGGCAGTAGCTGCTCAATAGTCCAAACCCCCACTTGGCATGAAGGAGCTTACAGTATAACCTGACCACTGACTGCAGTGGAGGTATACAGTGAGACAAGAAGCGCCACTCTCTGGACAATAGCTGAAGCCTGTGAGGTAAAATGGCTGCTTGGGGTCTCAGCTAGGGAAAGGAGGAGTAACCTACTGGCGGAATACCTATGCCAAAGCGCTAGGAGAGGAGCCAATGTGGAGAGCCAACCTCTTCCTTCAGCCAGGGACCAACAGGGCAATAACCAAATGTAAATGAGGTGCCCTTGTAGTCTAGCAGGAGTGCAAGAGACACAGATGCCCATTGTCAGTGCTATCAATGGTCTCCTACACTGGCAGTGAAAGCTGCTACAGATCCCTATGGTGTCCGGCTGAAGCTCCCCTTGCTGAAGAGGACCAGGCCGAAGACACTGACCTGTGGAGCAACATTGTGTGTGTCCTATAGGACACCAAACGTTGCTCCCTCTAAAAAAAAAAAAAAAAAAAACATGTAAAAGTTTGCTTAAAAGCAGCCATTTCAAACAATGTCCTCTCCTGTAGCCACCAAACTAAAACTGGGGTGGGGTTTCAGGTTCCAAGTCTCCTCCTGCACAAACCGTACCTGACTGTATGATGAAGAACCATTTTATGTAAATTTAAAATGAACCACATCTTACTCTATTCGAAATTGCAGTGTAAAAATTATATTGCTCAGTATTCCCATAATACATGAAAAAGTAGCCTATATATTTTCTGCTTGTTTTGCTCCTAAACATGGCCCTAAAGAAAACAAGATGTAATTTCCTCCTGAGTGCCATATTCTAACAATATCATTCTAAAACAGCATAAGCAAAAAAATCAAACAGACAAAACAAGATTACAGTATGTAAGAAGATGTTAGGAAGACAAGTTCCAAATGCAAAAAATCCAAAAGAAAAACAAAACCCAGGGTGGACAGGCTTCGCGTAATCACTCTGAAATGTGGGACAGCTAAACATTTTAGTATACATAGGCAGAAATTTGTTCCATTTTCCGAAGCAACATATTCCTGAAAGGACGGAAGAACAGCGTTCCATCAAGACGGTAGACTCAACATCCTGATATTGACAGACTGATGAAACCAGATACAAATCCATCCTGAGGCTATGGGCCTGCTTCAGAGCAAACACAAAACACAATAGTACTTTCTTCTACAGCTGCCCCAATGCTCATCCTGCGCCTTACTTCGTCCACACCTGCTCTCTCCAAGACTGATGTTAATGCAATCCAAGACACTACAACGCCACTTACTGTATGCAGGCAGAGACTGACACATTTCAACAAGCGCTGCAGAATAAGCACAGCTACAACAGCTTAGCCAACGTATCCTCTCTAATTAACAGGTGGTGGGCGAGATGTTCCATGATGCTGACACACTTAAAATGCAGCATAATAAATTACAGAAGTCCAATCAACATATACAACTTAGATGACCTACAGAATGGCATTGAACTATAGCGAATAGAGAGGGAGAGGGGATGGATTAGAAGGGGGCTTAATAGGGGATGTAAAAAGAGATTAAATAAGATAGGGGGGGGGCGGTGTGTTCAGGAACTTCTCATTCTGGAAGTGTGCTGCCTCCTCTAATAATAATTATTATTATAATAATATGCTTGAGCACTTCACCTGTGTGTGTTGTAGGAGCAACCATAATCATTTATAGTGAGTAAAAGTTGCAAATGACAACCCTGATAATGTAAGTCAGTGGTTGCAAACAGTGTTTGTGGCTTTCAGTCATAAAATATGTGAACCAACATGAGTGAATGCTGTCCCTCATCACATAACTAAACACAAATTATTTAATTTCAAAATTAATTCAGAATTTTTCCGTAAAAAACGGTCTAGGGGTGCAGTGAAAAAAAATCCCACAGGGGTCCTGTCTGCAGACTGCAGTTTCTATTAACCACAAATAGAACATCGCAAAAAGCATTGCTACTGTGATACATTTGAATGAAAAGAGTACTCAGGGGCACATGTTGCCACCTACAAGTGTTTTCCTATACTGTACTGTAGCTTTCTCTAAGGATTTGATGCTTTATTATACTCACTTTTGTAAGCTTCTCCTGCAACTCTTGAATCTTGTTTAGCTGGTCAGCATTGATCTGGCACAAAACAAATAACAACGTTTTAATAAACTACACATCACTATGTTTTTTGCTAGGATACCCACTTCTTCACATGATACACACAAAGTAATCTGCATATGTTTTACGTATCTAACAGACGCAGTAAGTGGAAGTGAATTAGCGTTTCCACATAAGTGCCACAGAATGTAGGCCATGCTGTACATCTATAACCCAATTCTTCATTAGGTCAATGCTGATTCACCATCCAATCTGTGGTCATCTATGATGACGGATCAGAGGATGTTGCACAAACCATCATCTTACAAATCCCTTACTGGCTGATCCCATTCATTCCTTTTTCTTTTGGAATTGGCGATCAAGGATTTCCATCATGTTGGATTTTTCCAATCCCCTGACCCAGTCATTGGCAAAACAGGGAATTGTGCTGATACTTGCCAGATGTATGGTCCCCATTAGAGTTATACACAAGGCAAATCTATTTTAGGTACTAGGGAGTTCCTGTAAACTGATCATGACAACCATCAGCTCGTTAGTGTTACAGGCTATGTTATAATCGATCCATGCCCATTTATTTGCAGTATTTGGGCCAGATGGACTAAGATTCAAAAGGGATAAAATGGAGAGTGATAAACAGCCAGCCAATCAGCTCCTACCTGCCATGTCACAGACTGTTTGAAAAAAGGCAGGAGCGGATTGGTTGGTTGTTTATCACTATCTATTTTACCACTATTGAAGCTTAGTGCATCTGGCCCTTTCTACCTAGACTACTGCAGAAAACAGTACGGTCATGTGATTTTTAAGGCGGTAAACAACAGATATGCAGGAATTTGGGCTTCATATATTATATATGGAAAATAGAAATAAAATATCACATCTGTAACATTTTCTTTCGTACATATCAGTATTGTTGTAGAGTCTGCAAATCAGGTAATGTCATTATCATATGTACTTACTACCACTGGCAAATTTAGGTGTATGCGTGTGGGGGGGGAGAGCCTATCTGCAGTGGCCCGCACACCACATATCTTGTGAGGCCATGCGCAAAAACAACTAGCCACTAACCACAACGCTTCCCCATTATGGTGCATCACCTCTCATATTCTTCTGGATCTGTCCCTGCTTACTAGCAACACCAAGCCATATCTTTAGGTTAACGTCTGGTACAAGCATAGGCACACGTATGCCTGATGTGAGTACTTGGTTTTTATTTATACATCTTGACTTATGGAAGACTCTACATTCACACTTAAGAATGCTTTGTTCCATAGTAGTTTGAACCACAAGAAAAAGCATTAGATGAAAATTTCTCAATTAAGATCATCACTATATAAGTGTTTCTTATTGCAATTTAAAAAGTCTGAAGCAATGGCAATCTTTAAACTGAAAATATCAAGATAATATTGTGTCCAAGAGCATAATACAGAAAATAAAATAAATGAAATACCTTTTCGAGTTTAGAATGCAGCTCCCCAACTTCAGCTTTTCCATGATCTTTAGCCTACAGAAGACAAGACAAACATCACATTACAGGAAGACCCCTTGCTTGACACATACAACGGTCTTGAATTTTATTCCATGACGCTAACCATGAAGGATATTATTTTCCATATGACCTACTTCGCTCCATTTTTGGTGCCTATGTATACATACGCAGCATTCTGTTGGCAATATCATCCCAGCATATAAATAAATAGAAAACCACTGTTTGAACCTAGTAGGTTAAATTATCAATACATGTGTATACCAGAGGTGATTGTTGTTGGTAGTAAAAAACGTTTATGTAGTAACTTCTGAGGTAGGGAAACTTCCATATGATCATTTAAATCATTGCAGGATTCTTGAACACATCAAGTGCTGAAAGGTCCCATATTCAAAATAACATATACAATATTAGTGTGTCGCTGTCTGCTGTAGTGCTTCTAGCACAGTGTGGTCTGTATATCAGCACTGATAGGCAAACCAGAACTGTGCTAGAAACACCACAGCAGACTGCGACCAAGGTCGACAGGGCTGAAAGTTTGACACAAGCATTAGTTAGACAATGGGAAAGTCAACAGTCAAAAGGTCGACATAAGCTTTTCACATTTTTTTGTCCAGAATATCAAAGCCATGGACAGAGAATGGAATGAGGAAAGACACTCAAAAGCACATAGTAGTGATTTCAGATGCAGATTGTGATTCACGCAAATTGTGGTGTGTAACACACCTCGGAATAAAACAAAGCTCACAGCCTCTAAGGCTTTGATACCGGGGCACTGGAAGACTTCTGTCATTCCCATTATGTCTGAATGGTGTGCCAGACTAAACCATTACCTCCACATGGACGACCTGTCCACCTCATTGGCGGATATAAGGGAGCATTTTACCGTTACTTGGCTCCCTTGGATACATTTTAAAGACTCTGAACATTATAAAACATTACAATGAGCATGTCAGGGTTTTCCCCCTTCATTAATGTGGTAGGCCCCTTTTCTCTTCATTATTTTGGGTGTTAGACTTTCTCTTTATCCTTATCTCTTCCTCTGCTCTACACCTCCTTTATATTTCCTTATTTGCTTCTCTTTCCTCTAGTTAACTTATACTAAATCCTGTTAATTACTTCACGATGTTGCCTTGTTTCATGACAGAATCTCCCATTTTTGCTTTGTCCTTACTTTACCCATTTCTCGATAGGGAGTCTAGATTTTATGTTCATGGTAATGTGAATTGTATAAGGGAAGTGAATGTCTCTTCTATTATGTTTATTTTATGCATATTTGATGTAATATGTATAACCCTTAATAATATGTAATAAAAATGTTATTTGCAAAAAAAAAACAAAGCTCATATTTAAACTTGTGTTCCTACATTCCAAATAATGAAACAAGAGGTAGAGAGAGAATTAGTGAGGAGAAAGGGCAAATACACAAATACATAAAAAAGAACTCCCTTCAAATGTTATAATAAACAGTAAACAATAAAAATGTTTGCCAAAAAGCAAAAAAGAAATCTTAAAAGGGCGACAACTCTACTGTTGTATAGAAACAACTAATTCTAATGTTACAAGTTTCATAAACGTACTATAATTTTGCCATTTAGTTTTATGTTCTTTGTTTATACTATTATACCATTTGTTTTCACCATTATAGTATTTAATGCTTGAAGCTAAACAACAGTTGGTAGTCTGAAAAATAAGTTTCATATTTTGCTCAGTGGGACAAACATTTAGTAACAGAGAAATACTTATTAGTATAAGGTAAATAAAAGCAATAAAAATAATATGTATACCATATTAGAGATGAATTACCTTCTGAAGCTTCTGATGAGATTCTGTTGCTTTTCGTTTAAATTCTTCTGCAGTTATCCGTGACTCCCGCAGCTCTACTTCATACAGGTCACTCCGCCTACGAGCAGCAGAGAGGTCTTCTTCTAACTGGTGCATCATCAGCTTCATCTCTTCTAGTTGAGCTTGAAATTCCTAAAAAGAACCAACCATCTAGATAAGTTGGAAAGAAGGATAGATCATCTTCAGCTGCTGCTTGACATCATCATCCAGTAGCCTCCGAAAGCCAAGTGCTAGGCTTCTGCATTCATGGAGACAAGGTTGACATTTGCCTGCTGTACAGTGGTGTTTAGCGAAAATATTATTGATAGAATAAAGCACAAAAGTCAAACGATCTACCCATAGGTACATAAAAGACAAACAGAAACAATAAGAAGCAAAGACCACAAAGTGCCAAAAGACCTCCCGACAGTCGGGATACACGACGGTCGCTATAAAGGAAATTGGAATTCCAACCGCTCAATGCCCCACAGCCGAGATCCCTACTTGCAGGGGTTATTCTCCCTTGTGGGGGTCCCCATAGAGGGAGACTAGAAGCTGTGGTGAGTTCAGCGAGCCCGCATGGGACTTGGTGCCCTTGCCCACAATGTTGGAATACCAGCAGTCGGGATTCGGATATCGGTATATACTGACCTCCAGAATCCCAACTTCTGGTCCACTATCATAGGTGGAAAGATTCCTCTTCTCTGCCTTTTAGACTGTGTACAATAATTCTTCCACCATAAATGATATGATCAGGTTTCCCTTCACCACAGGAATGTAGAGAGGATACCGTACATCCCTTATAGGGGATATGCGTCTCCTCTTCTCCGTGTAAAAAGGACAGCAATCAGCGTTGAAAGATTTCCCTTCACCACAACAGTAAAGAGAAGATACCGTACATCCCTTTCTGGGGATATGCGTCTCCTCTTCTCCGCACAGTAAAGATAGCAATCAGCGTTGAATGGTAGGGTTTCCAATTTCCCCAATCATAGATCCATATCCAATGGTATACATATATGGGAAACAAAATATGATCATATAGTGTAACACTATTTTATGCAGTGCAATCAAACATATATCATGAGGGACAGGGGATTTAAAAGACATATATATAAAAGGAATCCACAGTGGGAGCGAACAATTACCGGAAGCAGTGGAGAACAAGGTGTAACAAGTTCTCATATGCGCTCAGAATTTGAAGTCCCGGAAACTTGCAAAGGTGGCACAGCTGACTCCGGCAAGAGAGGGTCCCACAGGCATCCAAATAAACAAAGGGTGATCCGACGCGTTTCTACCGGTACTCCGGTCTTTTTCAAGGATGTATCCATAGTGAAACTAAAGTGCGGTATATATAGGGCACATAGCCTATCCAATGTGCGCTCACATTAGCGCCGTCATTCCGGTCACATGATGAGGACCGGAATGACGGCGCTAATGTGAGCGCACATTGGATAGGCTATGTGCCCTATATATACCGCACTTTAGTTTCACTATGGATACATCCTTGAAAAAGACCGGAGTACCGGTAGAAACGCGTCGGATCACCCTTTGTTTATTTGGATACCTGTGGGACCCTCTCTTGCCGGAGTCAGCTGTGCCACCTTTGCAAGTTTCTGGGACTTCAAATTCTGAGCGCATAGGAGAACTTGTTACACCTTGTTCTCCACTGCTTCCGGTAATTGTTCGCTCCCACTGTGGATTCCTTTTATATATATGTCTTTTAAATCCCCTGTCCCTCATGATATATGTTTGATTGCACTGAATAAAATAGTGTTACACTATATGGTCATATTTTGTTTCCCATATATGTATACCATTGGATATGGATCTATGATTGGGGGAATTGGAAACCCTACCATTCAACGCTGATTGCTATCTTTACTGTGCGGAGAAGAGGAGACGCATATCCCCAGAAAGGGATGTACGGTATCTTCTCTCTACTGTTGTGGTGAAGGGAAATCTTTCAACGCTGATTGCTGTCCTTTTTACACGGAGAAGAGGAGACGCATATACCCTATAAGGGATGAACGGTATCCTCTCTACATTCCTATGGTGAAGGGAAACCTGATCATATCATTTATGGTGGAAGAATTATTGTACACAGTCTAAAAGGCAGAGAAGAGGAATCTTTCCACCTATTATAGGGAGGTGGTAGCCACCACTATCTTGCTCATCATACAGAGCGCAGGAGATCTGGACACTACTGTGTGTGTCTTTGACACAACATCCTTTTCGTTTAAACCTTTTGGTGTAGGGTCACCATTTTGTGTTTAGATCTCCAGCTGATCTGGAGCGCGATTTGTATATCATTTCATAATTTTTCTTTCCATTCCGGTCCACTATACCATACCCAAACTTACAAAGCACCAACAACCGGTCACATGTACAGAATTAGGTAGTCTCATTCAATTTTTACTACACATGAAAATAAAGTGCAGAGGAGAAATGAGAATTTGGAGAAGGTAAGTAGAGGGAGTGAGGTAGCTACCCACAAGGAAAAAGGGGAGAGAAAGGAGAGCGAGGAAGGGGAAGGAGGGAACAAATGCTAAATGCAGACGTGGCCTGTCCAAGAATATAAGTAAGAGATATTTTTAGCACACAAGCTGTGTAAATTTGTACTCTAGAAAGTAAAACTTAGGAGTAGGAGCCATAAATTGAGGCTACATTGGGATACCCCAGAGATTTTCAAACTAATTAACAGAGAGGACAAACCATACCTGCTCCTTGATATCCTGAAGCTTTCTGCTCTGTTCTCGGATGTCATGCAGAAGCTGCAGAGCCTTGTCATCCTCCTGGGAAACCTCCATTCGGGCCTGCTCCAGGCTTCGCTTTAAACTCTGTAACATAGAATATTTTAAATGTGCTGAACACTTGATTACACGTATTGGGAAGAAGCAAAAAGAGCATAACCTATTTACCAAGTAAGTCAAATGGAAAAAGCCTGTAGAAATTGAATTAATTACATCATATAGTGATGTCCAAATATTTAATTGGTCTATCCCAGCGGTTCTCAAACTCACTGGGATAGTGAGTTCACAGTTCAGGAACCTGAACTGTGCGGGGTCCTGAGGACTGGGTTTAAGAACCAATTTATCTGAACAATCATTTTTGCCCATTTTCCAGCTTATGG
The DNA here is from genome assembly GCF_055691185.1 of Crinia signifera. Lineage (NCBI taxonomy): Eukaryota > Metazoa > Chordata > Amphibia > Anura > Myobatrachidae > Crinia > Crinia signifera. The sequence continues at coordinate 350,455,825 of NC_139217.1, forward strand.
CAGCAAATGGTTAAATATCATTTGGTCCCATACATTATGAAATTTTCAATCCAACCAGGAAGATTGGACAGAAATTCTTATATTGAGCACACAGCATAACAGAAAAAAAGTCAGTGCCATCCAACAATTTCTAGTCCATCTTCTAAAAAGAAACAAAAAATTGACCTTAAAAGTCTGTTTAGTGGTTATGTCATTTAAAATGTTTGCTACTGCTGTAAAAAGGAGTGAAGTTTAAATAAAATATGTACTTTTTTTTGTAATGGTACATATTAAGAAAAACAAAGTAAATAAAATAATAAAAATTGGCGTTTTTAGAGCTGAGGTTCTAGCGAAAGAAGGATGCTTTCAGTTTGAGATCCCAAACTGCTATCAATTCCTTGGAGGCATCAGATACATCACGCTTAGAGGTAAACAGCTGTTGCTTCACATCAAGATGTAGACCTTCTAAACGTTGAGGATATTCTCTGACAAAACAAGCAATCAAGCTCTGGGCATGATCTGAAATACATTGCAAGCTAAACCAGAAGCTCAAAAGCTCATGGATGGGAAAATTAAGCCACATTGAAATAAACTCAAATTTAAAAAATGAGGGCAGAATGAACAGACTGGGGCGGTATTCAATCCAGATACACAACTGTACGTCATGACAGCCATAACCCTGGCCTGTTTTTCCCATCCGGCAATCATCAAAAAGGGGGATTGTCCCCGCGTAAATTGCCATGGATTTTTGAGATCCAGCCCTGATCGCGACAATTCGCGGCAAAACACTGTTGAGCCTGTTCTGTCGATCTGCCTCTTCAATGCTGTCGGGAAAGACAGCATTAAATAGGCACCCACTACTATTTCCCTCGTCGGAAATAGCGGTGGGGATTGAATACCCCCCTGCACAAACACCCCACCATTTTGAGAATGTATGCATACCATGACATTCTAGACCAGTGGTTCTCAACCGCACTAACCAAGTACCCCCCCCAACAGTTCACATTTTCTAGGTCACCCAGCAGGTGCACAAGTGTACTGATTACTCAGACACATTTTAAAAAGGTTCACAGGTACAGTACTTATTTCACTTGTGATTCTGTGTGGAGACCTGTAAAACGTGAACTGTTGGGAGTACTTGAGGAACGAAGGTTGGAAACCACTGTTGTAGACCAAGCAGGTGTAAGCAGAATGTCTTAAAAAGCTGTACGTTTCCTTACAAGGGCATCTGCAGAAGTATTGCCAATGGGAATGGCAGGCAGAGCATGCGTTAGTGCATAAAATCAAAATAGTGTCAACAAGTGAATACACAAGTTTTAGTCCTGTAACCAGACCTCTCCCCTTTCATTAGTTTAAACAAGATGTCACAAATTATCATCAGGTCACATAGCAATGCCAGAGACATCCTTCCCCCAGGTGAAGGGTAAGATTGATGAAAGACCGATTATCAGCTTTTACCAAAATGATAAAAACTACGGTGATCGCAGGAACTTATAGCTCTGCCTATTGCAGTATTTTCCCACGGCCAGGTAAACTATCACCCTCCTTACGTTCCAAGATGAATTTGGCCATGATTACGAAATCAGCATTTATGAACCCTCTGAGAGCAAGCATATATTTAAAAAGTGAAGACACCAAAGTTACTCCAAGAACAAGTAATCAGCACAGAAAAGCGATAGGCCTCCAGCATCATAGTCCCAAACTTCCAGCACCAGATGGAGCAACAAGGACAATTCCTATGGTTCTGAAATCAATTAACTTAACCACAAGACCCAAAACCAAAAGACGACATCAGTACCAGAGACTGCAGCAACGTTTGGAGCCCATCGTGATTGTAGTATAAATTGAAGCCAAATCGGAAAAGAAAATTATGGACCTGAGACTAATTTGAGGAGACACAGGCAACTTTCACAATCTGGATGAGGACTGTAGAACGTATGTGAAATATACAGCACCTCGTATAGAAGGAAGCCCATCGGCCTAAGAAAAAAAATACTACCTCCATTCACGGGATATCCTTAGTGGGCGGGTCTGCCTGAGATGTCCAGGGTTTGTCAGAGAACTTGGCAACTATGCACTTAAATTACCCAAGTCTGTGATACAGTTTTCTGAACGAGATACAGTCATTGGGTCACCAGCATGATGGTTGAAACCATTAAGCCGACATGCAGGAAGGTCGACATGAGTCTAGGTCAACATCCAGGAAGGTTGACCAGGTCATTAGTTAGACATGGGGTTTTTCACATTTTTTGGGAGGCGACATGTGCCGACAGGTGGTATTTCATGCCCTACCATCCACTAGGGCGTGGTGGGAGAATAAAATAGTGTACCCAAAGCATGGCGAGTGCAGCGAGCCATGTGAGGGGACGCAATGCTACGTTTCAATGTCCATATTGACATTCGGGACAAACAAAAAAAAAAAATGAAAATCCCATGTGGACCTTTTGACTGTCAACCTAACCCATGTCGACCTAGACTCATAATGACCTAATGACTGTCGACCAACATGCTGGTGACCTAATAATCTAGACCAGTGGTAGCCAACCCTAGCCCTCGAGAGCTACCAACAGTTCACATTTTCCAGACAACCTAGCTGCTGCACAGCTGCACTCATTAATCCCTGACACATTTTAAAAGATACACAGATGGAGCTAATTAGCTCACTTGTGATTCTGTGAGGAGACCTGCAAAACATGCACTGTTGGTAGCTCTCGAGGACCAGGGTTGGCTACACCAGATCTAGACCCTTCTGAACTCCATGAGAAATAAAAAAATCTTGAGGGATTCATTCCTTGTCTATATAGTAAAACTTTAGGCATGAGGGTCTTGATATGTAGAAAGTAACTATTACAACTTGTAGTTAGGTGAATAATCAGTGTGATAATGGCATGAAAAGGAAATAACACTGAAAAAAAACAGGATTCATACGGGACCCTACTTCTTCGACCAAGGCCAAATGCATGACATACAAAGCATGAATATTAGGCCCTGTGAGTACTAGGCTATACTTAAACAAACCAAGAAAAATGTAAAGAACTTAGAAGCGGTCATTCAGACATACACCATTGGAATCTGAACAATAATGGATAGTGGCACCCAGACACTCACAGAGGAGAGGACCTGTGCAAAATAGGTCATGCAGTTAGTTCAGCCCTCAGGCCCGTTACTAACGTCATAGCATACTATAAGTCAACATTTCCTGAGAACCTACTGATATTCTTATAGAAACACAGAATTTGTACAACTCTGTGACCGAATCAGTCTACGGGCTCTAATGCTAGCAGCCATAGCTTTTTCTCACACTGGGGGGTAATATATTAAGTGCCGTTTATTCAGCCAGTCAGAAAAACATCACTTTTCAACATTTTTAGGTTGAAATTATATACAAACTATTCCATTAGTGACTATTTTTCAACAATATCCAGCACTGTGTAAAAAAACACATGAATTGGTGAATTATTTGCCGATGCATGTTTTTTTGTTAAAATTGTGTCTGTTTTCAACTTTTAAAAAGGAAAAACGGGTGCAATTAAAAACGAAGGTCCTTTATTTCGGCTATCCGAGAAAAGCAGACTTAATTAAATATCCCCCACTGAGTCCCGTTGTGCTTGATCTGTGATTTTCATAGGTCTCATTAAAGAAAAACACAGTATGATACAGGCAGTGGTGGAACAGTGGCAACCAGCCACACACTTGATATTAACAACTTAATAGATTAAAAGAAAGTTAAATCTATGTAGCTGCTCATAATAACAATAAATATATAAACTCTTCAAGAATAATACAATAAAAGGTAAACAAAAACAAATATATTATACCCCTTGCAGACAGAAAAGCAAATTACCGGGTCTAACATTTTGACCTAGTAGTTTGCAATTCAACACGGGTCCATTTATTTTGTGAAAGGGTCAACCCAGGTATTTACCAGGGTCAAACACACAGGAAGTTCGACCTGGGTTGACCCCTTCACATAATTAATCAGCAAACCGGGTCGGTGTGTGGTGTACAAGGGCCATGTTATATATCCCGGGTCCAGTATCCCAGCAAACTGACCTGGCATATAAACATTATTATTCCTGGGATGGACCTGGGTTGCTGGGCAGTCTGAATGAGTAACCCAGGTCGAGCCCCTGGGCACACACACACACCCCGTCGCTCTACCCGCCCTGCCCCCCCCCCCCCCCCCCCCGCGCATGACGTCAATACGTTGGGTCAACGCGAGCGCCAAATAACGCAAATGCGGGTAGCTTCCGGGATGGACCAATTTACAAATCCCGGGTGCGACCTGGTATTTGCGCTGTCAAAGGGGTGTAGTAAAAATGCTTGCGTCAGTAACTTGCTCTTCTGTGTGAAAGGGGAGTGACACTGGGACTTGCGAAGCAACCCGGCATTCAAATGCAGAGTAAAAACTAGGATTTAGGCTATTCTGTCTGAAAGAGGAATTAGCAAAGGAACACATGTGGAACACACAGTTATGGCTATAATCAAACGTAAAAATAATAATAATAATCAGTAATTTGTTGTTTAATTAAGGTTGTGCAATTCATATACACTATACCTGTCAATAGTGAAGACTTTACAGCCGATATGAAAACGAATTTGGCTTTGTGCTTGTGTGTTGTTGATTATATATTACATATATTGTTTCATTTTGTCTGACTGTTTAGTTTGGTGTACTCAAAAAAAAAAAATGTTTTTATCTAGATTCCAACTAATAAGGGTGTTATAACAGTAATATACCCACATGTGCTCCTTTTGTTGACCAATATATTTCTTTACCCTACTGTAGATATTAGAGGGTGACTTTCTGCATAATAGTCAATAAATGCATTGTAGTCACCATTCAACAAAAAGAAAGCAGAAAGTATTTTAAATAAATATATAATGTATGTGCCCTGCGCCCCACTACCTATCCTGAAGAAGGAACCAGCTGTAGCTGTGCCTACAAGTCTGCTGTGAGATGTTAATGTTGACATATCTAAATGTGAACTTTGTGTGCTTCTTTAAATATATTTCGAAAAAATATAGTAGTGCTGTGCTTTGTATTATATGTACATTATCTTGTCTATGGTAGCAAAGGCACACAAGTATTTTAAGATTTCTCCCATTTGGTTAAACTGAAACTGTCGTCAGGAATATTCCTGATGACTGTTTGAATCAGGCATGTCAAACTCGCAGCCCCGGCCACCTACTTTTGCGGCCCACAGTCTAATGTGCTTGAAGGACTGTAAAGTGTATAGACCCATTACTGTAAAATTTCTTCTGAAGCCTCTTCTGGCTTCTGCGTTCCCAGCAGTGCATTGCGCGGGACCCCGAGTGCACGGGTGACATCACCGCGCACCAGCGCAGTGCAGTTCTAGGGCACTTTCATCAGGCGCAAAAGCTCTGCAGTCACTGGAGGCAGGAAGGCAGAGTGGCGGCGGCGGCCAGAATCTGAGTCTACTCTGCAAAAAAGTAAGACTGAGTTTGATTTTAAAGGTTCTTTTTTCTAAAGTGCTTAATGCAGTTATTGTGGGGTGGGGTGGGTTGGGGGGGGGAAGAGAGGAACAAGGTTTTTTGATCCCAGCTGAATGGGATGTTGTTTTATGGCCCCCATATTTTCTATGAAAAGTTAAATAAAGGTAACACTACTGTTATTTTTTTGGGAGGGAAGGGAGGCAGTCATGAGAGTGTACTGTCCCAGGCAATGGTGTTTTTATTTTATTTTTGTCCCCAGAAGGTAGCAGGTTGGTTGGGCACAGCATATGTGACCCCAGTGTAAGGTTGGTGGGCATAGTTTACTTCTTTGGTAGTTTGTCTGATATGCTCAGCCTCATACGTTTATAATTGATGTTCATTAATAATAGAAGTCTCCAGCTGTTGTGGAACTACACGTTCCAGCATGCCCAACCAAAGATTTTATAAAATGGATTGCTAAAACTGTGGCAGGGCATGCTGGGACATGTAGTTCCACAACAGCTGGATGGCCATCAGTTTGACACAGCTTAATGTTGATGTAATTTATAATGGTGTGTTAGGTGTCTGGTGACATTCCCTGTTGCAGAATGTGACTATTTTTTCTAATAACCCTTTGAAAATTGTATATAGGACTTCTTCCCTCCCAAGGCTTAGACCTTGATTATTCGACTCAGTTGGGAATTTGAGTTTGACATGCCTGGTTTGAATTCGACAGAAACAGAACTTTAAAATGTTGTCTGTCTGATTAAGACCATGAGTGCCGCCAGTCTTGCAATACTTATTTGAAATGTATTTGGAGGGCACTTGACATGGGTCACACAGAAGTTAAGGTACAATAGTCCCGTGCGTTTTGAACTAGATTGCATCGCATGCGAGTTGCATGTGATGCTGACCTAGTTGAAAAAGCACAGGCTGCACAGACTGTGTGCTGTGCATTGGGATGCCCACAGGAGCAGGCATCGCACCGCACAGCACCCTTGCACCGTGTATGGGCACCTCAAGTTCTAAATGACAAAGAACATACCGCAGCACATCATTCAACGTTTCAATTCTAAACGGACCTTAATCAACAACAGTTATTTTAATTTTCTTTGTCCATTGGTATTTTATATACCATACCCTCTGATGGCACCAGGGCAAATTTTTACATTACATGGAGTGAGTGAGTGAGTGAGTGAGTGAGTGAGTGTGTGTGTGTGTGTGTGTGTGTGGACAAACACACACACATATATATATGCATACATACATTGTGGGGCTAATTAAGAGTTGCATTGCATGAATGCAATTAAATATGCCCCTTATGCAATGGCATTGCCCCTTGTCCATACCATTGTTTTCATAGTAGTCACAACTCACTTACATTAGCCTAGTCATTGGTGAAAGATACATCTGAAAACAGACAGATTTCCATCTACACAAAACTCTGCTTAGCCCATAATTCCATCTGTACAGTCTCAATAGCCTTAGCTGATGTGCAAATCCACCACTACCACCCAATGACAAGTAGAGATGCAACTGAGTAGCATGCGAGTCTGAAACGCCTGCAAACTTGGTTCTGATGCATGCACATTGCAAAAACATGCAAAGCAGATGTGTGCAACTCTTCATCGGCCCCAGTATGTTATCATTGAGAGTAGGACGGCATACTAGCCACGAATTGGTTGTTATAAATGGACATCCTGTACTCTACACATGGAAACTGGTAACAAACTGAAAGGAGACAAATTCCAAAGTAAAGTGCAATTTCATGCTCACGCTGCATTCTGTGATGTAGGTTGCCAGGTCTTGTTCCAGGAGAGATCTCTGCGTTTCAGATGCTTTTAATTCAACTTCTTTTTGGCTGAGAACAGCCTCCACCTCAGACACCCGACGATGTAGTCGAGTCATTTCTTGCTCCATCTGTAATATATACAAAATGAAAGATTTAAACAGCTCATTGGTGGCAAATCTGTGTGTAATAAGAAGAACTATATACTGCCACAACTAGTGAACGAATTTGTCACAGCGAGCTCACTTCTTCTAATGGTGGGCTCATAAAGTCATCCGCAGGCTGGCTGTTCCCATGTGCACACAGTCCGAAGAAAATGCCCACAGCACACAGCTTGCCAGTAAGAGAGTCATGTTCACCTGCGTATGTCCCTTCAGTATTATCCCAAATCCAGCTCCGATGAGAAGATGGTTTGCCTCATCATCACATAAATTGCGAATAAACCATTTCAGTCCTTCAGAAATTGTCAAGTATGGGGGAATAATCAGATTCCAACCAGTCTCTGTGCCCAAGGTCATAGGTTGCATACAAAGTACAAAAAAAATAATTTATATGCAAAAAACACAAAAAGGTCTATCATTTTTTGGAAAACCTCCTAAGCATCAGATTAGCATTTCCGTCGATGAAGAAAGCTGTCCTCAGTCAAACAAGAAATTTCCTACACTTGGCTAAAGCTGGGAAATCCAGTGTAGCTAGTTGAGACCTTTGAGAAAAAAAGGACTGTCAAGCTGTGAGATCATCTGTCAGATGGTAGAGTTTCGCTGGGACAGTGCTCTATGCCCCAAAAAAGAATTGTAAGCTCTTGATCCCCAGGAACGCAAGCACATTTCTGCTGCAAACAGGGAGGCCAACTGTTGATTTAAATACCTTGTGGCATTTGTCCTGTGTTTCCTGCAGCTCTTTGCTCTTGTGAAATAACTTCTTCTCCATGGATATGGTCTTGGCTGGAGAGTCCAAACCAGACAAAATAGACCTGAACAAAAGAAAATTAAAAATTGTTAACTTAAAACACAAACAGATGCTCGGTTCATTTAGTCCTCAATGCAATGTGTAGCTGTCAAATCTACAGAGATCTGTCCAGATTCCAAACCAATGTCTACTGCTTATACTTTCATACTTATCAATATCACATCTTGCTGGGCTTCAGCTAAGAAACTTCTCAAAAACACACTTCTGGTCTTGTTCCATCTCAATACCTCATCATTTACCAATCAAACACACCTCAAATCCTCATCTGCCATATACACAAATAAATGATAAACAGTCAGTCATCGAAAGCATCATCCTATACCATTACTCATTTCTCACATTACATAAATCTCAGTCATCATGGCAACAGAGAAGCTCTTCTTTTATATGAGACAACAATAATCTAGAAGAAAATCTAGCACAAGATGTTATCAATTTGTCATAATATGTGCGGTTAAAAAAAAAAAAAAAAAAAAACATTATTGAGCAGTAAGCTTGAGATGAAAGGTTTGGCACAATCACAAAAATAAATATCTTTGATTTGAACCAAGTGTTCATAAATTACATTAACAGTCGTAAATGCTCAAGTACTTCCTGTTTTTTGCAGAGCCAATGTCAATATTTAGGAACATTGCCAAAGAGGATACTGAGGCACTACTACTGGGTCTTGTGGGCCACACGCGGAAGCATTGCCACATCAAACATGCCTTGATTTTAAACTGCAGAAAGCAATCTGGCAAAGTATTTTTTAATGAAATAATAGTAGCAATTAACATAGCACGTACTGTATATGGGAATATTCATTAAAAAGGTAGGGACATTGATAGTTCTACTTAACAAAAAAAGAGAAAACCTCTAACAACGAAATAGATTGCAAAATTTTAAACCACCACCAATGATATAATCTGCAGTCTGAAGCCGGGAACACACTGGAGCGATGTTGGGCCGTTTTGAAACAACATATCGCATACATCAGTGTGTGCTCAAAATATGCACGCCTTTGTGGTGGCATGTGACGTTGTCAGGTGTGATGCGATACACATCAAATTGGATATCGCTAGCACGACTCTTGTAATATGCTAATGAACGACAGAACATCACTATAGAGAGTACACACTATCTAGGCTGACGTCCCCTTCGCTCAAGTGCGTACCCGGCTTTAGGTTAAAAAAAAAAAATAATTAAAAGATTAGTGTGTAAGAGTTGCAGAACTCAAAACAAATAAGTATTTAAACAGATTTTGCTCGTTAGATTGAAATTCTTAATAGGAGAAAATAAAGTATATATGTCTAGATAAGACATATATACAACATACAGTATGTAGCATATGCACAGGAAAAAAAAATCCATAAACACTGAGTTTAAACAAGCAAAAAGTATTAACACCTGATACTTGAACAGAGCTATATAAAATATTGCCACAGTACCAGACATATACCAGTTAAATCTTTCTGCAAGTCTTTTTTAAATATTGGGTCAGGAGAGACAGAAAAAAAAACCTTATCCGTGCATCTATTAAACTTGTCTGGAAATAGAAGGGCAATTTAGAATAATGCTCACGAATACATAAACAGTGATTGCATAACACCAGCCAGGTTATTAAAGTGCTGCTCCTCTTCATACAATGTGGATGTGACACTTGCTCCGTTGCAGGAACTATGCAGATAAATTTGCTTGTATGGAATATCAAACACATCAGAAAACCTTGATGTTCCTTCACTCTCCAAGGTGTTACAACCCCAATAATTACATCATCAGTAATAAGGCTCAAGTACATTTAATGTAATCTGACCACATATTCCTGTGTTTATACCAGGGACATACTTTGAAATACAGGATCCACCCTGTATATATAAAGTTTGCAGGTATTATCTTTTTAGTAATGAAAAAAAAATAACAGTTTATATATAATACAAAAATGTATAGTGTTTTATTTTTTCTTAGACGTTTGGTCATCGGCATCCTCAGCAATGAAGGTGATTCTAGCAGTATCCTTAAAAAGAGCAAGCAGGTCACAATCCACAAATTGATTCAGAGGGATCTTCAGATACGTTCAACATACAACTATTGACATATTGATTTATGCAATTCCCTGTTCATTTTATTTCTTTTATTTTTAAATGGCTAGTATTGACTTTTATTATAGACTATAAAAATTGGATTACATCTAGCTTGTGCTAAAGCCAAGCAAGGTAGTTTTTTTTTTAATAGCCTATACACTCCATGCATATTGGTGACTTATCAGATATGTAAGTGAAGGACTGAAAAAGCCATCTCCTGTTCAGCTGAAATGCTACACGAGATAAGGAGAAGAATCCAGCTAGATGTATACGTATTAATATCAGCAGGAGCAGTGTGATGCAGATAGCATACAAACAGCATTGCAGGCCAGAGAAACCTGCATTCTTCAGCCAAGACAGGACAGTCACACATTTCATTTTACTTACTCAGATTTGGCGAATGTGCCAAGAGCCTTTATATATGAAAACCCCACAAACGGTAGACCTTCGCCAGAGAAACCTGCAGCGTTCAAGTGGCACGAAGATGGTAAAACCCGTAAATTCTTCTCCGGTTCATCAAAATTTGAGGTGTCATCGTCCGACTTTAAGGTAGGAACGAAAGGAGGAGGAGCTGGTCAGAATGAGAGAAATGAGGATTATAACCCAGGAACCTGGCTTCATTAGCTGCACCAGCACTGCAGCTTGTGCTCTCTCAGGAACTGGCAGACTGAGTCACTGCTATGAAATCTATTACAGCAACAAGATATTAACCCCTCCATCCCCTCCAATAAGAAGCATCCCCCTTTCCAAGATTACTTGAGTTCCTGGATTATTTCACCTGCATAAAACGAGCAGCCATTAACGACAATTACCCTCCAAACTGAGCACATCATGTGCTTAGAATGATGTGTGCCTTGCTTTCTCATTAGAATCAAGCCATCGGGCTGATGTGCAGAGAATCTCTGTGTACGAGGCAATGTAAAATATTCAGAACGATGCACAGGTATACGACTGCTGAGAGATTACCAAAGACGTCCTGCTTTACAGAGATCTCAAATTCACTGTGAGCCATCTATTTGAGGGCCATATCAAAAGAGAAAAACATGTTGCCCTTTTTTCCAGAGTCTATTAAACAGCTCCTGAGATAGCAGCAGTCAGAGGAGGCATTGTGATATTGAAGATCCTCCTGGTTCTAATACTGTTACCATGGATCCAGAATAAATCTCCTCTGGGCCAATAGGATATGGGGGGAAAAGAACATATCCCACTATACATACACTGGAGAAGGCTAGATGACAGCCTATTTCAAATCAAGCAGTACAAATAAAAACATATGTGCAATTAGCATGGCACTGCTCCCATAAACCACACAATAACTCAGCTGTGCAAACTGGCAGCATGATAGCAATATCACAGCGAAGACAATTTGCTTAAATAATGCAATTATGAGAGGTCAATTTAATACTAGATAGCATATATTTATAGACACTTCACGTGGCTGCCCAGAACGTAGCCTGGAAGAAATAGCCTGCTTTGCTGCATTTCTAGGGTCACTTAGGCCGTGGAATGCAGCATCTCATTTCAGCACAATGAGCAGGAACAATAAGGCAGAGAAGCAGCTCCCGCAGCCTCAAGCAGGTCCATTTAAATTTCAATGGGGCCACTGGTTGCAAAGCCAGTATTCTTTACATTCATCTACACAATTCAAAAATGTTACACACTAAGGACACAAAGCTGAAGGGATTTTGAAATTAACTACTTCAGGCACAAAAAAAGGGAGGAAAAAAAACCTGAAAGTGATATTTTAATGCGTGGGAGTCTACCTTCCAATGAGAAATGGGAATACACTCTGTTATATATTTATATACACCCACACACTGAAGATGGCCTTGATATTTTCAGATGTCATACAAAACAACAACATGTGACAAACCTGAGGCAGAGCACATATTAACCTGTGCATGTGTATATAGTCACGTGGACTTACATAATAATGAATACTGAGCACAGTTTGTGAAAAATGACCATTATTTTCCTATACATGTTGAATGGGTATGACTAGGCCCAATGCAAATAGTAAGCAGTACACTGGGATTACTAAGACGTACCTAAATACAAAAGCAAAACACAATAAAATCAGGCATTTCATGATAGAAGATTCAGCTTGCACCAACTGCCCATAGGGAATTGATGAGAAAGGAGCCTATTAAAGAAATAGAAATCCGAGCGAAAACAAGGCCATTAATCAAGAAATACTACTTACTAGTAAATTGATACAATACTGTACGTTCTCAGGAATATTGGCTAACCCATAAACTGGAGCACGTACATAGAAAGATAGACATAAATACAGTATTTGGGTCACGATCTGAGTTTATTTTTAAGGTACACTTATTTACACTAGTTACATTTGCATTTTATTAATATACTAGTAAGCCCGCTCAAAGCAAAAGCTTCGAAAGCTAGTCTGCTTCCTTCTGTGTTTGAGCATGTGTGAGAAAGATGTAGTTTCACTCTCTGCCAGCAGATGGCAGTGTTTCGGAGACACTACACATATATAGAGGATACCATACTGTAATCTACATACTACTTAACTGAACTTCCTATGTTATAGAAATGCATTCTAGATATCAGTCAGTAATGCATTATTGGATGGATATTACTTAAAGATCAAAATGACAGAAAACACCAAAATACAAACAAAAAAATCCTCTACACAACACAACAATTAGTCCCTGAAAACTCTGGCCCTACATTCCCCAATAAGTTCAGTCCACTCTATCTAGAGCCATTAACACTATCATGACTGAAATAAAACCTGACTTTCGAAAGTTCTTCACTAATGCCCCTTTCCCACTGCAGGTCTAAAACGGTAAATTGCAGATTTTTCAGCGCAATTTACCGTTTAAGGCTGCAGTGGGAAAGTGCCAGAGTTGAAATACCGGTTAAAGATAACCGGTATTTCAACCCGTTTTAAAAGCAGAGTCCTCCACGGTTAAATACCATTTTTGAGGCAGTGGGAATGCCTCTGAAACAGTATTTAGTTTAAAAAAAAAAAAATCGGCGTGGGGTCCCCCCCACTGCCGTAACCAGCACCAGGCTGAAAGAGCCGGGGCTGGCATTAAAAAAAAAAAAAAATCAGGAAACCCAACAAATAGGGCTTCGCTGATTTTTTAAAACCAGCCCCAGGCTCAAGGGCCGGGGCTGGTTCCCAAAATACGGGGGACAAAATGAGTAGGGGTCCCCCGTATTTTAAGAACCAGCCCCAGGTACAACCAGCCAGCAGGGTAATGCCACAGCCGGGGGACACTTATTATATAAGGTCCCGCGGCCAAAGCATTAACCCTACCGACCAGTCAGCCTGGCCAGGGGTCCTGGGGGAGTGGGGACCCTCCCAATAAGGGGGTCCCCCCCTCCAGGACTTACCTGACCAGGCTGAAGCCTGGTGCTGTCCCCGGTGGCCCTGTGCGGTGGCCACCGGGCTGATCTTGTTGTAAAAAAATAGATGGAAAACCTATTGTTTTAAACTGTGGAACTATGAGTCCCAGCAAGCCTCCCCCGCAAGCTGGGACTTGGAGAACCACAAGTCCCAGCCTGGGGGGCATTAAAGGGCCCGCTGGGTCTTGTAGTTCCACAGTAAAAAAAATAGATAAATAAATACACACTGACACATTATAAAAATAAAAGTTTAATACATACATTACACAAACACACTGATACTTACCTATCTTGATCCCATAGGTAGGTCCCAGGGTCTGGTCCGGTGGCTTGGTTCCAGACCGCAAAACTGGCTTTGACCCTGTATTTGAAAACGTTTCCAAAATATGGTCTGCCAGGTAAAACCCCTTTCACACCCCATCTTTTGGAAACTTTCCAAATACAGGTTCAAAGCCAGTCTTCAGCGCGCGCGCGCCCCCGCTCCCCGGCCCCCCCCCCGCCCGCCCCCCCCCCCAAATTCACAGTCAATATCATGTGATTTTTACTAAATAGTGTTCATTCTAGCTCCCTGCATGTTTTAAAACCTCTGAAGTTCATATTTCCTGCCTGGGGTGTTGCTGCTGTAGTGCTTATAAGGGGATTTTTGTTTTTTTCGTAGGCCAAGGTGAATGCTGGGGATTATGGCTATGCAGGGGCCGGAGGAACGGGCACCAATGAGATGAATTTATTTTAGGAAGTGCAGCCCAAAGCTTCACCCCCCTATACACCTCAGAGACCAGTTTTAACTTAAGAAGCCAAGGAATAGGGATAAAAGACCCATTCAACAGAACACACAAAGAAAAGGCAGGCAAACAAATGCCAACACAACATCATTACTGGTTAGCTGGAGCGCAAGGGCAGGCACCCAACATCCACCTTGGCCTCTGAAAACAGGATTTTACGGGTTTACAAGGTTGCAGAATTTGATGAACGTGTGAGCAGAAGACCACGTGGCTGCTCTACAGATAATCTCAGCCGAGACACCAGCCCGGCATGGCCCTAGAGGCCCCCATGGACCTCGTGGAATGTGCACACACAGAAATAGGAACCGACGTACCAGCCAACAGATAAGCTTGACGTATTGTCAATATACAATATATACCAATGGGCTAACGTCCTTTTAGACGGCGGTCAACCAAGCTTTTGAACATCGTAGATTGCCGCAAAGGTGCATGGCTCTAAAAACATCCAAGGACCCATCCACCATCCGAAGAGGAAGAAGGAGATGAAGAAAAACAAGAGGACTACAATCTCCTGGTTAATGTGAAATTTAGGGAGATAGTCCAGTCTGGTATGGAGTATCGCTCTTTCATCATGGAAGGTCAAGAAAGGAGATCTACAATAGACAGCACTGAGGTCAGAGACTGTGCGAGCTGAAGCAATCGCCAATAGGAACAATGTCTTCAAAGTAAGCCAAGATAGTGCCGATTCCAGAGGAGATTCGTTCAAATACTGTATCTCAGTACTAATGATAAGTCCCAAGGATTTGCAGGCAGTCTAATTGGAGGTTGCAGGTGTAAAACACCCTGTAAGAAAAGATATCATTTGTAGCTGAAGCAGCTATTTTCCGCTGAAACAAAAACAGAAAGAGCTGACACTTGACTTTCCAGGAAGCATGACTGGGGCCCAGGTTAAGGCCTGATTTTAAAAATGCTAGAACCCTGGACAAAATGATAGACCCCAGGAATACATTTTCTAGGCTCACACCAAAGGAAATACCTATGCCAATGGATGGCGGTTTCCTAGCTGCCAGAATAGTCCTGATAACTGTGCTCTCAGTTCCAAGACATTTATCGGAAGGGTGGCCTCCCAACGTGACCAACACGCTGGCATCTGTGGTCACTATTACCCAATTGTGACTGGCAAACTAACAACCTTTGATGATATTGAACTACTAGAGCCACCTTAAGAGAGATCCAAACACCCCTCAACAACACAATAAAAAGGTGTTCTTAGGTGGAGGTGTGAGTGATTCCAGCAACTAAATAGAAAGAGCTGGATTGAACGAGAAGGGAATTTACTGAACTCCACCATGGAAAAACTGGACACAAGCCTCCCAACCACTTTCATGCATAGGTGGAGCGATACTCGGCGGTGTTTGAGAAAGGATTGAATTAAAGCTTTTACTTGTCTAGGGGTAGAAAGACCCTTTGTGAAATTGTGTCTATGAGTGCCCCTAGGTGCATCATGGAGGTTGAAGGAACCAGGATCAACTTCCTCCAGTTGATTATTCAACCTTGAGACTGAAGGTGGTCCGTTGTCAATTGTAAATGAAACTGAAGAATTTCCGTAGAGAGAGCCAAGAGTAGGTCGTCAAGGTAGGAAATAATTATTACCCCCTGTAGCCGCCATTACTGCCATGATCTTTATGAAGACACGGGGGGCTGTCGAAAGGCCGAACAGTAGGGTCTGAAACTGGAAGTGGCAATCCAGCATGGCAAACCAGAGAAAAGGCTGATGCGCCAACCATATGGGTATATGAAGGTACCTGTCCTGGATATCCAGGAACGCCATAAGGTCTCTTGGAGTGTAGAACAGACCTGAGGAATTCCGTCTGGCATTTTGGCACCCAAAGAAAAAAGGTTCAGTCTCTTTAGGTTAAGTATTGGATGGAATGAACCGTCCATTTTGCTGACCAAAAAGAGATTCAAATTGTAACCTGTTCCCCATTGGAGGAACAGGAACTATCACCTGTGACTAACAGAGTCAAGATGGCTGTCTCGAGGGCTGCGGCTTTCATTGGGTCCGCAGGAAGACCCATTGTGAAGAACTGGTAAGGAGGCCTGGAACAAAAAGTGAGGGAATAGCCTTGTAAAAACATATCCAGCACCCCGGAGTCCGATGTTTAGTTTGGCCAAATCTGTGAACTGAAGAAGGCGATCCCCTACCCTTGACACAGCCGAAAATTTTATTTTGGCATCAGGCTGCAGGCCTATCAGCCTGCATTGGGGTTTGGGACAACCAGCCTAGCCTTGTTGGAGCTTGGATTTCTGTGTTTTTGAGAAGGAAGGCTGAACTCTTGCAGGGGCTTGAGTTTTTGCATTACTTTGGGGTCAAAAAAAACAAAAGGACTGTTGTCTCAGTTTTGAAGTTCCTGAGGAAAGGAAAGCAACTATCTTATCTAATTCCAGACCAAAGAGTATGGACTAGGAAAACGGTATGGCTTCCAATGCTTTTTTAGAGTCGTTATCTGCTTTCCAAGATCTGAGCCAAAGAGCACGTCTTGCTGCCACAGAGACCACCAATATTTGAGAGGCAAAAACACGCCCATGTAAGACACCTTCACTGAGGTAGGTGCCTGCTTTCCGTATATTTTCCACTAGGGGTAATAGGTCCGCTCTGTGTGTACCAGACTGCAGTCCTACAGCTAAAGCATCAGCTCAGATACCGATAACTATGGAAGTCCAAGCGGCCACATAAACCAGACAAATGGCAGCACCTGCATTTGCATAGATCAATTTTAATAAAAGTGATCTAGTTTTTTTTCATCAACTGGGTCTTTAAGAGATCTGGTATAAGGCAGGGTGTTGCACATGGACATCCATCTGAGCAGGAGCCTTCCATGCTTTATGGTCCTCAGAGAGAGGATAAAAGGTGGAAATGCATTTGGAAAGCAGAATTATTTTAATTTGGATGCTTCCAGTCTTCCTTCAAGTTATGTAGCTGAG
Organism: Crinia signifera; assembly: GCF_055691185.1. Classification (NCBI taxonomy): domain Eukaryota; kingdom Metazoa; phylum Chordata; class Amphibia; order Anura; family Myobatrachidae; genus Crinia; species Crinia signifera. The sequence goes on from NC_139217.1 coordinate 350,473,143, forward strand.
AAGACTGTGGGAACACTGCCGGATCTTTCTTTTTCCGTTTAAACAGTGGAGCTTTAGAGGGAGGTTGTGAATCAGCATCCGTAATTTGTCAGGTTAGCCAGATTGATTTATCAGACTATCCACTCTGGCCTGAGTCATGTGATCCTCGTAGGCCATGGAATCATCCTCAGCTGGTACATCTGTATCAGGGTCCTCATCTGAGGAGCCCTCAGATGTAAATCCTTCCAAATATAAGGAATGTGAGGTTTTACGCCATGCAGCAATGCGCAAGCTAGGAGCACCTAAGGCGTGCTAAAAAGAGAATGACACCTGTACAATACCTTGGGACAAGACTTGTACCCAAGCTGGATCCGCTGGTGGAAGAGGAACCTGAGGAGCAGGGGGAGCAATTGAAGTACATGAAGCTGCAAGTTGAGAAGCCAGTTCCCTCATTGCTGAAGACAAGGCAGTAGCCCTGTCAGGTTCCCAGGGAACCTCCGCAGTGGCCTGAGGACTAGGTCCCGGCAGAGAGCAGCTTTCACAGAGGCCCATGTGATTCTGCTCAGAACATGCAAAATTTTTGTTAAATGTAGTGCACATATAAGCGTGCAGCGCTGAATCGTTAACCTCTTTGCGAGCTACCTTTCCTGAACCCTTAGAAGACATTGTAGGAAATCTTGTGGCTATAATCTCCTATGATCGTAAACCCCCTATACAAACTATAATGTTGGCAGGGCAGTAAGTACTGTACAATAGGTACTAATAAACAAATTAGCGAAAATATACTGTTTGACCTGTTAGCCAGTACAAGAGATGTAGATATAAATCCTCACATCAAAGAAAATAAACTGAAGAAAAAAAACAGAGAAATACAATTCAGTACATACAGTATACAGCAACTTTCACACAAGAAGAAAAAATGGTACTTGTTTCCTAGCACGGCGCCCCCTATTTCCATCGCAGAGCATCGCATGCAATATAGCGGCATGCGATGCGATTTTTTATTGTACAAGCACCCTGATGGGTGCTTACAATGTGAAATGCACCCCCATTGTCAACGCCACCACCACTATAAACGCCAACCCGAAGCGTGGCGAGCGCAGCGAGCCCGGGAGGGGCGGCAGTACGCGTCATCCGATCTTTTCATACCCCCACTATCCACGTCGGCATGAAGTTGATTTTAGATAGTGTGGCGAGCGCAGCGAGCAACCATGCCCGAAGCGTGGCGAGCGGCCGCGGATTACATAACATGTATTCCGCTGCGCTTGCCACACTATCTAAAATCAACTCCACACCGATGTGGATAGTGGGGGTATGAACAGGTCGGATGACGCGTACCGCCGCCCCTCGCGGGCTCACCATGCTTCGGGTTGGCTTTGATAGTGGGCGTGGCGTGGACAATGGGGTGCATTTAACATTGTAAGCACCCATCAGGGTCGTACAATTAAATATCCACGGGTGATGTGAGCCACGCCTCCAATTCCCCACAAGCAGGGAATCGCTTAACTGATTAATCTCCTATGGCCTATAACAAAAATAGTAAGTATGAAATAAAAAGAAGTAAAATTAAGGCTGAAACAGCCCTCTCCTAAAAATGGCACGCTGTTCCTCAGAGTACCAAGACAAAAACTGGTCTCTGAGGATAGAAAGGAGTAAAAAGGGGGGAGAAGCTACAGGCTGCAATTCCTAAAAGAAGTTGATCTCCTTGGTGCCCGGTCCTCCGGCCCCTGGATACACACAATCCCCAGCATCCACCACAGCCCAATAGAAACAGTGATGAAATACAGACCATACTGTGGCCTTTATTCAGATCTGATCGCAGTACAAATTTGTTTGGAAAATGGGCAAACCATGTGCACTGCTTGTGGGGCAGATGTAACATGTGCAGAGAGAGTTAGATTTGTGTTATTTTATTTCTGTGCAGAGTAAATACTGGCTGCATTATTTTTACACTGCAATTTAGATTTCAGTTTCAACACACCCCACCCAAATTTAACTCTCTCTGAACATGTTTCTTCTGCCCCACCTGCAGTGCACATGGTTTTGCCCATTTTCCAACAAATTTGTACTGCAATCAGATTTGAATAAGGCCCTGTGTTAGAAGCAACACAACAGAGAGACACACCCCACAGGGAAGAGGAACTGCACAGGTTTTGAAAGATGCAGGGTGCAAGAATAAACACTTCTACAAATAAGACAGGTTTAAGAGAAAATGAAAAAGCAAATAGGCATTTATGAGAGAAATATAAGGAAGAAATAAAGGAGCATTGGGGGATTAAAGGATCCAGTGTTATAATAAAGAGTGAAGCTATATTACAGATCCTAAAATGCAATAACTAGGTACTAATTTTAAAGAATGGGAGAATATTCGGGTTCCAGGCGGCTGACAGATAATGTCTAGTCAGAGAGTCAATAGGTAGACATGCATTAGTCAGACATTGACCAAAGTTAGACATGCAGATGTAACTTGTGCAGAGAGAATTAGATTTGGGTGGGGCTTTACTTCAAAGTGAGATCTATATTGCAGTGTCAAAATAAAGTGGTCAGTATTTACCCTGCACAGAAACAAATTAACTCACCCAAATCTAATTCTCTCTGAACATTTTACATCTCCCCCCCCCCCTGCAGTGCACATGGTTTTGTCCATTTGAGAAGAAATTTGCCTCTGAAAGTGGACCAGAATAAGGCCCTATAATTCAACTAGTGGAATGGTATTTCATTAAGAGTACATTTTCCAAAAATTAGTGTTCCCGCTAGGCTGTTTTAGCGCGGCGCTGCGCCCTGCCCGATTTCTAAAGGGCAAAATGCGCCCTGCCCCTCCAGCAGCGCCCTGCTAAAAGAGCCTGCTTCCTGACTTGCTGGTGTGCCCGGGGAAGCTCCAGGCATCGCAATCTTGGCGGCGCTAGGCTTCTACGGCAGCTCAGGGACTTTGGCGGGGCCAGGTCCGCCCCCTTGCACGACAGAGGAAGCCCTGGCATGCCCCCTTTAGTGACGTGGCGGCCCGGGCACACCCCCTTTAGTGACGTCGGGCGGCCCGGGACCGCCTACAATGATGACATTGGTGGGCCCGGTCCTCCCCCATTGCACTGCCCCAAAAAATTCATAGAGGGAACACTAAAAAATTTCAATTTTCCAATTTGTAATAGAATAAGGTCCTTCATTTACTCACTATTTCGAATATTGTCCCACTCCGTGCCAGTAAAAAATGGATGGCAGCACAAATCCTCATACTTCAATCTCTCCTTCTGTCCACACAGCAAACTTTGGATCAGATCAAGAAAATTCTTGCTTAATTTTGGTTCATCTGGAAACTTTAGAAAACGCTGTGAAATAAAATGACACGGATCAAGAAGAAAACCTCAATTGATAAAATGTAAAATACAGGATACCAGTCTAAACATTCAGGGGAACAAAGAAAATGTAATAACCTGAAAGTTCATGATGTTATTAAAAGTTTTTATTGATGTCCCTTCCGTAAATGGAGATTTGCCATAAAGCATTTCATAAGCAATGATGCCAACAGACCACCAATCACATTCTGGACCATAGTTGCCTTTTCCATCCCCATTCATCACCATGAGAACTTCAGGTGCTATGTAATCTTGTGTACCAACAGGGAGCCGAGCATTCACCTGAAACAGAAAGAGTTGTGTGCTAGAGTGCTGCAGAATCTGAAAACCATGTAAAAACTTTGGAAGGAATCACACACAGTCAGATGCACTAAGCTTCAAAAGTGATAAAATGGAGAGTGATAGACAACCAACAAATCAGCTAGTGCCTGACATTTTTCAAACACAGCCTGCGACATGGCAGGTAGGAGCTGATTGGCTGGCTGTTTATCACTCTCCATTTTATCACTTTTGAAGATTAGTGGATGGGGCCCATAAACTTACAACTTTATTTGTGGTCATTCTTGCTGCCGATCCAAAATCAACTAGTTTAATGTGGCCAGTGCGGTCAATGAGAATATTCTCCGGTTTAATATCTCTGTGGAAACATTGCAATGATAGTTGAGCAATCTGTAATAATGGCAATACCAATATGATTTTACAGAAATCAAGACTAATTATAAATAAGGAAAAACGAGATGGTACAGCACTGTGTTCAATATTTATAAATTTTTATTAAAAAATAAATATATTTTAAGTATATATATATATATAATTCACAAATTAAACAATGTGGCCAACATTGAGACAGACAAGACTTACACACACAAATGAAAAAAGCTATTTTTGCTTTAGTAACTCCTTTTTAGTAGTATCAATGTTAATTGGTTAATAGTAGCATGCAGTTAGATACATTTTCCTTTGTTAAAACCGGTGAGTAGAAGTTCAATAGGTAACATTTGCCATTTTATGTGCACATATTGATGGTTTAATACTAAAGTGAACATCCGGGTAAAACAACAGGGATCCTGCTTACAGTCTGAATCCGATCCTCTCCGACCGCTAGTGCACCTCTCAACGCGGTCCTATCAGAGACTGGAATCGCTTGTTCTGTCAGTTGGCAGCTCACTTCCCCGGTCCTCTACGCGTTTCTCCACCTAGTAGCTTGCTCAGCGGCTTCCTCAGGAGGTAATCACATTACCGCGTTGAGAGGTGCAGTAGCAGTCGGAGAGGATCAGTTTTGGACTGCAAGCAGGATCCCTGAGATGCGTAAAAAAAAAAAACAGTGATTTCTAGAAATCATTGCATTCCATTTTCAGTCCTGTACCTGAATAGCAAAACGCAGCGACTGCAGGAAAACCCCAACACAAGTTATTGTTTTTATTATTATTTCCTGCATGCAATTGAATCTGCCCCTATAAGTCCTCCATAGCTTTACTTATGGATATAATCCTTTTCTAGGTGGAGACATGGTTAACCTAAGACTTCATGCCCACTAACCAGTAGTACATTAGGTAGCAGCTCCATTCAATGTGTGACTTTTCCTGTACATTCCTTCCTAAATTGACATTAGAAACATCCAAAGCTTAATGGCTCATAAAAGAATAAATTAATTAAGACATCTGGCACTTAATCTTTTTTTTCCCTATTTAATCCCTGTAAGGACAAAAAGATCTCCTCGATTCTTGACAGGTAGATGATAACGGATCCTACAATATACTATGGCCAGTATTCAATCACTGATCGGTGGTAATTGTGTAACCAGTGGGCTACTGAATTAGCTCCAATAAGTCACGAAAACATGCAATTTATAGCAGAACCTGTGTGTTGCCAGGATAGCGCGAAACAAGAATATTGGAGAAACATTAGGAAAAATTGCAGAAATGTCTGTTCAGCATCCATTGTTCCTCTATGGCTAACTAAATACCAACCTAATTCAGCTTGGCTCGCTAGGCAGCGTATAGTCGCTGCCTAGCGAGCACCTTAACGCCGCCCCGCCGATTACCCCAACCTGCAGAAAGCCCCCTTCCCCCCTGAATCCCTTAATTGCCACGCATGCAGCTGCTAGCAGGAGAATTTTGATGGTCACCGACCAACGAATGATTTCTCCTGCCTTAAAGAGTCGAATTATACTCACCGATAATTCCTTTTTCTTCCTAGAGATCCCATGGCAGCCATAACACTGGGATGTTCCCTTCCCCCATAGAATTAGACAGGATAATTTTTCTCTAGGACCGCCCACCTTGGGTATAATAGCCTCCTCTTCCTCCTCCTCCATGTCTTTTCATGTCTCCGAAATATGTCCTGGAGAAAAATACATAACATAGGGAGGGGAAACCAGTGGCTGCCATGGGATCTCTAGGAAGAAAAAGGAATTATCGGTGAGTATAATTCGACTCTTTCTTCTACGATCCCCATGGCAGCCATAACACTGGGACATACCCAAGTAAACACACGGGAGGGCTAAATACTGCATGAATTATTTTATATATATATTCATTCGCCCATAAGGGCTTCTTGCAATACATGCGTCCCAAAGTGGGCAGTAGAAACGTTAAGTGAATAATGGTTTGAGAAAGTATGGATTGATGACCATGTTGCTGCCTTACAGATCTCAGCTGTTGACGCCTTCGCCTTATTTGCCCATGAGGTAGACACTGCCCGGGTAGAGTGTGCCTGCACAATGGAAGGTGGTGCTTTGCCCTCTTTCTTATAAGCGAATAAGATGGTCTCTCTAATCCAACGAGATATGGTCTGCTTCACAGGCGCTTTGCCCTTTTTAATTCCTTCCGGAATCACAAACAGGTGCTTAGTTAACCTGAAGGCCTTCGTTCTTTCCAGATACAACGTTATCCCTCTCACCAGGTCTAACGTGTGCCAAGCCTCTTCATCTCTATCTTTAGGCTGAGGATAGAAATCAGGTAAGGTTATCTCCTGGTTCAGGTGAAAAGCTGACACCACCTTGGGAATGAAATCTGGATGTGTCCGTAAGACTACCCTATCAGGGAATATTATCAAATATGGTTCCTCCATCCACAGTGCCTGAAGCTCACTGACCCGTCGAGCTGAAGTCACAGCTACTAGAAATACCACTTTCCAGGTTAGATATTTTAGCGGGCAATCTTCCAGTGGTTCAAAGGGATCCTTTGTCAACACCGTCAGGAGCAGGTTTAGGTCCCAGGGGGCCACAATTGATTTAATCGGCGGTCTGATCCTCTTCATCGCCCTGCCGAACCTCTTAACAATTCTCTCTTCTGCTAGAGGCCTGTCCAATAACACACTTAGTGCAGATATCTGTGCCTTGATTGTTGCTGTGGCCAACCCCATCTGGAAACCCTCAAACAAGAATTGTAATACTTGATCAGTCGGAATGTCCATAAAGTCATCTTTGAACTGTCCCCAACTGATAAATTTATACCAGGTTTTATAGTAAGCCTCCGAAGAAACTTTCTTCCTGGCTCTCAGCATCATCTCCGTCACCTGGGGTGACAAATTGTGTCTCTTTAGGATCTGCCGCTCAATTTCCATGCCTCTAGTTGTAAACTCGCCGGCTCTGGGTGCAGCATAGGCCCCTGATGTAGGAGGTCTGGCCTGCTTGGTAGCTGCCATGGTCCTTGTATCGCCATCCTTAAGACATTCGAAATCCAGGCTCTTCTTGGCCAATGTGGAAGAATTATCAGTACTAGTACTTGGTCTTCCCTGATCTTTTTCAGTACTTTGTTTATCATAGGGAATGGAGGGAACAGGTATCCCAGTTTGAACGCCCACTTGGTTGAGAAAGTGTCTAACGTCTTCGCCTGTGGATGATAATACTTTGCGTAGAATTCGCTCACCTTCCTGTTCGAATAGGTGGCCATCAGGTCCACTTCTGGCGTTCCAAAGATCCTTGTCATCTGTAGAAAAACTTCGCCGTTCAGCTCCCATTCCCCTGGCAACACAGTCTTGCGACTTAGATAGTCTGCTATAACATTTTTCTTGCCTGGAATATAAGTTGCCGAGATTGACCTTAGGTTCTTCTCCGACCACTTCATAATCTCTTCCGACATCCTCATCAATTTCAGACTTCTGGTCCCGCATTGATGGTTTATGTGTGCGACTACGGTCACATTGTCGGACATAACTCTTAGATGTGTGCCCCGGATCTTGGATCCTAATTGGCACATTGCTTCCCAGACTGCCTGCAATTCTCTGAGATTGGAAGAGTTCTTTGCTTCTTCCTTGGACCAAATTCCTTGGACCGACATCTTCCCGAGATGACCTCCCCATCCCACTAAACTGGCGTCCGTCGTCAGGACCAGGAACTGTGGGTTCTCTAAACTTGAGGTCTTGTTTTCCAAGTCCTGAATCCACCATCTCAGAGATTGTTTCACATGACTCGATAACACTATCATATGATGATCTTTTAGGCCTCTTTTTAGCAAAGGCAGCAGGAACCACTGAAGCTGTCTCGAATTCCACTGAGCCCACGGAATCACTTTTATACAGGAAACCATCATTCCTAGTAACTGTACCCCTTTTATTAGGGGAATTTTCTTTCCTTTCAGGATTTCCAGAATTAACTTCCTCATTTTCATGCACCTCTCGAGTGATAGGGCTACAGAATAATTTCTGGTATCTATCCTTACCCCCAAAAAAAGAATATTTTTGGTCGGTATCAATTGACTTTTGTCTTTGTTTATCACCCATCCGTGGCTCTGCAGGGTTTCCGTGACAAGATTCAGACTTCGCTTCACTCCTTCCACTGAGCTCCCAGCTATCAATAAGTCGTCCAAATATGGCCAGATCTGGACCTTCTGCTTCCTCATCTCGGCTACCAGCGTAATCAGAACCTTGGTGAAGACTCTTGGGGATGTTCTTAACCCGAATGGGAGGCACGTGAACTGGAGATGCTGACCGGCCACATAAAACCTCAGGAACCTTCTGTGTTCCAGACAAATTGGAATATGGTAATAAGCGTCTTTGAGGTCGATTGACACTAAGTATTCGTCCTGTCTTATGCCCGTCACTATGGATGACAGACACTCCATGCGAAATTTTATTTTCTTGATAAAACAATTCAGATCCCTAAGATCCAGGATCGTCCTGAATCCTCCACTGTTCTTTTCCACCAAGAATAGATTGGAGTAGAATCCTTTCTTGTGGTAAATTTTGGGTACTAACTCGATCGCTCCCTGCTCCAGTAGTTGACTTATCTTGGAGCATAAAGCTGACCTTTTTTCTTTTTCTATAGGTACCCTGGATGTCAGGAATCTGTTCTGTTGCGGAATTTCCATAAATTCGATATGATAACCCTGCTGGATTATCCTTAGTACCCATCTGTCGGATATGGTATTCTCCCATTGACTTCTGAACTGGAGGAGTCTGGCTCCTATCACTGTCTCTTGGACATAGTCATGATCTTCCTCTGTCAGACTGAAAGCGCCCGCGAAAGGGCTGACGAAAAGCTTGCCGCGAAGTATTTGCTCCACCTCTCCTATAGTAGGGCCTTCCAGGCCTATAACTCCTAGAATCCCTATAGGATTGCTTGGTCGTGCTAGGGTACGGAAAGCGACTCTTCCTGTCCTGCGGGAGACGTACAGATTTTCCTCCTGACAATCTCTGTATCATTGTGTCCAGGTTCGAGCCGAAAAGAAATTTCCCTTCAAATTGCAGAGTAGTCAGCTTGTTCTTGGAGTTCGCGTCAGCGCTCCAGGGTTTTAGCCACGGGGCTCTCCTTGCTGTTACCCCTGCCGCCATGGTCTTCGCCGCAAAGGCCACTGAATCTAGGGAGGCCTCGCACAGGTAATCTATGGATTTCTGTATCACATCCAAACTCTTCAATACATAATGTTTAGAGATTCTTTCTTCTATGTCTGTCTGTAGGTTAGCTGCCCACAGTCTCAGGGCCCTGGACACTGATGCGACTGCTACCGTAGCTTTAAGAGACCCAGCTGAGGCCGTATGAACCTTTCTTAGTCCATTCTCAATCTTTCTATCCATTGAGTCCTTAAATGCTGCTGCGTCCTCTACCGGGATAGTAGACTTGGAGGTCAGCTCTGCTACAGCAGCATCTACCTTAGGGATAGAGCACCATCCCAGGAACTCGTCATCTTTATATGGGTACATCTTCTCAATACGATTCCCCAGAGTCAGTTTTTTATCCATATTAGTCCATTCTTTGGAAATGGTCTCCCTGACCATTTTGTGAACCGGGAAAGTTCTTCCCTTCTTCTCCCTATCCTCGAATAAGGGGTTCCTTGCCTCCGACGTGCCTGGTTCTTCTTTATAATTCATAGCTTTATAAATGTTTTTTAGCACATTTTCCACTAGTTCCAAATTAAAAGATCTAACATCTTCTAATTCACCTTCATCTGTAGAATCCTTTCTGTCACCCTCTATTTCCTCGGTTGAGCCTTCCTCCTGGCTAAACTCTGCCTGGGTTCTGGATCTTTTCTGAGTCTGTGACTGCGCAAACTCCTGTTTTGACACAAAGGATTCTTTCATCCAGTCCATGAGTTCTCTAAGAACATCTGACTTCTTTTCTTTCTTCTCTAATCTGTCCTGTCTTGCCTCACATTCTCCACATAGAGATTTCTTTTGGGCAGATGCAAAGGATTTATCACATGACATGCAATTGGTCTGTATAAATTTCTTTTTGGCTGTTCTCTTCTTAGGAATAGCAGGTACATCCTCATCCTGTTCTATAGGCACACTACAAAGAAAAAACACTAAGTACTATTCTGTAGTAATGCTACAAAATAAAACAACTAATGCCCACAAAAACCAAGGGCTTACCTCTGAGGGGCATTATCCGGCTTATGGGGAGAAGGCTCATCCATGATGCACACAGCGGTCAGACAGCCAGGCACTGAGAATCCAGTGTAAAGCACGCTTGTTCATTGCGTCTTTAAAAATGGCGCCTTAACCCTCCGTTCCCTGGTTCACCCTAGTTCAGGATGGCCGAGCGGAACCAATATGCTTCCCCTTGTTTCCGTGGGGAAGCATTTATCGCCCGTCCCCCAGCGTTTCAGGCGGAAGTGACGCACGCGCACACTTCCGCCCCGTCTGCCTGATATCTCTGGAGCGTGCAGACGCGGCTTTCAGCCGGTCTGCATCTACTCCACGTAGAGCGCGCATCCAGCCCTGCTGCCTCCTGCACCATCACAGCAACAGGTACCTATGCTCCACGTGGGACTTTACCATTATTCACAAGTGTACCATAGCGCTCCTGCACCACGCGTTGTATACAGGCAGGAACACTGTACTAACAGATCCCATGGCAGCCACTGGTTTCCCCTCCCTATGTTATGTATTTTTCTCCAGGACATATTTCGGAGACATGAAAAGACATGGAGGAGGAGGAAGAGGAGGCTATTATACCCAAGGTGGGCGGTCCTAGAGAAAAATTATCCTGTCTAATTCTATGGGGGAAGGGAACATCCCAGTGTTATGGCTGCCATGGGGATCGTAGAAGAAATAAAAGTCAGTCTAAACTGAATTATTTCCTCCGCAGATCACCGAAGACGGGGTGGGCGCTGACGTCATGTGACACCCAGCGTTTTTATTGGACGCCCATAAAACACTAAGCGTTCCCCTGCTGCCGCCCTCCCTCCCTACAGTAAACGGTCCTGTGAGTGTGTAACTTGCCGAAGCAGTTGGCTGCCGGGGGTTTGCACATGCGCAGAAACCGGCCCCTTAGTATGTAACCTGCCGTTTTCTGGGGATGTCTGAATAAAGCAGCCATGCCCAGGCATTTATGAGGGGGGCGGCGACATCAGCGATGACCACTTACAGATTAGTGGCAACAACTCTTTAATGGTGCAGGAATTGCACATAGATGCGTGAGGATCGCGAGTAGCAATTTTTACATAATTTAGCATGTCTGCTTTTTCTGTCTGGGTGGCAGCTTCCCCCTTGCATTCCACTGCGACTACCCACATTAGCAATCCATGCTGAATTGGGCCCTTAAGGCCTCTATATGTCACCAATTGCAATCATGAACATAGGGAAACATGGCCCCTGATCCATTCTGCAATAGGGCTAACACTTCCAGTCAGTATTACTCTTTATTGCGTATGGGCTGCATATGTGTACACAGCTGCAAATAAGTTTGCAATGGCTCAGTTTTCCTTTCTGTGCAGCAGCTTCACTTGCTATGGTTAGCAATTCCATAGGCATTTTCGTACTAAATGTGTCTTTAAAAAAAAAAAAAATCATCAGATATTTAAGCATGAATCCTCCATTAACACATCTGTAGTCACATCAAATAAAGATAGTAACAGCGGAAAAAAATCTATATTAAGAAGTGGTAACCATGGAAAATAGGTTAAAAAAAAGATAAAAATGTTAACTGATATTATATGAACCAATTATTTGGTACTGCAGTGCTCCCAAGATGCATTAACCTCTAGTTTTTTGTTGTTAGGTAAAGGATGACAATACACTGTAAACTGATGTACCTAACTATATACCAGTCAAGTTTTACAGCACCACAAATTTTCCAGTTCTTATTGAATATTAGCCAGTTTGTTTTTTCAATGTATTCTGTTGTAAAGCATAAAAAAAATAACCGGAGAATGCAAATTTCTGTAACAAAATTAAATAAAACATTAACTAAAAGACTGTTTCCTGGTACATTTAAGTCTTTAAAAGGGCAATGTGTTTAATAGTAAAACCTGGAATGCTTAGATGTTAAAAGCACTGTTCTTTTAAATGCTGGACCCAAACACACTGACTATCTATTTAATGGTGTACAAAACCTCCTTGATGAACAAAGATTTAACATTTTGATTTGTTGGTCCACAAGGCCTTCTAGTCTTCAGTAGTCCACTGGTGGTGTTTTGTGGTGTTTTATTGTGTTAAGTATGATTTCCCAATAGCAGGATCCCAGCCGCCGGAATGCTGGCAGTGGGGAATGCAATGAGGCCCCTTGCGGGCTCGCTTCGCTCACCACAAAATTCTATTCCACCTCTATGGGGGTCACGGACATCCATGAGGGAGAATAGACCCTATAAGCTGGAATTCTGGCTGGCAGTAAAGTCAGCAGTCGGGATCTTGGCCTCGGCATCCTGACATATTCACCTAAAGTTCTGGAAAGTCGGTATTGGTGTCTGAGCAGTGGGAGCAGTAAGCCGATGTATTGTCTAGGGTTGGACAAGCCTTGCATCAGCCCTGGCTGAACCCACACAATGTTCATGCGAAGGGAGCCTATCATTTTACTAGGCATCAATATCATCCCTGGTTAACAAATTAAGGAGGTTTCTTTGCTATATCCAAGCCATAATGATTGCATTTGCTATAAAACCTCAGGAATGTTTTAACGGTTTGTAGACAACATTTATCTAACCTCTACGTTACAGCTCTTCCCCTAACATTCGGCAGATCCCAAATGTTAGTGCTCTATGAACCACAAATTTGTTTGTCAAAATCGTACTGTTTACAAGAAATACATGACAACCCCATTTGTCAAAAGTAGGATTAGACTGCCTATATGGAAATGCAATACAAATTGTTACATAGGGTAAAGTACACACCTAAAGGAAGGTTCCAGGTGGGAGCATCTACAGACACAAATTGTTTTAAATGCTGAACTCCAGGAGCAGATTTATATAATTGCATGTGGGGATGTTTGGAAGTACAAGGATATTGGTAAATAGTAATCCAATATACAGTATAGAAAATACAGACAATATTAATATAACCCTCACACCTGAATGGGCCTTATGGGATATATATATATATATATATATATATATATATATATATATATATATATATATATATATATATACACATACATACATACATACATACATACATACACACACACACATATACACAACCCCTTTACAGAATAGACTTTCACAATGACAACGTCTATTCATAGCCAAAATAGCAGCAGCAACACACAAGACAATGTTATCACAATGGATATCTGCAAATACGCTAACAATATCTCTACGCATTCCTAGAATGTCATACTTATTTCAGATGGATTGGATAGAAATGTCTAAAGACAAAGATAAATACAGTAGGTCAAAACATTTTTTTGCATTTTTTAGCACACGCCAGAACTCCGTTTCCTTTGGTTAAAAACCTACTAAGGAAGATAGTCTCATTGATGTCATGGTATAATATGGAGATGGAATTTGCCCCTTTTGAGAAAAAAAAATCTTTAAAAATGAAAACACCATAAATGAAATAGCAAGTATATGTACAATAAGGTACTTGGTTGTATGTGGCAGTCTTCTTTGGCTGTATAATTAGCTCTCTGTTTTTGTATGGAGAAATTAATATTGACTGTTAAGACATTCTGAATGATCTGTTTCTATCAAAACATATTTAAAGTGTTAAGCTGTGTACACACGGGGGAGATACATGGCTCAGCAATATATTGCTCAGTGTCTCCAGTTCATCAGCGACCAGAGATGGTCGCTGATGAACAGGAGACTCTGCTGGGGGGAAGAGGCAGGGAAACAGCTGATCGCAGGAGCAAGCTCCTGTGACCATCAGGGCCTGTACACGGTAGCGTGCACCTGGCGATTTATCGCCGACAGCACAAACCAATTACTGGCAATATGGTCGCTCAGCGACCATATTGCCAGCAATATGTGCTGAAATCGCCCGTGTGTACACAGCTTTACATGATGTGCATTTTAATCGAAAATTTTCTCAATAAAATGTAAATGAAAAGGATTAAACTACCTATTTCTATAGCCCACACAAACAGCAATCTCCGCCTATTTTCTTAGCATTCCGTCTAAATTGCTTAGACCTTCTCAGATCTTTAGAGCATGCCGCCAAATCTAGACAGATCTATCATGTGCATAAAAACACACTGGTTAGCACAGATCATTTTATAGACTGTACATTAAATCTTTTTTGAAGATTTGATATTTCATCCTCCCAAAGTCACAAAGATTGAAGGGAAAAAAAAACACATTGTCATCTATTTCAGAAAGCTCTTCAGCACAGGTAGATGACATGTGACAATGAGATTTATCAGTTACACTTACCGGTGTACATATCCCAATTGATGAACACTATGAATAGCGAGTACTATTTCTGCCAGATAAAACTGGGCCATACTTTCATCAAATTGCTCATCATAGCGATTCAATAAAGACAGCAGGTCGCCTCCAGGCTGGTACTGCATAACCTGTGGAATGTTCTCACAGTTATCCACATGAATTGGAGTAGTATTTAATACATAAGATATGGTTTCAAAAAGGATAGGGAAAGTTTATACACGTTCCTAGTAATGTTGGCATTATTTTTTTTATTTACATGTCAAGATTGATTACTACTGTATATAATTGTATATATGACTATCATGTAAGCTTCACTTTATTTTCTTTAATAATATTCATTATTTGAGTAAAACATTTCCACATAAACACTTAGAAACAGATTGTCACTTGTGTAACTCTATGTAACAAATCCACATAACGTAGAATTATTTTATATGCCTCCAAGTTCTAATCAAACACAACGGATTACTATGTACATATATACCATTATAATCGTACCTAAAGCATTGGACAGCATGTGATATTTAATTTACTATCTCTGCAACTTTTTTGGTACTTAGAATACCACTTACCAGATAAAGATGTTCTCTGTCCTGGAAGGCATACTGCAGCGTGGGGATCCAAGGGCTGTTATGACTACTTAATATACTGCGCTCTTCTTCAAAAAAAGAAACCTAAATAGTAGACAGTAAATTACTGTAGTCTTGGGATTTGAATGTTATTTTTACACAAATTTTGCAAATCTCTCGACAACAATTATGTACCATCAGGAAAATGCACTGGTCAATAGAACCTATATGGCTGAGACACAGTAGACACATGCACAGTTCTCTCAAACCCAGCTTCCACACATATATTACATAGCAGTGGTGGCTTATACACAAACATTATGAGGCGAGATTGTCATTTGTGGTCGCAGCTGCCATCTGAAGTGGAAGATATTTGATTGTTTGTGCTGTCGAGAATGCTGAAGGCGCCCTATCTTATTTCGGATGTCATGCCCTAATGCAACAGGATTAGAAGTGTAAAGCGGCTAAACTTGTGCATACTACTAGTCACGCTTCTGCATGGGCACAAAGGATATCTGCTCCTACTTCAGTAGAAGCACGCAGAAATCTACTGTAAGAAATGGGTGCCCACAGCACTCTCACCCAGCTGCGCAAACAACTGAACAGCTCCTGTCACTTTGGCCGCATAAAAACCCCCAAACAACTGAATCACGAGTGTGGCATTCAGCACCCAATCATTCACCCAGCAACAGAAGCAGTTACAGTGAAAGAGTTTTAAACACTATTATACATGCTATAATCAGAGATTGTATTGCTAAACATCTCATCTTTGCTGTTCAATTGTGCCATGCATCCCTACTTTCAGCTTAATAAGGTGAGTCACTGCAGCTTTTTTTGTTATCCGCCTTCAGTTCATGCTTATCCATATATACACAGTTTTCAGAAGGGTGGAGAGAGAACAACCTGGAACCAATTAGATTAGAATGTTCACAGCAGCAGTTTATTTCAGGAGATGAGTGCGCTGATCTTGTGGAAGGCTGTGCCTTTTCCACTCATGTAATTATCTCAGTGAGGACTAGTGACTTGGCCAGTGTTATAGGAGGACAGAAATAAAAGCAATCAGAAAGGATCAGACTGAGAGAAAGTGGAAGGTGCAGGGACCCTAACAGTACAGAGTAGGGTACTTGTTACATAGAACGGCGCCCATCACGGGCATCGCATGCCATTATAATGGCATGCGATGCGACCGATGCCCGCGATTTCACATAGAAATGAATGGTAAATCGTGTCAGTCGCTTGCGGCCAAAAAACCGCATGCGATGCGACCGACGCGATTACCGCGATTTACATAGGGAACAATGTTAAATGGCTCAATTGACCCGATTTTACATAGGGAACAATGTTAAATGGCCCACAGACCCCAAATAGCCACCCTGAAGTGTGAAATGGCCCCCCCAATTGTTAACACCACCCCACGATCAACGTCAACCCGAAGCGTGGCAAGCGGCGGCGGTACGCATCCTCCGACCTTTTCATACCCCCACTATCCACGTCGGCGTGGAGTTGAGAATAGAAAGTGTGGCGAGCGCAGCGAGCCACTGAGCCCGAAGCGTGGCGAGCGCAGCGTGCCCCGCGAGGGGACGCGGATACCTGTGAAGCCCGCAAGGGGACGCGGATACCTGTGAAGCCCGCAAGGGGACGTGGATACCTGTGAAGGTATCCGCGTCCGCTCGCCACGCTTCGGGCTCGGTGGCTCGCTGTGCTCGCCACACTTTCTATTCTCAACTCCACGCCGACGTGGATAGTGGGGGTATGAAAAGGTCGGAGGACGCGTACCGCCGCCGCTCGCCACGCTTCGGGTTGACGTTGATCGTGGGGTGGCGTTAACAATTGGGGGGGCCATTTCACACTTCAGGGTGGGTATTTGGGGTCTGTGGGCCATTTAACATTGTTCCCTATGTGAAATCGGGTCAATTGGGCCATTTAACATTGTTCCCTATGTAAAACCGCGGTAATCGCATCGCATGCGATTTTTTTGGGCTGCATGCGATGCGACCGACGCGATTTTTTTCCCTGCGATGCCTAGGATCAAAATCGTCTGCGCCGTTCTAGGTAACAAGTACCCAGGGTACTTGTTTCCTAGCACGGCCACACCGATTAAGATCGGGGTGGTCGTGCTGAAAAAAATCGGGTCGATCGCATCGCATGCGATTTGGTCGCATGCGATGCGATCGACGCGACCGACCGATTTTTGACCCGATTTTTTTCATTGAATCCAATGTAAATTGGGTCCCTGGGACCCAATTTTACATTGTATTCAATGAAAAAAATTCCCAACCCCCCCAAATTGAAGCGCGTAAACAGCAGCCCACGATACACGCATACCCGAAGCGTGGCGAGCGCAGCGAGCCCGCGAGGGGCGGCGGTACGCGTCCTCCGACCTTTTCATGCCCTACTATCCACTAGGGCGTGGAGTGAGAATAGAATAGTGTGGCGAGCGCAGCGAGCCCGAAGCGTGGCGAGCGCAGCGAGCCCCGCGAGGGGACGCGGATACCTTCACAGGTAAACGCGTCCCTTCGCGGGCTTCACAGGTGTCCGCGTCGCCACGGACACCTGTGAAGCCCGCAAGGGGACGCGTATAACTGTGAAGGTATCCGCGTCCCCTCGCGGGGCTCGCTGCGCTCGCCACGCTTCGCGCTCGCCACACTATTCTATTCTCACTCCACGCCCTAGTGGATAGTAGGGCATGAAAAGGTCGGAGGACGCGTACCGCCGCCGCTCGCCACGCTTCGGGTTGGCGTCTATCGTGGGGCGACGACGGGGACATCTATAATGTGAAATGGGTGATATGGACCCATTTCACATTTTTTGACATTTTTACACCATTTCAATGTTAAAAAATTTTTTAACATTGAATCCTATGCAAAAATCGGGGGCATCGCGTCGGGACCAATGTTAATGGTCCCGACCGACGCGATGCCCCCGATATTTTACCTTTCCCGACAAGATTTCAATGTTAAAATATTTTTTAACATTGAAGTCTATGGAAATATCGGGGGCATCGCGTCGGGACCAATGTTAATGGTCCCGACTGACGCGATGCCCCCGATATTTTATCCTAGCCGGCAAAATGGACCTGATTTCAAAAGAAATCGGGTCCATCGTGGGTAATCGTGTCCCTTAAGTAAGGGACACGATTACTCACGATTGTGGCCGTGCTAGGAAACAAGTACCGTACCCAGAGTAGTAATGTGAAGCTCCTATCCAACTGCTGTAGTTTACTATAAAAACCCACCTTATTGTGAACAAAGTTCCTACCTGCAATTTATTTATATCAAATAACATCCTTGTAATCTGGCAATTGAAATCCTGCGGTCTAAAAGATATGCTTTTTAGCTTGTGATTGATGGCATGCATCGGCAAATCAAATCAAAGCGTCCATGTAATTGTCTACACATCAAATGGTATCCGGTCAATTGTTTGACAGTGTCAAGGGCAACAGTCGATAGTTCGAAAAAGGTCCACATGATCTAGGTCGACATTGAAAAAAGGTTGACACAAGTTTTTCTTGATTTTTTTTTTTACTTCACGACCCCAGTGGGCATAGAGGCACTGAGCCATGGGAGGGGACGCGGTACAGTAATAGGGTGTCCATAGGTCAACAAGGAGATTTAAACATTTTGAATAACTAATTTGACCTTTTCCTGTGTCAACCATTCACATGCCAACATTTTGCTTGTGTCGGCCCTTTGTACATGTCATCCTAGAGCATGTCAACCTTTGTTATGTTTCGACCTGTCAACTGCCTGTCGAGGCAGGAGCCAAAAACTCATGAGTATGGCCCTATACAAAGCATACCGGATATTTACCCGTGATTGATGACCTTTCATTTTTTAGTTATTTGAGATCCTTTAACATATATGTAGTATTAAGTGTAAGCCGAGAACTATGGCAACTACAGCATTACATTTCCTGTGACAGAGAACAAGCCTTGCTCAGCTTGTACATTTCCACTTCAAAATATACAATGGTGAGCAGGCATTTTATGGAATTATGACAGACAAGGGTAAACTTAGCAAGAGCAGCACACAACAGTTCCCTCAAACGAAAGGGATTCACTAGGTACCTGCTGCTGTGATAGAAGTGCTCTCTTCTTCATCACTTTCATAGCAAACGTGTCCCCAGTAAGCTTCTCTTTAACAACATGAACATCAGCAAAGTGACCTCGTCCAACAACATTCTTCACCTCAAAGTCCTTCAGACTGGGCTGCAGCTCGCGCAGCTCAGCAATAGTGTCAGAATCTACATAAAAATAGATTGTACAGGTCCATGATGCTCTTTATTGTACAAATCAGAAGAATATTATTTAAGGTGAACTAAACTGCAATAAGTAATAATAAATGGGGCAGATGTAATAAGTCTGGAGAAGTGATACATTGGAAAGTGATACTGCATCAGCCGCGCAACGCTCCTAACTGTCAAGTTACAGGATGAGTTTGAAAAATGGAGCTGATTGCTACTTTATCACTTTGCCTGCCCCAGTGACTGTGCACCATTACTGATAATGCTGTAATATTATTTTTATGTTATTTATATAGTGGCACATGGGTTTTGCAGCACATAAAAGACAGTGCCGGCAATTTAAGACAAGCACTTTGTAAATAAAGATAGTAGCATCAGAGGACAGGACTCTGAAATAATTCTCTGAAAAGGAGTTAAGAAAAATAATAGGACAATGAATTGCTTAGTCTTATCCATTTCTATAACATAATAAGGCCCTAGGGCAGTATTCAATGTAAAATATCGCCGTGCGCAGCGAATCCTGTTTAGGATTCGCTGCACACTCGCTGTGTTGCGGAGGGCTGGCTGCCACTCGCTCTCCCAGTATTCAATGTCGGAGGGGCTCGTTGCCCCTCGCGGCAAATCTTAACCCCTGCAGCAAACGAGCGTCCGCTGCAGGGAGCCGTGGGACGGTGGCAGGCAGGGAGATGGAAGTCTCCCTGCCTGCCCCAGAACGTATGTGGGGGGGAGGTGGGCTCCCCGGGAGCCAGGCAGCCCCCCGGGAGAGCCAACAGGGGACCAGGTATTCACTGTACCCGATCGTGCATATGTAATGATCGGTTGCAGTGAATATATGTATATCTAATGAGCGGCTCGGCTCCCGGACCCCTGCTGGCTGCTCTGTGTAAAAAAAAAAAGAAATATATATATATATATATATATATATATATATATATATATATATATATATATATATATATATATATATATATATTTATTTATTTATATATATTATTTTTTTTTTTTATTAAAAAAAAAAAGATGGAGAATTGCTACACGGAGAGACTCGGCGAAAATCACTTAGAAAGGCAGCGAGAAGTGCACGTTGAATAGGGTGATTCGCTTTTTGAGACCAAAATTCTCTGTCCAAAGCGAGAAAAGCACAAACTCGCCATAAAACACGGCAAATTTTTCTTATTGAATACTGCCCCTAATGTTATTCCGAAAAGAACATTGAAATAATGCAAAATATGTCTTATATATCTACATCTTGTATGGACTATAAAGACAAAGATCACATTTAAACTAATAAAGGAAATACTTTCAAAACAGACACCCAAAAAAAGACACGTTTTACATGTAGCTGAATGAAACTTACATTTTTTAACAAAGTTAGATACATGTTTGACCTTCATTAAAGCAGGGTTGTTGCATTCTTCGAATAGAACAAATAGGGAATCTAGGAGTCCTTCCCTGCTTAGTGGCAACAGTTGCTGTTGAAAATGAAACTGGCATGCTGATTTCCCCTGAGAATAAGATACAGTATATATATAGATAAGAACATGTGAAATGGAACTGCTAGCACACTAAAATCATATACAGCATATTCCTCTCTCCCAATGTGCACTACAAGCAGTATCAGCTTTCAGTAAACCTGGTCCTTCTGGTCTATTTCATTCAGATCACCAACATGCAGAGGGAGTATGTTGGGTTTTCTGTTCATTGATTTCATGAGTGTTAAATAACAGTTATGGGTATGTCCAGCAATTATGCAGCTCAGGCAAGGATTTTTTTAAAAACATTTATACGATGGAACATCATAACAATTGAATCCCCTGACACACATGCTATACACCTGCGATGTGTGCTGAGCGATCTTTGCTGACCAGTGTTCCCTGGTTAGAACACTGGTGATCTGGCTAGATCTTGACTACATGTGGTCAAGATCTTGTCAAGCGATGTCGACTTGCAGGACCATGCATCCCATCGCTCGGGGGCATACACAGAACGATCCCTACTTAATTTCTAAGTGATCTAGACAGATCGCTTAGAAATAGGGCACAAAATTGCCCCGTGAAAGCACTTCACAAAATGTTAAGTTCTCCATACACCAGGTGGCTACAAGATCGCATACGATACATCAGGGCTGGGCAACACCGGCCCTCCAGATGTTGATGAACTACACATCCCAGCATGCCTTGCGTCAGTTTCAGCATGGCCACATAGCAAAACTAATGAAAAGCATCCTGGGATGTGTAGCTCATTAACATCTGGAGGGCCGGTGTTGCCCAGCCCTGCAATACATTGTATGTGGTCCTTTTGCAACAATGTATAGTATGCGGTCCTAGCAGGGGCTACAACAAATATTCATGGCATCCCATAGGATCTGCAACTGCAATGCGAGGCACACAGGAACATGCCTCACATCGCAATTGCAGGTAAATGACATGCGATGTGTCACTTTTTACGAGATCCATCGCAGCAATGTGTCAATCGCATAAAAAGTGGCCATATCGCACTGTTTTTTTTTTACTGTTTTCCATGTTTAGGAGTAAATGTTCAATTGTCATTTGCTCCTCAAAATTTCCAGATTTTCATTCCAACCAGCCAGATTGGAAAAATATTCTTAAAGTGTGTATGGGCCTTCATATTGTCTGCTGTATGTACTGGTGCATACAGTTTATTGGCCGTTAACAAGTAATCAGAATGTCATTATCAGAAGAAAAAGAGAACTATTGATCATGCATGCTAGTGACCAGTGAAGCCGAGTAACTGAGGAAGGATAGGTCTGCACGTGGCAGGCACAATGGGCCTTATTTTGGTTCATTCTTTCTGACAAAATCCTTCTTAGATGGGCAAAACCATGTGCACTGCAGGTGGGGCAGGTGTTACTTGTGCAGAGAGAATTAGATTTGGGTGGGGTTTTACTTCAAAGTGAGATCTATATTGCAGTGTAAAAATAAAGCAGTCAGTATTTTCCCTGCACAGAAACAAAATTACTCACCCAAATCTAATTCTCTCTGCACGTTACATCTGCCCCCCCTGCAGTGCACATGGTTTTGTCCATCTAAGAAGGATTTTGTCAGAAAGAATGAACCAAAATAAGGCCCAATGTCATGATGTGAAAAGGGGAAATGAGGCAAGCATGCACAGAATGAACGGTTGTTCCATATAGCACATAGTAGGGATGGGTTCTCCCTACACACTGCTGTAGGAACATCATATGCACTTATAGGTACTTATGTAGTATCTGGGCGCCCGATTTTTTTATTGTATGCCTTAAGTTAAGGCATACAATCAGATGCGATGCGATATCGCATCGCATCCGACCATATCGCATGACCCGATTTTTCCATAGGATTCAATGTTAAAATGGACTGAGTCCATTTTAACATGGAATTCAATGGGAAAAAGGGGTCCTTTTCATACCCCTACTATCCAAGTGGGCATGGAGTTGGATATAAACCTGTGGCGAGCGTAGCGATCCACCGAGCCCGAAGCATGGCGAGCGAAGCGAGCCCCGCGAGGGGACGGTATTCTGTGTCCGCTCGCCACAGGTTTATATCCAACTCCATGCCCACTTGGATAGTAGGGGTATGAAAAGGACCCCTTTTCCCATTGAATTCCATGTTAAAATGAACTCAGTCCATTTTAACATTGAATCCTATGGAAAAATCGGGTCCATCGCATCGCATCCGATTTGGTCGCATGCGATGCGATGTGCCCGATCCGACCCGATTTCTAAATCGGGCGCCCAGATACTACATAAGTACCCACTTATATATATAAAACAATATTGATACAAAGTGGTTATTTTTCTGAACTATTTTCTTCATATTTTATTTCTACATTTTGAAGGATTTTTTTATTTGAATGCATCAATTTCACAGCAAACACAATGTACCATTAATAAGCCAAAACACATTTTCAGATTCGAGTTAAATTAAATTATACAATCGTGCCATGGATTGAGGGGGATATTCAATTTGGGGGTCACGGCTGTCGAGCTTGCTCGACAGCTGTGACCCTGTCCCGTTCTTGGTCTGTTTATGAAATTATTTAGACACAAAACTGAAAATATTGCAACTGGCACAATACTGAAAGCTCAGGAGCAAGTTACAAAAATATACCGGTAGGTTAATTGGCTGCCAGCAAAATTAACCATGTGTGTGTACATGTGGTAGGTCATTTATCAGGGACTGATATGAATGTTCAAATATTCTCTGTAAAGTGCTGCGGTAATAAATAAATAATTTCAGCTTGGCATCAACCCATTATATTAAAAGCATTAGAAGACTTTGCCAGGATGATATAAGGCTAGCACCTGAAAAAAGCTGTTTAGTCGGGTAGTCCTACTGGTGATGGGCTCTGAAGATAAAGTATCTGCTCCACCGCGGGGTCCAACCTTGAACTTCAACATTTCTGAAATGACAGATTTTTACTACATTACATGGATTACCCATGGCAACATATCTCTCACCTTGATGGTAGTAGAGAGAACAGGGTACAGCTAATGTGGCACAGAACACTGGGCGCTCAAGGGCATCCAATTTCACTAGCTGCCAGTTTTATACTGTAGGTTACAAATCACTGGTACCGCTGACAGGCCACCACACTTGCATACCCTCCAACATCTGAAGGGCAGAAATCTGACAGGTGTATACACTCTCCATCGGCACCCAGACCTATACTATCCTGATGACATGATGTCACAGGATACTAGAATTAAATGTCTGACTGGTAAAGTAACCACCACACCTTCTTTGCTGCGTCCTGCTTGTTTGTTTTATTTCATGATGCCCAAGTAGCTGCCAGGATCCACCGCTGCAGATATTCCCCCCGTCACTCCCATGACCACCGCTCCAGCTCTCTTTGCGCTTGGTGTCCGGAAATCACCACTGCGCATGTCAGAGGGATTCGGTATGAAAAGCCATCAGTCGGAATCCCGACCGTCGAAATGCCGACAAGGGGACCGTGGATCGCCCCCCCCCTTTGCGGGCTTGTTGCGCTCGCCACGAAGGGGGCCCGGTGCCTCGCTACGCTCGGCACACTATTTTATTCTTCCTCTATGGGTGTCGTGCCATAGAGGGACAAAGTGCCGGCATTGCGGCGGTCGGGATTCCGGTGTCGGTATTTCGTCCTTCGGGTTCCGGCATATTGACTGCATCCCTGCCAGAGAGGGCTAGCAGACACACTGTGACCTGTCCCCTGAGTGCAGTGAGGTGGGACTGTGGTGCTGGCACATGATGAGTCGCGCTGGCCTGGGACCCGCAATGCACCCTTGGGGACGGTTGCTTGGCAGCCAGGAAAAACAGTACATTCGGTACACTTGAATTTTGCCGGTACAGACCATTTAAAAACTGTACTGTACCGGCTAAATCGGTAGTGTTGGAGGGTATGCACTTGGTAGGTAATGACAGCATTGTTACCAATATTTTAGAACTCAGTTTAATAGCCAGAAACTAGTGAACATAGAACTTAAGGAATTGTAGAGCACAAAATAGCAAAACAATTTCCATATTAACAATACACTGTGTTACATAACCCTACATAGTGCAAGCGCCCGGTCATACAGCAGCCACATAGCACAACAGGATCCTCTGAGACGGATGACAGGTGTGCCCCTACATCCCAAACCTTGACAGCACCTAGCCTCCCACCCGACCCCAGCTTTCTCAGCGCTACACCTAACCCGCCGCTGCCTGCACAACAGCCTATGCACGCATATACAGGATATGTACATAGGTCGGGCGCCCAAAACAATAACAGCAGCAATGACTCACCGCGGACCTGTCCTTACCGCCATTAAATTCAAACACAATATGAGCGGTGTGAGATCACTTCCGGGACGGCCCAGGGGGCTGTTTCCCACACTTCCTCTGGCCGAAGGCAGCTATCAAAGATAGAATGGGTAGGCTGCACGCTTGTTGCGACTAAGCTTAGACTATATGGCTGTACTTGTGTACCAAGCACAGCTTATTATGTCGCGGTACAAAAATTTTTTAACAGCTTTTCCCATAAGCAAAATGTCCGCTGCAGTCTCAATCAGTCACTTCCTTATCTCAGAGTCTCCCAGCCTGGGTTGTGTTTCAACTGCCCTCTAGTGGTAATTTTGTATACTGTAATTGTCAACGATCGTTACATACAATAGCCACAGAAATTTTGTTATGGAAATGATTTGTCGCTGGCAAATGGCAATGTAGTATGTAAATTATATGGTACTAAACTTCAATAACTGCGCGGGTACTTCGTCATCTTTGCGGCCCTGGCGCTACGCCAGTTACGTTAGCTGTTGCTTAACCGCTACATAAGGATTTTTGGCGAGGGAGTACGGCATACTCCTGTGTCCACACCACATCAATTACCTTTAGTAAAATTGTGGTGAGCAGAGCCCAAATTAGTGGGTGTGTCAGGGGGACTTTGGCCAAACCTGAGGGGTTATTTATTATTTATATTGCTGCCGGTTCCCATTGACCCCAAAATTTTTGGTGTTCAATATGAGCTAAAACGGTTATTCGATTCCAGTGGGTTTGTGTCGTCCGTCCGTCCGTCAACCTCAATCATATACCCACCTACATGTCAGATGTCACCTACAGTAGGCGGTAATGTGCTCTATTGGGGATGGGGGATGTTATAAATAACAATATATAAAAAAAGTAATATAATAAACCAATATACACGATACAAGGATACAGTATGAGGTTACTTGTACACAGGCACCACCAAGCACTGTAATACACAACTCCCTTTTAATAGTGGGCACACACCTATGTGTGTGTGTGTAAACACACATGTGGAGTGTCACACCACACTAACACGTCATCTTTTAATAATATAACACGGTATTCACCGTAACACTTGTTTTAATATCGATTATATCTATTTTACAGGAATATCACATTAGATTTCATCACATTTCAATAATAACTTGCACACTAAAGTACTGTTATATTGCACCAGGCACTTGTTTTTTTTATCATTTCCCACATTTGCTTGCACACTTTTTTCACGTGTTTACACAGTAATTTTTTGTCTCATGCGTAAACCCCATCCAAGAATCAATAACCAGTAAATTGCATCAGACTGGGCACTGGTAGAACTAATAGAATTCTGAATATTTAAGAACAGCAACGCTAGTAGTGCACCTACACTTACCTAAACATTCCGATTTTAAGGAATACATCACACTTGTGTATCTACTCATATAGGATATGGATATAATCCACAAATACACCAACAGGGCTCACATACAGCCGCACAATCTGGTTATATACATCCCGAATCTGGGGAGATACTCATTCAGCATTAAACAAACACTCTACAAGATATACAGGAGCTTGAGGTTATACAGTAATCGCATCAGAGCTACTGTAGCTAGTTATGTATATACTAAGAATCTCACAGTACTACACCATACCTGTTCTATTCTTTCATGATGTACTACCTGTGAATCTGCCTGCATCTAATGGAATGCAAACAAAGAAAGAAAAATACCATACTGACATATGAGTGATGTGTTTAATTATCATATGAGTGATATGTTTAATTATCATTACCATCGCTTATCTCTGCATTTAAAAGAAACCAACCAGAGTGCCCTATTCCATTTGAAAACACAAATGGGGGCACTGATTGGTTCTGATAAAGAAAGCCCATGGAAGTTCTGACTCCTTAAATATAGGCCATGGAGGGAGGGCCAGATACCTAGGTGAAAGCCTTGAAAAAGCAACATAGCGAAATGCGCATCGGCATTCTCCCTCTGTAAATCCTAGCATATTTAGCCAATGTATTAACGATTGTTTGTAATGTGTTTGTAATGTTGCTGTAAAAACCTTAGATCCTGCTGTGATTACGGAGCCTCTTCAGTAAAGCGCGTACAGACGCTACTCTAAAGAGACTAGATCTCTGACGGCGTGCCTGGTAACACAGAGAGCGCGGTCCTATGCCCCGGTACACGCCCACTCTATTACCACTATAAACAGAGCCTCTTCAGTAACGCTACCACATGCTACCTTAAAAGAGACAAGATCTCTGATAGCGTGGTTGGTAGCAATACCTCGGCACACGTCTGCCTGATGACAACGATACTAGAGATTGAATAGTCTGTATGACCACTGACATTACTGACAGTGTGGCTCAGAGCTCCAGTAACGCTGCTCATTGTGTTTCTCCGTTACTGCCCCATGTGTATGCAGTGTGCAGTACAATGCGCACTAGCCTAGGGAGATTTTAGAGGAAAGGGTGCCAGGCTGTACGGCAGGCACGCCATTCCTCTACATCCTACTCTGCAAAACACGGTGGTCTACCAGTACACTCTGTTAGAAAGGATCATCTTCTGCTACATAGCAGTGTAAACACTGTAATTGTGGAAAGTGGACTATAAGCTCTAAACTAGAAATTGTTGCAAATATACTTAAACATTTGAGCACATCTTTCATATGGTTTAGAGCTGTGACCCACACATGAGAAGCAGGACAGCTATACTAGCGTCTATGAGCACAGAGTGTATCTATATTATGAATAGACACTCTGAGACCAAAAATACAATGTATCACTGTTAGGATCCAATACAGGGTACAAATTGTTGCAACCCATCACTACGTTATTAAAATTGCTCAGTATGTATGATACCTCCGAGGGCACATACTACTGACAGCGTGTTTCAAAGTCTTGTCAGCGCTGATTCAGGGTGCTCCTCCGTTATTGCCTAATGTGTATGCAGTGTGCAGTACAACACGTGATAGCCTAGATAGGCATTAAAGGAAAGGGTGTCAGGTCTCACGGCAGGCACACCATCCTACTGTGCGAACACTGTGGTTTATTACGACACCTTATTTAAAAAGGATTACCACTGACCACATACAGCAGTGATTTTCAACCTTTTTACCTTGCGGCACACTAAATAAGATTTTTAAATTGCCAAGGCACACCATGAGATCCCCACAGGGCAAAACACATTGGCCCCCACAGGAAAAAAAAAAAAACCTATTGGCCCCCCATATAAAAAACCATCACACTGGTCCCCACAGGTAACAAAAATGAAATACATTGGCCCTTTACATGAAAAGAAAAGACCAGTAAATAACAGTTGAACTGGTGGTGGCTGTACACTGGTTTGTGCATCTCTAGATCTGGGGGCACACTTGAGAACAGCTCAGGGCACACTGGTGTGCCACGGCACAGTGGTTGAAAAACACTGACATACAGGGTCAACACTGTTAGCATGTCAATGGGGTAAAAGCCTCAAATTACATACTGCCGCTTATACCTAAGCACTCTAGCACACTATAGAGAGTAATGCTCTGGACCTACACATTATAGGCAGAAGATTACATCAGTGTCAATGAGCATAAGAACGTGTCTATAGTATCAATAAGACACTTCTAGGTAGAACTACATTATATCCCTGTCAGGATTAAATTGTTGCAAGTTTGAAACTGAAAGTACAAATATCCAGCGTATAGGTCATCATAAGACCTGGCAAAGGAAGAAAACACACAACACGAATAGAATTGTAATCTTTACAACAAATTTCCTTTCTTCTATATCTAAATCTTGTTTTAATATTTTCGCTACTATAATCCCTGTCACAGGGAAACACTATATAAGGTCACATATGATTAATAAAATTGAGTATTGTGAACATTAAATGATGGCCTGCTAGTTATTAAGAATATATATTAATAAAGTATACACCTAGTTCTAGATATGTTTGTTTTTAAGTCTCAATGAGACTATGTGGATGAGGAGTGCGTCCTAGGTAAACTGATTTCTTTTTTCTTCTTTATCTGTGGTCAGTTGTGTAACACATATTTATACTGATCCTACTAGTGGAGCATTGTGATTCCGGATTATAATCGTATTAATATGAAATGAATTGTAACATTGTGACAGGAGACCGGGGGCGATATTCACTTCTTGTTTTTCATGGCGCCCAGAGAGGTCGCGTATAGTAGCGTAAAGGGCTCGCTTGGCTGCCTATATCCGCTGCCTATCAAGCAGGTAAACTCCATTCCGCCAAAGGCACGCCCACCCCGCCACCCAAATACCCGCACTATGCTGCAATGGCGTACGCTTACACATTCACGCTTAAGCTCACGCACAGAGGAAAAATCGTTCGATGGTTACTCACCATCCAATGATTTTTCCTCTGTTCATTGTGTTTCCGTCCATTATGACTAGAAGTGATATTTGTGTATATCTTATTTGTTATTTACTACTTCTAGTTTATCTTAAATTAAGGTGACGCAGTGAGTCAAACCTACTACTAGAGAAGAAAATGGCCCAATTGCCATCAGAGAGCCAAGCCAAGCAAGAACACCGGGAGAGGCAGATGCCCCCGGCACCGCGGGTAAGACAGGCCCCACCGCTTCCCCGCAAGAGACAGGCCCCACCGCTTCCCCATAAGAGACAGGCCCCACCGCCTCCCCGTGACAGAAAGGCCCCACCACCTGCCTGTGAGAGAAAGGCCCCACTGGCACCGCAGGAGAGACAGGCCCCACCAGCACCGTGGGAGAGACAGGCCCCACCGGCACTGCAGGAGAGAAAGGCTTCCTCACCATTGAGGAATTCTCCCCCGTCCATATCCATGGAGTGGCAAGAGCCCCCGTCATGATCACCGGAATGGTATGTGCCCCCATCACCATCCATGGAGTGGCAAGAGCCCCCATCCCAATCCACGGAGTGGCATGAGAACCCATTACCATCCACAGAGTGGTATTTACCCCTGTCAACATCCACGGAGTGGTATTAACCCCTGGAAACATCCATGGAATGGTATTCAACCCCGGAAACATCCACAGAGTGGCAAGAGCCCCCGGAAACATCTACAGAGTGGCAAGAGCCCCAGGCAGGGCTGGATTAACAATGGGCCTGATGGAGCTACAGCTCCATTTTGTAGCAGAGGGCCAGGGCTTTCCAACTAGCCCAGCCCCGTGTCGCTAGTCCCCCCCCCCCCCCCCCAGAACCGGAGATACCGCCAGGAAAACCTGGAACGTTTTCCCCATAGGATAACATGGGACTCGCTAATTCTGACCTCCACCCAGTTCCAATGGCTGCCAGTTCCCCCTCCGGCATCACAGAAGCTTGGGTTGATCTCAGTCGAACTCAAATCGCTGGGCCTTCAATCTGATACCTGGTCCATATGGGTTCATTGGTTCTAGAGATATTGCAGGTAAACCAATTTTTTTTTTTTCATTTCTGAAATGTATTTTCATGGCTGTTCATGTTGTTTGAGGACAGATTTCTCTGGAATCAAACGGCCCAGTTTCACAGGACCAAAATCATTGGAAGCCTACATGTAAATGGGTCAGTTGGTTCCGAAGATATAGATGGTTGTTTAAAGGGGGGCGGGGTGGTTTTCTCTTCCCCTCACACCAGAAAATGCAGGGACTAGGCTGGTGTAAAAGGGGCCAGTCCGGGAATGTCCCTGCATGATCCTGGGACCATATTCCCGGGTAAAACCTGCACTTTCTGGTGTGAAAGGGGCATTATTTCAAATAGCAGTGCTCTGAATACAGCCTGCTGCTCTCTGCCCTGCTGTCAATTGCTGTCATTTCTGCCCGGCGGCAGCTGTCCCCCAGTTACCACGAGCATTTATTCCCCCTTGGCAATGAGTATGTAATCCCACATGGCAATGAGCATGGAACCCCTGGCAATGAGCATGGAACCCCTGGCAATGAACATGGAACCCCTGGCAATGAACATGTAGGTAAGCAATACTTATGTAGCATAAATTTTAATAGGCATTATGGTGTTTGGCATAACATGTAATGGGCATTATGGTGTAAATTTTTAATGCGCGCCAATGCCCCTATTTATGAAGCATATTGTTCATTATTGCTCAATCTGTTTGGTATAGTGCAGGCATGTCCAAACTATGGCCCTCCAGCTGTTGTGAAACTACAAGTTCCATCATGCATTGCCACAGTTTTGCTATTAGGGAATGCTAAAACTATGTCAAGGCATGCTGGGATGTGTAGTTTCACAACAGTTGGAGGGCCACTGTTTGGATAGGCCTGGTTTAGTGTGTATTTGGCTCAATCCATGTGGCACAATGTGAATTTTGCCTTAATCTGTGTGGCATAACATGAATTGTGACTCAATCTGTGTGCCATAGTGTGAATTTTGTCTCACTCTGTGTAAATTTTGGCTCATTCCATGTGGCATAATGCAATAGAAGCAAGTAGAGTATAAGGGGTACTATTGTGTTGCATGATTTGTATAAGGGGTATATGGTGTGGTAAACTTAGGTGACCACATATAAGGTGCTGAAATGTTGTCTACCAAGTTTCGGCTTTCAGTATTTTTTTTATGACTGCAGTGCCGGCCGCCTCACCTCGCAATTATCTCAGGACATTGACGTCCTCGCACCCGCCAATATATCTCCCTGCATTTTTCTTTTGCCATCCCCCTGCCTTTGCCTTTTCCAGGCATATATAATTAGTTGAAAGTTTTTAAACAAATACAGACACACCCATGAGCAGACCACCCGAACAGAACACTGGTCACACCACCCACATTATTAGGTGCTGGCCACAACCCCTATTATTGCGCATAATAGGCCCTTGATCATTCAGCTCCAGGCCCATTTAGACCTTAATCTGGCTCTGGATGGGAGTGTGCCCCGGCGATAAATCGCTGGGTGCGCGCTCCCATTTTCAGCCCTGTTCTTCTAATCACTGGTCGCAGGAGCTTGCTCTTGCGACCAGCTGATTACCTCTGCGGCACTGCCGGCAGAGGTTTCTCTTCATCAGCGACCATCTCTGGTCGCCAATGAAAAGGGGACATTGAGCGATATATCGCTCGCTGATATATCGCCGGGCGATATATCGCCCCGTGTGTACACACCTTAAGCCAGTGCTATACAGAGTAGGCTAATATAGTTACACACAATGCGTCAGTAAGCCAGTACTATACAGAGTAGGCTACTATAGTTACACACAATGCGTCATTATGCCAGTGCTATACAGGGTAGGCTACTGTAGTTACACGCACAATGTGTCAGTAAGCCAGTGCTATACAGGGTGAGGTGCTATAGATACACACACTGTGTCAGTAAGTCAGTGCTATACAGGGTAGGCTACTATATTTACACACACAATGTGTCAGTAAGCCAGTGCTATACAGGGTGATCTGCTAATAGATACACACAATGTGTCAGTAAGCCAGTCCAATACAGGGTACGCTACTATAGTTTCACACAATGCATCAGTAAACCAGTGCTACACAGGGTAGGCTACTATAGTTACACACATTGCGTCAGTAAGCCAGTGCTACACAGGGTAGGCTACTATAGTTACACAAAATGTGTCAGTAAGCCAGTGCTATACAGGGTAGGCTACTATAGTTACACACACAATGTGTCAGTAAGCCAGTGCTATACAGAGTAGGCTACTATAGTCACACACAATGCGTCAGTAAGCCAGTGCTACACAGGGTAGGCTACTATAGTTACACACATTGTGTCAGTAAGCCAGTGCTATACAGGGTAGGCTACTTTAGTCACACACACAATGCATCAGTAAGCCAGTGCTACACATTGCGTCAGTAAGCCAGTGCTATACAGGGTAGGCTACTATAGTTACACACGCAATGTGTCAGTAAGCCAGTGCTATACAGAGTAGGCTACCATAGTCACACACAATGCATCAGTAAGCCAGTGCAACACATTGCGTCAGTAAGCCTGTGCTATACAGGGTAGGCTACTATAGTTACACACAATGTGTCAGTAAGCCAGTGCTATACAGGGTAGGCTACTATAGCTACACACACAATGTGTCAGTAAGCCAGTGCTATACAGGGTAGGCTACTATAGTTACACACACAATGTGTCAGTAAGCCAGTGCCATACCTCCCAACTTCTTGGCTGCTGGAATAGGGACACTCGCGCGGCGAAGGGGGCGGGGCCTATGCAAATGAGGTTGCGGCTTATGCAAATTAGCCGCAACCCCATTTTCGGCCGCGAATAGACGCTGTGCGCATGCGCACAGCGTCTATTCAATCAGCTTGGGGGGGCTCCCAACTGCCACCCCCCCAGCGGGACAATGCCGGCCGCGGGTGGGACAGCAGGACAGGACCCGAAAATCGTGACTGTCCTGCTGAAATCGTGAGGTATGCAGTGCTATACAGAGTAGGCTACTATAGTCACACACAATGCATCAGTAAGCCAGTGCTATACAGGGTAGGCCATAATAGTTAGACACACACACATTGTGTCAGTAAGCCAGTGCTATACAGGGTAAGCTGCTATAGTTACACACAATGTGCCACTAAGCAAGTGCTATACAGGGTAGGCTGCTATAGATTGATGTAATTATTAATGTGTCAGTAAGCCAGTGCTATACAGGGTAGGCTACTATAGTTACACACAATTTGTCAGGAAGACGTGCTATACAGGGTAGGCGTGTATAGTTACACAATGCGTCAGTAAGCCAGTGCTATACAGGGTAGGTAGATGTTACACTAATGTTCAGAGAGAATTTATTCACTCCACCATTCCGAACAGTTTATAAATCAAGGGTATCATTCAGTGTTTAAGTCCTAGATCGTTTGGCCACGAGGTGAAGCGATATCTTTAGCAATCTCGTTTGCTAACTATATTGCATAGAGGTGATTCAGTATATCCAATCAGCTATCTATAATCCTATGGTTTACAGGTAACTCCACTATTGAGCCCTTCTGTCTAGGCCACACACAGTAACCTATTGCTCTTACCAATGCGCATTTCACTTTAATGGCTTTATCAAGGTCGCACATGACTAGTAGCGGTGCCCAGACTGCCCTTCGGAGAGCACAGAAGCTGAAGTAGCACTGACAGAGCCCTACCTAAACTTTAGTATGGTACGTGGCAAGGCCTGATCCACTTCACAGCGTACCTCCCAACATGACCCATTCCAGGAGGGACAATATGCTCTGTTCCTGGACTTCCTTGCCAGTGGTAGTTGCAGACTTGCAGAGCTGCAGCACAGTCCAAAATTCAGATAGGGGAGCCCAAACAACTGCCACTCCAAATACCACAGTCCGGGAGTCATTGGACGGTGTGGCTTCCCTATTTCAATTTGTGACAGTGGTGCATACTCACCTATGCAACTGCCACTGGCAAGGATGTCCAGGAAGCAGAGCAATTTGTTCCTCCTGGAATTGGCCATGATGGGAGGTATGCTGAAGCATGGCAAGTGAAAGGAGCCTGTGAGGGGTCAATAGTGCTACATATGTTCCTTAGAGTATGCAGTGGCCGCAAAGATGAGGAAGTACCCTGCCACGTTACAAGCTGAGTTTGAAAAATGACAGATGCTGATTCATACTTGCCTACTTTT
Source organism: Crinia signifera (assembly GCF_055691185.1). NCBI lineage: Eukaryota > Metazoa > Chordata > Amphibia > Anura > Myobatrachidae > Crinia > Crinia signifera. The sequence goes on from NC_139217.1 coordinate 350,507,627, forward strand.
GAAAACTAGTTTCAGGGAGATTATAGTTGGTAGTAGAATTTTGCCCCGTTGAGGGAGTGTGTCATGCTCCACCCAAAGGGTGTGGCTAGTTCCATATATGGAGAGATTGTGAAAAGAGATTGTGAACGTGGCAACTAGCAGCATGAGTTTGTACTGCTACATCTGAGAGCATACTTGACGACTTTTACTGGCTGCCTTCTGGGAGAGGCAGCCAGCTCTGTTATGCAGGGGGGCGGGGCCATCGCCGGGAGTTCAAAAGAGGCGGTTAGGGGGTGGAGCCACAGAGGGCTTTCCTGTTGGGGGGTGTGCCTACAGTGATCACATCATTTTAACCACGGCCCCCGCCGTGCAATGCCGGTATTTCAGGCATTGCCCTGCGGTGGGCGGGGTTAAAATGACGCAATTGCGTCATTTTACCCACGCCCCTTCCCCCCTGGGGCCATTCTGGGAGGGTAGGCAACCCTGCCTGAGAGGCACGTCATAACATTACATGTCCGCAGGAATGTCCCCTATTTTGGTAACATTCCCGCAGTGTCCTGTGGACTTGGAAGGGGTGCAATTGAGAGTCCCCTGTCATCACTGTCACTCAGCAGAGCAGGAAGAGGGGCTGGGGGCATGGTTATAAGCTCACAGAGCCTTTTGCCATGCCCCCTTGCTGCTAGACCACGCCCCCAAATTTTGGGCGCGTGCAGGCATCCCGCTACAGCACATCATAAAGTTGGGAGTTATGAAAATGTAAAATGCAATTTCTGTTTATGATTAAATTGAATTAAGTTTGTATCTATTTTATTCTGTAGCCTCTTGAGAATAGTTAAAATGAAAATGCCCAGAGACTAATGCTGGGTACAAGCAGAACGATTTGACCTCAATCCCGTCAATTTTGATGCAATTTCGAATGATTGTATGTAAATTAGGCATGTTTTGGTTCCGTTTACAATCCGATAAACATCCCCGTCGGTCGTTTAGTCATTTTGGAGATCTTACCTGCTGCTGTCAGGATTTGTCAAAGATCCTGTCAGGTGGGTACAGATTGTGAGCAGATCGTGTGCAGATCATGTGCTCCATACAGATTGTGCGACCATTGTACGATCATCTCAGGATCATGATCGTTCTGGTGTGTACACTACATTACACTGCATTAGAAATGAGATGAAATATATGCACAAACAATACCTGAATTTTTCAGCATGGATAACACTACTAGAGAATGATTAATGCATGCAGATAAAAATGTGCTCAGCGTACGTTCCTGAAACAGGTGGATTAACAGAGGAGGAGGCGGCATGTGTGCAGGCTTCATATGTGCCCCCTTCCTCTCTATGGCGCCGTAGACTCTAGCATTAGCCCACCATGTTCCAGCGACTACAAAGTTCACTACTGCGTATACACAGAAGCCATTTTTTGCCAATGTGGGCAACACAGTCTAAGTGCTCCAGTGCTCATACTCTACTGGCCTAGGCGGCGGGCGAGCGCTACTCCCGGCAGAGAGGAGGGGATCCAGCCAGAGGAAGCTACACACAGGTCTCCTCCTCTCTTAAAATGTCTCTGCTACAAGCCCATAAAGGACATATATGAATTACACATGCCATGTGACTGAATAAACCCAGATGAAATTAAGTCTTGAATTCAGCCTGACCCAGAATCTGTGTAATTCATATGTGGCCATTATTAAAGTAATGATCTGGATAGAGCTGCTGCTACCAGCCCCAGTCCACTGCATTCAGGTCTCTCTCTATAGATGCGTTTTGAACTTTTTGGTTTAAAACGCATTGCATGCAGTTTATATCGCACCATGTTTCTATGTGGCTTGCAATATAGGAACATACACAAAGAGTATACAAAGTATTCAGTGGCGTAACTATGGCTCCGCAGCCCTAGCAGCACTAGGGCACTCATTTTTATGTTTGACATAGGTCAAGAACACTTATTTAAGACTTACCCAAATTTCTTTCATATAGATATACCATCGGAACATCACAACCACTGCAACTACATATTTTATTAGATACTCTCTTATCTACAGTACTGTCTGTATTTGAGACTGGTGTTTTTTTTTTTTTTTTTTTTTTTTGTTTGTGGTACTAGGCTGCATTTTTACTCTTGTGCGCAAAATTAATATCTTCTAATTTTGGGGATTATTCTGGTTCACTCCTTCTGGCAAATTTCTTAAATGTACAAAACCATGTGCACTGCAGGGGGAGGGGGGGGGGGAGATGTAAAATGTGCAGAGAGAATTAGATTTGGGTTAGTTCTTTTGTTTCTGTGCAGGGAAAATACTGGCTGCTTTATTTTTACACTGCAATATAGCTCTCACTTTGAAGTAAAACCTCACCAAATCTAACTCCCTCTGCACAACTAACATCTATCCCACCTGCAGTGCACATGGTTTTGTCCATTTGAGAAGGAATTTGCCAGAAGGAGTCAACCAGAATGATTATCTGAATAATGCATTTTCTGGATACATTTTCATAGACTTGAAGACTGAAAAGCAACAAAGAAAAATGTTCTCACAGAAATGTGGACAGTTACATGGAATAGACTCTAGAAGCTGTTGGAAGGACCCATACATAAATAAATACATTTAAGCAGGGCCGGCGCCACCACTAGGCAAATCTAGGCATTTGCCTAGGGCGGCGGCCACTGGAGGGCGGTATTTAGCCCCCCTTGCCGCCCGGGTACCTGTCCTGCGGCGTATATGTGCGTAAAAGCTGGCGGCGGCGGCAGCAGGGGGTCCCTGCAGTCAATAAGAAATATCCAGCGCTATCCGCCGGGCTATGCGGAAGCGCTTCTGTTTTGGAAACACTGGCCGCACGCTGATTGGCTGAGATTCAGCCAATCAGCGTGCGCCGTGCGGCCAGTGTTTCCAAAACAGAAGCACTTCCGCATAGCCCACCCCGACTTGCCTGGGGCGCTCTGGTGCCTTGCACCGGCCCTGCATTTAAGAAGGTATACTGTATGACACGCACCAACTTTGTCATTGCTGAGAATAAAAAAAAAAAAAGAACTGTAGCACCCACTTTGTGAGCATTCACCAGGTGAGGCCAAGGTTGCATACAGATTTAAAGATAAAACATTCATCACTTTCATGTATGGGGATAGCTACTTCATACAAAGTTTTAACTTAAACCCTTCCAGCTTTTATTTTACATTTTCTACCACTTTAATAATTGTAGGTTAAATTGGGCCGGATTGGAGCAGACCTGCGTTCCATCATTTCAAACTGGAGACGGGACCATTCTGCCTCCATCCGCCCACCGCATATTGAACTCCAGTGTCTGGCCAGCCCAGTAAATGCAGCAGCAGCGTCATTCGGAAGAGGGCAGCACAGTCGTCGTTGTCCCCTCCCCCCCTACAGGGACAGTCATGTGGCTCTGTCCACTAGCCAATTGGAGTCAGCGGACTGGCAGTCAATCAGAAAGAGCCACATTTTAAATGCTGGCAGCACTAAGAGATCTGATGGCGGTGGCGTAACTATGGTGAGCAGACCCCGCAGCGGCTTGGGGGAGCCAGCGCCAGCAGGGTGTGCCTGGAGCGCTGGATGATGCTAAGGCAAGTGGCAGGCGTGGAGGCTGCTGTCTGCTTAAGCAGTAGAACCCCAACCTTGTAGCCATGTGCCTTCTTCCCTCCCAGCCAAGTGCGCTGCGGGCAGGGTTGGCTGCTCCTACCCAGCACAGCAGAGCCTGCAAGGACACCATGATAAATTCAGGTTGGCCAGTCCCGTCGACCCCTCAGTGGCCACCCATCACCCCTCTTCCGCGTTTGGAGCTCCGCGCCATTACGCCCCTGCTGGCCGCTACCACGATCGGAGCTCAGCTCTAATCTAACAGCGTTCTGAGTGGAAGCCAGATCAAGACCAAGGGAAAATGGCCACAGTTGGAGCTACTGCACATGTGCAGTTGCACCACCCAGAGGCGGAACTGCTGGCAGTGCAATGCATTGTGGCCCACGGTACTGATGGGGCCCTCTGCCCGAGTCTGCCGGCATTATAACAGGCCAGACACTTTTAGGGAAAGAGTGTGGTGCAGACCCTCCATTTACGACAGCAGCTACAGCTCCCATAGGTTTCTATAGATTGTAAGCTTGCACCAGGGCTCTCCTACCTCCAAGTCTGTCCGTTGTTACCCAGTTTGTCTTATCACAGTTTACTATTGCAAAGCCCAACGTAATCTACTGCGCTATATAAGAAACTGTAAATAAATAAATAAATAAATATAGGGGATGTAATGCTGAAAGATTTGCATATTGTTTAAATAAATTGCATTGTGTGTACACACCTTAAGTTATTTGATGCAAAGTAAAAGATACATATTTGGAAACCAAAATATGTGCATAGAATAGTAAATGTACTCCATCACTTCTAAACTCTATATTATTGCATTTACGTATATGTTCTGTGGATTATCTGTGTAAATTCACATCCCATGCGATATGTCTAGTGGTTTTATGTTTTACAGCGGTTGAAAATTGGAAGCGGGTGACATCCACGGTTTGGCGACACCCTAAAATCAATCATTCCGATTTCTTAGAAGCCCAGTGCCGGGAAGAAGCCGGCAGCAGAGCTCAGCTGAGCCGCCGCTAGAGGTGCGCACATTTTACAGGGTCTCTCCACACAGCTGATCGCGCACCCGTCCTCGGCGCCCAATCAGCGGCCGCCCTGGAACAGGTGCCGCTGACGACACGGGCTGCGCGCGCACCACTGCCGCCAGGGTCTTGCAGGGATGGGTGCGGGGGAGCGCAGCGCTGAGGGGCAAAGAGAGCGCAGCAGCGCAGTGGTCCGTGGCCTCCGGGGCCGGGCACCCTTACTGTGAGCTCACAAGATCACGGGCAGCGGGGCTGGATCCCGGGTGCGGGGGGATGGGGCTGGGGTGATCGCTGGCACAGACTGGCAGAACTGCTGCCCGGCCGGGTGTGTGCGGCTGGCTGAGGGTGCGGTATTAGGCAGGTGCATTGCCCGGGTAGGAAAGAGACTGGTTGCTGGCTGAGGAGTGCCTGTTCCTAGACAGCGTCTGGGCCCCATTTGGGGTGCACACTGCCGGCTGCGGTGCCCGGGCTGAGTAGGTGTGTGCCCGGCGGATGGGTGCTGGGTGTACACCGGGCAATGTGAGCCTTGCTAGTCTGCGCACGGCTATTGCATTAGTTCTGTAGCGTGTGGGGTCATCGGACGCCCAAACTCCTGGTAGGAAAATCCCGGGCTGTAATCCTGCTGCCTCTGTGACCGGACACCGCTCTCCCTGCAGGACGCCGGCTCCTTCCCAGCCGAGGCTCCCAGCTTCAGCACCAGCCGCTCCGGACAGCGCCCTATGGAGCTCCCTCTCAGCCGGCGCTCTGCACCCTCCCCGGAACGGGCCGACCAGGCAGAGCTGGGGCATGGGCTGCTGGAGCTGGACGAAGAGTTAGTGCTGATGGCCGCAGAAGGCTATGGGGACACGGGGGAAGCCGAGGGCACAGGAGACGGGGAGGACCCGGCGCTGCTCTCAGTAATCCGGCAGAAGGAGAGGGACCTGATGCTGGCGGCCAGGCTGGGCAAAGCTCTGCTGGAGAGAAACCAGGACATGAGCCGGCGCTACGAGGAGATGCAGAGGGAGCTGACTGATAAACTTGAGGTCAGAGCTTATACAGGCAAATGTGTACATGTGAGAATGTATGTATGTATGTATGTATGTATGTATGTATTCATATATACATGTGCGTGTGATGGGCATGTCAGGCCTGGTCAGTGTGATGGATCCCTTCTCCTGCCAGCAACTGTGAGGATCATTACCACTATTACAGTGAGGACATGTCCAGATAGTGGAAATATGGGTTTTTGCAATGAATTGTTGGCTTTAGTGCTATCTTTGATTATTTGTGTGTATGAACATATCCCTGGTGAAGTCTGTCACATTAGTAGCATTCCTGGCATTTATATATTGTACATTAATAAAAAGCACATTTTTTTCCCAAAGAATAATAAATAACATATACGTATGTAGTGTGTAGTACTGCTCTCAAACCATGTATTCCATTTTTTATAAGGTTTGTCTGCCTTGAACTTTTATTTAAAAGACCTAAAGGGTTTTCTAACAGAATATTTCTTGTAAATAAAATATTATTCAGTATTCAATTTACTCTCTGATGCTGCACCTCAACAGGCCCCTGTAAATGTTATTCCAACAGGTGCTATCTGGGTCTTTGCCGGCCTAGGGCAGGCTCTGATCTAGTTGAACATACTATACCACCTTTCTACTGTATGGCGATGGGGATCCTATCAATATATGAAAAAGTAGCACACTATACTCTAATTCAAAAATTATTAGCACTAGGATTGGAAACTATTTATTGACATCATATTTCAAGTATTGGTAAGAACCCACATTTTTTTATTTTTTGATTGGTCATCTAATTGCCAATTTTGTATGGTGTATTTGTCCTTTAAAATCAATAACAGCTGGTAAGTGTTGGTAAAATATTAATATTGTCCTCAAATGTATAACATAAAAAATGCACTGTGGTACACCTTGCAGGATATGGCTGTTTACTAGTTACTGCTGGTTGGACAGATAAGAGGAGGGCTGTGCAATATACTGCAACTTTGTCCTTAATAAGCCTATCTGCGGCAGGCCAACTTTGGGGTACCAGACCAGTGGGGTACTACTATCTGAAATCAGTGGCGTAAGTTCGTCCCAGGCGCCCGGAGGCAAGATTTTTGTTGGTGCCCCCCCATCACCACTACTTTATTAAATATGATGTACAGAGCCGGCCCTAAGCGTAAATAGAACTTTGTGGGACCCATAGCAACATTTTAAAATGGCCCCTCTCTACCCCTACCCCATCCTTTGTCAGTACAATGCCCCGTAGGAGAATAGGAGACAGATGCGAGTTAGAGAGAAAGAGGGTTTCATGGAAAAAGAGGGAAGGAAAAGAAAGAGAGGGGTTTCAGGGAGAAAGGGATGAGAGAGAAAGGACATCAGAGGGACTACTAGAGGGAGGGTTTCAGGAGGTAGGGAGGTGCAAGAGAAAAGGCTGTAAATGGGAGTGAGAAAGTGTCAGTGAGGATAGTACAGAGAAAGTTCTGGAAACAGGGTAGTCTCTAGCTGATTGATGTGTAACTTGCTACAGCAACCGTGCAAACAGGTGTCATTATAAGGGTTTTAAATGACTGTGCAGGAACAACACTAACACTAAGTACACAGCTTTTGAACAATTCCTGTACAGCCACTTACTGTAATAAGTGCAGAGCACTCAGTGCTCACCGCAGCAACACAGTCCTGGACGCGTCAGGCAAACAGCATCTGCCTTGCCCAGAAGGCTACAGTCCGACCTGCAGAAATGCCACATTGAATCCCGGAAGTGCGCTAGGGGTTACAGCTCACGGGGATCAGCAGCAGGCTAGGTATTACAGCCTCGGACGCTCTTCCTTCAGCACACGCTGCACAGTGCTGGCCACATCATCCGCACACAGCTCTGGACGGCGACGCTGTAAGCGGCTGACAGGGAAGTGGAGCGCAAATCCTAGTAGCTTGCCGGGAGATGCAGTGACATGGAGGCAGCCAGTGATTGGGGGCAGGGGGAGCTGCGGACCCTTGATCAGCAAGGGTCCCATTGCAGCTGCACCCCCTGTAGTTACATCACTGCTTAGCGGGTCCACGCCCCGTGCATATCTACCTCGCGGGGACCCAGCGCAGCATGGGGCAATTCTACAGAGTCTCCCGCCCTGCTGGCACGGAACATAGGGAGGCAATGGAGCCAGTGCCCCCTTTAAGGCTGGCGCCCGGCGGCAGATGACTCCATTGCCTCCGGGAGTTCCGCCACTGTCTGAAATGACTATTACACTGGTCCTCTGTGTTGAGTCAGAATTGATGTAGTTAACAAGAGGGTTCTCCAGAAGCAGCTGGTGTGGAAATAATTTTAGAAGGAATGTGCCTGAGCAGTGAGCTCCTCCTCCCTTGGCTCATGCATCAACATGGAGGGATTTTCTCGTTAACTTCTACAGAAACGTCATGGTTAGATACTGGCTAAAAATACTGTATATTATAATTATCATTAGAGCCGATCATCAAAGAAGAATTATACTTTGTACATAAATCATATATATTGTGCCTTTAATATAAAATCTCCTAATTAAATCCATGTAGTCCTAAGCATAGGTGCTTATAAGGCATGTTACCTTTATATGTGAGGGAACACTAAACAGGAAGTTATATGGAAAATGTATCTGATTTGATGTATTTGGCTCTTCAGCATCTGGAGCAAGAGAAACATGAACTGAAACGGAGATTTGATAACCGTGAAGGGGAATGGGAAGGCAGAGTGTCTGAGCTGGAGAGTGATGTGAAGCAGCTACAGGAAGAGCTGGAAAAGCAGCAGGCGCATCTGAGAGAGGCAGATCGCGAGAAGACCTCAGCTGTCCAGGAATTGTCAGAACAGAACCAAAGACTTTTGGAGCAACTGACTAGGGTGAGTTTCACTGGCGTTCATGAGGCAAACTGTATAAACTAGCAGTATGCCTGTTTACCTTTATTTATGTCTGAGATTTCATCTTAGCCTTATTAAACAAGCATTTGTCATTTTCTGCATTATGACCAAACCCTTTTTTCTTCATACCAATTAAGAAATGAATTACCCACGGGAAGAACAAATATTTATCTATTCCTTTAACGTGACAAAAAATGAAACAATTAAGTATTTAACCACACACTGTATTATAGAGTTCCTTTCCCATTTCCCTACCTACTGTATGTCTCTCAGCCTTATTATCCTCTTGTATTTCTCCAGGCTCATTCTAGTCTGTCTCCCAGCCTCAAACCCCACCACAACCTTGTCTCTGAGTCACTCAGCCTCATTCCCTCACAGCCCAGGTTCTTCAGAACCTTTCCCGCATCCCCACTGTGTCATTACATAGATGCCTTAATGGTGAGGGATTTATGTACCCACTTGAGATTCATTTTTTCTAGAAAAGTAAAACAATGTGAACACGGAGCCAGTAATGATGCAACAAGCACATCGTTCTAAGTGCTCATAGCATGCACAAAATGTACTTATTTCTATTCCTATTTTGTACATCAAACTGTAATGCCATACACACTTAAACCCTAGGATGAACAACTAAACTAAGATCCTCATTTATTCACGTATGGTATTTCTTTGCTCTTTGAGCAGAAATATCTCAATATTCTGGATGGGCCTCTACTATAATTAATAGGTGTTTATCACAATAAAGGGGATAAAGATACTGTACGGTAAATAAACAGAAGAGAGACTTGAATAACAATTGTCCCTTGTTATTCAGTGGGAACTGATATTGCTAATAATACCAGTTGCCACAGAATATCAGAACCCAGGCGATCAAGGCAGGGAGAATGGAATAGGTAATGTTTAAAAATGTTTTAGTATCCCCGGGCAGGCAGAGGTTAGAACAGGGTCAAGGAAAAAAATACAGTATACAGGAGATAAGTCAGGCAATACACACACCTGCAGTGTAGATGCAAAGGTGACAGGCAAGGAATGAATTAAAATGTTTATTTATTTATTTATTAATTAACAGATTCTTATATACCGCAGCATATTCAGTTGCACTTTACAATAGGAGACAATGATAAAATAAACTGGGTATTTACAGTCCAAGGTATGAGGGCCCTGAAAACTTTCAATCTATAGGGAAGTAGGCATTGATACAAAAGGATAGATATTCTTTATTGCATATAGTTCACCAGAATGCAAAGGTTCCTGGTGTTCTTTTTGATACGGTGACCCAACAGTTTGGCCAGGAGGATGGAAAATGTGAAAAGGAAAGAGAGTGGATATATGTGGCCTGTACAGTGTGGATGTGGTTGGATAGGAACGTTATATGAAGGTTAAGTGGCTGGTTCTGGGATTTGATAAGCTTGCCTGAAGAGGTGAGTTTTCAGGGAACGCTTGTAGGTTTAAAAACTGGAGGAGAGTCTTATTGTGCGTGGTAGAGCATTCCACAGAGTGGGTGCAGCCTGAAGAAATCCACATCAGAATTATGATAGGTACCCTGAATTAAATGTTCTTATGATTATTAAGTTGATTCAGGGTGCCTTTTTATAATTCTCCCAGGTGATCATATGATCACACTAGTATTGAAATGCCTAACCTAAATTATGCAATGGTTTGGTTACTGATAAGGGCTGTAAGTCAGCTTTATATTGCAGTGAACACTGGTCAGTTGAAATTGTTGTAATGATGATCTGCTGACAGGAAACAAAGGTGGAAAATCGCCCGTCACATTTAGCACAAAATTTGTTGACTTTCTAAAACTATTCTGTGATAAATACAACAAACCTAAATTCACAAAATAACTTTAAAAATAAAACTGTATCCAGAAAAAAATATACAATAATTCAAATAGGAGAAAAAGGAGAGATATGGGGAAAAGAGAGCAAGAGAGTGTTGATGAGGAGCAAGAGAGACCTGTTGATGATAGAGAGCAAAAGAGAGATGAGGATGAGAGAGATAGAGGGCGGTATTCAATCTGAATACCGGCGACGTGCAGCGAATCCTGTTTAGGGTTCGCTGCACATTCGACACTGGTCGCCGCGTTCCGGAGCCTCGCCGGCTCCGGTATTCAACGAGTCAGGGGCTCGCTGCCCCTGACCGGCGAATATGAGCTCCTGCGGCGAACGTCGCAGGGAGCCTGAGGACGGTGGCAGGCAGGGAGATGGAAGTCTCCCTGCCTGCCCCAGAACGTTTGTGGGGGGGGGGGGTGGGCTCCCCGGGTGCCAGGCAGCACAGGCTGCCCCCCCGGGGGTGCCAGCAGGGGACCGGGTATATTCACTACACCCGATCATGAATATGTAATGATCGGGTGAAGTGAATATATGAATATCTAATGAGCGGCTCGGCTCCGGCCCCCTGCTGGCTCGTCTGTGTAAAAAAAAAAAATTTTTTTTTTAAAAATTAAATATATATTCATGTGCTTACAGCACATGAATAAAAATAGCATGCCCTTCCTCAGAATAAAATTCCAGATTTTTTTACACCAATTGTAAAAAACAAAACACTTTATTTGAAAAGTTCACATTCCACTTCACCATAAAAAGATAGCGATTGCTACTCGGTGAATCATGGCGAAAAAAACCTTGAAATGTATTCGCCATCTGGTCATTGAATAGGGTGATTCACCATTTTAGTCAGAAATTCGCCTTACAGCACAAAATCGCCATAAAAACCTGGCGAATCAGCCTCATTGAATACCGCCCAGAGAGCGGGGATAAGAAAGATGAGAGAGATGAGGATAGGAGAGAGAGAGGTGGTTAGACAGAGATGTGGATGAGAGAGAAAGCAAGAGATCAGGACAAGGGAGAGATGAGGATTGAAGAGAGTGGTGGGGAGAGATCTCTCCCAGGCTGATGACGAGTATTTTCAGGCTGCAGATGCTTCCCTGTAGTGCCTGCCAAAGCCACTGCTATCAATTTAAAAACCATTCACAATCAGAGCCTGTCCTGACCTCCCATTGACCTACGGTCTGCAGCCAACAGGGATAGCCGCCACCCCACCCCCCTCCTTCATTGTTATTACATTTACTTACTGGTGCCAGTGTCCGTGAGCTTTGAGCTTAAACACTGTACCATCAGCACCAGTAAGTTGAGTTTTTACTGCACCAGTAACCGGGCCCCAGTACAGATTCAGCCTTATTGGCGGCCCCCCCGGTACTACGCCACCTGACGCAGCAATTCAAGGGTTGCTCCATTTAGCCATACACAGCGGTGACATTACGGTTATGCTGTTCAGTCATTTTGACGGGCTGGTAGCTAATATGGGATAAAGCGACTCCTGTTGTAAATTATATCAATATAAGAAGTCACTGTGGAGTGAACATAAAAGAGCAGTAATCCAAGGTCATTTATTATATCTATTCTACTACAGTAATTGTACTTCTTGTAATACATAAAATATGAACATTCAACGATGACATCCAAACTTATTGTTTATGCAAGTATTATTTCCTTACATGAACATCACTTGTGTAATATAACTACTTTATAACCACTGCTCCCGGGATTATATAACTTCACCAGATACATTAGATACTAACTAGTGATTGGATTCCTGAATGCCTGTATGAAAGGATACGCCTGCTTCATCTTTGTCTGAAGACAGTCTATATATAGATCTAGAAATAAAGCTAAGCTCAATCTGAAAAAAGGTATAATAGGATTTCAGCCTGAGTTTGCCAAGTGATTTCCATCTGCCATCATATCAGGCCAGGAGTACATCACACAGTGTTAGAGTCTGCAAATGTATGTGTTGTCAGTATGTAAGTCACAATGCTGTACTAAATTGTTATTCCATATTACCTGTGTAAAATGTGCTAGTTTCATGCACACACTTACATGTCAGACCTGTATGAATATAAATAAGAGCATGCTTTATCACATTATGCATCACAGTAACCTGTCTACTTGCAAACTAGGGTTAGGTTTAAGTGGAGGGGTAAGGGGTTAAGGTTAGGCTGCTAGAACGGAGGTTTTAGGTGGGGGCAGAGGGAGAGTAAGTATACCTGACCTGACTCCTGTCAGCATCCCAAAGGAGGGTTCCTTCAGGATGCCAGCATCAGTATTAGTTCTGATAGACGTCATCCTGACCGCTGGTCAACCGCATGTATCCCTACAACTTATTCACTCACTGGTCATCTCACAGCTCGACTATTGCAACATTCTCCGGTACTTGTGTATTATCACGGCGCCCATCACATTGCATACCATAAGGCTTAATATGGTATGCAATGAGATGAGATGTGCTGCGATGGGACCCGATCATATACAATTTAAAATTGTATACCATTGTATATGGCATACAATGAGATGAGATGAGATGAGATTTTAAATTGTATAAGCACACTAATGGTTGCTTTCAATGTTAATTGGCGCCCATATAAGATTTTTAATTGTATAAGCACCCTAATGGGTGCTTACAATGTTAAATGCACCCCCACGCCACCCCACTATCAACGCCAACCAGAAGCGTGGCGAGCGCAGCGTAATACATGTAATGTAAAACGCAGCCCCTCGCGGGGCTCTCTGCGCTCGCCACGCTTTGGGCACTATATAGAATCAACTCCATGCCGACATGGATAGTGGGAGTATGAAAAGGTCGGAGGACGCGTACCGCCGCCCCTCACGGGCTCGCTGCGCTCGCCACGCTTCGGGTTGGCGTTGATAGTGGTGGTGGCGTGGGGGTGCATTTAACATTGTAAGCACCCATTAGGGTGCTTATACAATTAAAAATCTTATAGGGGGGCCAATTAACATTGAAAGCACCCATTAGTGTGCTTATACAATTTAAAATCTCATCTCATTGTATGCCATTGTATGCCATATACAATGGTATACAATTTTAAATTGTATAAGATGCCATAAGATGGAAATCGTGGGTGCCGTGCTAATACACAAGTACCCATTCTCCTCATTGGCCTCACATGTTCCTTGCTCACTCCCCTACAATCTGTTCTCAACTCTGCAGTTAAACTTATCTTCCTCTCCTGCCCCTTCCACAAAATCTGCACTGGCTCCTATTCCCCTAAAGGATTTTCTTCAAACTCCTTACCCTGACAATACAAGGCCATCTCTTACTCAACTTCTCCCTACATCTGCTATTCACAAAGCGGGTCACTGTGGAGATGTACCGTACTTCTCGAGCATCACCCTTGCTCCATGCCTAAATCACTCCATCATACAGATTTAAAATCTTAGTATGGCTTAATCGATACTTAAATGGGAACTGGCACTGAAGCTTAATGCTTCCCGGGACCCATATTGGTTAAGCCCCTGCATCCTCTATGGACCTCAGTAACAGGCAGAATGCGCAGACAAAACCTGTCTGCTGAGTCCAAACACTGCGTAAGGGACTGCCAGAGGAAACAGCCCAGGATACCGGATCACATAGCTGGAAATGTGTACAAAAATTGCTACTAGTCAGAGCTATATATATCATTGAACTTAGCAATGTATAATGATAAGTGACAATGCATTTTTTGTTATTTACATCAACAGAACCCACAGTGAGATACGGGGAGTTACGCAGATACTATGGGGGAAATATACTAAGGTGGGAGTTCTATTTCACATGTGATGTTGCTATGGGCAACCAATCAGAATCTACTTCTTATTTATTTAGCACCTGCTAGAAGATAATAGATAGTATCCAGTGGCGTAGCTACATATGTGGAAGACCCTGCGGCGGCTTGGGGGAGCGGTGCCAGCTTGGTTTGCGGTGGGTGCCGCCGGCTGAACTGACAGGCGACCCAGGCAGCAGTGAGCTCTGAGCTAGTCCTGACCTGTACATATCTAATGAGCAGGGACCCAGTGCAGTGCATATTGAATGAGCAGGTCAACGCCCCGTGCATATGTAATGAGCAGGTCTCTCTCACTGCTGCCTGGGTCACCTGTCAGCGGGGCCCGTAGTCCATCGCCTCGCCCCTTCCTTCGCCGGAATTTTTTTGGGCAGGGGGGAGAAAAATTTCTAGCTACGCCACTGATAGTATCTGTGAATTCTGATGTGAAGTAGAACACCCATCTTAGTAAATGTCTCCCTATGTGGCCATGATACTGTTAGATATCTCCCCCCAGGGGAAGCACACAAATCTTGTGTGGCCATTACACTGTGAGATATTTCCCCATGGGAAGCACACAGCTATCGTTTTGCCATTACACTGAAAAATATCTTCCCATATCATGTGGCCATACACTGGGTGGGAGGTACAGTACTATGCAGCAAATATGCAACGTGATAAATCACAAATAGGTCCCTCTCAGAGGGAACACAAAAAAGGCTTCTATTGGGGCCATGATACATTAAGGAGCTTTGTATATATTATTAACAGTTATTTATATAGTGCACACATACTCTGCAACCCTTTACAGAAAGAATATTTGAACATTCACATCAGTCCCTGCCCCAGTGGAGCTTACAATCTATATTCCCTACCACATGTACATACACACACAGACATTTTAGGGTTCATTTTGTAGCCTACCAGTATATTTTTTGGGATTGTGGGAAGAAACCGGAGTACCCGGAGGAAACCCACACGTATGGGGAGAATATACAAACTCTGCACAGTTAGGGTCATGGTGGGAATGGAACCCATGACCTCAGCGCTGTGAAGCAGTAATGCTAACCAGTACACCATCGGTGCTGCTTATACATGGGAATTGTGACCAAAACTCAGAAAGCAGCTCACTGGAAGTGTCAGGCCTAGGGTTACAGTTTGAAGTTAGATTCAGAGTTAAGTGCTGGATAAGGTATAATGTTATAATAATGTATATATATATAATTAAATTATATATAAATTATTTATATACAGTATAATTTAAGGTTAATCATATATGTATTAATCTGTTTGTGTGTCTCCGAAACACTGACATCTGTCGGCAGTGAGTGAAACTACATCTCTTTCTCTCTCACATATGCCCAAACACAGATGCAATCACAAGGTAGCAGACTAGCTTTCGAAGCGGGCTTACTAGTTGTATTATATTTTTCTTTGTAGCAGGATTACCTTGATCAGCTACTAGAATTGATGCAGGGTTTCACCTGTCTATATTATATAACTAAGTAGTACTGTATATCCATGCTTGGCCACAGGTGACTTAGGGCCTGATTCTGACCTGTTCACCAGGCTGCGTATACTCGCAGCCTAGCAAACACGCCAGCACCACCTGCCACGCCGCCTGGACCACCCGCAGCCCCTCGCTAGCATGCGGGGGAATGTGTATGAGAACACATCCCCTCGCATGCGGCTGAAGGGGAGATAAGTCATTCAATGGTCGCCGTCCATCAAATGATTTTTCTCCCCTTCAGAAGTAAAAGTCAGTCTGAACTAACTTATCCTTGCCACTGATAGCCGATAAGGGGACAGGCGCTGATGTCAGACGCTTTACCCAAGCAGGGAACGCCCAGCGTTTATATGGGGATGCCCTCCCCCTCTGGAGAAAACTTTTCTGCAAGTGTGAAACTCGCCAAAGTTGTCACTCCCGGGGTTTTACATGCGCATAAACGTGCATGCGCAAACCCAAAACATTGGGGAAGGGGCTGAATTTGTCCAACTAGGAGTGGGTCTGAATCAGCCCCTTAATTAGCACCTCAGTCAATTTGATTTAACAATCTGTGATGAGCCATAGATATATGTGGACTGTTGGGGCGCTAAGAGGACCGCGTTGGGGAACCTCTGTTCTATCTGCATCCAATAGAGAACAAACAACATAAATGTTGCATGACTAGTCTGAATACAAAAAGACACAAGCATCTAATGGTTGTTTTGTCCCTGTTGTTGCGCCACAAGGCATGATTTATGGTTCTAGATATTTCACTTGTTCAGATGCCGGAATAGTTACTAAATATATAAATGAGCTGCTGGCCAGGACACAATCAACTTTAATAAGAAGGTACTTTTCTCTTCACCACTGTTACTTGCTTAGTCTAGCTTTATAATCCAAAGTTTGCACAAGCATTTGTTTATGTAAATCACACAATACACTAATTATCTTCATTGGCATATCCAGACACACCAGGATGGAGCAGATTGGTCAGTGCAGGAGTGTCCGTGCGAGCAGCATGGGCACTGGGCAAGCAGGGATGATGATGGGTGCAGGAAGTCCACAAAAGCTGAAAGCAGACAGAGGAGATAGAGCAGGGAGTGTCAGGAGCAGGAAAGTAGTTTTCCTACTCCAATGCTCAACATCAAGATATTTCTGATCAGAGTAATGATTGGAGAAGGGAATCTGGGACACCATTAAAGGGCCGGATGTGACCGGATGACCTTATTCCATTAAGTGTTACAGATGTACATGGAAGTTGCTCTGTATTGAGCAATTTAGGTGGATTAACTTCACCACTCCTGGTTTATAGGGATTATATTCCACTGTCAGTAACCACCTAGTACTGAATCACCCCACTGAGTTTGGGATTGGAGGCCAAAATATAGTTCAGCATCTGCAATATACATTTATATCCGATATTGATTAGCTGTTGGAGTTCACTCAGCAAGAAACTGTATGTGGGCCATACATCAGAAAGATATCTTTCCAAACAGTTTAATGATAGTTGGAATGATGACTTGCCCTACTAGTTGTGAAAATAAAAATGTTTTATTTCCCCCAATTTCTTGTTTTATTTTAAGGAAATCTTTCACCCAACTAAACAGTAAGTAAGCAGCCACTGGCCATGTCTGGCTAATTGTTCACCACCCAGGTGCCCATTGCTTGCTATCAGTTATGACGGTGGAGTGCTGGGGAGAACCAAGGGCATCACTGACAGGCTGCTGATCTTGTTATCCTGGGATCATTGGTGACAGTGGGAAAAAAGCAGATTACAGGTGGTTTTGTTTATCCCTAAGCGCAGAACTCCACATTATATCCTATGGAAAGACAGGAAGTACAGTTATAAAATGCAGCATAGGGAATACAGGATAGGTCTGCTGCACCCTCAATGTTTGACAAATGCAACAGGGCCCTAGAGGATATATTGGGTGAGATTTAATAGGATGAGAGATTCAGAAAATGAGAGATTTGGGGAGAAATCAGTTTTTTTAAAGCGGCAATCATTTACAAAGCAAAACAAGTTTAATTTCTCAGTGTAAATGATTGCCGCTTTAAAAAACCTGGAGATTTCTTACCAAATATCTCACTTTCTGAATCTATCATCCTATTAAATCTCACCCATTATCTCCAAGGCCAGCAGGACTTTTTCCAAACAATGGGATCTGTATCCAGATCTCTTGCATCATATCCCATGTGCTCATCACACTTCCGTATATGAAACACTTTCACATATTTTCCAAGGACACTTTACTCCTGAGTCAGTGTATTGGATACACTGACTCAGAAGTAACGTGTCCTTGGTCACTTCTGCCAACCAATAAATACATACACATCTACAACTATAATTCCTTTTATGTATACTCAGTGGATTAGCATTGCTTTGAAATGCTCCCTTTCAATTGTATTTCTACCTAACTTCTACAGTCTGCCTAATAAAAGAGCATGATAAGAAAGGCTTCTAACCTGAAGAATAGGGGGATTTCATTGGCAGATTGTCAATACTGAAATAGTCCTTTCCAGTGACAAGCATTTCTAACCTGTGACTGGTTCATGAAATTAGGTAGGTAAATATGTACTTCCTGTATGCAGTGCCACCAACAGGGGACATCTGTACTGATCCCCGACCTTGGGGGCCCCAAGGTTCAGAGCGATTCACAGGCTGTAAGCATAGCTGCGGCAGTGTAGAACCTAGCAGTGGTTTTTACAGGTGCTGGCTGGCCGCCCGCCTGGATTCCTGGAAGGGAACTTACTCAGACCCCCTTCAGTAACCCCCCTGAGCCTGTCACCTGTCCAGCTCAATGCAGCGCCCTCTCTCCTGCACTTCTCAGCAGTGGCGACGAACTATACACCTAGGAGGAGTAGGACTGCAGGAGAAAAACAGGCACCAGGGAGGTGCATTAGTACAAGTGACAGTGTGGAAACCCCACAGTGCGGAAACATGAATAAGGCCCTGACAGTTGCAGTGCGCTAAAAGTTATAAATGTTATATCAAACCTCCTACCCATTCCCTACCACTGTTTGGAATTAAATAAATGCTTCCATTTTCTCCTAAAATACTGTGTTGTTTAAATTATGAGAGCAAGGCACATGGCTTAAGGTCAACATGGGCCAAGGTCGACATGGGTTTAGGTAGACAGTCATTAGGTCAACATGAGTTTTCCACTGTTTTTTGAGCCGACATGTGCCGACAGGCGGTATTTCATGCCCTACCATCCACTAGGGCGTGGTGGGAGAACAAAATAGTGTGCCGAGCGTAGCGAGGCACCATGCCCGAAACAAGGGGCTGTGGTTCAACTCCAACTGTGTCCATGTCGACTGTGTTGACATTCGGGTAAAAAAAAAAACAGTGAAAAACTCATGTCGACCTAATGACTGTCGACCTAAACCCATGTCGACCTTAAGTCATGTCAACCTTAAGTCATGTCGACCTTGACCCATGTCGACCTTTAACCCTGTCGACCTTGGGGCCAGTCGACCTTCCGGGGTCGACCTAATGACTGTAGACCTAAGTCTGGTCTGACAGATGTACCGATTCCTGTAGCATAAGCCTGGTATTCTATTCTATACATCTTATTAGTCGGTATGCAGTCATTAGATCTACAGGTCGCCATGGTCAAAAGGTTGACAGTCAAAATTTCGACATGGTCAAAAGGTCAACATGAAAAAAAGGTCAACATGATTTTTTATGATTTAAAAAATAAAAAGAAGAAATTACTTTTTCATAGTTTACCATCATGTGGACCCAGAGTTAGATTATAATCGTGAGGCACTGTGCCCGAAGCATGGTGAGAGAAGTGAGCCATGCAAGGGGACACAGTACACGTATACAATGTCTATGTCGACCTTTGTCGACATATACGCCCAAAAAACAATAAAATCTCATCCTATGTCGACCATTTGAATGACAACCTTTTTACCCGGTCAACCTTTTGACTTTAGAGCTAGACATTGTAGATCTAATATACCTTAACCAATTATTCAGAGTTTATTTTTGGTAAAGATGCACCTAATTCATTTTCTGCAATGACTAAATGCACATCATCTCTCTTTCTGCATATTGAATGCCAGTACATTTTTTCTTGATAGGGAATATGGTAAATTTTAATTGAAACAATTAATTGTAGAGGTATACTGAGCAGATTGAAATCGCTTATAATGTAACCAATGCTTGTACAGGTGGTACAATGAGGTATTTCGCCTTCTTGGACCACTGTCCCATTTTGGTAACTGGTCTAATGAGAACTACAGGAATCATTTTAGAGCATTTTCATGTAATTGTTAGATGGCCTATACACTGCATAGTATACATTGGAATGTTTATCCAGTTCCACACTGGGGGTCAGCTGTATCAAGCTTCAAAAATTGATAAAGTGGAAAGTGATAAACAACCAGCCAATCTGCTCCTACCTGTCAATTTTCAAACTCAGCCCATAACATGGCAGTTACGAGCTGATTGGCTGGCTGTTTATCACTCCATTTTATTACTTTGTGAAGTGTGATACATCTGGCCCTGGGAATGCATAAATTTTGTTTGCACAGAACTGCTGGATATGGTAGCGTAGTTCAGAAGACAGCATAGACCTGTGCTGTCCTTAAAGCCCTCATTATTACCTGCATACATCATAGGGGTCGATCCTATTACACCCGAAGGGTGCGGATGCGCCCGGTGTTTGCGAATTGTCACAACACCGGGTGCACTTTGCGGATGAAAACTTCTCGCACCTCCATATAGGTGTGAGCAATTTCCAGCTAATTCGGCCCTGCAAAGGGTGCGAGTTAGAGTTAAAACTGGAACTCGCACCCTTTGGGGGTTAATAAGAACGGCCCCATAGAGTGCAATAAGGAAATAAGGCTCTTAAATAAGAGTAATCACATTAGTCATACATTTTTTCTCGCAATACACACTTTAAACATAATAACATGAGGTAATAATTACACAGAAATACAGTTGCAGTGCTAGGTAATATTTATACTGTGATGTTTGTGGGGTTAGAAAATGAAATATTTAGCCATGTTAGAGCTTTTTCCTATGTACGGTATACTATTTTACATTACATAATAAATATTGTGGCTAGCCTCCTGTAGAAAATTATTATCTAATTCTATACTCAATTACATCATTTATTCATTATTTTTTGTACCAGATGGAAAACTTTTTGCACCTCCTTGTGTTTTACCATTTTCTCTAATGTAGGGTACACACCAGGACGACCCGCTCACGATGCACATCGTGAGCGGGTTGTCAGTGGCTCGTCCGACCCGCTCACGGTGACGCGGGGGGGCACGACCTGCTCACGATGTGCACCGTGAGCGGGTCCGATCCGATGGCGACCCGCACCCGGCTGTATGGTCGTCATTGAGATCCTACCTGCAGGAGGTAGGATCTCAATAACGACCGACCGACCCGCGGGACCGCGCATCGGATCGGTATCGGTCCACACCAGGACAGAAAAGGGCCCAATCAGCACACAATCTACATCCAATTGGTCGGAATTGGATCTAGATTGAGGGGATCGGGCCCTAGTCGTCCTGGTGTGTACCCAGCATAAGCGATTAGCACATGAAGTAAAGTGTAATGTGTGCTTTTGTTAAACCACACTTGTTTTCTGCCAGATAGTTCAGGGGGAATTCAATTCAGTGCTGCAAGACATCAACATGATCAATGTATACATTAGGGAAAATTAATGAACATAATGGATCCTTCAACTGAATTTTCTGGAGTCACTTTGTAGCCTTCACACTGAATTGAATTCCCCCCTAAATGTCCAGTAGTGAGTCTTGTTGGCTTTAAGAGATACTGAAATCTTAATTCCAGTTGCTAGGCTACACCATATTATACTGTCATAGTCTGGTGATGTTACCATAGAGACGTGGTTATATTGCTGTTCTCCTGAGTTTAGAGAAAACGTGCCTGTGACATCAGAAATATTACTCAGACATCACTCACTGTTGAAAACTATTAAGCTGAATGCAATGTAACAGTTTCACTACCAAAATAGATTGGATTACTTTGTGGATCAGTGCTTGGCGGTTTAGTGCTGCAAGCTGCCAATGATTGCATGGCCAAGTTGTATTCATTCTTTTTGCCAGTGTTCAGTGCAATTATGCTGAGCAAAGGAGTGATATAGTTATGGTGGTTTTCTGTATTTGGGCACAACACAGTCTTTTGAACTACCAAAGTCCGCAGCAATTGTTTTACAAGTTTGCCTGCCACATAATATATTTATACGTAACTACGGTCCTCATTTATAGTGTGAGAGTACAGAAAGTCAACTCACACCGTTAGGTGATACTCACGACGCACGACCGACACAGGTTGGGAATATTCAGAACACACTGTGGGCATGACTGTAAAAGAATGAAAATAAAACCTGTAAACCACTGGCTGTCCCCGCCTTAATATGGGTGAGTGCCGTTGGCATTTACAGGTGGCTGCGAAAATCATCATTGGCACAAGGCCTCAGCCACCTAAACTTCACCTACTCGCACTGAATGGTGTATTAATTGAGACTCTCACACGGCCATGGGAGAGCCACTGACCAGCGCGCCGCTCGGGGACATTACACACACAGTGGAACTTACTTCAGCTATTCTTGTCACCTTGCTAGAGTATCCCTGCACCTAGGGGAAAGAAACACAACAGCCTCTCTACAAAACTACGCTAGCTAACCAACAATCTGTTCCTGCTAGTACACAATAATAAACTAGGCTGACACAAATAATTCTAACAGACTAAACTAACAGATAAATACTCAAGGGGTGACCATACAGTAACAAGAATTAAAAAGTGCACAGGTTTACGTCAAATATATATAGATAATTGATTGTAAGGTTTCCCCAAATATTTTGAATTTGAAGGGAGAGAAAACGACAATTCTCCCTAATAATTAAGGTGTGTAGAGGTGCGCCCTAGAAAGTAAATGGAAAAAAGGGAAAAGACTCTCTTTTTTGTTGGGGCACAACAGTTAGCAGAGGCTGAGAGAGTGCTCTGATTTTATGGGTGTGTTAAAATTTTACTTTTAATAGTACAATTTAAGATAAATACTAAACCGTAAATTCTTCATATATTATATACCATTGCGTACAGGAATTTTTTATATTATATACCATTGTGTGCAGGTGCATAGGATCACTCAGTAATATTACAGGATACATTTGACAACCATGTTAAAAGATCATACACTTTCAAATACTTAACGATTTATTGCATTTAGCAAAGTATTAAACAATGACAAGCACAAAGCTGCATTAATCTCAAATAACCAGCCAGAAAACTTGCCCACATCTTACACATTGTTTCCTCTATATAGACAGTGTGTAAACTGGTTTTTGAAACAAACTATCATTTTTTCCTCTTGTCTGAGATCAAAAGCAGATCTTTGTACTACCTGAGTATCCTCAATAATGCCCCTTTCCCACTGCAGCTCTTAAACGGTAATTTGCCGTTTTTTTAGCCTTTTTAAACGGGTAGAGCTGCAGTGGGAAAGCTCCAGCTTGCTTTACTCGGTTAAAAATACCGAGTTTTTTTAAACGGGTAAAAAGCAGAGTTTTACCCGTTTAAAAGCCGTTTTTTTGGCAGTGGGAAAGGGGTACCCCTTTTACCCGTTAAAAGAAAAACGGCATGGGGTCCCCCCCCACTGCCGTAACCAGCACCAGGCTGAAAGAGCCGGGGCTGGTATTAAAAAATCAGGAAACCCGACAAATAGGGCTTCGCTGATTTTTTAAAACCAGCCCCAGGCTCCAGGTCCGGGGCTGGTTCCCAAAATACGGGGGACAAAAAGACTAGGGGTCCCCCGTATTTTAAGAACCAGCCCCAAGCCAACCCAGCCAGCAGGGTAATGCCACAGCCGGGGAACACTTATGATATAAGTTCCCGCGGCCAAAGCATTCATCCCTACTGACCAGTCAGCCTGGTCCCCCCCTCCAGGACTTACCTGACCAGGCTGAAGCCTGGTGCTGTCCCCGATGCCCCTGGGCGGTGGGCATCGGGCTGATGGAATGGTGTAAAAAAAATTGAATAAAAACTATTGTCTTTTACTTTGGAACTATGAGTCCCAGCAAGCCTCCCCCGCAGGCTGGGACTTGGAGAACCACAAGTCCCAGCCTGCGGGGCATTAAAGGGCCCGCTGGCACTTGTAGTTCCACAGTAAAATAAATAGTTAAATAAACACACACTGACACACGTGAAAAATAAAAGTTTAATACATCCACAGCCCACACATACTGATACTTACCTATCTTGAGCCCGTAGGTAGCCTTCAGTCAGTGTCGTCATCCGGTGTCGGCATCCTCCTCCGGTGTCCGGTTTCCGACGCAATCCATAGGTGTAGCTGTGGAAGGAAACTATACTTACAAGTGTCCTCCTGCGAAGATCACGTCCTCTTCAGCATCCCCGGGACTTGGCAAAATAACAAACCGGCTTAACGCGAAACCCACGGACTGTGAGCAGGAGCCGCACGTGTGTTTGTTTACATCGTGCGGCTCCGCCCCTGAATGCCGCTATTGGCCTCCTTGCGGCTCCTGATTGGCCGCTAGGCCGCAAGGTGGCCAATAGCGGCATTCGGGGGCAGAGCCGCACGATGTAAACAAACACACGTGCGGCTCCTGCTCACAGTCTGTGGGTTTCGCGTTAAGCCGGTTTGTTATTTTGGCAAGTCCCGGGGATGCTACATGGAAAGAAGAGGACGTGATCTTCGCCGGAGGACACTTGTAAGTATAGTTTCCTTCCACAGCTACACCTATGGATTGCGTCGGAACCGGACACCGACACCGGAGGAGGATACCGACACCGTATGCCGATACCGACTGAAGGCTACCTACGGGCTCAAGATAGGTAAGTATCAGTATGTGTGGGCTGTGGATGTATTAAACTTTTATTTTTCACGTGTGTCAGTGTGTTTATTTAACTATTTCTTTTACTGTGGAACTACAAGTGCCAGCGGGCCCTTTAATGCCCCGCAGGCTGGGACTTGTGGTTCTCCAAGTCCCAGCCTGCGGGGGAGGCTTGCTGGGACTCATAGTTCCACAGTAAAAGACAATAGTTTTTATTCTATTTTTTTTTACACCATTCCATCAGCCCGATGCCCACCGCCCAGGGGCATCGGGGACAGCACCAGGCTTCAGCCTGGTCAGGTAAGTCCTGGAGGGGGGGACCCCTTCATTGGGGGGGTCCCCACTCGACCAGGGCCCCTGGCCAGGCTGACTGGTCAGTAGGGATGAATGCTTTGGCCGTGGGAACTTATATCATAAGTGTTCCCCGGCTGTGGCATTACCCTGCTGGCTGGGTTGGCCTGGGGCTGGTTCTTAAAATACGGGGGACCCCTAGTCATTTTGTCCCCCGTATTTTGGGAACCAGCCCCGGACCTGGAGCCTGGGGCTGGTTTTAAAAAATCAGGGAACCCCTATTTGTCGGGTTTCCTGATTTTTTTTTTTTTCCATTAATATATTTTATTGAATTTTCAACAAACAAAAGGAATAGGATACAGAAAAATAGAGATTGGGAGGGGACACACACACAAAAAAAAAAAAAACACGGGTATGGGATGCACACAGTATCAGTACAAGGAGGCAATATATAACAATAAAGAGCTCAATACAGTGTTCAGTCAAAGATATTTTGATAAAACATAGGAAATAGGAAGTATACCCCCGACAACCTCAAGTGGCAGGTGGTTCATTCAGACTGAACTGCAGAGGGGATGACCCAGAGGATTGGGGTACCAAAGCCGCTCCCTCACCATCTGTAACATAGTTATGCCAGGCCATCCATTTCACAATTGGGGAGGATGGTGTAGAGGAGTATGGGACAAATTCGGTTTCCATCGTAAAGTGGAATTGGATTTTATGAAAAACTTTTATCACCAGGGGGGGCAAAGGATTTTTCCATGCTTGGGCTAGTGTGGCCCTTGCCGCTATACACATTTGTCCCATCAAGTATCTACAATGGGGTGGGACTTCCGGAGGGTAGAGGTGCAGTAATGCTATTGTTGGGGCTGGGTTGAGGGCGAGGCCCATGACCTTGTTGATCAACTGGAAGATCTCCATCCAGTAATTACGCAATAGGGGGCAGGACCAAAAGACATGATAGAGGTGGCCTACCTCACCACATCCCCTCCAGCACTGTTTGGAGCAGGATGGCCAGTAGGTGTGTAGCCTATCAGGTGTGAGATATAATCTGTTAAGCAGTTTAACATGCATCTCTGCGTGATTCAAGCACTTGGACATTTGAAAGGACGAGCTAAAGATACGTTCCCACTGGGAATCTGATATTGTGATGTCCAGATCTTTCTCCCAGCGAAGTTGAGCATTGGATTTTTTAGATTTGGGCAAGTTGACTATTACGTCATACCAGAAAGAGATTTCCCCACCCGCCCTGGTTGAAGTTAACCGGGATAGGACAGAGTTAGCTACAGCACTAGGGGGATATGTGGGGCGTGGCAGGCTCTGGAACCAGTGTCTGATCTGAATATAATTAAACATTTCCCTGGATGGGATGGCAAAGCGGTCCTGAAGCTGAGGGAATGTGAGCAAATTAGTTCCGTCTAACATGTCACCTAGTACCCGTATATTACACTGGAGCCATGAGGATAAGTTCAAGTTGGGAATCAATCTGGCAATGGCTGTCAATGACAATGCTGCAATAGGGGGGCTAAAGTCAGGCAGTTTGGCAACCAACTTGTCCCATGTGCGTATAGCAGAGGAGGTAGAGGGGAGTAAGGGTAAGTTTGGCGGCCGTAACTGCTTTGGAGTCCACAGAATATCTGTGAGGGGGTATCTGGAACATTTAGTTTGTTCAATTGTAACCCAGGGAGAAGTGAGGGGAGTTATCCAGTATTTCAATTGCGCCAAGATGCAGGCATCTTGGTATGCCGGCAGGTCAGGAAGATCCAGACCTCCACGGTGTCTGGGTAGGACCATACGGGAGTAAGCTACTGTAACTTGGGTGGGTGCGATTTCCACAAATATTTTGTGAGTATAACCCTACATTTGTCCAGGTATATCTTGGGGAAACTAAAAGGGATCGTTCTAAATAAATACATAAGCTTTGGTAGTACAGACATTTTAAAGGCAGCTAAACGACCTAGCCATGAGATCTCATAAGAAATCCAGGACGAGGTCAAATCTTGAAGGGCAGCAATGAGGGGAGGTAAATTCACATCAAAGACCGCTGAAGTAGAGGGAGGGATGTGGACGCCTAGATATATAATAGATTTGGTATTCCAGTTATAGGGGTAGAGGGATCGCAAGGTTGCCACCTCCGTCTCAGGTAGATTTATCGGCAAGGCATCTGACTTATTCGTGTTTAACCTATAATAGGAAACCGCACTGAATCTAGTCAAAAGGTCATGTAAGTGTGGGAGAGAGGAGGTGGGGTTGGTGACAAAAAGAAGAACATCGTCCGCAAAGAGACACAGTTTATGAGAGATCTGGCCACACATTAATCCTGGGAACTCGCTGTCTGATCTAATTTTAGCCGCAAGGGGTTCCATCACTAACATAAAAATCAGGGGTGAGAGAGGGCATCCCTGACGGGTGCCATTGGATATAGGAAATGTGTCCGACAGAAAGCCATTGCTAAACACTCTAGCTGTGGGGGAACCATATAAGGCCATAATGGCTGACATTATAGAACCGCTAAGGCCAAATTTGGACAGGACCGCTTTCATGTACAGCCAATTTAGCCTATCAAAGGCCTTCTCCGCATCTAAGGAGAGCAACAGAAAGCCTTCGGTGTCTTGGAGAGAGTCAATCAGGTTAAAGACCCTTCGGGTATTATCCAAGGCCTGTCTGCCGGGCACAAACCCAACCTGGTCTGAGTGTATCAGGGAGGGTAAATAAGCATTCAGTCGGGTTGCTATTAATTTGGCATATAATTTAACGTCTCCGTTGAGTAAAGCAATAGGCCGGTAATTCTGACAATAGGTAGGGTCTTTCTCTGGTTTGAGGATCGTAATTACACGGGCTTCCAACATTTCTGCGGGGAAGCTGCCCACTTGGGCTACTTCATTATAAAGCCTAGACAACATCGGGGAGAGCGAGTCTCGAAACTCCCTATAGAACTCGTTAGTAAAACCGTCTGGTCCAGGGGCTTTATTGGTCGG
Organism: Crinia signifera; assembly: GCF_055691185.1. Lineage (NCBI taxonomy): Eukaryota > Metazoa > Chordata > Amphibia > Anura > Myobatrachidae > Crinia > Crinia signifera. The sequence goes on from NC_139217.1 coordinate 350,535,270, forward strand.
CAAGGATTTAATGACAGTGTCAATTTGGGCTGGGGACCAAGGGGCATTCAACTCTTCTAGCTTATCTAGTGGCAGGGAAGGCAGGTCTATAGATGAAAGGAAATCCTGAATAAGTGTAGGAGTGGGCTGGGGGGTGGAGGTATCTGTATTTAAATTATAAAGCTGTGTGTAATATTGAGCAAATTGATTAGCGATATCCAATGGGTTTGCTAATTTAGAACCCGATGGGGAAACAATACATTTTATCCGGTTGCGGGCTTGTTGGGCTCGAAGTTTCCGGGCTAACATCCTTCCAGGTCTGTTTCCCACTAGGTAGAACTTCTGTCTAAGTCTATTTAGGGCAGTTTGGGTTCTGGCAACCAGAAGTTTTTGCAGTTGACTACGGATTTCGGACACTTCTTTGCGAAGCTCTCTAGTGGGGAACCGTTTATTTTTATCCTCGGCCACTTTGAGTTTAGATTCTAACGTATTTTGGAGCTGTGAGGCTTGTTTTTTAAGCATGGCTCCAGCTTGAATAGCGGAACCTCGGATAACTGCTTTAAAGGCACACCAGTAAATTGGGTTAGAGGTATCAGAGGGTGAATTTGTACCCATAAATGTAGAGATAATATCAGTTATAATTTTCTTTGCAGCACTATTTGAGAGCAATTGAGGGGAGAAACGCCAATGTCTAGGGGGTAGGAAAGGCTTTGAAAGTTCCCAGCGCCACACTACAGGGGCGTGGTCCGACCAGGAAATGGGCAAAATATCCACCTCGCCAGCAGATTGTAGCGACCATTTATCACATACAATAAGATCAATACGGGAATATGAATTGTGGACTGGGGAAAAGAATGTATAGTCCCTACCTGATGGGTTTTGTATACGCCATATATCATAAAGGTCAAATTCTGTTAAGAGATTACGTAAGACTAAGGAGGGGGCAGTGCGAGGTCTATTGGTGTCAGGGTTAATTGGGGGGGATTTATCCAGCTTCGGATCAACAACTAAATTAAAGTCCCCTAACAAAACTAATGAGCCCTTTTTCACCTTCTGAATAAGTGTGCACAATTTCCTAAGGAATGGGACTTGGTTTGAATTAGGGGCGTATAAGGAAACAATAGTAGTGGGTTTATCATCCAGAAGGCCTGTGAGGATTAGGTACCGGCCAGATTTATCTGCAGTTTGGGAGTGTAGGACAAAGGATACCGTATTGCTAAGGAGAATAGCTACTCCATTCCTTTTGAAAGGGCCATTAGCAAAGTAGCCTGTGGGGTAATGGTGATCTTTCATGGTGGGTGGATGGATAGATGAAAAATGGGTCTCCTGAAGGGCCACTATGTCTGCCTTATGTTTATAAAAAAAGGACAGGGCTAGTCTGCGTTTGTTGGGGGAATTCAAGCCTTTGACATTCAAAGAGATCAATTTAACCATGGGGGCATAGACACTGGACGATAAGTTGAGGGCATCCCGAGGGTTGGGGGGGGGACATTACAAAGGGAAGGGGAGAGGACAAAAAGAAAAAGGAAAAAAAGACATACAAAACACAAATAGGGGTGGGAAGAAAAACCAAAACGACCCAGTATATCGGGCCTGTGTAAACAGAGACATCACATAGCCTAACAGCTCGGCGTTGGTGACCGAATCTGGGTTTCCCCTAATCTTGATATTGTTCCTCCTGGAACGGTCCTCAACATCTGCTATCTTGATTTTAAGGGATTCCAGTTCAGATTGTTGGTGTTCATGGGCCGCAATTAGGTCGTTGTGTGAGGTCATCAGTTCTTGCATTTTATGCTCTAGATGATCTGTCCGGTCACCAATAGCTGTAAGTTCAACCTTGACCTCTCGTATGGCAGCTGTGAGATCTTGAGATAGGTCTGACTTGAAGGCCGCTAGTACTTGGCAGAGGGTTTTGACTGTAAGGGGCTCAGAGGAGTCAGGATCTATACCCGATAGTGATAGTGCTGGTTGGGTAATATTGCTCAGACCAGACCCTCTAGGTGAAGCAGGGGGCTGTCCCTCTTTCGCAGCGAGGGAGGTGCGACGTATTCTCTGAGTCGGGAAGGACACAGGGGGCGGCAAAGTGACTTTGGTCTTCTTAGTAGGCATATTTGCGTGTGGATAATTGCCAGCATGTAAGTAATGTAAATTCTATGGATAGGCGGTAGATTTGAGTTACATATGCAGTGTTGGTTCCTCAGTCAGCTATATAGCAACCATAGTGACCCTGGGTGGTAATAAGGAGAGCATCACATCACGATTGGCCAAGCAGACATGGGCCACATGAGCTGGTAGCACTTCAGTGCCATGTCACAGGGACAAATGTGAGCGGCAGCAGCAAACAGAGTAATTATTTGTGCTCAGACAGTACTTGGTATGAGGGACCCCAAATAAGGGTGCTCGCCTCTGCAGAGGGACTTGGCCAATGCCAGTGAAGGTGGGCAGCCGTATGGGAGCTGCCACCAGCAGGCAGAGGGTGCAGGGAGGGTGAAAGACAGTGGGTAGCACAGCAGTGACTAGATCAGGCCGGGCCAGCCTCCTGTATCTATTCATATATGGAGCAGAGTACCTGTTACTGGGGCTTTCCCAGGGAGCCTGGCAGCTGGTAGGAGGCACTGAAGGTGGCTGAGAGGTGCAGGGCTGTAGAAGAGAGGGCTGTGTGCCAGGGGCTGCGGGCTGCAATCTCCGTGGTGTGGAGGAGAAATCCAAGATGGCCTCCGGGATCTGATGTATGTAACTCCCCAGGCTTCCACAGTCTCCCCGCAGGTAACAGGGGTTCTTCCTTCACCCTCGGCGGGCTGCGCCAGCACAGAGGGTCTCAGGAGGGTAGGCAGCAGCGAGTAGGGGGTCTCAGGACGTCCGGCGGGTCCCGATCGCGCATGCGGCAGGCTCTGGAACTCGGCGGCGGCCGCGGGAATCACGCGAGTCCCCGGCTTGGAGGCAGTTGGTAGGCCGCAATCCGCAGGACCCTGTAAATAGGGTCCCTGACTCCGCGGCTCCTACCTTGCACTCCGGAGGGTACCAGGGACGTGTTGGCACACCACTGGAGGCTGTCCGGCTGTCGGGGCACTGAGGGAGCTGGATGCTGCAGGAAAGGCCTAGAGCAATGAAGAAACGTGGCTGCTCTCCATTAACGCCAAGCCACGCCCCCGGGTTTCCTGATTTTTTAATACCAGCCCCGGCTCTTTCAGCCTGGTGCTGGTTACGGCAGTGGGGGGGGGACCCCCACGCTGTTTTTTTTTTAAACCCTCCATCTTTACTATCATTTTAAATGGGTCTTTAAACGGGTAAGTGGGAATGGGACAAAAACGGCTTTTAAACGGTAATTTACCGTTTAAAAGCTGCAGTGGGAAAGTGGCTTTATGGCTCTTACACGTTTAAAGACCCGTTTAAAAAAAACGGGTCTTTACCCGTGTAGGCAATGGGAAAACAGCATAATCCAAGCAGTATACCTATGCACTAACCATCATACCTGTTTACTTATGTGTGTCTATGTCTGTACGTCTGTCTAGTATTTATCTTAAATTGTACTATTAAAAGTTAAATTTTAATACACCCATCAATTTTTTTTCAAAGAGTGCCCCAACAAAAAAGAGAGTCTTTTTCCTTTTTTTTCCTTAAGTAACAAGAAATTACATGACCAAATTGCATAGTTGTGTGAGTGTGTGAAGTAGATTCCCTACGATGTGATGCACACGCTAACGTCAGTGTGGAACACCTTTAGTGTAGGTGCAATACCTGGGTAGACAGCTGTCTATCCCAGTTAAAGGGGTGTCAAGATCTGTTGGGAGAGATCACACAAATTCATATAGATGAGCACGCAGAGGAAACAACCATTCCTTTTATCCTACTCAATCCTTAACCCAGGAAGAGCTGCCGCAAAGCCCACTGTTCCTGGGAGCAGGACCCTTGAGTGAGTGCGTGTTTACCTTATCAGATTAAGTCACAGGCCTAAAATGGCTGACAGGCCTGAGGAAGGCCTAAATGTCTGACACACCTGAGGAAGGCCTAAAATGGCTGACAGGCCTGAGGTTGGGCACAGACTTGGGGCCTAAACTGGCACATGGGTCTGATCAGGGAGCACAGGCCGGGGGCCTGATCATGGAGCACAGGCAGGGTGCCTGGGGAAAAAGTCACAGGCCATAAGCCTGAATGAGAGCACAGACAGGGGCCTAGGAAAAGGGCACAGGCATTAAGCCTGAATGGGAACGCAGGCAGGGGGCCTAGGAAAAAGGGAACAGGCCGGAAGGGCCTGACTCACACCCCAAGGGCCTAGCGCCCAAACACCTGGTGGTCTCAGGTGTTACACATATGTTGTGGCCACCCACGGCCACTCACCCGGTGTGTTGGGAGAGGCTGCAACAGGAAGCATTGTTAGCTCTTTTGCATCCCACGTGCTGTAATCCTCTCCGGTCCTCAGCTTCTTTCTTCTGGCTCTTCGGTAGCCGCTGCCACCGCCTCCAGGTCTTCTGTCGCTGTCTCCGGGTCTGCCACAGCAGCCAAGAAGTCTTCCGCTGCTTTTCATCACTTCTAGCGCCATTCTTCCAATGGATGTTTTTAGGAGCTCTTCCTCGCTCTCTCACTGACTTCTCCCCCTCCGCAGCGTCTATTATAAGATGCTAGGCGGGGGCAGAGCTATGACATGGCAAGCCCTGATTAGTATTTTTAGTGGCTATTTTGAGGATCACTTACAGCAAAGTTGGGACTCAAAGGGTTAAATGGTGATAATCTGGTGTTAAGTTCTATCCACAAAGGTTCCTTCCACACTTATGAATGGGAGAGCATATATGTCTAACATGTCTAACAGTTTTTTTTGCTGGCAATAGGACACATCCTCCTATTAGACGGTTAATGTTAAATGTTTCCAGCATTGGAGAGCATATTTAGCAAGTTTACAAGTGCCACCGCAATGCTGGTTATGCGTACCATGCGCACGTGCGGTCATTCGCTGTCATCCTCGCAGCCCAGCGAGTGAGTCTGAATTAGTCCCATTATCACTTTCCAATATTTAAAACATATCCTACTTTGTCTAATATTGTTTTGCCAACAATAAGCTATCATGCATTTTGATGTAATAGAATCTGTCAATTAATATCTGCAGACAATTTAGCAAGTTAATGACTAGACCAAGTTTTATTATTATTAACTTACACCGCAGTGTACTGTTTTGTTACATTTAGGCTACAGAAATGGAGAGACAACTGTCTCTGCAGGTCAGTGTACTACAGGAGGAGTTTCGTGAGAAAAGCACGTCGACAAGCCAACACATTTCGCGGTTGGAAAGTCTACTAGCAGAGGTGAGCTTCTTCTTATACATTATTAATTGAACATGGTTGTCAGATGGATTTAAGAAAATACAGGTATTCTGGGATGTCATTCTATTAAAACATTACTATAACTTGATCTAGGTGTTGGATTCTAATTAGACTGTATGGATTCAGTGGCGGAACGTGTGGGTTAAGGGCCCATGTGCAAAAATATAATCCCCCCACCCCAACCCAAGTTCACAATATGCAACACAGTAAGTGGGTAAGAGGGAGAGGCGGAGGGTGACAGGTAGGGGGAGGCAGAGTTGGATAGAAAAACAGTAGATAACAGGACAAGCGTGACGGGCAGCAGTGGGCCCATTAGTCTTCAGAGTCCCCGGTGCACTGAACCTGCTGCACCAATGGTAGTTCTGCCTAACATCTTAATTTAACAATTCAAATAGAGATTGTGAAAGAAACAGTCAGAATATCATGTGATGTTGTTGGCCAATATTAATGTAATAAGCTCAGTTAAGTCTTCTTCCAGTTTATAAAGGAACCTTTTTTTAATGTATTATGTTTTTGCATATAATTTACTACTCTGTAATAATGTGAAGTTGTTTTTCAACTGGTTTAATTTCATGTGCAGGACTGCTATGGGGGTATTCACTTTGATGTGTTCTGATATTTCCGACAGTCTGAAAAATCGGCACATTTCCACAAGACCTATTCAATTTCCGACTGTCGAAAATGTTCAGATGCTCTGAAAAACACATAGAGCAGCAAAAAACTCACTGATCCACAGGTATTATGTTGAAAATAGCTACAGATTCAACAATTTAGTGGCCGTTTTCAACAATGCAGATTCGACTATTAAGTCAAATCTGCAGAGAGGAAAATGTGACCAAAAACGGGCGCATTGAATCGGCATGTGGCGATATTTCCAACTATCAGAAACACTGTCGGCACACTGAATGTTAGTTTTTAGTTGGGCAGATCTAGTTCCTGGTGATATTTGTTCTTTATATTCAGTTAAATGCACACATCCATGGTTCCTTCACTACAGCCTTTGAAGGGGCACACATTTATAAAATAATTCAAAGTAAAATGCATATAAATACCTAGCAAAACAATGAAACTATAAGACATGCATACTAAAACTATAAAAATACTAAAGAATATAAATGAGTAAGCTACACATAACTATAGTAATATCTGTATATAAAACGAGTATGAATTATTATCAGGCTGCTCAATAGTTATGAGATCATAAAAAAATAGCCCTTATAGGGACTGGAGAGTATAGGGTGGCTATGGACCAAAACACTGCTAAAGGAGCAATTCAAGTGTTGGTACCTTCGGGCGCACACAGCCACTGGACCGGTGTTGCTTCGTCATTTTGACAGGCTTAATGGGTATCATATAAATGTGATGTGACTTGTGAAATCAATGAACACAGAACACCAACATACCCCCTCTGCACATTGGTGATCTGAATGAAGTAGACCAGAAGAACCAGGTTTACACTGCATGCTGCTACTGCTAACTAGTCCTGGTAACAAGTAATCTATAAGAAACCTTAAAAATAGGTGACCTATTCTGAAACATGGCCCACACTCATGGGGGGATATATTGATGGAGGTAGGCCTATGGGATGAGGCCCAGAGCATTTTGGAGGGAAATCTGCATCCATATAGGAGCCAAGGAAAACATCAGAATTAACTTGTATGGTGTTTTATCCCTCACTTTTCATGTATTTAATGTGTGGTGTTCCTCACAGCAGCAGAGGTGATTGCTAAGTTTTATCAGCCATTCCACCTGTGGGCCCAAAAGGAGAGCCACAAAACATGCAGTGTTGATGTCCCTTGAGGGTTTACTTTATAACCATTGGTTTACATGCTTCACAGCTGGTAAATGGAGCATTACTTTCTCTATGGTAACTGTATGCTTACCTATGATAATGAAAATCCTATTAGCACATTCAATATTACACAGCACGGTACAGTGGCCTGTTCAGGCACAGATGTCATGCTCAGTAGAACTTACAATGTACAGTATGTTTGGTGCTATGGACACGGGGAAAACTATTTTCCTTAGGTCACAAGGAGTCACCACAGAAATTCAAGTCAGCCTTATAGTGTTGTAGGTTTACAGGTACTGATTCTCAGGATGGCAGAAGTTTTCTATAGGAGTCAATTACAGATGTGTCCTCATATATCATTGCTGCAGCCACGATAAAAAGCCCCAGGTAGTGTGCTGGGTCCCATGAGACTCTGCTAAAAATTAACATTGTTTCACATGGAAATGCACCTCAGATGCAACGTGAGACTGTGCTAAATAATTTAATATGCAATACTTGTATATTTGTTAGCAACTGAGTCTCTGAATCTGTATATGAAGTGGAACAATGCAGTGCTTTCCACCTAAGTTCCCTTAATCACAGACAGATATACATGTGTTGCATATTAAACAAATCAGCGCAGTCTTCTGGTGGGACTAATGATGTACACACGGTGCGAGTACCAGATCTGCACTATATAGTCATGGTAGCCAAGACTTTCTGGCTTCCGATACGTGAACGCGCATCGGGATCACAAGAGTAAAAAAAACCTATGTGATCTGCATGCGATCCTGGTGAGATTTTGAATATGTAGTCAAAATCTCATGCAGATTGCACCCGTGTGTACACATGCCATTAGCCACATCACGTTGCAACTAAGACAAATCTTTGTCACAGGAAGTGGGTGTGGCCTTGCAACATCCCATGTTCACCTTTCTGATGGAATCCTAGTACTTCCGGAGAGTGTCGGCTACTATACTGGGACAGGAACTGAGTGTTTCATGTAATGTCACAGTGCAGCATCCTGTTCCTATAACTGAGAAGGAGCCAGCATTTTGTTTGACACTTGAGTGCGACCACTGGTGACAAGTGATCATCCTCAAAAACTTAAAGATAGTTTACTTATCTCATACCTAAATACACGTGTTGGTTAGCATTTGTCAGAATGACAACTCGGGTCTTCACTTTCTTCTAACATTTTGGACAAACCTGTGGCTAATATACAATTTGAACTCCAAGGGCCAACTGTAATAGGGTGTAAGAATCAAATCGTGAGAGATTTGGGACAGCTTTCCCATTTTTTAAAGCGGCAATCAATTTCACTGGAAAACCAGGTTAATTTTGCAATGTAAATGATTGCTACTTTAAAAAAATGGGAAAACTCTCCCCAAATATCACTTTCTTGTTCTCATACCCTATTACATTTATCCCCAAGTGTGGATTATCGACTGGACTGGGTGCCTATACCCAGTTGATTGAACTTAAAGAGATTGGAAGACGAATAGATGCCTAAATGTATACAAGCCTTGGAATGTATTTTTGGAATAGATCAATAGTTTGCGTTATTTCACCATTATGAAACTTTTCTAAGGAAATGTAAAAATATATATTAAAAAAACTTTGAGATACAGTATAACATTGCTGCTGTATTACTGTACCTTTGTGATTTGATGTTGGTAGAGTTGTATAACTGTTACTACTGGAAATCTCCAGTACAGTAAATATGTTTAGTCATTCTGAATATATACTGATGTCTATTATTTCAATATTATATTAGGGTCTCTTACTAAGTATTGTCATGACTAGTAAGGGATTAATATGTACAGTATGTCCCTTTTATTGTAGTGTATTCTACTGGGCTTTGACATTTTTTTTATCTCATGAATTTGAAAGACAAGTCGCACTGTTGCTGGATACAACGTCATTCCACCTATGTATGGATTGAGATTGGATGGGTAAACATACCCTCAGTAACTAATTCCATACACTTGTTGCAATGGTGGTTGGCGTGGAGCGAGCTTTGGCTTTTCAGTGATGCATGCATACTATATAGATATATAGAGATAGAGATATCAGTGCAATATTTGCACTGATAACTTTATATAGTTACGTGTTTCATGTATTCAATTTCCATGGTGGGTACTTTGTTTGATCGAACAGGAAAATGAAGGGCTATTTAAGTAGTTTCAGGTAAGGTGGCTTTTATGCTGTTTTCCTTGAATTTGATGCTATTATAACTATGATTTTCTGGTACTGTGTTCACAAAAGAATAGACAATTGTGTGTGTGTGTGTGTGTGTGTACTTATATGGTTAATTACTACATGCTGTGTCTTAACTGTTATTGTACATGATTGATCTGCCTAAATAACCTCACATGTTAATATTATTCACCAAAATTAAAGGGATGACCGTCTAGACTACAGGTGCATGATTTGTTTACATGCCTCTATAAAAGCATCTGCATGTGCATAAGTTTAGTGGTAGATGTATTCAAAGTTTTTGTTCACTAAAACTACAAGTTTTTAATACATAAACCAGCTTCCATAGTCTGAATAAGTGTTCAGATGCTTCTTTTCATTTCTAAACTGATTTCACTGATTTCTTTCTGTTCCTGGAACTAGTTGTAAGAATTACATATAAAAAAACAAGCAAACAAAGAAACTGTGCAAGTACTGCATGACACTGGGGTACCATTTGAAAAAAAGTGCCTCATTATTACTAAATATTATTTCAATCAAAAACATACTTATAGATTAAATGAAAACTAGTGTGTATGTGTGTGTGTGTGCAGGGTTGTAGGTTAGGGACTTTAGACTGTAAAGAGCCCCATACACTCTGCTATTTGGGCCCGATTTCACACAATTCCAGCAGATTGGGATGAGAATTTGGGTGAAATTGGCACATATAGCATGTTTCTGGTGTCCGATCTGATGCGCAGTCCCGTGAGCATTGCATCAGACCCGATGATCATACAGCACATGCTGATCTCCAGGTCAGGCCCCCCTCCAGGGTGCAGCGAGCAGGGTTGGCATGCGGGACATTGCATGCCAAAGGGCCGCTCAAAGGGGAATTGGATGCGACATCTTCTGTAGGAGAAGTCGCATAGGGTATGGAGGCCTTAAGCTCCAGTCAGGCAGATGCTACAATGATTGACATACTCTCTGTACAAAGACTGCATACATTAATAGTACTTTATAATTAAACGTTAATAATAATAAACTTAATAATATCTCCCATTAACCACCTGACCTGGGAAACTATGTGCTGCTCATATTTTTACCTACTCACTTTCTTGTCTGGTTTCTGCAAGTGAAACTACAGTTTTCATCAGTAAGATTGAATACACGTTAAGAACATAGGAGCAATATATTGTGTCTCACTCTCAAGTGATATGACCATGCTGAAATGTAATGCTATTTTGGTAAGACATTGGATAATGAATGGAACTGGTGAAACCAGTTAGTACAGAAGATACAGAAATTCATTTCTGCTGTTGAACAATATATTTTAGTAAATGAAAGGAGATACAAGCAATTTGCATAGTGTATTGTTGTGTACTTTTGTGTAGCTCTGCACAACTGAGAAGATGAGCTGTGCCAGCAAACCATACAGGCTGATGCTGTCTCTCGTGTGGGTGGTCATATAGATAAGAACTTCCTGTTTTTATCACAGGGTCAGAATGGTTGCATCATTTCTGACTGAACATGATCCTGTAAAGACATTGCACCCAATCATACAATCTCGAGGGATTGTATGATGGATTGTATACAGATTGTGCGCACACAATCGTGCAATACGCGGACCAGTGGGTTGGAGGATTGGTCATCTGATCAGACGTGCTGCACGTCTGATTAGTTGGAATTGGGAGCGGGTTGCATGTGCTTTTAAGCACATGCAATTGGTCATTTGACAGATCATACAAAAGGTGTAATTTGTGTGGCAGTTTTCATGCAGTTAAGGTGTATACATCCGATTGTGAGACTTTCGGTTTTATGCAGCAGCTGGATTGTACAATGGATTGTATGATGGATTGTAAGAACATTATGTCCAAAAACCACCAAGGACTGCTGGAGAGTTGAAGGGAAAGTTGGACACAATCATGATTGTAAGCAGGTCTTTCTGATGTATGGCCACCTTAAGTGTGACCAGAAGGCCACACACAGGCCCTAGCTGCCAACTTTAAACTGGATGATAATTTTGGATGGTTTGTTAATTAATATGTGAGCACATGGCCAGTGTATTTCTGAAGTAACAATAACTTAGAGTACAACAAATTTTCAATGTCAATAATAGCCACATGTTCTGCAATATTAGACATTTGGCCCAATATTGAAGGGGTATGCGCCAAAAATAAGCACAAAGCCACGTAAAAACCCCATTTAAATTTATGAAATCAGAATCTTGCAAGCTGATAAGTACATTTGTCAGATGACAGCTATGGGCATGTATTTGCAGCCATTTTCTAACCATATTAACAGACCCCACTGTGCCAGCAATGATGGCATCACTTTGCCCAGTGCCAGATGTTTGCATCCTACAGCTCTGCCTGTGTGCAGCTTTGTCAATTCAAATTATTTATGGTCAATGTAATAGACAAAAACAGTGTTGGTGGCTGTGAAGCATATAATATGTGGGCAAACAGAAGCAAATCTTGTCTCTTATTAAAGTAGAACGTATGAAAACAATTTACTCAATTTAATATTTTCTTTTCTTAATTTCTGAATAACTGTTAATAATAATGAAATAAATAACTCACAAACATGCCACTAGATAACAGTGTGTACAGTAAAGACTACCTTCGATATTATAAATTAATCCAACCCAAGCCAATATACCAAGTCATTTCTTGCAGTAAGCACACACCATGATATGGTATTCAATGTTTGTATTCAGTGATCTCCTATGAGAAATGCTGTTCATGAAATTGACTGCTAGAGTGCAATATTGCATACAGAAAGTACTACACTATAATAGGCTCCTCTGACTACTGGAATACAACTCTATAGCAGTGGTTCCTAAACTTTATTCAATTACAGTATCCCATACCCTGTTTTTCAATGGTCTGTAGCCGCAAAAAAAAAGTACAGATTGTACCGGTTTTACTGTTTTTCCGGCCGCTCCTCCGGTCCCCCGACTCCGGGCTTGAGATGCGGATGGTCCAGATTGGGCCCGGCAGGTGTAAAGCAGCAATTTAGGCCAGTGCACCAGTTCCCAGTGGTACATTGCGGTCTAGGCAGCGTGCGTCGCATTATGACATCACGCGGCCCGCGGACCCGCTGCTCTTGCACAATGGGGCTGTCCACTGTATGTCAGCGGCTCCTAGAGACTGTCTCAGATGCCCCCTGCACAGGCGCTTTAGTCTGAAAATACTTGTGGTTATTGTAAACTAAAGAACCTGGTCATCTGACACTATGGGGCCAATTCAGACCTGCTCGCTCAGGTCCAAATTTGGACACGTCTCTGATGGTGGGGGTCTACGCATGCGCATAGGTGCTAATGTGGATATGTGTAAATGTTGTTACAGAAAGGCTTTGTAACAACGTCCTGTATTAGTGATTCTAATACATAGGGGTTTATTTAAGATGGGAGTTCTGTTTCAGATGGGATGTTGCTTTGGGCAACCAATCAGATGCTATCAATTATCTTCTAGAAGGTGCTAAATACAGTTGCGTGAAAAAGTATGTGAACCCTTTGGCATTACCTGGTTATCTACATAAATTGGTCATAAAATGTGTTCTAATCTTCATCTAAGTCACAACAATAGACAAATGCAGTCTGCTTACACTAATACCACACAAACAATTATATGTTCTCATGTTTTTATTGAACATACCTTGTAAACATTCACAGTGCAGGGTGGACAAAGTATGTGAACCCCTAGGTTAATGACTTCTCCAAGAGCTAATTGGAGTCAGGAGTCAGCCCTACTTGGACTCCAATCAATGAGATGGGATTGGAGGTGTTGGATAAAGCTGCCCTGCCCTATAGAAAACACACCCCAGATTTGAGTTTGCTATTCTCAAGAAGCATTGCCTGATGTGAACCATGCCTAGCACAAAAGAGCTCTCTGAAAACCTACGATTAGAATTGGTCAGACAAATTCACAGAGGTACCTTACAGGTTGTCCTCAGGAAGAAAAAAAGTGGTAAGAAAGCCCTTTCTTACCACTTTCTTTTCTCCCAGAGGAAGCTGCTGAGAGTAAAAACGAGGCGGGGAAACGCGTTGGGGGTTATCTACCAAGTGCACAAGAGGGCTACCATAATTGATTTCTACAGAAGTTATGTCACCTATCCCAGAGCATACCCTGGATAAAGTTGTTTTATAGGGCATTCGGCACCCACGACTGGGAGGCTTGGGACTAAAGGCCCATACACACTAGTAGATTTTCATATCAAAATCTCTGATAGACATATCTGCGTATACACTGAACTATTTTCCCCAAAGAGCAAAAGATTTTCAGGAGGCAAAAGACTTTGCTGAAAATCTTTCATTATAAGGCTATTTACATAATGGGCGGGGGAAATTTTATTCACTGCATTTCTGTTCTTGGGGCCCGATTCAGAACTGATTTGCTGGGCTGCATATATTCAGAGCACAGTGATCAAGTAAACGTCGCACCGCCAGGGTGAAATCCCACCCATCTGCTGCTGTGCACATAGATAGAAACCATTCACCATCGAATGATTTTCCTCTTTTGGTGTGGTATGGGACTCCGACAGTCGGGATCCCGACAGTCATTATCCCGACGTTGGGATCCCGACTGCCCGGAGTCAGACAGCATGGCGAGTGCAAAAATGCCCCTTGCGGGCTCGCTGCGCTCGCCACGCTGCGGGCACGGTGGCTCGCTACGCGAGCCACCTATTCTATTATCCCTCTATGGGGGTCGTGGACCCCCACGAGGGAAAATAGTGGGTGGCCGTCGGTCACCCGGCTGCCAGCGTTTTGACAGTCGGGATGCCGACGTCGGGTAAATGACTGTCGGGAACCCATCCGGCACCCATATACATTACCGGTTTTTATATTTACATTGGAGGGCAGTGGCGATGGTGACATATACTTTGCTGACCTGCGCTAGCAATGTATACTTTACCGCCATAACAAAATATACATTGGTGGGCAGTGTCAGCAGTAACGGAGCTAATTATAAATGAATGCCATATTATTGATTAACCAGAATTCCCGTGACTGCGCAGTTCTATCTTCCTCAAGTTTTGTAAAGAGGAATGGTCCAAAATTCTTCCTGACCATTGTGCAGGTCTTATATGCAACTACAGAGGGAGCCTCTCTCGTTCAGTGCCGGCTCTCGCCAGCACCTCCCCTCTGGTGAGCGCCGTTGGAGAGGGACTCCATTAAAACTGTGACGCGCGTGCGTCTCACACGCACGCGCATCCCAGTCTTCAACGGCGGGGCAGCGGCATCCTGCCCGTCTCCACTTCAGGGAGACGGGCAGGGTTGGGGGGGGGGGGGGTCGGGGCGACGAGGGGGACCGGCGGCGGGGACCCAGGGCAAGCACCGTTGCCACAGGCCACACGAGCGTCTCGTGCGCGAGCGACCCTTGGCTGAAGCCGGCGGTTGGCGGAAGCTGGCTTCATCTGTATAAGAAACATTTGGTTGAGGTTATTGCTGCCAAAGACGGGTCAACCAGTAATTAAATCTAAGGGTTCACATACTTTGTCCACCCTGCACTGTGAATGTTTACATGGTGTGTTCAATAAAACCATGAGAACATATAATTGTTTTTGTGGTATTAGATTAAGCAGATTATGTTTGTCTATTGTGACTTAGATGAAAATCAGAACACATTTTATGACCAATTTATGCAGAAATGGTTCACATACTTTTCTTGCAACTGTAATTAAAAAGTAGAATGTGATTAATTGTTATGGGCAACATCCCATCTTCAATAGAACCCCATCTTAGTAAATGTACCCCATATGCTGGGTACACACCAGCATGATGCAGCTAGTGAGCGGGTCTTTACAGGAACGTACAACCCGCTCACTAGCTGACGGAGCCTACGACCCGCTCCGAAAATGCACCTGATGTGATTGCGATCCAATCACGACCTGCACCCACTTCAATGGTCATTTCTCAGATCCTAGGATCTGAGAAAAGACCTAACAACCCTCGGGGCCGCGCATCGGTTCGGGATCGCATCAGAACGGCAGTGAAATGGCCCAAAACATGGCCAATTTACATACAATCGGTCGAGATTGTATCTAAATTGGCTAATTTTGGGCCAAATCGTCCTGTTGTGTGCAAGTATGAAATGCTGCAAGTGATCCAGTGAGAAACCTGCTCCCTCTTTTCCTATACACCGATCCTAACTGGTTGTTAGTCTGCCCTTATATATGTTTAGCTTTAGTACAATAATGTTACATTGGAACAAATCTATGTACAGTAATATGACCTGCCGTTTAAATAGATTGTGTGGTATTCAATTGTTATATTGTGCCTGATCTCCGTCTAAAATGATGGCAGATCGTAGGGCTATATTCAATTGATCTATATTTTTGCGCATATCTCACTCATTATGGTCAGGTTTAGCCACGCATTTGCACGTTTCAGCTCACCTCCCCCTGGGATAGCCAGCTGAAATGCTGGTGAAAAACAATTGAATACCACCCATTGTGTTCCTTTAGTCTCAGTCATTCCTCCTTTCCTCTTCTTTCCATTCAACCCC
This sequence comes from Crinia signifera, assembly GCF_055691185.1. Lineage (NCBI taxonomy): Eukaryota > Metazoa > Chordata > Amphibia > Anura > Myobatrachidae > Crinia > Crinia signifera. The sequence continues at coordinate 350,551,019 of NC_139217.1, forward strand.
ATTTTCCTTTCTCTTTTATTGCCTGATGTGGAGCAGCAGATCCTAGAAGTAAGTACCTTTTCCTTCCTTGGTCTGGAGTGCATGAGCAACCCCATCATGTGCTGTTTGCATGCAGTCTTTATGTCAAAACATAAACAAAACATAAACAATATGATGTGTTCATGCTGAGAAATATGAGCCAAGTGCTGCAGGGAATATGAGCTGGAGTGCTGTGGGGTAACATAGCCAGGGCTGCCATCAGAAATCTCAGGGCCTGGGACTGACAAAATAGGACACCTAAAATGCCTGGGGAGACCTGTGTCGGCACTACTTAAACTTTAAAGGGTAATGTTAACTGTGACTTTATAATCTCTAGTCCTGGGCCCCCTTTTTGTCTGGGCCTGGGCCTGGAGTCCCCATAGTGGACAAGTGCTACTCTATGGATGAGTTTGTATTACTTTTGTACACTACATTAAAGACCTAATTCATATGCAAATGTTAGTGCCAGCACCTCCCTTGGTGTACAAGCCTGCGTCTGAGCCGGCAAGGTCCTTATATACCACCATAGGTGCGCCCTCTGGCAGGCGCAGTTTCACTGTCTGACTCTGGCCTCCTATGGCTCCAGCTGGTTTGATTCATTGGGTTGTCAGTGTCAATGTTGACTCCAGAAGGCCAACATGCACAAGGTTGACAGGTAAAGTAAAAGGATTACACAAGGAAATGGAGGACACATGCAATTGTTGACATTTTTTTTTGAGGGTGTCAGTTTTTATCTTGTAACACATGGACCCCCCAATTAATGTACCGCTTCGCTTATCAATCTTCATGCAAGGAGCCTCGCTCAGCTGCTGCTGCACTCCATATACTTTACTATACCCAATCATAGTCCACCAGGATGGTGACCATTATCATGTTGCCATAGCAATCATGCTGACCTAATGTATGTTGACCAATAGCGGTGGACCTATTGACTGTCATCCTTATAACTGCCTAAAGTCCGGACAAGTGCTGCAGCTGCATGTCTGGAAACACAGCTGCTTTCGCTGACACAAAGGCGGTACTTCCATAGCATGCCCATGAGACAGGGTCTTTTTTTTATTCACCAACCAATTAGCAGTCACTGTCCAGGAACTTCCGTCACATTTCTGATACCGTCTGTCTCAATCCCAAAAGCTACTTTGTGCATGCACTCTGTTTCATCAGCATTTCGTGTGAATTGGAATCAGGCCATAAAACATCTTGCTTTGTCAGCAACATCCTTTGTAGTCTGTCCTCACCACCATAATGGCCGCCATCGGCAAGTATGTACATACTTGCTGGTGTCAGCACCCCACCGGGTCCCATTGCTAACTATGTCGTAGGGTACACACAACGTTTAGTATGTACCCAGCTTTAGACTGGAAAAATTCTAAGCCTAGCCACATCATGATTAGCCAACAACTATCAAAGCAGGCAGGGTTATTTAGACCTGATCGCTTCTTTGCTCATTTGCGCTGCCATCAGATAACCCTGCCAGGCAAAAGGCCTGCGAAAATATTTTAGATTGGCAAACAGCTGCAAATCCATTTGCAACTCACTCACCCTCTAATGGTTTTTCCAGTGTGTGCAGTCTGTGTGTGACCCAGAACCTACTAGGCCGGTGCAATAGAAACAGGCTGATCGAGGCCGGAGTTGACATCACACACCTCCCTGAAGATGCCTGGGCCCTGTATTTCCCTGACATTCCCAAAAAAAGGCCGGTTACCACCCCCAAATGCCAGCTTACTGTCAATCATCTTGCGAAATGTTTGCGATTAAAAAAATACATTGGATTTTACTGTAGTTTGGCTTCGCAATCTATACGCATGTGCAGTCAATGTATGATCGGCAAGGCTGCGAATTTGCATCCCAACGATCAGATCTGAATAACCCTCAATGTTCTGTAACATGTAATGGTCATGGCCATATCGATTAGGAGACTGAAGGTGCGTACACACTGGCTGATATATCGCATGTTAAAATGAACGGCTGATAGATCAATGGATCATCGGCCACTGTGTACCAGCGATGTGTCTGTGAATGGTGTTGTTCTGGTTGTCACGCTTTCATGAATTTACGTTAAACATCCGGGGGGGAATTTAATAGGATGAGAGATTCAAAAAATGAGAGATTTTCTAAGAAATCTCCAGTTTTTTTAAAGTTGCAATCATTTACAGTGTAAGTGATTGCCACTTTAAAAAACTGGAGATTTCTTACCAAATCTCTCACTTTCTAAATCTCTCATCCTATTAAATCCCCCCCCCCCCCCCATGTTGTATGATGTGCAGGTGCACACTCCATCTAGTAGAGAATGCTCTGCTATTGAGTTTCCCACTGAATTTATTATTGCAGTTACTCAGCCTTAATTAAATCATTGATGAGAGACTTTTTTGGTTTTCAGTCAGTTTAATAGTTCACCATAAATCTTGGTTCACATCTGTCCAATCTGTCCGGTGGGAACAAAAACCTGGTAATGTACAGTACGTGATCATATGACAATCAACCATTTACTCCCAACTGCTGGAAAACGTAATTGATTTCATACTGAAAGGTTAAATGGTCTATCTAATGAGACTTTTGCTAAAGGTCCCCATACACTTGTGCAAGGTATCGCATGCTAGCATTGCATGCAATACCTCGGCAAGTTACCCGGCAGCTCCCCGGCGACTGGATCATATGCAATATTATCATATGCGGTTTTTGAGATATGGAGCCCAGGGACAGATCAAAGTATGTTATCACCTTGGTATGTAGAACTAAACCTTCTGGAGAAGAAGGAATGGAGAGAGAATAAATGGCAGAAAATACTTCCTGAAAAAGTCCACTACTATTTCAGTAAGAAAGCTAATAGTACACTGGGCATCTTTAATATTGGGTTTGATGTTTAGTGCTCACTAGGGTAAATGTATGAAGCTTGAAGAGGTGGTATACATCCCCATAAAGAACGTTATGTGCAAGGTGATAATGCACCAGACAATCTGCTCCAATATGCAAATTGACAGAAGCTGATTGGTTGGAGCATTATCATCTTGCACATAACGTTCTTTATGGGGATAGGTACCACCTCTCCAAGCTTCATACATTTACCTCTCTGTTCCGTCAATGATGAGGCAAAATCTTTTTTTTTTTTACATGATCCTGTCAAATATAAATATAAAATATTACCAGTGATCTGAAAATTGAGCAGACTTTAGGTTGAGCAGATTCAGTTTACTGAAAAAGATTAGAATGTTAATGTATAGTAAACCACAAAACACAATAAAATAATGAAATACAAAATTGAGCAGTTATTTGGTTATCATAAAAAAGTTGATATTTTAAAACAAGATACATTTTTAAAGACCAATACAGATCATCACTAACAGTGGAGTAACTACAATTTGTTCACCCACCACTAAAATTTGTGCGCTCCCCCCTCACCGATGTATCTGCCGCCGCCTTGTCCCTGGCTGCTCTATTTCCGGCCCGCCAGGACCAGCAGGTCCTCCTGTCTCCGGTTCCAGCACTCCTCCTGTTAGAATGTCACTGCCTTACAGCAGACCATTATTTAGGATGCAAGAGGAGGTCGCCGCCTCCTCTAGCATTCTTACTAACATCTGCTGTGAGGGGGCAGACATTTTGCAAGTGACATTCTAACAGGTGGAGTGCCGGGACTGCAGACACGAAGCTCTGCTGGTCCCGGCGGGCGACATCAATAGATTCGGCGGCGGCAGCTGTAGCAATAGCTTCCGCAGACCCCGCGGCGCCCAAACCTGCCTAGCACCTCAAAGCCACCTAGTTACACCAGTGATTGCTAATTGAGCCCAATGTAGGATATCCATATGTAATATTTAAAAAAAAAACAGGGTACTTGTGTAATATCTGGGCGCCCGATTTTTTCATTGTATTGCATCGCATCGCATGCAATATAGTGGCATACAATTCATGCAATGCGATTTTTCATTGTAAAGACCAGATTTTTAATTTTATAGTCACCCATGGGTGATTTCATACCCCAAGTATCCAACTACGCATGCAGTTGATTTTATATAGCGTGGCGAGCGCAGCGAGCCACCGAGCCCGAAGCGTGGCGAGCGCAGCGAGCCCCACGAGGGGACGCAGAATACATGTAAAGTAATCCGCGTCCCCTCGCGGGGCGTGCTGCGCTCGCCATGCTTCGGGCTCGGTGGCTTGCTGCGCTCGCCACACTATATAAAATCAACTCCATGCGTAGTTGGATACTGGGGGTATGAAATCCCCCATGGCTGACTATACAATAAAAAATCTGGTCTTTACAATGAAAAATCGCATCGCATCGCATGCCTTAAGTAGTGGCATGCAATGAAAAAATCGGGCGCCCAGATAATACACAAGTACCAAAACCAGTACTCTATATGAAGCTGGAAAATATGAATTAGAAGGGGGAACCCATCACTTGCCAACTCCTGAAATGCCAGCGTTACAAAAATATAACCAGGTGGAAACTCTGAATAAAGAAAGCTACAAAAATTATCTGTAAAGCGCTGTGGAATATGTGTGCGCTATATAAGAAACGTAGTAATAATAGTAATAATAAAAGTACTTTTCCATTTTCTGCAATCATTTTTGTCCATGCACAAAATCAAGAGAAAAGCCACAAAGTGAAGAGTTAACCAAGCGGTTTAGTTTACCTTGTACGTTATCTCCTGACATTCCTCAGCACTCCCACACTGCTCACTTGTTTCTGGTCCCTGGTTCCAAGGCAGCTCACATTCTTTTTTTTGTTGCTCTGCCTCCCCCTTCTATGTAGGCATCTCACAGATTCCAGAAACATCAGCCTGTACACTTCTGATCAGGATACGTTTGGCGGTATAGGCAGTGTGCTGTGTTTTCTATCTCTCTATTTTGTTTACCAGACTGCCATCATTGTTGCTTTTCAGATAAAGATGCTTTCTGATCGGAAACGAGAACTGGAGCAGCAGCTGAGCACTATAATGGAAGAAAACGATCAGCTTCAGGGAATTGTGGAGGAATTGAACGACCGAGAGTTAACCCTAAGCCAGCAGAGTTGTGCCAAGGAGCTCCAGGTAGATACTTTCTATAACCAGTAACAAACTTCTAGATATTACAAAGTATCAGTAAATCGGTAAATATATATCTTCAAAATCCGCACTCACATCACATCTCGGGGTAGTGAAGTAGGTCAGGGTGCACCGATGGGAGGATCCACAGGAGATCATCAGTAATATGGAATTAGCAGGCAAAGAAATGCAATGGAGGGCACTCACCAAGAAGTGTTGTCAACTTTTAAATGAATCTAGCAATATCATGTCAACGTTTCTGCCTGCCTGCTGTGTTGATGTGTATTAGTGTCTCTGTCTTGAAAAAGGCCCACAGAGGGTCGAAACGTCGACATGATATTGCTAGGTACAATTTAAAGATGACACTTCTTGATGAGTGCCCTCCGCTGCATTCCTTTGCGTGCTAATTCAATATATATATATATATATATATATATACACACACACTATTTTTCTTCAAGTGAATCCATTTATATATTTGTATTAACAAAGTGGTGACACAATGCTCGATTCAGACCATATGCATATAATTTTCAAAAGACCATGGCATGCACACAGTACGTGTGTGGGTCCCCTGGCAAACAGACCATGTGAAGGGGATTGTAAGGCATCGGGCATTTGGGGGAGTAACGCCGCTGATGTCAGAAGCAGCCTCCTTCTCCCCGTGGCAGGGAGAAATCATTAGATGGTGAGTGATTTTAACCCCCTGTGTGCATTTACCTGCTCGCTGGGCTCCTCATACTCACAGCCCAGTGAGCAGATCTGAAATCGGGCCCATAATTCAATAAACATTTTTCTCTTCCTATGCACAATTACAACTTTATATGGAGCAGATACAGAGCTGCCACCAGAAAATATGGGACCTGTGACTCATAAAATAGGCAGGGCCCCTGACCACTACGCTGACACTGCCCCATAGAAACACACATGCTTACACGCTGCCTCATAGACACCCACATGCTGACACACTGCTCTATAGACACCCACATGCTTACACGCTGCCTCATAGACACCTACATGCTGACACACTGCTCTATAGACACCCACATGCTGACACACTGCTCTATAGACACAAATGCACACACTGCCCCATAGCGCCCCTCACACACACAGACACTGCCCACAGTGGTCTCAAAGGGAAGATGTTATTGATGGGGGGTTTTCTTCGTCCGCTACTACCGGCAGGGCTCAGTTGTGCTGAGAGCCACCGTCGGGAGCAGACAGTCCGTCTCCCGTTGCCCTCTGGATGTTTGTGCGAGGGAAGAGACATCTCACTCACCGGCCTGATGTTAAATCACGCTGTAGAGTCGGGGATGATTTTTGCAGAGCAATGCTGGAAACTCTCCAAAGCTTAGTACATCTGTCCCTATGTGTTTTGTGCACGCATTGTTCACACAGAAATGTCAGTGTGATATTGGAGGTGGTTGGATAATGGGGGAAGTGCAGGATTTAGTGATACGGTACTCTTTACCTAGAAGGGCGCCCACGATTTTGATCGTGGGCATCGTAAGGAAAAAAAAATCGCATGCGATGCGACCGACGCGATTACCGCGATTTCCCATATGGAACAATGTTAAATGTCCCAATTGACCCGATTTTCCATAGGGAACAATGTTAAATGGCCCACAGAGGCCAAATAGGCACCCTGAAGTGTGAAATGGGCCCCCCAATTGTTAACGACACCCCACGATCAACGTGAACCCGAAGCGTGGCAGCGGTGGTACACGTCCTACGACCTTTTCATACCCCCACTATCCACGTCGGCGTGGAGTTGAGAATAGAAAGTGTGGCGAGCGCACCGAGCCACCGAGCCCGAAGCGTGGCGAGCGCAGCGAGTCCCGCGGATACCTTCACAGGTATACGCGTCCCCTCGCGGGCTTCACAGGTGTCCGCGTCCCCTCGCGGGGCTCGCTACGCTTCGGGCTCGGTGACTCGCTGCGCTCGCCACACTTTCTATTCTCAACTCCACGCCGACGTGGATAGTGGGGGTATGAAAAGGTCGGAGGACGCGTACCGCCGCTGCACTCGCCATGCTTCGAGTTGACGTTGATTGTGGGGTGGCGTTAACAATTGGGGGGTCCATTTCACACTTCAGGGTGCCTATTTGGCCTCTGTGGGCCTTTTAACATTGTTCCCTATGGAAAATCGGGTCAATTGGGACATTTAACATTGTTCCCTATGGGAAATCGCGGTAATCGCGTCGGTCGCATCGCATTCGATTTTTTGGTACATGCGATGCCCGCGATGGCCACGATGGGTGCCCTTCTAGGTAAAGAGTACCAGTGATACCTATTGACACACAATTCCAGATGTGTCTATAATCACCTAGCCTCAATACGCCATATGGCACAAGATGACTGGAGTGACTGAGCCACACGAAGGAGACTTTGCATCACAGACACAGGGAATAGCCACTAGGCCAGACAGACCTAGCAGCACATTTAAATGCACAAACACAAAGTGGCAGATGAAGCACAATGGAACTGGACATGAAAGAAAGCTGTGGCTGATGCATTGTAGCACTTTGTATATAGATTGAGACTTACTTGCACACAGATGTATAAATGTCACACATCAAAACAAGCAGCTCAGTAAGTAGCTTTGTTACTTCCAGTTGTTTTATTTGTGCGAACATACAATTTATGTATGCAGGGCCAGATTAATAATTGTGGGGGCCCGCGACGATCAAGACATAGGGACCCCACCAATAAAACCCACCCATACTTAGTATGCCCGGGGTTGACAGCAATGATCGACTGTCTGGGCTCTAGTTTATCAGTTAATGTGTTGCCAGTGAAGTGAACAGGGGTCAGATATGCTTCTCGGTACCCAGCTCACATAGAACACCTACAGCGGTGCTCCCGCTGTTCTACTGGACATATCTGCAGCAAGGGTCAGTAGTCATTACTGAATGCCATCTGATGCCACAATGGAGCTGGCGACTGACCTCCGATGCTAGTCTTGTATATCTTACCGGGACGTATCTGATTACAGCAGTAGCAGCAGCAATGCCCCACTCTCTATAGTTTGAGATAAGTGGTCGCTGTGCCAACTACCACACAGGAATTGCTGGGTTTCCAGACATGAGGGACTTGTCTGCCTCTCCAGGACTCAGCTGATCATACAGCAGCAGACGCGGCAGGCTAGCTGCATTGTATGACCAGCAATGATAAGTGGGAGCTGGCGAGGCAGTATTTGGGAGCTGTGACCAGGGCAGTGTGGGTGTGGCCAGTGTTGTGTGGGTGTGGCCAGAGACATTTGGATCTATTTCTCCCTTACACTATCAGCCCCACTGTCTTTATAAATACATACAATAGAATCATTTAAACTTGTTATAGAAAAAAATAGAAATACAGTTTACAATTTGGTGGCTGGAGCTGCAGTTGCATCCACCACATTGCTAATCTGTGTATAACTTATACATATAACATAAATGCAGATAATAGATTATTATTATTATTATTATTATTATTATATAATTGTACAGTAGATTAAGAACATACAATTTCTATTTATAAAAATATAAATAATAATAAATGCTCACAAATTTCTTGAGGAAATTTATTAAATCATCTGTGTAATATCTACAGGAAGTGATTGGACAGGGACAGCAAATAAATGAATAAGATTTTATTGAAGTCAGTACTTTGTAGGCCCCCACATGCTGTGATTACAGCAGACACCCTTCTTGGCAAACTGTCCACAAATTCCTGGACAACAGCAGTCGTTATGTTTTGCTATTTGTACAGTGACCAATGTGACACTAAGTAAGGTCGAGTTGGACTAGAATGCACCTGCCACTCCAGTTTGTCCCAGAGGTTCTCACTGAGGTTAAGATCTGTCTTCTCAGTTGGCCAGTTTATTCACGTTATCAAACTTTGTGTATACTAGTCCAGTGTCACCCCTGGAACAAGTGGCAATGTTTTTTAGATAAAAGCATGGTACTTGTTTCCTAGCACGGCGCCCCCGATTTTGATCGAAGTGCATCTTATCGCATCGCATGCAATATAGCGGCATGCGATGCGATTCAATTTTTAATTGTACAAGCACCCTGATGGGTGCTTACAATGTTAAATGCACCCCCATTGTCAACGCCACCCCCATTATCAACGGCATCGTCCGACCTTTTCATACCCCCACTATCCACGTCGGCGTGGAGTTCACTTTACTTTACATGTATTCCGCGTCCCCTCGCCACGCTTCGGGCTCGGTGGCTCGCTGCGCTCGCCACACTATGTAACATCAACTCCACGCTTCGGGTTGGTGTTGATAGTGGGGGTGGCGTTCACAATGTGGGTGCATTTAACATTGTAAGCACCCATCAGGGTGCTTGTACAATTAAAAATCGCATTGCATGCTATTTGCGGGCATGCGATGCTATGCGATATTTCATTGTACAAGCATACCACTAAATACGGTATGCGATGGGCGCCGTGCTAGGAAACAAGTACCAAAAGCATTTCTGTAGAACTGTAGGGAGCATAGAGTTATCGACAACATCTCTATACTTCTCAGAGATAATGTGACCATGCATTACAACAAGTGGCTGCATGCCAAACCATCTGAAATAGCCCCACAGCACAATGCCACCACCTCCATGCTTTACTGTAGGTACTGTACATTCTGGCATCAGATGTTCTCTTGGCAATCGCCAAACTAAAACATGTCCATCAGAAAAGTTTAAACCATGATTTGTCCTGCAATGACAGTCATTCTTCCACACATGCCAAAAGACAGAGGATTAAGGGACTTGGTTTTCGAGCCTTTTTTTTTAGCAGATCTAACCAGTGCCTCTCCACCCATTTTATACCTTCACTAACCCATGTCTGCTGCAGGAGCACACCGTTTCGCTTCCACAGGGGTGTCTAATTACTTAGGTCTACATAATGTACTAACGATTAAGCTTTAATTTTCGTAGTGTCCCTATTAAACTCAGCATGTTTTTCTTTTTAGCTGGGCCAGAGCCAGCTGGAGTTGGAAGATCTTAGGAATTCCTATCGGCAGCTGCAGATGAAAATGGAGGAACTCAGAGAGGAATCAAGTCTACAACATCTAAACACCACAAGTACCTCACTGCTTTCAGAAATTGAGCAAAGCATAGAGGCAGAGGAGCAGGAGCAGGAACGGGAGCAGGTGAGCACAGCAAATAAATCCAACAAACAAATCAAATGCTCATAGTGCACAGTTATTCTATTACTTACACAGCAGTGATTTATATGGTATAAGCCCAGCTCTTAATTAGATTGACTCAATATTGTTTCAAAAGATCTATTTCTGGCTTTTGGTAACAATGTGTACTCCAAAATTCACTTGGATGCGATTTGCCCAAAATCAGCTTCACTATTTCCAACTCATGACAAAATTCAAATTTCTTGTTTGCTCGGACACGCCTGCTTCCTGTCAGACATCTTAAACTTCCTGTCAGGCGTCTTAAACTTTCTATAGGAGAAACAGACATTAGAGCACATAGGCGTGCTCAAAAGTTTGCATTTCAGTTTTTTTCTTTTGTGTGTGTGTTGCTTAGTTACTTTTTATTTTTATGTATTGTATTAATTGTTTCATGCCATTTAATATTATTATTATTTTTTTTTGGGTAATTTGGTAGAAGTTAATTTAATTATTTAAAAATTCAATTAAAAATAATGAGGAGACTGAAGCTACCTTGACCTTTGAGCAGAGGAATGGGATTTGGTCTACAGCAAGTTGGTAGACAGTCATTAGGTCGACATGGGTATAGGTTGACATGGTTCTAGGTCGATAGGTCATTAGGTCGACACAAGCATTATGTCGACATGGTATAGGTCGAAAGTCAAAAGGTCAACATGGAGTTTTTTACTGTTTTTTTACCCGAATGTCGACGCAGTCGACATGGACACTGGTTAAAGTGCACCGCGTCTGCTCGCCATGCTTTGGGCACGGTGCCTCGCTATGCACGGCACACTATTTTATTCTCCCACCTCATCCTAGTGGATGGTAGGACATGAAATACCGCCTGTCGGCACATGTCGGGTCAAATAACAGTCAAAAATCCCTTGTCAACCTATTGACTGTCAACCTAGACCATGTCGACCTAATGCTTGTGTCGACCAAATGACCTGTAGACCTAAAGCCATGTCGACCTAGAACCATGTCGACCTTGACCCATGTCGACCTATAACCATATCGACCTAATGGTGTCGACCTAATGATTGTCAAACCAACTTGCTGTAGACCAAATGAGCAGTAATCCCTTTACTGGACATAACTTACATAAAGTAACAACCAATCAGATTTGAACTTTTTACCTTGAGGCACACTAAATAAGATTATAAAATGGCCAAGGCACACCATGAGATCCCCACAGGGCAAAACACATTCGCCCCCACAGGAAAAAAACTATTGGCCCCCACAGGAAAAAAACAATCACAGTGGTCCCCACGGGTAACAAAAATAAAATGCATTGGCCCTTTACATGAAAAGAAGAGACCAGTAAATACCAGTTGAACTGGTGGTGGCTGTAAACTGGGTTGGGCATCTCTAGATATGGGGGCACACTTGAGAACAGCTCAAGGCACACTAGTGTGCCACGGCACAGTGGTTGAAAAACACTACACTACAGTATTACTGTATGTTGAATATTTAAAATACATGCACAGTTTAACAAACCAAGCATTTCAGTGACAGGGACTGGCACTTTTGTGAAGTGCTTTTTTTTTGCGCCCCCCTTCCCCCCCCCCCCCCCCCCCCCCCCAAAAAAAAAAAAGCTACCAATGGGTTTAAGGCAGCTAACAGTGTTGTTTTGTTAATTTTCTTCTGTACAGTTGATGCCATTATCATCTTCATAATCATCAACGTTAACATTATCATCACACAATATTGACTCATACCGACTGGAACTACCATTACAGAACATCTTTCTTTAGACATTTTGATTACGTAGCCTCCTACGCAAGGTTCTTGGCTGTGAGATCCAAATGTGCAATGAGTAGAAAACTCCAATGAGCACCTTAGTAAAGCAGGTATGGCTGCACGCTGGGGACAATTTTGTCTGAATCAGGCCCACTGCTTGTGAAGGAAAGGAAAAGCCGCTCTCCTTTTCCTGTGAGTGACATACACAGCCTCTTTAGAAATGCTGTTCGCAGTCACTGCTGATCGCCCTTTTTGCTGTAAAAGCTGCCTGTAACAGGCTTGGTGGCTGTGTAAGCCATTCCCAATGGGCTGTGGTGATGTGCTGATATATTACAGCGCTGCTGGCACAATGCAGGCTTCTCTTGTACACAGGGTAAGCTGGTATGTGGAGACAGTATTGATGTCACAGTAAAGGGCAGGTACTATCTCTAACCGGTTTCTCTCCTGTAATGGGAGCTTTTCCAAAAAGAGTGAAATGAAGATGGTCATGCAGACCTAAAATACCTGCTACTTTTATTACTTACAAGATATCATTGGTTGAAAAGTTTGCACAGTTTAATTAGCTAAAATATATCTGTTCATAACCAATATTAGGTGAGACAATGTTGTTTGCTATTTGTTACTGTCTACCACAATCTAATTATCATATATCAACAATCTTTTTAAAAAAAGTATGTATTACATTAATAGAGAGAAAATAATAAAATAATATACAGTGTGTGTATATATATATATATATATATATATATATATATATATATATATATATATATATATATATATATATATAAAATCTGCACAAAAGTACCGGCACTAACTTGTACGATAGCTGCCCAAATATATATATTTGATGGAAACCAACATGGATCAAACAAAGATTTCGTTTGGTGGGCGGTACAGATGGTGTAATGGTTAGCATTACTGCCTCACAGCACTGAGGTCATGGGTTTGATTACCACCATGGCCCTAACTGTGCGGAGTTTGTATATTCTCCCCGTACTTGCGTGGGTTTTCTCCCACAATCCAAAAATATATTGGTAGGCTAATAGGCTCCCAACAAAATTAACCCTAGTATGTTTGTGTGCGTGTAAATGTGGTAGGGAATATAGATTGTAAGCTCCATTGGGGCAGGGACTGATGTGAGTGTTTACATATTCTCTGTAAAGCGCTGTAAATATGTATGTGCTATATAAGAAACTGTTAATAAATAATAAATAAATTGTTGAAAATGGAAATCACGGCTTGTAGAGGGAGGATGGGGCCATGAACACATAATTTATATCCTCATGACTATGTAATTTTTTTTTGGTACTTGTTTCCTAGCACGGCGCCCACGATATTCAGTCGCATGGCATCGTATGCATTGTATCACATCGCATGCCATATGCCCGCATGCGAAGCGATTTTAAATTGTATAAGCACCCTAATGGGTTTTTTCAATGGTAAATGGTCCCCCTATACGATTTTTTATTGTATAAGCACCCTAATGGGCGCCACCCCCACTATCAATGCCAACCCGAAGCGTGGTGTGCGCGGTGTGGAGTTGATTTTATATACTGACCCAGAAGCGTGGTGAGCCCCGCGGGGGGACGCATTTTACTTTACATGTATTCCGCGTCCCCTCGCGGGGCTTGCTACGCACGCCATGCTTCGGGCTTGGTGGCTCGCTGCGCTCGCCACACTATATGAAATCAACTCCACACCGACGTGGATGGTGGGTGTATGAAAAGGACGCGTACCAGAGGACGCGTACCGCCACCCCTCGCGGGCTTGCTGCGCTCGCCACGCTTCGGGTTGGCATTGATAGTACGGGTGGCGTGGGGGTGCTTTTAACATTGTAAGCAACCATTACGGTGCTTATACAATTATTTATCTTATAGGGGGCACATTTAACATTGAAAACACCCATTAGGGTGCTTATACAATTTTAAATCGTATACCATTGTATATGGCATACAATGCGATTGTTATACAATTTTAAAATTGTATAACATCGGCTGCCATCGCATAACATCGCATACCATGGTATGCGATGCAATGGGCGCCGTGCTAGGAAACAAGTACCGTTTTTTTACATCCACTCTTGGGTCTCTTGAATGGACACCGTAAAAACAAATGCAACTTAATGTATTTTTCTCTTTTTTTTTATAATTGTAGTTGAGGTTGCAGCTCTGGGAAGCACATTGCCAGGTCAGATCTCTCTGCTGTCAGCTCAGAGGCAATGAGAGTGCAGATTCTGCTGTATCCACTGACTCCTCCATGGATGAATCTTCTGAAACCTCTTCTGCCAAAGATGTGCCAGCCGGAAGCCTCCGCACTGCCCTAAGTGAACTGAAGAGCCTTATACTGAGCATACTGGACACTTGTGAAGCAGCGGTACCTCCTTGGTTTCTCTCTTACACCCACACATGTTCTATAACACTACAGATTTGTTCTTCAAATTTTTGCTTTGGAAATAACCCCTCTGGAAAAAATATTTCAATGAGAATCGCATAACCCAGTGGTTCCCAAACTTGGTACTTGAGGCACCCTAATAGAGGGTACGGATTCGGTATGAAATCCCGATGGTCAAAATTCCGACAGGGTCAAAATCCCGAATGGGTCAAAATACCGACAAGGACAAAATCCCAACATTTAAAATCCTGACAAGGACAAAATCCCAACATTTAAAATCCCGACAAGGTCAAAATACTGACATATAGAATGTACAGGTGAGAAAGTCAACATGACTTTCGGTCGACAGGTTGCGAGTTCGACATGGGTTTTTTCACTGTTTTTTCACCCGAATGTCGACACAGTCGACATGGACACAGTTGGAAGTGAACCGCAGCCCCTCGTGCTTCGGGCGCGGAGCCTCGCTGCGCTCGGCACACTATTTTATTCTCCCGCCACGCCCTAGTGGATGGTAGGGCATGAAATACCTGAGAAAAAACTGAGAAAACCCATGTCGACCTCGAGACCTGTCGACCGAAAGTCATGTTGACTGTTTCACCTGTACATTCTATATGTCGGTATTTTGACCTTGTCTGTATTTTAAATGTCGGGATTTTAAATGTTGGGATTTTGTCCTTGTCAGTATTTTGACCCTGTCAGGATTTTTACCGTCGGGATTTTAACCCTGTCGGGATTTTTACCGTCGGGATTTTGACTGCATCCCGAGGGTACACACGGTGAGATATGCACTATTTTTCTATTCGATTTTGTTTATAGAAGCAAATTCAAATAGAAAATCTAATGGTTTTTCTACAATCGATGCAGATTTGATCCCAGTGTGCTCTCCCGTGTAGTGTAAATCCAATAGAAAAATTGTCTTGTCAGGCAAGACTATATAGTACAGATCTGTACTATATAGTCAAATCAAATGCATTTTGTGTACCATTTGATTCGAACCTGGTTTGATCCCAATCGCAAGCAAACTCGCACCGTGTGTACCCACTATAACAGTCCAGGATTAAGACTATCTATGCTTGAGCACACGTGACTTAATTAGTAGAACAGTCAATTTGATTTATTTGAAAAGACTTCCATGTTTGTAACATATTTGTGCAATTTGAACTCTTCAGTAATGGGAAAGTGGTGGACTGTGGCCAGTGCAGAACTATATACTATGCAATTCAGCTGCATCTTATATTGTGTCTGTAGAGACATAATTGTCATAGCAGGCAAATCGCACATATGCTAAGTTTAGCAAGGACAGACTATGCAATGTTATGCTTATGTGTAATTATGCACTGAGGATAGGGCTTGTGCAAGTGCACTGATAGTGTTGATGGATATCACTCCACGTGGTCGGGTCACAAAGATGCATACAACCCAACATATGGGTGAATATCTGACTCTGCCTCCCAATGCCTAATTTGAAAGTAGTTGTAACATTCTTTTTTTTTTAATCTGTTGTTATTGAGATAGTTGTAACATTCAGTTAAGGAATGTTAACACTTTCTAATGCTGAGTGAAAGACATTAACCACTCCCTAGATTGTTTGGTGATGTAATACCTTCTTCCCACCACAGAGAGGCAGTAGTTGTTTCAGAAACCAAATTATTAAAGAAGTGTATCAGGCCTTGGATAAAGATAAATTACCAATCAATTAGCTCCTGTCATTTTTTAACCACCAGCCTGTAAAATTACTTTCAAAAGCTGATTGGCTGCTAATTTATCTCCCTCCAATGTTTGAAACATATCCCCCGGTGTTTGAAAAATTCCAGAAGCTGATTGGCTGGTAATTTATCTCTCTCAACTTTTTCTCTCTCTGTGGCTTGATACAGCTCAATCTATTTTTTTAATAGGATCATTTGATTTGAAGGCTATTACGCATTGTACCCAAATGTTTTTTTTTCTATATGGATATATCTGTATGAATATGCAAAACTCTTATTAACTAAATAGGATCAGAAGGGTTAAGTTCCATACACACTGGTCGACTATGCGTTCATCGCTGGGGGGGATGATGCTGTTTTGAGCGACTTTCAGCTCAAAGTCGCCCAGTGTGTTTGGGCCTTAAGGCTTGCTTTATTTCAATGCTACCTAATTCTGTACACATTCTAAATATATATATTTAGCAGTAAATGAATAAGCAAAATAATTAGATTTAATCTAATGCAAATTAAAGATGAATCTCTCGAGGAAGTCTAAACTTCCTCGATATCAAGATGTTCCTTTTTTCCAGTCCAATAAGTAGTACAGGTTGAGTCTCTCATATACAAAATTTCGAAATATAGATTTTTATTCAACAAGACTGAGATAGTGACATCTATGCATTCTGATGGTTTAGTCCATTTAAACTTTGTTTAATGCTCCAAATTATTAGAAATATTGTATAAATTGTCTTCAGGCTTTATGCAAAAGGTGTGAATGAAACCTATATGCGTTCTGTGTTTAGGATTGGGTCTCATCCCCAAGATATCTCATTATGGTAAGCAAATATTCCAAATTACAGAAAAATTTGTTTTCCAAAATACTTCTGTTCTCAAGCATTTCGGATAAGGGATACCCAACCTATATTTGGAGTGTTATGCAGTAAGCTGCTAGCACCTTGGACAGTACTCATGCCTTAAACATGACAATTATGCATTAGGGCTACTAAAAAATATGTCATTTATCAGGTTGAGCAAGAGCTAAATGAAACCTTACAATTCTAATTACTATTGTAATCATACACACAACTTATTACACCCTATTCCTAGTTCTGGAATGGTGTTGGCTAATGTGTCAAGTACCATGTCTGCACACACAATTCCTAGGCAAAGAGACATTCATCAAGAGATTTGCAAGAAGCATATTGAGTGTGAAGCCAGGTCCAGCATCATCTTGACTGTTGATAATACACTCACTTATCATTTGTGATTTTTCCTCTGTGCAGAGTTCACGAAAATGTGAAGATGATGGGTTAGAAGAACAGATTAAACGGACCAGCGAAGACTCAAGAGCGCTGCGGGAACTTTTACAAGGAGAGCAGATAAGAATGAAGCAAACATTTGAGGAGCTACAACGCCTTCATAAACAGGTAAATGTATACAATAACTAATTGTTCACCTAGGTAATATCTCCAAAATGAAATCACTTTCAAATAAAAAAACTTGGTGCTGTTGCAGAGTGAAGTGTGTGGCTATTTGCATGCTTGAATTTGCCGATTGTATGCACTTGGAGACTGGTAAACAACCAGCCAGCCAGTCAGCTCTTACCTGTCTATAACTTGGCAGTTAGGAGCTGATTGGCTGGCTGTTTTTTTATCACTCTCCATTTTATCACTTTTTGAAGATTGATACATCTGGCTCTCTGGGAGAGTGTTCCCATTTTTTAAAGCAGCAATCATTTATACTGAAAAAAACTGGTTTTTCCATGTAATTTATTGCCAATTTAAAAAAAAAAAAACAGAAAACTCTCCCCAAATCTCTCCCTTTCTGATTCTTACACCCTATTACATTTGGCCCCTGGTTTGAGATGTGACACTTAAACAGTAGCACTGACTAGTGAAGTATGGCACAGCTTCCTACTCACCTCCACCTCTACAACTAGCACTGAGGGCTAGTTGTAACATAGTTTACTAGAAAATATACTATAAAGGCAGAATTGTGATCTGTGCACTACTGTCTGCAGCTGGTACTGGGGTTGTCAGTCCCGAATAAAATGTAAAACAAGAATAAACAGAAATGTACCAGCGCTGGCTGTTTGAAAATAAATTTAATAGAAACGGTATCTTTTACAATAAACACATTTTAATAAAATGTATATGGAATTCCATATTAGTATAAACAAGTACAAGTTCACTTAAGAACAATTGGGGTTAAAATATCAAAAGCAAGCATACTACCATGAGGTTTAGAGGATCTGGACTGTATATCTCCAATGGAAAAAAACAGCGGTTTGATACCAGGTGGCCAACTAAGTCCCAAAGCAAAGTTCAATGTGAGGAGTGGGTTTAAGTCCAATTTCTCATAAAGGGGTGTCAGTATACCTGGATGACTGTGCAAGTCTGTCGCCGCCTCACTTGAATATAGTTGTGCCACACAATGGCCATTAACAACTCTGCAATTTTTCCATTTATTCCGCTATTGCACTTTTTCCCTAACGTCAATATTTCAAGTCGCATTTAGAACATGACAGATGTCAATGCTGACAATGAGCACCTAATCTCACTCACTCATTAGCAGTTGTGTCATTTCTATTTCAGTACTGCCATGCAAAGTAATATCAATCCTGATTAACTCAGTTGACCATATAAAACTCTTGTGTCTAATTCCAAAACTCTGTTCTCTTGCCAGGTAACTCTACTGAGTGTTGAAATGACTGCACTCAAAGAAGAACGAGATCACCTGCTGGAACTGACCCAAAATACTGATACACATGAACAATTACTGAAGGCCATAAAGGATAGAGATGACGCTATTTCCAAGTAATAATAATCATTGCACATGTAATATCTTAACCCCTGCAGCCAGTTGAGTCTTTTTTTTGTACCATGTTTGCCCATAGAGGAAAAATATTTTTCTAAAGGTTTTTAGTAACCATGGGGTAAATGGAATAGCCTGTGACACAGGAGTCAGCAACGACAACATTGAAGGGTGTCGGATCTGTTTTGCCGGAAACGGATGCGGGTTGTCAAATTCACGACTGTTTTTTGAAAATACGCTTCTGTTTGTTTAAATTTGTGGCCTTTCTGATGCTCAACAGTTGGTACATTGAATACCGCCTGTCGATGTACTGTCGGATCAGGCGAAAAGCGGAATGGGTTCCGACAGTCGGAATCTCAGATTAAATATTCCCCTAAAGCCCCAAATACACTAGAGGATATTGTAAAAGATATTGCTCAGAAAGGACTTTCTGAGCGATATCTTTTACTATATCTTCTAGTGTGTACATTAAATATCGTTAACGGTGCGCGCACCCATCAATTTAATTATATAGCCAATATTGTCCACTGATATCATACCGGCTGATATTGTGTAGTGCAGCGGTTCTCAAACTGTGGGTCGTGACCCCAAAGTGGGTCCCGACCTTCTCAGCATGGGGTCACGACTCCATGTTGCTGACCATCATGCTGATGACTTTTCTAATCTCAGTCAGTCTGAAAAATCTCCTCGCATAATTTTGTGCCCCCACAATGCTGCCATGTATGTGCTGTCTGCTGACTATATATGTGAAGTGATGACCTTCTGCAGTCACTTGCTGGGGTCCTGTAATAATTTTTATTGTCTAATGGGGTCCCAGAGCAAAATAGTTTGAGGACTCCTGGTGTAGTGTATACAGGGCTTTAGGCAGCATGGCTGGTAGAACATCACAGAAAGTGCAAGTTAGCCACTTCCATTGGGTCTATGGGTCTGTTTTGTTTAACCAAAATTCGTACTCTACAGTGGTATTTGGCACACATGCCTGCACATCCAAATTACCCAAGGTAAACGGATACGTATATTCTCTCTCTCTCCTGGGTTATATGGTGTTACGGTAATGAAGAGAGAGCAGGGACTGTTAGTTGGCGGCCTCTCTGATGTGGTATGTCCGGGGAACATTGAAGAGACCTGGTTTAGCAGGTACTCCACTCTCAAATAAAGTGATATGGAGCTGGCCACCAAAAAACTTAGATATCTTTATATTATAAAGGCATGAGGTTACAAGCTAAAATCTTTATACTGGACACAATATTCTAAGCAAGTGACTGTGGCCGGATGCATCCCACTGCCTGTGCCAAGCAATCACAAATAGGTTTTAGCAGTCAAGGAACAGGACCCGCTTGACAGGAAAAAGGCTGTGTGAAGTCACACATAGCATTCTGCAGGATCCGGCCACTGCCGACCGGAATTCAAGTAGAACACAGCTTCACTGTGTCAACCCATACATTCAAATTTATGTGTTCGCTTTAAAATCGGTTGCATCTGGTGGCTGCAGCCAGATAGGAGCATTTGTGCAGTGACCATTGACCAGGCCTTGCACGGTAGCTGGCAGAGGGACAAATTCAGCATGGATCACTAGTTAGAGAAAATGTAGTTGCCTATGATCAAAGAGCTGCCACCCAGAATAAGAATAACCGCCCTTGCAAAATTACAAAAGCATCGCAAATAGCCATGCGTTTCCAAATCCATTTGCAAAAATAGAACCTTCAAACAGAATTTTTTTTTTTTTGATGCTTGGCTCAACCTAGAACAGTTAAATTATGAGACTGCATTTGTTGCATTCCTGGATGTAGGAATAATGGAAGTGGTTTCCTGCTCAAAAAGTCTTCAAAAAAGTCTGCCGCTGAAGGTTCTAAGGACCACTCACAGTGATACAAGATGTTCATCAGCAAATGTTATTTCAGTCAGAGGATAACTCCCCACACAGGGTTTACAGGCCCTGTTTTTATCATGTTCTAACGCCACAGGGGGTAAATCCACACTAGGTTTTTATCCAATCATGCTATATAAAAATGTTTAAATACAGCTTGCATTTTATAGAAGCTAGAAAGGGATGCGGTTGACATGTCAAGGTCAAAAGTGAACAGGTCGACCACTCTTGGTTGACAGGCCATAGAGCGGCACATGAAATAGGTCGACATCCCTTGGGTCAACTTGGACAAAAGGGTGACACTTGCAATAGGTCATCGAAAAAGTTGACATGAGTTTTTCAACTTTTTTGGTGTCTATGTCGACATGAACACCGTATAAGTGTACCCAGAGCTGGATTAAGGGAGTGCAGGTTTAGTGCATACAAAAATGCGGTAAAAACCCAGAGAATGAGGTTTTTATGTCATTTTAGCTTCAGAGCATCCCGCCCAATATCTGTTCTGATGTGTTTTATCAAATGCAATTTCCCTGCTCTGCGTGTTCAGCAGGCAGCACACAGCACACAGTAACCAACTGCATGTTCAGTGAGGTCCCTGAACGATATCGGTCACTGTGTATGCAATAGATCATTTGTCTAAGCACAGCCGATATTTTAGTGATGCGCATCATGATTAAATAAGTTTTAGTAATATTAATGCTTATTAACAATATGTTAAATATTTGCAACTTTCTGTTACATGTGTGATATTTTTCCCTTTAGGAAGAATGCTGTAGAAATGGAGCTCGCTAAATGTAGAATTGATTTGATGTCACTGAATACGCAACTATTAGATGCCATTCAACAAAAACTGAACTTGTCCCAGCAACTGGAGGCGTGGCAGGTAATGATATCCTATCACTGTACACATCACGTGTTGTTTTTTTAATTAATCATTTTTATTGAGGTTTTATGCAGGTACCAAACAGTTTGTCATCACGTGTTCTTGTTCCTTAACAGACCTGTCTCTGAATAGGTTTACCCTATATAAGTCGTTTTTGATTCCTATTGGTCTTCAGATCCAGTTGAAAACAAAGTGTTATATAAAGCCTTCAATATTTATCGGGTTATCTGAAAGCCTTTACCCACCTTAGGGAACACAGATGGGATCCCCAGTATGTGTCTTGCCAGTCACATATGTCACCTTCGTAAATACCAAGGTGATTACTAAAAGTGAGGCCAGTGAACAAATATTAGAATGATTTATTTTAACAACCACTTTTTGGACATGATCTGTTGTAAAACCTGGTAACTTTTCCAATCCAACCCCTTCCCAAAACACATTTGTAACCTTTTACTTTTCCAATCACTCCCCAAAACACATTGACAAGAATGATTCCTGTCAAATGTGTCTCCTCCCACTCATTTGCATACAGGAGAACCACATGCTTTAAAATACTAATCTCAGCATAAAAGCATACCTCCCAACATGACCCTCTCCAGGAGGGACACAATGCTCTGTTTCTAGACTGCACTCTTAATTAATGATTGCCATCACCTGTTTTAAACCGGTTAATTGAGAAGAAAGGTGTTACTTTCAACAGAGGTAATAGTAATCATAAATTAAGAGAGAAGTCCATAAATAGAGCATTGTGTCCCTCCTGGAGCGGGTCATGGACCTTATTCAGATCCGTTCGGTCCAACGTGCATTCGCACAAAGGACCGATGTTTTGCGCAGGCGCATTTCTGCGCATATGTAGATACAGGGTGCACGCACCCTACACGGGGTGCGGAGAAGGGCGGGGGCACCCCCATTAGCATATGGGAACGCCCAGGCCAATGAAGCTGTGACAGACATGTGGGGGGTGGGCAACTGGCATCACCAGATGTCAGCTGCCCACCCTGTCCTCACACAGTCACTATACAGGTGTCTCTGAACTGCGTGCGCTGGAGAAATCATTTGATGGTCGGCAACCATCAAATGACCTCTCCCCGCCTGCGAATGGATGATTAATTAAATCATCCATGGGTAGCCGTGAGTGGGGTCATGCGAGGGAGGGGGGCGGCCGGCACTGCGTGCAGCGGGCGTCGTCTGATGGACTCGCAAGGCAGCGAATTTCGCATCAGAATAAGGTTCCATGTTGGGAGGTATGATATATATTGTTTTTTTATATTGAATATAAGAAATAACTGGTGGCGATATGTAGCAACAGTATTTATTACTGAACTGCCTGCTATGACATGGTACTGGCTATGTAACTGACATGTGATTACAGTGATTTATTTATAGCATGGGTCTTCAAACTGTGGCCTCCAGATGTTGTGAAACTACATGGTCCAACATGCATTGCCACATTTTTTCCTATAAAAGCATGCCAAAACTGTCAGGGCAGGCTGGGACATGTAGTTTCTGGACAGCCACAGTTTGAAGACCCATGGACTAGAGCAGGCATTCCTAACCACGGTCCTCAAGGCACACCAACAGTGCAGGTTTTAGTGATATCCAGGCTTCAGCACAGATGGTTTAATCAGAATCCCTCAGATACTAATTAAGTCACCTGTGCTCAAGCCTGGATATCTACAAAACCTGCACTGTTGGTGTGCCTTGAGGACCGTGGTTTGGAATGACTGGACTAGAGGTTTCTAAACGTGGTCCTTATGGTCCATGTTTTAAGTATATCCATGGTTCAGCACAGATGTTTAAATCAAATTGACTGCAGTATTATTTAAGTCACCTGTGGCCCAGCAATGATATACTTAAAACCTGGGCCATTGGGTTGTTTTGAAGACCGTGTTTGGGAACTACTGGTTTAGACAATCACAATGGATGCTGGTCTAAAACCGATATTGGACCTGTGTTTTGAGATTAGAGTAAAGCTAAAAAGTGCAAGTAATTGTGCACCTGAACAAAACTATGTTGCTTTGCAGGTGGGGCAGATGTATCATGTGCAGAGAGATTTCATTTGGGTGGGGTTTGTCTAGAATTTGAATCTAATTTGCAGTGAAAAAATAAAGCTGGCCATCATTTGTGCTCTATATACAGTATTTACCACGCTCCAACAAATTATAAATGTATTTGTTCCAGATACAAAGTGACTTGGGTGTTTGCTTTACTCCATGACTTGCCTACCTGACCCTCTCCATGAGGGAGAAAATGCTCTGCTCCTGGACTTCCCTGGTAATGTATGATTGCCAGCACCTGTGGTGAATCACCTTTCTTATTAATTATCTAGCTCACTGCAGGTGATGGTAATCATACATTACCAGGGAAGTCCAGTAACAGACCATTTTCTCCCTCATGGAGAGGGTCGGGTAGGCAAGTATGCTTTACTTCCATATCATAAACAGGGCCAGTTTGAGTTGGGAGTAAGGACCTGATTCTGGTTCACTTGCAAAAGCAAATTCACTCTCTAATGGACAAAACCATGTGCACTGCAGGGAGAGTTAGATTTGGGTGTTATTTGGTTTTTGTGAGTAAATACTAGCTGCTTTATTTTTACACTGCAATATATATATCAGTTTGCACCTGCAGTGCACATGGTTTTGTCCATTAGAAGGAGAATCAGAATCAAGCCCTAAAAGCAAAGAAGTGCAAGGAACTGTGCACCTGATATACATGCATGTTGTAATGCAAATAAGTTATTTTAGGATTTGTAGATGCAGGGTAAATACTGTCCGCTTTTGCATGCAGCCTAGAAATGCTTGTCAGCTTTATTTTACACTTTAATCTAGATGTGAGTTTGGACACGCCCTCCCAAATCTAAATAATTTTTCTACACTAATCTCCCCCACCTGTAGTACTGCATGGTTTTTCCAAGGAGCACATTTACTTGCACCTCTCTTCCAGGATTGTGTCCAAAAGTGATCCATAGTTACATCATCATTATCTGTCGTCCAGTCTTTCAACGGAAAACAACCCAGAATACAAGTTTTACAATTGAGATTTTGTTATTGTGCTATTTAATTGATATATGATAAAGGCATTGCATTGTGGCTGCCATTGTACTGTCTGTTCCAGCTACAGTACTCCGTGGTCTAGTGCTGCTTTCAAAGCACTAGGTCCTCACTTCTTTCTTGTCTCTGGGTTCTAGTTTGCTTCCTCAGGGCTTTTCACTATCTGGCTCCTCTGGTTTCTGATCTAATGGCCTTTCTCAGTTCCTGTACCGACAACTTTAGTCATACACCCCTCCTGCCTTAGAGGTGAGATTATGTCGTGTAGATGTATGTAGCTTCTCCATCACATTGGGCATCCATTGATCTCACTAGAGGCATTTTTTTTCACTTCTGGCCATCCACTTATGTGCTTTTTTTTCTTTTGGTTTTTCACTTGCCTGCTTCATAGTAACTAGCCATTTCACTCCAGGATTGTCACTGATTACCACGTCTTGTTACTGCTGCATGCACAATATTAATGTGTTATTAGGTAATACTTCATCATCTTTCATATGGGACTGCTATTTATTTTGTACAACATACAGTACATATATTTTACTGGTGTCTCAATGCTGTATTAATAACGAGGAGACTTCCCATTCAGTAAAATGATGCGAGACTAACAACCATACAATAAGAAGGAAACATGCAATCGTTTCACAGTGTTATTTATTGGGGTATATGTAATAAAGCCTCAGTTTGCCGGAGGCGTGGGATGCCGGAGGAACTTGGCAATCATTTGGTGAACTCAGGTGCTATTACATATGCTCCATTGTGATATTTATTTAGGCAACACTGTACAGAGACTATTTCATCATTCAGTCGCTGCCCCTGTAGTTTAAAATCCATATTGCATACCACACATACTAAGGCTCATTTGTAAGATGTCAGTATGTTCCATAGGCTGGTTTCACACACTCCGGCTCCTGCCGGACGGTGAAATCCCGCACGGCCAGGGAGCCGTGCCGCACTCACTAGTTGTGAATGGACACTATTGTGTCCATTCACACGGGACGGCCACGGCCCGGCCGCACGGCTGCAGCCGGATCCCGCCACTGGAAGGGACGGCTGCCGGGCTGTGGCCATCCCCTCCATGATAAACTAGTGTGTGCGGCACGGCTCCCTGGCCGTGCGAGATTTCACCGTCCGGCAGGAGCCGGAGTGTGTGAAACCAGCCTTAGTGTTGGAGGAGATGCACACGGATAAGGCCAAGGTTAAAATGTAACCAGCATTGCTCACCACCAGTCCCGTAACAGGGCGCCGATGCACCCTGTGCTATCCCTGCCCCCTGTACAGCACTCAAGCCGTCATAAATAACTAGCCAACAGGAGAGTGGCTGCACTGATCGGTTCCTTTCCTAGTGCTCAAAAGCACCTTACAGATACTCCAAGCAGCAGGGGTGTGGTATAGCTTATAGAAAATGTCTACCTCCATGTCTACATCGACAGACTTTAGGTCAACAGGCACAGCAAAAGGTTGACATGTACACAGTCGACTTTGATAAAAGGTTGACACGAAAAGATCAAAACATGAAAAATGTTGACAAGCATTCGGTGAAAAGGTCAACAAGTTGACATGATATATATATATTTTTTTAACCGAGTTTTACCAACCCAGTGGACATAGAGGGTCTTATTCTGGTTAGGTCGGTGAAACGTACGTACGGTCCGTCTCACCGTACGTTTTCCGTACGCTCGCGGTGAGCGAAAGTCCGCCCACAGAACAGCCGCACACGGATGGTCACAAATACTGACAATGGGGAGTGGCGTACACTTGAGCATACACCACCGTCTACAGATGGATCTCCCTCTTAGCCACCAATACCTGGCGTACATCAAAGCGTACGCCAAAGTGCACGGACGGATCTCGTCCGTTTTCACACCGACACCTTCCGTATATCTGAGCGTACACCACAGTGCAAGTAGAAATTGAGTCCAAAAACATCATTGTTGCTCTTAGAAGTAGTTTATGTGTATTTTTCCTAAGAAAAAACTGGTATGTTTGTGTTACAGTGAAAAAGTTGACACATGTCGACTTCTGTGAAATGACTGTCCTGCTTTTTAAAGTATACAAAAACACTTTCTGATTAGGTGTAGATGGTTATAAAATAACTACCTTGCCATATATAAGCAGGTCTTAGAATGAATATTACCTACAATTAAACCAACCTTTTTACATGTTGAGAAGTGTAGTGAAATCATGGTTTTCACTTAATAGGCTGCAGCATTGCTTATTACATTCAGGTGTAGTAATCAGCGTTAATTAGCAGACCCAGGCGTCTGCTCTCATACGGTATCTCTAGGGGTGGTCTGGAGCTATCTTTGGCGTCCGCCTGTTTTTGGGCTAAAATGCACGGTGCGTTTGCCGATCGAGGCGGTTGTGGCACCGTGCATTTTGTGTGCACACCCCCGTGTATGCCCATGTTTACGCCCAGTTTTCCTCATTATTCCGGCTGCTGCCATAAAAACGCTCACTTGCCGCCAACAATGACCGTGCTCTTGCGGACAGGTTTTTTCGCACGGAGAGACTCATCCGTGAGCGGTGTGAGGTCGCCGCATATGCACATTGCGAAAGATACGCATACGCAGATGAAAAAAAAAACCGATCCGCCCGTATACGGTCCCACCGTACCAAGCAGGATAAACCCCAGAGGGAGAATATAATAGTGTACCCGAAGCATGGCGAGTGTAGCAAGAGGACGCATTAGACTGATACGGTGTCCATGTCGACCTATGACGACACTTAATGCATGTTGACCTTTTTCAAAGGTCGACCTTTTGCCTGTCTACTGGAGTGTACACAAGTTAGATGTGCCTTAAGATCCTATCCACGATCTGATCAGATAGGATCGTGGATAGGATCTTAAGGAACATCCGATTTGCATCCTATCTTGACTATATAGTGCAGATCTGCACTATATAGACAAGGCAGCCAAGACTTTCTGGCTTCCGTTACGTGAACGCGCATCGGGATCGCAAGGGTTAAAACCCTTGCGATCTGCATCCGATGTTGATCCGATGCCGATCCGATGTTGACTATATCGTCAACATCGGAAAGGAAATTGGACCGTGTGTACACAGCATACCAATAGTGTCATTTGGGGAAGGGAATGGGCATCAGAAAGTATTTTCCAAAACCCTGTGTGTGTTTGCCCTCTGATTTGCGGCTGTGTCGATGCCATTGTTTGCATCTTCTGACCCAGATTACCTGCATCTACAGCGTGAATTCCCAGACCATCTTGAGTAACCTAAGAGCTAATGAAATGGTCAATGTTTAATCTTCGGACTTAGAATCTCTTCCCCATTCTGGTGAGATTTTGGCCTTGAACTGAAGAATTCATACTCCTGGCCAGTGGTGTGACTATAGAGGGTGCACTGGCACACCCTTTCTTTACAGTGGCATGCCTGGAAATTTCACAAGAGTCCTCTCCTGCAGTGCAGCTCAGCCTGAGAAATTTGCGGGCATACCACCAAAGTGCTTAATAACAGAATCTTATATAGCATAGCAAATTTTGTTACTACTTTACAATTGGGGAAAAAAGTTGATAAAACAAGACATAGAGGTATGAGGGCCCTGTTTGCAAACTTACAATCTATAGGGAAATAGGCATTAATATACAAGGATTGATAAACAAGCAGGGCCGGTGTAAGGCTTCTCAGCACCCTAGGCAAAACTTCAACCTACTGCCCCCCCCCCCCCCCATACTGCCACCAAGAACCACTTTCCAACCCCTTAATGCATAATTGCCTAACATTCTGGAATGGCAGGGACCCTCCTAAAATTGAGTGGTCCTCCCAGCCCCTCAGGTAGGTGGGCAAGACCTCTGCTTTCTCTGGAGGCCCCCAGCACCCTCCCCTTTGCCACCCACAACAGAGTACAAGAAGAGAGGGCAGCAAAGTAGGGAAGTATGCCTCAAGAGAAAGTATGGAGGTGAGGTTGTAGTAGAGGTTCCACAGCAACCACCTGCATTAAGTACAACAAGGATCCCCACAGACATCCTTGATTTTTTGATAGGCAGGGCGCCCCCCCAGATCCTGGCGCCCTAGGCAGCTGCCTAAAGATGCCTAGTGGTAGAGCCACCCCTGTAAACAAGGGTAGGTGTTACTCATTACATTGCAGAATGCAAAGGTGGGCTGTATGATATGGTCACCCAGCAATGTTGGCCTGGGGTCAGGAGGATATTAAGCGAAACTGTGAGTATACACTATGTTTGCACCGTGCAGTGGGGATGTAATTGAATACAGTTTATTATGAGTGTGATGTTTTTTTCTGGAATATGATAAGCTTGTCTAAAGAAGTTAATTTTCAGGGAATGCTTAAATATTTTCAGACTAGAACAGAGCCTTATTGTGTATTGGATCGCATTCCACATAGTGGGTGCAGCCCAAAGAAAGTCCTGCAATCATGAATGGGAGTAAATAAGTGTTGATGAAACACGTTGATCTTGCAAAGAGGTCGAGTTGGAAGATATTTTGAGATAAGCGAAGAGATGTACATTTTCGTAGTTTGGTACGTTAGTAAAAGTATTTTATATTGAATACAGTAAAACATTGGTAACCAGTGAAGGGACTGACAGTGAGGATGATAAGTCTCACAGCGAGCAATCAGAATGAATTGTAGTAGTGAGAGTCTCTTTTTTGTATCACCAGCAAGAGGACTACTGCAATAATCAGTGCAGTAGATGAGTGCATACTGGAGATTTGTTTTTGCAGTGTCTTGTGTAAGATATAGCTGTATTTTGGATGTTTGTTAGATACATATAACAACATTTTGAGACTGACTGAATGTGGGGAAAAAAGTTCAGACAGTTCAGAGTCAAGGATGACACCTATGCAGCAGGCTTGTTGTTTAGGATTACATTATAGCGTTCCCCACAATGATAGAGATCAGGTTAATAATAAAGATAATTAATTCTGTCTTGGAAATATAAGGTGGCTAGATGACATCCAAGGTGAAACCGGCAGAACGGCATTCAGTAACACAGACCAAGATGGTGACAAATTTGGGAAGAATAGGTAGATTTTACCATCATCCATGTACAAATAAAATCCCAAGGAGCTGATTAGTTTGCCAAGAGATGTGGTATAGAATGGGAAAAACAGAGGGCTTAAACATATAAGGTCTGTGGTGTTCCAACTGGCTAGTGAAGAGGCAGGTAAGTAATGTAACAAAGCAATGAGGAAGGCAAGTCAAATGCTTGGTTGCATAGGGAGAGGAATCAGCAGAAGAAAGAAGTTATAATGTCACTGTATAGGTCATTGGTACGTCCTCATCTAGAGTACTGTGTCCATTTCTACATCACAAAACTTACCTGGGAAGACTAACATAATCTCTGTAAAGTTTGGATCAGAGAAGGGAAAGGAGGGGGGACATATAGAAACTTTCAAATATATCAAGGAAACATTCTTCAAATGAGAAGTATTAGAACATGAGGACATGCATTGAGACTAGAGGAAGGCAGGTTCAGGGGAAATCTGAGGATAAATAACTGCAGAAAGGATAGTGTACAAGTGGAATAGCCTCTAATCAGAGATGGTAGAGGATAAGACGGTAGAATGATTTAAAACATGCATGGGATAGACATATGGATGTCCTTACCAAGAAATAGAGGTTTAAGTTAACAATATGGTGAAATCGAAAGTACATGTAGCCAAAATCAGCTCCATGCACTTTAAGGGTAAATCGCATATCCAAAATTGGCCACAGCCTACATCACAGTGTGTATACACCTTCAGCCAGTACCTGAAAAAGGTAGGCAGTCCAGATTCTTCTTAAGGTGCATACACACGGGGCGATTTTGTGTAATATTGCGGGAATTATGGTCGCTGAGCGGCCATATTGCCCGCGATGGGAGTGTGCAACCGGCGATATATCGCCGAGTGCGCGCTCACATTTTTACCCCTGTAGTGATCGCTGGTCACAGGAACATGCTCCTCCGACCAGCTGATTTCCACTGCCAGGCTCCCCCGGCAGTTTCTTTTTTATCAGCGACCATCTCTGGTCGCTGATGAACAGGAGACACAGAGCAATATAATGCTCATCAATATATTGCTAGCAATATATCTCCCCCGTGTGTACGGGGCTTTAGACTTTAGTGAACTACCTCAAGACAGGAGGCAGATGCAAACAAGCTTAACCCATTTTGACTTATTGCATATATCCAGTGTATTACTAATTAGAATTGTAATTTTTCTTTTGCATAATCGTGGCCAACATTATAGGCTTACCCATCAGGCTCTAGCATTGAACCCTTAGGTGTATACACAGTCTACAATTTTTGGACCAGTATCATTAATTTTAGACCTGCTGAACAATATTGGTCAACATATCGTTCAGTGTGTATGCTACGAACGGTAATGTGCCATCCCACCGCTCGTTAATCAACGTTGTTAGTCAACTGTGCAGGCAGGTCAATTTCAAATATCTTTCAGAAACACCGAGTCTACCTAGTTCATCGTTCAGTATGTATGTACCACATCAGAACACTGGGGAAGATCAAGGGAAATTGGTCACCATTGTCTTTACGTGCATACATTGTCCAGTGTGTATGCACCATTAAAATGATAGAGACTTATGGATGATGAAGTTACTTGCACATGGAGGTAAGCCCATAGCCATGGCCAAAATCAAAATTATGGGGAAAAAAACAAACAAATCCTTTTTAATTGCAAAAATGGTTTGCATTTCTAATCTGCAATGTTTGAATGGCGCACCTGCATTCTCTCTGATTGGTACCAAAAGTCTCAGCGGAATAGCACCTCTCATTATATTTAGTTATGGTGTGCAGATTAGGGCCCTCCCCTAGGTTTCCCAGTAAAGCACACCAATAGTCAAATGAGAAATTGGAACAGTAATGGCCCTTGGCAATAATGTTATAGGGCAGTATTCAATGAGAAAAATTTGCCATGTTTTATGGCGAGTTTGTGCTTTTCTCGCGTTGGACGGAGACTTTTGCTCTCAAAAAGCGAGCAACCCTATTCAATGTGCACTTTTCGCCGTCTTTCTGAGTGATTTTCGCCGTGTCTCTCTGTGTAGCAATTCTCCATCTTTTGATGGAGAAGTGGAATATGAACTTTTTAAATAAAAGTTTTTTTGTTTTAATTTTGGTGTCAAAAAATCAGGAATTTTATTCTGTGAAGGGGCATGCTATTTTTATTCATGTGCTTATAGCACATGAATATATATTTTAATTTAAAAAAATATATATATTTTTTTTTTTTACACAGAGCAGCCAGCATGGGGCCGGGGGCCGGGCCGCTCATTAGATATTCATATATTCACTGCACCCGATCATTACATATGCATGATCGGGAGCAGTGAATATACCCGGTCCCCACATACGTTCTGGGGCAGGCAGGGAGACTTCAATCTCCCTGCCTGCCACCGTCCCACGTCTCCCTGCCGCGGACGCTCGTCCGCTGCAGGGGTTAAGATTCGCCGCGAGGGGCTACTCGCCCCTCCGACATTGAATATGGAGAGAGCGAGTGGCAGCCAGCCCTCCGGAACACAGCGAATCCTAAACAGGATTCGCTGCACACGGCGATATTTCTCATTGAATACTGCCCAGAGTAAGAATATAGAAAGCTGCAGTGCACAAGCAGCCCCATTAAGCCTTCGATCCAAAAACATCTTCCTCATTTCACAAAAACAGTGGTTATCCCTGTAGAGGTGTGATAGATTAATCAGAACAAGATGTGCAAAACCCATCCATACCATCTACGTTTCACAACACCACACTGTAGAGTACAAAGACCAGACATCCATCAATCACAATCCCACTATTGTTACAGTACTTCTCTGCAGCTGAAGTGAGCAGGAACCTCTGGCCGCATCTGTGAAAGATGAATATCATCTTTTGTAGCTGAATTCAGTGAATTGCTAAGCAGCTCGGGTATGTAGCACTACGCAGGTACCAGAATTGCTGCAGTCAGTGTCCTAAGGCTTAAAACTAGCTTAACTGCAATAACCACTGAAATATGACATACCAAACATAAGTAACATTACTCTTCTTGCCACACACAATGGTGGGAAGGTTTCGTTGTTCTTCGGGAACCACCAGTGTTATGGCTGTTTGACTGTCCCTAAATTATTGCTTGCTGCCTACAATTGTCTTTAGGAACTATAAGCTGTATCCTACTGTAAGTTATTAATGATTATGGTGAATAGTGCATAATGTTACTATATTTAGTGTTTTAAGAACATTTACTTGTTAATATGATTGTACGTCTCATACGATAATAGCCTATCCCAAGCCAGCAATTCTTCAGTGTAACCAGTGGTGTTGCCATTGGGGATTACATGAGAATAGTAGACTGCAGTACTGTAATATTCCTTAGAAATAATATAAATATATGGAGGCAGATACAGCTGTCACAGAAGGGAATATTTACCAAGCCTTGAAGGGACCTAAAGTGGAGATTGATAAAGTAGCAGCCTAATAAATGATCTTTTATAGAATAAACTACACCCTGCCTTTATTACTCGCCCCTCAATTTGTAGCACTGGCTGATGTGAAATTGAAAATTGACCACCTATAGATTTGCTCTATATAAAGCCAGTTGAAACCAAAGATACACAGAGTTCTATATATTAAGCCTTGGATGAGGATAAAGGGGAACATTCAGGTTGGTTTGCCAATGGACAAAACCATGTGCACTGCATGGGTAAAATGTAATAAGATGAGAGATTCAGAAAGTTAGAGATTTGGTAAGAAATCTCCAGTTATTTTAAAGTGACAATCATTTACACAGCAAAATCAATCTGGTTTAGCAGTGTAAATGATTGCCCCTTTAAAAAAAAAAAAAAAAAAAGGATAGAGATAGATATATATAGATATATAGAGAGATATCAGTTTGTAGTACACACCCCACCAAAATCTAACTCTCTCTGCACGTTGCATCAGCCCCACCTACAATGCACATGGTTTTGCCATTAGCAAACCAACCATAATCACCCCCAAAGTACCAGCCAACCAGCTCATGTCATTTATCAAACACACCTTGTGACATGGAAGTTAGAAGCTAATTGAGGTTACCTTTTTTAACCCTTTGAGTGTCAACATCTGTGAGAGACATGCAAAATATCCACTAAAAATGTCAGCATCGCTCAGATTTGTGATATGCGTGCAAATAAAATTGTTGAGTAAAACAAGATTTCCTATATAAAAAGGTAAACATTACAGGTCATTATGATGAATAAAAATGTTCACTTGCCAATTTTTACAACTATTTGACAAATTTACTTGACACTCAGGGCAGTATTCAATGTGAAAGTTCTCCGTGCATGGAGAGCGTTTTATTTCGCTCTCCATGTTCCGGAGCCTCCTGCTCCCACTATTCAATGTTTTGGCGGCGAGTCTTAACCCCTGCAGCGGACGAGCGTTCGCGGCAGGGAGCTGGCAGGGAGCCGGAAGCAGCCAGAGAGATTATAGTCTCCCTGGCTGCTCCAGAGGAATGTGGAGGGGAGGGGGGCTCTCCTGGACCCAGGCAGCACAGGCTGCCCCCCCCCTATAAGCACATGAATAAAAATAACATGCCCCCTCACAGAAAAAAAAAACTGATTTTTTGACACCAAAATTAAAAAAAAAAACTTTTTAGTTTAAAAGTTCACATTCCAGCTCCCCATCAAAAGATGGAGAATTGCTACACGGAGAGACACGGAGAAAATCATTTAGAAAGACAGAGAATATTTCACATTGAATAGGGTTGCTCGCTTTTGGAGAGCAAAATGCTCCGTCCAAGGCGAACAAAGCACAAATTCTCCACAAAACACAGAACTTTTCTCATTGAATACTGCCCTCAGAGTTAAAGCAGCTTTTAACCAGTATTAGTAAATTGTCTGCCGAGAGAATGGCACAAATGCAGAAGGCAGATTAAATGAAATATCATTCTCTAAACCCCCCCCCCCCCCCCCTCCCCCGCCTACGGTTAAATTTTTATTTTTTTTGCTGTAAAACGACCAAAACATTAAAACATTAACTTTGCTAATAGAACATAAATAGTTATATACACTGTATGCTGAAGTATTGCACAATACATACCAGAAGTATAACAGATTCCATTCTTTACTACATTATTAAGCCATAATTTATATTTGCACCTATCTCATATAGCATTTAGAATAAATTGAAGAATAGATTTATTACTATTTGCATGTGTGTCTATACCTGTTGCATCTTTCCAACCACTTTGTACAAGAAGTAGCTGGATTCTGTCTATTGCAATATGTGCACGGTAATATAAAATGGTTTATTCATTTTTTTTTCTCTAAACAGGATGACATGCACAGAGTCATTGACCAGCAATTGATGGACAAACACCAGAAGGAATGGAGCCAATCTGCATATTCCTTCTCCACTGGCCACCCAATCAAACACTGTGGCAAAGTTACCACTCTGAATCGCACAGAGCCAGGAGAGGAACCCATCGCGTCAGAAGGGAGACGCCTCTTTTCATTTCTAAAGAAAACAAAGTGCTAGTATTAACTGCTGAAACTTCTCAGAGGGCACAGCTGCTTTACCCGTCACGGCAAACATTATCAGATAGCTAGACTGTGGAAAAGCATTGTGATGGTTATAAGAAAGCTGAGCGTGACATCGCTAATGATACATTAAGCTATGGGCGAGCAAGTCCCCATTAGGACTATTCTTGCAGCCAGAGATAAGAGGAGATCTGGCATGTCCATTACTAGAAAGTATCCAGTTTAGCACACATGCTAAACAACTTAATCTACTTGTATTTATTTTGATTCCATTCAGATTTTATATTGTGGAAACATAACACTTTGTTCCGTGGATTGTATCCACCTTGCACTTTTTAGAGCCATCTCTTTTTAGCCACTCCATAGCTTCCTTGATAATGAAATCTAGCAGGTATTATCAATGTACACAGGGCCCCAGCTGCGCTGATTACAAGGAACAGACTCCCTACCTCTGGTCTTCCAGACAGAGCACAGTACAGAGGAACAGTTTCCCCCTGTCCCTTACAGCTCAGACACGGAGAAATGCGCTATGTACATAGAAGAAGCAGAATTTTTATAATGAATATTACATAATTTTCTTTTATAATATTAACAGATATAAAGAGAATGTCATATTTTAGTACAAATTTATGCTCTTTTTATTGTAAACTCTGAAATAAAATATTTCTATGATTTTTCCACATTCCTTGTGCCTGCCTTTGTAGAAGAGACGAGATCGTCAATACCCATCTGCATACTACAGCTAGTAATATAGTCGTTTCTCCACTGAAACAATTTCTATAGACACAGACACTTTTATACATTTTTTTTTTTAAATCCAGGACCCATAGTTCACATTTTTATTAGTTTGTTCCTATTTATGAACAAGATGGTACAAAAATTTGGCAGATTTTTTTTTTTACCCATAATATTGTCTTTTTTTTCTCATAAATTCACATAATGGTTCTTAGATAGTAACAAATGACTGCTAACAGTTCAGGATCCATTCAGCCTTCTGATAAAAACAAAATACATTTTTGGTCGTGTGTCCTGCAATGGTCAATGTAATAGATGCCGGTTTTCGTTAGCATGGCTTTAAATATTGTCAAAAGAAAAAACCTAAACAGCAGGGAAGCAAATTAACAGCAAGGCCTAGTGAATCTTACCCTAATTGGCAGAACTGAAACCAGGCGCAAGCAGAGGTTAAGATGCCAACTGTCCTAAATCTTAAAAAATTTGATCAGTTCATATTCATGTTTCGTGACAGATTGGCGATCGGTAGGCTAAAGCCAAAGCAATAGGGAGGGGGAGGCGAGGCTGGTTAACGCAATATACAGTATGTACAGACTCCTGTTAATCAGTCCAAGGGGTAGGCACTGCAATTGTCCTTTCCTAGCAGACGCTCCAGGAGAGCAGGGGTGACAAGGGGATGACAAGGATCCACAACACCTTGTTGGCACAGCAATAAAAAGGTGCCAGCGCCTCAATAGAAAACCTTGAGAAATTTCTTAAATTAACAGCACAAAACTGAGAAAATGCCCCAACCCCTGAAAGCTGGGCACTGCCCGTGGCACAGTTACTCTTCGTCCCAGGAACGAATGTTCAGATTGAGAGCAGCCTCTCTGTGCTGTGCCTGCACCTAGCAGCATCTCTTCTTCCTTTTACTGTTTTTGTTTAATTTCACCACGTCGTTCTGTTGCTGTTGTTGCTGTTTTGCCAAATTCTCTTTCTTTGCTCGGAGGACTAGCTCGGTAATGCAATTAAACATCTACAAAATGAACATGAAAAAGTCAATATATACTTATATTTTTTAAAGTATCATTTTCAATATGTACAAAATGTCCTTCCGGCTGTGGGTATAAGGTGTATACAAAGCCTAAATTCAATTTACGCTTACACTTGGGTCCGACCTCCAAGATCTCTCTTTAGGGTATCAAATACCAAAATATGAATTAAAAAATAGTCCTGGTCCCAAGCATTTCAGATATGCTTTTACTATGCTTAGGACATCTATTTCTGAATCATGTTAAGTAGCTGGTATGTAACATACAAGACTAGCAATGATAAAGAAAGTCAATAGATGTTGAACCAGGGTTTCTCAATCTTGTGTAAATTGAGTGAAGTGCGAGTTTATAGAGTACAGATGCTGCCCTTAGCAACCAATCATATCCTAGAGACCTAGTGCCTGTTTCTCCCAGGACAAGCGCCTTTCCTAAACTTATCCCCACATAGCGGTCCATGCAGATTGCACCAAAAAGAAGTCAAAAACTTCAACTTATGTTTTTTTATTTTGTTTAAATAATGATTCTCTTTTTTAGCTACATTATATAGAGGAAACTGAACACTGAAGTCAAAACAGTTTTTTCAGGTATAATCGGAACTATATTAAAAAATATGGTGATCTTGTTGGTTAAGAAAAATGCTTCATAAATCAAGAACACTTAATACAATTTTGCATTCTTTAGCAGTCGAGGGAAACCAACTTTGTAAGGAACTGTGTCCCCTTATTTGCTCTGG
Organism: Crinia signifera; assembly: GCF_055691185.1. Lineage (NCBI taxonomy): Eukaryota > Metazoa > Chordata > Amphibia > Anura > Myobatrachidae > Crinia > Crinia signifera. The sequence goes on from NC_139217.1 coordinate 350,588,587, forward strand.
GGAGAATTCAATTAGCAGATGCAGCTCCTGGGTTATGTGTACAGAACTATTCAATGGAGGGCGTTTTACCAGAGAGCTGCATCTTACTGCAACTAATGTCCGAGGCTTAATCATAGTAAACTGCATCTCCCTGATTAAGTTCTGGGTATGACGCAGTTACCAGAATGCAATTAGCCCTGAGGCACTAGCTAACATGGATATCTGAATTAACCCTATGAGCAAAAATACAATGTTGTGGTTATACCGAGTGGGCAAGTGAATACCTGCATGCTTTAACTTGGGAAAATAGATGCAAAATGTATTTAATATGACCTCTAAAGTGCTAGTATGACACAAACAATACTAAAGGTTGGAAATCTCTAAAGACTGCAAACGGCAACATGTTGGCATCACTATTTCTAATGTAGAAATCAAGAGAGCAATCTTTCTACAAACCTCCTCAACATTTAGGTTTTCTTTGGCGCTAGTCTCAAACAGCTGTATATCCATCTGCCCGGCAAATTTATAGGCATCTTCCGTTTCCACCACTTTCCGCTCAGGATCATCATTCTTATTGCCCACTTTCAATAATTAAGGGGAAAATAGGAGTTATATACAGAAATAATAGGGTACTAGAGAAAAGTCTGGGTAGAGAGAGGAAGCTTACCTAATATCCGACACACGTCATCACAATTCTGATTTATTTCATGTAACCACCTCTTTACATTAACAAAAGATTCTGCGCTGGTAACATCATAAACTACAATGACACCATGCGTTCCTCTGTAATATCTGTAAGAAAAAAAGAAATGTTCTAAAAACCACAAAGGATTAAACATTGAAAAGCCAAAGGGCATAATGTTAACCACACTGTAGGCCAGCGATTCCCAACTCCAGTCCTACAGGAACCCTATAGCCAGCCATGTTTTCCAAATCCCATTCAGTATTCAATAATATCACACCGGTATTGGCAGTAATATCACTTGTGATTCTGTGAGCAGACCTGGAACATATGTAGTGTAACAGTTCCCTGAGGACTGGAGTGCTGCAGGCAGTTTTCATCTTCCCAACAAGAGGACTCTGATTAAATGCAATTAAACATAGAAGTGGTGGCATAAATCCCCGTAAAGGGGGAAACGGATAAAATCCGGAACGGTGCCAAGATTTGATATCCCCTGTGATGCAGCTAGTATTTAATCCTGCAGAATATCAGTGTAAATAACATTAAGAATAATTTTCTGCATGTACGGTTTAGGAGAGGAAAATTTTAAAATATCAGGAATTACTATTACTAGAGGATAATCACAAAGATTACTCTTATGGCAATCAGGAAATGATCTATACGTTTTAGGCAAAAGCTGCACCACATAATAACAAAATAACTGGTCAAAGAACAGGTCCCCTATGGATATGGTGCATTACACAACCATGTTTTTTTACAGAATTAGACTGATTTATTACTTATAAAAAAAGCTGGATTTCAATTAAACAAGACAGGTATTGATAAGGCCCATACACACTTAACGATTTTGAGCAGCCATGTTTTCTGTACAATGTATTTCCAGGACATTACAGGCTATGTATGAACACAGGTAAATAGCTGCAATATTACAGCTGTAATAATGAAATCCACATCAGACAAAACCCAGACGTAACCATCTGTATTATCTTCTGCTCACAGCGGAAACTTACGTTGATGTTATGGTCCGGAACCGTTCCTGGCCAGCAGTATCCCAAATCTGCAATTTCACCTTTTCCCCATTAATTTCAACTGTCCTGATTTTAAAATCAACACCAATTGTTGTAATATAGCTGCCTATAAAGGAAAAGGAAGACATAAATGATACCCTATATGTGTCTAGCTGAGACCACTATTTTCCTTGTATATATAAATGCTCCTCCATAATCATAGCTTAGCTAAACAGATTCATGAATGAACTACAGTATATAGAATGTTATTTCAATTTTGTCAATTAAATGTTAATACAGCAAATTAATTAACTAAATAGTTAATACAACCCCCTTTTCCGTGGATATACATATCCTCGGTTAATGCACATCAACACTCATCAGTGGGTGTGACCCGGTAATAGACCTGACATTTTCCTGGGTCCATAGTGGAAAAAGGGTATCACTTAAATGTCTTAATTAAAAAGCAAACCATTGAGAATTAACAACAAGGTGAAAATGAGCACACCTCAATTAGACTGACTAATAGGATTGAACCTAGCATAGCAATCAGACTTAATCACACAAAGTAAGGAAAGTATTATAAAAAATATTAATATACAGTTATCACTAAAGTACAAATGTAAAAAAATATTAGTGCCCTTGTAAAAAATTGCATACTGTGGAATCTATTGAGGGTGTCCGTTATTAGGACGCCACAAAAAGTAATTAATAGCCACAACTGGACCAAACATCACTGGATACTCCCATCTAATGGTGCCCAGACACGGTCAGATGTGTGCTAGGTGCAATTTGAACCTCATGCGATTTTTGACTACACTACAATAGTCAATTACAGGGTGCATGCAATATAGTTTAATAATACCTGCATGCACATACTATTTTGCCATGGGTTATGGACTATGCAGGAGCGCGCATCACAAGGGAAAACACACAGTGCGATTTAATAATGATTATAATAATAATATAGTGCTGGCATGGTTAATCCGTGGCTCTCCAGCTGAACTGGAGGTACCAGCATTCCCTGCAATAATTTTGCTATTAGGGAATTCTAAAACTGTGGCAGGGAATGCTGGGACTGATGGATTTACAGCAACTGGAGCCTATAGCGAATATTAACACAAGTTAGAAGAGATGTACAAACATATATTAAAGAAAGCAATACAGTTTTAAAAGCAATTATGGTAACTTATTTCCCCTACTTTTCACGCATTAATGAACATGAAAAACACATTAGCAGCAGCTCAGTATAAACAAAAACTTAATTCACCATGCTATGCTATAATGGCGCGCTGTACTATGTAAGGATGCAATACAAGGTAGGTATGGGATGTGTGTTTGAAAGGAAGATTAATCTGTAAGGATGGGAGACAAATCAGTCTCCTCACACACAGCTTAATACTCCAATTCAGGTCATCAGATATGATTGTGTCTGCTTAAAGGTTCCATAAGGGAATATAAAGTTATGGAACAGTTAGTCATTAACAATAATACAAAAAGGCACCGTGTCCATTAGTACATCTCACTTGTAGTAACCCAACAGTGAAGTGGTCAAACATAATAACACTTCACATTTTGACAATATGTACACAAAGCATGGCAAGATACTGGAGGTTATTCTGGTCAACTCACAAAGGGATATTCACTCTCTAATGGACAAAACCATAAGTACTACAGGTGGGGCTGATGTAACATGTGCAGAGAGAGTTATATTTGCGTGTTTTATTGTTTCTGTGCAGGGTAAATACTGGCTGCTTTATTTTTACACTGCAATATAGATATCAGTTTGTAGTACAAACCCCACCTAAAGCTAACTCTTTCTGCACATGTTACATCAGCCTCACCTGCAATGCACATGGCTTTGTCCAGTAGAGAGTGATTGTGCCTTTGAGAGTGGAACCAGAATAACCCTCACTATGTAGAGTTACCAGTGAGGGAGTGATTCATTATTATTTTAGAGGTCAAATTAACTGGTGCCCATTGGAGAAATTCATAGTTGCTCTGCGCTTAACCCTATTGCTTTTTGTGCTATCAAATTGACATGGTTCATCTGCAAATGACGGCTTAAACCATAAAAAGTCCTGATTAGGACAAACAAACTCTGGTTTGAGCACCTGAACCGCAGACTTTACACACATTTCTTCTTGCACCTCAGGACACATGGAGAAGAATTGTCTCACACATGGCTTACTGGCATCTAAACGGTGCATCAACTGAATTGCTCTATTTTGCGCCAACTAGTGGTAGCCGCAGGGAAAACAATTGAATTGCTCCCTTATTTCCTAAACAGATTCCCAATATAAGAAAATAATATTCATAAAATGAAGATGTTTTTTTATTAAATAATATCCTGTTTCAAGGCCAGTAAAAAAAAAAAAAGTGTGGTGAGATCCCATATCACAGATAAAAGAAGTAATAATTACCTGAAAATGTATTATCTGCAAATCTTAGAAGTAAACTACTTTTTCCAACACCTGTAAAAATAAAATAAAGAGACACACATGTATTAACAAAATGTTTAGGTCAAAAAAATAAATCCATTCAACATAACCCTTGATACTTTAATTGGATTTCAGCCTGAAATCACCTAGTAAAACATTTGGTCAGGTAGTGTAAAACATTACTAAGACTTGTAACTGTGAAAACACATAAAGCACCTTAAGGTGCCCATACACCGTGCAATGCGCACCATGTGTTTTGAACTACATGCAATGTGATCGCACCGTGTATGGGCACCGCTACAGCTTATTTACATGGTTGGATGTCAAATTAAAGTAAGTGTTGTTTTTGAAGTGTCACTAAATTTAAGGCTGAAATCCCAGTTGAAATATTAGTTAATTGAGTGGCCCATACTTTTTGTGCTATCAAATTGACATGGTTCATCTGCGAATGGCGGCTTAAACCATAAAAAGTCCTGATTAGGACAAACAAACTCTGGTTTGAGCACCTGAACCGCAGACTTTACACACATTTCTTCTTGCACCTCAGGACACATGGAGAAGAATTGTCTCACACATGGCTTACTGGCATCTAAACGGTGCATCAACTGAATTGCTCTATTTTGCGCCAACTAGTGGTAGCCGCAGGGAAAACAATTGAATTGCTCCCTTATTTCCTAAACAGATTCCCAATATAAGAAAATAATATTCATAAAATGAAGATTTTTTTTATTAAATAATATCCTGTTTCAAGGCCAGTAAAAAAAAAATGTTTTTTATGTGGAAACAGATTTTGGACTAACAATATAAAAAAAAAAAAAAAAGTCATAGCTACAGTATTAACGCCACCAAATACTTGTCTATAGAAGACCCCACTGTCCTCTAGGTTTGAATGACAAGCTACTGATCACTACATTTTTTGGTCACCTTTTTTAATGGTTAAGCTATCTAAAAATTTGAAACCTAACCTATTACTATGGCTCATATGGTCTGATCTCACAAAACAGCGACTGTAAATATTGCTGAAAACGTTAATGCCAGCTATGATTTATTTTCTAGCCCGGCAAACAGTGATAAAACACAAGTTCTTGGTGGGCAGTATGATATGGTCACCAACAATGTTGGCCTGGGGTCAGGAGCATGGGAAGTAAAGAGAAAATAAGTGCAAATATGTTGGACTGTACAGAGAGAATGTAATTGGATAGAAAAGCGTATGAAGGTTATGTGGGTGGTTCTGGAATTTGATAAACTTGCCTGAAGAGCAGGTTTTTAAGGGAACACTCCAAGGTTTGGATACTACAGGAACTGTGCATGTGAGGGCATTCCACAGAGTGTGTGCAACCCAAAGAAAGTCCATAAATGGAAGCGAATAATGTGTGGATCAGGCACGTAGATCTTGTGAAAAGCATAGAGGTATGGTTGGGAGATACTTTGAGATACTGTAAGTTACGAGATGTACATAGGTGTAGTTTGGTTAATGGTAGCCGCAGGCAGGATAGGGTTTCAGTGCTGACCGAACAGCCCAACAATGGACATGTGAGTATCAGGACTGGATCATACCTGCCTGGCTGCTGCAGCGACCAGTGGCGTCGCTGATGGCTGCCTAGGCGCTGTGCTGCTCGGCAGGCATGTGTTCCCCGCATGTAATGCCTCCCCCCTTCATCCCTGCTTGATGCTCCACTGTATATCCACAAAGAATTCCTAGTGTGTGCAAGCACATATGGCCAATAAGTTGATTCGATTCTATAGCAATGGAAAAAAGAAGGTTTTTTTATAAATCTTTGTGGAAGGCCATGTGCATTGTTTACCTGTGATAAAGTGGCAGATGTATTATCGTGCCGCTATGATAGTACTTCCTGCTTTGCATCATTAATGAGACAAAGCAGGAACGGACATCGACAAGATGTATTAACATCTTGTCCGCCAAAGCGGGGGAGCTCAAACTCCCCCCTAAGGCGATGTCCCCTCCTGGAGTCCAGGCATCAGTTCAGACTGAAGCGAAGTATCTGCCAGCCGGACCGGCTCACTAGGCATGTGCAAAATCTCACTATTATTGTGATATCTCACGTGGAGACAGAAGTAGGGCTAGCGTTGCCCCTGCAGTGGGAATAGAATAGAATAGCCCTGGGCTGGCGGAACAGCGGGGCAACTTAAAACCTAGGAGGCTGTTAATACATCACCCCGTGCTGCTAAGGGGCTTGAAGGGGACAGCAACACGGAGCGTTAACGGCAGGCTGCCCCTAGAGCACATTAGGTGTGCCGGTATTACATCTGAAAAAGCGCTATTCCCCTAAGTTAACTAGCATATGCACTTAACGCTCATTTATACATCTGCCCCAAAAATAGAACAATGATGAACTATGGAAAGAAGACTAGCTGTCAGAGGCAGTGTAATGCTATGTGCAAACCTTGGGTCCTGAATTCATGTGGATGTTAGTTTGACATATCAACTAACTAGACATTATTGCAGACCAAGTACACCTGATCATGACAATGGTATTCCCCGGTGGCAGCGGCCTTTTAGCAGGATAATGCGCCCAGCCACATTGCAAACAGCGTTCAGGAATAATTTGAGGCACATGACAAAGGGGCGCCTAAGGGTGCAATTCATTTGTTTTTGGGATCCTAATATGTATTTGGTATTTCCAAATAGACTAGATTTAGTTAGAGTGGCTAAAGCCATCTAAAGGTAGGAAAACCAAACTGCATACTTTTGCCACCTCAGGAGACTGCATGAAATATGTCCACCAACAGCACTTTAAAACAAAATAAAAAAAATGAACAATTGAATGGCAGTGATTGCAAATATGCGCTATAGCACTTATTTTACCCTAAATTGAGGACCTGTTTTAATTTTAGAATCTAAGAGTTTGATTAAGAAAAAAAAAAAAAGGGTACAGTCCCTCATACATTGTGACTTTTCAGAGGGGATAAGTCACAACCACTCACCCTTAAACCGCTCAACAGTTTCCCAGGTTGCTGGATCACATGACAAATTGTATGCGGTCCTTTTGCATACAATGTATCATATGACATCCCAGCAAGGCCTGCGGGATCTGATAAATCTATAGTGCAGGCCTTGCAAATCGCTGGCTCCAATCCATTGTGCACAGTACCATGCATCTGATTCACAGCAGAGACACGCGATAGGACACTTCATCCGATTTCTCAGCACGATCCATCAGAATCGGATGTAAAGTGCACAAATCACACTAGTGAATGGGTACCTTAAGGGCAGAAAGGAAAACCACATAAGGGAAGAGGGCCATGTTTGCAAGGTCTAAAAGGGAGGGCCACTGTGGTCTGATGTACAAATGAAAAGACAGACAATGTTCCATAAGGTATGAAATATAAAGAAAAGCCACAAAGCACAGCTACTTATTCCCCTCTATAAGCACAGCAGCATAGAGATGCCATAGTGAAAGCCCTGCCAACATCCATTTCCACTGCTGATTTCTCACTGTTACAACACAAACAAGTCCAGATCCACGAGTGTCAAACTCAGGAGTCCATAATAGTCAGTCTTGTCTGCTATAGAAGTTTTCAGGGTGGTTAGTGAGGCTGATTTGTGATGTGATTTGTGAGGAAAGCCGAAGTATACATAAAATGTGGGATAAACAATGTAGACTAAATATGTCAGCATTGAAAACAAGGGTTAACAATGGGTAGGGTGAGCTAAAGCTGTCTAGACACGGTCTGATCTGCACGATAATGATATGGTAACGATGGTTCAATGTGTACCCACTATATTGTTTACTATGTGCACTCCCGCGTATTGTTAGCCATAACGCAAATCGTCTGAACCTGCAATCCAATGATACTGCCAGTGACTGGATGTTTGCTGGGGTTCCTGGTGACAGCACCGATTGATATTATTAACTACATCGTTGAGTGTTTACCCACGGATTGTTCGGTTTCAAGGGATCGTTAACAATATTGGCGTTGTCCATATTATACAATGTGTTAGAGATGTTACAATGTAGGTGATATCAGAACAGTGGAGACTGGGTGATCAGTGAGGATGTACAGTACAGTAGTAGCCTATGCTACACCAGAAAGGCCAATGTCAGATAACATGTAATGGCTGTGGTAGTCTGTCGAGGTGTGGCAGTGTTTACATGAGTAAAATATAGCATTAATGTCCTGATGAACAATCTTAAGACAGAGGTTAGGCAAATAGTGTCTTATTTTCGTTCACAATTTCTTCTCAAAGAGAAACATGTTATAAATTTACAATCCCAAATACAGTCATGTCTAATCTCCAGGACACCTCTACTGCTACACAGCAGAAGTACCTGCCATACATCACTTTGAATTGTACTATACCGGGCTTAAGCTGTGCACACACTGGGCGATATGTACTTAACAGTATGCATGATATCTTAATGGTTAGCATTACTGCCTCACAGAGCTGAGGTCATGGGTTCGATTCCCACCATGACTAACTGTGTGGAGTTTGTATATTCTCCCCGTACTTTTGTGGGTTTCATCCAGGTACTCCGGTTTCCTCCTACAATCCAAATATTTACTGGTAGGTTGTTTGGCTCCTAACTAAACTAACCCTAGAATGTCTGTGTGTGCGTGTACATGTGGTAGGGAATATAGATTGTAAGCTCCACTGGGGCAGGGACTGATGTGAATGTTCAAATATTCTCTGTAAATCGCTGCGGAATATGTGTGCGCTCTATAAGAAACTGTTAATAAATAAGCAAATAAAATAAATCGTGTGCACTGGGTCAGCTAAGGTCGACAAGCATTAGGTTGACAATGGGAAGGTACACAGTCAAAAGGTCGTCATTTGTTTTTAGCCAACTTTAGCCGACAGGTGGTACTTCATACACTACCACCCACTAGGGCGAGAATAGAATAGTGTACCCAAAGCATGGTGAGTGCAACACACCATGTGAGGGGGGATGCAGTTCAAATCCCCGACTGCCGGAATCCCAACACTTTCTCCCTCCGTGGGTGACCATGACACCCATAGAGGGAGAATAAATTAGTGTGATGAGCGTAGCAAGGCACCGGGCCCGCTGTATGACGATCCAAGCTCCCCCGTCGGGATTTTGAACGCCGGGATCTCATATCAATCCCTGTGAGGGGACGAGGTACACTAATACAGTGTCCAGGTCAACTAACATCGAAATTCCGGACAACAATACATGAATTTCATGTGTTGACCTAAACCCTGTCAACCTTTAGCCGCCATCTTATAACTCATAACAACACTAACCCCTGTACCTAATGCTTCCTCACCCCCTCCAAGTGTGTAACCGCAGCCTTACCCTCCTCCTCATAGCCTGACCCTGACATCTAGCGCTCACTCTCAGCAGTCTGAGCAGATGGAAGCACTTCTCGCTTACTTGCGCCAGTCTCCCTGTGGTAGTTGGGAAGCTTGCGCTGGCATTATGATCCCTGGCATCCCTATGGCTTACATATGTACCAGATTTTATGTTCTTTTTTAAAAGTACACAGGTGACAGTCTGGTGTACTTTGTAGACTCCGGTACCTACTTAAGCTGGGTACACATTAGGCGATTTTTTTTTTAAAATAAACATGATAATGTTAACAATATTTGTGTACATATCATTTAGCGTTAATGATGCACACGCCTGTGCGTCATCAGCCCCCTGTCTTCTTTACATGCAGTCATGTTTGACCAGCTTTGGCAATCTCAAAGTAATGTTTTTACTAATGTGGACTGTAAACAGTTTAAATAATTTAAACCGTAAGGTGTGAGCAGAAAAATTTGGCTGAAGTAGAGCTTTGGGGCTTGGCGCTAGTGGCAGGCACGCATTACATAAAGTCCTCCTGGCACTAAGCACCAGAGAAAACACTTCATGCAGCCACTTGTATTTGGGTGCAAGAATATGGCCGTTACAATAAGGTCATGGGTTTGATTCCGACCACGGCCCTGACTGTGTAGAGTTTGTATATTTGCCACACTATTGCGTAGGTTTCCGCTCACAATACAAAAATATACCAGTAGGTTAAAAGACTCCTAAAAAATTAAAAATAAACTTCTGTGTGGTGTATACATCAGTCCCGAATGCACAATTTCAATGGGTTGTGCGATGCACTGTGTTTTTGTAGTGCACATCGTGAGGTGTTTAGGTATGATGCGCGGTCCTGCGGGACGATCCTCAGATCATGCGTGCTGACGTATGATCAGAAATGATTGGGTGCAGATCACGAGTGGGTTTTTGCACATGCAGTAGGTTGTTCAATGGTTGATACGAACCATGTCTTTTGAATGGCATTTTCCCGGACACTGATGCATATAATCGATCGTAAGACGACCGATCTCAAGCAGCAACTGTAGGATGCATCAATGGCACACTGTCATAAAATGCACCAAATTCTGGGTTCAGGACTGCTGGGGAGTTCAAGGGAAATCATGTATTCATGATTGCAAGCTAGTCGCTCTAATGTACGGCCAGCTTATGCTCACAAAACAACGGACTTGTCCTGTAAATATCTACTGTCAGTTTTAGTTTATTATTATAAAAGCAAAAAATAGGAAAAGTGGGATTGTTGTTTAAGCTACACCCCTCAAAAAATAAAACAATCACCCCATCAATAATTTAGAAACAAATATATAATCAGAGGCCAATGCACATGCATTATGTTACAGTTCCGGTGCTCCCCAAGAAGGCAATTGGGGATCACAGGAGCATACATTGGCAGGTATTCAATGCGGCCGGCGAGGGGGTTAAACAGTGAGGATTGCAGAAAACCAGCGATCTTCGCTGTTTTACCCCCTCACCAACCGCTCGCCCTATTCAACGTTCTGTGGAAATCCTCGCCGTCCTCCCCCAAACAGCGAAACCCGCAGCTAATGCAGCGAACACGCTGTATTTAGTCACGAGTCTCGCTGCTTCTGGAGCTGCATATGCCAATTCTCCCTCGCTCAAAAAACAGAGCGAGGGGGAATTGGCGTATGAAGGGGGGTGCGTTGAATACTGACAGGGTAAGTGGTGACAGCGCGCAGGAAGCCCTGCTCATTATCGCCACTCGCCCACGGCATTGAATACTTGCTAAAGTGGTGTTTAATGACTGGGAAGGGGGGGGGGGGGGGGGGGTGACCTGAACAGTTACATAATGCCTAGGGCATAAGACCTAGGCCATAATACAGATAACTTGCAGCTGGGGTAATACGGGACATGCTATTTAACACCATGCAGGGGGTGGTGCACAAACTGGTGCGCAGTGGCTTTGCAGATGGGTGGCATACAAACTGGTATGCAAAGCTTTGATACACACAAACTGGTACACAATTTCTACTAGAACGGGTGTATGGGATGGAAGGAAATGTATTATTTTATTTATATAAAGCACCTTCACATTACACTGTCTACTATTGTAAAGCGCAACGGAATCTGCTGCGCTATATAAGAACCTGTAAATAAATAAATACACTGATATCTTGACACAAATGAATTACATACAACATGCTAATACATTGGGAGGGGGCATGTAACCAGAACATGGGCTGGCTGATATGTCTGTGGTACAGAGGATGTACTCACTGCCTTTGTGCAAAGCTCCCATTGCTTATAATCTTTCATGGCAATTTATTTTCCTTACAGTATGGTTGGATCCTAATTTATAGATACAATATGATAATGCACAACGCCAAGGGTTACTGAACCGTATATGTAATAACCCAAACTGTGCCATAGACCCAAATACAGTTTCATGAGTGAGCTGAAACATTTAGCTCCCAAATATTTACTGTGCAATGTGTATGCGGAGCAGAGAGACGATCCGATACTGACCACATAATACATACAGGACTGATCCTACACCCCACAGTGCGGACACGGGTAATGACCCCAACGCGCATGCAGATCCCAGCAACAGACCCCATAGCGCCGATCCCAATGCCAAGTGTTTCCGATTGCCCCGGCACAGAGGACGGGCGGACAGCGGAGGGTGTGTATCCGCCGTACAATAGCTGATGTCACGTTACTTGTGCTCTGTGTAGTGAGGGGGATAAGGGAGCAGCCAGTATCCGCTTCCCAGGGGTGCCAGGCCGGGATCAGGGAGACGGCACAGGCTATGGCTAAGGAGAGCGGAACAGCGGTCACTCCCTCTCCCCCATTCCCGGTACGGACACCGCAGGCCGCTCCCTGGGCTACCCAACCTCCCCCGTCCCAGTCAGCTGTCCTCACCGCTGTCACCGATAATGAGGAGCTTGAACAGATGGTCATAGTCCCGGGCCATGGCGGCGGCCTGTGCAGCTGGTGGGCCGGGTCACCGGGATCCGCGCGTTCCGTTCCGACCGAATCCGCTTCCCGGACAAACAGCCGGAAGTGACAGAACTACCGCGCGCAGTGCGCATGCGCGGGTCCCGCCCACACGAGCCCCACCTGTGCGCGCTCCCTGAGCAGACCCGGCTATGCGAGCTCCCGCGAGTACACAGCGGCAATATATAGACACTAGCTTGCCCGCCATTTTGTATATGATGGGAGCTGCTGCTGCTACTATTTATGGGTGACGGCGTCTGATACACATTTGGAACATGAGCATGTAGATTTAATGTCCCAATCCCATACTGTACATCACTTTTGTGATCTGGAGTCAGCAGTATACACAGCCCGCCCCGCCTCTGGCGGCACTGCCTGTGTGTGTATAATGCATTCTGTTGCCATTGTTTTATCTGCTATCAATGGGGCAGATGTATTAGCAAGAGACAGATGCAAGGGTGATAAGGAGAGATAAACGTCCAGCCAATCCGCTCCTAACTGACTTTTTTTCAAACACAGCCTGTAATATGGCAGTTAGCAGGTGATTGGCTGGACGTTTATCTCTTTATCACCCTGGCATTTATCTCTTATTAAGGATTATAGCTACCCATACACCTCCCGATTCTGGTCGCCGCAATGTGTGCTTTGAGATGCTCGCTCCCACGGCATCTCATCACACAGTACAAAAAGTATGTGCTGCACATACTTTTTGTACTTGCTTTTTATCGCATTGCATGCACAAGGCATGCGATGCAATGCTATTTTAGCCCAGAATGCACGCCGGGATTGGGACGTGTATGGGCAGCTTAATGCATCTGCCCCAATATCCGATATCTTAATATGCACTGCTGTGCATGGGACATGTAGACTGGAGGAGATCAAATCATAGTTGCCTACCCTCCTGCATTGTGCAGGAGACTCCCTGAAATAACAGCAATCTCCCTGTAGAGCACAGGTCTTCAACCTGTGGCCCTCCAGATGTTGTGGGACTACATGTCCCAGCATGTGCTGAGGTTTTTTGGCATGCTCTTACAGGAAAAAATGTGGCAATGCATGTTGGAACATGTAGTTTCACAACATCCTGATATCTCCATCACTGTTGACAACTCGACAATCTACCCTACCCCACAAGCTCGTTGCTTAGGGGTCACCCTCGACTCTGACCTGTCCTTTGTTCCCCACATTAAATCTGTCTCCAAATCATGTTACATGCATCTAAAAAACATATCCAAAATACGACCGTATCTCACACAAGACACTACTTAATCTCTTATCCATGCACTCATTATATCCCGCATTGATTATTGCAATAATCTCCTAACTGGTCTTCCCAAGAACAAACTCTCACCACTGCAATCCATTTTAAATGCTGCTGCTAGGCTGATCTTCCTTGCAAGATGCTCATCGTCTGCTGATCTGCTCTGCCAGTCCCTCCATTGGTTGCCTGTATATTACCGTATTCAATATAAAACACTTCTACTTGCATATAAAGCTATTAACCATACTGCACCAGCATATATCTCTGCACTTATCACAAAATATCTCCCATCTCGACCACTCCGCTCTGCACAAGATTTGCGTCTCTCATCTGAGCGGATCACTAGCTCCCATTCACTATTACAGGACTTTCATCGGGCTGCTCCCATCCTATGGAATGCCCTTCCATGCACAATAAGACTCTCCGCTAGCCTCCAAACTTTCAAGCGTTCCCTGAAAACTCACCTCTTCAGGCAAGCCTATCATATTTAAGTTCTACACGCATAACCCTCTGAGGCACTTATGTATTATATAGCTTCCCTTCTGGACTTGTAACTTGTTGGGACTGCTATGCTATTACTGATGCCTGTCCTTGTGTTTCCCTCCTATATACCTAATAGATTGTAAGCTTGCAGCAGGGCCCTCTAACCTCCAAGTCTGTCTGTTACCCAGTTTGTTTTATCACTGTCTACTATTGTAAAGCGCAACGGAATCTGCTGCGCTATATAAGAAACTGCAAATGGTACTCTTTACCTAGAACGGCGCCCACGATTTTGATCGTGGGCATCGTTAGTAAAAATCGCGGGCATCGCATGCACTAAAAAATCGGGTGCGATGCGACCGACGTGATGCCCGCGATTTCCCATAGGGAACAATGTTAAATGTCCAAATAGGCACCCTGAAGTGTGAAATGGCCCCCACAATTGTTAACGCCACCCCACGATCAACGTGAACCCGAAGCGTAGCGAGCCCGCGAGGGCTGGCAGTACGCGTCCTATGACCTTTTCATACCCCCACTATCCACGTCGGCGTGGAGTTGAGAATAGAAAGTGTGGCGAGCCCGAAGCGTGGAGAGCGCAGCAAGCCCCGCGAGGGGACGCGGACAGCTGTGAAGCCCGCGAGGGGACGCGGATACCTGTGAAGGTATCCGCGTCCCCTCGCGGGGCTCGCCACGCTTCGGGCTCGCCACACTTTCTATTCTCAACTCCACGCCGACGTGGATAGTGGGGGTATGAAAAGGTCATAGGACGCGTACCGCCGCCCCTCGCGGGCTCGCTGCGCTCGCCACGCTTCGGGTTCACGTTGATCGTGGGGTGGCGTTAACAATGGGTGGCCATTATACCCTTCAGGGTGCCTATTTGGCCTCTGTGGCCCATTTAACATTGTTTCCTATGGAAAAATGGGGTCAATTGAGGCATTAAACAGGAAAATCGGGTCAATTGAGACATTTAACATTGTTCCCTATGGGAAATCGCGGGCATCGCGTCGCACCCGATTTTTTTAGTGCATGCGATGGCCGCCCTTCTAGGTAAAGAGTACCCTGCAAATAAATAATAAATAAATAACATCTGGAGGGCCACAGGTTGAAGACCCATGAGTCTTGCAATACCCACATTATGAATTTGTTAAATTAGTTTAGGGAAGAAAAAAAGGTACTTGTGTAGTTTCACGTCGCCCGATATATCGGATGCGATCCTATGCAATTTTTTTACCTGTTCATAACCCCACTATCCACTACGCATGGAGTTGATTTTATATAGTGTGGTGAGCCACCGAGCCCGAAGCGTGGCGAGCGGACGCGGATTACTGCGCTCGCGACACTATATCAAATCCATGCACAGTGGATAGTGGGGTTATGAACAGGTAAAAAAAATCGCTTTGGACCGCATCGATTTATCGGCCGAGAACGCATCCGATATATCGGGCACCGTGAAACTACACAAGTACCGAAAAAAATACATAAATCACTGTATATATATTTAAGGCACAAAGATCTCTAATACCCCTTTTCCACTGACCTGAAAATCCTGGATTTTGTCAGTGTAAAAGGCTACAATTAAAAAATCCAGGGTAAAATTTTTACCCTGGTCACACGCAGGGTTTTTAGCGGGTTTTTCCCAGGTGAAAGTGGAAAGGCTGGCCTGCCCAGCCTTTTATTTATTTATTAACAGTTTCTTATATAGCGCACACATATTCCGAAGCGCTTTACAGAGAATATTTGAACATTCACATCAGTACCTGCCCCAGAGGAACTTACAATCTATATTCCCATCCCCATGTACACGCACACACAGACATTCTAGGGTTAATTTTGTTGGAAGCCAATTAACCTACCTGTATACTTTTGGATTGTGGGAGGAAATCGGAGTAAACCCACATAAGCACGGGGAGAATATACAAACTCCGCACAGTTAGGGCCATGGTGGGGATCGAACCCATGACCTCAACGCTGTTAGGCAGTAATGCTAACCATTACACATCCGTGCTGCCTTTTTCTGTGGGGATATCCAAAAAGCTAATTCAGTGGTTCGCAAACTGTGTGCCGTTGGTACCCTGGGGTGCCTCAGTACACTTGCAGAGGTGCCTTGGATTGGAGGTCCAGGACCAGTTCAAATTGTTCATAGTTAATGTAATAGACAAAACCGGTGCTGGTGGCTGCCAATTATAAAAAATATGGACCAAGTTCTGATACTTTAAGGAGTTGTTTCAAAAAAGATTAGGAACCTCTGTGCTAATTTACTTATTTATTAGCAGTTTCTTATATAGCGCACACAGATTCCGCAGTGCTTTACAGAGAATATTTGACCATTCACATCAGTCCCTGCCCCACTGGAGCTTACAATCTAAATTCCCGGTACTTGTGTATTATAGCGACGCCCCCGATGTACATTGCGCGATGTTTTTATCGCATCGCATGGCATGCGATGCGATTTTGGCCTCCTATGCGATGAAACATTGTATAAGCACCCTAAAGGGTGCTTTTAAGCACCCAAATGGGTGCTTACAATGTTAAATGCACCCCCACGCCACCCCCCCACTATAAACGTGAACCCGAAGCGTGGCGAGCGCAGCGAGCCCGCGAGGGGCAGCGGTACGCGTCCTCCTACCTTTTCATACCCCCACTATCCACGTCGGCGTGGAGTTGAGAATAGAAAGTGTGGCGAGCCACCGAGCCCAAAGCGTGGCGAGCCCCGCGCGGGGACGCCGATACCTGTGAAGGTATCCGCGTGCAAGCCAAAAAAGTATGTGCAGGTATTACTTTTTGTAGTAGATCGCATCACAACTAGTTCAAATCACACACTGTTGTAGCGTATCGCATGTGATTTGAACTCGATGTGATGCAATCTAGTACAAAATCCACCTAGCACAAATAGCACTGTGTGGGCACCTTGTCATTTTTTTGACACGCCTCTGTGGTGTAGCAGTACATGTGTGCGCTTATAGGTGTCACCTTCACAATCTGACACTGATTTGTGGGCAGGGGATGGAGCTGGAGTCTTTATTGGGGAAGGTGATGAGGCTGTGGCTGAGAAAGGTGATGAAGGATTGAGGACAGTGATTAGATGCTGAGGGATGAGGACAATGATTAAATGTTGGGAGCCCATGGAAAGGAAGGCATAGGATCAAGCTTCAATCCACTGTCCTGGTCTGGACTCTTTGGAGGAAGGCAATCATTGGACTTTCTGGAGTGACTGGAGGCTCTTCTCCAGCAATTATGGAGCCCCTCTCTTCTTTGCTCGGCTCTCACCAGACCTTCTCTGCTGGCAAGAGCTGGTGGAGAGGAACTCCATCAATCAGACTGGGATGCGCGTGCGTCCCAGTCTCTCGGCGGCTGGGTAGCAGGGCCGTGCCTGTCTCCGCTTCAGGGAGATGGGCAGGGTTGGGATTTCTCCCCATATATATCTATTTCTCATGGACAATAGCCTTTTACAGGGAGACTCACTGGAAAAATCTGGACCTATAGGAGCCATCCACACATGGGCAATGTGTTTGTTACATATTTATTTTCATTGGAAAGTACAGACATTTCTCTTTCAATGGTCCTGGTGACACAGCTCACATTGGGATGTAGGAGGGTCAGTAGGAGCCAGGCACCTATCCTAAAGCTTTTCAGAAGGGTAGGCTCCTCCCCCTGCATCCCAGACTCTTCAGTTCGTGTTAGGTGCCCAGGGGCAGCCGAAGGATTAGAGATAGTTAGGTGTTTTTTATTATATTAACTTTTACACTTAGCTAGGTAGGCACAGTGTGAGGATTCTCATTAAATCCTCACACTGACAGCGCAGCAGGAGCTGACAGAAGCGCGTCCTGTCAGCTCAATGTGCACAGGGGAGACACTGTCTGGTCTCCCTGCGCGGCGCTTACAGCTTCTATTAAGAAGCTGCCTGGGCTCCGGAGTGCACTGAAGCCGGCTCCACGCTAGGTGGGGGTCATGGGGGACAGGCGCTCCGTGATGGTGGCGGCCATTTTCTGCGGAGCTTACATGCTGAGCTCCTGTTACAGAGGACAGCAGCGTGTCACAGGCGCGTTCCAAGTGGTCCCCAGCAGAGGGGGAGGCACTGGAACAAGGAGATCCTACAGTGGGAGCGGCTGTCTGGGGGTGGTTGGTGCCAAAAGTCACGGACCCCACAGCAGCAGGGACTTGGTCTCTTCCCTCACTCTGGCGCCATTCGGAGGACGCTTGCAGCGGAGCTGAACTGGCTTAGAGATCCTGGCAGAGTGTTTGGATTTCCTGGGCATCGTTTTTCCCACTTCTTGGAAGAAGCTTCAGACAGATAAGTGGCTGTTGTGCATTGGCTCTGTATATAACGCCTGTACATTGTGCACTGTGTCTGTATTTTTGACATCATGTCTGAGCAGCAGTCTGTGGCTTTGGGGGAGGGAGCCCTTATTACATTGTGCGCATGTAGTGTTTGTGCACTAAAATTTGCCCCTGAACAGATGGCCAAGGAGGGTTTGTGTATTACTTGCGCTGGTGTCAGACCCATGGGTAGTGAACCCCAGAGGGTAGAGCAACCGGAACCTGCGTGGGCCAGTGCCCTGGGCAGGTCTGTTAATGCCTTAGTGCAATTGTTGGACAGGCAGAGTGATGTTATGGTATCTTCTCCCAGACCTATGTCATCCTCTCAGCAGTCCTCTGGCTCCTTGCCTCTGACCCAGGCAGATCCTGGATTATTACAGGTTATGCAGGATACTGCAAAAGGGATTAGCAGATTTAATGATTTGCTGGACAGATTTCACAGTGATACTGTGGGGATCCCTAAAAGGTCTTATTCAGTGCCTTTGCTTGCTGTTGAATCTGGAGAGGAGGGAGAGTGCACAGACATCCCCTGGGATCAGGGTGATGATTCTGAGGATACCTCCGCCCCAGGGGTAGATGATTTGATTACTGCGGTTAAGCAGGCTTTAAATATGTCTGATGAGGACAAGACTCCTGTAAAAGGGGTGTTTAAATGGCAGCGTAAGGAAGCTGTAACCTTCCCTGCAGACGAAGGTTTACAGGATCTTCTGGAAGGGGCTTGGAAAATGCCAGATAAAAGGCTTCAGATGCCTAAGAGGTATTTAAGTCTCTATCCCATGCCTGAGGCTCATACAGACCTTTGGGAGAAAGTACCTGTTGTGGATGCTTCTGTGGCACGGCTTTCTAAAGCTACTGTGCTACCTGTCCAGGGGGGTGCGGCCTTTAAGGACCCTGTAGACAAGAAGCTTGAAGGGAACCTCAAGGAAATATTTGAAGGGGTGGGATTTACTCTACACCCCCTTATAGCGTCAGCCTGGGTCTCTAAGGCCATGATTGTTTGGGCTAGCAATTTGTGTACTATTTTGTATGCTGATCCAGGTGTATTGCTGCTAGCTAAAAAGTATGTTCTTGAGGCTGAGGAGGAAGCACTTAAGATGGCTTCCAGAGTATCCACTGTGTCCGTCAATGCCAGGAGAGTCCTTTGGCTTAAGGCCTGGGAGGCGGATAACGAATCAAAAAAGGCCTTAGAGGCGTTGGCCTTTAAAGGAAAGTTGTTGTTTGGTTCTGAGCTTGAATAGATCATTAAGCAGGCCACGGGAGGCCAAAGTACTTTCCTGCCGGCTCCTGCAGCTAAACAAGCTTTCAGGTTTTCAGCTTTTTGGCCTTCCTTTCGGCCCTCCCCCAGAGGGGGTGCGTCCTTTCGAGGACAATCATTCAGGGGAAAATTCCAGTCCTCTAAGGGTAAGGCCCCAAAGTCTAATTTCGGTTCTTTCCACAAGAAGCCGAGCACCAAGGGTGAGGAGAAGCCCTCGGCATGACTGCCTGGGGACTCCCCCATCTGTGGCCAAGGTGGGGGGACGTCTGCGATTGTTCAGGGACGCTTGGGCATTGTTGGATCGGGATCATTGGGTGTTGGACATTGTATCCCAGGGATACAGGATTCCTTTCAAAGGTCTTCCTCCGAGAAGATTTCTGTCCACACCACTGCCAAAGGAGTCTCGGCTCCGTTCTGCTCTTTTGGGGGTGGCTCAGTCCCTTTTAGAGAAAGGAGTGGTGATTCCGGTTCCTCGAGCAAAGTGGAAGAAAGGTTTTTATTCCACTCTGTTTTTGGTGCCCAAGCCAGACGGGTCCTTCAGACCGATCTTAAATTTAAAGTCTTTGAATCTCCATCTGTGGGTAGACCATTTCAAGATGGAATCTCTGCGGTCTGTGCTTCTAAGCCTGGACCGGGGAGAATTGTTGGCGTCCATGGATGTCCAGGATGCATATCTTCATGTGCCTATTCACCCGGAACACCAGGTCCTTCTGAGGTTTGCTATAGGAAACCTGCATTTTCAATTCCAGGCGTTGCCCTTTGGACTGGCCACAGCTCCAAGGGTATTCACCAAGATCATGTCGGTGATGGCGGCCGCCCTCCGACTGAGGGGTATCATTGTGATACCTTATCTGGACGACCTGCTGTTCAAAGCAGAGTCGGCGGAGACCTTGCAGAATCACTCGGAAGAAGCCATCCAGTTTTTGCAGGTTCACGGTTGGCTTTTAAATTTACAAAAGTCTCAACTTGTGCCGTCACAGAGAATCCAGTTCTTGGGGGTGATCCTGGATACCCATTTACATCGGGTATTCCTGCCGGAGACAAAAGCCAAGGACATGTCTCTCTTGGTTCGGGAGATCCTGGGGTCCCCGAATCCATCGGTATGGAGGTGTCTCAAGTTGCTGGGGAAAATGATGGCGACTTTCAAAACGCTACATTTTTCCAGGTTCCACTCCCGAGTCTTTCAGTGGAACATTCTGACGTCCTGGTCGGGGAACACGCAGACCATGAAGTCGGAACGGATAGAACTGTCTCAGGAAACCCGGTCTTCCCTCAAACGGTGGACGGAGGTGGATTCCCTTCAGTGGGGTCGGTCTCTACAGTCCTGGGACTGGCTGGTAGTCACTACCGACGCCAGCCTCAGGAGCTGGGGGGCAGTAGTTCTGGACTTACGGCTTCAGGGCCTGTGGACTACGGAGGAGTCAGCCTTACCGATCAACATCCTGGAACTGCGGGCTGTTTGGATGGTGCTATCCCTGGAAGGAGAAAGATTTCAGGGTCTCCCCTTGTGGATTCAGTCGGACAATGCCATGGCTGTGGCGTACCTGAATCATCAGGGGGGCACACGCAGTAAACTGGCCATATGGGAGGTTTCCCGGATCTTCTTGCGGGCGGAGCAGAAGGTTCCAGCATTATCGGCAATATTCATCCCCGGGGTGAAAAATGTCGAGGCTGATTTCCTGAGCAGGGAGGAGCTGCTCGAAGGGGAATGGAGTCTCAACCCACAGATATTCCAACAGATTACAGTGCGTTGGGGAACCCCGAATGTGGATCTTATGGCATCCAGATTCAACCATCAAGTACCCAGGTTTTATGCCAGGACAAGGCGAAGCGGTGGATGCAATGACTATTCCCTGGGAGGGGAATCTAGTTTATGTTTTCCTGCCGTTTCCAATGCTGGCGAGAGTTCTGAAAAGAATCAAGTCCCAAGGAATCCCGGTGATTCTGATAGCCCCAGATTGGCAAAGGAGGTCTTGGTACTCGAGTGTGCAGAGACTGTCTGTGGATTCGTGGCGTCTTCCTCAGAGGTCAGATCTGTTAAGCCAAGGTCCGTTCTTTCACCTGGATTTAGCTCAGCTAAATTTGACGGCTTGGCTATTGAAACCGCCATCTTAAAAAGCAAGGGTTTCTCAGAGGCTGTGGTACATACTATGGTAAAAGCCAGGAAGTTGGTGTCTTCTGCTAACTACTATAGGGTTTGGAAGAGCTGTATTAGATGGTGTGAGAGACAGAAATCGCATGCATCTAGATTTCGACTTTCAAAGTTGCTTGAGTTTTTGCAGGATGGTTTCTCGTCTGGTCTAAGTCTTCAGTCGCTCAAGGTACAGATTTCAGCTCTGTCAATATATTTCCAGAAAAGGATAGCGACTCTACCGGAGGTGCAGACCTTCCTGCAAGGAGTTTCCAGATTGAAACCTCCCTACAAGCAACCAGTGGCTCACTGGTGCTGGAGTGTCTTCAAAGGGCGCCCTTTGAGCCGTTAAGATCGGCTGACCTTAAGTTCCTTACATGGAAGTTAGTGTTTTTATTGTCCG
This sequence comes from Crinia signifera, assembly GCF_055691185.1. Classification (NCBI taxonomy): domain Eukaryota; kingdom Metazoa; phylum Chordata; class Amphibia; order Anura; family Myobatrachidae; genus Crinia; species Crinia signifera. The sequence continues at coordinate 350,610,783 of NC_139217.1, forward strand.
TTGCCTCTGCAAAGAGGGTTTCGGAGTTGGGAGCATTGTCCTGTATGTCTCATTTCCTTATTTTTCATGATGACAGGGCTGTTCTTCGAACAGTTCCTCAATTTTTGCAAAAAGTAGTTCCTGCTTTTCATTTGAACCAGAAGATAGTTCTGCCTGTGTTTCAACTCCCAGAGGGTTCAAGAAAAAGGGACAAGTTGCGGAATGTGGATGTTGTGTGCGCCTCGCGCATTTATGTGGACAGAGTGAAAGGTGTCAGGAAGACTGATACCTTGCTAGTCTTGTATGATGTGCACAAGATTGGTTGGCCTGCTTCTAAGCGGACGATTGCTAGGTTGTTGCGCTCTGTCATTGCTTTTGCATATACTAAGGTTGGTAGGCCTGTTCCGGCCATGATAAATGCGCATAACACCAGGTCTGTCGCCACCTCTTGGGCAGTTCGTCATGGGGCTACAGCTGAGCAAGTTTGCAGGGCCACCACTTGGTCATCTGTTCACACTTTTGCCAACTTCTACAGGTTCCATGAGTTCGCGTCGGAGGACACATCATTCGGGCGAGCAGTAATGAGAGCTGCAGACCTGAGCGTACCCTCCCAAAGGGCCGGCTCTTGAACGTCTCAATGGGCCTTATTTTGGTTCATTTTTTCTGACAAAATCCTTCTTAGATGGACAAAACCATGTGCACTGCAGGGGGGGCAGATGTAACATGTGCAGAGAGAATTAGATTTGGGTGAGTAATTTTGTTTCTGTGCAGGGAAAATACTGACTGCTTTATTTTTACACTGCAATATAGATCTCACTTTGAAGTAAAACCCCACCCAAATCTAATTCTCTCTGCACATTTTACATCTGCCCCACCTGCAGTGCACATGGTTTTGCCCATCTAAGAAGGATTTTGTCAGAAAGAATGAACCAAAATAAGGCCCAATGTGAGCTGTGTCACCAGGACCATTGAAAGAGAAAAATGGATTTTTGTAAGAACTTACCGTTCAAATCCCTTTATCTGATATGGTCCTGGTGACACAGCGATCCCTCCTTTACGCTCAGTAAGTATGCCAGTGTTCATGATGTTTCATGTTATATATGGTTGAAAAGTTATTTTTTGAAGCTGTGCATATAATATGTGCAGGCATTTGTACTGAGTTAATGTATTCCAGTGGCTTTGCAAGATTGAACTGAAGAGTCTGGGATGCAGGGGGAGGAGCCTACCCCTCTGAAAAGCTTTAGGATAGGTGCCTGGCTCCTACGGACCCTCCTACATCCCAATGTGAACTGTGTCACCAGGACCATATCAGAGAAAGGGATTCGAACGGTAAGTTCTTACAAAAATCCCTTTTTTCTTTTTCAGAAATATTAATAAAAAATGAATCTCCAATCAAAATACCCTAATTAACAGAATGGTGATGGACATTTCTTGGGCTACTGTGATACTGCATATCATTTGTCATTGCTAAATAAAATGCATACATGTAATTTTATGCCATATATAAATGAGTCAGGGTCAGACAGTAGTAAAATAAAGGAGTCAATAAAAGGGTTGGTGTAAAGCTCTGGCTTTAGTACCATAAAAAATTCAACAATTAGGCACAGGCCCTACACATTATTTACTTTTAGAGCCGATCATATTGAGCATCTGTTTTTTTCCATTCAGTGAGGGAAGGAAAATTGTCCATAGAAAAAAGAATACACTGTCTATATATAGAGAACTATCCATGGGGCATCCTCCTCTATGCTATGCCAAGGACAATACAGGAGATTACTAATGCACAGAGCACTTTGTAAAACCTCTGTGCATCAGTAATCTCCTATATTGTTCTGGTCATAGCACAGAGGAGGCTTAACAATGTTTCTAATGATGGGATATTCAATGCAATAAACCTGTTTAATCACATTTTTGTTCTTAGTTTTATTTTTGTTCGATAAATACAATATTTAATATACAATACACATACTTAGTACTACTCTATCTACACGTGAAAGTGAAATGGATTACTGGCAACAGGTAAGCAATAAAGCTAAATTACTTAGCAGATGGGCACATACTAAGCACCTACATACTAAAGATACTACACAGCATTGCATTACACCTCTGTTAGCTCTATCAATACACTTGTTAACTAACTGGAGAACACACACAATATAAAAGTAGATGTCCAAGGCCACACCTCTGATACTCAAAAACAGACAAATCAGACCAATTGGTTAAATTAATTGGTACTTGTTTCCTAGAACGGCCACAATCGTGAGTGATCGTGGCTCTTAATTAAGGGACACGATCCTCACGATGTGGCCGATTTTTAACAATTTTTTCACTTTGATTGACAGAAATCGGGTCAATCGGTCGGTCGCGACCAATTAAAATCGGCCGCGATGCGACCGACCGATTGACCCGATTTTTCCATAGACTTCAATGTTAAAAAATCTTTTAACATTGAAATCGGTCGGTCTTGTGCCATTATAATGGCACAAGATGAGATGGACTTGATTAAGTCCATCTCACATAGGGAAAAATGATAAAAAAGGTGAAATGGGCCAATATGACCCATTTCACATTTTTTATGTGCCCGCCATGACCCCACGATAGACGTGAACCCGAAGCGTGGCGAGCGCAGCGAGCCCGCGAGGGGCGGCGGTGCGCGTCCTCCGACCTTTTCATTCCCCTACTATCCACTAGGGCGTGGAGTGAGAATATAATAGTGTGGCGAGCGCAGCGAGCCACCGAGCCCGAAGCGTGGCGAGCGCAGCGAGCCCCGCGAGGGGACGCGTATACCTGTGAAGTTAAACGCGTCCCCTCGCGGGGCTCGCTGCGCTCGCCACGCTTCGGGCTCGGTGGCTCGCTGCGCTCGCCACACTATTATATTCTCACTCCACGCCCTAGTGGATAGTAGGGGAATGAAAAGGTCGGAGGACGCGCACCGCCGCCCCTCGCGGGCTCGCTGCGCTCGCCACGCTTCGGGTTCACGTCTATCGTGGGGTCTAGCACACTTATTAACATTTGGGGGGGCAATTTAAAAAAATCTGGTGAAAAAAAAAAAAAAATCGGGTGAAAAATCGGCCGATCGGATCGGTCGCATCGTATGCGACCAAATTGCATGCGATGCGATCGATCCGATTTTTTATCTTACGACCACAATGATCTAAATCGTTGTGGCCGTTCTAGGAAACAAGTACCAATTAATTTGATTTAAACCAATTTGTCTTATTTAAAGTTTTTGTAATTTGTACAGCATTTTGGAGCAAATGGACATTTCTCTTTTGCAATCAACCAGATTGGACAATAAATCTGAAGGTGCGTACACACCACCCAATTTATTGACCCCGTTTGATTGCATGCATCGTACTGTACGGGTGATCCTCAGACTGCCCAGGCAATGTAAGTGCGCCCACCCAGTTATGACATCAGGCAGGATAGATCGGGCAGTTTGTATGGATACCACACTACTCGATCCGAGGACAAATTTATCTGCAGTGCTGCAGCTCTGATCCGCAACAGAGATCTGATCTATCATACCCCCCCACCCTCGCAACATTCTAATAGCTCCAAGCCCCCCCCGCTGCCGAACTGGAATTTAAAAAAATAATAATCAGCAGCATACGGTACAGAAGGCAACGGGCCCCACGGACTGGCTTGGGCCCTAAAGCACTGCACCACCAGTAATTCCGCCCCTGTATGTATGACTGGAGTAAGCAATGTGTCTAGAGTAAATCACACGTCAGGGAAAATTTACTGAGATGAGCGTTCTATTAAATATGGAATGTTGCCGATAACAACCATTCATATTCTACTGATTTATTTAGAAGATTTAAGGTAGAATCTTATTGGTTGCTATGGGCAACATCCCATCTGCAATAGAGCTTAGTAAATTTACCATGTCATGTTTTCAAACCAAACTATTTTCAAAATAAATCTTTCAGATTCAAAATGAACTTTAACTAAACTGCATTTCATTGAATTAAAAAACACATAATGTGCTGTGTTTAGTAAGCAATGCATAACAGCATGTGACATCTGACTAATTTGTGAGGGATGGAGATTTGGCAGGGAGTATAAGAGCATGGACTAAGCAGAGTGAAAATGTAATAAATAAAAGCTCATTTGAAAATGAGATTACACAGTAGTGGTCAGAATTGGATTACTGGTGAGAGCAAGTCGTGGATTTCATCCTTTACTGAATTAAACCAAGAATAATTAGAAGATGTTAACTTAATCCAAGCAAACAATATATTTTTTTATGAACAGAATGTTTGGACCTTTACTTTAAAGCTGACTTAACTAGTTTTCTCAGTCCTGTGCTGAGCGAATTTTTGACATTTGTGTTCCTCACATTCTAACATCAAATTACAATTTTTTTTTTCACCAGAAGACATTGTTTTATTTCCAAAAGATACCACAGTAGCGCAAGCAGGGGGGGGGTTTCTGAGTACCCAGAACCCCCCCCAGGAGTCTAAGGGACCTAGGCTGAAAGCTGAGGGTCCCCTCTTTCCAAGGGTGCAAGAATTAAAAAAATCGGCCCATGGGTTCGGAGATATCTGACTTCAAAGTGTGGTCCCCATCCAAGCCTTTTCTTGAGGGTAAATTCCAAAACCTTTGATGGACACTAGTAGCTTGTCTCTACTGTGCCCAGAACCAGAGATATCAGCCTTCCAGCAGCTGGTTACTGCTCCAGCTCCACACACCTGGTATGTAGTTTTATATACTCGTTGACAGATTGCTCTGCCTTCTGAACTCTGATCCCCTAGTCCGCAATACCATTTGGTAGGTGGGATTCTCTTGTTTTTAATTCCAAAAGCTAAGAAATCTAGTTCCGGGAACTGGAGATATCTGCAGTCAAGCAAGCTGTCCTCCCACCAGAAAATTATAAATAATAAGCCCACTCCACTATACACCCCTCCTCTGCGTATTAAACATCCTCTACCACCCTGGAAGTTATGTATCAGGGCCCCTTCATTCAGCCCAATGCCCCCTTCTCCCACCATCTATGCAGTAAAGGGGTAATTAGTGGAAATTACTGATCCAGGCCCTACATGCTGATCGGTTGATATAATACCCCCTACCACCCGCGGGACATCAAAGCTTCCCCCACCCCTACCGCTGGAGGATCGGTAGGGGCCCCAATACATTGCTATGCCCAGGGGTCTACACTGCTGTTGACACCCCTCTATATGTGTGTGTGTGTATATATATATATATATATATATATATGTGTGTGTGTGTGTATATACATATATATATATTTTAATTATTATTATTTATATACATTTGGTCTATCTTTAATACTTTAACTGACCCGGCACATACTGGGTCACCTAAGTGTCCATCTCCGTGCTTTGCTCCGCCTCTCTGGAAACCCCCTTCTGAAAATCCTGCGTTTGCCCCTGCACTAGAGAGCTTTTACTGTCGGACAAGCCATTTTTATTTATTTTTTAATAAAAAAAGCGTTGTTTTTCTTTTTAATTTGAAGCAAAAAAACAAGTACCATTTATACCCCTTTAACATTGCAAATGGCGGGTTGCAATAGGGTCACTGACGTCAGACGGAGCAGTGGCGCATCATCAGGGGAGGAGGCAGCGCTTGGAGCGGACGATGTCCCCAAGAACTTCCTGCTCCATAGTGTGAACAGGACCTGGGTCACCCGTTCACACTGCATAGCAACCCTGGATTAAACCTTCTTTAACCCCTTCAGTGGTGTTTTTTTTTTTTTTTTAAGTAGCGCTCCCTACAGGGCGAGTTTTTTATGGGGAGCGCTCCCTAAAAAAAACCCCCACCACACTCTCCCTGGGTCCAGGCAGCGCAGCTGAACTGTGAATCAGCCACTGCCCGTCCCTGCTCCCGGCAGCCAGCTTGTCATAAGCCGATGCCGGACAGGACCATACAAAAGCCGGAGGGGAGGAGGAGGTGCTGCAAAGGGGAGGGAGCCCGGCTCTAAACAGTCCCGAGAATTTTTCGGGCTTGCCAGACTGGGCACTGAGGTACAGCCTGGAAAATTCTCGGGATTGCCACTGAAGGGGTTAAACATGGGTCATAATGCTGGACCCAGGAAATTTAAAAAGTCCCTTTAAGATCGCACAGAAACCCAGGTTAACCCTGCATCGACCCAGGTCATTTTTGTAATGTTAAAGGGGTAATGGAAATACTTTGTTGTCTTGATTACCTTTGTATAACTCAGCAGTATTCTACATTTAGGTTTTCATAACAAAAATCTGCAAATGAAAATAATTTTAAATTTTTCCATTTTTCGATTGGTAGCAACATCCCATGTGAAATAGAATGCCCATCTTAGTAAATTTCCCTCATATCTGGTGATCAGTAGAAAATAAGTACTAGGGGTCTTCATCATTGGAAAGAGGGGACCCCATACATGTAAGGAGGCCAGGGTCAATGATTTTTCTGTAATGTAATGTAATGCTCATTAGGCATTAACTTCTATTGGGACATTTAGTTTAAAAGGGAACCATGGAATTGTCTTGTTTCAAAATACAAGATAGCTTGAGTATCTCAGATATTGACCAGAATGCAACAAGTAACCATACAACATTGGTATGCAGAAGAGCATCCCTGAGTGCACACCTTGGTAAACCATAAATAATATGGGTGACAGCACCCACAGTAACAGTTTGTACCAGTATTATTGGGTACTTGTTTCCTAGCACGGCACCCATCACATCGTATACCATAACACTAAATAAGAGATACGATGGTATGCGATGTGATGTTGTACAATAAAATATCGCATTGTATGCCATACAATGGCTTACGATGCGATCGTATACGATTTTTGATTGTACAAGCAGCCTGATAGGTCCTTACAATGTAAAATGGCTCCCCATAGTCAATGCTACCCCCAGAATCAACGGCAACCCGAAGCGTGGCGAGCGCAGCCAGCCCGCGAGGGGCGGCGGTACGCGTCCTCCAACCTTTTTATAACCCCACTATCCACGTCGGTGAGGAGTTGATTTTATATAGCAAGCAAGGGGACGCGGAATACGAGCCCGAAGCGTGGCGAGGGGACGCGCAATACATGTAAAGTAATCCGTGTCCCCTCGTGGGGCTCGCCACACTATCTAAAATCAACTCCACGCTGACGTGGATAGTGTGGGTATGAAAAGGTCAGAACACACGTACCGCTGCGCTCGCCACGCTTCGGGTTGGCGTTGATCGTGGGGGTGGCGTTGACTATGGGGGGCCATTTAACATTGTAAGGACCCATCAGGGTGCTTGTACAATAAAAAATTGTACCGCTATATTGCATGCGATTGTATAAGCTGTAATACAAACAAAATCGGGGGCGCCGTGCTAGGAAACAAATACCTATTATTGTTGCTAAGGACTAAATGCTGTCCCCGGACTGGTCTTTCTTCTTGGACACAAGCATTCATACTGTCTCCAATATGCACCAAATCCACTTCCTACATAAAGGTCGCATAATGAAGGCAGTATGATGGATGGTGAGATCACATGATTATACTACAGGGCCACAGATGGAGAAAGCAGTATCCGGTCACATTAGTGTAGTGAGTAATGACATTTTGCCTACTGTACATAAGAATGGAAACTGTAATGGGATACACATATACTTATGCATTTTATTCAGACTAAAAAATACTTGACGATGTATTGTACCATATATGCTAATTGGTTTCATAATGTGGAAAATTTATATATTTCCTAATAAAAGTATAATTGTATTTGTATCTAAAGGCCCCCATATTCTAGGTAGACTTCTCCTGGTAGAGAAGTCACCTGGGAACCTCCGGGGAGGCAGGCCACATGCAATATATTGCCTACTTGGCTTGGCTGCGATCTAACAGATCTCACATGCGGCCGGTGTGACTTGCAGGCTCAGAGTGTTAGATCGGTCGTTTAATTACTGTAAATCATATCACATCGTTCATTATGCCTGCACACGGAATGATTTGTGCCGAATCGCGCATGATAGGTCGTTTATCTTTCCACCTGCTGAAGGGATAAGTGAGCTAGATGAACGACCATTGGGTACACGCAGTGGATCATGATCATGCCCTTAGTTTTTAAACGATTGGTTGTTCTGATCAGTTGAAAACGGCCATATAGTTTAAAATTCTTACAGTGTGTGGGCAGCTTAAGTGTATATGGTCATCTATTCCACGGTGTAGGAATCTCTGTGTAGGGTTATATAGAGCAGAAGGAACATATACCTATATCTTGCCATGACTAATATCTGGAAGAGGTATTAGACTTATTTGCTTCAGAGAGGACGATCTTCCGCTACAAGTAGCTCTCTTACAAGTAACTACCTTACAAAGAAAGAAAAAATGCAATCATGTGTATGAACTTATCAGCACATCTGTATAACACGGAATAAGATAGCTAGATATAAAAAAAACCCTCATATAATCTTGCTATGCCCAACACACATAATAAAAAATCTTCTATGAGCACTCAAACAGAAATGTATATTGCTCTGTATTTTTGTGTACAATAGTGGCATACCCTAACTATAATGTTTTATAGTCCCTATACATTGTAAGCTCGCAGCAGGGCCCTCTTACCTCCAAGTCTGTCTGTTGTTACCCAGTTTGTTTTATTACGGTCTACTATAGTAAAATGCAACGGAATCTGCTGCGCTATATAAGAAACTAAATAAATAATAAAATGACCCATATTGTCAGTACTGCAAGGAAATCTGTATATAAACATTGGCGGTGTAATTTACAATGCTTTGCGCGCACACACACACACACACACACACACACACACACACACTGCTGTATCCTAGCACATTTGGGCCTAAAACATTCACATTTATCAACGGTCATACTAATAGAAGCAGCAGAACTATTCCCCATGGGGCTTGGGGAAAAAAAATAAATAATCTGTGTCCGTGTTCATTCCAGATTCTAAGGGTTAAGGCTCGTTACCACCATAATTTACCAGGTTTGAAAAAGGGGCTATAATTGAATAGCCCCTAGCATTAAACCATCTTTTTTACCCACTGCAATTTGCAGCATCTAATTGGATTGCTCAGCTGCAGTACTTTATCTCAGACATATACCCCTTTTACACCAGAGCCTCAACCCGGGTTATTGGCGCACTACTCTGGGTTGGGGCTTGGTGTAAATGGGGCCAAAAAATACACTGCTCAAAAAAAAATAAAGGGAACATTAACATAACACATCCTAGATCTGAATGAAATAGTCTTATTAAATACTTTGTTCTTTACATAGTTGAATGTGCTGACAGCAAAATCACACAAAAATGATCAATGGGAATCAAATCCATTAACCCTTGGAGGTCTGGATTTGGAGTCACACTCAAAATTAAAGTGGAAAAACACACTACAGGCTGATCCAACTTTGATGTAATGTCCTTAAAACAAGTCAAAATGAAGCTCAGTAGTGTGTGTGTGTGTGGCCTTCACGTCCCTGTATGACCCTCCCTACAACGCCTGGACATGCTCCTGATGAGGTTGCGGAAGGTCTCCTGAGGGATCTCCTCCCAGACCTGGACTAAAGCATCCACCAACTCCTGGAAGTCTGTGGTGCAACGTGGCATTGGTGGATGGAGCGAGACATGATGTCCCAGATGTGCTCAATTGGATTAAGGTCTGGGGAATGGGCAGGCCAGTCCATAGCATCAATGCGTTTGTCTTGCAGGAACTGCTGACACACTCCGGCCACATGAGGTCTAGTATTGTCTTGCATTAGGAGGAACCCAGGGCCAACCACACCAGCATATGGTCTCACAAGGGGTCTGAGGATATAATCTCGGTACCTAATGGCAGTCAGGCTACCTCTGGCGAGCACATGGAGGGCTGTGCAGCCCCCCCCCAAAGAAATGCCACCCCACACCATTACTGACCCACTGCCAAACCATGCTGGAGGATGTTGCAGGCAGCTGAACATTCTCCTTTGCGTCTCCAGACACTGTCATGTCTGCTCACTGTGAAGAGCACAGGGCTCCAGTGGCGAATTTGCCAATCTTGGTGTTCTCTGGCAAATGCCAAATGTCCTGCATGGTGTTGGGCTGTAAGCACAACCGCCACCTGTGGATGTCGGCCCCTCATACCACCCTCATGGAGTCTGTTTCTGACCGTTTAGACACATGCATCGAGTAGACACATGCACATTTGTGGCCTGCTGGAGGTCATTTTGCAGGGCTCTGGCAGTGCTCCTCCTGTTCCTCCTTGCACAAAGGCGTAGGTAGCAGTCCTGCTGCTGGGTTGTTGTCCTCCTACGGCTTCCTCCACATATCCTAATGTACTGGCCTGTCTCCTGGTAGCGCCTCCATGCTCTGAACACTACGCTGACAGACACAGCAAACCACCTTGCCACAGCTCGCATTGATGTGCCATCCTAGATGAACTGCACTACTTGAGCCACTTGTGTGGGTTGTAAACTCCATCTCATGCTACCACTAGAGTGAAAGCACTGCCAGCTTTCATAGGTGACCAAAACATCAGCCAGAAAGCATAGGAGCTGAGAAGTAGTACATACATTATTTAAACCACTGAATGATTAAGCTTTTCTGATGTGCCTCAAGTGACATAAATAAATGTATATAACATACACAATGGCAGAAATGCTATGGAATATTGGTCTGTCCATTACAACCAGCAAAGATTATGGAATGAAACGCTGATTAATGTAACCAAGAAAGAATGACTTCTTATACATGCCTTACAATATAAATATTTGCCAGAAATGACCTTAGGACTTGGTAACTGCGTTGCTTCTTGTGAGTTCAAGCCTACAGTATATCTGAGTCACAGGATTTCTTGCAACCCAACACCCTTTGTGGTTATTTGCAGTGGCTGCAGTTCCCTAGGTGAGATCACTCACCACACCCAATTCTTATGTCCAGGTGCTAGTGGTTACTTCATTTGCTGTATATATAAAACATATTGTTAGGTATCTTAATGCTCCGGTGTCCACAATCATGTTCTTCATACTTCCACTTTGTGTAGCAATGTTGGTAAAGAGATTTAAGCTTCACTGCTTTCTATCTGTAAGCTGATTGAATGCTAGCATCCTGACCATGGTGATTGTATGGCTTGCCTCTCACCTCAAATACTGAGTTAAGGGGTGTACACACAGGACAGAGCACCATGTGTAATTAAGATGTAGTTAGCCATCAGATATTATACGACGAACTACACCACGTCTTTCTCAGCCGCAGCCAAATACACAGTGCAGGTGGTGTCTAGTGAAAATATTCTTGCCTGTACAGGTTGAGTATCCCCTAACCGTGCATCCCGTATCCAAATTATTCCAAAAACGGTGTTTTTTTGGAACAATTCAAATTTGTTTTTGTCCCCCCCCCCCCCCCAACCCTTTTTTAATACCAAGTCCCCAGGCATCCATGGCAGGCCTTCAACATCCTCTCCGGCGTCTCCAGCGGTCCCAGGAGTGCTTTGCATGATGTCACCGGCGCGCCTGGGAACTCGCGCAAAGCACTCCTGGGACCACCGGAGACGGTGCTGAAGGCCTGCTGTGGATGCCGAGGGACCACCGAGCACCACCAGGGGCAGGTAAGTATGCCTAAAACAATTTTATTCCAAAAAAACGGAAAATTCCCTTAACCGGAATGCTTGCGGTCCCGAGCATTTCGGATAAGTGATACTAAACCTGTACTGTCTATTTGGCTGGGTGATAGCAACGCTGAGGGTCCGTGTATCACTAGTGCCCTCTGTGTGCACACGGGACGATTCTGCCTAAACCTTGTAGGCGATTTTGATGATGTAGTCAAAATGACCTGAAAGAATCACCCCGTGTGTACACAGCTTTAGAATAATTTCAAGATATTCTACTGTATCATCCATCTATGTCGCAGTTAGGAGCTGCACCCCACTGCATCCTGTGTCAGAAATGCACACCAGCCCAACACGCTCAACATGACAAATGGTCATATGTGTATTATTATTATTTTGAAAGCATTTTTTGGAAAGGTTGTACAGGGTACAGAAATTAATATTTATTTTAATTAAACTTCTGGAAAGCCAATAGTTTCTGTGCACTACACAAAAAGTGCACTTTTAGAAACAAAAACCATTTAGTAGATATTCAGAGGTGAAATGTTGATGCAGCCAATATGGTTCCCAATCACGTCAGGATAGTTTCATCAATCTGTTCAGTGGAGTCTGGCTGGGCTGCCAGCTTCTTCAACGTGCGGCGGTTACATTCATTCAGCATTTCTATGCTGGCCGTGTCCAGTATCTTGGTCATATCCTGCAGAAACACAAAATATATATAATACCAGCATTAGATACAAATCTTCATATGAAGAATATTTCAAGGAATACTTCATCATCACTTAAAAAAAAAAAAAAAATTAGATAGATACAGATGTACAACCACACTCGCCATTCCTAAGAATGGGGTGCAAACAGCACCCACACTTCCCAGGTTGGGGTGCAGTGACCTGTGATCACACACGCTAGTAAATACAAATACAGGGGGCTCAGCACTCACCATAATTAACTAACTCAACTTAATTATTTGTATATTAAGGTGAGTTAGTTTATTATGCTGAGATAGATAGAATCTGCTAGCCAATGGTTTTGTTTTAGGTTTCATAACATTTAGTGTCTGCCTTTGGAGAAAATAAAATGCACAGATTTCACATGTGAAGTTACAGAAGCACTGAGAGAAGACTACTTCTCCTCAGTTTGCTTTATCCTTTTTGAGGAGCAGAGTCAGTTACCAAACAGCAGGGGCGGAATGGGATGGGGAACCAGCTCTGGAAATTCCTGGAAGCAGCCCCCACGGATGTTGGGTCTGTGGAGTGGGTGGGGTCTATTGAAGGGGCGGAATCCCTCCTCATAGGGCCAGATTCTGAGTTGGACACAGTTGCAGCCATCCTTGTGTCTTTTCCTACAGTGGGGTCTATGACTTTATGCTAATTCCACTACAATGCCCTTCCCTGGTGTCATGGGTGAATTGGGAATTTAAAGTGGACTGCAATTTTTTTGGTACTTATGTAGTATCTGGGCTGCCGATTTCTAAATCGGGTCGGATCGGGAGATCGCATCGCATCGCATGCGACCATGCGATTCGATGCGATGCCCCGATTTTTCCATAGGAATCAATGTTAAAATGGACTGAGTCTATTTTAACATGGAATTCAATGGGAAAAATGGGTCCTTTTCATACCCCTACTATCCAAGTGGGCATGGAGTTGGATATAAACCTGTGGCGAGCGTAGCGAGCCACCGAGCCCGAAGCGTGGCGAGCGAAGCGAGCCCCGCGAGGGGACGAATACCGTCCCCTCGCGGGGCTCGCTTCGCTCGCCACGCTTCGGGCTCGGTGGCTCGCTACGCTCGCCACAGGTTTATATCCAACTCCATGCCCACTTGGATAGTAGGGGTATGAAAAGGACCCATTTTTCCATAGGAATCATTTTAACATTGATTCCTATGGAAAAATCGGGTCATCGCATCCGATATCGGATGCGATGCGATGCGATGCGATATCGCATCGCATCGCATCTGATTGTATGCCTTAACTTAAGGCATACAATCAAAAAATCGGCAGCCCAGATACTACATAAGTACCATTTTTTTTTCCAAAAACTGTCTCTTTTCTACGCCCACATCTTCAGGCTGCATCATCTACCCCCTAACACACCCAGTCTGTCATCCTCTAATCTCTCCTGGCCACAGGAGGTCCTGTGGGTTCGCCGACCCACCAGGAATCTTCACAGTGATTTAAACTGCCAATTCACCTCCGCCAAACAGAATCAAGACAAAAAACGACATCATGACAACTTAAGAAATTGAAAAATGAGAGGGAAAAACAGTGGAAAAGATAAATCACCACCTTCTGGCTGCTGGGCACATGAACTGATGTTACTATATGGGTCAACAAGTTTAAACACTTAATATTTTACTGTGGCTATCACTTCAGTGAGGTAATCTATTCACTCAGGTCCACACTGCTGCTCAGAATCAATACTTAATAGTTGTGACCTCTGGAACACCAGCTGCTGACATGTGAAAGTTATTCAAAACGATGAACTGAAGATCAATAACTCCAGTCTACTGAGCTCTACAATGTTCCTGAATCTGTATCTGGCGTGTTGCTGAATAGACTGTGTACAAATATTTGAGGTGAAACACAGCCAGAAAATCTGCACACACCAAAGGACTGGTGAAAGCTATGCAGGTGTGATTACAGCTGCAATGCACCAAGTGGTATCAGTGTTTAAGAATGCTGAAAGTGGGCATTTCAGACTTCGCACATTCAGAAGCTCTGATGGTGGGCCTTTGGGTAATGCGCATGTGCTGGGCACAGCAGCAAATGTCTTTGCCCTTGCCAAGCCACTCACAATCTGTCTGACAAAATGGACACACCCATAGAAATGATAGTAGTGCCTGGCCGAACGCAGGCTTTCCTATGACTGCTAGGGGTGGGTGCATGATGTCGACACCCGCGATGAAATCTCTTAAATCCTCAGAGCGGTCGAGTGACTCCCGGGTCATGTGGCAGCTGCAAGCGGCAGAGACAGGAGGCAAAATCATTCGATTCTAAGTAACCATCAAATGATTTTTCTTCTGTGTGGGTGCACAGGGGCACAGACGTGCGGGTGGCGTTAACATGCTTGCCGGACTCCAAGCACTTGCAGCCCAGCGAGCTGGTCTGAATCGGGCCCTTAGTCCCACAAACCTATGGGCCAGACACGAATGAGCAATTTTAATAATTCCACTAAAGTAGTTATCTATTCCTCAACTCCACAGTACCTTACTCAAAAAAAGTCATAGTGACAGGTAATAGGTTGGTCTGACCCGGTTGTGGTATATTTGGACAAGTACAGCCACTGATTGTCCAAGTTGAAACACTTAAAAAAAAGAACTGTAACTTCCATCATATGAGGGCCAAAATACCTGCCACAGTGTGTGCAAACCTGGTCAAGAACTACAGGTAACGTTTGACCTTTGTAATTGTCAACCGAGGTTTTAACTACTGTATGCTGCGTTTATATATTCTCTGCGTACTTGTGTGGGTTTCCTCCTGGTACTCCGGTATCCTCTCACAATCTAAAAATATACTGGTAGCTGTGGCGTAGCCACTGTGCGGCAGACCCTGCTGTGGCAGCGAGGCGCTGAGTAATGTGGGCGCCAGGGTCTGCGGGAGCTACTGACCTGCCTTATACTGTCGCCGCGTTTGTGGCCAGGACCTACTTTGTCTGCGTCCCGGCGCTCCTAGCCTCTTCCTAGCTCCTTATGACAAAATGTCCCTCAAAAAATGGCCGCCCCCTTACAGCAGACAGTATTTAGGATGCTAGAGGGGGCAGCAGCGGCCTCCTCTAGTATCCTTCAAAACGGTCAGCTGTAAGGGGGCGGTCATTTTTTGAGGGACATTTTGTCATAAGGACTCGGAGCCTGGAAGAGGCTAGGAAAGTAGATCTGCGGTCCCCACTCCCAGCCACGAACGCGGACAGATAAGAGAGGAAGGGGAGGGGGGGGGGGCGCTAAATTTGGCGCTACGCCACTGACTGCTAGGTTAATTGGCTCCCAACAAATTAACCCTAGAATGTGTGCGTTTACAATGGCATGCGATGCGATCCGACCCGATTTTTTATTGTACAGGCACCCTGATTGGTGATTACTATGTTAAATGCACCCCCATTGTTATCGCCACCCCCACTATCAATGGCTACGATATTCAGTTGTATGGCATCATATACATTGTAAAGCAACGCATGCCATATGCCCGCATGCGATGCACCCTAATGGGTTTTTTCAATGTTAAATGGTCCCCCTATGCGCCGTGATAATACACAAGTACCGTAGATTCTGATTGGTTGCCCATAGCAATAATCACATGTGAAGTAGAATACACATCATAGTAAATTTCCCCCTATATTTCCTATATAAAAGGTAAACATTACAGGTCATTATGATGACTAAAAATATTTGCTTTGCCAATTTTTACCCCTTTTTTGACAAATTCATTTGTGTTGACTTTCTTGTGTTTCATTTCGACCTTCTGTCATTGCTGACTATTCTTAGGTGTTTAGCTAGTCACTGTCAACCTAGACATTGTTGACTGGTTAAGGTCTGACTCAAGGGGAGGTATATGCTCAATAGATGTATGAAGCAGTGAAAAGAGTGGAAAAATATGCCAGTGGAGACGTTACCCACGGCAACCAATTAGTTGCTACCTATAATTTTATAGAATGCACTGGATGTTACTTCACAGCTAATTGGTTGCCTCTATTAGAAAAACATGTTATTCCCAAAATGTAAACAAATCAGAAAGGCCCCAATCCATTAGTCAGATCCAATACCCCTTGAGCTCCTTGGGGGCGGGATGTTGTAACATCTGTAGCCCTGTTTGCCGCCTCTTCGCCGGCCACCGCATTATTAATAACGGCATATGCTCTAACATATGCCGTTATTAACGCAAGGGACAGCTCTTGCGATAAGAGCTGTCCCTTGCACATGCGCAGAGTGACGCGCTGGCTGCAGGGCATGCTGGGAGGGATCCGTGACGGAAAATAAAACTAAAAAAATAGACATCTGGAGCGGTATTCAATGCCCTGATGGCAAACTGTTGCGTACAGAAGTGCCGATAGCTCGCCATCCGGGTATTCAACGAATCTGGTTCACACACCGGTTTCCTCCTTGCCTGCTCCCTGAGATGAGGTGGAAATGGCAAATGTGGCCATTAAAATGGCGCGGCTCACTGGGGTTTGACGGCGAGGAGGGCATATTTTCGGGGAGGAAAATGTCATCCTCTCCATACAAACCCCCTCGCTGGTGGCATTGACTACCCCCTAAGCCACGGCTCACTGAATTTAGGTGTAAATCACTGAAACCAAATAGGACTTCACTACAGAAAACATACACAGGCCAGATAATAGATAGCGTGTGAATGCAATGGATTAGTGGGAACCTTGCGTTTACCTATAATGCTAGTAAACAAGACCTCTTGCCTGGGTAGTATTTCTGTTCTTGGTGCCATGCCTGCTGTGGGCACCCAGAAGAAAATATACCAGAGAACAAATAAATGAATAAACAAAATCTGGTATTATTGTACTGAATAATGAGAGCCAAGAATGGTTGTTTCCAAAATAAATTATTTTCCTGTTGTTTTTCAAATGCAAATGACTTGTGCCATTACTAACAAATGTAGGGAGCTGCATAGCTGAACACATATTAATCTGATAAACCTTGCTCTTGGTTCTTTAATATGTGTTCCAACCATTTCTCAAAATTCTAATTGTTTTTTTCTTATTGATCCCCCTGGTAACCTAACTCATGAAGTGCTATTTAGCTATGCCACCCATATCATGTACCTCACATCATGGATTCTGCATTGCAAGGAAACTACTGTTGCCGTTTCAGAGGCTTCACAACAAGTCTTGTCATTGCCTAGTCCAATATATTTGTTAATGTACAATGTGACAGATTTCAATAGTCAGCAGGCAATGTACACTGTACACCCAAACAACCTGTCTGCCTAATCTCCCAAGTAGCATTATACTACTGGCAACTGCATTTATTAATGTTGGGATTTTAAAATGAATAGGAAAACACAGCAACCCTGCGACAAAGCTCTCTGTGAGCACAGTGTTATCCTTACACAGGAAGATTTTATGATTGCTGTAGACATTTTCCAGTACGAAGTATACTCAAACATCCATTCAGTTTATTAAAATGTCCATGTGGAAAGCTGGACATAGGCTACCAGAGAATTACCATAATATTACCATCCAAAATGGCAGAGGAGAGAAACGAAATGTAGGTAAGTTAACTTAAAAACTGTTGCCGGAAAAATGGCAGCCAGAAGCATTAAGTAAAATAAATGATGCTGGAGAAAGTGCGTGCTAGAGCAACAGATTCAGATGAAAAAAATGTTACTTCACGGGCAGGGATGCTGGAACCGGAGATAGATGCTGATGTGCATGTGGTGTGGAAGAGGCTGCTGGGAGTGACACGCCATCATTACATCACACTCCCTGGTCTGTCTGACTCCTGCCATACCTTCTCTGTTCTTATGCCTCACACAGAAATACAGGTGAGTGCAGTTGCCAGTGAATAGGGGAAGGACTAAGGAAGGCCTGCAATGGAGGAACCAATCACAGTATCTCTACAGCCCACTTAGGACATCCCAAGCTGCACAGATCTAGGTTTATATAAAATAATTAAACAGAAGGTGCATGGATGCAATGAGCAAACATTCTACATGTGCAGCTGTATAGGAAAACAAGTGGGGGAAAAAGAGGGGGAGGAGGTTGATGTTTTGGAAGTACATTTGAAATCGCCTGACCTCCTGTCACTACATTCTATACCACACTTATGATGGCAAGCTTTCATTTTAAATTCATTGGGTACTCTAAGCTTACAAAAGGAGCTTTCTTACGGTCCATACACACTGGGCGATTATGCCCAGCGTGTATGGCCAGCAATGACTGCTGTCATCGCTGGGGGGAAAGCCGCTCAGTGCATACACACTGAGCGCTTTCCCCCCAGCGATGACAGCGCTATGCAAAGCGGTCAACAAAGCTGCTCATTTGCTGGTAATACCAACAGATGAGCGGATTTCCTGGCGCTGATGCACTCATCACCGGGCCGTACACACTGGGCGGCTTTGAGCTTAAAGACACTCAAAACACTGAGTTAGAGTGGCTTTCAGATCAAAATCGCCCAGTGTGCATGAGCCTTTAAAAAGAATGCTTTAATGATGCCAGATCCCTGGAGTGATGCTTCCTGGCACAGCTCGGAGTACCAGACACAATTTGGATATACACTATTTGCAGGATTTTCTGCTTCTTTTTTTCCACAAGTTTCCCATATAGTGATTACTCCAGGGATAACCATGGAAACTGAATTATGTCACAAGTAACTAGTCAACATTTCACATGTTATATTCCAAAATGTCAGTTAGAAGGATACATACCTGGAAGAGATCATTCCCTAACCTCATTTTTAAAAGGTTCACTATTGCCTGGTCGCTGTATGCTCGAACACTTGTGTTTTTGTCCTTTGTATTGTCCAGTAGCACTTTGAGAATTGGTTTGATAATTTGAGTGTCTAGCGGGGGCAAATGATCTTTGCTTGCCCACCAGATCATCTTTTCTGCTATAAGCTTAATATCACTTGATGGGTTCTGAAGACACTGTGGAAAAACATTAAATAGATGTTAATATACCATCAGTAAGGCTATAATGATTACAAGGCAGACTACTGTTTAGCTTTACTTTAAAACAAAACCCGTTTCAAACACTACTCACCAACTGCAGTGTCTATAATGCACATTATATTCATGATACAGATTTATACTGGGGGCATATCCAATGACCTACTGTTTTATCTGAGGGGTAGAACCAGTGAGTAATGGGCGTGGACCCATAGATCCAGGGGTGTGGTAATGCTCACAGACTATGTCTAGTTAGACAGTCAATAGGTCAATCCCAAATGTTAGGCATTATTCAGGCAGTGACAACAGTAACGACACAAGTAAAATGCTGACATGGAAAGTCAATATGTGTATATACACTGTATAAGTATAAGGCATCTGATCACCATGCTTCAGGCACTATTATATTCTCCCTATATGCCCATTGGGATGGTAGAAGTATGAAGTAGGTTTAAAAAAAAAAAGTTGGTTGTCAGTATATTGGCAGCATTGGCATGTCTAACTAATGCATGTCTAACTTTTGGGTACTTGTAAGTTATCCGGGCTGCCGATTTCTAAATCGGGTCGGATCGGGCACATCGCATCGCATGCGACCATCGGATGCGATGCGATGACCCGATTTTTCCATAGGAATCAATGTTAAAATGGACTGAGTCCATTTTAACATGGAATTTAATGGGAAAAAGGGGTCCTTTTCATACCCCTACTATCCAAGTGGGCATGGAGTTGGATATAAACCTGTGGCGAGCGTAGCGAGCCACCGAGCCCGAAGCGTGGCGAGCGTAGCGAGCCCCGCGAGGGGACACAGAATACCGTCGCTTCGCTCGCCACGCTTCGGGCTCGGTGGCTCGCTACGCTTGCCACAGGTTTATATCCAACTCCATGCCCACTTGGATAGTAGGGGTATGAAAAGGACCCCTTTTTCCCATTGAATTCCATGTTAAAATGGACTCAGTCCATTTTAACATTGATTCCTATGGAAAAATCGGGTCATCGCATCCGATGGTCGCATGCGATGCGATATCGCATCGCATCTGATTGTATGCCTTAACTTAAGGCATACAATCAAAAAATCGGCAGCCCAGATAACTCACAAGTACCAACTTTTGTCAGTGTCTAACTTTTGGGGTCAACCTATCTCTGACTAGGCATTGTCTGACAGCTGTCCAGAGTTAAATGATGGAATATACAGGTTTCTGTGCGCATTAAACTCCAGAGGCTTTATTTACTGCAGATTTTCCTTGCAGCTCCTGAGACTATGAGGAAAATCATTGTTCCGTGTTGGGATGCAGGACCTAATTAAATAGGGCCCGGTTGTCAATTAGCTGCGGTGTAAACACGGCTGCCAATTGGATACGCACCAATGGGAGTGTATTAAGTCTCTGGTTATATTTTTCTTACACCACTTTTACATTTATCAGTATAAAAGTTTTAGTTCACTTAATGGGGCCGATTCAGAGATGTGCGCTATTCTCATTGCTGCTGCGCCTTTGAATGAGAGAAGGATGAGAAAATACTATAAAGCTGCAGAAGGCATATACACCCCCTGACAACATCATAGATCCGATTGCTGTGTCCAAAGACTGCCGTAGCCCAACGGAGCAATTGCTGCAACATGGCAATTATGCTGCGGCTATGGGTGTTTCCTGCGAACTAGCAGACCACATTCCATCAACCTTGTATGCTTTCCATCAAGTGTACGTACAGGTTTGAATGAGGCCCAGTGTGTAGATGATTACGTTTCAGGTGATGTAAAGGTTACTGAATACAGAGAGGGTGCTTACAGAATTCATTCTATTGCACTTAAACACCATCATTGTGTATGGGAAAATAAGGTGTAAAAGAATGGATAATTTGAAACCACTCAATAAAATTTGAAATGGAATTATGGGGTAACATAGTTCGTATTTCTATTGAAGGCTCTCTCATGATAAGAGAAGATCATTCCTTTACTTGTACAGTATAACGGAACCCTTGCATGAATAAATACAAACTACTATACTGTCCTGTCCTCTTCCTCTTCTACATGTAGAAAGTTATGTCAGAATCTGGCATGAACAGGATGAAACAATACAATGTACTTTTTGTACCTACCTTCACAAACAGGGGAACCAGTTTAGGTGGAAGGTTTCCACTTTCTGTATCAATATAATGTTTAATAAGAAAACCAATTCCTCTAATTCCACTCACTGCAATGGGAATCTAGAAAACACAATGTATTAATGAATTCACATCATTATCACCACATATAGTATGGCATTTTATGCTGCCAAGCAAAGCATCTGTCCCATTTACCAACAATCTTCTCTAACAGGTGTTTATCATATCCTTACCCTATCAGCTGTAGCATTGCTAAGAATCATTGATTCAATGTTACTGGAGAACTTTGGCGTGCACAACTTGCTGGATGCCACACTGATAGCAACAGAGAGAGCCATGCTTCGGCCATGCCTGACCATCCAGTCAATTCCAGAGGCATCAGCTGTGTAACACAAATAGAAGTTGCCAATCACTGCATCATTTCAATACATGAAATACAGAACACAATATTGGTACAGCTGCTCAAACCGCCCATTCCCTGGAATGGAACTTGTCCAACAGAATTGCGTCAAAGAAGGAAAAACCTTTTGTTTCCACAACAGGTGCATACACAGGTGAAATGAGAATAGCAGTTCTTTTTAGAACTTGATTTGTCATGGATTGGGTGCCAAGGATCTTGTCTGTAGGAAGAAATACCCCCTTGCAACGAAGTGTGGAATAGCTATTTACAATCCAACTGTAAAGCCGCCCACACACGGAGCAATGTTCCGGTGCGTTGTTATTTCGTGCTCCCGCGCACATCACATCGTACAGCACATAAAGCATGTGCTGCCTGTACCTTTTGAACTAGATCGCATCAAAAATAGTTCAAAACGTACACTGCTTTAGAACATCACATGCGATGCAATCTAGTCCAAAACGCACAGTGCACATATCAGAAACCAATGGGTCAAAAGGAAAGTGAAAGATCTCCGGAGATGGTGCCTTTATCAGGAGATTTGGGACAATAGTCACCTTCAAAAGCCACTATGACAGCTACCACCTGCACAAAGACTTTGGAGGCAGAAAATAGTCCAAAGGGTATAGCCCTGAATTAGTAATGGCCACCCCCAGTAGGAAGTATTGGTGAGGTTACAGACAGGCATCTTAAATGTCCTTAGATGCCAGAAATTCCCACCAGCCAGTGATCATTAAGCGCAGCGATTCCATCTTGAACTTCTGTAACCATGAACATTCAGATATTTTAGATTCAGACTGGGAAGATGGAGGAGTGGGCAGATCTTCAGGGATGGGTCCAGCCAGTGTGAGGTTTATAGAAGAGGCCAAGGAAGCAGGGATAGAGAGTCTCTGTTTCCTGCTGGAAGCCAAATGTTGTGACAGCTTCGACTAGCGGGCCATCCTAAGCCTCCGCAACACACGCTGCGGAAACAGCCCCCCAAGTCAGACCATGTTTAAGGATATTTTACTTTGTAGAAACCTTTTGTGCTGCCCCACCCTTATCAGAGAGCAGCCCTGAAACACTGCCCCTCCTCAGACCTAATCGTTAAAGGGTAGGGAACAAAGGGTATTGGAATATTCATACACAGCAAAAGGTTTAAATATATACAGTATTGTCATACAGTAATGACAAAAGTGCACAAGCAGCAGAGTTACATACACTACTGGGCCGCAAAAAAAAACCACAATGGATAAGCCTGACTGTGCAAACAAGTACTCACTGACTAACTACCTACTGCATAAACACCTATGAATGCAACCAAATTCCCTTACAGAGGAATACACATAGCAACGTATAGAGGGGAGAGGAAGTATGCAGTTTCAAGGTGATTTTACAAAAGTCTTAGCATCTTGCTTGGATTACCATGGACCTTGCAGCGCGTATGCTGGTGTGAGCTGACAAACAGTCTGCATGTAGAAGCAGTAGGGTGAGAGAGAAAGCAGTATCTACTTCCCATGATAATAGGTAGGCAAATTGAGGAGCCCTGCCCATGAGGAGGGCTTAAAAGGACCAATATAGTAGGGGCAGCACGGACAGTGTAATGGTTAGCATTACTGCCTCACAGAGCTCAGGTCATGGGTTCGATCCCCACCAGGACCGTGGGTTTACTCTGGGTTCCTCCCACAATATATATACAGGTAGGTTAATTGGCTTCCAACATAAATGAACCCACATGGACACGTGTGCACGTACATGTGGTAGGGAATATATATTGTAAGTTCCACTGGGGCCGGGACTGATGTGAATGTTCAAAATATTCTCTGTAAAGCGCTGCGGAATATGCATGCGCCATATAAGAATCTGTTAATAAATAAATATTAAATAAAATAAATAATATAGTAGCTCAGGAATTAGAGACAAAAACCTGACTGACCGTCATTACAGGTATGTCAGGCTGCCTGTGGAAAATCAGCTCCATCAGCCTGCCAAATTAACTAAACAGAGGTCAGGTGGTTTATAGAGGAGGGAGGAGTCCTGTTGAAATCATCATTTATAGTGCTTAGCTCCGTACACCACCAACCATTAGGGATAGCCATCGTTGCCTTTGCCATCAATGTTTACCATTGATGGCAATAGTGCAACTGACCATCAATGGCGCTTAACTATGCAATGTTTTTACATATCGATGGTCATCCATTTTCTCTGACTGATTGGCCTGTGGGCCAATCAGAATATGGGGGTGGGGCTTCACGGGTGTCCTGGGCAGAGCTATGCTCCGTGTCCGAGGAAAAATGAAAACAAAACTATTAGTTGAACCTTGACCACCTGGTTCTCCCCCAACGATGGCAAACCTATCAGACATGTTTTCTATTCATCGATGGTCGATGGCCGTCCCTACCAACCATATCCAATGTGTTCTCCCGTGGAAGGAGAAAGTATAAAAACAGGTTCTCACTCGCCTATCCGTGCTCTTCTATTTTCAGTAGGAGACCTCAGGTATTAGAAAACATCTGGTTCATTTACACTTGGGCTTTGAGAATACTCTTTACAACTGCACAGTAGAGAATGTAAAACCCTTTACTAGCTACTGGATTAGTCTACAGACCTAGGAGGTGTTGCTGTAGAACTACAGAGAGCTCGTCCTCTGGAAGGTAAGCACAGATCTCTCCCAGGCAGCCAGCAGATGCCATTCGCGTAGCATCCTGGAAAATAAATGAAAGGGTCACCTCAGATCTTACAGTCTGCAAAGACAACTACAAAACGTAAAATATGACATCACCAAGTGTAAAAATAAATCTCACCTCATCATGTCCCAACATCCCAATCAACATGGTGACATAGTTTTTCCGTATTGTTGCATCCATCTTACCTCCACCACCTCGTATAATGTATCTTACAGCCTGAAGCATGGTTTCCCTGAAAACACAACATAAATACTAAGATACAAAAAGAGCCAGTGTACGTGCTAGGTCTCCCAATAAGTCTCTCATATATTCCGTTACCTTACTCCAGAGTCTTCACACACATGAATGATATTCAACAGCTCTGTGAAGAGAGGATCTACTTTTGTATGGATAACAATGAGTTTCCCCAGAGCATCGGCTGCCTTCAGACGTACAGCCCGGTTTGTATCTTGCAGAGCTTTAGTAAATGTAGTTTGAAGTTGTGGAAGGAAAGGTTTTAATGCAATGCCCACCTGGAAAAGCGGAGACAAGGATATGATCCAATGGCATCTGCTGCTTTATGCATATTCTGCTGTATAATGCAGTAACAATTGGGGATTACTTTACCTTGGCTAGAAGAAGACTCAGTGTTTCCAGAAGGGCCACCTTGACGCTCCAGGTGAACCGGTCTCCCAGAATACGAATTAAGGGCCCCGTTATGCCAATCACAGAAGGCTGCAATGCTTGCGCAGAGGTCAGCTTAATCACTAAGCCCAGTGCCTTGGTGGCCTCTTCTTTCTGTTCTGGGTTACCAGTGAGAACACCTTCTCTTAGCACTGGCAGAATGGATGTTACCCCCTGAAATAAGAATTCAACAGGTTATACTGGAAGAACCAGGCTACATGGCTACTACCATGGTAGCAAAACATGCTTTTGTTGTACCTTCTTTGGAATACAGAACCCAGGCACGTTCTCTCCTTTGGCATCATTTCCCACCATGCGAATATCTCTATACAGGTCATCAATCAGTGTCAACTGGCTCCCAGCATCCAATTTCTACATGTTAGGGAAATAAATAGATATTTTAGGGACATTTTTAAAGGCTATGGTAATGTTGTATATATACTTTAGTAGAACCTTACATTGCTGAAAAGAGACTTAAAATAAAGTTACACTCACTTTAGTAATAGCATTTAGAGCATCCCAGCTTTCGTTCAAAACAACGCTGCTGGTGTCATTGAACAAGCGCAGAAGTCCAGACATCAAGCTCCGGAGATGTGCAGAGTAGTCAGCCTTTGTCTTTGCACAGTATATATTCAGTATTATGACGGCTGCTTGTCGCATTCCTACATCAGAGCTGCGGGTGGCTTCTAGTAAATCTTCAATTACAATTCTCTGGCCGGCATCGTCTTCCACAGACAAGATGACAGCTTGGCAGTTTGCTAGTTCCTGTTGGATGAGCACAGCACAGATAGAACACAAGTATAAAAAACACTGCCTATTTTAAATGGAAAGCATTAGATTTCTACATCAAGACTGGTAAAACAAAACAAGCTAAATATACAATAAAATAAATAAATAGGCCCAAAGCCCCCCTTACATTTGTCCGACTTGTCATAACGACAAGTCGGACCCGAGTGTCCCAGCAGCTCCCCGGGAGGGAACACATGCGATGGCACTTCATGTGCCAACTTTTGCATGTGATGAATCGCATGCGATTTATCACATGCCACTCCCGGGGAGCTGCAGGGACAATGGGAGCGGCAGCAGGAATATGCCCGCAGAGTGGGCAGGGGGTCGGGGTGCAGGGAGCCGGGCAGGAAGCCGCTGGGCAGGGAGCAGGGGGGGCGGCGGCGCAGAGTACCAGGGAGCCGGGCAGGAGAACACGATGCAGCAGCAGCACTTCCAAAAAAAAAGAAAAACCCCATACAAACGAATAGGAAGCCATTGATTGGCTGAGACCTCTCTCAGCCAATGAGCGATTGGGAGAGAGAGGTCTCAGCCAATCGCTGATTGGCTGAGAGAGGTCTCAGCCAATGATTGGCTTCCTATGCGTTTGTATGGCCCTTTTTTTTTTGAAGTGCTGCTGCTGCAGCGTCTTCTCCTGCCCGGCTCCCTGTACTCTGCGCCGCCCCCCCTGCTCCCGCTGATGCTGCCCGGCTCCCTGCGCCTGACTCTGGTAGGTCCCCTGTTGTGGGGGAGCACGGCTCCGGGCAGCACATAAGATTTAGCAAATCTTATGTGCAGCCCGTCCGACCTCCCATCTCCGATCCGATGCGCACGGGGCCGCGCATCGGGTCGGAGGGGATGTCACCATATGTGATTTGGGACGATTTCACGGCCCGATTCATCCGAATCGGGCAAAATCGTGCCCAAATCGCATAATGTAAGGGGGCCTCTAGGCTTTCTGCCAGAAAAATAAACAAATATCCTTGCCCCTAGAGCAAAAGAAAAATGGTGCATCCTGAAAAAGAAGTGCAATGTGCCATACTACTGAAGGTACATGCTCCACCACCAGTGGATGTTCAGACACACCTGGCTCAGGCAGCACCAGGGGTACGTAGCATCTTGGACTGCAAGCCTCATGGCTAGAGGACCAGGTGATCGCCCAGGTCGGCAACCATCAAATGATTATTCCCCCACACCCAAGGCTGCGAAACATCCATTCGCATGCATGGGATGGCGGCGTACGATGGGGGGCGAGAGGCCGCGTGGGCGGCGTCTGGTGGACTTGCAAGGCTGCCTTGAGAGTCAACCAGAATAACCTCCTTAAATCTGCTTCTGTGCAGATATCAGCCCTATTTTCTTTTAGTGTTCTCCATACTCTCCACTAAAGTGTACATGAAGTTATTACACCATTTGTCGTTCAGTACTTTACCCAGTTTGTCTATGTAGGCAGCAGCTTCACTATTTACTATTGTTTTTCTCAGTGTAAAAGAAATGTTCTGTCTGTTCCCCCCATTGCTATTTTCTCATCCTATATTGCTGAAAGAGTGGTTCCTGGTTGCCATGTGAACCAGATGGTGTGCGCTATTTTTGGGATAGTCGAACATGTCACGGAAAAGGGAGATTTATTGCATTCTGTCGTTACGTGCTGTGTGATTGGATCATGCAGCCACATTAAGCATTTTCCCACTGAAATCCGGCTAGACCAATATGGCACATCACGTCAAACTCCAATTATCCTGTCATAACCTCTTTCTTCATATATTAATACTTTGTGTTATTTATTACGGTCTTCAATCAAATGTGCAAGGTGCGATTGGAAATGCTACAACATGATTTAAAAAATAGGATTTATGGTCTTACCTTGATAAATCCCTTTCTTTGAGTCCATAGGGGGCACAGGAGTTCACGCTGGGTATGAGAGGTGAGGTAGCAGAGCGTGCACCAAAGGGTTACAAAAATGTACCCAGCATGCTCCCTGCCTCCCTTCTCCCTCATAACCCGCCCCCTGACCCTGGGTCACCAGTTTCGTTAGCAAGCCCAAGGTAGGAGCAGAGCCAGAGAAGAAGGAAGAGCAAACGCACACGCACATAGCATACAGGCCCTAAAGCCATGGAACTTTCCTACATAGGAAGCCCCGCTACCAGGTGCGTCTGGGAGGGCGTCCTGTGCCCCCTATGGACTCAAAGAAAGGGATTTATCAAGGTAAGACCATAAATCCTATTTTCTTTTTCGTCCACTAGGGGGCACAGGAGTTCACGCTGGGACGTCCTAAAGCTGTCCCCTCATGGGTGGGGGACGCTCCTGGACTGCGGAAAGCACATGTCTACCAAACTGTGCATTAGCCGATGCAAAGGTATCAAATGCATAAAACTTGATAAAGGTCTGGGAAGAGGACCAAGTAGCCGCCTTACAGAGCTGTTCAGCCGAGGCGCCTCGATTAGCGGCCCAGGATGTACCCACAGACCTGGTAGAATGTGCAGTAATCCCCTCCGGGGGAGTAATCAGTGCGGAAAGATACGGTTGGCGAACCACTGATCTGAGCCATCTCGCCAAGGACTGTTTGGAAGCGGGCCAGCCCCTCTTATTGGCCCCATAAAACACAAACAGTGAACCCGACTTACAAGTTGACTTAGTCCTGCGAAGATAAATCTGCAACGCACGGACTACATCAAGAGAAGCTTCAGCTTCAGAAGAACCTGGAAAAGAAGGCACCACTATTTCCTGGTTAAGGTGAAACTCAGACACCACCTTTCGGGTGAAATACCAGAAAAGACGGTTTCCATGATAATGCACTCATGTCAAACCCCCCTTATGCTGAGGAAATAGCCAACAAGAAGCCACCTTCCAGGATTTCAGATCCACCTCCTCCAGAGGCTCGAAAGGAGACGATTGAAGTGCCCGGAAAACTTCTAAAGAGGGACACCTCAACAGCCAGCCCGTCAAAGCCAGGCGACTCAAGTCCGGGTGTCGGAATGGCCCCTGTGAAATTAGGTCTGGACGCAGAGGTAGACTCAGAGGAGAGGCTACCAACAGGTTCCATAGATCCGCGTACCAACCTCGACGGGGCCAATCTGGGGCCACTAGGATCATCATTCCTCCCTCCTTCCTGAACTTCCACAGAAGGCGAAGTAGGAGTTGAAACAGGGGGAATGCGTACACTATCTTGCTGACTTAAAAAGTCTGCCTCAAAATTGAGAACCCCTGGGATGAAGACTGCAGGGATTGCAGAAATCTGCTTCTCCGCCCACCTGAATATCTTGGAGACTTCTTTTATCGCTCCTTTGCTGCATGTCCCGCCCTGCCTGTTGATAAAGGCCACAGGCGTGGTGCTGTCGGACCGGATCTTTACAGGGCACCCTCGGATGAGGGACCCCAACCTCTGAAGAGCCAGAAGGATTGCTCTCAATTCCAGGAGATTGATCGGAAGGCGACTCTCCTGAGCCGTCCAGCGACCCTGAAAAGATTGAGAATTGCAACCCGCTCCCCAGCCCCGTAGGCTGGCATCCGTGGTAAGCAAGACTCAGGTTGGAATCCAAAACGGGCGACCCTGAGACAAGTTGTCTGTCTTTAACCACCATGTGAGAGACAGGCGAACCTTCGGGGCAGTGTGATCAATTGACTCCTTAGACGAGTATGATCTCCTGTCCACTGGCTGAGAGTGTAAAGCCGAAGTGGGCGCGAGTGAAACTGTGTATACTCTACCATGTCGAAGACACCACCATACACTTGTGTACTGAGACCCTTCTGTGACCTATAAGGGAATGAATCTTCCTCTGAAGGGAGTGGATCTTATCGTCTGGAAGATATACTCTCTACAACCGAGTGCCCAGCCGAGCTCCCAAGTGAAGTGTCCTTTGGGAAGGAGTAAGAAACGATTTCTTCCAGGTTATCCTTCAACCATGAGATAACAGAAGTGTAATCACGACCTGCAAATGACTCCGTAGTAGGTCTGGGGACTTTCCAAAATCAGTGGGCCGTCCAGGTATGGAATCATCCGAACCCCCAGCCGATGCAGGTGTGCAGCATTGACCGCCATCACCTTGGTGAACACCCTGGGAGCCGCAGATAGACCAAAAGGTAGCGCCCTGAACTGGAAGTGTTCGACCCGAAGGGCGAACCTCAAAGTGCTGATGTTCCTGTCGGATGGGGATGTGAAGTATATCTAGCGAGGCCATGAAGTCCCCTGGCTCCAGTGAGAGAATGATCGAACGCAGGGACTACATGCGAAACTTCGGCACTCGCAGAAAAATAGTGAGCGACTTCAGATTCAGGATAGGACGGTGAGAACCCTCCAGTTTGTGAATCAAGAATAGGGTGGAGAAGAACCCCTGACCCCTCTGCTCCTGAGGAACTGGAACAATGACGTTCGAGTCCAAAAGAGAGCAGATGGAAAGCTGTAGCACTTGTCGTTTCGCTGGGTCCTTTGGAAGACCCGTGCAAAAATAACACTGAGGAGGGGGGAACCGGAATGTCAGGGCATAGCCCCTGGATACCACCTCCCTGACCTGTTTAGCCACTGGACGTCTGGTAGCCCAGGGCTGCTTGGTGCAGGGCTTGGCTCCCTTAGTGGATGAGGAAAATCTAGAGGAAGGACTAGTGCCGTCGGACAAACCTCTCTCCACCTTGCCCGCCCACTCAGACACTGCCTTGGCCACCCATGACGCGGCAAGCGTGGTACACCCAATGGCCCCTGCCTGTGAAAAGCAGTCCTGAGGAAATTCTCAGAGGGGTCCTTCAAAGATGAAGAATCCGAAATGGGCAGTACTGAAGCGCGAGCTAATCGCGCAACATGATCATCCGCCAGGGGAGGATTTTCCCACTTAGCCCTCTCTGTGGGAGGAACAGGTTAAAAAGTAAGTCGCTTGGAAAGCTGGAACTTTCTAAACGGTTGAGACCACGCAGTCTCCAATAAATCCTCCATGAGGGCCGAAGGCGGGAGCTGGGCCGATACTTTCTTAAGACGCTTAAAAAGCAGGTCTTTACTTTTAGGGGCAGGAGCCTCATCCTCCCTCTGGAGGACTGCCTTAACCTCCTGCATCAGAGACTCTACCTCCGCTGAGGACAAAGTGTCATCGGCCCCTGCGGATTCCGCCCCTGAGCTGGAATCCGAATCGGAACACGGAGAACCCGCATCGGGACTCTGCTGCCTACACTGCCTCCTGGAATCCCTGCCCGCCCGGGTAGCCGTCAACCCCTGCACAGATTGAGCAAAGGATTGCCACCAAGGGGGCTCTACATAAGCAGGAGCTGCCCCAACACTGGTGCTGGCCACTGCCACAGGGGGCATGGGCACAGGGGGCAGAGGCGCAGGAGGTAAGGAGTTGACAAGCGGTCAATATGTCAATACCTGAGTCAAGGTCGAAGCCCAGGCCGGTTCCTGCTGTGAAGGCAGCAGAAGATCTGCTTCAAGGGCCAAACACCTGGAACAGATATCCTCCTCCTGCCGAGAGAGTATGTCCACACATACCCTACAGGTACGCTGCATCGGAGATGGAGTCTCCTTGCCAGGTTTCGCCTTAGGCATACTGTCCATGATAAAAGACAAAAAACACCAGCAGTTACAACACTGACACCCAAGCAACACACTTGCAGCCTTACCCACAAAGCTTTAGCAAAGCCATTTGGTATGGGCAGATAGACTCAACAATTCAGCAAGCTGAAAGGGAGACACCGTATATGCAAAGCCAATACTATGAATGGTGACAGTGTTTCAAACTTTCATCTCTTCAATGATATTGGAAGGAAGACAGCATCAGAGTACCAGCCGCAGGAGAGGATAAATACCACAAACACCAGGCTCCAGAAGCAGGGTGTGGGGGAGAATCCCAGCAGCCTCCATCTCTAAACCCAGCAAGTGCCAGAATGGCTGCTGATTAGGACCTTAATGAGGAGCTGGGACACCTGGGGCAAAAATATATATTTGTTATTTTTTTTGGATTGTGGGAGGAAATCGGAGTACCCAGAGGAAACCCACTCAAGTACGGGGAGAATATACAAACTCTGCACAGTTAGGACCATGGTGGGAATCGAACCCAGGACCTCAGTGCTGTGAGGCAGTAATGCTAACCATTACACCCTCCGTACTCCTACAGCACCTGGTGTTCCTATGTGGTCACCCACTCAAGTACTTACCAGGCCCAATATACAGCATTAGCTGTAGATCCCAGGCTGTCTTCAAGCTTCCAATGATATTGGAAATAAGACATCCGCAAAACTCAACAATCCAGCCAGCAGCAGGAGAGGAGAAATACCACACACACACCAGGCTCCAGGAGCAGGGTGTGGGGGAGAATCCCAGCAGCCTCCGTCTCTAAACTCAGCAAGTACCAGAATGGCTGCTGATTAGGACCTTAACGAGGAGCTGGGACACCTGGGGCAATCCTACATCACCTGGTGTTCCTATGTGGTCACCCACTCAAGTACTAACCAGGCCCAATATACAGCCTTAGCTGTAGATCCCAGGCTGTCTTTAAGCTTCCAATGATATTGGAAAGAAGACATCAGCAGAGCTCAACAATCCCGCCCGCAGCAGGAGAGGAGAAATACTACACACACACCAGGCTTCCAGGAGCAGGGTGTGGGGGAGAATCCCAGCAGCCTCCGTCTCTAAACCCAGCAAGTGCCAGAATGGCTGCTGATTAGGACCTTAACGAGGAGCTGGGACACCTGGGGCAATCAGAGAGCAAGCCTCAGCACTTCCCCAGGGGTGGGGGAGGGACTAACCTACAGCACCTGGTGTTCCTATGTGGTCTCCCACTCAAGTACTAACCAGGCCCAATATACAACATTTCCAATGTGTATGGCTGTAGGTTCCCAGGCTGTCTAACCTCCCCCTCAGGCATCAACCCCCGGGACATAGCCTGACTAATTGTCCCTGGTGATCTAGTGGAAAGGTGGAGCAGTCCAGACCCCCACTGCCTGCCCCCCCGCTGACTCCCATACAAACGGGGGGGATCGCTGCTAGACGCGGCTCCCTGCAAGCAGGGAACCGCCGCTTACCTGCCCGGGGACGGAGTGCAGCATGCGGGAGCCTCCGAGAGAGGGTCCCGCGACGGAAGTCCCCAGCCCAGTCGCCAGCGCTGCCGTCGCCGAGTGATGGAGCTGCGCTGCCGGTGATTCACTAAAAGAGCACCCGCCGCAGCAGCTCTAACCCATGGCTGTTCTAACAGCCGCGATAATGGTGCTGCTCTCTCCTTGGCACCAAAGAAAAAACTGGTGACCCAGGGTCAGGGGGCGGGTTATGAGGGAGAAGGGAGGCAGGGAGCATGCTGGGTACATTTTTGTAACCCTTTGGTGCACGCTCTGCTACCTCACCTCTCATACCCAGCGTGAACTCCTGTGCCCCCTAGTGGACGAAAAAGAAAGAAAGGTTCCATAAATATATGGCAGTACTAATTCCTTACAGCACTTTTGCTTCAAGACCTTCTATTTCTCTGTATGTAAAGCCCCATACACACTAAGCGATATTGCAAACAATATTGCTCATTTTGGCACTTCTGAGCGATATTGTATGTAATATCGCTTATTGTGTCACTGAATGATATCATTAACAATATCGTTCAGGGTGTATGCACTATATTCTTTGCCCAGGAGTTAAGGGAAATCGTTGACTATATTGCTCATGGACCGAATCATCTAGTGTGTACCCGGCTTAAGAGTTTAGATCAGACGGACATTTATTAAGTCCATTAGCCCAATTGTGGATTATTGCTCATTGTACCAGACTGCTGGTCATGGCAAAGCTTGGAAACAAGGCGCTTCGGCAGAGTGGCTGTGTAATGCTACAACATTACTAACAACGCGTTTTACCAGAGGAACAGGAACAGAAGGGGATGATCACTAGAGAATTGGGTATTTATACCAACAAGACTTACAAACACATATGGCTGCAAGCCGGACTCCGCCTTTTTGTGACACCTCTGGCATCCAACTTAAGTATTAACCACTTCTAAATGTGCACATTAAGTGGGGGCTGTGACTTTTAAAATTAACCCTACTAACTGGTTATTTAAAAAAAGGAAAATCCTTAAAACTGCATGTTCCAACTAACCGGTTTAATGAGATGGGGAGTGAATTCATTTTTAATGTGTTTGTAAGTCTTGTTTGTCTAATTGTGGCCACAACATTGTGTAAATTTTAATAAATTGTAATCTTATTCAGCACAGCGCTGTTCCATATATTTTTTTTCTTTCCTTGGTATTATTCTAAAGGGGTTTTGGGTATTTCCCTTTTTGGTACAGCTGCAGTGCAGAATACATCAGTCAGCACTCAATATCAAGTTGTCTTGTTGGGTATTTATACCAGTCAATACAAAGACCAGTATAGTACACGTAAAGATATTGTTAACTACATTACAAAACAGTAGTTTAACTGGTCTACGCATCTCCTTACCGCTTGTTCATTCTCTGTTCCCAAATGTGCTTTTAATGCAGACATAACGGCAGGTAGAATGACATTCAGGTGTCTTGTCAAAGCGTCACCTGCTACTGATGAAAGGAATGCCAAGACACGAGTATTCACAGGGGGATGTGTCAACTGCAAACAGATAAACGTGTGACAGATCCTTAATAATGCAATATGGATAACGGTCTGCTAATTGTAAGATCTGATTACAGCAGATTCATCTGGAAACTAACCTTAGGAACAAGATATGGAAGCACAACGCGACTCTTCACTGCCATAACCTGTTTCAGTCCATCCAAGGCAAACTCGGACATCTCTTCATTATCCTAGGGCATAATATTAAGTCAGTAACAAAAGTAGTCTCACTGATAAAAGCATACGCTAACATCCATCATTAGATAGATTCTGTAGAGGAAATATAACTGCTTAGATGTGTCAAAGAAATAGATTTAATCCAATAAGTAAATATGCGTAACAATGCCTTATAAAAGGGAGTTCTATGCCGCAATGTATTTCTTATTACCAGCTGCTCCAGTAAATATGGCAGGATATCTTCCAGAGCTTGATGGCCAATTGTAGAGTGCAACTGCTCAAAGGTTTTGGCTGCCGCCTCTCTGACTTGCTCAAGCGGGTCACACAGGGCTTTCCTTACGGTTGGAACGAGGGATTCCGAGAAAAACATTACCTGGAATATTCAAAGTTTTCACATGAAGAGATGCAAAAAAAATCCTGTACAATAAGCAATAAAATATATAAAAATATAATAAAAAAAGTGTTCTACTGTTCTATAACTCACCGCGTCCCTACTGGTTGATTTCATGATCTCACTTAAGCCAATACACACGCCCTGTCTTTCGTCACTTTTATCAGACCTGAGACTGGCCTCCAAAATCGGAATGATTTCCGGAAGGATTTTCTCCCCAAGTTTGCGGACCAGATCTCCAAGTGTTCTGGCAGCAATCTAAGGAAAGAACAAACCCCAGTGGTTCAGCACATCGTACCATTATACCGTAACAACAGGAAAATAAGCAAGTGACGCGTCTCACCGTTCTCTTATCTGCACATGTGCTGGCTAGAAATCCCAGCAGTAATGTAAAGAGGGTTGGTAATATTTCTCTAAGTGTGCGCGGTGTGTTTGAAACAACAATTTTCCACACATGAAGAGAAGCCTGGCGCACTACTAGCTGGGTATCTGACCGGCCCATGTACAATCCAGCCAAAACACGGTTCCTCCTTTCAGCTCCAAGGGCAGAAATGATGGCCTAAAAAAGAAGTAAAAATGAGGGAACAGAATTTTTTTTTACCTTTTAGGAAACCAAAACATTATTTACAGTATGTATTACTTCTTAATACATAACCATTTATATAGCACGCACTTATTCCACAGTGCTTGACAGAGAATATCTATCGTCATTCACATCAGTACCTGCCTCAGTGAAACTTACACTGTATGGGCCTTGTTCTGCTTCATGTGAAAATTAGCAATATTTGCCAATTGGCACGTTTGGAACCATTTAATCTGCAGTGTTAAAATTGGACTATAGTCAAAGGCACAATAGGGGTGGTGGCTCGGCGATTGTGGCGACTTGGCATTGAGGGAGTCACATGCAACGCTGTAACCCAAAAGATGGCAGCCCCGCAACTGGCTTCGAAAGCCAGGGGTCTACTATTAATGCGTGAGAAGCATTACATAGCAAAGCGCTCGCACAATAGCCATACACCCACAAAATCTTGCGTGCAGGGCGGTCTTGCCCTGTGCTTGGTGGCCCTCTGAAGGCAGGTATGGATTAATGGATAGACAGAAATGAGTTCTACAAGCATTAGGTCGACACAAACATTAGGTTGACATGGGTAAAGTCAACAGTCAAAAGGTCGACATGGTGTTTTTCACTTTTTTTTGTCCCAAATGTCTACATAGTTCACATGGACACTAAAAAAGTGCACTGCGTCCCCTTGCATGGCTTGTTGCGCTCTCCATGCTTTGGGCACACTATTTTATTCTTCCACCACACCCTAGTGGATGATAGGGCACATTGTCGCCTACAAAAAAAAAAGTTAAAAATCCATGTCGACCATCCTCATATCAACCAAATGATTGTGTCAACCTTACCCATGTCGACCATCATGCATGTTGACCTTCAGTGGTCGACCTAATGCTTGTAGACCTAGTGACCGTATCCCCTGCAGGCTACCGCCGGCAGCTGTAGTGTTCCCTACCACAGGCAAAATAACAAGGTATGACTGGCATGCTATTTTACCTTTGTGGACTGTGCAGTCCCGAAATTATCGTCTTCAGAAGCAGTCTCTGTAGTCATCTTCCCTGTCACCCCAGATATATGAAACAACAGGTCCCCAAGAAGTTGAACAGAGCTAAACCTACAGATCAAAACAATAAATATTACAGTTAACTCCCTTTGAGTACACAGAATCTGGCCCACACAATCCTAAAGGGGCATACACAAGGGGTGATTGCAGCCCCATTTCTATGCGAGGTGTGCATCGCGGGTGTACCACAATGTGTGCTGAGCGATCCTGCTTAAGCCAGTCGCTCAGCAAGAGAGCCAGGTCGCCCTGTGTGTACAGGGCATATCTCTAGGAACAGGAATCTGCTCTAAATATTCTACTACTGCCCTCTATGGAGAAAGTTTTCTAATCCGATTGGGTGTAACAGGATCAAATTTTATACTGAAACCAGAATTAGAATTACTAAAATATTTGTCCAAAAGTTTTGTCATGACAAAGCTATATTGAAAATGCAAAAATATTTTGAAATGCGGACCACTAATGGTCATTGCAAATTGTGAGCAGGGCCCTCCTACCATTTTGACTGTCTGTAACTATCCAGTTTCTTTTACCCCTGTTTCCAGCATAACAGAACTTGCTGCTCTGTATAAGTAAGTGCATTAAAGATGTTTACCATAAGCCCCAAATTCAGTGACAAGGTCACCCCATTATGCATACCACTTACATACATGACTACGTGAAAGAAAGGACATGTAAAGGCAGGTATAACCATAACATGTCAGTGCCTGTAATGCAATTGCATCTGTGATGTCTAAGAAAGAGTATATCATATGAAGTTATTTTGATGATGTTGGACAATGAATTGGGCTATGGGCTGTTATGTATTTCCTTGGTTTGTGCACCCTTCTATTGCCACTCTTTTTGTGAATATGTAATAAAACAGAAGTAAAAACAGTAAAATAATAGATATTACAGTTTCGAGAGCCCTAACGTTAACATAAGCTGTGGCAGAATGAAGATACCTTATTCTCCAAAGGTCATCAAATAAGCCCTGTTCCAGCTGTGGCAGCAGTAGTGCAATTGCAGTCTCAGCATACATGGAGATTATCCTCTGCCCTGCACGTAGGGCTGTGTCACGTACAAATTCATTTTCATCTGCCAGGGCCTGATATAAGACAGACATTTATTTTAGATTTGGGGTAAAAATGGGTGTTGATATATCAATTACTATATATCAATGAAGAAACACAGTGAGTTTATATTCAATGATGTCTACTTTATTTTCCTAAATCAGCCTCTCTATTTCTGCTGCCCCTCTGTGCAATCATTGGCTCACTATATACTTTATATCAGAAAGTCCTAACAGAACTTTCAAAACAAAGTGGATAAATCAATGGGGCCAGACGGAATGCACCCAAGGATATTAAAAGAAGTAAAAGATGTGCTGGTAGCGCCATTAACAGATTTATTCAACCAGTCACTAGATAAAGGTGCAGTTTCAGATGACTGGAAAAGAGCAAATGTAGTTCCACTGCACAAAAGCGGAAGCAAAGAAAAAGCAACTACAGACCAGTGAGCCTTACATCTGTAGTAGGGAAATTAATGGAAACACTATTAAAAGAAAGAATAGTGTAATATCTTAAATTAAACAATTTACAGGATCCAAAACAGAATGGTTAAACTGCAGGGAGATCATGCCAAACAAATCTTATTGACTTTTTTGACCCCGTGACCAAAATAATAAATGAAGGGGGTGCTGTAGATGTGGCATATCTAGACTTTAGTAAGGCATTTGACACGGTCCCACATCGCAGACTGCTAATTAAACTTAAAAGTGTGGGATTGGATTATAAAACAATTAAATGGATAAGAACCTGGTTGCAGGATAGGAAACAGTTGTAGTAAATGGAGTGCATTCTATGGAGAGACATGTTACCAGTGGAGTACCCCAGGGATCTGTACTTGGACCAGTGCTCTTTAATATCTTTGTTAGTGACATTGCAAATTGTATTGATGGGAAAGTATGCCTTTTTGCAGATGACACAAAGATATGCAACAGAGTAGACACACCAGGAGGGGTAAAGCAAATGTCTGATAATCTAGGTAAACTTGAGAATTGGTCAAGAGCATGGCAACTACAGTTTAATGCAAAAAAATGCAAAATTATGCACTTGGGATTCAAAAATCCAAAAGCTCAATATAGTATCAAGGGTACTATAATGGAAACTACTGAGGAAGAAAGGGATCTAGGAGTCACTATTTCAAGTGACTTAATGGCAGGAAAGCAATGTAGCAAAGCAATGAGGAAGGCTAGTCAGATGCTTGGTTGCATAGGGAGAGGAATCCGTAGCAGAAAAAAGTAATAATGCCACTTTATAGGTCTTTGGTATGGCCTCATCTGTAATACTGTGTTCAGTTCTTGAGACCATATCTTCAGAAGGATATAAATACATTAGAGAGTGTACAAAGAAGGGCAACTAAAATGGTTCATGGCCTACATCACAAAAAACTTACCTGGATAGACTAAAAGATCTTAACATGTATAGTTTGGAGCAGAGAAGGGAAAGGGGGGACATGATAGAAATCTTCAAATATATGAAGGGTTTTAACATAGTACAGGAGGGAAATTTTCTTCAAAGGAAAAGAAGTAATAAAACACGAGGACATGCACTGAAACTGGAGGGAGGTAGGTACAGGGGAAATGTTAGAAAAAATTACTTCACTGAAAGGGTAGTGGATAAGTGGAATAGCCTCCCATCAGAGGTGGTAGATGGTAAGACAGTAGAACAATTTAAACATGCTTGGGATAGGCGTATACAAAGAAATAAGGGTTGAGATTACCTGAAGGATAAAAAAGGGGCAGACTAAATGGGCCAAATGGTTCTTATCTGCCGTCAAATTCTATGTTTCTATATACTGCCTTTAGGACATCTCCACGGTGTTCAATCCTCTGGAATGCCCTCACTCAGACAGTCACCTTGCCAAACAACCCTTAAACGTGCACTAAAAATTCACATCTCTTCTTAATTTTGTATCTGTTTATATTGTCAGTATTTTCAATATTGTTGACCAATGTAACTCTGTATGTTGTTTGTCTAGGCACTGTGCTATTTAACTTTTGTGGCACCTCAGAAATGGAAGATAATTATTATTATACTAATAATAAAATTTATAATAATAATAATAATTAAAAAGAAAAATAGAAGGCAATGCAATAGAAAAAAAATTGTAAGAAAAAGAAGAGCAACGTAGAAAGGGTAAACCATCTTCCTAGTTAGGACCTTTGAGATAGTCATTTATCCTTATGCTTAAAAAACAATAAATACTCTAAAGCCACCTTCACTAGAAGAGAGGAATTCCTAAATTTAAACCAATGATTCTTCATCAATGCATGTACAATGTAAGGATGGTATGCTGAGACAACCAAGCAATTGCTCTGCATACCGGCTGACCTGCCCCACCACCAGAGGTGAGCGACATCACAACTCAGCGGTTACATGTTCCAGAGGTAAAATTGTCAAAGTAGTAGAATAAATGATCTAAATTAGTAAATATAACAATGATTTAAATTAATAGAAGATGTTTAGAGAGCGCCACACAATTTTTGAAAAATTGATTACAGTTTATTATAAAAAATACATACATATAAAAATAAATATAAAAATACACAATTAGAAATAACTCATACTGTATAAAAAAGTCACAATAAATTACCAAGATATAATTAATAGTATCCGGCTCCAAATCACTCAATTTAGGAATATATAATGAGATTTCAAATTTTCTTAGACACACAACCCTGTGCGCACCAGGGTGTGTGTATTAATTGAAAAAAATAGTCCTCCAAATTTCTTTTTAGAAGATACGTGTATGGCAATTTTTTTCAGTGCCAAAAGAACTTTAAAACTTTGATTGGTGAAAATAACAGGACACCCTGAGAGTTGTATAGGTGTCTAATCACCATGAGGTACAGACAGTACAATATATTGGCTGCAATGTTCCTCTGTATGTGAATGTGAAATATACTTTTTTGCCGCAGAAGAAAGGTTTTCAAATAGGTGAGCTCGCTACGACCCGCTTAGGCTCTAGCTGTATGTGGCGAGCCTCTGTTGTGGGTAGAGCGGGGAGCAAGCCTCACTGACCTGTTGATGTTTGTGACAGGACCTTCTTCTCCAGTGTTAAACGGCTTGCAGACACTTTGAGTAGGTGGCAGCTGTGCGTTAGAGAGGATGCAGTCGTTCTCAGGGAAATCAAGATGTGATGAGTGAGGGCTCTGGATAGGTATGGGTCACAAAGTGACAGTCCTTGACGCGTTTCTCCGCAGACGATAACGGCGGTTTCTTCAGAAGGATTGTGGTATCTGAAGAAACCGCCGTTATCGTCTGCGGAGAAACGCGTCAAGGACTGTCACTTTGTGACCCATACCTATCCAGAGCCCTCACTCATCACATCTTGATTTCCCTGAGAACGACTGCATCCTCTCTAACGCACAGCTGCCACCTACTCAAAGTGTCTGCAAGCCGTTTAACACTGGAGAAGAAGGTCCTGTCACAAACATCAACAGGTCAGTGAGGCTTGCTCCCCGCTCTACCCACAACAGAGGCTCGCCACATACAGCTAGAGCCTAAGCGGGTCGTAGCGAGCTCACCTATTTGAAAACCTTTCTTCTGCGGCAAAAAAGTATATTTCACATTCACATACAGAGGAACATTGCAGCCAATATATTGTACTGTCTGTACCTCATGGTGATTAGACACCTATCCAACTCTCAGGGTGTCCTGTTATTTTCACCAATCAAAGTTTTAAAGTTCTTTTGGCACTGAAAAAAATTGCCATACACGTATCTTCTAAAAAGAAATTTGGAGGACTATTTTTTTCAATTAATACACACACCCTGGTGCGCACAGGGTTGTGTGTCTAAGAAAATTTGAAATCTCATTATATATTCCTAAATTGAGTGATTTGGAGCCGGATACTATTAATTATATCTTGGTAATTTATTGTGACTTTTTTATACAGTATGAGTTATTTCTAATTGTGTATTTTTATATTTATTTTTATATGTATGTATTTATAATAAACTGTAATCAATTTTTCAAAAATTGTGTGGCGCTCTCTAAACATCTTCTATTAATTTAAATCATTGTTATATTTACTAATTTAGATCATTTATTCTACTATTTTTATTGACAATTTCCAGAATTGTCTCTGGGAGCGGCCATTATCTAAACTTACCAGATTTGTTCCCCCCCTTTTTTTGTGTGTATGTATTTGTGTATATATGTGTGCATGTATATGTACATATATATACACTGAGTAGTAGATTTATTAAAAGAGATCGCGCCCGATTATATTCTTTTTAAAATTGTCAAAGTTCTGCTTCTGCTTTTCTCCACATGCTAAGGGCGGTAATTCAATGTGTGCCAACAGTCAGAAATATCGGTACACATATATTCAATGCGGCCATTCCTGACCGCATTGAAGCAAGTCAGATTTGATTTTTTTAAAAGTGGAATCTGCATGGATGAAAACGGCTGATTGTCGAATCCGCAAATATCTGTTTTCGACCAAATAAATATGGATTTCGATAATCCCCATGTATTCCGAATGCCGAAACATTTCAGATAGTATGAAGATTCAAGAAGAATCAAACATTTAATACCCCCCATAGTGTCAAAAAACATGGAAGCTAGTTAAACTCCTATAGACTGGATAACCCTCTCTTGGAATAACTACTACAGAGTAAGGTCTCCCAAAAGTAATGACTGCACAAAAGGAACAGTCATGCTTGATTGAAAACCTCAAACTATCCAAGGGGACCACAAGGACACAGGGGGTTATTCTGGTTCACTCCTTCTGGCAAATTCCTTTTTAGATGGACAAAACCATGTGCACTGCAGGTGTGGCAGATATAACATGTGCAGAGAGAATTAGATTTGGGTGGGGTTTTACTTCAAAGTGAGATCTATATTGCAGTGTAAAAATAAAGCAGCCAGTATTTACCCTGCACAGAAACAAAATAACTCACCCAGCTCTAATTCTCTCTGCACATGTTACATCTGCCCCCCTGCAGTACACATGGTTTTGTCCATCTAAGTAGGAATTTGCCAGAAGGAGTGAACCAGAATAACCCCCAAAGTCCTCTACTATTCAGACAGGATATACAATATATACAATAGTTACAGTATATGCCCCTACTGGCCCCAATACGGCTTTTTTCACCGATATATATGTACAATTACAGGAATGGGCGGAAGGATACATAATAATGGGAGGAGATTTCAATACTACTATCAATCAAAGTCTGGATAAATCTAGTAATATCAGAAGTAAAGCCCCTCCACCGGCGATAGCATTAATAATGGATTCCCTACACCTTACCGACCCATGGAGATTTCAGCATCCCATCGATAGGGAGTTTACATTTTACTCTCACCCACATGGCTCTTCATCTAGGATTGATTTTTGGTTAATACAGAATAGCCTATTGGGTAGAGTGAAATGTTCTAAAATTGAAAACATTGTGGTTACGGATCATGCCCCTACATGGTTTACCCTCGCATTACCAACCCCCAGATCTTATGCAAGGAACTGGAGATTCCCTACATACCTTATGGAATCAGCGGATTTCAAGGCATATTTGGAAACCCAGTTCCTAAATTACATAGAAGACAACAAGGTACATATAGAGGATATAAATTTATTCTGGGCTACATCAAAGCCAGTCCTACGAGGGCATATTATTTCATATGTGGCATCTAAACGTAAACAGTTGGGCCGAAGGCTGGAGGAACTCAGTAGAGAAGTGGCAAAAGCTTATTCTTCTATGCTGGCTACCAATACATCCGAAGCTCGTAAAGAATATCTGGATACAAAGGCACTATATGATGCGGTGTGTACAGAGAAGGCGCAATTTAGTGTGGATTGTCAGAAAAATCGATATTTTAGGGGAGGGAATAAAGCAGGAAAGCTGTTAGCTTCCCTGATAAGGAGCAAACAACCAATAACACATATACCTAAATTAGTGGTGGGATCACAACAAGTGAACTC
Source organism: Crinia signifera (assembly GCF_055691185.1). Classification (NCBI taxonomy): domain Eukaryota; kingdom Metazoa; phylum Chordata; class Amphibia; order Anura; family Myobatrachidae; genus Crinia; species Crinia signifera. The sequence goes on from NC_139217.1 coordinate 350,654,186, forward strand.
AACAAATGAAATAGCTAGTTCCTTTTTAAAATATTATTCACAGTTGTATGATGCGCCAGAAGACAATCCATCATTGGGGATGGAATTTATTAGAAAAGCTAATGTCCCCAAGCTGTCAGACGAGGAGAACATGGAATTATCAAAACCTGTATCAGAAATTGAAATCAGGGAACGCATTGGTAAACTACCCAGGGGCAAGGCCCCTGGCCCAGATGGGCTGAGTGCGGAATACTATAAAATGCTGACACCACACCTGATACCACATCTGCAGACTTTATTCAACTCGATATTAGAGGGCAAGACCCCACATAGAGAGTTTAATAAAGCAAGAATAATAGTACTGCCTAAAGCTGGGAAAGACCCCACCCACATATCCTCATATCGACCAATATCCTTACTGAACCAGGATTTCAAAATATTGACGGCCATTATGGCAGAACGATTGCAGCGGGTACTCCCCAAATTGTTACACCCTTCCCAACTCGGATTTATCCGTGGTAAATCGTCAGTCCATAATATCCGCCAAGCTATAGCAGCAATAATACAAGCGGAATCTAGCCCGGAGGGGAGATCTATTATAATTAGTTGTGATGCGGATAAAGCATTTGACCGGGTGTCCTGGGCCCACCTCCTTAGAGTATTTCACTCTCAGAATTTAGGGGTGGGTTTTATTACTTTCTTCCGAAAAATCTATGCATCGCCCATGGCAACTATAACAGTTAATGGAGTGAACACCCCAGAATTTACCCTTTTCCGGGGCACTAGGCAAGGATGCCCACTATCCCCTTTGTTGTTTGACTTAGGGATAGATTCCTTGATAAGATGTTTTCACCTGGACAGTGCTTGGAAAGGAATCCAGATTGGACAAGAAATATTAAAGGTATCAGCTTATGCTGACGACCTACTGCTATATTGCTCAAAACCACAGGAAGAAATTCCAGGTATTGTACAGGTGTTACAGGAATTTGAACAGGTGTCCGGGTTTAAGATAAACAAAACAAAAACCAAGGCCTTAGCACTCCATGATAAGGCAAAACAGGGATGGGGAGATGAATTCCCTTTCACATGGGAACCTTCATCACTGACCTATCTGGGAATTAGTTTATCAAAAAAAACACAAGACATCTATTATAACAACTTCCAACCTATTATAGAACGAATCTTGAAAGATTTTAAATCATGGAGATGCCTCCCAATATCATTTATTGGAAGATGTAATATGATTAAAATGGTAGCATTCCCACGTCTATTGTATTATATCCAGAATTTGCCGTTTCTTCTTAAGAAAGCAGACTTACAAATATTAAACAAGGCGATGAGTAACTTCATATGGGCAGGGAAAAAACCCCGTATATCAATGACTAAACTAAGACAAAAGGCCAGCTTGGGAGGTATAAATTTACCATGCATACATAGTTATACTCTTGCAGCGAACTATAGATACGCAATTGACTGGGTATATAACACTGACAATTATGCTAATGTTTCGATAGAACAAGCGTTCTGTCCAGACATCCCACTAAACAGCCTCTTGCATATGAAACCCGCAAAGCTTCCATTGAATACAATAAACAACCCTCTCCTAATAACTACATGTAAAGCATGGAAAATGACCAGGTCTAGACAAGGATTAACCCCATACAAATCAATATTCTCTTCGCCACATTATAATATAATATCCCAAGAACCTTTGATACAGAACAAAAAAATAATCCAGAAATGGAGAAATGCAGGCATAAGATCAATAATGGATGTGGTAGATATAAAGGATGTTTCAATACTATCACTGGAAGGATTAAAGGAAAGGTATGAGGATTTAAATATTAATAGCTTTCAATACCAGCAGATGAGAAGCTACTTGAACGACGAGAGAGTAAAACCATTAAAGGAAGAAATAACAGAAGGCTTGGAAGTATTAACACAAAAAGCGAAGGGGAAAAAATGTACTACGTCCGTGCTATACGCACAGATTAAAAGACAAATCCAGGCGGATAATATAAAATCAGGGTTGGCAAAATGGGAAGAAGATCTGCCGGACTTGACTAACCAGTCGGTGCTTACGGCATTTATGCGTATAAATAAAAACTTGATTGAGTCATCCTACATAGAAATGCAATACAAGTTGCTGCACAGGGTATACTATACCCCTAAAAGGAGACACCAAATGGGTTTAAGTATGGACGCTAAATGTTTCAAATGCTCAGAGCCAGAGGCAAACCTGTTACATTGTATGTGGGGTTGCGGGGAGGTAAAGAAGCTCTGGGATACAGTAACCCAGTATGTGCAAAGGATATATGATATTAAAATACCCCTTAGGCCGGAGTGGGCAATATGGGATATAGATTTAGAGCATAGACAAACTAAAATACCCCAGGGACAACGGATACTTATAGCCAAAATTGCCGCAGCAACAAGGAAAACGATTCTCTCTCAGTGGATACTGAGAGATACATTAACACTATCATTAGTAACACCTAGAATAGAATATCTATTCCAAATGGACTGGATAGAAATGAATAATAATAAAGAGAAAAAGATCAAAATATTTTTCGATATATGGTTACCTCATGTTAAAACGCTACCCGCATATACAAAAAATCTGCTGAGGAAAGCAATAGTAGCAACAAAATGGTATAAAGAAGAGTTGTCTCTAAGGGGAAAAGAACCGTTTTGAGAAGGGATGGGAAAACAGATACCCACTATGGTGTCGATAGGCGAGAGAGAAAGGGAAAAAGAGGGAAAAGGTGTCAAGGAAACAGATATAGAGAATGTTATACTTAGAAAGAAAAGTGCGATTTAATAGAAAAACGGTATAGGAATACTCATAATGCTAAATACGGAGTGTAATGTAATATATGTAATGTTTGTAATGTATGTGTGTATGTGTGTATGTTAAAGTAAGTGTTCTTTTTTAATGTTTGTATTTGTGAAGAGCAATAAAATTTAAGGAAAAAAAAAAAAAAAAATAAAGCAGCCAGTATTTACCCTGCACAGAAACAAAATAACTCACCCAGCTCTAATTCTCTCTGCACATGTTACATCTGCCCCCCTGCAGTACACATGGTTTTGTCCATCTAAGTAGGAATTTGCCAGAAGGAGTGAACCAGAATAACCCCCAAAGTCCTCTACTATTCAGACAGGAGTATCTACAGAACGCGCCATAGATATTTGTACCACATCCATACGGTTTGCGATCTTCTCTAAGAAGCATCTATCGTTGGGTTCATCTTCTGTTACCCTCCCTGAGTACCAAATACATTCTAAAGCACTTACCTAATCCGACTACCTTTGAATAAGTATGGGTCCTCCTTGCTTGTGACACTGATGTGACTGGGTGGAGAACCAAATGTTACAAGGGTTGAAGCAATTATCCCCTTCTAACTGATGTGCCCTATGGAACCCTTGGCTGACACCATGGAAATAAGTGAGGGCAAGGAGGTAACAAGTCATGCACAGCTGGATAAAGAGAATGATTTACAAGACCCTGCTGTTCTTTGGGAAAGCTGAGGCACCACAATGGACAGCGGAGACCAGTCCTTCATGGAGGTTCCACAAAACAACACTAACTTGGGAAATACAAGGCGCTTAAATTAAAGAGACTATACTTTAAAATCCATTACTTGTACTATACAATGCTATAATATAACCAGAAGACAAATGTCATACCAATATAACTAGAATATGGTTACAATATACATAATGTTTTACCTTCAGAATACAGGGTATGATTGGCCCGACATAAGGCGTTAATTTGTCACCAAACGTGATTGGCAGATAAATGAACATCATAATGTAACCATCACGGACATGGGGAGCAATGTCCACTTTGCTGGCTGTTGCTACAATGTCTGGCATCAGCTTTTCCAGTTTCTCCACACCTAGACCAGCCATGACTTCGGAAAGACCTGTGACAGAGGGTAGAAGAATCTTAGTACTGTACACATTGTGTTGACAGAAAAATATATCGTGCACAATTCTTACCTTGAGCAGCACCAGAACGATCCACTGAGCTGTAATCGGATGCTAACGTGTCCATCAACCATGGCAGTAAATCCTGAAAGCAGGACTCTCCCGTTCCTTTAACCATTGCACCCAATGCCTTAGCGGAGACCGTGCGAACCTACAAACAAAGTCAAATTTTACTTATGATAAGGTAGACCTATATTTGAAAATACACCAAACATCTTCTCTTAATAATCATAATCCGCAGATATTATAAGAGACTTACTTCAGGAACAGGGTCTATAAGAGATGCTTTAAGTCCTGGAACTACACTTGGGAGGTAAGGAGCCAGGTCCTGAAAAACAAATCACAGATGTCTTCAAAATCTAGAAATCTGACTGAACTACATCTACAAATTAATGTCAGCCAACTACATCTACAAATTAATGTCAGCCCTGTTAAGGAATATAACTGTATTCTGTATACACATCACACATCTCTTATATATTTAGCCAGATCCGTCACTCAAAAGCAGTGTAGGTAATGGTGGGCGGGGTTCCACGGGTGATTGACAGGCCCATCCACCGTTATCTACAATGCAGAACCTGCATTACAAGTTCTACACATCCTATGTCCTACACAAAGCTCCTGCCCCCTACTCTCCCACCACTCCCCATGTCTGGCCAAATACCACCCAAACCCCGCCCAACGGCTGAACACCACCCCCTCCACCCCAGCACACTGACTGTGACCCAGGATGCTTTTAAGTTTGCTGCAGTGGCTCATGTGTACTCTCCTGCCAGCTCCTTCCTCCCTGGCCAGACATCCACAGTGAGTACTTCTGTACTCACCGTACAGCCCCTGCTGAAGGTGGCATGGCACACCCCACATGGGGGTGCCCACGATTTTCGGGAGGGGGGGGTCGCGGGTGGGGTGCCCGCGATTTTCGGGAGGGGGGGTCGCGGGTGGGGTGCCCGAGATTTTCGGGACGTGGGGTCGCGGGTGGGGGAGGGGTGGTCGCGGGTGGGGGGAGGGGTGCCCGCGATTTTCGGGAGGGGGAGGGAGGGTGCCCGCGAATTTCGGGAGGGGGGGGTCGCGGGTGGAGTGCCCGCGATTTTCGGGTGGGGGGAGGGGTGCCCGCGACTTTTCGTGAGGGGGGGTCGCGGGTGGGGGGAGGGGTGCCCACGAATTTCGGGAGGGGGGGGTGTGTGTCACGGGTGGGGGGAGGGGTGCCCGCAAATTTCGGGAAGGGTGCCCGCGAATTGGGGGGTGTGTGTCACGGGTGGGGGGAGGGGTGCCCGCAAATTGGGGGGGGTGTCGTGGGAGGGGTGCCCGTGAATTGGGGTGTGTGATCCCTCTCTATCTCTCTCTGCGATCCCTCTCTCTCTCTGCGACCCCTCTCTATCTATCTCTCTCTGCGACCCCTCTCTATCTATCTCTCTCTGCGATAACTCTCTCTCTATCTCTCTCTGCGATCCCTCTCTCTCTCTCTGCGATCCCTCTCTCTCTCTCTGCGATCCCTCTCTCTCTCTCTGCGATCCCTCCCTCTCTCTCTCTGCGATCCCTCCCTCTCTCTCTCTGCGATCCCTCCCTCTCTCTGCGATCCCTCCCTCTCTCTCTCTGCGATCCCTCTCTCTCTCTCTGCGATCCCTCTCTCTCTCTCTGCGATCCCTCCCTCTCTCTCTCTGCGATCCCTCCCTCTCTCTCTCTGCGATCCCTCCCTCTCTCTGCGATCCCTCCCTCTCTCTCTCTGCGATCCCTCCCTCTCTCTCTCTGCGATCCCTCCCTGTCTCTCTGCGATCCCTCTCGCTCTCTCTCTGCGATCCCTCTCGCTCTCTCTCTGCGATCCCTCTCTCTCTGCGATCCCTCTCTCTCTCTCTCTGCGATCCCTCCCTCTCTCTCTCTGCGATCCCTCCCTCTCTCTCTCTGCGATCCCTCCCTCTCTCTGCGATCCCTCCCTCTCTCTGCGATCCCTCCCTCTCTCTCTCTCTGCGATCCCTCCCTCTCTCTCTCTGCGATCCCTCCCTCTCTCTCTCTGCGATCCCTCCCTGTCTCTCTGCGATCCCTCTCGCTCTCTCTCTGCGATCCCTCCCTGTCTCTCTGCGATCCCTCTCGCTCTCTCTCTGCGATCCCTCTCGCTCTCTCTCTGCGATCCCTCTCGCTCTCTCTCTGCGATCCCTCTCTCTCTCTCTCTGCGATCCCTCTCTCTCTCTCTCTGCGATCCCTCTCTCTCTCTCTGCGATCCCTTTCTATCTCTCTGCGATCCCTTTCTATCTCTCTGCGATCCCTTTCTATCTCTCTCTGCGATCTCTTTCTATCTCTCTCTGCGATCTCTTTCTATCTCTCTCTGCGATCTCTATCTCAATTACACTAGATCTCACACTCACATATATTTCTACTTCTAATGGGGCGTAGCCCCTCACGACGGTGTGAAGAGCGCCCGGAGGGCGCGATGAATCACCTAGTATCTGTGTATGTAGGGATGATGGTACACTGTTGCATAGGTTGCACTGGCAGAAACTTGGGCACTGCAAGATATACCAGCAAAACCTACTCCCTTTGCATACACTGAATGGCTTTCAGGGCCATGAGGATTTCCCGAAAGTGGTGGGGAACAGGTAGCACCAACATTTTCATAGGTTTGGAAGACATACCAGTCAAGTTCGTCAAAAGTGACCATTTCCAGCTGGATTACTCTGATAAATGAACCACTTACAATGAGCATGCTTTCCTGCCCCTGATAATGGAAGGATGATGCAGCGTGGGGCATCATTTAAACCATTGCATCGGGCACTTCTGTTCTTTGTTAGATGGCTACATTGCCTGACATCCAATTGGTGTACAGGGGGAAGGAGCTTTATCTCTTGCCTGTACACTTAAAGTGCCCGAACTAAAGGTGCCCATACAGGGTACAATATTCCTGTGCGTTTTGAACTAGATCGCATCACATGCGATCGGAACCTAGTTCAAAAAGCACAGGCTGCAGAGACTTGTGACTATGTGCTGTGCAATGGGATGCCCGCATCTCATAGCACCCTCACACCGTGTATGGGCACCTTTAGTACAATCTAATGAAAAAAATTTAACACAGTATTATTATTTCAATATTAAAGAAGTAAACAAAGCCGCTACCTCATCCGCACTCATTACTCGCTCCCATTCCCGACTGCAGGACTTTCTTCGGGCTGCACCCACTCTGTGGAATGCCCTCCCAAGCACAATAAGACTCTCCTCCAGTCTCCAAACCTATAAGCGTTCCCTAAAAACTCATCTCTTCAGGCAAGCTTATCAAATTCCAGAACCAGTCATAGAACCTTGCATTCTGGTGGAATCGATGCAATAAAGAATACAGTCTCTATCCTTATGTATCAATGCCTATTTCCCTTTAGATTGTAAGCTTGCGAGCAGGGCCCTCCTACATTTTGACTGTCTGTATATACCCTGTTTTGTTGTATCACTGTCCCCTTTGTAAAGCGCAACGGAATATGCTGCGCTATATAAGAAACTGTTAATAAATAAATAAAATAAATACCTTCTGGTCCGTCAGGGAGTACATATTTCCAATAATTTGTGCTGCCATTTTTCTAGTGTCTGTCGATCGGTCTTGGAACGCCCTCTGTACAATGGGCATAATCAAGGCTAATGATGGAGCATCAATAAAATGCACAAACTTGGTGTCCAGCAGTGTTTGTAGGCACTGCTGGGTCATCCTTGAAGGATCCGTAAGTGCATCTAGCAGAACCGGACAGATAGCTAAAACAAGAGCACAAATAAATGTTATCAAGACCATGGACACACAAGGAACTATTCCCATATTACCAATGATTTACATACTAAAAATATGGCTTGCACTCACCCAGGATCTCTGGATTACGAATTACTGAGCCAATCTGACGCAATGCTTGCTGACCAGCTTTCTGCACCTTCACATGGGAGTCGGTCAGCACTTCAGTGAGTTTGGGCACAATGTTTGGGAGACAAGACGACAGCTGTTTTGGAGCACAGTATGCCATAGCTCCCAACAGCTCCACAGATCCTTAAAACAAGCAAGAATAGAAAAACAATTCAAAAACCAAATAATCATCAGGACTCCATAACGGATAAATCAGTGATTCACAAATATGACCTATAAAAGTAACATAACATTTCATTTGGCAGATGGCTGTGGAAATCCCACAGGTTTTGGCCCCATCACAGCCAGCAGAAAATGACATATATATATAAAATTACCAGCTTTGGTTCTCCATGATTCTTCCTCTAGAGCCACCAGAAGTGATGGCAATACAAGCTTTACACCGTGGGCACTGAGATTACTCATCACTGCCTTGGCACATTCATCCGCAGCCTAAAATAATGAAATAAAGCAATATTCAAGAACATATTCACACAGGCTATATACTACATGTTCATGTAAGGACAGCACTTACCTCACGTACATACTGGTTTCCATCACCGAAGCACAACAATAGATGAGGTAGCACGTGAACCACGTAGGGCTCAAATAACTTCCCAAGCATATTACAGAGCATCTCAAAGGCAAACAGAGCTCCTAGAAGTAAAGCACGGTCAGCATTGAGCATTCATTCTACATTTAGACTTCTCTGAACATTTAGGGCATTGTTTCTTACCCTCCCTACGTCGGAAGTTCTTTTTATCCTGAATAGCTTCAGTTAGTGTGGTCATCATTTCTTGCTGTTTCAGGGAAAGAATTCCTAATCCCTTCACTAGTCCTGCAAGCCCATAGGCAGCACCTTTACGCTCTGCATATTTATCGGACTCTAGAAGAAGAGCCATTAATTTCTGGATCATACTACCAGCATCCTCCTTAATAGCAGGCACCAAAGGAGGCAGGCAGCCAGCCACAGATTCTTGGACCTTTGAAAGAGCAAGACCAGAAATGCATCATTAAGGCAAGTACATAGCTCATATATCTCCAAGCATCGCTGATTTACAATGGAATACCTGTTGTGATGGAGTAGAGAGTGCTGCGATTAGTTTGGCGACAATCGGTTTAATTTTAGGGTCACTTTTGTCCAGATGTTTTGCCAATGAGCCCATAAGAATGACAACACTCTGCCGAACAGCGTCATAATTAGCATCGTTTGGGGCATTTTTCAAGAACTCTTCAAATACTGGCAATAATAAGCCAACGCAATCCTGAAAGGCAAGAAGAACATGGTTTAGAACCAAATGCCAAAGAATGATTATGTTAATGAATATTGCTCTAAAAAAAACAAAAAACGAAACTACAGCCACACAGAACACTGTCGCCATGAACTGTACATCAGCAGAATACAAATGTGCTTACTGTACTCGTCTGAAAACTTGTCTCACCTTTCCATGTGTGTTAAGTGCAGACAAAGCAGCGTCCAGCATACATTTTCTGACATCAGCATGTCGATCATTAAGGGCATCAGGTACAAAGAACTGGAAGAGTGGTTTAACTTGAGAACTGTCCAGATACTGAGCCAACTGGTTTAGGGCCAAGGCTACTCCACACCTGAGACAAAAGAAAAAAGTTTGGAATAAAAGGACTTTATAGTGATGTGAGCACAGCAACAGAAACGTACGGAATACAAACAGATATTGGTCAGTAAGGAAAAAAAGGCAAATGCCAATCAGCTGTTAGAAGTCTTTTTATAATAAATATCATCAACTATCAAATATCATCAAGCTTACTAACCTTGCTTCAAACTGGTCAGGAGGAGACTCTGAAATTAAGCGACCCAAAGCATCCAGAACCGGTGGTGGTCTCTAAAACAAGACAAAATATTATAGTTCATAAATAAAAACGGGTATTCTTACTGCCGGCGTCCCATCTGAGAAGATGTTAACTGCATCCCCAAGCTCCTTAATACTAGACAAGACTACTTCCTATATCCTGGCTAAACCACCAACACGTATATTTTCAACTCCACAATTCACTTTACTGCTTAGCACAGAAAACTGCTCATCGGGTGGGAGGGGTGGAAGATGGAGCGGGAAGGAAAAGAGAAGGGTATGCAGTAGAAGAGTCCCATAAAAACCAGGGCTACTTGCTGCTTGGAAATGCATTGCACTTTACTGCCTTGCACACAACACAAACATTGCTGTTAGAAACCATTGAAGAGTAATGAAATCCACCTATCATTCGAGGCATTCTAACCCCATTCTTTAGATTTTTTCATTTGAAATCTCCTAAGGAGATCATAAATATCTCATAATGTATTGTCAGCATAAGCTTATCCATCATTTAAAAAAAACACCATTACATAAAGGGCCCGATTCAGGTTGGCTCAGTAAGCTGCAAACATCGCAGCTTACTGAGCCACTAATTCCCCTCGGTAACATGCGAGGGGATGTGTAATGAGAACACATCTCCTTGCATGCCTCCGCTAGCAGGAGAAATCATTTGATGGTCGCTGACCATCGAATGATTTCTGCCATCGCAAATAGAAGTATGGTAAGTTAAAAACCAACTTTTATTTGCAAGCGCTGCAACGAAGATGGGGCAGGCAGTTGATGTTCTGTGGCATCAACTGCCCGTCCACGACAGGCATGGGCCCGCCACCCACCTACCTGCCCATGGAAACATCAAGCGTTTTCATAGGGACACCCATGAAATCCTGGGTGCTCCCATGGCCCACCGTCATCACTGCCCCAAGCCCTCCCTCCCCCGCAACAAATATCGGTACTTGTGGAGTATCACGGCTCCCACGATGGCCATCGTACATGAAAAAAATTGCATCGCATGCGATTTTTAACAGAAAAGCATCCAAATGTATTGAAATTAGTATGAAACATGTTCAATGGCCCCCAAATGGCATTTTTGAGGCTGTACCACCCCCACTCACTATCAACACGAACCCGAAGCGTGGCGAGCGCAGCGAGCCCGCGAGGGGCGGCGGTACACTTCCTACGACCTTTTCATACCCCCACTATCCACGTTGGCGTGGAGTTGAGAACAGAAAGTGTGCCCGAAGCGTGGCGAGCCCCGCGAGGGGACGCGGATACCTTCACAGGTATCTGCGTCCCCTCGCCACACTTTCTATTCTCAACTCCACGCCGACATGGATAGTGGGGGTATGAAAAGGTCGTAGGACGCGTACCGCCGCCGCTCGCCACGTTTCGGGTTCGCGTTGATAGTGGGGGTGGTACAACCTCAAAAATGCCATTTGGGGGCCATTGAACATGTTTCGTACTAATTTCAATACTTTTGGATGCTTTTCTGTTAAAAATCGCATGCGATGCGATTGCATGCGATTTTTGAAAAAAATGCCTAAAAACGGCAAAAATCGTATCAAATCGCATGCCATCGCATGCCACTACATTTGGCATGCGATCGGAGCCGTGATAATCCACAAGTACCCAAATATCCTAAGCTGTTCATTGGCAGGGTCTGAACATGCACAAATACACACTATGAAAAAGGAAGCAGTGTTGGAAGGGCATATGGAGGCTATGTGATGTTACCACTGGTATCCCACATATAGTAGTTATGTGTCTTAAGCCACATACAAACTAGCCCAGGCATGTCCAAACTATGGGCCTCCAGCTGTTGTGCCATAGTTTTAGCTTTCCCTGTGGTTCCTCAACAGCTGGAGGGCCATAGTTAGGACATGCCTGAACTAGCCAATATACTCTATGAGCTATACCGGCAATGTTTCCCTGTGATCTCCAGGGAAAGTGATATACAGGGTGCTCCCAAAACTGAAAGTGTATAAATCAATGGGGCCAGATGGGATACATCCAAGGATACTAAAAGAGCTTAAATGGGAGCTGGTAAAACCATTAACAGAATTATTCAACCAGTCACTAGCTACTGGAGTAATCCCAGAGGACTGGAAAACAGCGAATGTAGACCCACTGCACAAAAGTGGAAGCAAGGAAGAGGTAAGCAACTATCGACCAGTGAGCCTTACATGAGTAGTAGGGAAGCTGATGGAAACACTCTTAAAACAAAGAGTTGTAGAATATCTCAAAACCAGCAATTTACAGGATCCAAAACAGCATGGGTTTACTGGGGGAAGATCATGTCAAACAAATCTTATTGACTTTTTTGACTGGGTGAGATCAAGGTGGGACTGTAGATGTAGCTTATATAGACTTTAGTAAGGCTTTTGACACTGTCTCACATCGCAGACTGTTAAATAAACTTGAAAGCTTGGGATTGGAGTCTAGGACAGTTGAATGGATAAGATCTTGGTTGCAGGACAGAAAACAGAGAGTTGTAGTAAATGGAGTACAGTTGAAGGAGGGAAGGGTTACAAGTGGAGTACCCCAGGGATCTGTACCTGGACCAGTGCTTTTTAATATCTTTATTGGTGATATTGCAAATGGAATTGAGGGTAAAATGTGCCTTTTTGCAGATGACACAAAAAGGTATGCAACAGGGTAGACACACCAGGAGGGGTAAAACAAATGATTGATGATCTAAGTAGATTGGAGGAATGGTCAAGAGCATGGCAACTACAGTTTAATGCCAAAAAAAATGCAAAATCATGCACTTGGGTCTCAAAAATCCAAAGACTAAATATAGTATAAATGGCACTGTAATGGAAACTAATGAGGAAGAGAGGAATCTAGGAGTCACTATTTCAGGGGACTTAAAGGCAGGTAGGCAATGCAACAAAGCAATGAAGAAGGCAAGTCAGATGCTTGGTTGCATAGGGTGAGGTATATGCAGTAGAAAGAAAGAAGTACTAATGCCACTGTATAGGTCATTGGTACGACCTCATCTAGAGTATTGTGTTCAGTTCTGGAGGCCATATCTCTAGAAGGATATAAATACATTAGAGACTGTACAAAAAAGGGCAACTAAAATGGTGCATGGCCTACATCGCAAAACGTACCAGGAAAGACTAAAATATCTTAATATGAATACTTTAGAGCAGAGAAGGGATAGGGGGAACATGATAGAAACTTTCAAATATATCAAGGGTTTTAACAAGGTACAGGTGGGAGACATTCTTCACAGGAAGAGGAGCAGCAGAACACGAGGACATGCACTGAAGAAGATTCAAGGGAAATTTGAGAAAGAATTAATTCACAAAAAGAGTAGTAGCTAAGTGGAATAGCCTCCCATCAGAGGTGGTAGAGGCAAATACAGTGGAGCAATTTAAACATGCTTGGGATAGGCATATTGATATCCTTACATAAAAAAAAAATAAGGATCAAATATGGTTTGAGGTAACATATTTAAAAAGGGGCAGACTATATGGGCCAAGTGGTTCTTATCTTCTGTCAAATTCTATGTTTCTATGTTTCTAGTGTACACACTGAACAATATTGGTAAACAATATCGTTCAGTGACATCACCGGGACCTGCTGAACATGCGGGTCATTGGCTATTTAGCCAAAATTAACCTGCATGTTCAGAAGACAGGGGGGGTCGTTAATGATATGCAGAAGCGGGCATCGTAAAGATATTGAGTGCACATATTACGCTTTTTCTAAAAAGATATTGCTCAGAAGAGCCCTTCTGGACGATATCTTTTACATTCTTGTCTAGTGCGTACAGGGGTTTACTGTATAGAGAAAGGCCATCTAACCACACATGATGGCTAACACCAGATAGTATTTTCACATATACTGACTGAGCTATAAAACAATGAATGGAGTAAAAATACATTAAAAAAACGGCAATAAGATTTCTGCCCTCACAACTTACATAGAGCTTCTGATGATACAGCTCAACTAATTTCTTCATGACCTCAGTGGCTTGATTCTGATATTCTGCAACTGCATGAGAAAGTGCCTCAGCTCCGGCATGTCGTATTGCTTCTTCATGATAAATTACATCTTTAATGAGCAAAGAACAGATGTCTGGTTGCAAGATCAGACCCAATGACTCCCAAAATCTGTAGAAAGCAAACAAACCCAAAACAGGGTGAAAATCATGTATTCATGTAAGTGTCCTTTTCAATTAGAGAATAATGTCTGAGTTGTAGTGCAAAATTGGTATTGGCATGCTGCTCAGGTGTGGGTGTGGAGAAGCCTGCACCCACCAATGGGAGGAGCTAGGCAGACCAGAGGCATTGCTCTATGGAGTAGGCACATTAGTGCATTTAGTTCTGCCAAGCAAAGTAAACATTTTATTTAGGGAGCAAATTTACCGACATTAGATAAACAGGTAGATGGTGCATTTTTTGACATGTTCAATGTTGTATGAAGAACAATTAGACTTAAAAGTCACAAAAAAAAAAGATTAATCAAATCACAAGAAAAAAAAGCCCAAATTGCATGTAAATGACAGCAGGTCCAATGCGATGCACGGTCTCGTACGCATCCCACCTGATCCTGCCAGTTGCAGGATCCGGGCGTAACTAGAACTCTGCTCCCAAGATCAGAGGATGACCTCGGGAGCTGTGTGTATGTACTGCTTGTAATGTCTTGACGAAGTCCGGATACGGCCGAAACATTGACTATATGGGTCTTCGGTTGATGCTACTGATGGTGATGTACAAATAAAAACTACTATTATTATTTTCAAATGTGGTGAGTGCCCTCACTGGTTCTATTATTGTGGTGATTTGCACACTTAACAAACATTCAACACCATTATGTTCCCACAATTCATTTTCAAGACCTGCATTCACTTCTCCTGAAAGGCTGTATCACACTTGAACCAGAGTCTTGCTACCCATCATACTCCACGTAGGCCTAGATGTCAACCGTGGTGCATTAAATTAACAAAACACCTACAAATGTTCTCATGTAATGGTGAACGTTAGTGGTGTCAATTTTGTACTCCAAGTGACTTTCTTTTGTATAAGACTATCTACCACTCCCTATCATAATGTCTTTTGCTCAAGTCTCTTACTCAAAGTGACTTTTAATATATTTAAATTATTTCTAAACCTTCCCTCGCCCAACCCACAAGCCAGTAACACTGCAAAAGATCTTATTTACTATTTCAAAGGACAAGATTCAGAAGATTTAAGATGAAATGGTATGCTCTTGCTCTTTCTCAATCTGTGTCTGGCTCAATACCCTACCCCCTCTGGCACCTTCTCTTCATTTGATCCCACAAATGGAGTTAAAGCATCAACATCGTTCTACTCTATTACCTCTCCTCCTGATTCTATACAATCACAAATACGGCAAGAACGGTTTCCTGTGCTCATCCCAACTTTAACTAAAATGTGTTATCTCTCTCTGTACTGGTATCTTTCCTCCAATATACAAGCACGTAATGACTACTCCAATTTTGGAACAAAAAATTACAACCCTAACTCTCTCAAACTACCACCCTCCCATATCTCAGCTCCATGCTACTTGAACGACGCCTCACATTCTTTCTTAACTCCTACAAGTTATTGGACCCACTTCAGCCAGGCTTTTGTTCCCAACACTCCACAGAAACAGCATTGACTAAAGTAGTGAATGATCTGGTTACGGCTATGTTTATTCTTCTAGATCTTCAAGCAGCTTTTCTCAGTGATGACCACTCTCATCTCATACAAATACTACAACTTCTAGGTCTTCAGGACACAGACCTTTTCTTGGTTCTCATCCTACCTATTTAATTGCTCTTTCAGTGTCAGCTTCTCTAAATCCACCTCCGCTTTGCTACAGCTATCAGTTAGAGAACTGCAAAGTCTTACACACATGGCGATTTCTGCCAGCGACTTAAGCTATGCTAAGTCGGGCAGTTCTACACCTCTGTCAGTCAGCACACAGAGCTGACAGCCCACACACAGAGCGAGCTGACAGTGCCAGTGTTCTCTGGGGGAGAACACTGGTGACCAGCAAGATTGATGGACACTGCTTATCAATCTCGGCCAGCGATAGTGACGCGCGGGAATGCTGTCGCTATAACCCCTACACACACACACACACCAATGTAGGGGCATTTTCTCAGCGATTTTGCCAAACTAATCAAAGTCGATTAGAAAATGCCTTAATATCGGCATGTGTGTAGGCCCCTTTAGAGGTACTACAGTCTTAGGCCCTCTGCTTTTCTAAATCTATAGCATGTGTCTGGACAAACTAACCAACTCTCTTGGATATCAGTATTATTTGTACGTGGATGATGTTGGTGTCAGTAACTACAGATAATAAGTGTGTATGTGTATAAGGAAAGTGCGAGGTATGTCTGTCAACCTGTAACCAGTGGGAAAAAGACGGCAAGATTGAGTGCTGCAATCCTTTGCAATGCACTGCAGTAACCACACTATAGCCGCGGTGAGCGGACTTCGTGACAACAGTCATCAGTGTTTCAGGTGCCTCACCTCTCAGCTTGTGCTTTTATTTCAGCCTCAACATCAAATTTCACCACCCAAAGTCTGTGCAACAAGGCCAGTCCATTCTTATCATCTGTGTCTGGTGTAGGCAATACCATTGTAAGTTCCATTAGTCCCTAACAGAACAGAAATGATTTCAGAATATATAAATAAAAAAATTAAAAAAATACAATAGGACTGTGAATGTGTGCATCATGAAGTTAACACATACATTTCAGGTAATAAGACCATTGGTCTGACAACAGATGAATTTTACAGGGGACAAAGGTGGCGTTGAACCAGCTCTTACCCGCAGAGCAGAATCTCGCACATTTGAGCATGACGACTGTAAGGCTTGAAGTAAAACATCTATTTCCTCCTGTTCAGCATATGTACATCCTTTTCCTCCCCCACTGCTTGTGCACAGTGATGTTAGAGCATTGGAGGCGAGGACCTGAGGATTAACAGAAATACAGACAAATTACACAGGTATGGTCTAAGCCAGGCATGGCCAAACTATGGCCCTCCAGCTATTGTGAAACTACAAGTCCCATCATGCCTTGCCACAGTTTTGCTATTAAGGAATGCTAAAACTATGGCAAGGCATGCTGGGATGTGTAGTTTCACAACAGCTAGCATGTCAGATTAGTTTAACATAAACAAACTAATCTGTTCTAAAAAATCCCCATACACACTTACTTGTAATCTCGGACTGGATGTTCCAATCACCCTAGTTAACAATAGCAGCATATCTGTGCGAGGCAGCAACTCCGGACCATTCTAAAGACATAATATAATCGGATATTTAGATTAACCAATATTAATGAAAGTGTGAGTTAACAGATTATACAATACCACACTAACCTCATCAATAAAACCAGTTGGACTCTCAGAAGATCTCAGCTGGGAATGTACAGTGATAATCTGTAATGTTTGCACTAGGAGTTCCTCGCTTTCTTCACTTGTATTGCTTGTTTCCATTAGAACCATTTTCAGAAGAGGGAAGACAAAGGAAAATGCTGGTGCCGGTAAAGGAGATGCCCCTGTATAATGCAAGACACACAATTAAATCACAATCAAGTGAAAGGAACCATAGCCTCAAAAACCTTCTTCTTCCCTTGATTCTGCCTAGTAAAATATACGGTATATGATAGACACAGCTTAATACTATACTACTTTTACAAAGTTACAGTTTTTCATGCTAATAGGCAAATGTTCAGTTCATAAAAACGATTATAATCCAACCCCCATGGTGTGAATCTTAGTTAGACAAGCACAAACCTTTCCTTCAAAACAGAAGTAGCAGATAAGGCGAAAATATGGCACTAGGACTGCAGGGTCTCATGCAGGAATTCAGTTCTAGCAGGTAGGATGAGTAGTCAGTTCTATATCCAGAACACTAAGCAGTGATCCGAATTCGGCTCCTGCCCTGATGTTCGGGGTTTGCGCATGTAAAAAATATGACTGCTAACAGCCGCATTAAGTTACTCACTTGCCAGGAATTTCGCATGGGGGAGAGGGGTGGACGGGGGTGTTGCCCTGCCATGGAAACAACCAGCGGTTTATGGACATCCCCATGAGAATGCTAGTAGAGTTCCCATGGGTACGCGGGTAGGCTGATGCCTGCCAGTGGGCATATGTGACGTCAGCCACCCACCCTGTCTTTGTCCTGGGCGCCCCCAAATAAAAGCCAGTCTCTGAATTGAAGTGGTGTAGGGAATTACCACTGTGTAGCTGCTAAAATATTATCTCTGAGAACATCCTGCTCTGGAGCCTGAGGCTAAAGGACAACAGTATAAGCCAGAAGGATGAGTCCTAATGATAGAAAACCCAGGTGCATTGCCTCTTTTGAAGACATGATGTGAAATCCAAAGGCAGTTTCCTTTATAGAGAAGTTACATTACCTGAAGTGCCAACAGGGGTTAATGCAATGAATGTAGAAGTGCCACTAACTAAGAGATAGGTGGGGCTAAGAAATATACATTAAGAGAGCCAATAACAAATTGGTGCACATCTGCAGTCAATGAACTTAAGAATCTAAATGCTAGGAAAATATCAGTACATTAGAAACAAGGAGACAGGAGACAGTGAGAAATACATAGTATAAAATGCACATACTTGACGGAGGAGACTGTGAGAATACACACGTACTTCTAAACACGTATAAAAGAAGGAGACTGAAAAATACACAAAAGTACTCCTACACTACACTTATACAGGCTGGAGACATTGAAAAATATACTACTCCTCTAAACCTATACACCAGGGTTGAAGAACCTTTGGCACTCCAGCAGTTGTTGAACTACGCATCTCAGCAGGTCATGCAACAGTTTTAGCATGACCAAATAGCAAACCTGTAGCAGGGCATGCTGGGATATGTAGTTCAACAACAGCTGGAGGGCCAAAGGTTGCCTATCCCAGATAAACACTTATGCACAGAGGACATTCAATGCAATTAGAACAATAAAATACAGGCAATAATTGCTCAACCATACAAGCTCCAGTCAAAAGGAAGGAGCTAAACTGCCCTCTGAGAAAGAGGTATACAGGGAAACAGGAGCCCAACTCTTCAGAGAGGAGCTGCAAGAAGCATTGGGGAAAATGGCAGCTCAGTCTCTGTGAGGGTGGGGAGAGCAGGAGAACTCATCCTTGGCAGGATGCTTATGTCAGGGAATGCACCAAGAGAGCTTGAAAGGAACTAATAGGGGCAGGCTGCACTGCATGCTTCGGAGGACCTGGCTGAAATCGGAGACCCACCCGCCATCTCTGTGGCTATCCGCGCGGGGGGTCAGTGGAGCGGCAGCTACTAGCTGAGACATTTGCTGCATCATAGCCTTCATTGAACTCAGCCACTGTGGTTCAGGAATCCCCCCCCAAGAGGCCTCACTATGCTGAGATAGCTGGCTGCACTGACCACACGAGAGCGGGGGAAGGGGAAAGAGGCCAGTGTACGCATTGGGGGGGGGGGGGGAGGAGTGATCCCCCCCAGAGAAGAGGGTGGTCCGTATGCCTCCCTGCAGGTGTGCCACACAAATTAACTGGGTCTCCGGCTTCTGCTCGCCAAGCAGATGTTTTCAGACAGGTTAGGGGTTTGCGGCAAGCTGCGGGCGTCTGCACCGTGGCAAAATGACAGGTAGTACACTAACCCATTCTAGCAGTGGGGATTAGAGCAGCACCTGAAGAGGTCGGTATCCATCCTTCTTCCCCCCCGTAAGCCCCAACTCCAAGCCGCATGCCCAAATAGATAATAAACAGTTTTTAATAAATTAAGAAAATTCTGTGGAGCTCCAGAGTGTGTATCCTCTCCTGAGGGCACATTTTTCTAAACTGAGCTGTGGGAGGGGGCACAGAGGGGAGGAGCCAGCACACCCTGTTTGAAGCTGTATGTGCCCAGGCTCCTTTGGACCCCATCTTTACCCCATAGTACTAAGTGACTCCCCAGTATCCCTTATGGATGATAGAGAAACTAGAGATAGCTGTAATCATTTTGTATACTACTTTATTATAAATAGGTTAGGTTCTTAATGTTTTCACGTTTCAATCAAGGTGGATATGGTCATCTGAGCTAATTGCAAATTCTTTATAAATCAACTGATTATATGCAAGTTATATCAACTGTAATTTTATATCTCTTAATACTATATACTGTATAAATTAGGTTTTATATGAATTAACTGTAAATCGCTTTGTAAATGACCTCAAATTTTTTTTTTTTATTGTTTTCACGGTAAATTAAAACTGACAAGATATAATATGGTAATTTGAGCGAATTGCAATCACTTAATATTTGAATTTGATATATGTAAGTAAGGTCCTTATAGATCTAAAGGTTTATAGAGATCGATAAACATTATGTGTTCTTCCTTTAGAGATGTGACAAGGATTGTAGCTTTGGACTATATGGTATATGTGTTATATATATATTCATTATATTTAAATGCATGCTTTGTTTCATTAATAGAAGTATAATATGGCAATGAAAAAAAAAGTTCCCTCCTTTGCGTTTCTCTTATTACAATTGCAGTCTATACAAACTAACAAATACCAATACCTGTGTCATCCTTGCGTTTGTGGACTGTATAAGAGTGTAAAAGGTTTACTGCTCTTCTCACAGCTACTGGCAGATCCTCCTGACACCATGCAACATCTAGGTTACACTCTGGTTTCAACAAGCGGAGACTTATATGGGCAACCAATTTTCCTAGGGAAAACAGAGCAGTCAGATATTCCTGTCAATTCTTATGTAAAGGTAATCTTTTCTCAAAGAGATGTAAAGGTAATCTTTTCAAAAAGGTACATTATAGGTTCTAAATCTTTACAACAGAAAGGCAAGCCTCAGAGAGGAAACGAGAGACTTACCAAATGTTTTCAAATGTGCTGGCATGACACAGTCTGCAAATTGTACAAGAGGGACGTGGACCCGAGGAGCAGCTAAGGGTGACTTGAGTAAAGGCAGAAAGCTACTGGCTAGCCCTGGGATGTGCTGTGAAAGACCAGGGGGGCTCTGCTGTAGGACACAGTCCAGAAGCCTAATAGTGTTTTCCAGATGTTCATCCAACTAATGCAAAGAAAGTGGAAGTTTAAGTTACCAGATCAACAATTTGTATACAATAGTGCTTCCAACATACAGGAAACCAATTCTATTCAACATGGTTATCTAGCCAAGGGGTAGATGTATGAAGCAGTGATAAGGGAGAAGAAGTGATAAAGTGTCTGATACTTTACCACCGGCCAATCAGCTCCCAGCCTGTAACTTAACAGTCAGGAGCTGATTGGCTAGTGATAAAGTACCAGACACTTTATCACTTCTCCTCCCTTATCACTGCTTCATACATCTGCCCCTAAATGTGGTTGATACACAAAATACAGACATTCACACATACTGTACATACACATATATCTATCTTTACACATCCCGCTTCCATTTTAGGTATAGACACAATGCAATTCAGTGACAATCTGTTTAGATTTTTCTAAAATGTGATCACATGGTCTCCTCACCTCCAATAGTCTCTTGCGGATCTGACTCTCCTTCTCTGTCTGCGCCTGCAGCATTTCTTTTTGTTTGCTGGTTAGCTGAAGCTCCTCCTTTATTCCCTTTTTTTTCTTTATTTCCTGCAGCAAATAGATACATGTACACATGATATCCACATTTCTCTCTGGTATGTCTATTTCTGTTTTCTGTGTACCATGCTGATGTCATTTCTATTTCCATTGTTTTAATGTACCAGTAATGTGTATACCCATTCGATTGTGTATCAGTTTATTAAAAACAATCAGCCCTCCCCAGTTTTACATGGGAGCAATCTTGAAGAAATCTTGGTGTGCTTTCCTGAGGATATTGATGATCTTGCTATGATCCATACTTAAATACTAACCAAAAGCATGCAGATTTACTAGAATGAATAATATCGCACACAGGGCCAGATGTATCAAGCTTCAAATAGTGATAAAATGAAGAATGATAAACAACCAATCAGCTCCTAACTGCCATGTTACATGCTGGGTTTGAAAAGTGACAGGTAGGAGCTGATTGGCTGGTTGTTTATCACTTTTTTGAAGCTTGATACATCTGGCCCACAGTCACCCACTGCAAAATATAAACACAGGAAATAATGTGTGTGATAAAATGGGCAGTAGAAATCTCCTGGCCCTATAACTTGCTCCAGCACAAAATGAGTAAAGATACTAACTCTGAAGTTCAAATATAATCAGCTGAGGGCCGATGGCAAATATTAATCCCAACGCTGTAGAAATGTTCAGAAATAATGCCAGTAACATACCTCTTTCAGTTCCATTTCAATGATTTGCTCCTTGAACGAGTAAGCTTTATTCTCCCTCTTCATGTTGGTCTTTTTTAAACTATCCTGTTGAGCACTAGCAACAATAGAAAACAACAGAAATTAAAAAAAAAAAAGTATATTATATAATATGTATTATCTGAAGTAGCCGCCGAGTCCCCACGGAGGCGGGGAAACACCTCATTTGAGCATTTTTTTCTGACTGCTCATGCTCTCCGGAGGATAGGAGGTCTTACCCGGTTACCTGCATACAGCTTATTGTCTCTGAAACTGCTGGGACAAGGCGTCCGGGCTCTTAAGATGTCACAAAGACTGGCTATTCCGGTTTACAGCCACAAGGACTACAAAACCCAGCATATTTAAAGCAGGAACAGGAAGGACGCTCCCACTTATACCTATACTGGACTTGAAACATCACCTTTTCTTAGGAATAAGAAACGGTCCCTATACACAACTGCTAGGATTTAAACATACATAATTCTGGCCCACAGGCTTTTCTAATAATAATGTTCTGATGCGGATTAGCACCTAGATTGGGGGTATTCAATCTTATAAAAAAGTTTGATTTGTCGAGCACATTTTATTTTTCGTTTTGCTCGCCTGCACTTTGATAGCTCGACAAAATGAGTGCTCGTCTATTCAAAGTATCAATCACGTGAAACCCCACCTGTCGACGTCAGCGAAATGTATCGAGTTGATGGTCCCATGATCTCGCCTTCCCGCCTCGCCGAACCCTATATAAGTGCATTGTACTCGTGATCCCGTGCCTTTTCCGCTGTCCTAATTTCTTGTGAGGATGAACATCGATGATTGAAGGATCTAAAACATCGATGATTGATGTTTCTAGAACATCAGGATTTATCTTCCAATGTTGAAGACATTGAAAGATAAACATTCAATACTGTACCTATGGTGGCTAATTTCAACAATTATCAAAAATCTAAGCCGCCCACTAGAACAGTGTTTAAAGATCAAAACAACCTAGGTACATTTGCAAGAATACAAATTAGTCAAAGCAGTAGGCTGGAGTCTCTCTTGCAAACGAAATAATGCAGTATCAACAGTCTGGTATATCACAACTACCACAAATGTACAATACTTCAAAGAAAATAAAATTACCCTATATGCAAAAATAAATCCTGTGTATCTCTAAAAGCTAGCTGCCTTGGTGATTGGCAGCACAGGCACAAATAATACAGTATCTAGGGAGATACATCCACGCAGCAATACATCCTTGCTGACAAGAAGAAGACAATGCAGGCAAATGAAAATAAACACTACAGAGCTGTCACTCCAGCAGCAATTCTTTAAATACGACCCGCAATGGTCACAAAACAAATGGTGCAGGAAAGATAGCAGCCACGAGGAGGTCTACGCTAACAGGTACAGTACTATAAAAATCACAGGCACAACAGAGCATCTCAGCAGCAGCAGAGGTTTTCAACAACAAACTGCTCAGCATAGCATCATTGAGACCCAGTACAACCGCACACACCACGATCAATAAGCTGAAGAATACAAAACACTCAGAAGATAAACAAGGGCTGTACGTGCAGCACATGTAAAACAGTGTATGTTCTAGAAACACCTCATTTTTAGATAAATATGTTGATGTTTACTGAAATCACGCCTAGAAATAGGCGAGCTTATCTTGATAATGTAATGAGTGTAACCCGTCGAGCAAGCCAAATAATCATCCACATTGAATAGGGTACACGCGAAGTCGAGCAAATAAACCTTCAAAATTTTTCGTTAAGGCAAGAGAAGATAATCTCGACCGTCGAGCAAAACGAGTTTATTTTTCTTTAAAAAAACTCGACCAGCGAACAAATTCCAACATAGAATAGGCGAGCAGCATAAAAAAACATTTTAAAGCGAGCAACATGAAAAGCTCAACAAAAACCACTCCTCGACAGACATTGAATACCCCCCTAATTGTTTTATCATTCTAATTTTATGCATTTGGTATTTAACTGTGTATTATTATCACTGGCCAGTGAGATTTAGTGTAATTAATAAATATTTTATTTTTATACATTGTTTCTAGCGCGTTATATGTATTTTGTTTTCTTGCATCTTTGGGAACTAGGCATTTACTATTACAGACGCTGCTTGAACCGGCTGTGAATGTATATATATTCATTTTTAAGAAATATATGTACACAGCAGTGTA
This sequence comes from Crinia signifera, assembly GCF_055691185.1. NCBI lineage: Eukaryota > Metazoa > Chordata > Amphibia > Anura > Myobatrachidae > Crinia > Crinia signifera. Next base: position 350,678,305 of record NC_139217.1, read on the forward strand.
TATGGTCCACACCATAATGATATATATTTGAGGGACATTGTTTTGTGGGGTTTAGCGCTGATATACCACCTTTTTTGTATTATACTGTATAAGCAGATGCATTGAGTAAACACAATCATTAAAAAAAACTATCAATGTATAAAACTGCAAAGCTATACGAACTAACGGTGGTTAAACAAAACATAAGAATGACATGCATTTTGCAGGGTTCACCAAGTTATATTTAAAGGAAAGAAAATACTCAAACGTATGTCACTCACCTTTGTAAGATAGATTTGTCATACAGTTCCCCCTCAGGGGTTTGCATAATGGCATATTCTTCTCTGGTAACCTGACACAATGCTGGATTCTGCAGAGATTCTGTAATGATCCCCATCAGCCTAGGAAGGACTCTATCTGGAGAAATGCGAGCCAATGTACCTGCAGCGTTAAGAACAGCCTGGGGGGGAAAAAAATCTGATTTTATTAGCTTTACATAGGGAAAAATAAAGCATCTCCCTAAAAACAATGGATTGGGGACAGAAAGCAGCACAAAGTACTGTCTTGAAGAGATCATCAAGAACCAAGATCAAACCTGACTGGGTTCTAACTGTGCAGCCAAATTGTTTTCTGACCTATTCTTCTCTCCCTCACCTGAAGAGAAATTCAATAGCAACATATGGGAAAGCCACTACAAAGGTAAGGTGCTTGCATTTTAAACAGTGAAGCCGGGATGCCTAGCCACTATTGAAAATTATACAATGGACTGAAGTATGGATCTAAAACATTCAGGGCATACACTGCAGGGCTAGGCTCTATATCTGTAGCCATGGATGTGCCCAAGATAAGGCTCCAGCAACACATAAAAAGGTCTCTGCTCGGACTGCAGAGCAAAAACAGAAATACAGGGAAGACTAATCTGCAGATTGTTTGGTCTGAGACATTTCACAGACAGTTCTAGATGCTAGATAGGTGAGGGGGATGAAGGTGTGTGTGTGTGTGTGTGTGTGTGTGTGTGTGTGTGTGTGTGTGTGTGTGTGTGTGTGTGTGTGTGTGTGTGTGTGTGTGTGTGTGGTATTCCCCTGCTCTAAAGCAGGTGTACTATAAATAAAAAAGGAACAGAAAAAAGCTGGCTAAGGGACACCAGAAGATGATGCCTATTCGCCAGGTGTGTCCATTGCCAAAAGGCAGAATTAGCTACTATGACCACCTGCTAGTAGACTACTACAGTTGTCTGCATATACAAAATAGTTGCTAAAGTGATAGGGCCTGATGCACTAAGCTTCAAAAGTGATAAAATGGAGAGTGATAAACAACCAGCTTCTGTCTGACATTTTTCAAACACAGCCTGTGACATGGCAGGTATGAGCTGATTGATAAATAACCAGCCAATCAGCTCCTATCTGCCATGTCAAAGGCTGCGTTTGAAAAATGTCAGACAGAAGCAGATTGGCTGGTTGTTTATCACTCTGCATTTTATCACTTTTGAAGCTTAATGCATCTGGCCCATAGTCTGCTTTACAAACACAGGGCATGCCCAAATCTTGTGTGCAGGTCCCCACTGGTCTCTAATAGAAGGCTGAATTAAGCAAGTTACTTACAGCATTAAATAATACAAAATTAGATGTAAAGCAATGGGAAAACTTTATTTTTTTACACTGAAGAGGGGAGTTTACTACAGCTTCTAAAAGTGCAAAGTGGTTATGTTGCCCATAGCAACCAATCAGATTTCTCTATTGCATCCTAGGAAATGATAGTGAAAAGTGGGGATGTTTCCCATAGCAACCAATCAGATTCTGCCTTTTATAAGCTTCAGTAAATTTACCCCTAAAAGAGCTATTTAAAAGAACCAATAAGTTCCAAAAATATTTAGCTTTACATATAATGAAGGTAAAACACACTGTTCAGTGTTAACCCTTTGTGTCAACATTGTTGTGAGAGATCCTCAAAATATCTGCGATAAATAATTACAAATACAGCAAGTCAGTTAATGGAAGTTTACTTAAATATTGCGCCCAAATAAAGAACAGTCGTTGTGAGTGGCGCTGACATTTTCAGCAGCTATTTTATGGATCTGTCACAGTAATGTTGGTACTCAAAGGGTTAATCTGTACTGCAGCTCTTTCACTTCTTGCTCTTGAAGTCCGATGTACACTGACCTGGTTTCTATTATTATTAGAAGTGATTAAAGGTAAGAAATCCTCATCAAAGTGCTTGTTTATAAAGTCGGCAGCGTCAATCTTCATCTTGTACAGAAGATCTACCCACAGATCCCTGTACACAGAGGCTGTTTTTATAAAAACAAGATGGGGGTGGGGGAAAAGATCAGACTCCGCAGTGATTATGTTTATTTAAAAATTTGCCAAAGCAGAACAAAATAAAAGTTTTAATTTTAAGCTGCCCACACATCTACACAGTTTTATTGTCCGATCTGGCTGGTTGGAACAAAATCCTGAAAATGGATGAGAACAAATGACAGTTGCCCATTTGCTTTGAAATGCTGGAAAACTGTCATTCGGATATTACCAGGTTTTTTGTTCCAACCAGCCAGATCTGACAATCACTCTGTAGATGTGTGGCCAGCTTTACACGGTGACAAAACAAATTAAACTTGAAAGGAAATGCGTAACAAAAAGAACAGATTATAGAGATAATATGTATGACACCACTATATAAATGTACCAAGCCAGAAAATGCTATCCGGATGCATGTATAGGAGACACCAGCACCTATAGACCCATGTTTTGTTTATGGCTACAAGGAAACATGGCTCTTCGCAGATGTAGATATACTAATAAAATTGACAACGTCAACACCACAATGTTGAGTTATGTCGATAGTGTTGAAATGTCAACATTGAACCTGTTGGTATCTGCAAAATGTTAATGTTTGAAACGCCAACATTCTGCAAGGACTGGCACTGTAGAGTTATGCTGTGGGATGGCTCGGTTACGATTGGGCACTAGGGGTGGGTAAGGATTAGCAAAACCTTCCACTGGAAGTCATTGTGACACTATTGTCTGGAATACACCAATGGCGCCGCAGCACCAGGGATGTTTTGATGACACTCTAGCAGTGTCACCGTGATGAATGTCAACATGGTCAGTGTGATGGTGGATTCACCCCATGTCCTCTACTTTGCACCTGAATAGATAGCATTAATTAATAATTAATGAAATAATATTTATTCACTGATCGCTGCGGTATAGCTTTGGATAGCTTATACTACCTATAGTGTACCAAATGCTGAACATGAATATAGTAGTATATGTGTTGGCTTTATTAGCTATGTGGACTTGGGTTCAGGGAGTAATATTAAGCAAACTAAGCACTTTTGTAGTTTATGGGTAAAAGGATTTTGACATTTTAAAAGTCAATTCCCAGTTACTCTACACTAAATCAGTAACAGTGTGGCACCAACGTTACTTGATAATTGTATGTGCCAAAATATAAATCTAGTTTTTAATATTACTATAAAGTTTGGTTTATTTACTAACTGATAATGTTTTTCTTAATGACTTATCTGCATGTATTGCACATTTCATTTGTATACCTTACTTTATATACTTACCAATTAATGGATGGTTTACTAATATTAGAAGCTCCTGGGCAAGATTTTCTGCTTCCACAAAATCAGACTGCAAACCTGGCACACATGTGAGAACTTGAAAGGCTTCTTGTAAAACTCTTGGCTGCACGTGGTACTTTCCAGGTTCTGTCACCTCTTCAGACTCCACAGATGAAGTGTCACTTGGTATCAGCTAGTTTAAATAAATGAGAAATACAAGTTGCTGCCACCTAGACAGTGTATTACTAATACAGAGCTAGCTGTAACAAGGGCTTGTGCCTTTCCAATATACTAACCTTATCTGAGTTTAAAACAACTTTGAGTTCTAACAGAAGACCATGTAATAGCTTGGTACCACCAAGGGACGCCAGCAGCTTTTTAATGGTCTGCTGACACTGCTTACGCACTTTCCACGATCGACTCAGCAGGACAGTGATCAGAGCATTATAGTATGGTCTGAAATGAAAAGGATGCCATATAGTTTGTGTATATCTCAGGTACTCCAAAATTCTGCATCCAGAAACACATAATAAAAAAAAAACTTACTGAGCTCGGTTGTCTGGAATCCTGTGGATGTGATCAAGAAAGAGTCTCTCACTTAACTGAAGAAGTGTGCAAAGGTCTTAATGAGATAAAAAAAAAAAAAAGCAATGATCATTTTACTAAATGAACAAGACAAAAACATGAAAAGATTAAACAAAATATAATAACCACAATGAATTAAACTAAAAGGACACCCGAGTCTCAGAAATCAAGTGACTTTCATGGACCAGACATAAAAGAACCTTAAATATTAGTTAAACTGACAGGCTAAAACATTATTTTTAGGCACTGTTTAACTGATCAGAATGGCAGCCTCTATAGTACTTAGGCAATACTTTAAATATTTTTTTCTGAATGTGTAGGGGGGGGCACTTAAGAGGATTTTTGGCAACAAGGAGATAACCTCTATAGAGAAGTGCAGCCCGTGGCTCCACCTCCCTCATACCCTGTGCTCAGGAAACAGTTATTGTAACAAGCAGAGAGTAACAGGAGGAAGAGAGAAGAGAAACACACATTCAGCAAAGCACACACTTGTAGACAGTGTCCCTAGGCAACCCCACCCACAAAGGAGTGTTAGGGTGGGTGCCCAGCATCCACCATGGCTTCAAATAAAAGGTTATATGAAAGACCAAAAATAGCCTTTTTTCCTTTCAAAATATGGTGGAAGCCGGGACTATGGGACCTCCCAAAACAGTCCCCCTATGGGTGGGTAAGCTCCTGAGCTGCACTAAGACACCTCACCTGAAAGCAGAATCTGCAGAGGCGAAAGAGTCAAATCTGTAAAACTTGATAAACGTGTGCACAGAGAACCAACAATCGTCTAGGAGACGAAATACATCCTGCTTGAATGCCCTGCTGGCTTAGGAAATTGGCCGCCAGTTCAAGACTCCTGGGATGTATGTTGTGGAAAAGGGACATCAGAAACCGTTCTGCCCACTTCAGAATTGCAGAGACTTCCGTCATGGCTATTTCTGCTGCCCTGATGATTTGTGCACTAGATGGCAGTCACATTTTCCGTCCGGACCTTCACTGGCCTGCCATAGAGTAATGTGCCTGTCTGACAGAGAGTACAGAAGATTTACCCTTAATTGCACAATGTTGATGGACAGGCAAGATTTGAGAGCCATTAAAACGACCCTGAAAGGACTTGTCTTGTGCCACCGCTCCCCTGCCCCAAAGGCTGGAACCTGCAGTCAACAAAACCCAATCGTGCGTGGCAAAGGAGCGTCCCATGCTGAGGTAGGACAGCTTGAGTCACCACCGGAGGGACAAGTGAACCTCATGGGATAGGGAAACTGTCTGTGACTTGAGGCAGCGGTGTGAGCAATTCCATTGGTAAAGTAGCTCCAGTTGGTTGCAACTGTTTGTAATGGAACTGATAGAATTCCACCATTTTGAATGAGGACACAAGTTTCCCCAACACCCACATACAGAGATGAACTTGGATCCTCCGGTGTTTGAGGAAAGACTGAACCGTGTGTCGAAGTTGCAACCTCTTGTCCTCTGAAAGGAAGACTCTCTGGGCCACCGTGTCCAACAGGGTACCCAGATGAAGCATGGTGGTCAATGGAACAGTGCTGGACTTGTGCCAGTTGATCATCCAACCACAGGACCTGAGAAGTGCCTGTGTTAGGAGATTTTCTTGAAGAGCCTCCTAAGACTGGGATAGCAGAAGAAGGTCGTCCAAGTAAGGGTGAATAAGGACTCCATCACCTTTGTGAGGACAGAAGGTGCTGTGGACAGACCGAATGGAAGGGCCTGGAACTGAAAGTGACGGTCTAATAACAGGAACTGCTGTTGAGCCTGGCAAATCGGAATATAGAGGTAGGCGTCCTGTATGTCCAGAGATGCCATGAAGTCCACTGGTTCCAATGATTGTAGTATGGATCTGAGAGACTCCAGCCTGAATCTCAGTATATCTAATCACTTAAGTGTCTAATACAACAGACTGTCAGTACTCCTAAGTTGTTGAAGCTAATAATACACCTAGGCAGTAAGCAGTCAGTGACATATGAATACCAATCAAAGAAGAACCAAGTACAGATACTTCTTTAAAAAAAAAGGTAGGCACATTGGACTTGACAGCAGCACAAAAAAAAAAAAAAGTGTGAGGGGAGTGTAGTTTAAACCTGCACTAGGACAGTGGAGACAGGAGGTCACTCCACTCCGCTAAGCTGTGAGGAGATCACAAGGTGGCCCGAGTTCCCAGAGGAGGGAAATCCGGGTCAGGACACGGGCAAGGGGACGGGGGCAGGGCCACAAAGTCCACGCCAACCCCTCCTAAGACCCAGGGGCAGCGCCATAATGGCTCTGTAATCGGCCTAAAAATAACCTGGTGGTCTAGTGGATGCTCAGAAACAACTGTGTGCCACTATCTTTTCCACTGGTGCTGCCTCAAGCACCGGCAGTGTCTCCTCAAACAGAGACCCGCTTAACTGGTCCTCTGTCCCATCCGTGGCTCCCTCCAAGTGCTGGAAGGTAGTTGGTGAGAGCAGCTAACAGGTCCATTCACTGACCGCTGGGAGAGGGTGCCATCAGTAGCCACGAAATAATAAAACAAGAAATGTAAGAAAGATTTTCAGGGCTGCAAAGAAGGCACCAAGTAAAAACTGGTTCCTGGGGACAGGGGAGCAGGAGCCATGGTCTGCACTTCTTTAAAGATGTTATCTCCTTGGCGCCCAAGTGCTCCAGACCCCCATCATACCCATAAGCTACAGACAGAGACAGGATTACTGCAGCAGCACTGAGATGACCTGGCATATGTTGGGCCTGTATAACTAGTGGATAATAAGAGAGGAGAAGGAATATAGGAGTGATGCAGCCTGGATTGTGCAGAAGGATGCTGTGCCGCAAAAGATTCTGAACAGTGTGTTGGGGGTTTTATTTAATCACCATAGGCTGAAAGGAAAAACTGGATCACATAGAGATCAATTAAGAGCATTGCATTTTAAGAATCTATTCAAAGTCTGCAAATCCTCCACCTACTATAGCCAATCTTAGTAGGTAACTAATTTATATAACCATTCCCCAAAAGAGAGAAGGAATAGAACTAGAGAATAGGGAAAAAAAAAGAATAAGGAACAAGCATTCACCATCCTAAGTACAAGTTTTTTGGATAACCAGAGCATAAAATGGTGAGCATCTGTGCAGCTCTAAAGGTGCCCATACAATTATTGTATATAATATTGGATACAATATCGCATCGTATGCTGCACATACTTTTTGTACTAGATCTCAACTCATCTTATCGCAATATTGGATACAATATCGCAACGTGTATGGGCACCTTAAAGCTTCAGAGAAAAAGATTTAAGCACAGCCCAAAAATCAGTTCTGTGTCCTATCGGGGCAGTACCATGCATCCAAAGCTCAATAAAGAGTACCACTGGACAGACATAGCAACGGTTTGCATTTAAATACTTTGGGCAGCATTCAATACTTTTTGCAAGCTGTGACAGCGAGCAGTGCTGACTTAACTGACCTCCCTGCACACACCGTTCCACCTCGCTGGATTTTTACAGCGACGTGGAAATGACATGTGAGGCCGCCAAAACAGCGAGGCTCACGGCTAATTGCAGCGGGCACCCTGCATTAGCCACGAACCTTGCCGTTTGGGGGAATCCTCACTGTCTTCTGACAGTGAGGATTCCCCCGGAACGTTGAATATGGTGAGCAGCTGGCGCGGGGGTTAAACAGCGAGGGCCGCTTGTTTTCAGTGATCCTCGCCATTTAACCCCCTCACCGGCCGCATTGAATACGGCCCATTGACTTTGAGCTCAACCTCACTTGTGGTTCAACCAAGCTAACATCTCCCTGGCCCCATTTTTCCGCTCTCTCCTGAAAAACACCTACTAGACTAATCTCTGAGGCATAGGGCGGTATTCAATGAGCCTGATTCGCCAGGTTTTTATGGCGAATTTGTGCTGTTTGGCGAATTTCTGACAAAAACGGTGAATCACCCTATTCAATGACCACATGGCGAATACATTTGAAGGTTTTTTTCGCCATGATTCACCGAGTAGCAATCGCTATCTTTTTATGGTGAAGTGGAAGGTGAACTTTTAAAATAAAGTGTTTTGTTTTTTACATTTGGTGTCAAAAAATCAGGAATTTTATTCTGAGGAGGGGCATGCTATTTTTATTCATGTGCTGTAAGCACATGAATATATATTTAATTTTAAAAATAATATTTTTTTTTTTTTTTTTTTGCACAGCAGCCAGCAAGGGGCGCCGGAGCCGAGCCGCTCATTACATATTCATATATTCACTGCACGATCATTACGATCGTGTGTAGTGAATATACGCCCCCCTGCTGGCACTCCCGGGGGGGCAGCCTGTGCTGCCTGGCACCCGGGGAGCCCACCTAACCCCCCACAAAGGTCTGGGCTAGGCAGAGAGACTACCATCTCTCTGCCTGGCACCGTCCTCAGGCTCCCTGCGGCAATCGCCGCAGGAGCTCATATTCGCCAGTCAGGGGCTCGCTGCCCCTGACTTGTTGAATACCGGAGCCCGCCGGCTCCGGAACGTGGCGAATGTGCAGCGAATCCAAAAAAGGATTCGCTGCACCTCGCAGGTATTCACATTGAATACCGCCCATAGTGTATGACTGTTCATAAAATCTGCTTTCCCATTTCTCTATATTGCTGGTACTACAGTGATTGTGGATACTTTGGTCCAATGCATTATTTTAGTGGTTTTCTCTCATAACAATGGAGCTCTTGGTGCTTCCCTTACCACAGCACTGTACTATTGACAGACTCAATTTTTATGGCCTGAAGATAGCTACATTGTTTAATATTATTATTATGTTGTTTCTATTAGAAAGGCCCTACAAACAAGTTATTATTGCATTACTTGTTCCAGGACAGTGATAATGAAAGCATTCATTAGACCCTCTGTGCTGCTGCTCTGTCACTGAGTAAAATCAGGTGTAAAAAAAAAATTCTAAAAAGAATTATGGCTGCATAATGCAGCCCCTCTCTAAGGTCCACTACCCAGCTTTAGCCCTGTGGCCCCTGACGTGTCCCGAAGAATAAATAAACAGTTTTAAAGTGCTATATTTACAGCACCTGACACACAAATATATAAAAAGTAGCAATAATAGGAAAATACCATTTCACTTACAATCTTCATTTGCAGAGGAAATAAACTTATCAGAGGTAAAAATCTGTTTCTTCTCATCGGACAGCAATTGCCAAAAGTTGCTCAGTTTATTTTCTGTGTAAAAATTGGGACAGAGTCACTCCATAGCTTTAACCACAAATGATTAGAAAACTGTTATAGGAACATTTGCAACCTACCAATCTGTGTTTCAGTGACTGAAATCCTGCACACAAGAACAGCAGCAGCCAAAGCTTCTGCCACCAAGGATATCTGCGAGGTTTGCGAGGACGCTTTATCCACAGTTTGGATCAAAAGGGGTAAAAGTTCCAGAGCTTGTCCCAATGTATCACCTGAGGGGAACATTAACTTTATGAATATTTTAAGGTTTGTGTTCATTTCAGTACTTAGGCATGTCTCTTTCGATGTAAACAGTATTAAAAAAGTGTGTCAAGTTATGGGCAGACAGGAAATGTGACACACTTAGGGGGGTATTCAATGTCAGGGTCACGGCAGTCGAGCTTGCTCGACCACCGTGACCCAGTCCCGTTCTCGGTCAGCTCGACCGAGAACACGCAGGCGGGATTCAATGTCCCGCCTGCCGGGGAGCGAAAAGGGGGCGTGGCCATGAGTTGCGGCCGGGAAGAGGCCAGCTGCAGCCGGCAGCTCGTCACTTCCTGGCTGTTCTCGGCAGAACGAGCCCGACAGCTAGTGATGTCGGGCTCGTTCTGCCGAGATACCCTGCTCAATGCTGTCGGGGAAGACAGCATTGAATAGGGCCCGGCGGGCATCTCCCCGATGGGAGGTGCTCGCGGGAGATTGAATATCCCCTAATTCCCTAAACTCACCTTTGAATGATACTAGCATACACTGGAAGTATGCATATCTCACTCCAGATGTGCTCGTTTTCAGAGAAATTGCTTTTTGAAACCATTCTACCAGCTTCTTCGGGACCTCTGTAGTGAACTTCTGACACCATTGAGTAAGTACCGAAACAGCGTGAATTAGAGTTCCTTCATGAACTACAAAAGCAGAAGAAAAATAAATAAATGTAATATTAATATATATTGGTTTACACAAAAGTAGCATTTTTTTTTATTTAGTTATTTGGACTTCATAAGCAATGCAAGCAGAAAGACAGAGGTTCCCAAACTTTCTCGAATCCCTGTGGCCTAGAATGTTTTACATGGCACCTTTAGGCCAAAAGTTTATTTTTGAGAAATCCAGTTCATGTTATTAAATTAACCCTTTGAGTGCCAAGTGAATTTGCCAAAATAGGTGTGAAAATTGTCAAGCAAACATTTTTACTCATCATAATGACCTGTAGGGGAAATTTACTAAAGGAAATTTGTAAAAAAATAGGTGTATTTGTATCCAGAAATACACTTATTTTTGACATTTACTATCCCGAAAAAACGGCAATTCATATTGATAGCACATCAATACGACTACGAATTGCCGTATTTTCGGGATAGTAAATGTCAAAAATAAGTGTTTTTCTGGATACAAATACACCTATTTTTTTTACAAATTTCCTTTAGTAAATTTCCCCCGTAATGTCTACTTTATACAGGAAATATAATCTTGTTTTACACATTTTTTATTTGAATTTATATAACAAATGTGAGTGATGCTGGCATTTTTAGAGGATATTTTGAACATCTCTCACAGATGTTGGCACTTAAAGTGTTAAGTATATTGTGCTGACCTCTCAGCCTAAGGAACGCTATGTGTTGGTGAAAAGGGTTGTGTTTCTGCTTGTCCATATATTTTATACTAAGCAGCCAAAAGCACTGGTTTTTCCACATCGAACGGACAATATTTGATTGATTTGGACCTGTATAGTCAAACCAATTAACCCCTGCAAGCTCACCAATATAGACACACACTTGCCAATTGTCTGTCCAATGTGTTGTGCCTTCCATCACAACCGGTAGGGCATTTAAATGTGCCTGCCCAGTTGAGATGTTGGTCACAGCTGTTGTACAGCAATATCGGAGCACCCTCCAGTGGCTCTCACTGACATGACAGACAGGATTACTGCAGCAGCAGCTTCAGCACAGGTTAAGTATGTGGGGCATCACTGAGATGACCTGGCATATGTTGGGTCTGTATAACTAGTGGATAATAAGAGAGGAGAAGGAAGATAGAAGTGATGCAGCCTGGATTATCCAGAAGGATGCTGTTCTGCAAAAGATTCAGGACAGTTTGCTGGGTTTTTTTTTTTTATGTCTACTGTGTCTGCTCTGGTGGGGTTCAGTGATAAACCATGCCAGAGAGGAGGTCCTGAGGGAAAGTACCTCCCCAAGGGCCTAGCATGGCAGAACAGCCAAATCCAAAGAAAGGACCCTTCAGCCATGCCCATGACCTGTAGAGAACCCCCACCAACCTTAAAAACAACAAAGAAAAGATATTCAAAGTAAATATAGATATTTGTTTTATCCGTGAAAACTGCTTTTGCAGGGCAGGCTAGTAAACAAGCAAACTCCACCTTTTATGCTATATCTACATTTTGTTGTAGATCAGATCCAACAAATAGGTCAATTCAACAGTTCAGATCAATAACAAAATGACAAATAGAATTGTGGTTGCTCCGTCACATGAGAAAGTGATGGAGAAATGCTCTTACCTTCTTGTTGAAGAAAAGGAATGAACAGCTCTGATATGGTCTTACTCAGCTCCTGACTGGAAGCGCCAAATACAGCATGGTGACTTAAACTACCAATACCTTTTAAAAAGAAAAATATATAGATGATAAAGAATAAGATTATAGCTTACAAGTTGTATATATTGCTAAACCATTTTATTTCAATTCAAAAAGTATCATATTTGTACAAAACTGTATTTGATGTTAACCCCTTGCATGCAACAAACAGAAAAAAAAACTATGTACCGTACCACTATCTGATGTGACTGCAGATGGAGTCATTAAACTAATACTCGCATGTGAGTGGGCGGAGTAACTATGAACATTGACTGAACTCCAACATACACAGATTTGTGTATGTATGGGTGTGTACACAGCCCCTTCTTTTACAACCTTTAAATGGATGTAACCATTCTTTTAAGAGCTTAATATGAGTAATAAATATTACTTTCAGTTAAGGGCCTTTTTTCAGTTAAGGGCCTTTTTTCAGATCTGATCGCAGTACAAATTTGTTCTCAAAATGGGCAAAACCATGTGCACTGCAGGTGGGGCAGATGGGCAAAACCATGTGCACTGCAGGTGGGGCACTGTACAGAGAGAGTTAGATTTGTGTGAGTTATTTTGTTTCTGTGCAGGGTAAATACTGGCTGCATTATTTTTACACTGCAATTAAGATTTCAGTTTCAACACACCCCACCCAAATTTAACTCTCTCTGCACATGTTACATCTGCCCCACCTGCAGTGCACAGGTTTTTGCCCATTTTCCAAAACAAATTTGTACTGCAATTTGTACACCGTAAATGTGTGGATTATTAGATTATCAGTGCCTAGACAGTCAATAGGTCGACCCAAAAGGTCAACATTGTAGACTGGGTGAAAAGGTAAACATAGGAAACATGAAAAGGTCAACATTTTTTGGGAGCCAATATAGACATGGACCTCCAATTAGTTTAACGCCTACCCTCGCATGGCTCACTTTGCTCACCATGCTTCGGGCTCGGTGCCGTGCACATTATTATATTCTCCCTCTATGCCGACATGGATGGAGAACCAAAAACAAGCAGGTTTTAAGAAAAAAAGCATAAAACCTCATGTCTACCTTTTGTATTTCGACCTATTGCATGTCAACCTTTTGGGGTAGACCTTTCAACAGTCTATCTAGACACTGTAGATCAGGCATTCCCAACCACGGTCCTCAAGGAACACCAACAGTGCAGGTTTTGTAGATATCCAGGCTTGAGCACAGGTGACTTAATTAGTATCTGAGGGATTCTGATTAAACCATCAGTGCTGAAGCCTGGATATCACTAAAACCTGCACTGTTGGTGTGCCTTGAGGACCGTGGTTGGGAATGACTGCTGTAGATCCATAAACTAGAACCAGCCCTAAAGTGAGGCTAAAAAAGCAAGCTCTGCAAATATTCAGTAGTCCTTGCCCAAAGCAAGTGGTCAAGAAGAACTAGCCACGGTACCCAGCAAAGAGGAGCTGCAGCATTCACACCCAACACCCATATGTACAGTGGATCCGGAAAGTATTCACATTGCTGCACTTTTTTCCACATTTCGTTATGTTAATGCTTTATTCCAAAACGGAATAAACATATTTGTTTTTCCCTCAAAATTCTAAACACAATACCCCATAATGATAATGTGAACAAGGTTTTTGGGAGATTTTCAAAATAATAAAAAAAACTAAGAAATCAAGTATGGGCACAAAAAAAAACTATACACAGCTGACACAATGGGTGAGTGCCCGGGGGACCAAGTAGCACAAACAGGAGTTGTTAGTAAGAGCAGACCAATGACGGTAAGGTCAACCCTAATACAAATCTGTAGATCAATCCCAAAAAAGTGAGTAAGACCTGCCTGTCTTAACCAACACCAACCCTGTAAAGCACAATAGGAAGCATGATGAGAATGCAGGTTCACGTTGAACAATACAGTGTTGTCATATTTACCTGAGAGAACACTTATTTTCTGAGCCACAGCTGAGAGTTTTCCTTCGGAACCTAAAAATGACAGCTGTTTAATAGCAGCCCTCTTAGGTTAGCAAGGCAAGTCCAGAAGATAATATGTTATTTACTCACCTCCCAGAATGGCAAACAAATGTTTTCCCAGCGCCTCCACAGCAGTCGAGTCACTGCACTGGTGGGCCAGGTTCTGTATTGCAACTACTGCTCCATCCATTAGTTGGGGGTTGTTAGACTTCAATTGCCCTTAAAAAAAAAAAGATTGGATATTAAACACAAAGCATCACAAAATACACAAAAATAACAGCCACTTGCATTAACACAAAAGGTACAATAATGGGATCTTTATACTTCTGTTAAATCCTTTCCTCTGATCCAATTGGAAAATAGTGGAAAATGCAGAGATAAGGATAAATGTAATAGCAGGTTAGTTTTGCCTTGCATTAAAAATAGGGGCAGACTCCCACAAAGTCCTGCACCTCTAGCAGCTTGCAGGCTATAACATTTAGCCCTCAGATGGGGGAATTCAAAAGGTGCGTCTGCTTCCTGCAGGCACCAAACAAAAACTGAGCTGCATGAGCCTGGAGGTGGGGTTGCAGGGGAGAGGGCCCTAGGCATCCTGGGAAATCTTAAAAAAGCTTCGCTGATTGGTGCCTCGGACGCCTGGATCCGCCTACAACCCCCGATGTCCCCTGTGGGACCCATGAACCCTGAAAAGGATTTTTTTTTTTAAAGCTACTTACCGGCTAAGCTTTTCCCAAGATCAAGTGCATATTGGCTCAAGTCAAGTGTCACAGATGCAAACAGAGAGGAAATTGCTGGGGAAAAAAAGAAAGAGGCACATGCTATTCCATTCGATTTCACAATCAATTTCATTTTTTCTGCTGAATTATAAAGGAGCTTACTTTCAATCACATTTTCAGGGCTACGCAGAAGAGACTTTTGTAGCGTGGGTAAAACTTGGTCTTTAAATTCATCATGGGTCAGATGTTGGAGCAATGGGGCGCAACTATCCTGCAATCAAAATATCAACAGAATTAGCCTCAAAAGACACTTACAGTAAAATAAAAGAGCCCACAGGAAGTCGCCTTACCAGTATGTACTTAGGAGGTTTGACTTTATTCATGAGAACCATCTTCACGTAGAAATCTAGAAGATTACTCTAGAAGTAAAGGTACAGAACATTCCAGAGTAAAACATAGGAAGAATAGCGGCACTTCATTCAAGCTTTGTCTGTTTCAGTGTTAAATCTTTACATACCCTGTGCTTGGTAAGAATGTCCATCTCACTCTGCTTCACACAAAAATGCACGGAGAGCCCAAGGATGCCAGCAAAATTCTGGTTTGGCTCAAGGCTTAAAACAATGTCTAGATACTTTTCAACAAGACGAGGGTTCTGGGGTTGAAGAAAAGCAGGTTAATCAATTAAGATAATTAGTCTACAAACAAAGTATGTATGTACTGCATGAAACGAACACACACCTCCTTCCATAATTTGTACATCTTCTTTGAAGATGCCATTACAGCATGTCTATGTGAGCCTCCTAATATCTCCATCAAAAGATAAGACTGACATTCCACCTGTCATGAGGAAAAAAGTAAATGATGAATCAGCAATGATATTTCATTCAGAGTGTCATAGAACATTTACAGATTCAACGGAAAAAAGAACTATGGGGCGGATGCCTGGAGAAGAGATCAAATGGAAAGTGATAATGCACCAGCCAATCAGCTCCCAACTGTCATGTTACAGACGGGGCTTGAAAAATGACAATCAGGAGCTAATTGGCTGGTGCGTTATCAACACCCATTTTATCTCTTATTCAGACTTAATACATCTGCCCTATTGCCCTTTAATCCTGTATGACCCATTGCATGTTTCCAGTGTATCCCAGTGATGACATTGGTAAAGTAGATGGATGATGCTCTAAATAATCAAAACAAATATGGTTTAATCCCGACAGGGGGGGGGGGGAGGGGGGCGTTGATCATCCCCCCTTGCAGGCTCGCCACGCTAATTTATTCGCCCTCTATGGGTGTCGTGGACACCCACGGAGGGAGAAAGTGTCGGGATTTCGGCGTTGGGATTTTGAGCGCCGGGATTCCAACTGCATCCCTTTTGTACAATTACATAAAAATGGTCAACGGTCATCATACAATACAGTCTGAGCAAAACATTTTAAGGACACCCATTAGAATGGACAAGGGTCCATAAAGGGTTAATAGGCCGGGCAGCATTGTAGCACAGAGTTTGGCATCGATTTTGTGGTTACAGTCTGACCTGGCTTTATCCATGTCGGTTCCCACCATGTGTGTGTTTTTGTGCTAAACAATTGTACAGTGTGGCTCCCATAGCGCAGGGACTGATGTGACGGATTAAGGCGCAGATCTATTCAGCCTGATGAAGTGATAAATTGGCCGGTGATAAGGCACAGCCAATCAGCTCCTAACTATAAAGTTGCAGGCTGGGTTTGAAAAACAATAGTTTGACTGCTGTGTTATCACCGGTCACTTTATCACTTCACCAAGCTTTATAAATCTGCCCCTAAATTTGGTCTGTACAATATGAATGGAGCCAAATAGAAGAATAAATTGGCTTTACTTGTCCTTGATACAACAATACAACCTAATAATGGTCAAGTGGAAAAAAATCCCTCACCATAGAACAAATGATATCTGTGTAACGTAATCTGTATTTACAAAGAGCTGAAAGACCTGCATGATGGGAACTACAAAGATGACCTTTGTATCTGACAAGAGGATTTGATGCGGGTGAGCACACAACGATCCACATTCATTGTCAAGGTTCCTTTACAGATGTGAAAGGGCTGAACAGGTAGAAAATAAGGTGTAAAAAAAAACCAAAATGCCTGAATGATTAAAGCAGATGGATCTAGTCTGGAAATGGCAATAGTACATAAAAGAAATTGCATGACAACATGTTTACACACTTGTATTTGGCACCTAGTGGCGGTACGCATGGTCTATTACATTTTCAATACATACTGTATAGCTTCAGCTATACGGAAAATACATACCAGTTTTTTCCATGTATCCCCTTGCTGTTTGTCTGGGGTGGAAAACACAACCCTGACAACGACACAAGTCCATGACAAGGCTAATGATGCTGCAGAGCCACTACTCTTGCTGCAAAACAATTTACAAAAGAATGTCAGAAATGTACACAAATGATGTAACAGTCAGACCAGGACTACACAATCCTGAAATTACCTGGGCTCCACATTTCTGTTTCCCACCCCAGATGTCTGGAGTGACTGTAGAAGATTCTTAGCAGTGGCATCTGGCTGGGACTCCAGCAGCTGTTGGACAACTGACTGCAGAGCTTGACGGGATGCTGCATCTCTGTAATATAACAAACCATTATGTCACTTTAGAAACACAGACGCTACCGAAGGTGGCAGAAGGGAACAATGGTGCACTGCTGCTGCATTTTATTAAATCAGAACTTTTCCCTGGCTAAGATTCTCTGGAAGTCAGGTATTGCTTGGAGGTGGAAGAAGACCCCAGGGACAAAAGTTATGGGGCCTGATTCATATGTGGTTAGAGAGAATCACTGCAAACAAATGGCAATGCAACAGGAGGAGACCGGTATAAGTAGATGCCTCCTGCATGCATTGGTGATACACTGCTGTATCTTAGGAGGCCAGATTGGGGATACACCATTGGCTGACTGAATGACCTATGAGGTCATGCAAGCCGGCCAGCATAGCTCCCACTAAGAGATCAGGAGACAGAGAAGTTGGCCTTGGCACTCAGAACAGAGGTGATGTGTCTGAGTTTTGGGAAAGGGAGGCTATTGCTGCACCCTCCCCCAAACATCAGTATTTTGCCCCAAGACTGTCAGGACCTGAATCAGGCCCCTGGGATGAGTGCATATGCAAAGTGTTTACCATAACCACCTTCAGTGGTGTTTAAAACCCTTTACTATAGCTATCTGGAAATCAAATGCAATCAAGGACAAAATCTTAATATTATTATTGCAATTAGCAGAATAGATGCAAATTTAAAATCCGGTATTTGTTTCCTAGCACGGCGCCCATCGCATACGATGGTATGCGATGCGATGTTAGCCGATGTTAAATTGTTTAAGCACCCTAATGGATGTTTTTAATGTTAAATGTGCCCCCTATAAGATAAATAATTGTATAAGCACCGTAATAGGTGCTTACAATGTTAAAAGCACCACCACGCCACCCATACTATCAACGCCAACCCGAAGCGTGGCAAGCGCAGCGAGCCAGCGAGGGGAGGCGGTACGCGTCCTCCAACCTTTCATACCCCCACTATCCACGTCGGCGTGGAGTGGATTTTATATAGTGTGGCGAGCGCAGCATGCCCCGCGAGGGGACACGGAATACCTGTGAAGTAATGCGCGTACGCTCGCCACGCTTCGGGGTCGGTGGCTTGCTGCACTCGCCACACTATATAAAACATCAACTCCATGCCGACGTGGATAGTGGGGGTATGAAAAGGTCAGAAAACACGTACCGCCGCGCTCGCCATGCTTCGGGTTGGCGTTAATAGTGGCGGTGCATTTAACATTGTAAGCACCTATTAAGGTGCTTATACAATTAAAAATCGTATAGGGGGACCATTTAACATTGAAAAAAACAAACCCATTAGGGTGCTTATACAATTTGAAATCGCATCGCATTGCATTCTATGCCATATACAATGGTATACAATTTTAAATTGAATACAATGTAATACGACTGAACATTGTGGGCGCCGTGCTAGAAAACAAGTACCTAAAATCCATATCCTGGACCAGCCATTCGGCTCAATGGTCAACAGGAATTAGCCAGAGGAACCAGAAAAGGAGGTCTGAAACAGCTCTCCTTACTACCCAGTGAATCCATGTACATGTGAAGGAGTCTAGTACTCTTACGGGAAAACATACGTGACGTAGTGTACATGTTAAGTGCTGGTTAAGTCAACCCATATGAACAAGAGTGGTCAATTGGTTAAGGAAGACAGTGAAACTCCATCATTTGGCATCAATCTGACCAGTTGTGGAAGCCAGTCCAGTCACTCACCGATATCGATGTAAAGTTAGACAGAATAGCTTGCAGAGTCCTTTCACAGCAACCTCTGGCAGATCTTTAAGAAAGATTAAAAAAAAAAAAAAAAAAAGTAAAATTCTTCAATAAACATACTGGGTACTTGTGTATTTTGGCGGCGCCCATCGCATCGCATCGCATACCATAACACATACGATGGTATGCGATGCGACGCGATATCGTACGATAGTGCATGATGGCATACAATTTTGAAATTGTATGCCATTGTACATGGCATACGATGCCATAGGATGCGATGCGATTAAACATTGTATAAGCACCCTAATGGGTGCTTATACTATGTTAAGCACCCAAATGGGTGCTTACAATGTTAAATGCACCCCCACGCCACCCCCCACTATAAACGTGAACCCGAAGCGTGGCAAGCGCAGCGAGCGGCGGCGGTACGCGTCCTAAGACCTTTTCATACCCCCACTATCCACGTCGGCGTGGAGTTGAGAATAGAATAGTGTGGCGAGCGCAGCGAGCCACCGAGCCCGAAGCGTGGCGAGCGCAGCGAGCCCCGCGTGGGGACGCGGATACCTTCACAGGTAAACGCGTCCCCTCGCGGGCTTCACAGGTGTCCGCGTCGCCACGGACACCTGTGAAGCCCGCGAGGGGACGCGTATAACTGTGAAGGTATCCGCGTGCGCTCGCCACGCTTCGGGCTCGGTGGCTCGCTGCGCTCGCCACACTATTCTATTCTCAACTCCACGCCGACGTGGATAGTGGGGGTATGAAAAGGTCGTAGGACGCGTACCGCTGCGCTCGCCACGCTTCGGGTTCACGTTTATAGTGGGGGGTGGCGTGAGGGTGCATTTAACATTGTAAGCACCCATTTGGGTGCTCAAAAGCACCCTTTAGGGTGCTTATACGATTTTTGGTCGTATAGGGGGTCAAAATCGCGTCGCATCGCATGCCATCGGGTGCATGGCATGCGATGCGATCTGTTCGTCGTACGACGGACATCGGGGGCGCCGCCAAAATACACAAGTACCACATACTGTATTTGTTTAGCTGTGAAGCGTGTAGAGGAAAAACAGAAGGACAACAATGTAATTCAATTCACCACCTCTAACACCTGCTGAATGCACAGCCTGGATACCACTTACTGAACCCTTATAGCTCAGAGACATAGGGCTGGTTTCAGAGTTGATCGCAAATGCAAAATCTTTCTCAAATGGACAAAACCATTCTGCACTGCAGGTGGGGCAGATGTAACATGTGCAGAGAACATTTTGTTTCTGTGCAGGCTAAATACTGGCTGCTTTATTTTTTAAATTAATTAGTTTTTATTGAAATGTTTACATGTTTGTGTAACAAATATTTCTACCCCCACAAAAAAGAGAGAACAAAAAATAAACATCCACATGAGCACAAAATTGCCAGTGTTTTCTTTACAACACTGGCATCACAGTGTATACAAGCACACACTAAATATACTTTGCAGGCATTGCCGTTAGGCAAAGTTAGCGTTAGAAAAAAAAACAAAATGAGTAAAATCAATGTTGTCTGACAAATTAATAAGATCAACATGTAAGACGCAACAATGCATATACCAAGATATCGATCTATCCAAAATCAAGAAATAAAAGTGCTACAGACAAAACATTGCAGATGGTCAGCCAACATTTGAAGCGTAGGGGGAATCATGCCACCTATAACATGTATTATAATATTTTTCCTGCTTTACATTTTTCTCATGACCAGTTTAGGCAGCACTGTAATTAATGCCTCAGATATGGAACAGGGAAAAGTGCTACTTTCAAATATTTGATGGAAAAGTTCCAACATTTTGGGTACATAGAAATCTATGTCTTCTATAAAGCTCCACAGGATTATCATCCATTCCCAGGGCTTTGCCACTAGGGGGATTGAATTAATACATGGCTGTCCTAACCTCATCCTAAAGAATAGGAGAGTCCAACATAATATGGGCCTCCTGTGGTAAAGATGGAAGTTCTACACCAGAAGATATACACTCTAATCTCAGGAGCTATAGAGAGACATCTATTGTAATGCAAAAAAAAAAATCAGCAATATCAGATGACCATGTTCCAACTGTACCATCCATTCAAGGATGTCTACTACAGTACTAGATGGTCAGTCAGCCCTAGTGAGAATCGCCAGGTAGCTCCCCGGCCTGTCACCAGTAGCATATCTGGAGTGTTCTGCAAAGAGTCATTTGGTACTCTTTACCTAGAACGGCGCCAGCGATTGAAATCGCGGGCGTCGTGGGTAAAAATCGCGGTGATCGCGGTCATCGCGGCCATCCCGATTTACCCGCGATGACCGCGATCACCGCGATTTTCCCATAGGGAACAATGTTAAAACGGCTGATTGACCGCGATTTTACTGTTAAATGCCTCAATGGACCCGATTTGGGGCCAAATAGGCCAAATTAACCCTTAAATGTCCCCCCAAATGTTTAACGCCACCCCACGATCCACGCGAACCCGAAACGTGGCGAGCGCAGCGAGCCCGCGAGGGGCGGCGGTACACGTCCTCCGACCTTTTCATGCCCTACTATCCACTAGGGCGTGGTGTGAGAATATAATAGTGTGGCGAGCGCAGCGAGCCACCGAGCCCAGCGAGGGGACGCGGATACCTTCACAGGTAGACGCGTCCCCTCGCGGGCTTCACAGGTGTCCACCTCGCCACGGACACCTGTGAAGCCCGCGAGGGGACGCGTCTACCTGTGAAGGTATCTGCGTCCGCTCGCCACGCTTCGGGCTCGGTGGCTCGCTGCGCTCGCCACACTATTTTATTCTCACACCACGCCCTAGTGGATAGTAGGGCATGAAAAGGTCGGAGGACGCGTACCGCCGCCCCTCGCGGGCTCGCTGCGCTCGCCACACTATTATATTCTCACACCACGCCCTAGTGGATAGTAGGGCATGAAAAGGTCGGAGGACGCGTACCGCCGCCCCTCGCGGGCTCGCTGCGCTCGCCACGCTTCGGGTTCGTGTGGATCGTGGGGTGGCGTTAAAAATTTGGGGGGACATTTAAGGGTTAATGGGCTCTGTGGCCCATTTAACATTGATTCCTATGGCCAAATCGGGTGGATTGAGGCATTTAACAGTGAAATCGGGTCCATCGCGCCTTTTAACATTGATTCCTATGGGAAATCGGGAGCATCGCGTCGCGGGCATCGCGGGTACATTTATGGACGGCCGCGACGCGACCGACACGATTTCAAAGTTTAACATTGGTTTCAATGGGAAATCGCGGGCATCGCGTTGGTCGCGTCGCGGCCATACATAAATGTACCCGCGATGCCCGCGACGGGCGCCCTTCTAGGTAAAGAGTACCAGTCATTTATATTGCACCTTATCGAACAGAGAGCCCACCAAACTCCCTGAGAAGCAATCCAGGCAGTCCTGGTTGCATCAGCCCCATCCTCTAAGTATGCTACCTCCAAGGCAGGACACAAAACCTTGAATTCCTGTTCATGTTGCCTACAGGAACGTTTCAAAACATTTGGTTTTAATTAACACCCTCAAAAAGCATATAATGGCATCCCGACATGGTTTATTTTAGTATTTTTAATCACTCCAGTATTAGAATGTTCCTATCCCCCATGATACACTACTTTTTCCTCTTACCATCATGCCCTGCCCCAAACAGGAGGCCTCCTATAACTCCATTCTCACCTCATCACTCGATTATGTTGCCCCATCTCTTCTGTCCCCCTCTGATGTTCTAAAGCCCAACAAACAGCAACCGACTGCCTCAAATTTGGAGGAGGAGGAGAAATAGGCAATCTGAAATGAACTCCACTCATATCCACAACCATCCCACCTTATTCGCTCCCCCCTCCACAGACCTGCTTCCACCGTGCTCACAACTTCAACATATCATTCTCTTCCAGCATCTTTCTCTCACAATCTTGTCTCATCAATCGTTAAAACCTTTAAACCTAGTTTTCCATTATGTTGTATTTGTAGACAGAACAATTTCTTAATTTTAAATGGGACATTATATAAACCCACCTTTTGCAGAAATACATAATTTCAGCTCATTAAGGATTTCTCTGCGTTCCTTCACACTCGATGTGGTTACTTTTGTTGCAAATTTCCTAAGTGTGTCCTGCACCTACAGTACATAAAGTAGAAAACAAAAAGCTTACTTCTGCAACACACAGAACAAAAACAGAGAAGGCATAAGTCAGAGTCAGGGGATACGGTCATTGGGTCTACAGCAAGTTGGTCGAAAAGCGTTGGGTCAACACCGTTAGGTCGACATGAATCTAGGTTGACAGTCAAAAGGTCGACATGAGGTTTTTCACTGTTTTTTGAGCGACATGTGCCGACAAGTGGTACTTCATGCCCTACCATCCACTAGGGCATGTGGGAGTATAAAATAGTGTGCCAAGCTCAGCGAGGCACCGTGCCCGAAGCATTGCAAGCGATGCGAGGGGATTTGGTGCACCGAAAACTGTGTCCATGTGGACTGTGCCGACATTCGGGTAAAAAAAACAGTGAAAACCCCCATGTCGACCTTTCGACCTAGACCCTGTCGACCTATTGCTTATGCCAACCTATTGACCTGTCGACCTAAACCCATGTTGACCTTTCCCCATGTCTACCTAACGGTGTCGACCTAACGCTTGTCGACCCAATGATCCCAACCCTAAGTCAGATGGTTAATGTTATTAAATACAAACCTCAAAACTGCTGCATGAATACAATCACATTTAATTAATTGTATACCTTATTTACAGCACCCAAATATCACATCACTACACAGAGAACCATTCACATAGGGCCCCGGAAAATTAAGTTGCATGTACAGGAGACACTTGCATCATTAGCGATATAGGCCCTTATTCAGATCTAATTGCAGTACAAATTTGTTGTCAAAATGGGCAAAACCATGTGCACTGCAGGTGGGGCAGATGTAACATGTGCAGAGAGAGTTTGGGTGGGGTGTGTTGAAACGGATATCTAAATTGCAGTGTAAAAATAATGCAGCCAGTATTTACCCTGCACAGAAACAAAATAACTCACACAAATCTCACTCTTCCTATACATGTTACATCTCCCCACCTGCAGTGCACATGGGTTTGCCCATTTTGAGAACAAATTTGTACTGAGATCATATCTGAATAAGGGCCATAGAGCGTACACAGTGAGCAATTTTAAGGATTTGTCATAACGAATAGTCATTATCGCCTAGTGTGTACCCAAGTTCTCTACGAAACATACTAACAATGATATACCAATGTGTTTTTTTTATTTTGTATTTAAGACTGCAGGAAAAGCCAATGAAAGAAGCATACAACTCAATTGCATGACATACAAACTCCACACAGATAATGCTCTGGTCAGAGTACAGCTCATGTTCCCCAGACGGGTGAGGCAGCTGTGTATTCCAGATGACATTGTGCACCCCAACCCAATGAATATAGCACCAATTTATATCCTGGAGCACAAACAAACAACTGCCTTGTGAACAAATATTGCTAAAATGTACATAAGACCAACATCAAGATAAAATGATTTATTTAGTAAGGTAAGCATGTACAAGCCAATAAACTAAAGTTATCTGAAGGGTGCGAAAACCTGTAAAAAATGTAGCACGGTGGTAGCCATCCCTAGCCCTCGAGAGCTACCAACATTGCACATTTTCCAGACAACCTAGCTGCTGCACAACTGCACTCATTAATCACTGACACATTTTAAAAGATCTGCAGGTTGAGCTAATTAGCTCACTTGTGATTCTGTGAGGAGACCTGCAAAACATGCACTGTTGGTAGCTCTCGAGGACTAGGGTTGGCTACCCCAGGTGTAGCAGTACTGGTTGCTGTGTTCATTTGAGGCTTGGATTTGAACATAATCAGTAGCCAAACCCAACTACTATCTAAACAATGGCCATACACTGTGCAATAATCAGTCTGGTTATAAGGTTGTTTGGTCAACATGCATTGGGTCGACCACTGAAGGTCGACATTGGCTTAGGTGACATGAATGGAAGGTCGACACAAGCATTAGGATATGTTGACAGTCCAAAGGTCGACATGGGTTTATTCTATTTGGAGGGGAGCCGACAGGCGGTATTTCATGCCCTACCATCCACTAGGGCCTTGATGGCTAACCTGGACACTCCAGATGTTTTTAAACTACACATCCCAGCATGCTTTGCTTCAGTTTTGCTATTTTGGCAATGCTAAATGTGACGCAGAGCATGCTGGGATGTGTAGTTCAAAAACATCTGGAGAGTCAAGGTTAGCCATCAAGGCACTAGGGCATGGAGGGAGAATAGAATAGTGTTCTGAGTGAAGCGAGGCACCATGCCCGAATCGAGGGGTACCATTTAGAGACCATTTCGACATTTGGGACAAAAAAAAACATGTCGACCTTTCAACTGTCAACCTAGCCAGGGGACCTTCCATCCATGTCGACCTTAGCTGTGTCAACCTTCAGTGGTTGATATTGGTTCCTGACTATCGAATGATTTTTCTCCCTCTGATCGCCAAATACAGGGTAGGGCACTGACGTCATGTGGCATCAGCCGCCTGCAATGAGCAGGCAATGCCACACCTGCATTCTCAGGGGAATGCCCAGCATTTTTATGGGGACACCCATAAAACGCTGGGCGTTCCCCTGCCCAGCCACCTGTCCGCCCCCTCTGGAACGAACGGCCCGGCAAATGTGAAACTCGCCGCAGCCGTTCACTCCTGGGGTATGCACATACGCATAAACACGCATGCACAAACCCCAAACATCGGGGCCGCATTCGGGCCCACTACGAACGGGTCTGAATCGGCCCCTAAATGCAGTGTCACCACATTGTCCAGTTTTACAGTGCTAGGAATAGAAAGCCTGAACCACATAAAGGGGGAATTAAATTTACAGCAGTAAATGACAGCAGCTAATTAATGAACCGGGGCTTAGTCAATAAGCCCAGATAGCCAGCATGATCAGAAATGTTTGAATTTTACCTGCCCATAGGTAACTGAAGCATTGTCACGGCTAGTAATGTGATATCACATTGATTTGGGAACTTAGCACGATCCTGTGTTATTTTCACAAGAATGTTTCAGGTCCAAAAAATTACTCAGATCCGTGAAATTTTTTCATGATAATCTGAATATAACCCAAAAAAACTGAAAAGGTTACTGGTTTAGAACAGGTATTTTTCAATCCTCATCAGACTTTACTAAAATCATGAATATAATGTCAAATACAGCATGAAGGAAAATGTAGCCCCACGCACACTAGGCAAACAATATCGCCTAGTGTGTATACTCCATATCGCTAATGGCCTCCTCTCTCGTACTGCATGTTCAGATGAGGGAGGTTCTTGTTAACGGCGGTCATGCTGTAGTCTTCTATATCTGTGTCGGCGGAGATCGGCAAGTGTGTAGCGGGCTTTTGTTAAATAAATGGTAACTAGGTATTGTTCCTAGTTTTAATCGGGCAGAACATTTTACCCATTTTTACCTTAGGAGTCAAAATTTTAAATATTCCTGCTTAGTGGGTGGCAACAAATAACAAGTTTGGCGTCTGTGCGGGATGCCTGACAAACTCAGAGGTATTTTTAAAGGGGCAGTCATTTACAATGCATGGCTATTTGCAGCAACTGTTTGTGACAGTTTTCAGATTTTGGGAGCAAATGACTGAATTACAAATTACATTTGCTCCCATCCAGTACCAGATTTTTATTCAACTAACTTTTATCCAACTAACTTGGAAGGTTGAAGGAAAGTTGGTCTAATGTATGGCCAGCATTTGAAATTTGTCTACGAACTGGAATTACATAAATCTAAAGCAGGACAAAGACAGACTCTTAAGGCCCCCATACACTATGCGATTTTGGGACGATTTCATCTTATTTCGGCACTTTGTGCTGATAATCGGGTGATATCGGCCCAAAATCGTAGGTGTGTGATATCTGATCCGATGCGTGGTCCCGTGCGCATCGGACCGGATCAGGGAGGTCAGACAGTCTGTACATACGATCACGTCCGACCTCCCTGTATGCATATGCCTGCCACCTGAAAGGCATTTGAATGCAGACACCGGGGGAGCAGTGGGGCGGGCAGCGGGTCCCTGAGCGCCGGCGAGTGCTGCTGACTGACCTGGCCGGGCAGTGTACTTACACATAGCAGCAGCGGGGACGGGCAGCGCAGTTGCGGCTATTATATTTTTAAAATACTTGTCAAATGACCGACCGCTCTCTGATTGGCTGAGAGCTCTCCGGCCAATCAGAGAGCGGCCGGTCATTTGACAAGTATTTTAAAAATCTAATAGCCGCCACTGCGCTGCCCGTCCCCGCTGCTGCTATGTGTAAGTACACTGCCCGGCCAGGTCAGCAGCGCTCACCGCACCCGCCGCCCGCCCCCACCACCGCCACCGCTGCCCGCCCCCACTACTGCCGCTGCCCGCCCCCACTACTCCTCACCGCCCTGCAGCTCCCCGGGTTTTTTTTTTACATGGGATAAATCGCATGCGATTTGTCCCATGTAAAAAATGGCACATCAAGTGCCAAATTGTATGTGAGCCTCCCGGGGAGCTGCCGGGCGGCTCGCAGGTAAATTGGGTCCGACTTGTCCCTAGGACAAGTCGGCCTAATGTATGGGGTCCTTTACACCAATACAATAAACCAGATGGTAATCTGCATACATCAAATGTGAAAAGGGTGGCTAATTGGATCCACAGCTGAAGTGCAAGGATATCCATATCTAATTTATGCAGGACTGCAGTGCAATGGGAATATCTGCTGGGCCTAAACAAACCTGAATTAATAAGCAAGGCATCCAGCATGTGCAAAATACTAACTATATGATCAGTTGAAAAAAACAAGGCATCAATAAAGACTCATACATAATTAAATAGTAAAACCACTTAAAAGTAGGCACTTGTAGACTCTAGCTTTTTGCAACCAGATGTATTGTATCGCAATGTAGTAAGACTAGGGTTGCCAGAACATCACAATAGGGACACATATGAATTATACCCCTTTCAGACATACTACCCAGGATTTCAAAGCTGGTTAAATCCTGATTTTTTTTAATTCCTGGTCAATTGCAGGTGTGCAGGACCCAGGATTTTAGTGGACTAAAATCCCGGGTAGACCCTTTCAGACATACACTAGTCCTGGGATTATGCGCGTACATGTGAAAAATCCCAGGATTTTTGCATACGTCTGAAAGGGGTATAAACACAGATTTTGAGGCTGATGAAAACCAGGTAAAATGTAGAGTTGAAGTGAAACCCCCTACAACAGGCATTCCCAACCACGGTCCTCAAGGTACACCAACAGTGCAGGTTTTAGTGATATCCAGGCTTCAGCACAAATGGTTTAATCAGAATCACTCAGGTACTAATTATGTCACCTTTGCTCAAGCCTGGATATCACTAAAACCTGCACTGTTAAAGCCCCCATATATTAGGCCGACTTGTCCTAGGGACAAGTCGGACCCAATTCTCCTGCGATCCGCCCGGCAGCTCCCCGGGAGGCTCACATACAATTTAGCACTTGGTGTGCCATTTTTTACATGTGATAAATCGCATGCGATTTATCACATATAAAATAAACCAGGGAGCTGCCGGGCGGTGAGGAGCAGTGTGAGGGGGGGCAGGCACCGGCGGTGCCAGTGAGCAGCAACTGTAGTGGGGGCTGGCAGCAGCGTCTCTGGGTGCCGCGGGGGATGCCGGTGACAGTGGGGCGGGCGGCGGTGATAATCAGCGTGCTGTCACTGTGCAGCGGGCTGGCAGCAGCGTCTCTGGGTGCAGCGGGGGATGCGGTGACAGTGGGGCGGGCGGCGGTGATAATCCTCATGCTGTCACTCAGCGGGCGGGCAGCGGCGGCTATTACATCTTTAAAATAACATGTCAAATGACTATCCGGCTTCTGATTGGCTGAGATAGCACACTCTCAGCCAATCAGTGTCACATGTCACACGCATGCGATTTTGGGACGATTTCACGTGATTTATCGGCCCAATTGCCGAAATCGCATGGCATCGGCCCAAAATCGCATAGTGTATGGGGGCCTTTAGGGCTATTTCACACGCTCCGGCTCCTGCCGGACGGCGAAATCCCGCACGGACAGGAAGCCGTGCCGCACTAAGAAGTTTAGAATGGAGGGGATGGCCACAGCCCAGCAGCCGTCCCTTCCAGTGGTGGGATCCGGCTGCAACCGGACTGCCGGGCCGTGGCCGTCCCGTGTGAATGGACACAATAGTGTCCATTGACAACTACTTTGTACGGCACAGCTTTTGGCCGTGTGGCATTTCGCCGTTCGACAGTAGCCGGAGTGTGTGAAATAGCCCTTAGTGTGCCTTGAGGACTGTGGTTGGGAATGCCTGCCCTACACAATACACAGATTTTTTTAAAGAAATCATTTCTGAGCAATATCTTTTAAAAAAACATGTTGTGTGCATGTTCAGTATTGTTAACAACCCGTGTCATCTGAACATGCAGGTCAATTTTGGCTTATGTAGCCAATGACCTGCAAGTTCAATGAGGTTCTGATGACATCACTATACCGTCCATCCATGGTCACCACAGATATCGGTGGTGCCGTGGGTTAACTAGGTTGTACGGGGCTTTAGCCAGAAACAGAATCTGTGTAATTCATGTGTCCTATATTAAGGGACAATCTGGAGCAGCTGACGGCATGCAGCCGGTGTCAAGGTGCGTACACATGTACAGATTTTCTGTCTGATTTACCTGGTGGGAACAAAATCCTGGAAATGTATGGGAGCATATGACAATCAAAAAATTGTTCCCAAACACTTGAAAACAGACAGTGATCAGTCAGACAACTTGGTTTAAATCATTCTGATATTACAAATTTATCAAAGTATATCTTTTTTTTTCTGTTTTCCTGCATTTGGGTGAAATTTTTTGATTGTCAGTTGCTCCCATACATTTCCAGGTTTTTGTTCCCACAAGATAGATCAGACAGAAAATCTGTACGTGTGTACGCACCTTCAGACACAAGTTAGAGGATACCCAAGGCATTGATTATTGCAATAGTCTTTTACTGGTCTTCCCCAATACAGACTCTCACTACTATATCATTAATGCAGTTGCAGGGTGGATTTTCCATCAGACATTCATCATTTGCAAAACTGCTCCATCAGTCCCTCCATTGGTTACCTGTATTTACCGCATTCTATATAAAAAAACTTTTACTTACACACAAGGCCATAAACCAAAGTACACAAATGTACATCTCTTATCTCTAAATATCTCCCAACCCGTCCTCTTTGTTCTGTACAAAATCTAGGTCGCTCATCCACACGCATTACCTGCTCCCTTTCATAATTGCAGGACTTTCTGTGGAATGCCCTCCCACACGCAATAAGACTCTCCTCTAGTTTTCAAACCTTCAAGAATTCCCTGAAAACGTACCTCTTCAGGCAAGCTTATCAGATTCCAGAACCACCTACATTACCTTCGTAAACCTTTCACATCCAATTACATCCTTCGTTCACAGCACAAACATGCTCACTTATTTGCCCTCTTATTTTCCTTCTGACCCAAGGCTTACTTTGTTGGGTCACCATATCATTCAGCCCACCAAGAACTTTAGCAATCTGGTGGACCATTATGCGATACAGAATGCATATCCTTGTGTATCAATGCCTATTTCCCTACAGATTGTAAGCAGGGCTCTCCTACTATTTGACTGTCTGTAACTACCCAGTTTGTTTTATCCTTATTTCTAATTGTAAAGTGTAACGGAACCTGCTGCACTGTATAACAAATTGTTAATAAATAAAACTTCATCAGTGATGGACTCCACCCCGTTTCTGACACTTAAATCCCTTTCTGACACTTGTGTCTGCTTTACACCTCTCTACAAATGTAGTAAGGCATTGATAGTCGCACAATATATCATATCTGTCAGTGGCACAGAGACCTCCCCCTTTGCCTGAGCCACACTTCAGGAAAGGAGAGAGAGAACTGACTGCTTCTCCCACAACAACAAAACCTCCAATCGGTCTTCTCTCTCTCAATGCATGGAAGGAGCAATTGCCCTCCACCCACATAATCGGACACCTTTGTTTTCAGGAAGATCGCAATTTATGACTGATGGTCATTTTTGCCTTATCCAATTAAAGGCCAGTTTTATTGGCCAAGAAAAGGACCCAGGATAAATTCCTGGTCCATGTGTTATTGCACATCCAACAGCTGCTTATCCTGGATTTTAATACCCGATAAGTGCCGGTATAAGAGGGATGAGTGCATCTCATTGTGGGTAACTGGATAGCTTACAGTGAAGCAATTAGCAACTGTAAATTACTGCTACTTATAGGATACCCCCTATGAGCAGCATGGGATTGGGGGGTTCAATTGAATGCAATGTTGTTTAGTTCTGAGAACGAATGCCTGTATCTATTCAATTAGCCCTAAACTCACACCAAGAATAAAACTAGAAATGTGTCTTAGCATGTGTGGTATGCTCAGTTATTAGCATCACTAGATAACAGAATCGTGCCTGCCATTTAGGAGTCTATTTACAAAGGACAAAGATAAAGTGGGCAGAGATAAAACACCATCCATTCAGCTCCTAACTGACATATTACTGGCTGTTTGAAAAATGACATTGGCTGATTGGCTGGTACTCAGAGAAGCAGGGTGTGAGTGCCAAGTGCATGCAGGGACTGAGCGCCAGGAGGTAGATGGGGTCGGGACTGGAGTGAGCACCGAGCGGGTGCAGGGACTGAGCGTCGGGAGGGAGACTGGAGTGAGGGACGACAGGGGGTGTGGTGCAGAGCCGGATTAAGGCAGGGGCTGCAAGGAAGGAGACAGGACCCTGCCACCTTCCTAGTCATCATCCTGACAACCACCCTGTCCATTGCCCGCAAGCCCAACCATTGACTGCCGTCTGCCCTAGCCATCGCTTTGCCGTCCGCCCACATGCCCCGACCATCGACCTGCTGTCTAGGATAGAAATTGTGCAGGTTTGGGGATTCTTTTTTTTAGGTGCAGTGGTAGGGACAGAGATGCAAGGGTTGGAACATTGCTACATGTGTAGAGGCCATAGCGATGCTGTGCCCTGCGCGTCGCTATCGCATGGCGATTAATATCCACCATGCCGGATATTAATCGGTCAGAGCCAGTGTTCTCAACAGAAAACATTGGCTCTGACAGATCGCTCAGCACAGTGCTGACACATTGCTGTGTGCTGAACGATCTAGCCTCGCTCAGAACACATCAGCATCTTCCTGTGTGTTGGCCCCTTAAGATGCTCAGTTGCTCGGCTACTCGGGTACAAATGAACCAGTTCTGTTTTCATCCTACTACAAAAAAACCAACCTCACTATAAAATTATTTTATTTGCATGTAAAATTTTCTGACGGGCCACCTAGTTACCCATATCAAATTATTTTGGCTTAAGGGTGCCTTGAAAATTTCTTGGAGACCCAAAGGGTCTTGAAATTAAAAAGTTTGGGAACCACTGTATTAGAAGATCAGTTACCTAGTAGATGATAAACATGGGCATTTGGTTGGTTTCATCAAATTGAATAAAATATAATCTTATGCTGACAAAATAACAAACTTCACTATACATTTTCCATATTATTACTTAGTGGTCATTCAGAAGCCGAAAGTGGAGTTTAGCACCAAGAACGTCATTATAAGCACACTCAAAAGTCCCAATAATACGGTTAGTGAAAGCTATAATATATATACCCAGATATTTATTGGTTTATGCATTTCACTTTATTTAAAACAAACATAAATCAGATACAACAGAGATACAGGAGACCGACATGCCAAAGATCAATGATGTGGCCTTTACAGAGCCAGATGTATACACCCTGATCTTGGAGATCTGCTTTATCTCACCAATAGGTGGGTAGAAGATATTAATAGGCAAAGGCTGAGGAATCTACCCATTAAAACAAGCAGATGGCACAGTCTCATCTGGTGAAAGTCCAAGAGCCACAGCCCGAATTATTCCGGCCCCTCTGCCATCCACTATGCCTCCCAGCTGTGCGACAAAGAGCAGCACTGTGTACAACTCCCTGCAGCCACTGTTACCGCGCCTAGGGGACACACCGGCAGCACAGACCCTGCGTTACACGTGTATAAGTACACGCACCAATCACTATTGCCGGGACCACACTCACCTGCGTGTCCGTCGCCATCTTACCGGCTGTGACCCAGGAATCACTTCCAGCGCACTTCCGCCTAATACTTGCACATTGTTTCTGTTGCTGTCGCCTGCCGGGTACGTCATTTCCGGTAAAGCAGCTGTCTGTGCCAGAGATTCTCCGTGCAAGGAGTGTGTTGTAGTGTCTATGTTTATCTGCCACATGCCGGTGCAGCATCCTGTATATACTGCTACCTGTGCATGTATGTTCTGTGATTAGTCTTAGGTTCCGGGTATAGTTAATTGCACATGTTTGCCTAGTGTACGACAGGCTGAGACTTGTAGTTTCTGTGGCAAGTTGCCAGAGTTTTCTGGTTGTTTTCTGGCTGCCAAGCAGTTTTCCAAATCATCGGTGCGCCATAAAACTGAATTTTTAACAGATATTGCAGTGTCAGTTAAAAATGTAGTTCCCCCTTTGAATGGGAAAACGTTGGCTGTGTTTACCTACTCATAGGTAAAGCTGGTGTATAGTAATCGCAATAAATGCCTTAATTCATGTGCAATTTAAAATTGCATAGGAGATAGATCTGTAATGACAAACCTTCATCACTTGTTTTCACCAAAGGCTAGCTGGGTCTGTGCAACCATTCATTATTCACCATAGCAATAAGGCTGAACAAAGACTTTATGCAGTGTCAAAACATGCTTACTCTCTGCAAAATTCGGTTATCACAATTACACAAAGAGCAACACCATCCCTACACAGCACTGTGCTGACCAACCAATTCCTTTCCAGTGAGTGACTCCATTATATTGGCAAATCTGCTTAATCCTGGGTGGATGGTATTTAGGAACCGTAGTGTGCAAGAGGCCAGCGACATCACTTTAAGTGCATCACAGCCAGTCTGGGCCTCTGCTACTTTACCTAAGGGTGGTTTCACACTGTCCGGCTCCTGCCGGACGGTGAAATCCCGCATGGCTTAAAAGCCGTGCCGTCCCTGCAGTGTGTAATGGACAGCTATGTGTCCATTCACACAGGACGGCTACCGGGTAGCAGCCGGATCTTTCCACTGCAGTGTCCGGCTGCCGTGCCGTGGCCGTCCCGTCCTCACAGGTCAGTGTGTGCTGAGGGCGATGGGGGCCTTTCACACACACCGGTCATTTGGTGTCCGGTTTTAGCTCTCCACCGCCCCCAAACTGACGTCACTTCAGTTTTTACCCTCAAATTTACATAGCACCGGCTCACTGAGCCGGTGCATGTGAAAGAGACAACTGTCAGGCAAAAAGCCGGACAAAATGTGTCCGGCTTTTTGCCTTCCGGACAAAACCGGAGTGTGTGAAACCAGCCTAAAGGCTGGTTTCACACACTCCGGCTCCTGCCGGACGGTGAAATCCCGCACGGCCAGGGAGCCGTGCCGCACACAGTACTTTATCATGGAGGGGATGGCCACAGCCCGGCAGCCGTCCCTTCCAGTGGTGGGATCCGGCTGCAGCCGTGCGGCCGGGCCGTGGCCGTCCCGTGTGAATGGATACAATAGTGTCCATTCACAACTAATGTGTGCAGCACGGCTCCCTGGCCGTGCGGGATTTCACCGTACGGCAGGAGCCGGATGGTGTGAAACCAGCCAAAGGCTACATTTTCTACGCAATCCTTCAGACAACACAGTAGTTTTGTCATCCTGTAAGGGATGCACATGGTTAAATTCAGGTTGTTAAAATATCCCTTTAATTAGTGGCACACATAATCCACTCTACAATCTGTGTGAATCGTAACAAAAAGGTGTTTAAAAGGATATTCTACCAATTATTTCAACCCTAGACTAGGAGCCATATTTCCTATCCTGCAGTTTGTGAAAGCTGAATGGTGGCGAGATGCAAACATTTAGGAAACTACCCCTAAACTGATGTCTGTCCATTTGTTCCCATTATCTATTAAGATCTTTAACAACATAGTATACTGGAACCTGCCTTTCCTTTGATCATCCACAAAAAGAGGAAAGCTTGGACAGTGCGCTAAGATACCCCTTGCAGGCTTGGTGGCTTGCCACACGTTCTATTCTGCCTCCATGAGGGAGAATAGCCCATCAGTCGGGATCCCGACTGTCGGGCATTTAACAGTTGGGATTCAGATGTCAGAGCGTCTTCTGGCACCCCTCAATAATACCCCTTTCAGCAATAACCAAAGTAATTGCACATGAGCATGCAGAACTCCGGGTTGTGGCTCAGTCTTAATTATAATCTGGGTAGCAAACAGGGTTCAACCCAGGTCACAGTGCAGTGTGAGCAGGAAACCTGCGTCAATGCAACCTGGGACCTATTTACAGCATATGAAGTCAGTATTTGGGGATTCTCATCTCCACATCGTGGGACCTATGTGTGGTGATATCTTTGACCAGGCAATAAGCCCTGTCCAGCTTTGTAATCTGAAAGCGTTATAAAAAAACATGTTCTCAAACTGAGGCACATAGTGTAATAAGATTTCTGTGTTTAAGGGGCACTATCAACACTATTATAGCAGCAGGACCTTTAATTGGCTTCCTGGGACTAAACTGAATAGAGGAACAGGTTGTAATTGTATTGTTGATGTCATTCATAGATATATTGCTGGTGCACACTGGCAGATGGAACATTGATCAGGCGTTCAGTTGAAGGGCCAGTAAATCAGCCAGTGTGTACCCAGCACCGGTGTGCCTTGAGGCTGAGAATATCTGCTCTCAAAGTACTGTTCAATTGGTATTTCAACCAATAAATAACAATCACAAAGGAGGAATATTCAGGAATTACCTTTAATCTGTTCTTCAAATAGCACGGTACTTATGTATTATCTGGGCTCCCATGTTAAATACACCCCATTTTTTCATATCCCTACTATCCAACTACGCACGGAGTTGATTTTATATAGTGTGGCGAGCGCAGCGAGCCACCGTGCCCGAAGCGTGGCGAGCGTACGCGGTCTCCTAAGAAAAACGGGAGCCCAGATATTACATAAGTACCAATAGCACAAGTGCAGTCTAAAGGGACTTATTCAAAAATGGTAATTGGAATGATTATCAACCTGCACATATCACACATGCGTGAGTGTATTAAGTGATAGTAAATGCAGGTTCCGGATGGCTCACCAACAGTTGGGATGCAGACGGTCATTTCTCATTCAGAATCCCGAATTCCAGGGACTATTTTCCTGTTTGGGACCCCCATATAGGGAAAATAGAATAGGTGGTGAGCTGAGAGGTCACCAGGGGCTCCAATGCACTCAACCCTGTACAGCTCCTGACAGTCAGGATTCTGACTGTCGGGGACTTATACCGGGATGCGGTCATTTGGTCTACTGCATTATGGTAGAAAGTCATTAGGTCGAATCCATTAGGTCGACATGCTAAAAGGTCGACATGACTCTAGGTCGACATGGGAAAAGGTCGACATGATTCTAGGTCGAAAGGTCATTAGTTCGACAGGTCATTAGTTCGACAAGGTCATTAGTTCGACATTGTCTATGTCGACATTCACAAGGTCGACATGGGGTTTTTCACTGTTTTTTGAGCCAACATGTGCCGACAGGCGGTATTTCATGCCCTACCATCCACTAGGGCGTGGTGGGAGAATAAAATAGTGTGCCGAGCGTAGCGAGGCACCGTGCCCGACGCATAGCGAGCGCAGCGAGCGATGCGAGGGGATGCAGTGCACTTTAAACTGTGTCCATGTCGACTGTGTTGACATTCAGGTAAAAAAACAGTGAAAAACCCCATGTCGACCTTGTGAATGTCGACATAGACAATGTCGAACTAATGACCTTGTCGAACTAATGACCTGTCGAACTAATGACCTTTCGACCTAGAATCATGTCGACCTTTTCCCATGTCGACATAGAGTCATGTCGACCTTTTAGCATGTCGACCTAATGGATTCGACCTAATGACTTTCTACCATAATGCAGTAGACCAAATGATCCCAACCCCTTATACCATACCCAGAAAATGCATATTGATTGTAAAAACAATGTGGCCAGACTTTGAATGACAGGAAGTTGGCATTTTGGGTGTTATGCTGGGTACACACCAAAACGATTTGGATTGGATGCAAATCGGATCGTACGATTTGCATACGATCTGATCCCCTCTGTATTCAGATGAATGGATCTTTTACAGATCCAACCTGCAGCAGGTAGGATCTGATTTGGATCCAATTCAGATCCAACCAAACGATTTTGACCAAATCTGCATCCAATCAGTCTGAATTGGAACCAGATTGATGGGATTGTGCCAAAATAGTTTTGGTGTGTACCCTGCATAAGCCTGCCGTTTTCTGGGTGCCAGAAAAACCAGATGTTTGGAAGGGCCTGTGGCATCAGTGATAATCTGCAATTGAGCCAGGCTGGAAGTGGTGATCAGAAGCCACTCACATTTGCAGATGACAATAACGATTTGTGTATGAATTTGCAAGTGCATAGAAATTCAGCCACGAGCATTTTGTCTGTGCGGCAGCTTTCTCCTCATAGTCCACTGCAATTCTCACATTAGCAGTGTGGTCTGAATCAGGTTCAAAGCTAAGTACACCTCAAGTTTTCATTCATATCTTTCTGTCTGGACCAATATCTGGTAATGTATGATAACAGGAGAATCTAACATGCTGGAAAATAGACAATGGTTAAATCAATTTTTGTTAATCAAATCACTTTGTCCATTTTCCAGCATTTGGGAGTAAATGATTGTCATGTGCCTTTATCCATTACCAGAATTTTGTTCAGACAGCGGTTTCTGCTCCCAACTTAAGCTGACATCTAATGTAATTGAATTACATGAATTTAATGAACTATTTTCAACATAAATATAATTTGCATAAATGTTTAAGTTTATAGAAATGGCTCAGTAGAATGTCCTAGCATGGTTACTAGTATTTATTAAGTACTAGTGGGTAGTATTTTGCTAGAGCAGGCTTTTTCAACAGGTGTGCGATGACCAGTTGTAAGGTGTGCCATTAGACAGATCTGCTGGCACCATCAAAATGAACTGTGGACTTAGGCAGGGTGGGGCTCAGTCATGCCTTGACCTATGCCATGGAGTAGCAGCCATGTGACATGGGTCACACAGGTAGCTTCCAATCAACATCCAAACCCTTCTGTCCACAAGCATCTACTTGTTCCCAGTGCCAGATTAAGCCTTTGGGGGGCCCGGGGTACTTTAGCCAGGGGGCCCCCTTGCACTTGTCATTACTGGCCGCACACTGCATAAGAGAATATTACACTGTCAAAACACGGAGTAAAGGCAGTATAAACTTGGTCAATGGTAACTGCATATATATATATATATATATATATATATATATATATATATATATATATATATATATATATATATATATATATATATATATATATATATATATATACACACACACACACACATATATATATATACACACACACACACACACATAAATACATACCATATGAAAAGCCTGTGTTTGTCCCTCTGCACCTTACTCTATAGGAGACCTCACAGTCCTAGTGCTAAAAACCCTCCCATGACTAAGCTTCTGCTGCTGTTCTCCATGGGCATGTAATGAGCTCCACCAATTAGAGCTCAGCACAAACCTCTCAGCCTCTGCCCTCTGGTTTAAAGTGTCATGGGACTTAGTCAACTCCCAGTAATGCACTGCACACTTGTGCAATCAGTGTGCCTTGGCTCCTGATGCTCAGCACCATTAATCATTGTCACATTGGCAGTTAGGTGAAGCTGCAGTTCTACCCCACTCCCATGCACAAAACCTTTAGCTAAAAAAAAATATTTTTTTTTTTTTGAAAAATACATGACAACCACAGGGGGCCCCTAGCTAGTGGGGGGCCCAGGGGCACTGACCCCTTGTGCCTCCATTATAATCCGGCCCTGCTTGTTCCTGCCTGCTGCTCAATGTTACAGTATTGGGTAGTAGTCAATTTGTTATTTTATTTTTCCTGTGGAGGCCAGCGGTTTTTTTTTTTTTACTATGGGTGCCGATATTACCCCTTTAAGGTCATACTAGAAACCGCAGTCATTTTGGGGTCAACATGCAGTGTATAAGCACCAAACCTAAATTATATGCTCTGTATATTGGGCAACCCGGGCTTAGTATGAAAGTGCCAGACCCAAGATCCCAGGTCCGACCTGGCATTTCAGTCTGAAAGTGGTATGATTCCTCCTCTCTCTCTCTCCCCCCCCCCCCCCCCCTCCAGGGGGACATGCCTTGGCATTTTTTTTTTAATGGTGTGGCACAAGTTAAAAAATAACTGCTAGAAAATTGTGAGTTTGTTTACGACCAGTTTTCATTTTACAGCAGCTTTTTTTATTCCACTTTATGCTTACCTTGCACCAATGTTCCTGCCACTCACCTGAGCCATCAATGCCTAAAGTATCAGTTACAAAGCATGATTTCACAAATGAATCAAGCATTTAAATATGCATTTGCTACAATGCAGAGAATCAATATGAGCTGCATTTATTCACACAAACAAAAATTAGGGGTTGCAAGGTGTACAAGTTTATTTGAACTATTACACCAATAACAGGCTTAATCAAAGAGACCAAATCCCATATCGTCATCCGATTCTTCGGACTCCTCTGGCTTTTCCTCCTTCTGGGGCGCAGCAGCAGTAGGAGCCGCAGCCTCCACAACAGGAGCAGCAACAACGAAGGCCGTTGGGTCTGCCAGGAAAGCCTTGACCTGCAAGAAGAATCTTAGTGAGAACTTTCACAATTCTAGTGTATCTACATTTTCATTAGATTGGCATAACAGTTTTCTGCCAACAAGATTACTGTTGTAAGCCTTAATAGCCCTCTTTTAGAACGTGGAGCACACAAGATCCAAGCATGGCTATGAAAAAGCACTGCTTAACCTAATAAAAATGACCAAGGTGAACTCTGTATACCAGAAATGGCTGAAGGTGAACTCAACTTCGGCAAATTACAAATAGACTTTCACTCACATGATACATTTTATTTCTAAAGCGGTGTACACACGGGGGCAATATATTGCTCAGTGTCTCCTTTTCATCAGCGACCAGAGATGGTCGCTGATGAAAGGGAACCTCTGCCGGGCGAGCCACAGAGGGAATCAGCTGGTCGCAGGAGCTAGTGCCCGTGACCAGCGATCATAAGGGGGCTAAAAACGGAGCGCGCACCCGGCGATTTATCTCCGGTGCACACTCCAATCGCTGGCAATATGGTCGCACAGCGACCATATTGCCAGCGATTATAGCCCATGTGTATGCACCTTAAGAAAGGGAAATGCAGTGGCACTATTCTACATTAGTAAAGTCATTATACCTGGGGTATTACAATGTATAGTTCAGGGTCATTCGGTGTTAAATCAACACTTAAAATGTGACTTCACCAGCTCAGATTGTTCAAAACTGGAATATGGAGTGTATATGTAGTCTAATAAAATTACAAACTGTAAAATCTAAAAATTACTAAAAAAATATTTACAAATGTAAACTGAAATTGATCAGGATTATATCAAAGCGCATTGATAAGTTACAAATTAGTCATTAGTCTACTAATGTTGCATGTTTGTCAAAATGTAAAAATGGGAGGAGAATGGGTTCATAGTTTACAAAAAAAATAAAAAATCAGAACCTACTTTTAAAAACAATGAGGGAAAACCTAAAAATTAGCCTAACACCAGATTTGAAATATAAATTCTTAATTACTTTGACAATATCTACATGTTACCTATAATATAGCTGTTTTATTAGCAC
The DNA here is from genome assembly GCF_055691185.1 of Crinia signifera. Classification (NCBI taxonomy): domain Eukaryota; kingdom Metazoa; phylum Chordata; class Amphibia; order Anura; family Myobatrachidae; genus Crinia; species Crinia signifera. The sequence continues at coordinate 350,718,982 of NC_139217.1, forward strand.
ATGTAGATTGTAAAACAGAATTACTTTGTTGTCGCAAGCTAGACTTCGATGTTTAGGTACAGTGCTATTTTTTTAGCCACAGTGCATGGGGACGGACCCTATGATTGAGTTGGTGCCTTGTTCCCAACCCTGGTCCTCAAGTACCCCCAACAGTGCACATTTTCCATGTCTCCACACAGAATCACAAGTGACATAATTAGCTCCACCTGTAGATCTTTTAAAATGTGTATGAGTAATGAGTGCACCTCCTGGGTGACCTGGAATTCGTACACCAGGGTTGGGAACCACTGCCTTAGTCAATCGACTGAAAGATAGAGGCAGTCTACAACACCCATATGAGAACCAAATCCTCATACCTCTCAAACTTTAAGAATGGGCAGTAAAGATATATCTGAAATTAATTTGATGTTCACAATGCAAGACGACTATAATTGAGTCTGAAATCTTTCCAATGGTTGTTTCAGCCAGTCACAATACACAGTCATGCTTTTATATCTTATTGATTGAAATAACGTTTTCTAAAGGCTACAACATCTACAGTATGAGTAACGGTGCCCATACACGTCACAATTATTGTATACAATATCGCATCTCATTGCATATCGGTTTTGCGATGAGATCAGATGAGATCTAGTACAAAAAGTATGTGCAGCACATACTTTTTGAACTAGATCTCATCTCATCGCAAAACCGACATTCGATGAGATGCGATATTGTATACAATAATTGTAACGTGTATGGGCACCTTTACAAAACTCCAGTTGACACAAGCTACTAAATATATGTAGAGTATAACAAGAAACGGTGGCTTGCTTATTTGATGGTCAAGAATGACGATGAAGTTAAGTGACCTTATGGAAGCCTAATGTACTATGGATACCTCTTATAGATGTCTCAGTCAAGCTTTTAACTCCAACTAAAAGAATTTGTCCTGTCTCCTGATGACACTTTAAAAACCACTGAGGCATTATCAAACTCTTCAACTAACATTGCTGACCGACTAATATAGTGCCAAGTATTTATATTCAACTTTATTAATATAATTAAACTAAGGAAGCTATTAACTGACTTATTAAAGTCAATGTTTATTTGACAAGGAATGACATTCTCCTATATAGTTCAAAATGATACTATAGATTTGTCCATTTTCTAGTCTGATATTTAATGCTTAATTGTGGCCTTGCACAAACATGTTAGTGATAACATGAAATGCATCAGCCATTAGTCACTTAAAGCTTACCTTGTCTGCCAATGGGAAGCTGTAGTCTGTTTCCAATGCAAGAGCTAGAACACGCTTGTACCCATTGATGATTGTGTGGGGCACAGAGGCAACAGTGGGATAACCAATTTGTAAACAAACGCTGGCCACATTGCGCACACCCTAAAAAAATAATAATATTAATTTAACATGTTGCAACCGGTTTTAATTCATGCCTAGCTGACAAAACTGTCCATGTTCAAGGCAGGAAGCTTTAACTTTTATCAGAGCCATACCTCCAAAAAGCGAATTCTTAGGGTATCTTCAGTAATATCCAAAACTTCCGGACTATAAATGCTGCCGTTATCATAGACTTGTTGGATGATCAAACCAAAGGAGAAGGGAGAGATGTTCAGCATGTTCAGGAGAGTGGCTTCACTGGCACCTACTTTATCTCCAGTCTTAATCAATTGTACATCGCTCTAAAGGGATAAAACAGTAATTACTGATAAACACTAAAATACAGCCAAACACAAGAACTGATCAATGAAGTACTTTAAATAATAAAAAAAAAAATTTGACAAGCACTTACAAGCCATTAACTTCAGCCACTTACCAAAATTTCAATAGTTCCTCTGGAGATTTTTGTAGTGATTCCTAAAGCCTGGAAGAAGGAAGTCTTCTCAGGGCCCAAACCCGTATTCTGAGCAGGCACAGTGACCCCACAAGGTGCAATGGCACCTGCACGAGCAGAGGCGGGCACCTAATAAAAGGTCAGATTAGTGTAAACATTTTTGAACATTAAGAAAACTGCAATTACTCTAGAACATACAGTTGACTCCTGTAAAAATACATTACAGAAATAATGGCTACCTGGCAGAACGGAATATGATTGAGGGGGTTTGTTAATTACTTTATCATTTCCACTACGAATGTAGTTGCACCTGCTAACAATGTACTGTAGAGCCCAGTACACACGGGGGAGATATATTGCTCAGCAATATATTGCTCTGTCTCCTGTTAATCAGCGACCAGAGATGGTCGCTGATGAAAAAAACTGCAGTGGGAACCGCAGAGGTAATCAGTTGGTCGCAGGAGCATGTTCCTGCGACCAGCGATCACTACAGGGGTAAAAACGGGAGCGCGCACCCGGCGATATATCGCCAGTGCACACTCCCATCGCGGGCAATATGGTCACTCAGCGACCATATTTCCAACGATATTACACAAAATCGCCCCGTGTGTATGCGCCTCAAGACAAAGGCTTTACCTGGTACCAAGTTAGGCAGCAAGTTATAAGAAATATGGGAAAATAAAATCTAAGCAGGTAAAACCTTCAGGTATAATGCAAAATTTTGTCCTTAATTGACAAAACAGCACACATCTAGTCACCTTGTTTGCTAACAACATGTCTCGAACTTCCGTCAGATCCTCCTTCGTAAAAACAAATCCCACATTTCCTTTGATGTGAGGCAGAAGCCTGTCCACAAAAAAAAAATTAGAAAAGAAATGATGGCTTGTAGAAATCAAAAGCATACAAATACACCTTATAAAGCATCACTCACTTCTCCAGAGCAGAGTTATTCTCCAAATGTCCACGGATAGCTTTGCGCATCATTGTGTTCTTCCCCATCAACACAACGGCTTTCCCTCGCAGGGACATACGGATCTGTTGCATTTGCTTCGAACCAACATTGTCCGCCCCCACGATGAAGCATTTTGGGAAATCATCCAGCAATTGCTGTAAGAAAATAAAGACATGAGCAGTTGCTAAATTACAAAGCAGTTATCCTGTTCCCATAAGGCAGAATATAGGTCATAACAGACTAAAGGTGCCCATACACGCTGTGAGAATATGGGCTAGATCACATCGCACGGCATGCGTTTTGCATGCAATGTGTGTGTGATGCGAACCGAAAGCAGTAAAAAAGTATGTGCAGCACATACTTTTTGTAACTGCAATGCCCGCAGGAACGTGCATTGCAGGCTGCTATCGCAGCGTGTATGGCCACACATAGCAGCCAAGCAGGTCCCGTTCAGTGGGACCCACTTGGCCAGAAGGTGCCTGCAGAAAAGCTATGCAGCCGCCCACACATGTGCAGCAGGGATACAAACACCAGGTCCTAATAGCTGGACAGGACGACGATTTCAGGGCGAACACATACATTTGAATGTATGTGTTCATGCACTGTGTCCCCCTTGAGAAATTCGGTCGGCAGTGGCCAGACCCTGTTCTGCAGGATCCGGCCACAATGCTGTGTGACCCCACACAGCCTCCTTACAGCCAATGAGGCCCGGCTTAGTCGTTTATATGTGGCCCCAGCCATAGTTTAGAATTAACTGCACAAAAACATATGTTGGGTTTTAAAAACTCATTAGACGTAATAGGAGGATGCATTATCAAAACACTTTGTCCAGATGTCCCAGCAAACTCTATTCCCAATGTTTGGTCAGGGTTTCACAAGTAGTCAGGAACCTAGTTTAATTTTAGCAGAAAGTTACAATACAGATATGCCAGGATATGAAAAAGTCCAAAAGTTGTTATAGTGAATGAAGAATTGCTATTAATAAAATAGTTAACTGTTGTATTAAACTATAGCTTATATTAATATACATGTGATACAGTAACATACACAACCATTTTTTTATTTTTATTTTTTTTAGAAACTTACAATGATTTTCAGGAAATAGTTGGACTTCCACGTAGCCCTGTCTTCCCTGGGCATCTTGTCAGTGCTTCCAAGGATTGCCACAAAAAGGGTTTAAAGACTGATGATCCTGTGTGACAAGAATACATTAATTACTAGTCTAATACACACCAAGAAAGTGGTGTGAAACGTTGTGGCATTTGTTACAGGTTATAATCCATTAGGCAAAGCATCCATTTACACTAAACTACAAAGTTGAATAAAATTACATGAAATGAGACAAGACACAGCATGCAATTTTAGATGAGGGAACTAACTAACTTAGCTGCCAGTCTGTACCAGCTGTACACATTTTTTTACTTTCTGGATAGGCTGTCACAGTAACTGAATTTTATAATAACTTTAATCATACAACCAGGACATTGTTTTTTTAAGACACATCGGGGCAGAGATAAACATCCAGCTCCTTACTGACTTTTTTCAAACACAGCATGTACCAGGCAGTTAGCAGGTGATTGGCTGGACGTTTATCTCTATCATCCTTGCATTTATCTCTTGTTAAGGCTTAATACATCTGCCCCAGTAATTTTAAGAAATGCTTATAATTTTACAAGTTATTTTTATACTATTTTACATTAGGCTTTAAACCTAAAGCAACTTTGTAATTAAAGGATTCAACAGCTACCTGAATTAATGGAAAACATGCACTGAGCAAGTGTGAGATACTAGAAGTAACCCAAACTATTAAAACCACAAGTGACAGGAGCCAGAAGTTATATTGTAAAATTCCTGAAATGGAAATCCTATTCACACTTTTGCTAATGTATTTTACAATTTTATTTCCACTAGATTACTTTAGCAGATGTATCTATCCCCACACACTGGCGAGTACCAAGCTTAAATTTACTGAGCAAAAAAGATGGAAGGGGGCTGTTCTCATTAAGATGGATCCCGATAAACGGGGGACTTTCTACCAGTTCTAGAAGTCATCAACGATAGCTGCTGCTAACATACACCGTACCTCCAATTTTGGCGTTTCAAAACCCCAAAAGAGAAGCCAGACGTGCAAGTTAGATTTATTAATCCTTAATTACTATAGATTTAGATAAAAGGACAGCTAGAAGCAGACAGACGTATGTTTATTAAAGAAAACGTAAATCACTAGGCTGACACCACAGTGCAGGACGGGAGGCTGATCACTGGCCGGGCCGGGAAGCTGGCGCGGCAGAAGCATGGCAGACCTGGAGCATGTGCGGGAACCACTTACACCGGGGCTACTCTTCCCGCACACGGCGTACGCTGCCAGCGGGGCAGCATAGCACCGGACACCCGAGTACACGTAATCCCAGAGTATGTGCGCAGTGCTGTACTGAAGGCCGTACAGCCGCTCACCGGCTCCTACTACTAGGCCTCACATACCTCGCACAAGGACTCCGGGAAGTAAAAGAGACGGCCTTCTGGGCGCAGTACTTTTATATTACATGATAGCAGCCAACCAACAAGCAGAACAGCTACGGAAACTACTCTGATTGGTTGAGTTTTGTCGATGTCCCGCTGTCTATTGGACAATCAAATAGTCAATCAATATGGCCACTTAAAGAAACGTTACATGAAATCCAGCGTCCCTAGTGGAGCGGCTGTTCTATTACTACTTGTTTCCACTTGTAATGTGACTTCAATAGGAAAATTGCTTACCTTGTCGAACTATTGAGCGGATGATGGATATACAAACTCGCAACTAATAAGCACAGTATGGTGCTACAGTATTAGACCACCAACGGAATCTATACAATTATAAGAAAGCTTCACCAAGCAGATTTATTAAGCTTGGTGAAGTGATAAAGTTTTTGGTTTTTATCACCAGCCAATCAGCTCCTCTCTGTTAAGTTACAGGCTTGGTTTGAAAAATGACAGGTAGGAGCTGATTGGCCGGTGATAAAAACCAGACACTTTATCACTTCACCGAGCTTAAAAGATTCCAATTTTACACTGGCAAAAAAATCCCAGTGTTTTACACGGGAAAGCACATTAACTTGAAAATAGTGTGTATGTGCCCCGACCATGGTAAAAAGCAGGGAATTTGCCAGCTGATACCACTTTTATACCAGCAAGCCGGGTCGAACCTGCAATTTAAGACTCGGATCCAAGCTGGGTGCGACCCGGCTTGTGGCCCCTTTTAGACCGGCATCAGGGCCGGTACTAGGGTGTTCGGCGCCTACCTGCAAACTCTAAATTTGCGCCCTCCCATACCTTATAAAAGAGTGCACGCTAGAGGCATGTGCCATAAAAAATGAGTTATGTTCTCACAAGGAATCTGTTCTCAAATTACACCAAACAGTAGCACAATCTTATTCACATTATACCACATGTAGTGCCTCAGAGTAATGCCCACAGTAGTGCCACCTACACATAATGCACAAGAATGTTACTTACACATAATGGCCAGGCTAGTGCAGTTTACACCTAATGCCCAGGCTAGTGCTGTATACACATAATGCCCAGAATAGTGCCCTTTTACATAATGCCAATAATAGTGTGATTACAAATATTTCCCACAGTAGCGCCGCATACACATAATGCCAACAATAGCGGTGTTTATGCATAATGTCCACAGTAACACAGCTTTCACATAATGCCCAGAGAAGCGGTGCTTACACATGCCCCTTGCGCATAGTGAACATACTAGCGACACTACAAATGCACACAGCAGTGTCGTAAAGCCCAGACTAGCGACAATTATGCATAATGCCCACTGTAAAGACACTTAAACATATAATGCCCAGAGTAGCCCTGCTTATATAAAATGGCCAGGGTAGTGCTGCTTATGCATAATGCCCAGAGTAGTGTCAGTTACGCATAATGCCCAGAGAAGTGACAGTTACGCATAATGCCCAGAGTAGTGTCAGTTACGCATAATGCCCAGAGAAGTGACAGTTACGCATAATGCCCAGAGAAGTGACAGTTACACATAATGCCCAGAGAAGTGACAGTTACGCATAATGCCCAGAGAAGTGACAGTTACGCATAATGCCCAGAGTAGTGACAGTTACGCATAATGCCCAGAGAAGTGACAGTTGCGCATAATGCCCAGAGAAGTGACAGTTACGCATAATGCCCAGAGAAGTGACAGTTGCGCATAATGCCCAGAGAAGTGACAGTTACGCATAATGCCCAGAGAAGTGACAGTTACGCATAATGCCCAGAGTAGTGACAGTTACGCATAATCAAGCCCGGCAACCGGGAGGGGTCAAGGGGGACCGTTGTGACGGGCCTCAGTGATCTGAGGGGCCCCAGAGCATATTGTGCGTTGCCAGCCACTTTTGTTTGCCCACAGCGAGTGGGTAAGACGGCAGAGGGTAATGGCCGGAGCAGGGACATGTGGCTGCTAAGGGCTCTGCACTGGCAGTCTCCGAGTCCAATGCCCGCCACTTATCCTGCACTGAGATGCGGCCTCCGGCGCCTACACGCAATAGGGGGAGGTACCTTGTGCCACATGGACCGGCAGGACAAGTCACAGTGACCTGCCAGCAGCTTCACCTCTCGAGTCCTGCATCTTCATGCTCAATGAACAAGATGGACTGCTGTCAGCTGTCAGGACCCAGCGGAGAGAGCTGGTCAGTTACAGTGCATACCTTTTACCAGCGCATATCCATTTCTATTGAGTATATTTTTTTCTCCCCACCCATGCTCTCTATACCTGACACAGGCCACAGTCTGTCACCCCACATTCCTTGTCCCCACTCATCCTCTCACCCCACATGCACTACCCCCACCTTCTTGCTCACAGCCCGTCACCCCACACTCCTTGTCCCTACTCATACCATCACCCCACACACAATACACCTACCTTCCTGCTCACAGCCTGTCATCCCATGCTCCTTATCCCCACTCATCCTGACACCCCACAAATGCTACCCCCACCTTCCTACTCCCAGCCCGTCACCCCATTCTCCTTGTCCCCACTCATCCTGTCACCCCACACACGCTACTCCCACCTTCTTGCTCACAGCCCATCACCACACGCTCCTTACCCACACCCATTAGTGCCTAAAGCAGCTGGGAGACGACAGCTCACAGGAGTGCAGTGTTGCGACACAGTGATGATATATGGGGAGGTATGGGGGCCCCAGAGATATCAGTGTATGGGGCACCAAGATTTCTATTGTCGGCCCTGCGCATAATGCCCAGAGTAGTGAGTTATGCATAATGCCTAGAGTAGCACCCTTAGCCATATTGTCAACCATACTGTAGTGTTGTTTGCATATAATGCTCAGAGTTGTGCCCACAAAATGCCCTTCCATTCCTATAAGTGTTTCTCCATGTTCTTAATTTTGGGAGTCCCTTTGTCAAGTCTGTGTTAATACAGACAGTGCCTCTCACCTCATGTAGGGGGAAGGCCCTGTGTCTATTATAGTGGCCCCCCCATTCTGGCCCTGGGTAATTGCCCCTTTTATTTACAGTGGCACACACCTTTGTAATACACACTGTCACACAAACAGTGCCTGCAAACAAACAAAATCACCGCCGGCTCTTCCCCCCTGTAGACATGCATGCCTTCCGAGAGCGTCATGATGTCCTAGGCCCAGCTTTAACAGGGGGAAAGGAATCCCAAGGCCCCCAGCACTGACCCAAAAAGGTCCGCCGGACAGGAGGGGGGAGCGCCACTCAGCAGCGTGGGACTGGGACAGCTTCTGCCCGGCTGCCTGTCTGATACGCTAAGCCTGCTGCTGGCGCCACTACCTGTCATATGCTTTGACAGGCTGCACCAGCCAGCAGCTACAGTGTTAAAGGAGGGGAAGAAGCGCCTATAAGGGATGGTGCCTACCCGCTTTGCAGGCTGTGCTGAGCGGGTAGTGCCGGCCCTGACTGGCATCCCGATCCAGCATAATGCCGGAAGGGTGATGTCACCAGAGGCGTGGGCCTGAGCCCCCCGAGAGCATCTCCTAGTGACGACTTTTCCATTGAAGTGAATGGGTGGAGGGTGGAAGTAACCCTTTTATGCTGCACTGTGATCTGGATTGACTTTTCCCATTTTTTTAAAGCAGCGATCATTTACACTGAAAAAAACAGGTTGATTTTGCCATGTAATTGATTGCTGCTTTATAAAACTCTCTGACTTTCTGATTCTCACATCCTATTATATTTGGCCAGGTGATTCTTATGAGTATCTCTAGCTGAGCTCATAGGGAGCTAAAAGGTGACCAATGCACTATTACTATTAATCAGCGATGGCTCTTACCTCTGTGGAGGAGGGGGCTGCTGTGATGCCCCCCCCCCCTCCAGCCTCAGGGCCAGTGCATGCGCTGTAGCTTCTTCTGTTCTGAGCATGCACTGGCCCCCAGCCTCTCTGGGGTGCTTTTGCAGCAGTTCCCAGAGGCATAGTCAGGGTACGGCGCATGCGCAGTATCGCCCTCATACTGCGCATGTGCAGAACCCAGTTTTTATAGCCGCAGCTCAGCAGCCCATATAGAGGCATCCCAGGGGGAGGGAACACCTTCCAATGAGACTGCCTTGGGTGACTGGCAGGTCGGACTTCCAATAGGAAGTCACTGCCATTCACAGTGAAGCCAGAGCAGTCTCACAAACTGTATCTGGCTACACTTAGGCAGAGAACAGAGGCGGGTTTTACCTGGGGAGGGGGGGGGGGGGAGGCTGCAGCCCATAGGTAAAAAACGCCACTGCATACACCGATCACCCACAACTTTGGAAAATGCACCTGTCAATGGAAGGCAAAGAATGTTGATGGACCATGATAGTAGACATAGTGACATTGACACACCCATGACATGCCCCTAAAAGCTAGCCACACACCCAGCTCTCCCTAAGTTATACCCATGGAAAACTATGTGGGTCATGTTGATTGACTCCGTAAGCTGCAAAGCTTACTGAGTTCCTGTGATGCCACCGTCAAGTGCATCGCCCCAACCCCCCCCCTATCCACTTGCAACCTTGCAAGGGGATGTGGAACCAAGCAAGAGGACTGACTTATATTTGTGACTGCCAGGACGGAGACAGGGTGGGCGTCTGACCTCATGTGATATCAGCCGCTTTGGCCTGCCCGTGTTGCCATGGTTCAGCACCACCACTGTTCCCGTCCCTCCCCTCTGCGAACTGCACGGTGAGTGAGAAACTCGCAGAAATGCGCATGTGCCAACCCCGACCATTGGTGCAGAACCAGAATCGGACCCTATATACAATTTTCATCTACAGTACACACACCTTGTCAGCAACCATCGAGACACGAATCAGTGCTTCGCAGGTGCATGCACAGATGGAAACCACTGGACCCTTGGCCCGTTGTTTTACCACATCCCACTCAGAATTGCCTGATATACAGTATATCTTATTCTTCGCAATTTGCTGCTGAAGTAGAAAATAAGCAAAAATTGCATTAATACACTGAAACTCACCCGAGTGCACATTCATTCTGATGGCTACCGCAGAGACACAGGCCGATATTCCGTTACTCAGGGCTGTTTCACACAGTACGGTTCCTGCCGCACGGTGAAATCCCGTACGGTCAGGGAGCCGCGCCGCACTCAGAATTTTATAATGGCAGGGATGGCCACAGCCCGGCAGCCGTCCCTTCCAGTGGGGGGATCCGGCTGCAGCCGTGCGGCCGGGCCGTGGCCGTCCCGTGTGAATGGACACAATAGTGTCCATTCACAACTGCTGAGTGCGGCACGGCTCCCTGGCCGTACGGGATTTCACCGTGCGGCAGGAACCGTACTGTGGCCTTTATTCTGATCTGTGCGGAAATTCCCGCATTCTTACGGAGCGGTCCGCACGCCACGGTGTTTTTCCGCATGCGGCCATCGTCCGTAGAAACGCCCACGTGTCCTCCGCATTCGGACGGACTCACTCTTTAAGAACAGGGCGTGTTTACGGACGACATACAAACCATGCGTGTGCGGGAGAAACACTCCGATTCTGCACGGTATTACAGAGTATTACAGAGTATGCTCGGGAATACCGCATCCGACCGGGAGCCAAGCGGTGCTACCGCACGTAAGCGGAGGATTTACGCCAAACAACCCACTATGAAGTATCTTCTGCAATACATCACATGACCCACTTATTCAATTACCTACCCTCATAAAAAACAGCTTATTTGGAATTGGAATCAATTAGATTCCAATATATCCTTACAAGCATGCCTAACACATGCATAGCACACATTAACCCTTACAGCAATGTAAGTGCAATGGTTTCTATTAAAGCACTGACAAGCGGCCTATTAGTGAGTAATGAGTAAAGGAGTAGATTCTATTGGGTTCAGGTGTTAATGGTTGTAGTCATTAGGCGTACGTTCGCCTACCGCATGAACGAGTGGTGTCCGCAAAGCAATAGTACACTTGTGGACACCGCACATTTCAGCCCTTTTTGATCGCGTGCATTCGGAGTGGTTTCCGAATGTACGCCCCCCAACATAAGTGTACTCCCCCGTGTCCGCCCATGTTTCCGCCCCGTTTTGCCCACTTTGAAACTACGCCCATGTGTCATTCCGCATGACGCCCATAATACGCCCCTATTTCCCGAATGATAGCGGTGAACAGTTCTGGACGGGATTTGGCCGAACTGGTACCGAGTCAATGCGTGGCACATGCGCGTAGCGTTCTCCACGCATGCGCAGACGCCATAAAGACGCGATCCGTAAGAACGCGGTAAAGTCCGCATCAATCAGAATAAGGGCCTGTGTCAGGATCAATTATCGGGGGTGACTGCTACGGCGCAGGGCTGATCTGTTATTTGTTGACAGTCTGATGCCGTTTGGCAACTGGGAAGGGGTGGCGATGGCCTGTGCCTTCAAAAGGAGATTTTCTTGCCTCTGTAGTTGGCTGCTTGCAAGCTCCCAAGGGGTCCATTCTAGCTGCTTTATAGTAAGTGAATAATATAATGTAGGTTCCAATGATGCTAGTCGGATCACTACTGCAGCAGGAGCCATTTTCATGCAATAGACAACGCCTGCAGCATTATCGTAAAATGCTACTAATGCTGCTAACAAGGAAGCAGCAGTGACAGCAGCTCCAACCATATCTGAATCAGGTGAGAACGATCAACAAACCGTCACTGATAGTGTAATAGTTTTCACCTTCTCCGAGCAGCAGTGGCATCTCTATTGTCTATCCTGGCAGCCATATGACATTTACTTCCAACACCGACCTCCAATACTACAGCATTTCGGTGAGTATTTCTCCACTCAATCCTAAACCCTAACTCCTAAACCTCCCTCAAGTGCAAAACCTTACACTTCTCCCATATTGGCGCAATGTGAGCACGATTTGACGTGTCGGCACAACAGTTCGCCTACATCAGGCAGTGTGTTCCTGTGAATGTGCACTCCCACAGGTTGCTTGCAACATCTTCCAGGCAACCCTGCCGCAGGACCAATATTAACATAACTAGTGACCTAGCGCCATCCAAGGTAGGATGGAACAATTTCTTCTGCTAAGAATACAAAGATTGTCTGGACACTGGGCACTTCAAATAACATAGAACAGAGTACGTACATTCATGGATTTTGCCCTCCACTTCATAGTTTTTCTGATTTCACATTGGTGCTAAATATATGCTCGTTCTATGTACAGCAGGGTCAGTGCCACATTGAAACTATTAGAGACATTGTTTATAGTTGGAGGTTGGTGAAAGCTCCCTTTGTACAAGAGGCGGCTTTGCTTGATATTTTTGCACATAACTGAAGGTCAATGGCTATTTATTTTAGGAAATTTGTACATAAATTAGTTGAAATTTAAAAACCTGGGAGGCCATTTCTTATAGCAACTCAAGATCAAAATAAAAAGATAATATGCTGCTGTGACCCGTAATGGGATAATAGGTACTCCATGCAATAATCATTTTCTATCTCAACTACTGTAACCTCCTCCTCCTCCTCTCTGGTCTCATATGTTCTTAAGTTTCCCCTATTTAACCTTTTGCAGTCCAAATATTTGTTTGCAATTCAAACAGTCTGGAATATATTAATTGTCATTTTAAATAAAAAAAAATAGTCTACATTGAATGTGGCTCACCTTTGGATCTACTACTAGTGCTAGGGCGGTAGAGCATGACTAGACGTTGGACTTGAATGGGGTAAGCTGAATGCTGCAGCTTGTCCTGATTTCTCCTGTCTCAGGATTTAGCATAATCTTCAGAGCCGCTGTAGTACTAGGCACTGAGGGGGAGCATGGCCTGAACCAGGAGGACATAGCCATGGGCCCTCCCACAACAACTTTTTTTTTTAATGTTGTTGCATACTTAACGGCACTGGTTGCCACACCCCCTAAGCAGGCCTTAGGTCCCCCGCTTCACCCCTTCTCAGCAGCACTGATCGTTCACACCCCTGCTTCACTGGCTCCCTTTCTCCCGCAGGTGTAAATTTACTAAGATGGGAGTTCTGTTGGAGATGGGATGTTGCCCACAGCAGCAATTCAGATATCTATTATGTGCTAAATAAATAAGCAGAACCTGATTGGTTGCTATGGGCAACATCCTATCTTCAACAGAACTGAAGAATTTAATCCCGCCTAGCTTATTTCTGGCCACACTCTCCACTTTTCTCCTCTGGTGCTCGCTTCTTTGTCAAGGCGGACATTCTACCAGTCACACTGGTTTCAGTTTGTGCTTCCAAAACAAACTTTTTCCTAAAGCGTAAAGTCTTCCCACCTCCCTTTAGTCAGTTATTTTAGGTAACTGATTTTTGATCGTTTCCGTCAGTTATTTCAAGTCATTGAATTACAATCATATCGGTCACTATTTACAGTTGATTAAAGTTTTCACCCAAATCCATCCATACTAGAACTGTCTCCCTGCCTAGTTTTAAAATCTTTTGGATACTTTCCTGTGAGGTTACTTGTTTATGGTGTGTAGATTCAATATCATTATAATCTGCGACAATGAACTGTTGATGCTTGTGCTGAGATTCAGCCAGAGTGGACAGCATTTTGAAAATATCCTATTAACTTTTTGTTGTAAAATTAAGAAAATACATAAAAAAAATTCTGCTTCTGTTTGGTGTCAAATGGCTACCTTCCCAATAAAAAATAAATTAAAAATTAGCATTGCATCCATGATGGCAAATATACTGGTGACATACCCTAAAAAGTTTTCCCCACACCCATATTATAAGTGTAGACACGCCTTACTTATTTCCTTTTTATAACTGTGTTTCCACATTTATGGACCTCCCTGTGTAATTAAGGTACTTCCTCATCTTTGCAGCCACCGCTTAGGATAGGGAACTTATGTAGCACCATTGCCCACTCGCCATGCTTCGGGCTCGGTAGCTCGCCATAACTTTACTAAAGGTAATAGATGGTGGAGTGGCCTCAGGAGGGTGGGGTACTTCCTCACCAAAAATCCTTACATAGCACTTCAGTAGCAGCTAACGTAACTGGCATGTCAGTGACCGCAAAGATGAGGAACTACTAATATTAATTCCATTTGTAAAAATATGTGCTGTGTCTTGCACCTCTGAAATCATTGTTCTCCATGCAAAGGTATTAACAGAAATAAAAATCATTCCAGACCGAAAAACCAAAGATTTGATTTTTTATATACATATGGTAACACTTACCGAAGTGCATGTGTTTTAAAGCATCTGGCTCAAATTTTCTTTTTTTTATTCATATAGAAAGAAAAATAATGACAAATCAAATCTAAATTCTCTATTGAAATATTAGAGTTATAAGAGATTAAAAAATTAAGGTAGGTGTCAAGTGTCATAGATCAATTAAACCAACACAGGACAAGAACGATATGTTCATTTCGGAATACATTTTTAAATGGCAGTGTTAAGACTACCATTCAATTTCTACTTGTGTATTAAACTCCCAGATTGGATTTCTGAAATCCCTCCACTGATAACTATATAGCCATGGGACATTTTTGTTTCTTAGAGTAAATTGCTCTTAGGAGATAGAATTCCCTAGATAGATTCCCTATCTTTTCCATGGATACTTTCATAGTCTGCTGACAAACATCTGCAAATGACATTTGTATCTTCAATACTAGCTGGCTTTTAATATAGCTTGTTACATTATATCATGTAAATGCGTATTGACTCTTCAGTTACCACAATGCGGGAGATGCAGCAGAGTAAAACAATTGCAGCCAAACCTCAGAAAATGCCATATTCACCAAGCCTGGAATGCGGTATATTCCGGGACTTGGATGCAGCGGGCATCACGATTTGAAAATCAGTGATGCCCATAGCAGCCTATCCCCTGTCGCACTTCCCCTGCTTAAAAGAGATTCAACTGGATCCCTCCCAGCATCCCTGGTGGCACGCGCATCATTTGACACATGCGCAGATAGGACTATGGGTGCAGAACCCAGAATTCCTATCATCGCAAAGGGCGGCTCTTACCGCAAGAGCCGTCCTTTATGGAATTCTTCATGCATATGGCATTAGTAAACACCGGTATGCATGCTGAGGCTGACGGCAAGCATTTCGAGTTTTCTGCAATGCTTGCTGCATCTCGCCCAGAATTGCATCAATCAATTGCACCATACATATGGTTCATTACAGAATTGTTCAATTACCAATTGTAAATGTTTTATAAATATACTAGTTAAAAGCCTACTTTCTACTTGAACAATGTGTGTGACACCTGTGTTGTTGGAAGCTCTGCTGTGACCACATTTCTCCCTGGTACAGGAGATCGCTGAGCCGGCTTTTGGTGGCTCCTGTTACCCTCTGATTACCATCCAGGAGGAGAGAAGATGTGAGCTCAGCCCAGCAGCTTTTGCCATTTGGTTTTAAAATGTATGCTGATATATACCCGTCTTTTCTATTGTGCGTGCACTCAGTTATTAAATACTCTGCTTTTAACAAGAAGTATTGCACCAATCTAGTCTGTCGGGTCTCAAATTACCCTACACTATTTGGGGTGTTGGAGACTGCGTTTTGTTTCAGATGCCACTTGGACGTATGGAGCGACCTTAACCTGTGGATGAAAACCCAGACACTAGGTCCTTTATTCTGTTTATCATCACTTCAATTTACCCACAGGATACAAAATCCAGAACCCAGCTGTCCTGAACAAGCTATTCCTATGTTTTGACGAATCGCAGAAGCCTCCCATAGGTGGGAAGTACCAGTCGCAGTCATTGTTGCTTTCTGATGGATTTCTTATAGTTTACTAATCCCAGAGAAAACTTTCTACTCTCCCACCAACCTGGGCTATAATTTCTGACCTCCCTAAACTGTTGTCTTGGTGACACACTGGATACCTGGTTCACTTATCTTGCGGTAGACTTACTATGCATCATTCTTTGTACCCATTAAGTCAATGTGACTCTGAACTGTCCTTTGTTCCCCACATTCAATCTGTCTCCAAATCATGTTACATGCATCTAAAAAACATATCCAAAATACGACCCTATCTCACACAAGACACTACCAAATCTCTTATCCATGCACTCATTATATCCCGCATTGATTATTGCAATAGTCTCCTAACTGGTCTTCCCAAGAACAGACTCTCACCACTGCAATCAATTTTAAATGCTGCTGCTAGGCTGATCTTCCTTGCAAGACGCTCATCGTCTGCTGATCCGCTCTGCCAGTCCCTCCATTGGTTGCCTGTATATTACCGTATTCAATATAAAACACTTCTCCTTGCATATAAAGCTATTAACCATACTGCACCAGCATATATCTCTGCACTTATCACAAAATATCTCCCATCTCGACCACTCCGCTCTACACAAGATCTGCGTCTCTCTTCTGCACGGATCACTAGCTCCCATTCATTATTACAGGACTTTCATCGGGCTGCTCCCATCCTATGGAACGCCATTCCACGCACATTAAGACTCTCCACAAGTCTCCAAACTTTCAAGCGTTCCCTGAAAACTCACCTCTTCAGGCAAGCCTATCATATTTAAGTTCTACATGCATAACCCTCCGAGGCACTTATGTATTATATAGCTTCCCTTCTGGATTTGTAACTGCTATGCTATTACTGGTGCCTGTCCTTATGTTTCCCCCCTATATCCCTATAGATTGTAAGCTTGCAGCAGGGCCCTCCTACCTCTAAGTGTCTGTTGTTACCCAGTTTGTCTTATCACTGTCTACTATTGTAAAGCGCAACGGAATCTGCTGCGCTATATAAGAAACTGTAAATAAATAATAATAAATAAATATACTTCCAAATAGTAAAGAACCATCCTATGGTAATGTGACTTCTCTATGCTTGTAAGTGTGCATCTGCAGACCAAGAGAGCAACCATAACACTTTGTGCCACTATACCAGAAGTCATAGTAACCGGATTGTTGACAATGTCTAGATTGACAGTCAAGAGGGTCGTTAGTGACAAAAGGTTGACAAGCAAAAAGTCAACATGGAACAGGTTGACATGACTTTTCGTTTTATTTTTTCATACGGTATAGTGCGTTAGTGTGCTGAGCTCATCAATCCTCATCACCCGAAGCCTGAGGAGCAATGCAGTACACTAATTGGGCTCAGGTGTCAACATTGACACAAAAAACACATGAAAACTCATATCAACCTTTTCATGTGTCAAGCTTTTGCGAACAATGTTACTATATCAAGAGGCCACACAAATATTCTTACATTTTTTTGGCATTAATATAAACTACTGACTAGGAACAGGTGCATTCATCAAAATTCCGTCTTTAGCATCAATTCAATACCCACGTAAGAAAAGGTTTTGTTACGTGGGTGATTAATACATTGTTCAACTGGACTGAATAGATGCCTTAACGCAGGGGTGTCAAACACAAGGCCCGCAGGCCAAATCCGGCCCGCCAGACCTCTTCATGTGGCCTGCGCAGCCGCCGCCAGCCATCACCTTTTATTCTCGATTTATTTTTTTAAACAAGAAAGCCGCCTCTTCAGCGCATGCGCGGCAGCCTACAAGCCAGAGAACGTCTGCCCTCTAGCGCAGTGCCACCGGTCGTCAACCCCTCCTCCGCTCCCACCTGCTGTATAGGAGCCAGAGAGAGGAAAGAGCAGGTCCGTCATGGTGAATGGTGCTGCTGCTGCTGTGCGCTCCAGGTCACTTACTGCTGAGTGTGCACTGCACAGTGACCGGGAGCACGCTGCCCCCCACTCCTGGATAGATAGTGCGAGGAGCGCTACTCACAGGAGGGAGGGGGAAATGCGCCTGTGTGAGAGCGCAGCTGTGTCCTTGGTGGTGGAGCAGCTCAGACTGGAGTGGACGCATCAGAGCGGGTGTCAAACTCTCTGCCTATGTGTGTGTGTGCACTGGCACATTGCAGCCCATCATTAATTTGCTGTGTCCTATGATAATAAGCAGGACATATGCCCTAAGCCCTAAGACTGAGTGCTGCCCCCCTGTGCAGGCAGCGTGTGCCCTAATGCACTGCAGTTCACAGCAATAGCAGGAGGGAAATGCTACTGCTGAGTTACAGTTATATTATTTGGGACATACTTGTATGAAGGACACTATTATGATAATAAAGAGTGGACACATAGTCCTACAGATACAACCGGCCCTTTGAGGGTGACCAAACTGCTGATGCGGCCCCCGATGAATTTGAGTTTGACACCCCTGCCTTAACGCAACACTACACAATTGTATATTTTGTGCAGATAATCTTTCCCACAAGCAAGACAAATTAGCAGATTGTCTGATGCATCAGTATTCTATCCCCCTCCCCATCCTTATTTAGCTGCTAACTCAACTTACTAGTTTTTTTTTTTTGTGTTGTTGCTCTCTGTTCAGCCATTTATAAATGCAATACATATATTTGAAGCAAAAAAAAATGCTAAGGATCCAGCAAGCCAAATTGTAAATTTTATTGCCATTTATCAAAGAAGCAAGAGGTTACATAAGCAGTGTGAAAGTGAGGGGGAGCATTAAAAAAAAAAAAAGAAAAAAAAAAGGGGGATGAGGTGATTGTATTCAGGAATTTATCCAATATTGGTTTTATTTTGGAGTAGAAACTTGGCTCATAAACTACAACAGGAACTGCAATGTGCAGTACATCAGGTTAACTTAATACAATGCAGTTCAATCAAAACAGCAAATGTGACAGGAAACATTTTGAGGCAATGAACTCAGAAACAGCAGTCCTATTTGGCCTTGTACATTTGCTTTTGATTAAATGTGCCCCACGGTTTCATTTTTGAATATGAGGTAATTAAAAAAAAAAAAAATACTGAATTTTTTAACTAGGACAACAACAAAATGGTAATAAAGATACCAGAAACCCATACTAAAAGGTGAATAAACCCTACTTCAGAAATATTTTGGTCTAACAATTTTTCTTTTAAGCCTTTCTATAGGTCAAGTATGTCACAAACTGTGCAAACCACACCTACAGATTATTTCTACACTCCATGCCACCGTGCCAATGATCCAATTATGCAACATACAGTTTCACAAGAAACTTTTCAACAGTAGGACCACCAGATTGTACCATCACCCAGTTTGTTTAACACAGAAATGCATTAAACCAAATGAAGCCCCCTATTGCATTTCTGGTCCACGATATTGAGCCATGTGTGAGCACATATAAAATAAGACATTCACTTGAAATCCATGGACAATTCAAAGCATCATATAGACATTTATTTGTCAATATATTTGTATAGTTTATTAACAATAAAAAAATAGGATGGTTTAGGTCAGGACATTGTAGGATTATACCAAGTAAAGGCATCTTGGGCACAGTAACCAACCCAGCATAATCTTTGGCATTTCAAACAATCATAGCTTTAATACGCAGTGCATGCTGATGAACGTAACTATGTTCACCTAATAGGGAACCTGAATCGATTCCTGTCAAGGTAGAAATGTTGCCCCAAAGTTAACATGCATCTTTATGAAAAAAGTGTTACTCTATAAACCGAAGAAAAATAAAACTCTGTTTGTTGAATTGCATGATTTACATCATTTAGAATTTTGGCATTATTTCTAGGTCATTGAAATTGCTTCATTTTGAAATACTGCTTTTTAATTAACATATATCCAAAAAACGTTAATATGGTAATTCCACACAAAATACTGAATTGTTAATAGCCAAGTTTTAGTTAAAGCACAAAATAATCCAGTCCTACTGGATTCACTTTGTTTACATGTATTATATATTTATATAGGTGTATACTTTATGTAAAAAGCCAATTTTGTCAATAAAATTGAATTAAACACAGTATAAGAAATCTCACTTTTTTTTAATGAGCAAAAAGGATCATCTGTGATTTAAAAAAAAACAAAGCCCTGAAGTGAGATCAGACACTCACCATTCAGGTGACAAGTTACCAGTAACTGTCAGTAGAAAATGTTATTGCTGTCATTCCCAAATCCGGCCCTGTTATAACACAGCTTAACCAATATAAATGAAAGCTGCCAATCTCATTCATGTGAGCGTATGAGAGCCAACTGTTTTTTTTTTTTTTTTAAATCAAGGGAACCCGCAGCCAACTCCATTCTAAGCCACATTACTATGTGTCATCCTCTTGCCCATATCCACAACCCGTCATATTCTGTGATTGTCTCTCTTTTTCTAAAGTGCTGCATAGCCAAGAGCACAAACTGATCAGGACATGTAGTCATGGATATTATACAAACCTAGAGAACAGAGGGACCGTAGCTTGAACTCCCGCGCAGCCATGTGCTACCCACTGTGAAATGATTAGGGGCCTCCTTGAAACAAGATTTTAGTGACCAACAGTATGAGTGCCTTACAATACAACAAAGTAGTAGATGCGAATGAAGTATATAAATTCTCTCTCTAATCTCCTATGCTCCATTCCCACCAATGTCCAGACATTTATTAACCACCCTGGCTGCCCACAAAAGCTGCTCATACTCTCATAAGTGAAATGTTTGGATACAGTGCAATGCTCTCTAACAAAAGAGCTTGACAAAGCAGTTCTGGCAATATGGCTTGTCGTTCTGCTCCTTGAAGGTTCCTTTGTTCAGCTGCTTGAGGCAAAAGGCACAGACAAAGTGCTCTGGGTGGAACTTCTTCCCCATGGCAGTGATACAACGGCCTGTGATAGGCTTCTGGCAGCCAGAACAGAGGGAGCCGCGACGCTCGTGATAATGCACCTCACAGTATGGCTGCCCATCGTGTTCAAAGAAACTCCCATTGATAAATGGAGTAAAACATTCCTGGAAGGAAAGCAAAATGTTTTTAGAATGAAGAAAAAACAAAAGGAAAACACATTGCAATACAGAATTATTTTAAGCAGTGCATAGGTACCGGCTGCAGAACATCAGAGGCTGATGACATTGTACTACTGTATCACATGGCAAATAGCTTTAAGGCACCAGCTGCATTCTGAAGAGTGTGTTGCTAGACTAATGGTACATGGCATGCATTTGAAAGGGACTGTCAGGTAGATTTATGAAGCAGCGCTGTGGGGCATATGCGTTATCCCCGCACGCTAAAGCAGGGGATAACGCTTCACTTCATTTATTACACCCGCGATGCGGGTGTGTAACTCTCGGCGCTATGGGGGAGGAGGGGTAACGTATATACTTTAGGGGGAAGTGGGCGCCTGCCTCATACCTTATTTATCAACATCCTTTGTGGCCACACGCTTCTGCTTTTAGCTCTTGTACATAGCGCCGGATTTTTCTGGCGCTGTGTAGTAGTTTAAACTGAGTTGTTGTTTTTTTGTTCATTAAAAAAACTTTATTGGTCCTCTGCCCGGCTGACAGAGGTTTCTCTCCCCGGCGCCTGCTGGTCCCCGCCGTGCAACGGATGTATCTGCGCATGCGCCGGGTACACATTGCCTGACAAGGTAACCAGCGCATGCGCAGTACTCGGCAGAAGGGGGGAGCGCACAAACGTTATGGGAGGAAGCGTATCCCCGGCAGGAGGGGATAGCGCACTCCCATAACGTACAGTCGAGCATTAATAGATTAGGGCGATAGACAGGTTCTCTTCACCACGATAAAGTGGTGAAGCGAACCTGCGCCCTTAAGGAACCTTAGGGCAATATTAATAAATCTACCCCTGAGAGACATACACATGAAATATCTGGCCTGAAAATGAGATATAGTGCAAAATAAAATTTGTTCTAGGCTATGAACTACAAGGAATATGTCTGAAACCGCTGCAAGGAAAGATGTGGAGCAGTCCATGGCAACTAAGGGGTATTTTCAATAAATTTCAATAAATGTCAGATCCACTCAGACAGACACCCTATTCAATGCAGCCGAATCCAACTTTCTGGTTTGGCTGCTGCTTACCCCGCCAGCGGCAGGATGGCGCCCTTTTAGCCAAGTGCAGTACTGCTCACCCTGCCCATTGCGGGACCGGGTGGACGTTGATCAGCAAGCTGCTGCTCTTCACCTGGCACCGTCCTCCCTGACTCAGTTTTTTTTTTTTTTAAATAAATTCTTTATTTATTGAGTTTTTGAAAATCACAAACCATCAAAACTCCAGTGTACAGTTCGTTGACATGTCAAGCATATAATCAATTAAGTAAAGTTTAGTACAACATAAATAAAAAGACACATCTCAGTAAGACACTATAGGACATTCTGGTTTATAATGATTAATCCGCTATGACAATCAGACTTCTTTTAAAAGGTGGATTGAGATTGCGGAAGGGGGGCCAAAACCTGCTGGTTTTGAATGAGTTTCCGACAAAAGCAGGTGGATTGGCGTCTATTCCGCCAATTCATCTGGTTTTGACAGGTTGGAGCATTTGGACCTGTCGAAACAAACAAACAAAAAAAATA
Organism: Crinia signifera; assembly: GCF_055691185.1. Classification (NCBI taxonomy): domain Eukaryota; kingdom Metazoa; phylum Chordata; class Amphibia; order Anura; family Myobatrachidae; genus Crinia; species Crinia signifera. The sequence goes on from NC_139217.1 coordinate 350,741,515, forward strand.
AAAAACAGCCCTTATTGAATAGGTCTGAACCTCTTCAAGTTGTAAATTGCCATCTTTCCAACAAGCCGGCAGTTTCGACAGCAATTGAATATACCCCTAAATGTTGCCATTCCTTTTCTTAACACTTAACCCTTTGAGTACCAGGTGAATTTGTCAAAATAGGTGTGAAAATTGCCAAGAAAACTTTTTTATTCATTGTAATGACCTGTAATGTTTACTTATATCGGAAATATAATCCTTTTTTACACCTTTTTATTTGAATTTGTATAACAAATGTGACTGACACTCGCATTTTTTGTGGATATTTTCAACATCTCTCAGATGTTAGCACTCAAAGGGTTAATATTCTTAGTCGTAACAGACCTTTTTCTTTCTAGTTTTCATATAGGTTTCTTATATGAAAAGTACAAAAAGGTAAAGAGACAAAACAAGAGTTAAGAATGCCACAATTGTAGGAACACAGAGATTCATACCCTGCAGACAAAGCACTCCGGATGCCATAAGGTGTTCAGGGCAGAGATGTAGTTCTCCAGGATGGCGTGTGTGCAGCCGCCACACTTGGGAGCAAACATATCAAAATAATCCTTTCTGCAATAGGCCTTTCCATCCCTCTCATGAAAACCTGGTAGAACAAGTCAAATGGAAGCATTTAAATATGTTCTGTTGTACATGTTGAAGCGGTTAAGAATTAAAACTTTAAGGGCAAAAAATGTAACTTAAATAACACATTAGAAAGCTTAAGTAATCTTGTAAATATAAAAATATGCAGCAAAACATTTTACAAATAAACCTCAATAACCCCTAAAAGGAATTACCTTCAGGTCCAAAGAATGCTCCACACTGTGCACAGAAGAAATGTTCAGGATGCCATGTTCTGTCTAAAGCGGTCACAACTTTCTACAAAAGCAAAAAAAAAAAGTTACATTTAATGCAGAGATTAATGTATTTCACACGGTTCCGAGCCAGTACGGGCACTCACATCCAGTATAGGTCCGTTACAGTAGAAACACCGAGGTGAGAACAGATTGTGGTAATCCTTTTCACAGTATGGCTGACCATCTCGCTCAAAGAAGTTCCGTGATCCAATTTCCTCCTGGCAGTGTGTGCATACAAAGTGTTCAGGATGCCAGGTCCTTCCCATGGCTGTGACAACCTGCATGAGAGACAATGTCATCAGCCTACCTGTATTTACACAAAGTACCTTCTCCTGAAATCAGAACATGATAATTACCTGGCCAGCAATTGGTTTCTTGCAAGCACCACAAACCCCCTTAGCCACTGTTGCCACTCCCAGCTTGTTAAGGTCAGACTGCAAACTGCCCAGCATGTTGTCCAGCTGACTGCCTGGCTTGGGAGCACTGGAAGGAGGTGAGCTGTTCACAGGCATCCCTTTGGACATGATCTGTAAGAGAAAAACGAACAAGCTCTGAGATAGAAAACATTGTCCCTCTATTAAACACCATAATCCCCTTGATTAACATTTCACTGTGTTTAGAGTCAGGCCAAGTATGTACCAAAGGTGTGTCATTGGCTGAAGTCTGGAGTCTAGAGAAGCCGTTACTGTAATCACAAGCACACATGAACTCCTGGTCTTCTTGGTGGGGCCAAGCAGGGGTGGCCGGAAGGAAAGAAACCAGTGACTAGAGACCAATATAAAGAGAGAACATTGATGACCATGTCACTGCACAACACGCTGCTTCAGCATGCAAATAACACACCACAAGAGCAGACTGTTGGATAACATGCACCATCTGTCACCAACTGGTTTCAGACAGTCTTTACCAACTTGAAAACAAATGGCACTAAAACCCAGTTAACTCATAAACACTGCACCAATTCCAGAAACTGGGGTTGCCAAAACCAGCAAGCAAACAAATAAAAGAACCTGCCTGGTCAGGTAGAGAAGGGCTTGGTGGAGGGCGTGCAGCAAAAGCTGCAGAACTAGTAGTGGCAAAAGGAGGCATCATCTGCAAGGAGATTCAGAATTGACCGATTGTGAAAGACACTAAAATGAAAATTTGTCACCAAAAAATAAAACACTAATATAAACACTGCCAAGGTAACCCAGTATGAATACACTAGGAAAAACAACATTAACTTCTTAAATAGTCTAAAAAATAAATAAAAATAAATAAAATAATCCATCCCACCAGACAAACATAGTTCTGCAATGGTCATAGACTGTTCCAAAACCAGGCATGCCTTGCTGCTTTTAAAAGCAGCATTTAGAGGTTCACTCTGAATGTAATAAATGCCATGCCTGAATAGGTGGAAAGAGTGGATTACTGTCCGTCTGGCAAGCCACAGAGACACAGGACTTCGGTGCAGGTAGCGATCTGGTAGGAGCGGAATTCAAGATCCATGGGACAAAAGCTTCATCCTGATAATTAGTTCTAGATTCTTCCTGAGAGGGAAGAACCCTGGACAGATCCTGATAATCATCATTATATATAGTCCAAGGAGGTAGTGGCTGAGGGGGAAGTGTACTTAAAGTAGGAGTGTTCAAGGGCGGCAGAATGGGGGGCAAAGGAGGAGCCGGGGGTGGAAGAAATGAAGCAGCAGTGGTAGTAGAGAAGGAAGAAGAGTGAGAAGGATGAGGGGGTAGTGCAGGGGAAGTAGATTTAGACACAAGCCTCGTCTGCAAAGTACGGGGAGGGGAAGAAGTGATAGATAATGTTTTTCTCATGAGTTGTGGAGAATCTGGAGGTATAATTATCTAAATAAGAAACATAGGAGGGAGGAAAAAAAAAAAAATCAATGAAGAAATCTATAAATATACACACACACAGAAATCATTTTGCTACACCCACCGTATAAATGTGTCAAATGCAATTTTTTTTTATTTTTTAAGATGCCCCTTTTCAGAAGAATAGACTTCTTACTTTTATCAATGTTTTTGTAGCATGCTAAATACAGGCTTGATACTTGCCAAGGGTTTTGTTCTATTATTGGTGCTCTAATATACTCAAGCTTGCTGCTTATATAAATTGTTTTGAGGTTTTCATTACTTTCTTTTATTTGCACACAATGTATCATTATTGCCCTTGCTCTACATCAGCAATTTTCGAATATTAGAGCCTTATTTACTTAAACACGGCATGGTGCTAACATTTTAGAGTATAATGAGTCAAAGATAATAACTCCACAAAAAGTTAGGAAAAAGGTTTAAAATAAATAAATAAATAAATAAAAAGACTTCTATGCTACTTTCTATGTCCAGAAGCACACATTCAAAGATTAAAGGCTCATACACGCAGTGTGTGTGAGCCTGGTGTGCTGAACGATCTAGTCAGATCGCTTAGCACACAGGGCTTGCTAGATCGCCCATACACACGTAATGGTGTGTGTAGGGGCAATATCAGATTAGAACACTGGCGATTTCACTAGATCTTGACTACATTTACTCAAGATCTATTTAGACAATGGGGCAAAAAAAGTGCTAGAATTGCGATGTGTGTATGCCCCTTTAGTTTCTCATCAGTACATCAGAAGGGTTATTAATACTGAATGACCTATAATAGCATTGCTTAATTGACAATGCCCAATAAAATAAAAAATATGTTATATACATTACATATGACCTATATCCGTGTAGAACCATGGGCAATCAGCTGTAGATTGGCCACACATCGTCCTAGCATGCCCTGCAACAGTTTTAGCATGGCGAAATAGCAGAACTGTTGCAAGGCATGCTGGGATGTGTAGTTTAACAACTGGCATACCGAGGTTCTCCATCACTGACCTATATCCATTTACTGTCTATTTAAAAAAAGACAAGACTATAAATTCCAGCCTCACAAACAAAAATAAGGTCCTAAAGAATAAGGACCTAAAATGATCATTAAGGTACATAGCAAATTCATAGTTTCCAGAGTTGTCAGTATGAATCAGCCCATGCAAAACAGTCCAGGTAAAATGGCATTCTCTCCCAACATGCCAACTACCTTCTCTATCCTCGGTTCAGACAATCGCTCATTTCTAGTGGGCTGGGAAGTAATGATGACTCCCTCTGTCAGCCAATTATCCTCTGGGGTCTTGCAAGTCTCCTGCTTATCTATACCAAACCGCCCGTGCAGCTCTTCTATCAGGCGGTCTTGCGATGGACTCTTGTTGTATATAGCTGGTCCAAACTTCCGCCGAGGAGAAAGGTCACGTGACATTGGATGCACATTAGGGCTCTCCTTAGTTCTTTTTATTACAGTTTTCATCTGAACAAACAATAGAGTGTTATGCAAAAAAAAGAAAAAAGCACATAAAAGGTGCACTAAAAAAAAAAACCACCATGTAACACTCCAACACCATCACAACACACAGGAGCGGTACAAAGTGTTCCATATCGTACACAGCTCTTATTAAAAATGCAGGATGCATCAGTGCTCATTAACCTATTAAATGCAATAGATTCCAGAAGTTGTAAGGTTCTTTTACGCGTACATGCACTTATAGTAACGAATTCTTCGGACATGCATATAGTTCCCATGCACAGGACAAGTTCCACACACAACATGCTTGCCTGACGTGAGGCAGAGATCCGTTCCCTTGCTGGAGTCTCTGGAAACATAATTTGGTGCGATTCCTGTGTCCATGAATCATCAATATTTTTGATGTCAGGATAAAATCCAAACGTTGACTGTTGTCCAAAGTCTCCATCTGAGGTACTGCGGCTTACTTGCTCATCAGGGGGTTCCATAAACTTATGATCATTTCCAGGTTCATGATCTGCATTCCTCAAGGTGACTGAACCCGGTTCATGTGTGGGTTCGGAAGACAAGGCTTCTCTATTTAGAATCATGTTCTCATGAGCTTCCCACAAAGTACGGGTATTTTCTTCTAAAGGAGATTGAAGTTCAGCTGGACCATCAGACTGGACAACAAGATCTGATTGCATGTATTCAACAGGACAAGCATCAATATCTTTTTGCTTAACTTGAGAATTATGAAAGCTTTGCAGGTAAATATCTGTTCTCAAACTATAAGCATTGAATGGGCAGGTAATTGGCTGATCTTTATTATCCCCATCTATGTCTACATCATGGTTGGACAGCACAGTTGCTTTCCTAAAATGAGAGGTTAAGGCGGGGCTTTCCTCCTCATCAATGTGCAGAAGAACTGAGGGACTAATGGGTGTGAGAGGATCAGACCCATTCTCCTGCCCTGTATATAGGGAAGAAGTGCAGAAAGTGCTTGCAGGATATATAGGTCTATTTTTATGCAGATCAGATAGAGGTCCAGATAAAGTATGACGACAGGTCTGTATTAGAAGTAAAAAGAAAAGGCCAAAAGAAACACAAAGTTATAGAAAACAAATGTCAGTGCAATAATGATTGTTTTTAAAGGAAGGGGGAGTAGGGAAAATACCGGTGCACAAGCATAAACACGAATAAGGGTTTTTTTATATTTAAAGACAATTATGGATCCACAATAATATAATGGAGTGCCTCAGTGTTAGTACTTAAATGGCTAGTGGAGGTGCTCCCCTGAGAGTAAATGAACATGTAAGTAGGAGAAAGAAAAAGTACTCTCTTTTGCTGGGGGCACGGCTTTGAAAAATAGTTTTTATAAAACTTTAATTTTTAAACAATTTATTTAAGAATAAAATGGACACACATTGACATAACATACAATAAACATGCAATGAAAGTACACAGCACTATCAAGGTGCTTGCACTGGCAATAATGAGTTATGTACCAATTACAGCCACTTACTAGAAATCTCAGACAAGAAATTTCACATAACCACCAAATGAAATAACATCATGAAATAGCAACATTATGACTCAGCTGAAAGGGGGCTATTCAATGATTTTACTGCGCCCAACGTTTTAGCCAGGGTGATATTCAATAATTGGTACTTCTTTACTTTCACGGCGCCAGCATGGCGCCGCGCTACTTCCGGGTTACGCTCGCCACAAACTAAGTAAAATAAACAAAGTTAACGCCATGCCAACATGGATAGTTCATACCTCCACTATCCATGTTGGCATGGAGTTGATTTTAATTAGCGTGGCGAGCGTAGCAAGCCACCGAGCCCGCAGCGTGGGCGAGCGAAGCGAGCCCCGCAAGTGGACTCTGACTCGCGGCGCCATGCTGGCGCCGTGAAAGTAAAGAAGTACCCAATAATTTTCCTTACACTGGGCATCCAATCCTTATTTAAGATTTAATGGCCCATTTGTTATCTGGGCGTGATACTAGCGCAAAGGATTGCATTGCAATATGTGATTGTACAAGGCCAATGTATTAATGAGCACCTGCAAGGTGCTCATTATGGAAACAGGACTAATATGCATATATGCAGTACCACCGACTACACATGCAGAGAGGCCATTTATGGGGCCCTCTGCCAGTTACATATGCAGAACATACGCTACAGTGGGCTACCACCATTCTCGTAAATCTAGCAGCATCGCATCCTCCATAAAAACCTATAAGGGATGCAGCTGCCAACAGGAAAGAAGGGATTGCAACACCCTACAAATATTTAAAGTTTACCCCTAAAAATTTGTTTTGTTTGTGAAAGTCAGAAATATTTTTCGATAAATGGGCATTTTAGCCATGTAATGTAGCTAATCCAGGAAAATGTGCAAAAAGCTGGACTTTCAGCTTGTTCACCACCTCAAGAGGGGGAGCAGTATTTGCACCTGAATGAAGCCACAATTGAATTGATCTGTCAGATGCAAGGTTCCCAAAAAGCAACTAAATTCCCCCCTTAGGACCCATACACACTGGGTGACTGAGCTGAAAGCAGCTCAGTTTTGGCCCATACGTCCATTGTGTATGGGCCAGTGATGAAAACTGATGCGTGTTTCTGCATCATCGCTGGCCATGTTGTCCAGTTATGGAAAGTCTTCCATCCCCGAGGGTGGTAATTTATTTTTTTATTTTTTGCTAAAACACGCAAAAATAGCGCTGTGTGTATGCACTGAGCGATTTTCAGCCCTGTGATTTTCCCCATCATCGCTGTCCATACATGTTGGAAAAAATCGCCCAGTGTGTATGGACCTTTAGAATGCTATTGGAGGGGACTTTCAGCACAGTAAAAAACACAGCTTCAGGTTTTGATAATCCAGTTGTTCAGTCAGATTTGGCACAAATTTGAAAGTAAAACAAAAAGCAATTTTTTTTTTTATTTTAACACTGGGATGCCCTCCCAAATAGCCTGCTAAATGTCCCATCACATAGGATAAAAAATAAATATAACTTGTGCAAATAGTTCCTGTTTTTATGTTTGATCGTTGTAGGTAAAAACATTTTTTTAAACCAAAAAGTCCCCTCCTTCCTATGCCTCCAAACAAATGTCCATTAAAGAAAATTATTTCTAGTTTATGCATTAAAAGTATGTATGATGATGTATGTTTAGCACAAATAAACAAAAAGGTTTTCTCCTGAATGTCCAGAACAATGGTGGTGCTTCAAATGTGCTGTTTGTATCAGTTACTGTCACAATGTACTAAAAGCATTGTGGTATGAGATTTACTAAAATACAGAATGTTGCCAAGTAATTTTATTGGATAAAACACGAGGAACCAGTGCAATCTAGGTACTGGGAACTTTGACTGTATAATTGTAAAGGTGCCAGATGCAGGCACTCAAACATACAGAGTTCCTTATAGCCAATAGATGAAGAACTTGCACATTTGGTGGTACATATAAAGTGCCCAAGTTCTGTCACAGATGAAGTGCTGAGGAGGTTTTGAAAAACAGACATGTTGTACAACATAAAAAAAAAAAAAATTATCTATGTCATTTGTAGACTTTAATTTGCTATTAAGAACTTTACTACAATTTCCTACATATTATAACAGCTGACTTTAGAGATTAGTTTAGTTAGTATAGGAATAATTAACAAATTTTAATCATTACAATAGGTAGACATTCAACTGTTTATACAATAAACAAATGCCATGTATATGTAGGAAAATGATGGACCTAATATTTTCTAGAAAAAATGTATGTATAAGATCTTACATTTAAGGAGAAACAACATGTACTGTATACTGCACTTCCCCTATTAAATTTCTCCTGAAGAGCTTTAAAAAAAAAAAACTTGTTCTGTCACAATATGGGAGCTTCTAGAGAATTAGAATGCAACATAAACCACACAGTCTGAATGCGTGTTATGTATGTTATTGCATGTATGCTTCATTTAATACACTTTACCATTGCTGTATTTTTCATTGGGGTATGCTGCAGCTGGTAGATAGGTCAAGTGTCCACACACTAAAATAGAGTCTATGAGAAGAACTATCTCCCCCCCCCCCCCCCCCCCCCCACCACCACAAAAAAAAAAAACCTGAACTTTCAGAGGGAAAGATCAAACCTCCTCTGTTCAAATGCTCCTGCAAGTACCCTCAACGACCATGCACCACAGGCGCTCCCATGAAAGCATCTCCAGGAGGCATACCCTTCACCCTCAAACTACAACTAGAATTAGGCTGATCAGAACACACACCAAGAAGCAGCAGTTTAATTTGTACTCATTGTGGGGAAGGTTTATGAAGCTTGATGAAGTGATAAAGTGGCTGGTAGTTTATCCCCAGCCAATCAGCTCCTAGTTGTCAAGTTACAGGCTGGGTTTGAAAAAAAATTATGAGCTGATTGTTCACTTTATCACTTCACCAAGCTTAATAAATCTGCCCTTGAGTTCCTTACCAGGCCATGAATATTCACCAACTAGCACCACTTAAGCAGGAGTTTCAGTGGACTTGTGTGGCCTTTTATACCCATTAGAGAAAGCAGTTTACAAAAGGTTATTTCTCAGACTTGGGAGTACAGCATAGATAAACCACTTATGAGTTTAAAACATCAAGTGAGGTTTAAGCATCAAGTTGTGTACAGGGAACTGGTATTCAGGTGCTCAATGCAATCAGGTGCTAAAACCTTCTTCTGTCAATTACAGAAGAAGATTTTACCATGTTGAAACCTAGCAAGCAGATAAAAAATAAATAAAAAAAAGACCACTTAATGAGGAAACTCTACTTTTCAGTACGAAAGATAGTTGCCATTACCAGCAGTATGAAAAAAGTACACAAAAGCTTTCAAGAAAAAAAAAAAAACAATGTTATGCTGTAAAGCAAACACATTAAAGAAGAAGATTTTAAATACATAGCAACACCATAGAAAACTGACAAGTACATCAAGTGGTGATATTGAACCAGAGCACATGCTGAATAAGTAATGCTACAATTATTTAACAGCCAAATATACCTTAAAATCAGAGAGTGAGGCCATAAGTTCATCCAGTTCACGAGTCGCAGACGAGGCTGACATCCTGGTTTGCTGTTGGCTGGCAGTGACCCTCTGAGGGTTGCTGATCTCCCCTTGAGTCACAGTGATTGATGGACTGTATGAAGGAAAGCTCAGTATTAATATACAATGAGACACTGAACAGTGAGGTAGGAAATGAGGAAATATATATAAAAAAAAAGTGCTTACACTGGGCTGGGTACAGAGCTCTCAAGTTCATCCAGAAGACTTTCAACACTAGGACGGACATCCTCAATTCCTCTTGCACCATTGCGTTTAGGTTTTTCTTTTGAGGATTGCATAACCTTTATAACAGAGTTGTCCAAAACATTGCAGAGACCAGAAGGAGCCGCAGGTTGAGAGAGGTTTCGGCACAAATCATCTAAGTAACAATCAACAAGATTTTATGGCCTGATGCAAGCACGCATTAACCAGCAATAACTGCTAAAAGGCATAAAGAACAGAACATTTTTAACAAAAGAGTAAAGGCCATAATTGAGAGGCTGAATAGAGGGCAAACTATGGCCCCCCAGCTGTTGTGAAACTACAAGTCACAGCATACCTTGAAATAGTTTTTCCATTAGGGAATGCTAAAACTATGGCAAGGCATGCTGGGATGAGTAGTTTCACAACAGCTGGAGCGCCATAGTTTGGACATGCCTGGTTTACACTGTTCGTATACTAACATACACTTGGCCTGCAAAGCATTGCTATATATGACCAGCTGCTTATCTGACTACTCCCAAAAAATTAATGTACTTTGTAACGTGCATTTACTTTTCTCATTACTCTAGTAGGTACCTGTACATTGGGGGGAAAAAATCATAATAAAAAGCATTTGATTTGCTGTGCCACAGTAGAATAGCCTCACCTGCAGATAAGCTACTTGATGGGGATTGTTGCACAGCATTTAGTTCCAGGAGAAGGCGGTCCAGCTCTGACAAATTGCTTCCCAGAGAGGAGCTCATGACAGTGGGGGATGGCTCTGCAGATCGCTGCTTGTTGGGGAAACTGTCCAGACGGAAGAGATCACATGAGTTGTGGATCTAAAGGAACTAATGTAACAGCAAAAATAGGTTGTGTATTATGCTCACCTATACACATGCTCCTCTTCCCCAGTAGAGGGAGATCCCACACTCTCCTTTGGAAGAGAACTATGGAGGGGATTCTGCAACAGTCAAAAGGATGAGGTCAGATTACAGTTAGAACAAACAGTTTCATTCATTTGCCATGTATACTCTGTACTGTATATTGCATGTACAATAGTATGGGGAACCAGTGGGATAGAGGTGTAACCAGCAGCGTGCCATCTCTCCACCCCCACATCGGACAGGGGGGGAGGGGGGGGGGGGGAGATTTGGACACAATACCAGAGTACAACAGTTAAATGTAAAAAACTGTATGTGCAATATAAGTAAATAAGCCTAAATGGTTTAAAAAGGACAATGGTCTGGATACTCCTGCTATCACGGGCATGGCTCATTAGGTCTCCAGGAATTAGGTTGACACCATTAGGTCGACATGGGCAAGCTTAACAGTCAAAAGGTCGACATGGGGTTTTTCACTTTTTTTTTACCCGAATGTCGACACTTTCAACATGGACACAAACGTAGCGCTGTGCTCACCATGCTTTGGGCACTATTTTATTCTCCCCACCATGCCCTAGTGAATGGCAGGGCATGAAATACCGCCTGTTGGCACATGTCTCAAAAACCAGTGAAAAAACGCATGTTGACCTTTCTGCATGTCAACCCAATGACTATATCCCGCTAGCACACACAAGAAATCTTCTTGAAAGTGCAGTAAAGGACCATGTCTGTAGAACCTTAAGGTGGGTATTGTGTGTAGAGATGGCTATAGATGTTCAAGCATCATTATTATTCCAAAAGAACCTTGCTTTTTTCCAGCAAGATATCCAATACTTGCTCTAGTCCTGTGACATATAGAGAAGAGCTAATACGAATACTCATCCGATGGTTGTTTCACCATAAGTGGTCATAAGGAACCAGCCACACCCAGCAGCAAAGTAAGCGGTTCCACATGCTAGTGAATGGGACAGAGTGGACAGTTAAAACTAACAATCATGGTCACCAAGCAGCACCAGTAGAAGTGGTTAATAGCGGTGTGTTATAGATAGAAAGGCATTAACTGCTAGATTGATCAGTAAAACAAGGAAGTAACAGTTGAAATAGTAATTACCTGCTGCTGGGAGAATTTATTGGTGCTGCTGGTCCAGGAATCCAGGGGATCTGTAACCGTGCCATTGAGAGATTCGCTGGTAGGTCCAGTTGGCACAGAAATTTCCTGATATGTATGACATCCACTAGGAAAAGAATACGGGGTCTCCTCTGATAAAAATACGGGTCGCTTGGAAATATGAGATGTGGTGGATTCCAGGTCAGCAAGCAATGCATCTGCAGTATAGATGGACAGTGAGCAGATTGTAGCTAAACAACATATAAAGGTTACTACACGATACATTAAATGAAACTAGTTCACTTCTGCAATTTTGTAAACATTGAAATCAAGTGAGTAATAACCAAATCTAAACAGCAGGAAAATGTCAATTAGCTTATTGAATCATTTTTAGCACAATTAAAGTAATAATCTTTATTTAGAATTAAAGATTGCACCTCCATTTTTGTATGCATATGGAAAAACTTACAAAAAATCTAAGAGATAAAAAAAAAAAGGATTCCACCTCCCTACTGGTTTATGGATGGTTAGGGATAAGGTAGCAAGAGCAAAAGTTGGCACTTTTCATTACAAAAAAAAAGAAAAGAAAAAGGAAGAGGTTTATTTACAGGTCAAGATATTTAGAAGAACACAAGGAATGAAGACCACTAGTACGGCAGAGGAGATACTGGATTAGCAGATGGCCATTCCAGAAAACTACTTGGCTATTTTTAAGGTGTTCTTGGGTTGAGAAGAATTTGTATTATTCCCAAGATTTTTAATGGGAGACCTTTTGAATGCAACAGCAAGTAAAACATGTGATAAAAGAGGTTTACAACACCACTACCTAAGACATAAAAGACTATTAACCCCAAAAATATTACAAATGTAGTAAAGTAAAATTACATTATTAAATGGAAAACAAAATGTAGACCAAGAGGATTTTTATTTGAACCCAAAATTCAGGAAGACTGCTTTATGGGGGCAGTTGCTAAGAGTGTGGTGTGGGTGTGCACATACTTACAATATGTACATGCACATAATGAATTGTACAAAGTAGACTTATTTCAAACTAAAATCTTGTACTGTCTGCAATTACGTTGCAAGCAACTAAAACAACTTTGTCTGCATTTCGTCATCACTTTTGTAACAGTGTCCCTTATAGGTGGGTATTTAATGCCGGACGATATTTCCAAATGTCAGAAATATTGGCCTTTTTGGATAATAATTCAAATTTACATTAGACCTACTGTATTCAATGTCATTTTCAATGTTCCGACAGTCTTAAAATCACAGATCTGCAAATCCATTTTTGGTTGAAAACTAATGCTAATTCCACCCTTTAACCCTTTGCCAAGGGGATTTGTCAAAATAGGTGCGAAAATTGCCAAGCAAACATTTTTGTTAAACCCTTTGTGTTTAATATTTTTGTGTTGCTTTGAGAGATCCTCAAAATATCAGTTAAAAATGTCAGCGTCGTCCACAGCAACTGTTTTTTTTTGGGTGCAATATTTAAATAAACTTACAATTACGGAAGTCAATTTAATTCAGGAACAGTCGCTGTTAGCGAGGCTGGCATTTATAGCCGATAATTTGAGGATCTCTCACAGCAACGTTGGCACTCAAAGGGTTAAAGGCCGTTTCAGACAATGCAGATTCAAATTTTAAACCAGTCAAATCTGCAGCAAACACAGCCGGGATTGAATAGGTCCTGGCTGATCTTTCTGACTATCAGATATATCGCCCAACATTGAATACCCCCCTATAGTGTTACAGCAACTTACCTAGACACACTCATGCAACAGTCCGCTGTGCAGATCAAGAGGTTGTACCTCAGATTACGCCAAGCAACCACATGCTACAGGTGTTTGCATGATCGGCAACTTACTGTAGAAAGGACTACATAGTCACTTAATAGTGATTAACCTACACAAACACATTATGCTGTAGGGAAAGGCCAATGGCTTATTCTGTACAAATATAATAAACTGAAGTAGGAAAAACTAATATAGCCCAAGTAAAAAGAATTTTCAGTTTCCAAACTCTTAACGAAGGTCCCAGAAGTGTAAAAACTGCACAGCTGTATGACAGCTGAACTAATCATTTATATTGAACCCCTGACTGGCTGGGGGGGGGGGCTTCGGCAAATGCATACATACTTGCCGATGCCTGAGCAACGACAGAGGTGAGCAACAGCTGTGCTGCCGCATGGACGTCGTAAATGAGGACCTTCCTCGTCTGGACATGCTGGATGAGGGAGGGGGTCATTAACAGCGCGCGGGAGTGCACATAGGTAATGACAGGTAGTGTACACACTAGTGTATGTATGCGGCTTAAGTTGCCCAAAGCAGCCAATCATCTAAGTTATGAAGCAGTCTATAAAATGACAGTTAGAAGCCATTTGGATACTTTGGGCAAAGCTCTAATTTCTCTCTCTCTCCTAGCAATGGATAGATCTCTCCCAAAACTTGTCAGGCTTTAAAGAAAAATAAAAAAAAGATATTTAATTGGCTTGTGAAAAGTATGATGCAATATCTGAAGCAAGATAAGGGGGTTCACTAGCTAAACAGGATGGAAGCTGCAGCACCAGTCATACATTTCTGAGTGAGTCAATTCAGTCATTTCCGCATTGTCAGTCACATACTGTATCCCACATACACAGGAGTTCTGATCAGAAAAAGACAGTACAGAGGACAAAAGGTCAGCAGCTGGATACACACCCTGCTTTCTCCCAGAGTGATAAAGGCACAATGGCAATGGGGATATCTGATCAGATATGGTACAGCCACAGCAATATACAGCACTAGTGCTTCATTCGCTGTATTCTGAATGAAAGACCAGTGCTGCCTGTACATCACAATCAAAGATAACAAAATGTGTTTGTTCAAGTCAGTCTGTTAAGTTCCAGGATTGAGCGCCTGTTAAATGTTCTCCAAAACCATATCTGCTGAAGGGACCCAATTTAAATTTAGATTCAGATTCAGGGTATTTGAGACATCTCCATGACAAAAAATATATATATATTATTTATTAACAGTTATTTATATAGCACACACATTCCGCAGCAACATTCACATCAGTCCCTGCCCCAATGGAGCTTACAATCTATATTCCCTAATGGTGTGTACACACTTGTACAATTACCCTGCGATTCTGACTATATAGTCAGAATCGCATCGGTATTGCACGCTGATCGCAAGGGTTTTAACCCTTGCGATCCTGATGCACGCTCCCATATCGCACAGCAGAAAGTCTTGGCTGCCTTGAATATATAGTGCAGATCTGCACTATACAGTCAAAATTGTATGCCATCGCATGCATGCCATGTGATCTGACCGCATCAGGGTCGCATCGCAGGTGTGTACACACCATAACACATACACGCAATTCAACCTAGGGTTAATTTTGTTGGGAGCCAATTATTCTAACTGTATATTTTTGGATTGTGGGAGGAATCCGGAGTACCCAGAGGAAACCCATGCAAGCACGGGGAGAATATACAAACTCTGCACAGCTAGGACCATGGTGGGAATTGATCCCATGACCTCAGTTCTGTGAGGTAGCATTACACCATCCCTGCTGAAAATGATAAAGTTTAGCACACATCACTGAAATTAGAAAACATATATAGAATATCCATCTAGGCAGACAGATAACTGATATTATACACCCTTCCCAAAGTAGTATAAACTGCTGCAACCTTATACTGTACTTTGTAGATCAATTCAATGATTTTACGTGTATGCTTTGCTTCGTATCACATACATCTTTTTTAGAGTTAATATAGACATAATATAGGAGTGAAGCTTACAATTTTTAGAGTATTCAACCCTTTAAGTGCCAACATTGCTGTGAGATGTGCAAAAATAGGAATTTGGTACCTACCGGTAATTCCGTTTCTCTGAATCCGCAGGGGACACTGGCGATCACTGTGGGTAATTAGAGCTGGCTTGCTGGGAGCTGGCACACTATAACTTTAAGTAGCTGGCTCCTCCCCTCTAATACCCCACAATCCCCAGTTAGGAAAATTGGTAACGAGAGGAGAAGACACCAGACTACAACCACAAACACACACAAATCATGTAAACCAAACAATAACTGGCAGGCAACACGAGTTGGGTGGGGGGTGGCCAGTGTCCCCTGCGGATTCAGAGAAACGGAATTACCGGTAGGTACCAAATTCCTATTTTCTCCTACATCCGGCAGGGGACACTGGCGATCACTGTGGGGAGGTTCCAAAGATATCCCCCTGGGCGGGAGAACTCGTGGGAACCTGCAAGACCAAACGACCAAAGTCCGCCGAGGACGAGGCGAATGTGTCAAACTTATAGAACTTTATGAAAGTGTGGGCGGAAGACCAAGTAGCCGCCCTACACAACTGCGAAGTGGAGGCCCCTCGCCTGGCCGCCCAAGAAGTTCCAACCGACCGGGTGGAATGGGCCGTAATGGAAACAGGAGGGGACCTTCCCTCGGCTAAATATGCCTGCTTAATGGTCAGCTTAATCCAGCGGGCAATAGTCTGCTTGGAAGCCGGCCATCCGCGCTTCGACGCGTCATAGAGAACAAAAAGATTATCTGACTTCCTAAGGGATGAAGTTCTGGAAACATAAATGCGAAGAGCCCGTACCACGTCCAGAGAGGCAGAACTCTGGTCCGTATCAGGGAATGACGGAATGACGATGGGTTGGTTAACATGGAACGATGTAACCACCTTCGGCAAAAAAGACGCCTGCGTACGAAGCTCGGCTCTGTCCGAATGAAAGACAAGAAAAGGCGCTTTACACGAGAGAGCCCCAATCTCCGAGACCCGTCTAGCAGACGCTAGAGCTAACAGAATAACCGTCTTCCATGTCAGGAATCTCAATTCCGCCGACTCCAGAGGCTCAAAAGTCTCCGACTGGAGAAAACGTAAAACAATATTCAAGTCCCACGGAGGAGTGGGAGGTATAAAGGGAGGCTGAAGCCTGGCCACCCCTTGAAAAAATGTTTGGACCTCAGGCAAAAGGGCCAATTTTCTTTGAAAAAGAACGGATAGGGCCGAAACCTGAACCCTTAGTGAACTTAAACGAAGACCACCGTCTAAACCTGACTGCAAAAAACTGAGCAGGCGAGGCAAACGAAAAGACCTGAAAGGATAACCTCTACCAGAACACCAACGACAGTATGACTGCCAAATGCGGTGATAGTGGGCGGCCGAGACCGGCTTGCGAGCCCTGAGCATGGTCGGAATGACAGAGGAAGGAATCCCCTTCTTCCTCAGGATGTCGGTCTCAATAGCCACGCCGTCAAACGAAGGGGCCGGAGAGCAGGGTGCAAGAAGGGACCCTGCTGCAAAAGATCTGGCCTGTCCGGAAGAGTCCAGGGATCGTCCCCGAGAAGACTCTGGATGTCTGCGAACCACGTCCGTCTGGGCCAAAATGGAGCTATCAATATAGCCTGAGTCTGTTCTCGCCTTAGTTTCTTGAGAACCCTTCCGAGAAGAGGAATTGGAGGGAACAGGTAAACCAATCGGAATGTCCACGGGATTTCCAATGCATCCACCGCCCAAGCCCCTGCGTCTCTTGTCCGAGAGACGTATAGTGGGAGCTGACGATTGTGGCGAGAAGCCATGAGGTCTACCTCGGGCAGGCCCCACCGACTGACAATCTGTTGGAAGACTTCGGGATGAAGAGACCACTCTCCCGGATGCAGCTCCGTTCTGCTGAGAAAGTCTGCTTCCCAATTGTCGACTCCCGGCAGGTAGACTGCTGTCAGAATCACACTTTGTCTTTCTGCCCAACGAAGAATCCTGGACACCTCCTTCATGGCGTTCCGACTCTTTGTTCCCCCTTGTCGGTTTACGTAGGCGACCGCCGTCGCGTTGTCCGACTGTATCTTTACGGGGAGACCCTTCAGAGTGTCCTGAACCGCCAGAAGGGCATTGAAAATTGCCCTTAGTTCTAGAACATTGATCGACAGACGAGACTCCGCTTGAGTCCACCGCCCCTGCAGCCGATGCGTTAAGACGACCGCCCCCCAACCTGTGAGGCTGGCATCGGTGGTGAGGACTATCCAGTCCCAGACCGCGAAGCGACGCCCCCGCAACAAAGTCGGTTTGTGTAGCCACCACATGAGTGACAACCTTGTGAGTCTGGAAAGCTGCACGCGTCGATGAATATAGAGGTGCGAGCCCGACCACTGACTCAACAGATCCAACTGCAGGGTCCGCGAATGGAACCTGCCGAACTGGAGGGCTGGAAAGGCTGCAACCATCTTTCCTAGCAGGCGAATGCAAAGAAGGATCTGAACTCGCCTGTGTTGAAGCACCTGGCGCACCAGAAGTCTGATAGCCTCTGCCTTGTCCTCTGGAAGGATCACTCTCTGATTCTTTGTGTCCAGAATCAGACCCAAGAATTGGAGACGCTGCGTTGGAGAGAGTGTGGACTTCTGATAATTGATTATCCAACCATGCTGGATCAAGAATTGGATCGTCAAGCGCAAATGCTCCTGCAGAATTGCAGGTGATGAGGCCTTTATCAGCAGGTCGTCCAGATAAGGTACTATATTGAGACCCTGGAGCCTCAAGTGAGCTATGAGTACCGACAGCAGTTTTGTGAACACTCGAGGGGCAGATGATAAACCAAACGGGAGGGCCCGAAACTGGAAGTGCTCGTGACCCACCGCAAACCTGAGAAACGACTGATGAAGAACCGAAAAGATTGGAATAGAACCCTCGCCCTCTTTCTTCGTACGGAACTGAAGTAATCACCTGAGACCGCAAGAGCTTCTGGATCGCCTGTTGAAGATGCAACCTTTTTTCTGGAACGTGCGGAAGTCCGGTCCTGAAGAACCTGGAAGGAGGCCGTCCCAAAAACTGGATCTTGTAACCTTCCGAAATGAGAAGACGAGTCCAGGGATCCGAAGTCGTGGACAACCACTGCTCTCGGAACTCCAGTAACCGGGCCCCGACCTGAGAACTTCCCAGCATCGCTGGTGGATAGTCATGCTGCTGGTTTATCCTGGGGCTTAGGCTGCTGGGGTCTTGCGGTGGCCTGACCTCTTGCTCTGCCTCTGCCGCCTCGAAAGGAGAAGGCCGAGCCTCTACCACGGCCACGAAAGGACTGCTGTGGGCGAAAAGACTGGAATGATGGACCAGAATATTGACGTCTGGCTGGAGGAGGTGCTGACGGCAAAAATGTAGATTTACCGCCAGTAGCCTGGGAAATCCACTTGTCCAGTTCTGGACCAAAAAGCATGTCCCCGTTAAACGGAAGAGCCTCCACCGCCTTTTTGGATTCCACATCGGCTTGCCAGGAGCGTAACCACAGCGACCGACGTGCCGCCACGGAGTTGGCCGAAATGCGTGTAGCAATCATAGTGATATCCTTAGAGGTATCAGCTAAGAATTCCGCCGATTCATGAATGTGCTCCGCTAATAAGCGAAGCTCCTGACGAGAGGTACCGTCATCCAACCCCTGAATGAGCTGAGCAGACCACTTTGAGATGGCCTTGTTCACCCAAGCTGAAACAACTGCCGGACGCAATTGGGTGCCCGCCGCCACATAAATAGCCTTAAGAGTGTTCTCAAGCTTCCTGTCAGACGGGTCTTTTAGCGTGGACGCTCCCGGGACTGGAAGCGTGGTCTTCTTGGACAGTCTTGAAACCGAAGCATCGACCGGTGGGGGGGTCACCCACTTCGCTAAAGCAGATGGCTGAAACGGGTAGACCGACAGGAACCGTTTTGGAACCTGAAATCTCTTATCAGGACTTTGCCAAGCCGCCGTTAATTGTTCCTGCTTCGGAAACGGGAACACAACAAGCGGCTTAGTCGGAAGAGCAAACAGGTCAAGCTCCTGCGAAACCGTTTCCGGTTCCTCTGGAAAATTAAGAACCTGTTTAACCGCTACAATGAGGGCCTCTACCCCCACAGGAGACGCCTGATGCTCCGCCTCCAGTGGAGGGATATCATCATCATCCATGTCCATGCCCATGTCCATCCCCTGGTCCAAGTCCTCATCTGGACCTGCAGGGTCGTCATCATCCGAATCCTGTAACTGCGCCAAGGTGCGCTTAAAACGCACTGGCTGAGCCCCCGGGGCCGCCATAGAATTGACCAAAGTGTCCATGGACCTAGACAAAGTAGAAACCCATGCCGGCTGAGCTGCGCGACTTTCCGCCAGTTCAGAGGACAACTTTGACATGGCCCCAACCAACAAGCCTGCCCACGGCGGGGTAACCGCCAAAGGGTTAGACTGTACCTGAGATGCCGCGAGACAGGCATCACAAGAAGTGGCCTTACCCTCAGCCGACGACTGGGAAAATTTAGACCCACATGTCGCACATATAAATGCCTTCTGAGAGGCCTTGGTTGCCGCTGCCTTGCCAGTCATTGTAAGGCACAGTACAAGATAACACACAACCAGGGGTAGCCACCCAAACCCACTCACACAACAAATGACGTGATGGGTACTGGAGACTGCAGGGCACCAGAGGGAAGACTAAGCCCAAACCCTCAATTAAATTCCCCTTCCCTTACACAACCTAGTGCAAAGCAAAGTCCCCTGCTTTGAAGGGCTTGAAGGGGTTAACAGTACAGTCTCCACACAACTGCTGTACACTCCTAAAATAAAGGCAGTGACAGCATCAGAACCATATCTACTTGAAAGGTTAACCATAGATATGCTCAGAATACAGCCAAGTGTATCTTTATTCAACAAAGAGCTGAGCCCACAACCATTTAAACATAAGTGCTGCCGAAGCAGGCACCCTCACCCCCAGTGGCGATATTTAAATAATGGCGCCGGCCACGTGAACGCTACCGCGCTCAAGCCGCCGCCAGCGCGCACACAAACACAGCGCACCAGCCGTCCTCCTGACCAACGCCGGGTGTATAAGCCGCAGAACACCCGGCGGGGAAGGGCGGCCGTGCGGGAAAGTGAAAGTGAAAAGACGCGCTCACAGCGCTCAAAACGCCGCGCTGGAGGAGAAATAAATGTACTCACCGGCGGTGACACTGCAGGCTGCTCGTGTATGACGGACCCTTTGGTGGGAGTCCGCAGGCACACAGTAGGTCTGGGCAGGTGCCTTTGAATGAGGCCCTGACAGACAGGCTGGAAAGGAACCAGCGGCGCCCAGCTCCAGAGTCTATTTAAATAGCTATAAGGAGCTGCTTTTTTTTTTTTTTTTTTTTTTTTAAACTAGAAAATGCCTAAGGAGAAAAAGAGCAGGAGCAATGCCCCAGCGTGTCCAGCTCCCTCGGCACAATTTTTCTAACTGGGGATTGTGGGGTATTAGAGGGGAGAAGCCAGCTACTTAAAGTTATAGTGTGCCAGCTCCCAGCAAGCCAGCTCTAATTACCCACAGTGATCGCCAGTGTCCCCTGCCGGATGTAGGAGAAATATTTGCTAAAAATGCCAGGGTTAAAGTCGAGGAATATGTACATTTGATTTCTTCCCTATGGGGAAAAAAATAGTTTTTTTCTCTGTCGTGAAAAGGTTTTATTATGCATTTCAATCTTGAATGTCAACATTCTCAGACATACGCTTTCACACACCAAATCCAATGACTGTAAAGAGCTGACTTGTTCAAGGTTGTTTGTTGGGTAAAGGCATATAATTGTTTACAAGAGTGCTGACTTTCCGCTTAACCACATACTCCACGTTTACAAAAAAAAAAAAGTATGAGAAACATGGTACCACCTATGTCCTGCTGGCAGACCACGACACCCCTTTCTCATATGGTAAATGCAGGCCGCTACAGGTTAACAAAAGTATTAGGAAATACACCAGTGACACCACATACCAGGCATTTCACAAACATTATTACAAGCAAAAAAAAAAAAAAGTTAGTGCAAATTTTCAAACACTATAAACCTAGAAAAGTATTTAATAGAAGATAATTTGCCTAGTTAACAGTATGGTAATGGGCAAGAAGAATTCCAGAGTAGAAAAAAAACGCGTATACCGTAAGACCACATTCCAGTGATTTCTGCAATGCTGCCCCCAGGGCCGGTTCCTATCACAGGAGGAAAATCTAAGCTTGCCAAGTACAGTCTCAAGGAATCCAGACATTCCCTGCATGCTGGCACTTAAAGCACCTCCGCAACATCAGCACTGCATACAGAGTAACAAATGCGGAAATGCCGCAGATGAAAAACATTAACATGATGTATTACTGGGTAGTTACTGTATAACATGGACGCCCTATTTGCACAAACATTATATACAGTATTGTAAAGCAATCCATACAGTACATCAATGGTTAATAAGGGCCCTGCTCTGATAGGAGCAAGTCGTGTCACACCTTATAGCTTACATTATTGGCATGGAAGAAGCAATGTTATTTACCATTTATACATTACTACTTTACATAGGCTTTATATTTGTTAGGGAAATGTAAAATCTGTTACAGCATATAAGATTTAATTTATACCAATTTAGGACTTAGTGAAGCCTAGATCGTTTACCATGTTCTAGCACTGACATCTAAATAAAGAAGCACTTATACACAAATGCACTTATGTGAATATGATAGAAATAGTTAACATACAGATTACTTAGAATATTAGGCATGTGACTGGCCAGTAAGAGTTTAACACGATTTGGTCATCTTAACATGTTGTGCATAATGAATATTCTGTCTTTAAATAAAGAGAGGAGATTAAATACGTAGGATAATGTTTTTTGGTGGGCGAGGACAGATCAAAATGTTTTGTTTACACAATGGAAGGGGGGGGGGGCAGTTTACCTTTTTCCCATGAAATTCCCGTTTTCAGTCAACACACATGGGATCCAGGATGACTTCCAGTATTTGTTTTATCATGGCTCTGAGGGCTGATTATCGAGGATTATACTTTGCTTGCACAAGACCCGATAAGTAACTGCTATCGGGGCTAATTGGATTTAACGATTGTAGTCGGACACTTCCACCCTAGATTTTAGTTAGCTTCATTGTATTTGTGGGATGCTGCTAATAAAGTGTAAAGGGGCCTACACATGGGGAGATGCTGACGCGTTCTGAGCGATGCTAGATTGCTCAGCACACAGCGATGTGTCAGCGCTGTGTGCTGAGCAATCTGTCCGGGGCAGTATTCTCCGGCGATAGCAATACGCGGGCCGATCATCACTATCGCTAGGGCCCCTACACACAAATCGATGTTGGGGCATTTTCTAAGCACATGCTCCTAAATCACTACACGTTTAGGCTCCATAACACTTTATAATCTTGCTTTAGGTCATCATATATTAATACATGTGTATTTATCTTTCTTCAGTCTGCTCCCCTTCCACTGATGGACAGCTTATATACATTTCTAGAAGTTTTACAATCTCTACATGATAGATATGTACTCCCCTTGGGGTGCTTGTGGCACTACTGTGCTGATACTTTGGTTTTCTGGTGATCCAATGTGGATTTGGCATTCTGGAGTGCAGGGAACAGCTGAGGGCTGCATTGTAAGTGCTAATTGTAGCACCATGAAGCGTTTCCTTGAACCCTACAAGAGTGCATGTAAGAAGTGGGTTACTTTAACCAGACTCCTTACATGGGAACAAGAGCGCCGTATTGCTGGACACTTTCTCATAGTGTCAGCAAGATTTTAATCTGGTTGGCATGATGCCACTTATAAGCCCCAGGGAGCAAAGCTCCACCAAGCTAATACCTCTTATCCACTGTCTCTAAAAACCCACATTACTGCCTTGATAACCTGGAAGCAGCTCATTGGAAATGGGTTAACCCAGATCCAATGGCCTGAGAACCAAACCCGGCTAGCTTGCTGGGTTGGTCCCAGTAAGTACCCAATGCAGTGTAAACAAGGAAGCCAATGTGACACAGATCCCATTTGCAACATAGTCAGAGCCGGCGCTGGGAGATTCTCTCATCCCCAACACTGGTTCTGCACCTGTGAGCAGTGACCTTTCCCCTTCCAGCAATAAGCAGCCGCCAGTCTGATAGGGGTCTCAACAGAGTCCCACCTGTGTAAAGGAATTTGTGATATTTGTGGCAAAAGGAAGACCACTGATCTGGGGTCTAGCTACCAGCTTTCTAGAGCCAATTTACATTTGGAAGCATTTTATCTGTGAAAAGCATACACAGATAAAATGCTAGAACCTGGACTAGATCTCCTAAAACATACTTTAGGCAAGAGATTTAATAACTTCCCAAGAGCAGACTTCTTGACATGAGGCAGGATTACACCTGCCAACAAGTGTTTAAAATACTTCACAAAAAGGGAAGCAAATCCCAATGTGAAGACTACTTCTGCCTAAGTATCAATCCTTTTAGTTGTGTGTAACAGCTCTTAAGAGCCATTACTGGGCAATAAACAAAACTCTTCTTGAAGCTCTTGCTCTTTTCCTGCAAGCTGCACACATCAGCTAAAATCATGTGACATTCAGATGATAGTGATCACTCTAATCAATCTCCAGCTGTCCTGTTTTGAACCATGCATCTCAAGCCCTGTACACATGCACCCATTTTCCCGATTTTCGATTCTGCTTATAGAAGCAAAATCGAATCCTAAACGAAATCGAATGATTTTTGTGTCACTTTCGATCTACATTCGATTCGTGCTCCTGTTTTCACAAAACCGAACAGAAAAATCTACTGTGCAGCCAAGGAAATATTGAATTTGATCTAGTAAATCGAATGTGTACAATGTACCATGAATGTATATCGAATTCTTTATTGAATTAATAAAGTACAGATCTAACGCCAAATCAAATGGAAAGATCTAATGCCTGATCTAATAGAAAATTGAATCTAACATCGAATCAAAAGCAAATCGATGTGTGTGTACAGGGCTTTAGGGAAACCAGACACATTCACAGCAAAGAGATGCTGCAGACTGAGCCACCATGCAACAGGGCAGGCCTCAGTACCAAGTTGGTTGTGGAAGCATGGTCGGGTGTTGTATGGCAGTCATGCATGATGGTCGGGTGTTGTATGGCGGCCAGGCATGATGGTCGGGTGTTGTATGGCAGTCATGCATGATGGTCGGGTGTGGTATGGCAGTCATGCATGAACCATCATAACAGTGTGGCAATACCTCTTTGGCAGGCACAAGTCTTGGAACTGCCCCCCTCTGGTCTCTGGGGGTTATTCATGTTCATTAGATTGTTGTGAGTCTGTGCATGCGTGTTTCTGCGCATGTGCAGATGGAGGGTGCGTGCACCCACGTCAAACTTTCGGTTCGCCGGGTGCACACACCCTACACAGTGGAGGGCGGGGATGCTGGGCTGCCCCATTACCCCCATGGGTGTTCTCATGGTAATGAGGCCGTGACGCAGGTGCGGGGGGCAGGCAGCTGACATCACCGGATGTCAGCTGCCCGCCATATCCGTCCCATCGTACACGCATATGAAAGGGACTTGAAAGTCACTTTTTTAATGCGTGTACCTTCCACATCTTTCGATGGTCGGCGACCATCGAAATGTGGGAGGTTACCCGCAGCATACGAATGGCCCATGATGACCCAATGCATGTTGACCTTAGTGCTGTCAACCCTATGACCCGAACCCTTCAACAACTGGCAGCAACAGAGTGGTGCATAGTTGGCACTGGACGCCTGCAAGTGTCTGGTGACCATGTAGCATCAGCATAAGTGGTCTGTAGCACCAGGTTACTGATACTAAGTGGAACCCCAAAACAAATCTGATACCATCTCTCCAAACTGAGTAGCAGAGCATACAAACTGTTACATTCTGTCTATGTGCGATTTCAACTATGCGATTTCCCTTGAACCAGTCATTTATTTAGTAACAGTATAGAATATTTGAACATTCACCTCAGTCCCTGCCCCTGTGGAGCTTACAATCTATATTCCCTACCACATGTACACGCACATTCATCCTAGGGTTAATTTTGTTGGGGAGCCAATTAACCTACCAGTATATTTAGAATGTGGGAGGAAACCGGAGTACCTGGAGGAAACACAGAGAGAACATACAAAACTCCATAAGTTAGGGCCATGGTGGGAAACAGAAACCCTGACCTCAGTCCAGTGAGGCAGTAATGCAAACATTACACCATCCAGGCTCCCCATACAATATTGATTATATTTACATTACATTTTTATTATACTAGCACGTTAGATTATACACAATATAGTAAAAGTTGGCTTGCCTCCAGTGCATTTTATCTTGCGATTCCGAACCCATGGGCCCGCGCATCGGCATCACAAGCTATATAAACACCCGATTTGTGCCAACTGCTCTTGGAAGCTAAAATTGCACGGTGTGTATGTCCAGTCGATCCAGTCATCATAGAAACCGGAATGCAAACCCAGACATAAATTGTCAACAATTTTTGTTGCACTTTTCACTTGTTTAGGAGCAAAATTATATATATATATATATATATATATATATATATATATATATATATATATATATATATATATATATATATATATAGCAGTTGTGGGTTGGCGCCCCTTAATGAGACCTTCGTTAATTAGGTCTGTGTAGCCTTAATATTGGAATTCCATACACATGAAAGTAAAGTCCAAAAATTCATATAAATTTATTAAAATGTCTCTGATTCCACACTACAATGGTGGTTAAAAAAGTTCAGTGGTACAGTTCATAACAGCACTATAGACGATCCCAACGCGTTTCGTCCCCACATGGGACTTCATCAGGGGTTCGCTATGAACATAAACAAATACTTAATTATACATTTTGTACGGTCAATTGTATATCTACAATTTTAATAACAATATTCTAAAAAAAATATAGAGGGACTTTACTAAAATTAAAATCATTTTCACAGTATTGTAGGCAAACATTGTTGAAATGTAATATATGATGATTATCATTTAACAAGAAAAAAGAAAAAGAAACAGGTGATGAGAAGAACAACGAGGAAAAGGACGAGGAATTGAAATATTGGTTCCCAAGAAATTTAGAGAAAACTTGTAAAAGATTTGAAGTAGGTTTATAATTAGACGGATTAGCGGGGTCAATACCGTAATACCCAGAAACCCCAAGGTAAAAGCTTTATTTCAGTAATGAACCTTATCTCAAGTAAAAGGTACAATCCTAATAGTGAACTCTTATATCCTTTATTTTTGTATATATACCCACAGCTATACAATCACTCGCACATATATGACCTGATTAATCTGATTGTGCCGAGTCTAATATCGGGAATTCAAGCCCATGAGTAAGAAAGAGAGTACACATTTGGATTGATCGATTAATTATGGTACTAACCCCTCAAGGAATTTGACAACACGTAAGGAATCCCCCCTTCCTTAAATCCTCTTATAATTAATTCCATGCATTAGAATATTCTCTAAAGAAATGACACGTCTTTTTATTAGGTACCTTTGAATTCTTAAGGTCCCATTGTACAAACACCCAGTTGAAGACACCCGTACCAAGAAATACTGTGGAAATTGTCCTTATGCATTTTGGTATGTCGGAATTATAAACCTACTTCAAATCTTTTACAAGTTTTCTCTAAATTTCTTGGGAACCAATATTTCAATTCCTCGTCCTTTTCCTCGTTGTTCTTCTCATCACCTGTTTCTATATATATATCCAGCTTAAGGATGACCATTTCATAATTTACAAATTAAACACTTGTTTTTCAAATGATCATATGATTCAGCAGAAAATAATCATAAATACCAAAGTGTGTGAAATGATGAAAGTAGGGAAGTAGTCTCACCAAGCTCCAAAGGACCTACTGCATCTGCTGCTATTCATTAAAATAGAAGTTTTGCAAGTGAATCACAAAACACAAACAGCTGTACAAAGCAATGATATCTAGCCATGAAAAATGAAACAGAGTCCCCAGTGTCTTCCTATCCAGCACTCATTACACACCACTCTGAGCTGTAATCCAATCCCATGTAACCTCATATACTCATACAGTGAGTAACTGCGCAGGAATGGGGAGTCTATGCACTGTATACAATATAAAGGACAAGCTCGGATCCAACATCTCTCTCCCTGCACAGAGTCTGTATTATTTATCAGAGAACCTTATGGTGATAATATAAGTCATGACAAACTAATCAGCAACTGAATCACAAGATTCTTCAGCGTAATTAGCTTCTAGTGATTGGTGATCAACAACAACAACAACTGCAGTGACCTCCAGTTACTTGTACACAGCATAAAACCCAAAGGAAATCAAACAAGTGATTATACAGAGAAGAGCTATATGGAATACTGTCATTAGGCCAACATGTATTTGGTTGACCACTGAAGGTCAACATGAGGTTTTCAGGGTTTATTTGAGCAGACAGGCAGGATTTCATGCCCTATCATGCACTATGGTGTGGCGGGAGTACAAAATAGTGTTCCCAAAGCAAGCCGAGCACAGCGAGACATGCGTGGTACACTTTGATGGTCTGCTGTGATACTCATGTGATACTCATGTCAACCATCGTCCACCTAATGCTTGTGTCAACCTCCAACCCTGTTGACCTATACCCAGATTTTTTTTTTTTTTATCTATAAATCTATAGTGGCAGTGCTTCGGCAAATAACCGAAGCACTGCCATCTCTTGGTAGCGAGTGAAACTACATCTCTTTCCCTCTCTCTCACACGCACAAACACAGAGGCAATCACAAGATGGCAGACTAGCTTTCGAAGCATTTGTGAGGGATAGAGAGATAAACTACATTTTTAGAATAAAGCCAGTAACTGGATAATGTCAACTTAAGTCGCTGCATTTTCACTAACTTACTACTAGATAACTAGATTACCATATAACAAGAAACAAAATCTCATTTTTCATTTTCAAAACCTGACTATATATTACTTTTTTTTTTTATAGGAAGGTGATCATTATTGCTTATGTGGGGCAATGAGAAACATAAGCAAGCCAGTGTGGACCCACCCACAATAGCTGTTAAAGGTCAGATGCGGCTTTCTAATTAAAGTAAATCATCTTTATGTAATTATATAAAGGAATAAGTGACATGGCATTATCCATTCACAACACAGATTGAAAGCACAGTACATGAGCCATGCAGTGTTTGCACTGTATTAGGAATAATACACAGTACATATATAACCCACTCAGTTTCTCTGCTGCAATGAGAAGGATGGGCAGGGTGCCCACATCCCCTGCATAGAGGAGGAAGCAAGACAGTGGCCATATCACAGCAACTGCTGGAGGTTCAACATCTGGGCAAATATTTGAAAATGAAAGGAAACCAAATCCAGCTTTGTAAGGAAGCAGGCCCTTCCTCCCACACCCATCTATCAACAGCCAAGAGCCCTTCCCCCTATCATTCCACCTCCAAACTATGCCTATGCATTGCAACACTCAACGCACACCTTATTACTCAAATGCCACATCAAAATCTGCAAAGGAAAGAGCGATTTTACAGAAACTGGGATTATTATTATTATTTTTTTTTAAAACATCCTCAAGTTTTTATGGGGGAGATTTGTGTGTTGTGTACCCTTTATCTGAACTTTTGATGTGACAAATACCTAGAGGCTATGTTTACAGATCATGGTGTGCATTTTACCAGTATATTTTTTTAATGTGGGCACGCACATTTTGCATGATATATGCAAAAGATTAGTCCTGATGAGACCACAGATGTGTTTCCCACCATAAACTAGACACCGGGTGCTTAGTTTGCTGTGAATGCTGCTTTCCCACTGCAGACCCGTTTAAAGTACTGGTAATCTTAAATGGTATTTAAAACGGTATTAGCATTCCCACTGCAGCAGATTACCATTTTAATACCATTTAAGTACCATTCCCATTGCAGGTAAAACGTTTGCTGTTCAAAACATTTTTACAGCAGAAATGAGTGCCTGTCATTTTAAATGGGCTTTTCAGGGTTAAAAAGGCACACACCTATGATGTTTTCACAGTATAGAAAGAAAGGGCCTCCCATCGCTCAAGTGGCAAAGGGGAGGTGGGATTTGAGGTGATGGCGATCTGAAAGGCACAGACAGGGACAGGCCTTACAGTGAATGGCAGAACCAGGCAGGGTGGACACTTAATACTAATATAACTTGCTAGGAAGTGGTGTGACCTGGTGCAGAAAAGTGTCGTGCACTATAGCAGCCGCATTCCACTGCAATTATTACACCTCTGCATCCTTCTACTGCCACAGTAATACCCCAATAGGAATAAAACATTGCATACCTGCAAAAATGGCAGCATAGTGTTTGGCAGAGGGAGCTCATTAGTTGGAGCACTGCGCTGTGTCTGTAGGGGTAATGAGCTGCAATGCCCCTTCCTGCAGCAGTGGGTGCCCGGCTCCAAGCTGATATTGCTCACACTCTTGAGACTGCACTGTCTACAGCGCAGACCGAGCGGCTGTCCAGCTCCCTCTCAAAGCCCCACATGAGAACTGCCTGAGAGGAGCAGCGCAGTGATGCTGCAGCAGCTTCCCAGTAAGCAGCCAGCAGCTAGCCAGCCCCCTGCGTGCGCATATGCCTGAAAATCGGGATCCGGAGATCACACTGCCGCAGCGAGCGCCACTACACTGAGAGCAGAAGGCTTAAGCAGGGATTCTGCCTCCCGTCACATGTATGTACTGCGGTCTGCAATACTACGGCCGCACGCAGCCCCAACCCAATAATGCTTTGGGGCCCACAGACTGCGGGCAGGCATTGGCACCAACGCATGGTGCACTCTGGCTGGGGGGCCCTCTGACAGGAGAGGTAGTGACGGCCCTGGCCTGCTGTTATCACTAAATAACGTTTAAGAGGCATTCCCACTGCTTCAAAAACGTTATTTTAGCATGTAGGACTCTGCTTTTAAAACGTGTTGAAATACCATTTAACTTTAAACGGTATTTCAACTCTGGCACTTTCCAACTGCAGCCTTAAACCGTATTTTGCACTGAAAAATCGTCAATTTACCGTTTTTGAGCTGCAGTGGGAAAGGGGCATAATAGTACTTTCAAACAGTGAAGTATTTGGTTTATGTTGAACCTACACCACAGACTGCAAGCCACAATACAGGTGTAATCTTACTCAATAAACACAACAAATAGTTCCCAGATCACACTGGATTAGGTCTAATGAATTCACACAAATGTTAAGTAACTGCAACCTAAATACATGATTGGTGAGAATTTGATAGAAGAGCAATAGCAAAGAGTTAAACAAAAGTAATTATGAACACAGAATAAACAGTCCATCATGATATGGCTCAAGAATTACTGTACAGCACGTCAAATATTTACCTAGAATAAGTAATGTTATCAGTCAGACAAGCCCTACTGGGTTGGGCACCTGCTGCTACACTTTCCACAGGACTTTTTTCTCTCCCACAAATAAATCTTCAATGCATGTTGTTGTTGGGAGGGCTACAGCTTTGCTATTTGGCATGCTGGGATGCATAGTTCAACAACAGCTGGCGGGCCGAGCATCTCATTATAAAAGACAAAGGGGAAGTGTTTCTATGAGCCGGACATGAAAATGATTACTTCGTATCTTGTCACAGTTGCATGTGTAAGAAAAGCAAACTGAAAACACTCATTAAATGTCACGCTGTCTACATGCATCAGATTAAACTGCAAACACCACGGTGTACATATCCTAAATGAGTGATGAAAGAACATGTATGTACTTTATAATGGGTGACCTGCTTCTATGCAAACATTTTTTTTAGCTTCCTCCTAGAGCAGTGGTTCCCAATCTGGGGGAACTTTAAATTAATATTGGTAATGGTGAAAAAAAAAAAAGAGGAAGAAGAAGTCTCCTGATGGCGGAAGAATTCTCCCGTTGCCTTGGAGATGAACCAAGTCACTTCTGATTCCGTCTGCAGTGTCAGTCTCCTTGTGCATTTGCCCGACCAGCAATCCATTGGAAGCTACCCATGCTGCCTTCAGAAATCAGTGTTCAAATGCCCCACACTGACACGGGTGGGGGAAACAGTGACATTAATCCGACATGCATTAATGGGAACCCCAGTACCAGTGCACAGCCAGGTGGTAAGACACAGAGGGACCCGATTTCTGACCACACACACACACACACACACACACACACTACTCCTCAATGTATGGGAGTACCACTCCACTCATAAATACTGTACAAATTGAGAGGAGGGGTCCTCATAAATGAAAAGCATAATCAAGGTGTATTGGAGCATAAAAAAATAAAAAGAAACTGCTGCACTACATGTAAAGCCTATAATAATGCAGACATGAACCATTTGTTGAATAAGCCACAGAGATGACAAAATACAGTATGTATTCATTAAAAATACTTCAGTATTGTTATTTCCTTTGCCTGCTAGATATGATATCAAACAATGACATGGTGAAAACTTTAAGATGGAACTATTGTCTGCACAATGACATTAGGTACTTGATGAGAGTCAAACACTATACAACTGACAGAACAATATTTCATGGGGCTGGGAACAGCCAGCCACATTAAACATGGTACACTTGGCTACATATCCTGCCAAGACTAAACGCCGACATTACACTTTATTTAAAACAAGCTATGAATGGCCATCCAAGAAATACACAAGCCATCCCTGGAAATAACATGGAGCGCCTTCTCCTGTTGCAGCTGACATTTCCTTTGCACAGGGCACCAATTAAACCTTTATCACAGAGCTACATGTCCATATGGATCACTAGATATATGCGAGATGTAATACAAAAGTAAACAAAAAAACAAATCAATGAATAACCATGTCATTGAAGAGTAGGCATTAGATATAACCAGCATACACAGAATAAATTAGCCGATTTTAAATAATGTATAAATTCTCTCCACCACTGCAACACTACTTGTCATTATATCCTACTCCTAACAGACTTGCCATCCAAGTAGTAACTCAAGCATGTCACATACAGGATGTGAAGAGACCTTTTAAAACTGAAACACACACCAGGAATGTGGCTTTAGTCATCTGCAACTTCCAACAGACAAACTCAATAGTCTATTTCACAAGATGGAGAATTATCCACTATGCGCGAGCGTGCGCGCACGCACACGGCGGGGGGGGGGGTGGGTCTGCCTTGGTATCAGACAATTACGCAAATTTAGCAGATTTAAAACACAGGGCTTAACATTGCATTCAAACCTCTAATGGTGTGTATACACGGTGAAATGTGCCATGCGATGCGATCAGATCGCATCACATGGCATGTACATGACGGCATACAATTTTGACTATATAGTGCAGATCTGCACTATATAGTCAAGGCAGCGCGCATCAGGAACACAAGGGTTAAAACCCTTGTGATCTGCGTGCGATACCGACGCGATTCTGACTATATAGTCAGAATCACAAGGTGATTGTACCCATGTGTACACACCATAAGAGAAATATAGAACGAACCACAAAATATAAACTATGGATCTTCTAGATAAAAGGACAATCAAACAGAAAAAAAATTAGTCAGGCAGAAGTGAAGATACATCTTTACTCATTCGCAGTGTGCAATATTTTAGCCAAATAGATACTTTTTGTGAGCAGGACCAGCTTAGCTTTTTGGGGTCGATCCTATTAATTGCAAAGTGCAGTTACTAAAGTTAAAACATTGGCAACAAGCAATTTTGCAGGCTGGTTTTAGGCCAAATTCAGTCAAAATTGGTCGCTGTCAAAACATAACTTTAAAAGATAATAAAAGAAAACAGCCAATCACAGGTACCCAGCTGTAATCAGTGTAGTAGTGACACAGAATAGTTAGCCAGTGAACATACATATCATACTTCCTCATCTTTGTGGCCACAGCTTACGCCAGATACGCTAGCCACTTTCAGAATAGCACCATTGTTCGCTCGCCACGCTTCAGACTCGGTGTCTAATAGTGTGTACACACGGTCGATTAGGCTTGCTATTTGATCAGATTGTATCGGGATCAAATCGCACGGAAAGCCACCTGACATGCATGCGATCTTGACTATATAGTCATTGCTGCCCTGTCTATCTGGATTTTGATTTGTGCTGTCCCAGAAGCGCACATCAGGATTGCATTGCATGGTAAAAAACCTGTATGATTTGCATCTGATCCTGATGCGATTTTGACTATATAGTCAAAATTGTATGCTGGATTGTACCAGGTGTACACACCATAACGCTGCTCGCTACAACTTTAATAAAAGGTAATAGATGGTGGCATGTACACAGGAGGGTGGTGTGGGCCCAGGGTGGTGTGAAATACGCTACATAAGTTCTGTAGTGTAAACTGTGGCCGAAAAGATGAAGTACTAATTATATATATACACACACACACACCACACACACACTACTAGGCATGCTTTCCTTCCAATCACAGGTGGTCGAAGATTATGCTGGGGACACGGCGGGACTACATTGCCCCTCAGCAGGCTGCAGCCAAACCACTGCTCCACCATGTAGCAGATGAAGAGTGACACCTGTAATAAGTGTAACCCGGGATCCAGGCCAAGTTAGCCCGCACGTTACCATGTACTGTAGCATACACCCCTGTGTGATGCGCTGTGAGACTACTGAACCAAGGGACCAACTCAGCCGGAGCCCGTTCTTACACAGCTTTCGGCACACGCAAAGGAGCTGCCATCACTAGACTCCGTCCCTTGTGCCCATCGCTTACCCAGGTCGTCCATGTTGCCACCGCTCAGCCGGAGCGGTCCCCAGGAGTCGGACTCAACTTTCTGACTTCAATGCAGGAACGCGCCTCCGCCCCCTGCGTCCGCGTTCCCGACACCCCGCCGAGCCACACCTCGCTGTTACGTGCAGGTTCCCAACTTCACGCTCAGCTTCAAACGCCTCCAACTACGTAGGCAGGCCCGCGTCTCGGGAGGGCGCATACTTGGCCGCTCGTTCCCGGGCCTCTCCCGTGACATGCGGCAACCTGTGGCTATATATTTTTTATGGAGCCACACAGTGACAGCTCATATACATAGACACACTAATATGTAATTCTATGGGCAATTTGATGATTGGCACATGTATAAGAATATCACTTGTGTTGTAATGCAAATCCAAGTATACATCCATCCTCAACATGTTACTGTGCAGCCATGGACAAAAGTTTTGAGTATGGGTCACTGCAAAGTTTGCTGTATGTTTTTTTTTTTTTTTTTTTACTTTTTTGTCAGCTGGCAATACTGAAGTCAAATTACAAGCATTTCAGAAGTGTCAAAGGGGGGCATTATCATTCAATATTTGATAACCCCCGGGGGTTAGCTGCAAATATTAATTATCACTAGAATGTACCATAAGGGGACTGCAGCAGGAATCTCTCATCCCTGCTGCTATCTCTCCTGCATCGCCGCCGGACGCATCCACCATGAGTATCTGTGGGGGATGCGAAGCTGGCCGATATTACAACATCGGGCAGCAGAGCTTCGCACATCGCAGGGACTTGCTCATTTCGGGGCCCTGTCCCTGCGAGTGCTGCAGGATACATTCTGCCGATAGGTTCGTATTTTGGATGCGATCCTGGGCGATAATATTCCGCCCAGATCGCATTGAAAATGTGAACCTTGATAAATGGGCCCCAAAAGCTTTTTTTGATAATTACATTAAAGCCTCATACACACTATCCGATCCCTGCCGATGCTGTTAGGGCAGAAGGATTGCGATTAATGTCTAGGGCAGCGTTTTTCAACCACTGTGCTGTGGAAATCTAGTGTGCTGTGAGCAATTCTCAGGTGTGCAACTGGAGCCAGAAATGCATTTTTAACTCTACACCCTACATTGAAAACAGTTGGCATTGCCATAAGGTCTCTCCTGTGTTTTGTAAGCAGTTAATTCTGGAACAGATGCTCTACTGTACTTTACTTTGTTTATCTGGAGGCCAGTGTTTTTTATTTTTGTGTTCTATGGGGGACAGCGTGAATGATTGTTTTTACATAGGGGCTAATGTGATTTTATGTTTATGTCAGGCCAATGGGTATGTTTTTTTCCTGTGGGGGCCTGTGTGTGTTTCTCTCTGTGAGGGCTGATGGTGTGCCTTGGCAATTCTGAAATCTTGTTTGTTGTGCCGTGAATTGAAAAAGGCTGAAAATTACTGTTCTAGAGAGTTTCTGGCCATGGACGGAATTTTTTTTTATGTCTGTTCTCTGTGCCACTTAGTTATCACTATTGTATTATGGCAAGGTGCTCCATCATGCTGGAAAAGGCATTGTTCATCACCAAACTGTTCTTGGATGGTTGGGAGAAGTTGCTCTTGGAGGATGTTTTGGTACCATTCTTTATTCATGGAACCAATGAAAAATAGGATAAATTGTGAGTGAGCTCACTCCATTAGCTGAGAAGAAACCCCCACACATGAATGGCTTCAGGATGCTTTACTGTTGGCATTACACAGGACTGATGGTAGTGCTCACCTTTCCTTCTCTGGACATACATTTTTCCAGATGCACCAATCTACTAGGGAATTCATCAGAGAACTGACTTTACCCCAGTTCTCAGCAGTCCAATTCCTGTACATTTTTTCAGAATATCAGTCTGACCCTGATGTTTATCCTGGAGAGAAGTGGCTACTTTCCTGCTCTTCTTGATATCAGTACTTCAATCATCTTTGACTCACTTTTTTTTTTTATTCGCAGGCCTGTTCGCACCTAGCAGTGCGGATGGGGGTTGATGGGGAGTGGTAGCGCCCATGGGAACGCCCAGTGAGAGGGGGTGGCAGCGAGGGGTAGCACCCAGCATTTCATGGATGTCCCCATGAAAATTCTGGGCGTTTCCATGCTAATGCGGCATGACACAGGTGCGGGGGACGGGCAGCTGACGTCAGCTGCATGTCTGCTTCCCTACAAGGGTGCCGCAGAACTAAGGTCAGCAGAGGCCATCAAATGATTTTGCCCCCACACACTAGGGTGCTAATGGATTTTTATGCTAAACATTCATTCGCATGCATGCAATAATATCAGTGTGTGAGGGGGGGCGGGCGTTCATGTGGGCGGTGTTTAGATGACCCGCAAAGCTTTGAAATTCGCAGCTTTGCGGGTCAACCAGAATGAACTCCATACTCTCCAGTTTTCCAGGCCACAGTGTCAGCACTACTATTGTCAAAATACATAAAAATATAACAATTCTCTGACTCGCACTTATAATGCCCCTTTTACACCGCACTTGTTAAACGGTATATTGACGATTTTTTCCATTTCAACATGTTTAAGGCTACAGTGGGAAAGCACTTTTTGGGAAAAGCTCCCCTTGTGATAGGCGCTAGTAAAAAAAAAAAATTGTTCTTCCACAATTTCCATCAGAATTTCAATATATATAACTCTATATACTCTGTCTCCCCCTAACATCTTCTTTGTCATTAACTTCCCTCACACTCCCTCTCTTGCTACCCTAATGCTGGGTACACACTGGAGGATATTCATGCGATATCGGTAACGGTATCGATATTGTCCAGTGTATACCCAGCCTAAGGTGAATTGTATGGACAATGTGTGGGGGGCCCTTTTCAAAAGTTTGCTATGGGGCCCACAACATTCTAGTTACGCCTCTGGTGGTATAAGTTACAGTGACAGACATTAGCAGTTCAGTACCTAAAATAGACTTGTCAACTGGTCATAAAATATCACATATGGATTTGTTTACTTAAATATTATAAATAGAAAAAACTTTTGTAATTTACATTTAATTCTTCTCCGAAAAGTTAAAGGGTCATCTATCTTATTAAATAAAAGATGAAGCACCTGTTGAAATGGGGATGCAGTTTAAATCCCGGCGGTCGGGATCCCGGCGTTCAAAATCCCGACGCCGGAATCCCGAACGCCGAAATACTGACACTTTCTCCCCCCGTGGGTGTCCACGACACCCTCGGAGGGAGAATAAATTAGTGGGACGAGCGTAGCGAGGCACCGGGCCCGCTGCTTGGCGAGCGCAGCGAGCCCACAAGGAAGGGCGATCCACGTCCCCCCCTTGTCGTGATTTCGGCATTCGGGGTTTTGAACGCCGGAATCCCGACCGCCGGCTTTTCATGCCGAATCCGTTGAAATGGTCTCCTCACTTTGCTTTGTGTTACCTGTCAATGCTATTATGGATGAACTGCCAGCTAATTAGATACATTTAAATAGAAATATTTGGTACTTGTTTCCTAGAACGGCCACAATCGTGAGTGATCGTGGCTCTTAATTAAGGGACACGATCCTCACGATGTGGCCGATTTTTTACAATTTTTTCACTTTGATTGACAGAAATCGGGTCAATCGGTCGGTCGCGACCAATTAAAATCGGCCGCGATGCGACCGACCGATTGACCCGATTTTTCCATAGACTTCAATGTTAAAAAATCTTTTAACATTGAAATCGGTCGGTCTTGTGCCATTATAATGGCACAAGATGAGATGGACTTGATTAAGTCCATCTCACATAGGGAAAAATGATAAAAAAGGTGAAATGGGCCAATATGACCCATTTCACATTTTTTATGTGCCCGCCATGACCCCACGATAGACGTGAACCCGAAGCGTGGCGAGCGCAGCGAGCCCGCGAGGGGCGGCGGTGCGCGTCCTCCGACCTTTTCATTCCCCTACTATCCACTAGGGCGTGGAGTGAGAATATAATAGTGTGGCGAGCGCAGCGAGCCACCGAGCCCGAAGCGTGGCGAGCGCAGCGAGCCCCGCGAGGGGACGCGTATACCTGTGAAGTTAGACGCGTCCCCTCGCGGGGCTCGCTGCGCTCGCCACGCTTCGGGCTCGGTGGCTCGCTGCGCTCGCCACACTATTATATTCTCACTCCACGCCCTAGTGGATAGTAGGGGAATGAAAAGGTCGGAGGACGCGCACCGCCGCCCCTCGCGGGCTCGCTGCGCTCGCCACGCTTCGGGTTCACGTCTATCGTGGGGTCTAGCACACTTATTAACATTTGGGGGGGCAATTGAAACAAATCTGGTGAAAAAAAAAAAAAATCGGGTGAAAAATCGGTCGATCGGATCGGTCGCATCGTATGCGACCAAATCGCATGCGATGCGATCGATCCGATTTTTTATCTTACGACCACAACGATCTAAATCGTTGTGGCCGTTCTAGGAAACAAGTACCAAATATTTTAACAAGTATGAGTTTCACATTAACATTGATGTATAAAAATCCTATTTTGTTTACGCCACAGTTTGTTCAGCTTTATGTCTGCTCTAGTTGGATAAAATAATCTCAGAGCTAGAGTTGGAAACAAGTGTGTTTGGGAAGGGGCATACAAACGGCAATGTTGGCTTAACTTTCCTTACGATTTTGACTATATAGTCAAAATCGTGAGGAAAGTTAGCTCAAATCCCACAGACCAAAATGCGGCATAGTCCCTACCCCCTCCCCCTTCGCCGTCATTTTTCGCCTGCCAGCACCCTTCCAGGTCCTGGCGGCTGCCGTTATAAGCGTCTGCAGGGATCACACTGTGGGGGTTATTTTGATTCACTCGGAAAGGCACAATCACTCTCTAATGGACAAAACCATGTGCACTGCAGATGGGGCTGATATAACATGTGCAGAGAGAATTAGATTTGGGTGTATTATTGTTGATGTGCAGGGTAAATACTGGCTGCTTTATTTTTACACTACAATATAAATATCAGTTTGAAGTACAAACCCTACCCAAATCTAACTCTCTCTGCACATGTTACATCAGCCCCACCTGCAGTGCATATGGTTTTGTCCATTAGAGAGTGATTGTGCCTTTCCGAGTGAATCAGAATAACCCAGTGTGTATGTCCATGAATGCACATCTGTTTTGTATCTAACAGCTACAAAAATAAACAAATAAATTAAGATGCCAGTTTTAAGGTGGTCATATACTATTGCAATATATTCTGGCAGTGTATGGCACCTCCTCCGCCCTGAGCTGCCTGGAACTTTCCCGGGCAGCAAGATCGCATGCCATACATCGCATGCGGTATGCAATGTATCGTATGTGACACGGTTCTGCCCCGCTGGAGGGGGGCCAAGTCAGAGGTCTGATGGGCAGTAGGTCCAATGTGCATGGGATCGTGCATCGGATCCATGGGGATGTCAAACACATCCAATTTAGGCCGATTTCTCAGCATGATCCATTGCGATCAGATGAAATCTGGCCAAATCGGACTAGTGTATGGGATCCTTTACTGAGTGGACTAGCTCCCTTATACTGGGTATGGCACATTAGGTCGAAAATGTTCAGTGACACGCCAAAAGGTTGTCTTGCACATGGTCGACAGTGACAAAAGGTTGACACAAGCAAAAGGTCATCATGGATAAAATGTCGCCCTATGAAAATATATACAAGAGATTTGTTTGTCAATGTCGGAACCTAAGTATTTGAACTCCCAATAAGTGTAGCGCTTCGTTTGCCAAGCTCCAGGCCAAGTGCCTCGCTCTGCTACTGGCACGCTCGGCACACTTTACCATTCCTAATCATTGTCCACGTGTATGGTAAAGTATAAAAAAATAGAAAAAAGTCAATGATTTTTCTGCCATTCGCTAATAAAAGCCAGTTTAGACTGCCTTTAGACAGCAGATTGCCGTAAAGGGTGTGGGCGCTGATGTCATAAGAATGTTCAGCGGTTTTATGGGGCCCCATAAAACATTGGGCGTTCCCCTGCTGCCACCCCCTTCCCTTCCCTCCTTGAGCATAGCCATTCGTTCCCGTGGTTTGCGCATGTACGACCTAGACATTGTCTATCAGCCACCACAGGGCCGGCGCCACCACTAGGCAAACCTAGGCATTTGCCTAGGGCGCCGGCCACTGGAGGGCGGAAAATGCCGCCCGGGTACCTGTCCTAGCTACGGCGCTGTCTATTTAAAGCTGGCGGCGGAGGCAGCGGGGGTCCCTGCAGTCTATTAAAAATCACGAGCGCTTTCCGCCGGGCTATGCGGAAGCGCTTCTAGTGTGAAAACTCTGGCAGCCAATCAGCGTGCTGCCAGTGTTTTCACACTAGAAGCGCTTCCGCATAGCCCGGCGGATAGCGCTCGTGGTTTTTAATAGACTGCAGGGACCCCCGCTGCCTCCGCCGCCAGATTTAAATAGACAGCGCTGAACGCCAGGTATCACCACCCCCCCCCCCCCGGCACCGGGGCGCCCCCAGCCCGACTCGCCTGGGGCGCTCCGGTGCCTTGCACCGGCCCTGAGCCACCAGGATATTCCTTTTACTATACACATCAACATATTTCATATCTAAGGTATAACATTAAACATGATAGAATGTATGGGTGATTGCTTTAGAACAAATACAGCCATGTTTTGCTTATGGGATTGATCCTTTGATATTATGAATGTCCAATGCAAACATAGTATTGCAACAATTCACCCTTAGCCAGTAATTCCAAATACAGAAGTGCAAATCTAGTTACAGTATCTCAAAGCCCAAGCAACCAATAGGTGGCAGTGCAGAGGGATCAAATCCTGGACATTTACAACAATCCCCTGAAAGTAGTTACAAAAACTTCTGAGTTTACATATGTATTTGCAATGGAGATACTTACAATTAATCAGGGTATTTTTTATCAATTTGACTCCCAGATCTAAAAGTAACAAATTTGGAAACGATGGGAGCATTTGGAAGAGTCTCCCTGCTTGGCAAGTTAACACATGTATACAGTATAGACTTTTACCCTTTGAGTATCCGCTAAAAATACCAGCATCGCTCCCATTTGTTATATAAATTCATATATAAAATGTTTTTGTTTAGTGCTGCGCTCTGCCCTTTTTGGCCACCAATGCAAAGAGGTACCTGAAGATCTGTTCTGTTGCAGGACTTAAAACCCATCGGTCATTTAACGGGACGCCGTTCTATGACAAAAGCGCATTGACATTACTTTATGGACATAGAGCCAAGCCAGGATTGTCTAAGCTCACCTTTAACACCATCGTTTAACATGCATGCATGCTCCAATTAAGTGTTTAATACTTTGTTTGCATTTTTTGCATTTTTTGTTTTGGTTTTTGTTTGTGCTGAGAGCACACAGCGTTATCCTATATTTTGCATACCACGGAGAGTGGAATTAGGAAGACTTTTCTTTGATTTCTCATTTCATTATCTTTATTTCATTGTTAACAATTTTTACAAAGCATTAGCCATTTGAAGTTTAATTAAACAGTAAAATTTGCAAATACAGCATTATTTTAAAATAATACCCACAATCTATTCATCACTTTATTTCTTAAAACAATCTACAACCATAAAAAGGGCAGAGCGCAGCACTAAACAAAAACGTATCTATTATTCAAACCTCCGGATCAGTCATCCGTAAGTGCGGCAGCTAGCCCCGAGATTTAGTGCGCAGGTACAACCCCCCTACAAATACTTAAATATAAAATGTGTTTGTGTAAAACAAAATTATATTTCCTATATAAGGTAGACAGTGCAGGTCATTATGATAAATAAAAATGTTTGCTTGGCAATATTTACACCTATTTTGACAAATTCACTTGGCACTCAAAGGGTTAAAAATACAAATATAAAACTTGATGGAAGATTAGCAGCATATAGCCCATCCAGTTGGCCCTTTAGGATATTATTGTTAGGGATTGGGTTAGGGGGTTATGGTATTAGGGATAGAGTATTAGGGCTGTTTTATCATTGTGGGTTAGGCGGTGAGGGTATTAGGTTAGTTTGGGGGATGAGGTATAGGATATTAGAGTTGGTTTATCAGTTTAGCTTAAATAATAGGGTTAGGGGTTATTATGATAAGGTAAAGGTTTAGGGTTAGTTTAGCACCAAAGGTTTATGTATTAGGACCAGGGATAGGGTATTAGGGTTAGTATTTAGAAGGGATGTGCACTGGCCACTTTTTGCGTTTTGGGTTCTGATTACCTTCAGGTTTTGGGTTCTGATTACCTTCAGGTTTTGAGTTCTAATTGATTTTGCCAAAACATCCACTAAACGTTTTGGGTTTTGGGTTCTGATTTTTTTTTTAAAGCATAAAAACTGCTAAAATCACAGAATTTGTTTTTTTTTTTGCTCCTACACTATTATTACCCTCAATAACATTAATTTACACTCATTTTCAGTCTATTCCGAACACCTCACAA
Source organism: Crinia signifera (assembly GCF_055691185.1). NCBI lineage: Eukaryota > Metazoa > Chordata > Amphibia > Anura > Myobatrachidae > Crinia > Crinia signifera. The sequence continues at coordinate 350,783,807 of NC_139217.1, forward strand.
TATTGTTTTTAGGGTAAAAGGTTGCACCGAGGTAGCTGGATTACTATGCTAAGCCACACAAGTGTGCGGCACAAACACGTGGCTCATGTAAGAGTGGCACTGCAGCGGCAGACAGGATGGCAGTTTAAAAAACTAGGCCCCAAAAAGACCCCTATCTGACTTGATCGTGTTTACCAAGTGCAGCCAAGGAGCAGTGGGCGTTTCGTGCAGCACTGAGTTTGTCTGCAAGTGTGTAACAGTTTAAAGGTGGGTACACACGGAACGATGTCGGAAGCGTTCCGACATCATTAATGAGTGTATCAAATCATTCATCGTGTGTACACATGGAATGATTGGATACACTTGACAAAAGATTTGTCTATGATCTTCCTGCATGCAGGAAAGATCATAGACCATCCTTAACGATTCACGGAACAATTTGAACGATTGGTCGTTCCCATCCATTGGGAACGCCCACATCGGGCTTCAAATCTATCCATGTGTACCCAGCTTAACATCCAATAAGACCTCTATCTGGCTTGATTGTGTTATTATTATTATTATTATTATTATTATTATTATTATTATTAATAATTAATTTAATCTGATTGCTCAACTTTGGGATTATTATTACCAGTCGTCTCTTAAATCATTGCCTAATGGGTGGAGTGGAGGGGGGTAATTAATTACTAGGTGGCAGATGGAAGAGTTCCTCCACCTCTCTAGGACCACTTTTCAACTGGGTTGGAGAAGTATACCTTTTCAGAAACCGGGGGCTTCCTTCCTAACCGTACAGTTAAACATCCAATAATACCCCTATCTGGCTTGATCGTGTTTACAATTAATTAATTAGGTGGCAGATGAAAAAGAGTTCCCCCACCTCTCTAGGACCACTTTAATATCCAATAAGACCTAAATCACCAGTAAAAATCACAACAGAAAACAAAAGTGTAGAGAATCTTTCTTCACAATCAGGAGAGACCACAGAGATCGGGAAAAATATGCTTTGAGTGCTGAACTTCAAGGGACACCTTCTTCATTGTCCGCTGTATGGAAAGGATTTATTCACATAATTTCTATAAAGCAGTTCAAAGTTACAGCAGATAAAGTGTCTGGCTATAACACCTACCTATGCCAGGAATTACCAAAGATCATCACAAGCAGAGGATTCATCTGTCCAGAAACTGTCTGGGAATTCATGGATCATATCTGGCCTGAATGCACAAAGGTCTTGATGATGACCATCCCCAGCTGTTGCTAGGCCTCCTTCTTCCCACCCACCCATCCTTCATCCATCCTGGACATCCTTTCCAAAAAGAAGTAGGATAGAGAAAGAGGAGATCATGGATGTCCCCGATGACATATTTTCATCTATAATAGATGATGTGGAGAGAGAAGACCTTCATATGATGGAACAGGGGCTGACACCTATTTGGCTCCCCCCCAAGGAGCAAGGCTCTGTAGCTCAGGAAGTGTCTATGCCAGATCTGATTGGTAGTCTCTGTCTGTTGGTCAACACTCTTCAGGGGATGGCAACACAGAATAAATCAATGATATTAATTTGCCAACTGATAACCAGCCTAATTCCTTGACGACAACAACAAGCCCCACGTGGCCAGTTTATAATATGACCCCCAGTGTGCAGCCTCCTCTCCCTTATGACACTAATCCAGTAGCCATGTATGGTCAACCCAGTTTTTGGCCTCCTAGATTCTAACATCATAATAACAAAAAAACACTTAAAATATTTTCCTTTGTTTATGTTTTTGTGTTGTACATTTTGAAGAGTTTTAGAGTTTAGGAGATTTGTAAGTATAGCTTTTAGCTTAAAGAGCATGTAACAGTTTTAACTTATTTTTCTGCAATGTTTTAAGACAAAAACCTTTCTGTATCCCGATAACTGTAAAAAAAAGTAACTGTAATTAATGTTCATGTTTGTTTTTTAGATTGTATACTTGTTTTGCTTAGACCAGTGGTTCCCAAACTGTGTGCCGTGGCTCCCTGGGGTGCCTCAGGACACTTGCAGGGGTGCCCAAGGTTGGTGGTCCAGGACCAATTCAAACTATTTAATGGTTAATTTTTATGGGCAAAACCAGTGCTGGTGGCTGCCTATCATGAAATATGTGTACAAACAGATGCAAATCCTGCCCTTTACCACATTAATGACCCTAAGAATCGCATATAAACCCAATCAAAATTCATTTTTGGGGTGCCATGAAAAAATTTTGATACTCTAGGGTGCCATGATTCAAAAAAGATTGGGAACCCCTGGCTTAGACAATATAATAAAAATATTTCACAATAAATTTAATCTGATCAACTTTGGGATTATTACCAGTTGTCTCTCAAAACATTGCCTAATAGGTGGAGGGGAGGGGGTAATTAATTAGGTGGCAGATGGAAAAGAGTTCCCCCACCTCTCTAGGACCACTTTTACCCCTGGGTTGGAGCTGTACACCAGTTCTTACGGTTGCTTCCTTCCTTCCTAATGGTATCTGGCTTGATCGTGTTTTCGATGTGCAGCTGAGGGGCAGTGGGCGATTCGTGCAGCAATCAATTAATCTCAGCAGTGGGATTGGTCAGATCTGTGATTGATTATAATTTATTAAATTTATTACCACTATCAAGAAGAATGCAAACAGTTGTATGCATTGAAAGACAAGTCCAGTTACCCCATGAATGACCGTAGGCAGTGGGATTAATGAATGGTGATGCAAGATGGAATTGTCCTTGGGCCCTCTCACCCACCCTTATGTTGTGAAAATAGGACATGCACACTATAACAAACCAAACATTTCAGCGACAGGGCCTACAAAACTGTGGCTGAAATGATTGGTTTGTTTGGGCCCCCCCACACAAAAAAATGCATAATATATCCCTGTATAAACTGGCTCTACAGCGACAAGATGTTATCGTCACTCGTCATCCTCCTCTTCCTCTGATTCCTCGCCCCCTTCAGTGTGTACTTCCTCATCCTCACAGATTATCAATTTGTCCCCGTTGGACTCCACAATCACAGGTCCCGTTATAATCTCTGGAGGCAATTCCTGGTCTTCATTGAATAATTGATAATTCATTTTTTTATTTTCCAAAATATCTTTTATTGAGCCTCAATAAGCAAAAAGCAGTACATCAAACAATAGATTGTGATATGCACAGTATTGATGAGGACCCAAAAAATTTTTTCCAACATTTTCTTAAACTAACAACACTATAAAAGCAGATTAGAGAGCTATCTCCTACTTCAGCGGTATAAAGGCGGGAGACGCTGTTTACAATTCTGGAGGATAGGTAGATATCTCTAAGTATTAAACTCCACCTGAACATATGATCATTATAGTGTAAAAAATATAAAATGAAAATTATAATAATAAAATACATGAAAAAAAAAAGAACAACTCGGTTCAATACAAATAAAATAAAGTCTAAAACAATAAAACAAAACAAGGTACTTGCCCAATTACCGACCCGGGGCGCCATCCCATCCATGGACAGATCCCGTTAGACCACAGGAAATATGAGGAGGGAAGACTAGAAGCATGGAATGAAGGGAAAGAATGAGGGAAAGGAATAGTTTAGGAAGTATAAGGGAGGTGTTATTTGAGAATCCAGTTATATATTAATAGGAGAGATATTTTGTAGTAGTTGTAGGGAATACCATGATGTATTTTGAAAGCAGCCCTTAATCGCCAGTTTAGTACTGGAGGGTAGGGTCTGGATGAATTTATCCCAGCGTTTGAATAGTTTTGGAGTCAGTAGTTCCTTATGTAATGAAGTCTCTAACCAGTCCATCGTGAATAAAAAAAGGAGTCTTGAAGTCGCCATGTCTAAAGAGGGAGATGATGTCTGTATCCATTGCTGTAAAATGGCTTTCTTACCCACCGCTGAGATCAGTATGATAACTTTTTTTTTCGTGTTTAGGAATGTTAGGTTGGTCTGCAATATGCCCAAATATTGCCCAGGAATCAGTACATTGAAATGACAACCAAAGTGTGTTTATAGCATAGTCGTGTAGTGTTTGCCAGAACGTATGTATGTGTGGACACCGCCAAAGACAATGAAAAAGGTCAGCATCTGGCGTATGACATTTAGAGCAGTCAGATCTCTCTGTCATGCCCATCAAATAACAACGTTTGGGTGAGAAATAGGCTCTATAAAATATTTTATAAAGCATTTCCTGATAGGAACTAGCTAGGATGAGTTTTAGATTCATTAAAAAGTATCTAGGATAGCTTCAGGATCAAGAGAGGGGGATTGGGAGGCCCATTTAGTGAGCACTGGGAGGCCAGTATCAGGGTCTAGTTCTGGGCATATGCGGGCATATATGGTGGAAATAGAATGTGTTTTGGTACGATTTACAGAATCTAGAGGATTCGTAATATCCTGGGGTCGCTCTTTAGTCATAATAGATCGTAAATAGTGAGTGGCTTGAAGGTAAGAGAAGGCGTGGTTACGTGGAAGAGATAATTCATTTTTATAAACATCATCTTCTCCACATCTTGTGGAAGCAACCTACTTCGCCGCTCACTGACCAGGTTCCCCGCTGCACTAAAAAATCTTTCGGAGTACACACTGGAGGGGGGACAACTCAGGTAAAATAGAGCCAGTTTGTACAGGGGCTTCCAAACTGCCTTTTTTTCCTGCCAGTACAGGTAAGGACTGTCTGACATGTCTACTTGGATGCTGTCACCAAAGTAATCCTCCACCATTTTTTTCAATGGTGACAGCATCCAATGCACCAACAGTAGACATGTCAACAATCCTTGGCAGGTCCTTGAGTCCGGACCAGATGTCAAAACTACCTCCTGCCTGCCCTGCATCCCCGCCAGTGGGTTGTGTGGAAAATCGCAGCTGTTTCATCACAGGCACAGGTGTGGGAGAAAATGAAGGAGGAGCTGGGGCCGTGACATGGTCCCCTTCAGATGACAATCTCCTGACCAGCAGGTCTTTGCACCTTTGTAGACTTGTGTCCACCGGAAACAGAGACACAACATACGCTTTAAACCGAGGATCGAACACGGTGGCCAGAATGTATTCCTCTGACTTTAACAGACTGACCACCCTCGTATACTGGCAAAGCATATGGAGGGCTTCATCCACAAGAGCGACATGCTTTTGCGGAATCGCTATGCTTTAGCTCCTCCTTCACTTTCTCCAGCTTCTGCAACAGCCTGATCAGGGGAATCACCTGACTCAAGCTGGCAGTGTTGGAACTGACTTCACGTGTGGCTAGTTCAAATGGCTGGTGTCACACGCAGCCGCGACGGAGCGCGGCGGGTACAGTACTCACCCGTCCGCGCCCGCCGCCGGCTAGCGTGTGCAGGCTCCACTCTGAGGCGGGCAGGTGGGGGCAGCGCTGGGTAGAGGCGGCAGCGACGGAGCATCAGGTAGCAGCGTCCTTGACGATTGCGGCGCCGGGAGGCCGGCGGCACCATCTTGAGTAAGGGCAGGTAGCGGATTGGGCCAGAGTAGAGAGTTCCTCCTCATCCTGCACGGACAGCCAATGGCAGCCACTCCCTGGGGATTTAGTGGAGCTGCCCAGGCTGATCCGTGTCAGTGCAATGAGTCTTCTGAGTCGTTCACAACTCCGAGCTGACTCCTGGATCCTGGTTCTCTCTCTCCTGACTCTGGTGCCTTGCTCCCTGCACCTTATCCAAGGAAGGTTTTCTCCTGACACCAATGCTGCAAGCGCTATCTAGTGCTGGTCCCTGCTTGTTCCAGAATTCCCTTTCTTCATCATCCATCCATTCCATCCTCTTCCAGTCTTCCGGATCCATTTCTTCCCTCACCAAATCAACCTCTTCCTGCATCTTCTTCTATGTACTCTGGCTCACCTAAAGACTGGTTCCAGAATTACCACTGGCAGTATATTGTGCTGGACTTATTGATTTATTCTTTTGCCACTTAAAGAAGTATTTAAGTGAACTTATTATTTATGAAATCAGTTATTAAACCTGCACGTTTCAATCCTACTCGCCCTGGTCCGTCTCCAGCTTCTGTGCACCACACGACTCCATCCAGCCCTTCTGCCGTGACAGTTTGCACTGACCCGATGGAATCGGGTGAAGCACAGGCTTCCATGACGGATGTTCTTCAAGGCATCATGGCTCGCCTGGAACAAGTAGAAACCACCCAGCGTCAAGTGGCTCACTTCCTCCAGTCCTTGTCACCACCTCAGGCGGCTCCCTCAGCTTCGGCCGCACCCACTGCTGGAGTCTCTGCCCCTCCTGCTCCTGCGAGTCCATCTGTTCCTCACCATCTACAGCTGTCGACACCCAGTAAATATGACGGGTCTCCGAGAGGATGTCGAGGATTCCTAAATCAATGTGACGTGCATTTTACCCTCCAGCCTTCCAATTTCCCTTCGCCCAAAACCCGGGTGGCCTACATCGTATCCCTACTGGCTGGTCCAGCCCTGGAGTGGGTGTCCCCCCTCTGGGAGCGTGCGGACCCTCTTCTCAATAATTATGAAGAGTTTGTGGCCTCCTTCCGTCGTATATTCGACGAGCCCGGCAGAGTGTCCTCTGCAGCCACGGAGATCCTGAGGATTCGTCAAGGCAGTCGCCCTGTGGGACAATATGTCGTACAGTTCCAAACCCTGGCGTCCGAACTTCGATGGAACGAAGAGGCTCTCGTATCTGCCTTCTGGAACGGTCTGGCTGGGCGCATCAAAGACGAGTTAGCAACTCGCGATCCTCCTTCCACCCTGGCAGAACTCATCTCCCTATGTACCAAAGTCGACCTGCGACTCCAAGAACGCCAACTTGAGAGGAATCGTTCTGATCGCCTTCGTCCTTGTTTCTCTCCCAATGTTGCTCCGGGTCCCAAGGCAATTCCTTCGCCTGCTGCACCAGCTGATGAACCCATGCAAATCAATCGTTCCCGCCTGTCCCTCGAGGAGAAGTTCCGAAGACGGCGAGAGAATTTGTGTATGTACTGTGGCTCATCTGCTCACCTATTGGCTGCCTGCCCACTGCGGCCGGGAAACGACCGCTCCTAATCCCCCCGAGGGAGGTCCGATTAGGAGTATTGTTTTCATCTCCCTCTTCTACTGACTCTACTATTCCAGTGACTCTTGTGTGTCCCCAAGGCGAGAGAAGACTTCAGGCCTTATTGGATTCTGGAGCAGCGGGGAACTTCCTTTCTTCTTCTTTTGTCAACCAGCATGCCCTGCCTGTGCAACCTCTGGATCATTCGCTGGTCCTCACGGCTGTGGATGGGAGTCGAATTCGGAGTGGACAAATCACTCATCAAACCATTCCGCTGAAGTTGCTCATCGGAGCCTTACATCAAGAGATCATTCAATTCTTCATTCTTCCACAATCTTCTCATCAAATGGTCCTGGGTCTTCCCTGGCTCTCCAAACATAATCCACAAATTGATTGGACCACTATGGAGATCAAGGCCTGGGGAACAGTCTGCCAGTCTACTTGCATTCCTCAGATCCTTCCGGTCTACCAGACCCATCCACAATGTGAGGATAACTGCTCTTCATCTTCTTCAGCTCCACCCTTGTCTATACCCGTACCGTATCGTCCATTTACAGATGTCTTCAGTAAAGGAGGTGCTGACACTTTACCTCCCCACCGGCCTTGGGACTGCCCAATAGAATTGATGGCTGGGAAATTTCCTCCTCGTGGCCGCATCTATCCTCTGTCGCTACCCGAGACTGAGGCCATGTCCTTGTACATCCAAGAGAACTTAAACAAGGGGTTCATCCGACCTTCTACCTCTCCGGCCGGGGCTGGGTTTTTCTTTGTGAAAAAGAAAGATGGCGGTCTTCGGCCTTGTATCGACTATAGAGGTCTGAACGACATCACTATAAAGAATCGCTATCCCTTACCCCTTATCACAGAACTGTTTGATAAGATCAGAGGAGCGACTGTCTTCACCAAATTGGACCTACGAGGGGCCTACAACTTGATACGAATCCGTTCCGGTGACGAGTGGAAGACGGCTTTTAATACAAGAGACGGTCACTATGAATATCTGGTGATGCCCTTCGGCCTTTGCAACGCCCCTGCCGTCTTCCAACAGTTCGTGAATGATATCTTCCGGGACTTGCTGTACCATTCCATTGTAGTCTATCTAGACGATATACTCATCTTCTCCTCCAATCTTCAACATCACAGACAGACCGTGTCCGAGGTGCTACGACGTCTTCGTCAAAATCAACTATTCTGTAAGTTGGAAAAATGCGTTTTTGAAGTCACCTCCATTCCATTCTTAGGCCACATTCTCTCTGCTACTGGTATCGAGATGGATCCAGAGAAGGTGAGAGCGATCCAAGACTGGGCACCTCCCACGACACTCAAGGGAATTCAGAGATTTTTAGGATTCTCAAATTATTACCGGCGATTCATCCGGAACTTCTCTACCATCGCTGCTCCCCTCACAGCTCTTACCCACAAAGGAGTTGATCCAAGTCAATGGCCGCCAGAAGCATTCTCAGCCTTCCAACAGTTAAAGAGGGCGTTTATGACGGCACCCATTCTCCTCCAACCAGATCTCGACAAGCCCTTCATCCTCGAGGTGGACGCATCCTCGGAAGGTATTGGGGCCATCTTGTCACAAAAAGGAGAGGATCAAGAATTACATCCTTGTGCTTTCCTCTCCAAAAAATTCCTTCCGGCAGAGAAGAATTACCCCATTGGGGAACAAGAGTTACTTGCTGTCAAAACTGCGTTAGAGGAGTGGCGATACCTTCTGGAGGGTGCGCGGCATAAGATCACCGTGTATTCAGATCACAAGAATTTGTCCTTTCTCAAACAAGTTCAATGCCTCACTGCTCGTCAAGCCCGATGGGCTATGTTTTTCGAACGTTTTAATTTTCAAATTAAATTTCGACCTGGCACCACTAATATTAAAGCTGACGCCCTATCCCGTTCCTTTGAAACGACTTCTGATATAGAGATTCTTCCTCGTCCAATCCTTGATCCAGTGGTTTTTGCTCAAGTGTCCGTACAGCCAATTCCTCCTCCAGGCAAGACGTTTGTGCCTCTCGGACTGCGAAAAAAAATAATATCATGGGCACATTCCTCCCGTTTCGCAGGTCACGCAGGAATACAGAAGACCTTGATGTTCCTGTCACGTTCTTATTGGTGGCCAACCATTCGTCACGACGTCACCAACTTCATCGCGTCTTGTGTAAAATGTGCTCAGCATAAGGTGCCCAGAACAACTCCTGTTGGTCCTCTCCGTCCTCTGGCCATTCCCACAGAACCATGGACTCATCTATCTATGGACTTCATTTGCGAGTTACCTCCTTCCAAAGGTCATACAGCAATCTGGGTAGTGGTTGACCGATTCTCAAAAATGGTCCATTTCGTCCCACTAAAAGGTCTTCCCTCTGCTCCAGTACTGGCTCAGCTATTCATTTCCACCATTTTTAAATTACATGGTCTGCCCAAAGAAATTGTGTCTGATCGCGGAGTACAGTTCGTGGCGAAATTCTGGAGAGCTCTCTGTGCCACGGTAAAGGTTAATCTCAAGTTTTCTACTGCCTTTCATCCCCAGACCAACGGCCAGACGGAACGGGTGAATCAGGACTTGGAGGCCTTTATTCGATTGTTCATCTCGTCCTCTCAAGATGACTGGGTAGATCTCCTCCCGTGGGCAGAATTTATGCATAACAACTCCTATCACTCTTCCTCCGGAACCACGCCCTTCTTTACCGTATTTGGTAAACATCCACGATCTCCAGACTTCTCAGAATTACTCTCTTCTGAAGTTCCTGCAGCGACCACTTCCCTCCAACGCTTTGCGAAGATTTGGTCGGATGTCCACACCGCTCTCCTTAAATCTTCTGCTCGATACAAGAGAATGGCGGACAGGAAAAGAAGAGCAGCGCCCAGATTAAAACTCGGGGATCGGGTATGGCTATCTACCCGTCATATACGCCTCCGTCTGCCTTCTATGAAACTGGCTCCCCGGTACATTGGGCCATATGCTATCACCCAAGTCATTAATCCAGTCGCTTATAGACTTCAACTTCCTCCTTCCCTAAGGATCTCGAATTCCTTTCATGTGTCCCTCCTCAAGCCTTTAAGATTGAACTCTTATCAGAAGAAGGTTCCCAAACCACCCAAGATTAACTCCGAGAGTGGGATCGAATTCGAGGTAAGACGTATCATAGACTCTCGTCACCGCAATGCTCGTACTCAGTATCTGGTGGAGTGGGTCGGTTTTGGTCCTGAAGAGAACTCTTGGGTGGACTCCGTTGATTTGCATGCTCCAAAGCTGATTAAGCAATTTCTGCAGCGAAATCCTCACAAGGCCCATAGGCGTCCTGGGGCCACCCTGAAAAGGGGGGGTACTGTCACACGCAGCCGCGACGGAGCGCGGCGGGTACAGTACTCACCCGTCCGCGCCCGCCGCCGGCTAGCGTGTGCAGGCTCCACTCTGAGGCGGGCAGGTGGGGGCAGCGCTGGGTAGAGGCGGCAGCGACGGAGCATCAGGTAGCAGCGTCCTTGACGATTGCGGCGCCGGGAGGCCGGCGGCGCCATCTTGAGTAAGGGCAGGTAGCGGATTGGGCCAGAGTAGAGAGTTCCTCCTCATCCTGCACGGACAGCCAATGGCAGCCACTCCCTGGGGATTTAGTGGAGCTGCCCAGGCTGATCCGTGTCAGTGCAATGAGTCTTCTGAGTCGTTCACAACTCCGAGCTGACTCCTGGATCCTGGTTCTCTCTCTCCTGACTCTGGTGCCTTGCTCCCTGCACCTTATCCAAGGAAGGTTTTCTCCTGACACCAATGCTGCAAGCGCTATCTAGTGCTGGTCCCTGCTTGTTCCAGAATTCCCTTTCTTCATCATCCATCCATTCCATCCTCTTCCAGTCTTCCGGATCCATTTCTTCCCTCACCAAATCAACCTCTTCCTGCATCTTCTTCTATGTACTCTGGCTCACCTAAAGACTGGTTCCAGAATTACCACTGGCAGTATATTGTGCTGGACTTATTGATTTATTCTTTTGCCACTTAAAGAAGTATTTAAGTGAACTTATTATTTATGAAATCAGTTATTAAACCTGCACGTTTCAATCCTACTCGCCCTGGTCCGTCTCCAGCTTCTGTGCACCACACGACTCCATCCAGCCCTTCTGCCGTGACAGCTGGAGAACCTTGCACAACACGGAAAACAGCTTCCACTGCGCTTGAGTCAGGTGCAGCCCCGCTCCTCTGCCTATGTCGTAGGTGGCCGTGTAGGCTTGAATGGCCTTTTGCTGCTTCTCCATCCTCTGCAAAATATAGAGGGTGGAGCTCCAGCACATCACCACCTCTTGTTTAAGCTGATGGCAGGGTAGATTGAGCATTTTTTGCTGCCGCTCCAGCCTTCAGCAGGCAGTGGCAAAATGCCAAAAGTGTCCGCAAATTTTGCGGGCCACCGCAAGCATCTCCTGCACGCTCCTGTCACTTCTAATGAAATACTGCACCACCAAATTTATTGTGTAGGCAAAACATGGCACGTGCTGGAAATTGCCCATGTTTAATGCCCGCACAATGTTACTGGCGTTGTCCGACACCACAAATCCCCAAGAGAGTCTAAGGGGGTAAGCCACTGGGAGATGATTTCCCTCAGTTTCTCTAAGAGGTTGTCGGCATTGTGCCTCTTCCTGAAACCAGTGATGCACAGCGTAGCCTGCCTTGGAATGAGCTGGCGTGCAGGAGATGCTGCTGTTGCTGCTGCGGAAGGCGATGCATCTACCCAGTGGGCTGTCACAATCATATAGTCCTTAGTTTGCCCTGATCCACTTGTCCACATGTCCGTAGTTAAGTGGACAGTGGGTACAGCCGCATTTTTCAGGGTACTGAGGACACTTTTTCTGACGTTCCTGTACATCGTGCGTATCGCCTGCCTAGTGAAGTGGAATCTAGATGGGATTTGGTACCGGGGACACAATACCTCCATCAACCATCTAAATCCCACTCCACTGATGGCGGACACCGGACACACGTCTAACACCAACATAGCTGTCAAGACCGCAGTTATCTGCTTTGCCATAGGATGACTGCTGTCGTATTTCATCCTCATGGCAAATGACTGTTGGACGGTCAATTGCATAGTGAGAGACATAGCGGTCTTACGACTTCCTCTCTGGGATGATGACTGACTTCCAGCAGCAGCAACAGCAGCGGCAGTAGTAGGCGTAGCACAGCAGGATCCTCTGGAGGAATCTATGGAGTCAGTCATGCAGGTAACATGGCCTGCAGGACTCCCCCCATTCCGGATCGAGGAGGAATTTGACAAGGAGGGACTTTGTGGTGTGCTTTTCAGGCGCTTAGCTCCAAAAGGAGGACCAAGGGATTTTTGTGTCCCTGGACTGCTAGCCGCAGTTCCTGAACTAAACACTTATTTATGAAGATTGTTCAGGTGACGTATAAGGGAGGATGTGGGCAAGATCCTTACCCCTGTTTATTGGAGTTTTACATAAGCTACAAATGGCAATACATTTGTTGTCCGGATTCGGATAAAAAAAAATTCCAGACCGTAGAGGTGGATTCATTGGTCCTCTGCCCAGGCATGACGATGTGCTTTTTCATCCCATGGACAACAACTTTTTCCCCCTCAGGTGCCTCATTCCCCCCTGGTGTGTAATTTAAGCAAACCACCTCTGCATCCTCCTCGTCAACTTCCTCCTCAGCGCCAGCTACATTAATATCCTCCTCCTGGTGTACAACATCACCTTCATTATTAAAATCTGGAACTAGACTGTGGGTTATTCTTCCAGCATATGCAGAGGGCGTACTGCAAATGGTGGAAGGAGCCACCTCTTCACGTACAGTAATGGGAAGGTCCGGCATCACAACCACCGACACCCTTGGACTCTCCTTGGGGATTTGGGATATGTCTTTAGAAGGCAGAGTTGTTTTCTGAGTTTTTTTAGTCAGTGTCAGCCTAACTCTCTTAAATTTACTATAGGGCGGGGGGAGAGGAGGAGGACTTTGATCATCATGTGAAGCTGAACCACTAGTCATGAACTTAGGCCATGGCCTTAGCCGTTCCTTGCCACTCTGTGTTGTAAATGGCATATTGGCAAGTTTATGTTTCTCTTCCAACGATTTACATTTACTTTTTCCAATCCTTCTATGGAACTTTGGTTTCGATTGTACATGCCCTCTGCTTTCACACTGGGCATTGGCTGTGGCAGACGACGTTGTTGGCATTTCATCGTCTATGTCATGATTATTGGCAGCAGCTTCAGAACTATGAGGAAGTGGATCTTCATCTTTCCCTATTTTTTATCCTCCATATTTTGGATCTCCATTATTTTTGTGGAGTTATGTCACACGACAGCACCACTGGAGTGCAATTATAATATGTCAGTAGGTATGCACCAGCAGGCAGGTATTACATATACGGCAGTACTAGGCACCAGACAGGTAGATATGGCAGTACTAGGCACCAGACAGGTAGATACACTGTACTAGGCACCAGACAGGTATATACGGCAGTACTAGGCACAAGACAGGTAGATACGGCAGTAGTAGGCACGAGCCAGTAGATTTGGCAATACTAGCTATCAGCAGAATGATATTATAATAATAATTATATTGCAGTAGGTACTGGTTGGCAGGGCACCAGCAGCCTGGAATTTATTACAGTTACATCACTGCAGGAAAGGTATTATTTATTAATTAAATATAATAGCCTAGTAGGTATTACTATGTAGGCAGTAGCACTGTCAGTGGCACCAGTGGACTGAGTAGGTACTGGCAGCCTCTATTCAGTGCAGGCACTAGCAGCACCAGTGGACTATATATATAATATAATATTACTATGTACAGCACAACACCAGAGGTAGGCCCCAGCACAGAGGAGACAGTAGTACACAGTTACACACACACAGCAGAATCAGTTATCAGCTGAGTGTTACACAGCTGACTGTCCTCCTTGCTAGGGTGATCCCACCCTAACCAGAGATAACAGAGTACACAGCAGCACTGAGGGAGACAGCCTCAGTTCAAGCCCCAGCAGCAGCACCAACACACCCTCTCCCAACCCGCTTCTAGACTGGAGTGAAGATGGCGGGCGCGGGAGCCGCTATTTAAAGCCTCGCGAAACCCAGCACTGGGCGATGACGTTTTGGCCGCACGCCCGGATTCGAGTCAGGCGGGAAGCTCCGAGCGCTGCTCGGAACCGTGCTCGGGTTGATGGCGTTCATGGGGGCTCAGATCTCCAGAATCCGAGCCCGCACATCTCTACTATTTAGTGTGAGAAGGCTGCAATAGCTACATACAATGCATCAGTAAGCCAGTGTTATACAGGGTAGGCTGCTATAGTTACACACACACTGGGGCAGATGTATGAACTACTGTTAAGTGCATTTCTGCACTTAACGCTAGTTAACTGTGGGGGTTACTTTTTTTAGATGTACTAAAAGTGCGCCTAATGTGCCCTAGGGAGAGCCCACCGAGTAACATTCAGCAGGGCTGTCCCCTGCATTCCCCTCCAGTAGCAGCCGGGGCGATATATTAACAGCCGCCTAGGCGTTAAATCACCCCGACTGCTTCGCCAGCCCTGGGCTAGCGGTGTCCTATTCCAGGGGCAAACTCAGGATTTTCAGAAGGGGGTTTCCAGAGGGGCGGAGCAAAGCACGGAGATGGACACTTAGGTGACACGGATGTCAAAAGAACTCCAAGTAAATGCGATCCAAGAACAGGAAGTGATGTGTCACGGAGGAAACAGAAGTTCGATGACGCACTTCCGGGGGAGCCGATTACCGTAAAAAAGCGCTCCAGTAGCCGGCGACTACAGCTGAAACACGGCTAAAAGGAAAATATGGAACACCGGAGTTATACACATGAAAGGATTATATGTATTGTTCTTGACTCTGCACTCTACTCTGTACGTATATGACTTAACGGTGTATATGTTTAGATGATTAGAGAGGATGATGCTATGTATTAGGAAGTTGTTTAGGTTATCGCTAAAGTATAATGTTTATATTCTAAGAATTCCATTTCTGGTTTTATTTAATATGTGATTGGTGGGAATGGTATAAATACCCTCCCACCTATGTACTCCTCACACCTTGTAAAAGGGCTGATGTGAATAGCCTGAAACGCGTTGATGAGATGAAAAACACACAGTAGATGGTGAGACCCTTTATGTATTTCCAACTGGTAACACTCTTCCCTTTATCCGGATATAAGGAGAGAGTTTTTGTTGGGCTCATCTGTAACTGTGTGGATATTTTTAATCGTGTTTTATTGCATGTTTTTATTGTATACTTTCTGGATTACATTTATAACTGATGATGAACGTCCCGTGTTGTTGATTGGGAGAAGAACCTATATGGACAGCTAGAAAGAAACCTTTCAATGAACAAAGGGCCTCAGTTTGAGGTGAATGCTGTTTCCATTGGTTTCCAGTAGCAAAGCGGTGGTGAGGTCTAAATCGAATGATTATATTTGGATCTACCAGACAAAGATGCCTTTTTGTGAACATAGGGCCTTGTTATAAGGTCAGTAAACATTTGGATAGAACATTAGTGGATGTCGGGATAAAAAGGAGGAGTCGCTAAAAGCTGCAGAACCCCCAAAACAAAGAAACCTTTATAGTACATAGGGACCTTATTGGAGGTCAGTAGGGTTTTCTTGGAGTCTTTACAGAAGTACGGAAGACCTTGAGAAAATCGTGTTAAATCTCTACCACCGGATAGTGGGTTGATGTATTTGGGATAGCTCTGAAGTGTATATCAATTTGTTTTTGCAATCTGTCGAGTGGTGGAGAGCTGGTGCTCCACAGATATACATATAGCTGCAATCCTTGGCGCCACCATTTTCCTATTTAAATTCTTGTTTGTGATACTTAGGTAACCCAGTATATGCCAGGTCAGTTAAAGTATTATAGATAGACCAAATGTATATAAATAATAATAATAATATAATATATATATATATATATACACATACACACACACACACACACACACACACACACACACATACATATATATATATATATATATATATATCACCACAATAGTGCTATATAGCGCCCAGTTGTTATAATAGTCTTTCCTGTCTTAAACCATACATAGACACATTTCACAAATAAAAAAAAAATATTAAAAAATCACTTTTTAAAACAAATAGTTGTTCACACAGTTGTTTCTCAACAGAGGATTTTCTTTTAAATAGTGGATGTATACAAAAGCCCGATGTGTTTCGTCTCGTTACGAGACTTCATCAGGGGTGCTTTACATATATCTATAAATAGAACATATTGATAAGCATATCAGACAAGGAAAGACAAATTAATACATACAATTTTACAGATGAAGAACAGATGGATTCTTAAACGTTCACTTTTTAATACTAAGTGTTCTCTTTCCAGTATTCTTATGAATTGTTTTTTGAAATATATGTACATATGAGGTGAGAGACTTTTTATTTTTGTATTCCCCATAGTTAATTAAAAAACGAATGGAAAAAAATTGGAAAGAATTGAAGGAGGAAGGAAAAAAGGAAAGAAAAGAGGGCGTGAAAGTTTCGACCCAATCATTTACTTTTATATTTTTTTATATTTTTTTATTATTATTATTAAAAGGAAAAAGCATATCATACCTTAATGGATCTGTATAGAGGTTTCTCAACAATGAATAATTTTCAGTATTGGTATTACTGTCAATGGCTCAAAATTAATAGACTTCCCACTGGATGTATTTTAACAACGAATAAAGAGATATAAGTTCAAACTGATGGTATCAATTTAATTTCAATTATATATGTGTATTTATTAGGTTCTAGTTTTACCTTTAATTTACAGTCTGTTTACTGGTCCATGGTCATGATATTCATAGCTATAAATAGTATTACATACATATATACACACACACACACACACACACACATATATATATACATACATACATACATACAGGGGTGTCAACAGCAGTGTAGGCACCTGGGCATAGCAATGTATTGGGGCCCATACCGATCCTCCAGCAGTAGGGGTGGGGGAAGCTTTGATATCCCGCGGTGGTAGGGTGGTAGGGGGTATTATATCAACCGCTCAGCATGTAGGGACTGGATCAGTATTTTCCACTAATTACCCCTTTACTGCAGAGATGAAGGGAGAAAGGGTGGGAGAACGGGGCATTGGGCTGAATGAAGGGACCCTTATATATAACTTCCAGGGTGGTAGAGGATGTTTAATACGCAGAGGATTGGTGTATAGTGGAGTGGGCTTATTGTTCATAATTTTCTGGTGGGAGGACAGCTTGCTTGACTGCAGATATCTCCAGTTCCCGGATTTCTTAGATTTGAATGGAATTAAAAACTAGAGAATCCCACCTACCAAATGGTGTTGGGGACTAGGGGATCAGAGTTTAGGAGGCAGAGCATCTGCCAACGAGCATATAAAACTACATACCAGGTGTGTGGAACTGGAGCAGTAACCAGCTACTGGAAGGCTGATATCTCTGGTTCTGGGAAAAGTAGAGAAGACATGCTACTAGTGTCCATCAAAGGGGGAGAGTCCAAGCTTTTGGAATAAAAAAGTCAGACAGAACCTGAAATATCTGACTGGGAAGAGCAATTAACAGGCTTAGATGGTGACCACTGCTTTGAAGTCAGATATCTCCGGTTCCCAAGGGCCGATTTTTAAAATTCTTGTACCCATGGAAATAGGGGACCCTCAGCTTTCAGCCTAGGGCCCTTAGACTCAGAAACGTCCCCTGTGTGCGCCACTGAATCCCTACTGCAGGGACAATGCTACCCTGCTGCTTGCTCTGGGCTGCGCACGAGATAAAGGCAAGATCTCGTATATGCCCAGAGAGCCGCCCTGCTTGTGGCACCGATAAAGTTAGCTGTTCACGTTGGGGATAATGGCTCTCCTTATCAGCACGGGGGGTTAATTAATTCACCCATAACGTTATTTTAAAAGCGTAAAAGCCATATTAATACATCTGCCCCAATGCACCAGTAAACCAGTGCTATACAGGGTAGGCTGCTATAGTTACACACAATGCATCAGTAAGCCAGTGTTATGGTATACGGTCATTAGGTCTACAGCAACTAGGTCGACAAACATTGGGTTTGTCGACCTAGTTGCTTTAGACCTAACGATCCACACCCCACACAATGCACCAGTAAGCCAGTGCTATACAGGGTAGGCTGCTATAGTCAGGGCCGGCAACAGAAATCTTGGGGGAATCTTATAGGAGGTGCCGCCTCCCCACCCCCTAGCCCTTCCTCCCCCTTAACCCGCCGCATGCCGCCGCATTCCCTCTGCGCAGATCTCTTCCAGGCTCCGGACTGTCTCCTCCTCCGCTGTCTGCCCACACGTCCCGGTCAGCCACACACAGTGAATAGAAACATAGTCCTGCAGCGCAGACCGGCGCCCACAGTTACTCAGCGCCTCCCCGCTATGTCGGGGGCTGCGGGGCTATAGTTACGCCACTGGTCTGGAGCAGATTTGACAGTGGGGCCGCACATGTGTAGTAAGGTATGTGCGCAGCGCAACAGGAGACAGTTGACTCAGCTGAGCGGCTGCTGCTGCCTGCTGCACTGTAAGCGCGGACAACGGTCACAGACTCTAATCTCCTCTCCAGTCCAGACTCCAAACACACCAACACAGCAGCCGGAGAGACCCGGCAGCGGCGCGCGGCTGCACACAGTAAGCCAGTGCTATACAGGGTAGGCTATAGGAGCCTACCCTGTATAGCACTGACTTATTTGCGCATTGTGTGTAACTATAGCCTATAGTTACACACAATACGCAAATAAGCCATTGCAATACGGGGTAGGCTGCTATAGTTACACACTATGCACCAGTAAGCCAGTGCTATATAGGGTAGGCTGCTATAATTACACACAGGGGTTAAAGTGAGGGGGAATGGGATGGAACTGAGCTCCACCACATCTAATGGTAGGGGGAACTGAGTTCCACTTCTACTACAGCCCCGAACAGTAATTCCAATAGAAAAACCTGTCCCAGCGGCATTTTCTGCTGGTACAGCGTATGTGACGTCATGCCATCACCGCCGCTGAAATGAAGAACAGCCACTAAGAGGAGCAGGCTCTGTGCATGCTGAAGACAGGGTGAGAGGGGGCTGAAGGGACACAGAGGTGAGGAATCTGCTGGAGGGACACATGGAGCTTCTGAGGGACATGGACAGTGAGATTTTTTTTTTTTATATACAAATATCAATGGATTTTTAATTTTTAATGGTGGGGGCCCCCACACATTTGTTGCCCGGGCCCCCACCAGCCTTAATCTGGCCCTGAAAAGGGGCACTACTGTGTGATTTAATATTAATCAAGGGCACTACATGCAGTTTAAGGTGTATATGATTGTGCTACTGTGGGTTGTCATTTTTATTGTAGTTACTATTGTGTGACCACACCCCTTCCTTGTGGGACCATTATCCCTTTAGGGAAGTCTGCTCTAGGCTCTGCCTAATGAGGCGGAAGGGGAAAGGAGTTCCGTCACCTTTACAGGACCACTTTAAGCTCTTATTACACACAATGAGCCAGTAAGTCAGTGCTATACATAGTAGAAGTGAGCCAGAGGAGATGTGGCCTATGGCAACCAATCAGCACTGAAGTAACATCTATTATTTGCACAGTATAAAATTATACAGAGCAGCTGATTGGTTGCCAATGGCCACTTATCCTCTGGAACACTTCTCCTCCCATATCACTGCTGTCACTATATCTACCCCACAGGAACATATCACTGTTGTCACTACATCTACCCCACCGTAACATATCACTGTTGGGATAAAAGGTTGTTTGTTTTTTAAACCTTTTTTTGCCACCACTGCTGCCCCTGATTGGCTACTGGACAGCAAACTGCTATTGGCTGGCGACCCAGCGTGAGATTTCAAATATCTGTGGACCCGCTCTGGAGACAGCTGGTTAGCCCACTCTCTGCCTGGCTGTCAGACTACAGTGTTTTCAATGCACCCACTGCAGAACCCACCGGTGCTGCCTCCCCTGTGGTAACGAGCATGTAAACCCCCTTTGCAACAAGCATGAAACCCCCTTCTCAGCTAGCATGAAGCCCCCTTGGCAACGAACACGAAACCCCTTGGCAACAAGCATGAAACCTCCTTGGCATCAAGCACGTAACCCCTGGAATTGAGCATGTAACCCCTGGCATTGAGATAGAACCCCCTAGCAATGGGGTGTGGTATAGGGTACCGACAGTCAGGATCCCTACAGTCCTTAGCCCGACGTTCGGATCCCGACTGCCCGGACTCAGACAGCATGGTGAGCGCAACAAAGCCCTTTGCGGGGTTAGCTGCGCTCACCACGCTGCAGACATGGTGGCTCGCTACACTCGCCACCTATTCTCCCTCTATGGGGGTCGTGGACCCCCACGAGGGAGAATAGCAGGTGGCCATCGGGCACCCGTCTGACGGAGTTTTGACAGTCGGGATCCCGACGGTCGGGACCGCGTCCGGCACCCATAGCAATGAGCATGTACTGTAGCTGAGCTGCACTGTGGCATAATTAGGGTTACCACCTCAACCCTTTAATTCCGGAGACATATTAATTACACACGTTCTGTGGCTGGCTGACTTCAAGACTATTTCACATAGTTTTAATCAGCCACAGAACCTGTGTAATTAATATGTGTCCAAAATTAAAAGGGATGAGTGGTAACCATAGGCATACTATATTACACAGTGTGTGGCATATGTCTAATGGGCATCATGGTGTGTGGCATAATGTGTAATGGGCATCACGATGTGTGGCATATGTAGAATGAGCATTACAGTGTGTGGTATAATGTATAGTGGAGCACAATTATCACATTGGGGGGAGGGCGCTCCAAAAAATCTCGCTCAGGGTGCTAGAAGGCATCAAGCCGGCCCTGACAAGATTGGCACCTATACAAACTACATATGAAGTGTATAAAAATGTGGAACAGAATGCAAAGTTGGTCCTAGACATGAACTGCAAAATATCAATGTTTTTTGCTGGGTAAAGTGCGCGTGGACATTATTAGGAAGCAGTAGGGCCGGCTCTACCACTAGGTAGCTTTAGGCAGTTGCCTAGGGCGCCAGGTTCTAGGGGGCGCCACCAAGTCTGCCTATCAAAAAATCAATGATGTCTGTAACAATCCTTGTTGTAATTAATGCAGGTGGCTGCTGTGGAACTTCTAAGACCTCACCTCCATACTTTCTCTTGAGGCATACTTCCTTACGTTGCGCCCTCCCTTCCTGTACTCTGTTATGAGTGTCAAAGGGGAGAGTGCTGGGGGCCTCCAGGTAAAGCAAGGGTCTTGCCCACCTTCCTGGGGGGCTGGGTGGACCACTCAATTTTTGGGAGGCTCCCTGCCATTCCAGAATTTTAGGCAAATATGCATTAAGGGGTTGGAAAATGGTTATTGGTGGCAGTATGGGGGGGGGGCGGGGGCGGCAGTGGGTTGAAGTTTTGCCTAGGGTGCTGAGAAGCCTTACACCGGCCCTGGGAAGCAGTACTATCAGCCTTTAATAAAAAGGAATTGCTGTGTGCTACTGGTGCAGTGGTACAGATGGAGCTACCTGTATAAAACAAAGCATGCTACAAACAATAACATTACAAATGTATTTATACAGTCTAAAAAATGTTGCTGTTTGCGGGCATACAAATCGTTAACAGACCAATTTAAAAACAATGCACAATCTATGAAGATGTATATCTCCAATAAGGCAAACCTCTAACCTTATTAACATTGAACTGGCAATAATTCTATAACATTTTATTACATCAGTGTTTATGCTTTTAAGCAATTTTTCCTTTAAAGTGCAAAATGAGACCACAGGGAACAGACAATAGCAGATCATGTTACTGTAGAAGTGAGATTGCTTTTAACTTTTTAATAAACTTAACTATTAATTGTTGGAATTTGAATGGTAGAGTTCATTACTACAGACACAATGGGTGAAATGTAATATGGTGAGAGAATCAGAAAGTGAGAGAATCAGAAAGTGAGAGATGTTTGATTCTAATGCTCCTAATACATTACCAGATTTTTGTTCCCACCTAAATATTTCGGTGTGTTCCCAGCTTTAGATTTGGGTGGGGTGTGTTCAAACTGAAATCTAAATTGCAGTGTAAAAAATAAAGCATCCACTATTTATCCTGCACAGAAACAAAATAACTCACACAAATCCAACTCTCCCTGCACGTGTTACATTTGCCCCACCTGCAGTGCAGCATGTTTTTGCTAATTTTGAGAACACATTTGTTCTGTGATCAGGTCTGAATTACGCCCTTTGCTAGAAACAACTCCATTTTTAGCTTGGCTGTTTTCAGGGAATTTGTTTTGCCTATATGACAGTTTACAGCCCAAGTTTTGCTAAATCAATAGTAGGATTGATAATTGAAAGATATTTGTACAAGTTTATCTGTACACTCTTGGAGTTACAAAGTGTGTGTTCAGGGTAAGGAATTAAATTGAGTTCCACCACCTGTAATGGTAGGGGTAACAAATTTCCTCACCACCACAACCCTGCACAGTAATTCCTACAGAAAAGCCTGTCCCAATTCCTTCCTTTCCTAAAACGGAATATGTGATGTCATGCCATCACCACCCCTTCATTCGAGAAGAGCCACTAAGAGGAGCAGGCTCTGTGCATACAAAATACTGGGTGAGTGGGATTGGAGAGACCCAGGGATGAGGGAAAGCTGCTAGATAGTCACAAGGGATGGAGCTGGAGCATAACTTCTGTGGGCATTGTGTATAAGTGACACTATGTTGTGGCATACATGTATAAGGTTAACTATTTGTAGCATAACTTGAATAAGAAGCATGATTAGGTGTCATAATGTAAATAAGGGGCACTACTATGTGGTGTAATATGAATCAGGGGCACTACATGTAGTGTAATGTAAATATAATTGTGCTTCTGAGGGGTGTAATTTGAATTGTGGGGACTATTTTGTGACCACACTCCTTCTATGTGAGACCACTGTCCCTTTAAGTATGGGGTGTAGAGCCCACATTTCTAGTTTTCAGGGGGTACGGAAATCCCTGGCACTGGCCCGGCGCTCTGCCTAAGGGGGGGGGGGGGGGGGGGGTTGATGGGGGGGGGGGGGGTTTGGGGGGCTGGTTTTAGAGGAAATGAGTTCCAGCACCTATAAGTACCACTCTTTTGCCCTGGTACACCCTATTTTTCATATTTCTTAGATAAGTAAGTACTGCTGGATATCTTTGGGAGTATTGAAGATCACCTTTAAGGTGCTATCTTGAATGTTCTGCTAATGTTGGAGTTCTGCAACTAGTATATAAAATAAATTGCTATTAAATGATTTAAAAATGTAACAAACATATTACCTGGGACACTGTGATTGATGTTCAAGGACTGGACTGCAGGTGCTATAACTCATGTTGCAATAAAAAAAAGTTCTAAGATCAAAATCCCTGTATATAAAAACAAATGATACTTAACTGAAAACACACCTCTCAACTTTAATGCTCTTGGAAAAACATAGGTATACAGAGGGTCCAGCATCATTGACCATCCCCCATCCCATTCTCATCACCTAAAAGTAACATTTAAATGCCATGTCCACCATGGCAGGTGTGAATGGAACCAGTGATGGGACATACATCCAAAACGCCAAATTGTACCAAAGCTGATTTAGTAAAAGAGCCATCAAAGAGGGACTGTCAGAAACTGGACACTTGAAGAGACTGGATTCAATAAATATTGAAGTCTACTATGTTGTGAGGCTGAGATGGAATTGAGCTAACACGCAATAGTCTATATATAATCCTAAATATAAAGTGACTCAGATCTTATAGGCACAGTGGTTAAAATATATATATATATATATATATATATATATATATGTACGTACATACACACACACACAATCTCAAACATTCAAGTCTTTGGTTGGGACAGTCATTTACTAGACAGATAGCCACATAAACTCTTGTGTGTCTAGAGTGGAAAGAGCAGAAAGAGAAGAAAGGGGAGGGGATCAGGGCCTATTTAGAAGAGGAGAAAGATGAGTCTGGGCTGGCAGATCCCAAGTTAGCTTTCAGTTGTTTTATGTATTTTTAGACTGGAGGAGGCTGCCTATCTCTAGTAACATACATAAGCCACGTAGCACATGTCTATTTTTATTGTGGTTTCTGTGTGGATTAGATATCAGGAAGGTGCACACATATTAGAGGTCCACAGATACATGAGGGGGCTATTTCGGCATTCCTTCCTTATCCCAGGCAGATAAAACATGGTCGTAAATTACACCTGTGCTGCCGCTGCTGGATTCGGGACTCACTACGCTCATGTTTCTAGCAGGAGTGACTAGATTTACAGCTGACTACATGCTGGACACATGTGAGGCAAATATGTTTTTACAAAGCATCTACTGTAAAATATTGAGCATTATTTTATGTTCAAAATACGTGATGTTGCCCATAGCAACCAATTAATTTGAATTATTTCTCTATTGCAACCTAGAAAATGGAATCTGGTTGCTATGGGCAATACCCCTTTTTTCCAAATGTACGATTTAAGGTGTCCATACACGTTGCGATTTTACTGTGCTGTGCGTTTTGAACTTTATTGGTGCTGTGCGATTTTGGTACAACAAAAGTGATGCAATGCAATGCAGTACAAAAAGTACTGCCTGCACATACTGTGCTATACTTTTTTACAATATTGCTATACAATATTGTACCCGCGGGGACGCGCAACGCATCGCATCCCGCAGGTACAAGGTGCGATTCTAACCACATGCGATGCGTTTTGAACGTTAAAAGTTCAAAACGCATGCTTTAATCACAACGTGTATGGGCACCTTTAGTAAATTAATTAATTTATTTATTTACAGTTTCTTATATAGCGCAGCAGATTCCGTTGCGCTTTACAATAGTAGACAGTGATAAAACAAACTGGGTAACAACAGACAGACTTGGGGGTTAGAGGGCCCTACTGCAAGCTTACAATCTATAGGATATGGGCCTTATTCTAGTTCACTCTTTCTGACAAAATCCTTCTTAGATGGACAAAACCATGTGCACTGCAGGGGGGCAGATGTAAAATGTGCAGAGAGAATTCGATTTGGGTGAGTTATTTTGTGTCTGTGCAGGGAAAATACTGGCTGCTTTATTTTTTCACTGCAATATAGATCTCACTTTGAAGTAAAACCCCACCCAAATCTAATTCTCTGCACAAGTAACATCTGCCCCACCTGCAGTGCACATGTTTTTTTCCATCTAAGAAGGTTTTTGTCAGAAAGAGTGAATTAGAATAAGGCCCTATATCCCTTAAGAGGTAGAAATATTGGCAAAGGGACTTGCCATTTATGACAATGAGACATCCAATTAGCATACCTCCCAACTGTCACGATTCCGTCGGGACAGTCCCGATTTTCGGGTCCTGTCCCGACGTCCCACCCGCGGCAGGCATTGTCCCGCTGCGGGGGGTGGCAGTTGGGAGACCCCCCAATGTAGTAGAATAGACGCTGTGCGCATGCGCACAGCGTCTATTCTCGTATGAAAATGAGGTCGCGGCTAATTAGCATAAGCCGCGCCCTCATTTGCATACGCCACGCCCCCTTTTCGGGCGCTCGCGCGGCTTCGCCGCGCGAGTGTCCCTATTTCTTAACATGAAAAGTTGGGAGGTATGAATTAGAGAACTAATATATTTTTTGGTACTTGTGTACTAGCACATACCATCGCATGCCTTATGGTCTGCGATGCGATGGGCGCCGTGCTAGTACACAAGTACCTATTTGTTTAGCACATAAAATTAATAACATGAAACTTATTTTATTTATTTTATGATTATGTGGGTTTCGTTTTAAACTTACTAAGTTAAAGCTGAATTTGTGTGCAATGTCTATTTTTCTTTTAATCAACAATTGTGTAGGGCCCTCAAATTGTATACATTTGTGTAGGGCCCCTGATGTCCCCCATGGTAATGTCCATCCACCCTCCATTTTCTTTCAAACATCCTGCTAAGAACCTTCACTCGCTTTGAGTGGCCCTCTGTTTTGAAGTTATGTTGGGAGGAGCCGTAGGGCAGGGATAAAATGCTGTAAAAACCCTGTTATCGTATGCACTACAGCCCACACACCGGGGTACAACTGCTGGGGGTATCGCCAGAGGGAGGCTCCTCTAGCATCCTAAAATAGTGTCTGCTGTAAGGGGGGTGGACATTTTGTGAGAGCTATTTTTTCCATTATCAGGAGCCAGTCGGGACTGAAGTCAAGTACATCTGCTCAGCGTGTCCCGGGCACACACCCGGCGGCGGGGGCAAGCAGCGCCAGCGGGGTAAGGCAGGGATGGGGGAGGAGGGGGGGGGGGCGCATTTGCCAGCCACCCGAATCCATAATTGCATATGCACTAACATATGCAATTATTATGGATTCGGGTGGCTGGCAAATGCTGGTGAATTCGAGCCGTGTATGTTAGAGCATCCCGCCCAGTGTCTGGAAGGTTTATCAGAACCAGCAAGGGTCAAAAGAAGGTCAAACTCAACATAACTGCATTTCCTAGGCCAGGTGTTTTGGCCATCTCAGACATCAATACCTGGAAATTAAGTAACTCAAAGGATCTACTTTCTTTCTATCACCCTTAAAATAATAATGGAATGTGTCAGACCAGGTATAGTTTTTCTTATTTTAAACCACTCAGTAATCTTTCCCATTATTAAGCCACAAAACAGCTGTGGAGACAGATAATGGGATTGCAGGGGGGCTGCGGGGGCTATCGCTGCGCTAACCTGCCTTACCCTCCATTTGCTGCCACGTCTGTAACAGGGACCCGCAGATAATAAAAAATCTCCCTCACAAAATGTCCACCCTCTTACAGCAGTCAGTTTTTTTGTCTCATCTCCAAGACCCAGCTGGGACCTGACGGTGATGACGACACCAACCTGGCAATAAGCCGGATCAGTGTCAGGACTGCCATTGATGTTATGTTTGACCTGCAGTGCCTCTGGCTTGCCAGAGGTGCTGCTGTTGTGTTATATTCAGCTTGCAGTACCTCTGTGTGGCCAGAGGTGCTGCTGTTGGGTTCTGCCTGCAGAACTGTGGTTTCTGAGAGCAGTCCCAGCTGGTGTAATCAGCTGGACTGGGCTGTTCTCAGAATACCCTTTCCCACCTGAGCTCAGGGAAAATGCAGCTTTTTAAAACCAGAACAAACCAATCCCTGCAGCACACAGAGACAGGCCCTTAATCATCAATATGTGCTGCAGCTGGGAAAGGGAATTCTGAGAACAGCCCAGTCCAGCTGATTACACCAGCTGGGACTGTTCTCTGAAACCACAGTTCTGCAGGCAGAACCCAACAGCAGCACCTCTGGCCACCCATAGGTACTGCTGACCAAGCATGACAGCAGCACCTCTGGCCACATTGAAGCACTGCAAGCTGAATATAACACAACAGCAGCACCTCTGGCAAACCAGACGCACTGCAGACCAAACATAACATCAATGGCAGTCCTGACAGTCAGCACATCAGTCTGAAAGAGGTCTCAGTCAGGTCACACCCAATATAGTCCTGTGTACAAAATATTGTGTGCAACCCAGCATATACATTAGGTATTAGTGTCATGTCCCCTGATGCAGCAATGTTTATATACCATGTACCTATCCTGAATATCTGATTTTACTCATTTGTGTATGCCTAATTCAGACCTGATGATTGGGCTGCTAACTTTCACTTTCAGAAAATGTGCCATTTACCACCCCCCAAATGCGGGCTTCCTGACAATCACATTGTGAATGGCCAGCGATCCAAAAAAGTAGCATGTGTAAGATGGGCCCTAAGCATGTGCAGTCAATCGATAGTCACCCGTCTTGCAAATTTGCAGCCATGTAATCAGGTCTGAATTAGGCTATTTGTGTGGTGCTGTGGAACCCTTGTGGCCTCATTTAATTAAAAGTTATAAAAAAGAATAAGATTCTAACAGATTTTACCAGTTAATGTGTTTATTTTAAGTAAATAAGGTGTTTAGAAAATGTGACAGCCAAGTTCCTCTCTCCCTACAGTTGATATAATGTAATTAATAACTCTATGAGAAATCAAGTGTGATAATTAAGTGTGGCTGTCTTAGAACACAGGACACCACCAAATGCCTCTTGCATCAACTTGAACGACATCACATTGCAGTATTAAAGCTCTGGGCCGAGATCCCAGTATAGCTGTAGCCAGCATGTCTTATGTTTAACTCAGCTTGAAACTACTCACTCACCCCACCTGCAGGGTTACAGTAACACTGTTTGTGTCCGGCTGGCAGTGACAAGGTTAATAAAGGAACCAGTTTGTGACGTGAGATAAAGGTTTAGGGGCCCATTTATCATTAATCACATTTACAATGCGATCTGGGCCGAATGTTACCGTCTACGAAAGGAACCTGTCCCTGCGGTCTGCTGAGCTGGATGCCGGGGGGGCTGCGCATGCGCAGTTAATGCTGACCCCCCGCCAACCCCACTGCCCGGCAGCAGTGCGATCAGTAGCCCATCTCAGAATGGCAATAGCCCAGGGATGCGAAGCGCTGCTGCCCGATGTTGATACATCTGGCAGCTTCGCATCCCCTATAGAAACCTATGGGGGATGCGGCTGACAGTGGTACAGGAGGGATCGCAGCAGGGATCGCAGATTCCTGCTGCAGTCCCCCTTTGGTACATTAGGGTGATACTTAATATTTGTGGCTAAGCTCTGAAGACGGGTGTTTTGGGGGATTTAGCCGCAAATATTGTTTGATAAATGCGCCCCTTAATCTACTATGTTTCTGCTTGACTTCAATAAAAACATTTCTGCGAAAAAATTAAGTATATACGGGTTGAGTATACCTTAACCGAAATGCTCGGAACCACGAGCATTCCGGATAAGGGAATTTTCCGGTTTTTGGAATTACATTTTTTTAGGCATACTTACCTGTCCCCTGGTGGTGCCCGGTGGTCCCTTGGCGTCCATGTTGTCCCCCCGGAGTCCACACCAGGCCTTCAGCACCGTCTCCAGCGGTCCTAGGAGTGCTTTGCGTGAGTTCCCAGGCGCACCGGTGACGTCATCGGCGCACTCGCACAAAGCACTCCTGGGACCGCTGGAGACGCTGGAGAGGATGCTGAAGGCCTGCCATGGACGCCAAGGGACTTGGTAAGTATAACAAAAAGGGTTAGGGGGGAAAAAACCCCACGGTTTTGGAATAATTTGGATACGGGATGCACGGATAGGGGATACTCAACCTGTAGTAATTTACAATCTCCTAAACCTCGTACACACTAGACGTCCCACACCACGGCATCAGCTGCACAAATTGAGCATACGCGTTGAACGATATTGGTAAATGATACCGTTTATTGACGTCACCGAGACCCACTGAACGTGCAGGTCATTGACTATATAACCAAAATTGACCCGCATTTGTTGTAAGAAACGGCCGCGGATTGTCGAATTCACTACTGTTTTTTTGACAATCTGCAGTCGTTTTTGCCAATCGATGGACTTTCCAACACTCAACAGCGGAACATTGAATTCAGACTGTTGAGTTTCTATCAGATCAACCGAAAACAGCACAGGATTCCTACTGTCGGAATCCCATATTGAATACCCCCCTCATAATATGAAGGGAATAGATGTTTATTTTTACTTAATAACAACGTCTGTGAGAAAACATATTTTGCACTGGCTCAATTACAGCTAATGTATATTGATTTTTATGACTCGGTGGCTCTTTTACAAATAATAACATTGAAATCTTTGCTATTACTCCTGATTACTTTGCCAACTGTTCTTAGAAATTTCAATACAAATTTGAGATTTTTACAATGATTTTAAGAAGGTTGGTTAAACCCCTAAAAAGGTCATAGAAATGATATATCCCTCTAGCTGTCAGATTTTCCTAATCAGGGTGCACACTGACGGAGAGGTGCAGCTCTGAGGATTGCAGTCTCCATACATGGAAACATTCAGTGGATGATCTCA
Organism: Crinia signifera; assembly: GCF_055691185.1. Lineage (NCBI taxonomy): Eukaryota > Metazoa > Chordata > Amphibia > Anura > Myobatrachidae > Crinia > Crinia signifera. The sequence goes on from NC_139217.1 coordinate 350,813,669, forward strand.
CACTCTGGCCAGCATTATACACAATGAACAAACACTGCCTATTGAATGCAATGTGAGGATGACATAATTATTTAGTGCAGTTCACTTGAAAGGAGACAGGAACCCACAGCTATTTGCATAGATATTTATTTTATACCCAATATCAGCAGAAAATCACCATTAGTTTCTCACCTCAGCAATGAAAATGTGTAAAACACCAAATGATCCTGAAAGCCTGGTATAATCTTGGGTGTGATACAAAATATCAATATTCAGAATGTTAATGTGGTTTGAATGTCTACATGTGAGACATTGACATTCTCAGGCTGCGATTCAAAGATTTTTTGGGGGGAAGACAAAAGTAATAAGCGCCCATTAAAGCAATTTAAGCGGGTTTAGCAATTCAACCGTTTTTAGCTGCACATAGGGGCTAATTCTGACTAAGGGGGTATTCAATGTGGGATTCCGACTGTCGGAAAGTCCCGACATAGGAATCCCGGGACGTTTTCGGTCAGCTCGCCTGCAAATCGACAGGCAGAATTCAATGTTCCACCTTTCGAGTGTCAAAAAGTGGGCGTGTCGGAAAAAACGGCCATGGATTGTCAAGGGACGGCCGTGAATTTGACAGTCCATGACCGTTTCTGACAAAACAGATCTGACTTGTTTTGAAGTCTGTTTGTCGAAATTTGCCTTCAAAGCTGTCAGAAACGGCTGCATTGAATAGGCAGCAGGTGCTATTTCCCCTATCGGAAATAGTGCCCGACATTGAATACCGCCCTTAAACAGTACACGCAAAGCGAAAAATTCCATCTGGGTGACTAAACACTTGCCACCTCAGGAGGTAGTGAGTAGATTTGCCGGCAGCGGCAGTGATTGCGCCTGAACAGCAGAATCATTTCATTGCAGCCACTTAGCACCATCTAGTGGCAGGCACATAAAAAACAATGGAATGGTCTGCATGGTCATAACTCACATTTTCAGGTTTCAGTCATCATGAAAGCACAGCGTTTTTAGGATATTTAAGTGCTAACCATATCCCGAAAGCTAAAATGGACCTTCGGCACCTTCAACATTTACAATGTAGATATGCCTATGTTAACATTTTCATTGACAACATTCAGAACATGATGACATTCTGAATATTGACATAATGACTGCATACCTCTTCATCGTGCTTCTCATTTATAACCTTGTGTTAATTTTATCTAGTAATTACTGAATGTTGCACATTTATACCAGATATTTTTCTATGTATAGCGTTTGCAAATACTTGAGTTCTTTCCAAACATAGAAGCATTGGCCATAGACATAACAGGGAAGACACCAGTGTTGTCAGGCCTTAATTTTTTAATTTTTAATTTGGCAATCATCAATTTTTACTAATACATTATTTCATACCTCCCAACTGTCCCGCTTTTCGTGGGACCATTCCGTTTTTTGGGGGATGGTACCGCATCCCACCTGGGACCGGCAGTGTCCTGCGGTGGTGGGGCAGTTGGGAGTCCCCTCTCCTTGAGTAGAGTAGTGGTGAATAGATGCTGTGTGCATGCGCACAGTGTCTATTCACAGGAGGCAGAGGGAGAAGAGGCATGGCCAGCAACTCTCACGGCACTGGCCACACCCCCATACCAGGGGCGGGCTGGGCCGGGGGGGCAGGGTGCCACATGCCCCCGCGGCCAGAATGTACTTGCTGGGGCTGGGCCGGCTGTGTGGATCTTGCACACCCCTGCAGCCGCAGCCTCAGCCACCGCCTCCTGGTCCAGCCGCACACACACACAGCCTTCCTGGCAGCCCGAATGTAAGGCGACGGCCCCTCCAAAATGGCCGCCGCCTTGGAGGAGACTGACATTAGAGATACTGCCATACCTCTAGTGTCTGTCATTGCAGCAAGCGCTACCCGGAAATGCGGATTCGGGTAGCGTCAGTGCGCTGTTTAAATGGAAACCCTTGCAAACAAGCATGTACCCTTGCTCCCCCCCTGCCAAAAAATATATCACTCCACCTGGCAACAAGCACTCCCCCTATGGAGTGCTACATGCCCCTTCCTCCAGCAATGAGCATGTAGCACTCCATAGCAACAAGCATCTAATTTCCCCTAGCAATGAGCGTGTAATGTCTCACCTGGCAATGAACATGGAAATCCCCCATGGCAACAAGAATGAAACCCCTGGCAAGAAGCATATATACACCTGACAATGAGCATGTAGGTAAGCAGCAGATATGTGGTATAATATGTAATAGGCATTATTATGTTCAATGAGCATTACGGTGTTGGCATTAGGTGTAATGGGCATTAAATTGTTGGCATTATGTGTAATGGGCATTACGGTGTTCAATTTGAGTTTAATGGGCATTACGGTGTTGGCATTATGTGTAATGGACATTACGGTATGGCATTATGTTTGATGGGCATTACTGTGTGTGACATTATGTTTGATGAACATTACGGTGTGTGGCTTTATGTGTAATGGGCATTACAGTGTAATTTTGTGCAACGCACCTTCGGCATGCACTGTCCCCATTTCTGGTGTATTCGGGCTCTGCACATGCGCAGACGGACTCCCGGGTCTCAGAGCCGGAGCTGCATCGCAAGGGACAGCTCTTATGTCAAGAGCTGTCCCTTGTGTTAATAATCGCATATGTTAGAGCATATGTAATTATTAAGAATGTGAAGCCCGGCGAAGGGGGGGGGTGATATATGTTACAGCATCCCGCCCGAAAACTTTTACTGGGATTCATTGAGATGCTGGTGTCAGCATCCTAACTGCCAGCAATTCATGGGCGCAGTATGCCATTCCGACAGTCGGGATCCTGACAGTTATTAATCTGACAGTCATTAGCCAAATGGCTGGACTCAGACAGCGCAACAAAGCCCCTTGCGGGCATGGTGGCTCGCTGTGCTCGCCACCTATTCTAATCTCCCTCTATGGGGGTCGAGGAGGACCCCCACGAGGGAGAATAGCCGACGGTCATCGGGAACCCGGCCGTCAGTGTTTTCACAGTCGGAATCCCGACGTCGGGTTAATGACTGTCACCCAGAATTCATATCCAACCTGTTACCAATCACAGATAAGATTTAGCGAGTCCATAGGTAACTATTTTCAAGTATAAATATTTATAAAGAGATCAGATTGATACATTGTATCAAACGTGTATTATTATTATTTTTCTTTAACAGTCCCAGATATTTGGCAACAACCGAAAACCATACCTCCCAACATGACCCTCTCCAGGAGGGACACATTGCTCTGTTTCTGGACTTCCCTCATAATGTATGATTGCCATCACCTGTTTCACACATGTTATTAATTGATTAGAAAGGTGCTTCAACACAGGTGCTGGCAATCATTAATTAAGGGAGAAGTCCAGAAACAGAGCAATGTGTCCCTCCTGTTATACACACACTCACACACTGAGTGACAGATGTAGCCAAATATATAAGAGATTATCCCCCCTCCCTAACTAATAATGTTTTATTCCTCTTAATCAGGGACAGACTGGGTAATTGTGGATAAAATAGGACCGGAATCAGGGCTCATGGGGCGGAGTCACAGGGTCTTGGCCTCATGACACGCCCCCTTTTCCCTGTCCCCCTCACACGGTCACTGTATAATGTTAAAACTGCTTTAAAGAGGAGAGCGGATGGAGGACCGGAGGGGCAGATGTACTAAGCCTGGTGAGGAGATAAAGTGGCTATAAACACAACAGCCAATCAACTCCTAACTGCCATTTTGCAAACATAGCTGATTGGCTGGTGCATGATCACTTCATCACTATTGCTGCATGTCACACTATGACATCACAATGCTCTGTCACTCAGAGAATCTCCCCTGTTGGGAAGTTGTTGTCGTCCAGAGAAGAAGCAGATTTTTCTCGCTCTCCTGTGATATCGGTTATAATCCGTGTTTCTCTGAAATTTTGAGGTTACCTGTAATTCAGGATAAGACATGGGCTGTCTATGCAGCAAGATGTGCGTCCCTGCACCGCGGAGGAAGGTCAGTGCGCTGGTATATTTATATATTGTGCTGTGCACATAGAGGATACTCCCTGTATGTAGTGTTAGGGGTACAGGAGCACACTCCTGTTAGCCCTGGTTAGCACTTGGGAGTGGGTAAAGGTGACCCTTGTGGTCCTGCTCATGTGGGTCTGATAGTAACAGTCACATATATCCACCTGCCAGTAGCTACCTCCTGCCCCTTCTCCTCCCGCCAGACTAACTGCCACTAACTGCCCCCTGGTGACCCTCATACCAGGGAAAGCGCATGATGTGACCGCTCCTGGACTTCCCTCTGACATCAGGATTGCTGTATGTAGCCAGGGAGTGACGGCTTTTCCCATTATATATATTTTCGGAATCTAGAAAAACTAAAATTTGTCTTTCTGTACAAACTCAGTTTGCAGTGGAAGATATGTTACATAGGAGCGTATTAAAACACGGATGAGACACCTAAAAAAATTCCAAATCAAAATTGGCAATTTCTTTAATAATTAAAAACCACATTTTTCCCTCTGAAACTCCGCTGCTTTGTCCATTTTATGGTTTGCTTTATTCTGTCTGCTGTACTGTATCTCATCAATGTGGTCTATGTTCCCCAAATGGACCTGTGATACTTATTCTGTCTGCTGTACTGTATCTCATCAATGTTGTCTATGTTCCCCAAATGGACCTGTGATACTTATTCTGTCTGCTGTACTGTATCTCATCAATGTTGTCTATGTTCCCCAAATGGACCTGTGATACTTATTCTGTCTGCTGTACTGTATCTCATCAATGTGGTCTATGTCACCCAAATGGACCTGTGATACTTATTCTGTCTGCTGTACTGTATCTCATCAATGTGGTCTATGTCCCCCAAATGGACCTGTGATACTTATTCTGTCTGCTGTATTGTATCTCATCAATGTGGTCTATGTCACCCAAAGGGACCTGTGATACTTATTCTGTCTGCTTTATTTTAGTAAAGCATTATACAAAATAACCCACAATTTTTGCTCTATGCTTATATGTATAATTCCGGTGTGAAAGCAGCACAGAGTATATCAGGAGACAGCATAACTCCAGAATGGCTGCAGCAATTTACACCAAACGTGGTACACATATGACTTACAATCTGGGAACAAACGCTGTGGCGGTAACACACCCCTAGCACCCCGATGGGTGAGGCAGCAGCAGAGAGTATTTCAGGACATGCATGCTATGTCAGTGAGGACAGGGCAGCAGGTGACAGGGGCAGTGACATGATGTGAGGAGGGGAATGGAGATAGCACAAACCCACACAGAGAGTTATATAGTCAGTGCACATGGTTTTGTTCATCTAAGAAATATTTTGTCAGAAAGAGTGAACTAGAATAAGGGCCTCAGTTCCTGCTGGAGCTTGCTGAAGGATTCAGTATGAAATCCCGGCGTTCGAAATCCCGACAAGGGGGGGACGTGGATCGCCCCCCCTTGCGGGCTCGCTGCGCTCGCCACGCTAATTTATTCTCCCTTCAGGGGTGTCGTGGACACCCACGGAGGGAGAAAGTGTCGGGATTTCGGCGGTCGGGATTCTGAACGCCGGGATCCCGACCGCCGGGATTTTAACTGCATCCCCTGCTGAAAAATAGCCCTGTATATAGTGGCAGTAGCAGGGTCCCCCAGCAGCACAGAGTATATCAGGAGATGCATAACGTGCTGTGCTCCAACGTAAATTACTGAACAACTATAGTTCTAATTTACCATCCTCATCCCGTAGATATATATAAACAATCATTGAGGCGGCACTCAGAGATGTATGAACAAGAGATAAACCAAAAGCCCATTAAATCCACGGTACTTGTGTAATATCACTGCGCCCAGCTACGCTTTGTTTTCAGCATAGGCTAAGCTACACTGTCGGCGTAGCCCAACGGCTGCCTAACGTAATGACCCCGCGGCAGCCCGGCTCTGTCCCTGGCATCCATGGCTCTGTCCCTGGCATCCATGGCAAGCCTAGTGAGCGCCTCTCACACAGCGCTGGTAACCGCCAGATCTCCTGCGCTGGCGGATGCCGGCACAGAGGGGATCATGCGGGCGCTGGCGGTGAAGTGATCAAATTGTCTGAGATGCTCCTGCGTGTCAGAAATTATTGTGGCAGGGTACGGCTTCAGGGAGAGCCTTCTTTTCAAACCTACACTATCCACGCCAGCCCGAAGCGTGGCGAGCAAAGTGAGTCCCGCAAAGGGATGTGTTACGCGCCCTCCTGACCTGTTCATACCCCCACTATCCACGTCGGCGTGGAGTTGATTCTATAAAGTGTGGCAAGCGCAGCGAGCCCCGCGGATAACTTTACATGTATTCCGCGTGCGCTCGCCACACTTTATAAAATCATCTCCACGCCGACGTGGATAGTGGGGGTATGAACAGGTCGGGGGGATGCGCAACGCGTCCCCTCGCCACGCTTCGGTCTGGCGTGGATAGTGGGGGTATGAACAGGTCAGGCATGGATAGTGGGGGTGTTTATGGAATACTTCTGACAGGGACGCTGACTACACTGGCCGTGGGAACGTTACACTACTTCTGACAGGGACGCTGACTACCCTAGCGGGAACACTACGCTGATTCTGACTGACTACGCTAACTACGTAAATCCACTTTTGGGTTATCTCTTGTTCATGTCGCTGAGTGCCTCCTCAACGTTACAGTATATATATATATATATACTAGGTGATTCATCGCGCCCTACGGGCGCTATTCACACCGGCGTAAGGGGCTGCACCCCCTTAATTTGTGAACGTTTGTATTGTGGTCACGACACAGGAAAACAGGAGGCTGGGTTGTGATAGGGGTGTGTGGGCATAAGGGGGACTAAAGAGGAGGGTGGGGGACACTGTGCAGCTTGTGCCAGTGGGTGAGGGTCCAGCGTGGCAGCACAGGAAGGTGGCACTGAGTCAGTGTCTCCTCCTACTGGGTGGGAGTTAGGGTGCATGAGAGCAGGAGGCTGAGTGGTAAAGCATGATAGGGGAATGTGAGCAACACAGGGTGAGCGGGTCCCCACTGGCGGAAGTTACGGGGCTAGAATCGCGGAAGGGGGGCGCGAATTGCGGGAGGAGGGGAGGTGTGTGTGTCCCGCGAATCGCGGGAGGGGGTCGCGGGGGTCCCACGAATCACGGGAGTGGTCCCGGGGGCCCGCGAATCGCGGGAGGTCGCGGGGGTCCCGCAAATTGTGGGAGGGGGGTCGCGGGGGTCCTGTGAATCGCGGGAGGGGGGTCGCAGAAGTCCGGGGGGGGGGGTGCGGGAGTAATGGTGGCTGTGGAGTAATGGTGGATGGTGGGCGTGTACTGTAGCCCTGGCTGGGCGGGGGGAGGTGATGCCATGGGGGTGGGGTGTTTAGAACGTTATACACATAGAACACTTTTCCCTGGGGGGGCGGGTACGTTAGATACACAGGGGATGAGTGACAGATATGGCTAAATATAAGAATATATATATATAATTAATATATATTAATTAGTTTCAATACTGCCAGCACTCACCAATACAAAGCAACTTGCTCCAGGTGCCAGAGATACGTATATATGGATCCAATCCCAACAGGGACAATAACGGCACTCAAGGAGACGACCAGCTTTACAAACAGGTGTATTTAGGAGGACGTTTCGGGGTATGAGCCCCTTCTTTAGCTCCAAACCTACAGCAATATACAATACATAAGTGCAGACATTTATACTTACAACAATCACCGCCTGACGCCCGAGACTCGCCATCCGCCTCCACTGTCAGAATCGGAAGTTGTCAGCGCCAGCTTCCGCCCGCTGACACGCACCCAGTTGCTAAGCAACAGTGAGCGTGCATCTCACGGTGCAGCAAGTTGCCCGCCCCACAACTCCAACTCTCCACATAGAGCCGATGCGCTCACCCCCGGCGCCAGTGACATACAATAACTGCAAATAACATGAGTAATTGGCACCATATGAAGTATGGCAGTCCAGTGCCGCTGCCCACCACAACATATACCATGACTACAGGTTTTACACCCTATCCTGCCTGCCATGATACACAATGCTAGTGGATTACCGGCACGACACACCACACCAATGGGCACTTTAATACTCATGAAAAAAACATACATACATGAATAAAAATACAAAAGACAGAAAAAACACGCATAAAGCAGAAGTTATAGAAAACATATGCCTAATTTAAATTAGAGACCAGCAATGTAACATAACATTACATCAAACTATTCCAGTTTAGTTTGTCATTCAGTTCATCGGGGCGCATAGTTTTTAATTTAAAGATGCATTTAGACTCCAGGACCAACAATTTCTTGGCCCTATCGCCGCCTCTCATAGACTCCTTAACGTGGTCTATGGCAAAATATTTAAGCATAGAGATGGTATGACCCTTTTCTTTGAAGTGGCGTGGCACCGGCCTGTCGATCTGCCTTCCTGACATGGAAAGACAGATATCAGATCGGTGCATTGCCATGCGGTCACAGAATGGCCGGGTAGTCTTGCCAATGTAGTATAGTCCACATGGACAAACAATTACATATACCACGTATGCAGTTTTACAAGTGAGAACAAATCGTATGTCAAACATCTGATCTGATCTTAGCGGGGTGCTAATTTACGAGACCGCTTGGTAAAAAACGATATAACGGGATTGGGTGTCCCTAGACCTGTTAATACCCATTTTAAACCCCCTGGGTGTTATAGCTGCCATTCGTGTGCTACGTGTAGACACATGGGGCGAAATGTAATAGGGTGCGATTTTTTAGACATGTGCGATTTTTGGTCAAAAAACGGCCGAAATCGCACATTTTCCGAAAATCGCACATTTAATAGGTTGAAAATCGCGGTAAAAAACGCACTTTTTAGCGCGAAATCGCACTTTTGAAAGTGGCGATTTTTAGTCACATTTCAAATCGCATCCAGATGTTTTCCCATTATAAAGTATACAACTCGCAAATGTAATAGGGTGCGATTTTTGGTAAATGTTACCAAAAAATCGCAAAAAAAATAGACCAGGTTCTGACAGGCGATCATTGAGATCTGTGAGATCATTGAGATCATTGAGATCTGTGCATGGTCCTGTTAATAAAAATGTGTAAAAGTGTTTTTATAAAAAAAAAAAACGGCGTGGGGTCCCCCCTCCTAAGCATAGCCAGCCCCGGGCTCATTGAGCCGGACCTGGTTCCAAAAATACAGGTGACAAAAAGCATAGGGGTCCCCCGTATTTCTGAAACCAGCACCGGGCTCCAACAGCCCGCGGTGTCATGCCACAGCCGGGGGATACTTTTTATACAAGGTCCCCCGGCCAAAACGTGAGCACCGTGGCTGGTCAGCCTTGGACAGGGTACCTGGAGGAGTGGGGACCCCCCCCAATAAAGGGGTCCCCCCCCCAGGCTTCACCCGTCCAGGGCTGAAGCCCGGGGCTGTCACCGGCGTCCGTGGCCAGTGAACACCGGCCTGATAGGGTTAAATCGATCATACGTTACATTGCTTTATACCGGAGAACTACAAGGGGAGTGAGAGCGCGATTGGCTGAGCTATGCGTCTCCATGGTGACGCATAGCTCAGCCAATCAGGACTGAGCTATGCGTCTCCATGGAGACGTATCGGCCAATCGCGCTCTTAGCCTCTGTAGCGCTGGAACAGCGCTACAGAGGTGCCACGACATGCTTAAATATTTTGCCATAGACCACGTTAAGGAGTCTATGAGAGGCGGCGATAGGGCCAAGAAATTGTTGGTCCTGGAGTCTAAATGCATCTTTAAATTAAAAACTATGCGCCCCGATGGACTGAATGACAAACTAAACTGGAATAGTTTGATGTTATGTTACATTGCTGGTCTCTAATTTACATTAGGCTTATGTTTTCTATAACTTCTGCTTTATGCGTGTTTTTTCTGTCTTTTGTATTTTTATTCATGTATGTATGTTTTTTTCATGAGTATTAAAGTGCCCATTGGTGTGGTGTGTCGTGCCGGTAATCCACTAGCATTGTGTATCATGGCAGGCAGGATAGGGTGTAAAACCTGTAGTCATGGTATATGTTGTGGTGGGCAGCGGCACTGGACTGCCATACTTCATATGGTGCCAATTACTCATGTTATTTGCAGTTATTGTATGTCACTGGCGCCGGGGGTGAGCGCATTGGCTCTATGTGGAGAGTTGGATTGGGGGGCGGGCAACTTGCTGCACCGTGAGATGAACGCTCACTGTTGCTTAGCAACTGGGTGCGTGTCAGCGGGCGGAAGCTGGCGCTGACAACTTCCGATTCAGACAGTGGAGGCGGATGGCGAGTCTCGGGCGTCAGGCGGTGATTGTTGTAAGTATAAATGTCTGCACTTATGTATTGTATATTGCTGTAGGTTTGGAGCTGAAGAAGGGGCTCATACCCCGAAACGTCCTCCTAAATACACCTGTTTGTAAAGCTGGTCGTCTCCTTGAGAGCCGTTATTGTCCCTATTGGGATTGGATATATATATATATATATATATATATACTGACCTTATTCGCATGTTAGCCTCTCCCCCCTCACCATAGACCCGCTACTTACTAATCGTGGTCCCGTGTGTGTGTGGGGGGGGAGGGGTTCTACGTAGTGGGTCCTCCCCCTTCATGCACTAGTGCTTACTCCAAGGCGTCCAGATGGCGTGGTCTCCCCAGAGGGTGTTATACTAACTATGGTTACAGATTACTGACAGTAGATGACATTTAGGTACAGTAAGAAAGCTGGAGGATCTTGCTCCATCCTTATATATTACTATAATCTTATTATAACTGTCAGCGTCGGTACTAATCGCTATAACAATACATTATAAGCCACAATGGCGGAGTTACAGCCGGTTCCCCTGCCCTGATCTATTCTATTGCTTCTATGGTAGAAAGTGACTGCACTGCTGAGAATTATATAGTCACAGCTCATGGTGTCTCTTCCTCTGCTCCTTATAGCCGGGCAAGTCTGCCAAGGTAAAGAGGCTCGTGGTCAGGCCCCCCAACGCTGTGCAGCCACCCACCACTAGTGTGACTCCACCTTTGCTGGACACATCTCCACCATCGCCAGTGGACTATGACCTGCGCAATACAGGTAAGCTTCCCCGGGTGTTATGTACGGGCTGGATGTGAGCTTCTCCAGGTGTTATGCACGGGCTGGATGTGAGCTTCCCCAGGTGTTATGTACGGGCCGGATGTGAGCTTCCTCAGGTGTTATGTACGGGCTGGATGTAAGCTTCCCCGGGTGTTATGTACGGACTGGATGTAAGCTTCCCCAGGTGTTATGTACAGGCTGGATGTAAGCTTCCCCATGTGTTATGTATGGGCTGGATGTGAGCTTCCCCGGATGTTATGTACGGGGCTGGCTGTAAGCTTCCCCAGGTGTTATGTACGGGCTGGATGTGAGCTTCCCTGGATGTTATGTACGGGCTGGATGTGAGCTTCCCTGGATGTTATGTACGGGCTGGATGTGAGCTTCCCTGGATGTTATGTACGGGCTGGATGTGAGCTTCCCTGGATGTTATGTAAGGGCTAGATGTGAGCTTCCCAGGTGTTATGTACGGGCTGAATGTGAGCTTCCCCAGGTGTTATGTACGGGCTGGATGTAAGCTTCCCCGGGTGTTATATACGGGCTGGATGTGAGCTTCCCCAGGTGTTATGTACGGGCTGGATGTAAGCTTCCCCGGGTGTTATGTACAGGCTGGATGTGTGCTTCCCCGGGTGTTATGTACGGGCTGGATGTGAGCTTCCCCGGGTGTTATGTACGGGCTGGATGTGAGCTTCCCCGGGTGTTATGTACAGGATGGATGTGAGCTTCCCCAGGTGTTAGGTATGGGCTGGATGTGAGCTTCCTTGGGTGTTATGTACGGGCCGGATGTGAGCTTCCCCAGGTGTTATGTACAGGAGGGATGTGAGCTTCCCCAGGTGTTATGTATGGGCTGGATGTTTGTAATACAAGTGTAACACAAGCTTACCCCTAAAGTGTGTATGGGGGGCGAGCAAGTCTGAGTCAGGCTCATAGACAGTACGGGGTACATTCGCTAGAATAACAAAAGGTGATGTTGCCCATAACAACCAATAAGACTCTGTATCATTTTCTAGATATCTCTACTGAGTCCTCAGACACCAGCAGCAGTGACTCTGATAGTGGCAGCAGTGACTCTGATATTAGCTGCAACTGCTCTAATGGAGAACTAACAGCAGAAGAAATAAAAGAAAGAGTTAACACCTACCTGCGCAATAAAGGTAAGCTTCAAAATGTGTTATGTACGGGCTGGATGTGAGCTTCCCCAGGTGTTATGTACAGGCTGGATGTAAGCTTCCCCGGGTGTTATGTACGGGCTGGATGTAAGCTTCCCTAGGTGTTATGTACAGGCTGGATGTGAGCTTCCCCAGGTGTTATGTACGAGCTGGATGTGAGCTTCCCCGGGTGTTATGTACGGGCTGGATGTGAGCTTCCCCGGGTGTTATGTACGGGCTGGATGGAAGCTTCCCCGGGTGTTATGTACGGGCTGGATGGAAGCTTCCCCGGGTGTTATGTACGGGCTGGATGTGAGCTTCCCCGGGTGTTATGTGCGGGCTGGATGTGAGCTCCCTGGGTGTTATGTACGGGCTGGATGGAAGCTCCCCGGGTGTTATGTACGGGCCGGATGTGAGCTTCCCCGGGTGTTATGTACGGGCTGGATGTGAGCTTCCCCGGGTGTTATGTACGGGCTGGATGTGAGCTTCCCCAGGTGTTATGTACAGGATGGATGTGAGCTTCCCCAGGTGTTATGTACGGGCTGGATGTGAGCTTCCCCAGGTGTTATGTACGGGCTGGATGTGAGCTTCCCCGGGTGTTATGTACGGGCTGGATGTGAGCTTCCCCGGGTGTTATGTACGGGCTGGATGTGAGCTTCCCCGGGTGTTATGTACAGGATGGATGTGAGCTTCCCCAGGTATTATGTATGGGCTGGATGTTTGTAATACAAGTGTAACACAAGCTTACCCCTAAAGTGTGTATGGGGGGCGAGCAAGTCTGAATCAGGCTCATAGACAGTACGGGGTACATTCGCTAGAATAACAAGAGGTAAAGTTGTCCATAACAACCAATAAGATTCTGTCTATAATTTTCTAGATATCTCTACTGAGTCCTCAGAAACCAGCAGCAGTGACTCTGATAGTGGCAGCAGTGACTCTAATATTAGCTGCAACTGCTCTATTGGAGAACTTACATCAGAAGAAATAAAAGAAAGAGTTAACATCTACCTGCGCAATAAAGGTAAGCTTCAACATGTGTTATGTACGGGCTGGATGTGAGCTTCCCCGGGTGTTATGTAGGGGCTGGATGTGAGCTTCCCCAGGTGTTATGTACGGGCTGGATGTGAGCTTCCCCAGGTGTTATGCACGGGCCGGATGTGAGCTTCCCCAGGTGTTATGTACGGGCTGGATGTGAGCTTCCCCGGGTGTTATGTACGGGCTGGATGTGAGCTTCCCCAGGTGTTATGTACAGGATGGATGTGAGCTTCCCCAGTTATGTACGGGCTGGATGTGAGCTTCCCCAGGTGTTATGTACGGGCTGGATGTTAGCTTCCCCAGGTGTTATGCACAAGCTGGATGTGAGCTTCCCCGGGTGTTATGTATAGGCTGGATGTGAGCTTCCCCGGGTGTTATGTACGGGCTAGATGTGAGCTTCCCTGGATGTTATGTACGGGCTGGATGTGAGCTTCCCTGGATGTTATGTAAGGGCTGGATGTGAGCTTCCCCAGGTGTTATGTACAGGCTGGATGTGAGCTTCCCCGGGTGTTATGTACGGGCTGGATGTGAGCTTCTCCAGGTGTTATGTACGGGCTGGATGTGAGCTTCCCCCGGTGTTATGTACGGGCTGGATCTGAGCTTCCCCAGGTGTTATGTACGGGCTGGATGTGAGCTTCCCTGAATGTTATGTAAGGGCTGGATGTGAGCTTCCCCGGGTGTTATGTACAGGCTGGATTTGAGCTTCCCCAGGTGTTATGTACGGGCTGGATGTGAGCTTCCCCGGGTGTTATGTACAGGATGGATGTGAGCTTCCCCAGTTGTTATGTACGGGCTGGATGTGAGCTTCCCCGGGTGTTATGTACGGGCTGGATGTGAGCTTCCCTGGGTGTTATGTACGGGCTGGATGTGAGCTTCCCCGGGTGTTATGTACGGGCTGGATGTGAGCTTCCCCAGGTGTTATGTACGGGCTGGATGTGAGCTTCCCTGGGTGTTATGTACGGGCCGGATGTGAGCTTCCCCAGGTATTATGTATGGGCTGGATGTTTGTAATACAAGTGTAACACAAGCTTACCCCTAAAGTGTGTATGGGGGGCGAGCAAGTCTGAATCAGGCTCATAGACAGTACGGGGTACATTCGCTAGAATAACAAGAGGTAAAGTTGTCCATAACAACCAATAAGATTCTGTCTATCATTTTCTAGATATCTCTACTGAGTCCTCAGAAACCAGCAGCAGTGACTCTGATAGTGGCAGCAGTGACTCTGATATTAGCTGCAACTGCTCTATTGGAGAACTTACAGCAGAAGAAATAAAAGAAAGAGTTAACATCTACCTGCGCAATAAAGGTAAACTTCAACATGTGTTATGTACGGGCTGGATGTGAGCTTCCCCAGGTGTTATGTACGGGCTGGATGTGAGCTTCCCCAGGTGTTATGTACGGGCTGGATGTTAGCTTCCCCAGGTGTTATGCACAAGCTGGATGTGAGCTTCCCCGGGTGTTATGTATAGGCTGGATGTGAGCTTCCCCGGGTGTTATGTACGGGCTAGATGTGAGCTTCCCTGGATGTTATGTAAGGGCTGGATGTGAGCTTCCCTGGATGTTATGTAAGGGCTGGATGTGAGCTTCCCCAGGTGTTATGTACAGGCTGGATGTGAGCTTCCCCAGGTGTTATGTACAAGCTGGATGTGAGCTTCCCCAGGTGTTATGTACAAGCTGGATGTGAGCTTCCCCAGGTGTTATGTACAAGCTGGATGTGAGCTTCCCCAGGTGTTATGTACGGGCTGGATGTGAGCTTCCCCAGGTGTTATGTACGGGCTGGATGTGAGCTTCTCCGGGTGTTATGTACGGGCTGGATGTGAGCTTCTCCGGGTGTTATGTACAGGCTGGATGTGAGCTTCCCCAGGTGTTATGTACGGGCTGGATGTGAGCTTCCCCAGGTGTTATGTACGGGCTGGATGTGAGCTTCTCCGGGTGTTATGTATGGGCTGGATGTGAGCTTCCCCGGGTGTTATGTAAGGGCTGGATGTGAGCTTCCCCAGGTGTTATGTACGGGCTGGATGTAAGCTTCCCCAGGTGTTGTGTACGGGTTGGATGTGAGCTTCCCCAGGTGTTATGTACGGTGCTCGATGTGAGCTTCCCCGGGTGTTATGTAGAGGATGGATGAGAGCTTCCCTGGGTGTTATGTACGGGCTGGATGTGAGTTTCCCTGGTTGTTATGTACGGGCTGGATGTGAGCTTTCCTGGGTGTTATGTACGGGCTGGATGTGAGCTTCCCCGGGTGTTCTGTACGGGCTGGATGTGAGCTTCCCCGGGTGTTATGTACGGGCTGGATGTGAGCTTCCCCGGGTGTTATGTATGGGCTGGATGTTTGTAATACAAGTGTAACACAAGCTTACCCCTAAAGTGTGTATGGGGGGCGAGCAAGTCTGAGTCAGGCTCATAGACAGTACGGGGTACATTCGCTAGAATAACAAGAGGTAAAGTTGTCCATAACAACCAATAAGATTCTGTCTATCATTTTCTAGATATCTCTACTGAGTCCTCAGAAACCAGCAGCAGTGACTCTGATAGTGGCAGCAGTGACTCTGATATTAGCTGCAACTGCTCTATTGGAGAAATTACAGCAGAAGAAATAAAAGTAAGTGTTAACATCTACCTGCGCAATAAAGGTAAGCTTCAACATGACTTATGTACGGGCTGGATGTGAGCTTCCCCAGGTGTTATGTACGGGCTGGATGTAAGCTTCCCCGGGTGTTATGTACGGGCTGGATGTTAGCTTCCCCAGGTGTTATGCACAAGCTGGATGTGAGCTTCCCCGGGTGTTATGTATAGGCTGGATGTGAGCTTCCCCGGGTGTTATGTACGGGCTAGATGTGAGCTTCCCTGGATGTTATGTAAGGGCTGGATGTTAGCTTCCCTGGATGTTATGTAAGGGCTGGATGTGAGCTTCCCCAGGTGTTATGTACAGGCTGGATGTGAGCTTCCCCAAGTGTTATGTACAAGCTGGATGTGAGCTTCCCCAGGTGTTATGTACAAGCTGGATGTGAGCTCCCCAGGTGTTATGTACAGGATGGATGTGAGCTTCCCCAGGTGTTATGTACGGGCTGGATGTGAGCTTCCCCAGGTGTTATGTACGGGCTGGATGTGAGCTTCTCCGGGTGTTATGTACGGGCTGGATGTGAGCTTCTCCGGGTGTTATGTACGGGCTGGATGTGAGCTTCCCCGGGTGTTATGTACCGGCTGGATGTGAGCTTCCCCATGTGTTATGTACGGGCTGGATGTGAGCTTCCCCAGGTGTTATGTACGGGCTGGATGTGAGCTTCCCCAGGTGTTATGTACGGGCTGGATGTGAGCTTCTCCGGGTGTTATGTATGGGCTGGATGTGAGCTTCCCCGGGTGTTATGTAAGGGCTGGATGTGAGCTTCCCCAGGTGTTATGTAAGGGCTGGATGTGAGCTTCCCCAGGTGTTATGTACGGGCTGGATGTAAGCTTCCCCAGGTGTTGTGTACGGGTTGGATGTGAGCTTCCCCAGTTATGTACGTGCTGGATGTAAGCTTCCCGGGGGGTGTTATGTAGGTGCTGGATGTAAGCTTCCCCAGGTGTTATGTACGGGCCGGATGTGAGCTTCCCCGGGTGTTATGTACGGGCCGGATGTGAGCTTCCCCGGGTGTTATGTACGGGCCGGATGTGAGCTTCCCCGGGTGTTATGTACGGGCCGGATGTGAGCTTCCCCGGGTGTTCTGTACGGGCTGGATGTGAGCTTCCCCGGGTGTTATGTACGGGCTGGATGTGAGCTTCCCCGGGTGTTCTGTACGGGCTGGATGTGAGCTTCCCTAGGTGATATGTACGGGCTGGATGTGAGCTTCCCCAGGTGTTATGTAGGGGCTGGATGTGAGCTTCCCCGGGTGTTATGTACGGGCTGGATGTGAGCTTCCCCGGGTGTTATGTACGGGCTGGATGTGAGCTTCCCCAGGTGTTGTGTACGGGTTGGATGTGAGCTTCCCCAGGTGTTATGTACGGTGCTCGATGTGAGCTTCCCCGGGTGTTATGTACGGGCTGGATGTGAGCTTCCCCGGGTGTTATGTACGGGCTGGATGTGAGCTTCCCCGGGTGTTATGTACGGGCTGGATGTGAGATTCCCCGGGTGTTATGTACGGGCTGGATGTTTGTAATACAAGTGCAACACAAGCTGACCCCTAAAGTATGTTTGGGGGGTGAGCAAGTCTGATAGACAGCACGGGGTACTCATAGACAGTACGGGGGTACATTTGCTACAATGAAAAGAGGTGATGTTGCCCATAACAACCAATACGATTCTGTCTCTCATTTTCTAGCTATGTATCCTGTTTCCTGTGTTGGCGGCAGCAGCGCCTTGTAGGATACCAGCAACTAATGATCAGTAGCGACTCCTCCCCTTAATTTACATACTGTGTACCATCTCTACGCTGCAGTGACCACCTATATTCTCAAGTGACCACCTATATGTTCCTCCAGTTACCACCAATACGCTCCTCCAGTTACCACCAATACGCTGCAGTGACCACCTATACATTCCTCCAGTTACCACCTATATGCATCTCCAGTTACCACCTATATGCATCTCCAGTTTCCACCTATATGCATCTCCAGTTTCCACCTATATGCATCTCCAGTTACCACCTATATGCATCTCCAGTTACCACCTATATGCATCTCCAGTTACCACCTATATGCATCTCCAGTTACCATCTATATGCATCTCCAGTTACCACCTATACGCTCCTCCAGTTACCACCTATACGCTCCTCCAGTTACCACCTATACGCTCCACCAGTTACCACCTATACGCTCCACCAGTTACCACCAATACGCTCCACCAGTTACCACCAATACGTTCCACCAGTTACCACCAATACGCTCTACCAGTTACCACCAATACGCTCTACCAGTTACCACCAATACGCTCTACCAGTTACCACCAATACGCTCCTCCAGTTACCACCAATACGCTCCTCCAGTTACCACCTATACGCTCCTCCAGTTACCATCTATATGCTCCTCCAGTTACCATCTATACGCTCCTCCAGTTACCACCTATACGCTCCACCAGTTACCAACTATACGCTTCACCAGTTACCACCTATACGCTCTACCAGTTACCACCAATACGCTCCTCCAGTTACCACCTATACGTATCTCCAGTTACCACCTATACGTATCTCCAGTGACCACCTATACGCTCCTCCAGTGACCACCTATGTGCTCCTCCAGTGACCACCTATGTGCTCCTCCAGTTACCAGCTATACGTTCCTCCAGTTACCATCTATACGCTCCTCCAGTTACCATCTATACGCTCCTCCAGTTACCACCTATGCGCTCCTACAGTTACCACCTATGCACTCCTCCAGTTACCATCTATATGTTCCTCCAGTTACCATCTATACGTTCCTCCAGTTACCACCTAAATGTATGTCCAGTTACCATCTATATGCTCCTCCAGTTACCACCTATATGTTCCTCCAGTTACCACCTATACGTTCCTCCAGTTACCACCTATATGTATGTCCAGTTACCATCTATACGCTCCTCCAGTTACTATCTCCACGTACCTCCAGGTACCACCTATACGTTCCTCCAGTCACCATCTCCACGTACCTCCAGTTACCATCTATACGCTCCTCCAGTTACCATTGACACGATCCAGTTACTACCTATATGCTCCATTACCACCATATCATACCCTGTATCCTCACACCCCGTACTATCATACCCTCACACCCCGTACCCTCATACCCCCATACCCTGTATCCTCATAGCCGCCATACCCTCATACCCCTGTACCCTCATACCCCTGTACCCTCATACCCCGTATCCTCATACCCCCGTACCATCATACCCCGTATCCTCATAGCCCCGTATCCTCATACACTGTATCCTCATAGCCCCGTACCGTCATACCCTGTATCCTCATACCCGCGTACCATCATACCCCCGTACCATCATACCCCTGTACCATCATACCCCTGTACCATCATACCCTGTACCATCATACCCTGTACCCTCATACCCCGTATCCTCATACCCTGTATCCTCACACCCCGTACTATCATACCCCCATACCCTCACACCCCGTATCCTCATAGCCCCCATACCTTCATACCTCTGTACCATCATACCCCGTATCCTCATACCTCGTATCCTCATACCCCCGTACCATCATACCCTGTATCCTCATACCCTGTATCCTCATACCCCGTATCCTCATACCCCCATACCAACTTATCCTGTATCCTCATACCCCCGTACCATCATACCCTGTATCCTCATACCACCGTACCATCATACCCTGTATCCTCATACCCCCGTACCATCATACCCTGTATCGTCATACCCTGTATCCTCATAGCCCCGTACCATCATACCCCCGTACCATCATACCCCCGTACCATCATACCCCTGTACCATCATACCCCTGTACCATCATACCCCTGTACCATCATACCCTGTACCATCATACCCTGTACCCTCATACCCCGTGTCCTCATACCCTGTATCCTCACACCCCGTACTATCATACCCCCATACCCTCACACCCCGTATCCTCATAGCCCCCATACCTTCATACCTCTGTACCATCATACCCCGTATCCTCATACCTCGTATCCTCATACCCCCGTACCATCATACCCTGTATCCTCATACCCTGTATCCTCATACCCCGTATCCTCATACCCCCATACCAACTTATCCTGTATCCTCATACCCCCGTACCATCATACCCTGTATCCTCATACCACCGTACCATCATACCCTGTATCCTCATACCCCCGTACCATCATACCCTGCATCGTCATACCCTGTATCCTCATAGCCCCGTACCATCATACCCCTGTATCCTCATACCCCCGTACCATTATACCCTGTATTGTCAAACATCCGTACCAACATACCCCGTACCATCATACCCCGTACCATCATACCCTGTATCATCATACCCCGTATCCTCATACCCCAGTACCATCATACCCTGTATCCTCATACCCCGTATCCTCATACCCTGTATCCTCACACCCCGTACTATCATACCCCCATACCCTCACACCCCATACTATCATACCCCCATACCCTCACACCCTGTATCCTCATAGCCCCCATACCTTCATACCCCCGTATCCTCATACCATCATACCCTGTATCCTCATACACCCGTACCAACTTATCCTGTATCCTCATACCCCTGTACCATCATACCCTGTATCCTCATACCCCGTATCCTCATACCCCGTATCCTCATACCCTGTATCCTCACACCCCGTACTATCATACCCCCATACCCTCACACCCCGTATCCTCATAGCCCCCATACCTTCATACCTCTGTACCATCATACCCCGTATCCTCATACCTCGTATCCTCATACCCCCGTACCATCATACCCTGTATCCTCATACCCTGTATCCTCATACCCCGTATCCTCATAACCCCATACCAACTTATCCTGTATCCTCATACCCCCGTACCATCATACCCTGTATCCTCATACCACCGTACCATCATACCCTGTATCCTCATACCCCCGTACCATCATACCCTGCATCGTCATACCCTGTATCCTCATAGCCCCGTACCATCATACCCCTGTATCCTCATACCCCCGTACCATTATACCCTGTATTGTCAAACATCCGTACCAACATACCCCGTACCATCATACCCCGTACCATCATACCCCGTATCATCATACCCTGTATCATCATACCCCGTATCCTCATACCCCAGTACCATCATACCCTGTATCCTCATACCCCGTATCCTCACACCCCGTACTATCATACCCCCATACCCTCACACCCCGTACTATCATACCCCCATACCCTCACACCCTGTATCCTCATAGCCCCCATACCTTCATACCCCCGTACCATCATACCCTGTATCCTCATACCCCCGTACCAACTTATCCTGTATCCTCATACCCCTGTACCATCATACCCTGTATCCTCATACCCCCGTACCATTATACCCTGTATCCTCATACCCCCGTACCATTATACCCTGTATCCTCATACCCCCGTACCATCATACCCTGTATCCTCATACCCCCGTACCATCATACCCTGTATCCTCATACCCCCGTACCATCATACCCTGTATCCTCATACCCCCGTACCATCATACCCTGTATCCTCATACCCCCGTACCATCATACCCTGTATCCTCATACCCCCGTACCATCATACCCCTGTATCCTCATACCCTGTATGCTCATATCCCCGTACCATCATACCCCGTATCCTCATACCCCGGTTCCATCATACCCTGTATCCTCATACCACCGTACCATCATACCCTTTATCCTCATACCACCGTACCATCAACGACCGTACCATCAACGACCTCTTCATTTCAAACAACTTCAACCTGCTGGCTATAACAGAAACATGGCTCTCACAATCAGACACAGCCTCCTCTGCAGCCCTGTCACACGGTGCTCTCCACTTCACACACACACCCAGGCCTGGTGACAGCAGAGGAGGTGGGGTTGGAATATTACTATCCCAATCCTTCACATACAAAGTTATACCACAGGTTCCATCACTCACATTCACATCATTTGAAGTACATTCCATCAGAACTTACACTCCTTTCTCGCTGCGTGTTGCAGCTATCTATCGCCCACCTGGGCAGCCAACACGATTTCTGGAAGATTTTTCTGCCTGGCTCCCTCACTTCCTTTCTGCTGACATCTCAACCATCATCATGGGTGACTTCAACATTGCTATTGATAGCCCAAAATCTGCTGCTCATGCCTCCAAACTACTCTCTCTAACCTCCTCTCTCGGCCTCTCCCAATGGACTGACTCCTCTACTCATCGGGATGGCCACTGTCTTGATCTGATATTCACTAAGCTGTGCTCAGTGTCGGAATTCACCAATTCTCCTTTCCCTCTCTCAGATCACAACCTTATCACCTGCATGCTGTCCTCTAGTACTTCTAACCCAAAAACACAGAAATCCTTTAATCCACCTCAAGCCCGCAGAAATATTAATGATATTAATTTTCAAGTACTTTCCTCCTCACTGCAACAACAGCTTGCTCCTATTTCTGCATTCACTACTCCTGAGATGGCGGTATCACACCTAAACCTAACCCTCAAAACAGCCCTGGATGAAGTGGCTCCAGTTACCCACCACACTCCACGTAGGCCTAGACGCCAACCGTGGCACTCTAAATTAACGAGACACCTACAAAATATCTCACGCAAAGCTGAGCGTAAATGGCGTAAATCTCACAGTCCAATGGATTTCTTTACATATAAGAATATCTACCAGTACTATAGTAATGCCCTGGAAACTTCCAAACAAACATATTTCCAAACTCTCATTTCTGCTCAAGCTTCTAACCCAAAACGACTTTTTAATACATTTAAATCCCTTCTCAACCCTCCCTCACCCAAGCCACCAACCACTATCCATGCACAAGATCTTGCCTCCTACTTCAGGGATAAGATTGACAAGATCAGAGATGAATTGGTATGCTCCAACTCAGTTGGTGATATGCTCAATTCCATACCTGAGCCCTCTGAAGCATTTGCTTCATTTGATCCCACAAATGAAGATGAAGTATCTGCACTTTTCTCTGCCTCCCACTCTACTACCTCTCCTCTTGACCCTATACCCTCGCAAATAAGTAAATCTCTGTCTCCTGTGCTCATTCCAATCTTAACTAAAATCTGTAACCTCTCTTTCTCTACTGGTGTCTTTCCTTCATTGTTCAAACAAGCAGTTATTACTCCGATTCTGAAAAAACAGAATTCGGATCCAAGCTCTCTCTCAAACTACCGTCCCATTTCTCAACTTCCATGCACCTCCAAACTACTTGAAAGACTTGCTTATACTCGCCTCACACACTTTCTTAACTCGCACAACTTAATGGACCCGCATCAGTCAGGCTTTCGTGCCCAACACTCCACAGAGACAGCACTGACTAAAGTTGTGAATGATCTGGTCACTGCTAAGTCTAAAGGCCACTACTCACTACTAATTCTTCTAGATCTCTCTGCTGCTTTTGACACTGTTGACCACACACTTCTCATACAAACACTACAATCCATAGGTCTTAAAGACACAGCCCTCTCTTGGTTCTCATCCTACCTCTCTAACCGCTCCTTTAGTGTTCGTTTCTCTGATTCTACCTCCTCTTCGCTACCTCTTTCAGTTGGAGTACCTCAGGGTTCAGTTTTAGGTCCCCTGCTTTTCTCAATCTATACCTCATCTCTTGGCAAACTAATCAGCTCCTTTGGATTTCAGTATCATCTGTATGCGGATGATACTCAGCTCTACCTATCCTCCCCGGACCTGTCGCCATCTGTATTGAAGCGTGTCTCTGAATGCCTTTCTGCTGTTTCATCCTGGATGTCATCTCGCCACCTCAAACTTAATATCTCAAAAACAGAATTAATTATATTTCCGCCAATAAATAGTAGTTACCAACCTGATATCTCTATCACTGTTGAGAAGATGACAATCACTCCTACCTCTCAAGCTCGCTGCCTAGGTGTTATCCTTGACTCAGAACTTTCCTTTGTACCCCACATTCAATCTGTCTCAAAATCATGCCACATGCACCTAAAAAACATATTTAAAATTCGCCCTTACCTTACACAAGACACTGCAAAAACTCTAATCCATGCTCTCATCATCTCACGCATTGATTATTGCAATAGTCTCCTTATTGGCCTTCCCCAATACAGACTCGCACCACTACAATCCATTATGAATGCAGCTGCAAGGCTAATCTTCCTAGCCAGACGTTCATCGTCTGCAAAGCTACTCTGTCAGTCACTTCATTGGTTACCTGTATTCTACCGTATTCAATACAAAATTCTTTTACTTACACACAAAGCCATAAACCAAACTACACCAACATACATATCCTCTCTTATCTCAAAATATCATCCAACACGACCTCTACGCTCCTCCCAAGATCTGCGTCTCTCATCCACACTCATTACCCGCTCCCATTCCCGACTGCAGGACTTTCTTCGGGCTGCACCCACTCTGTGGAATGCCCTCCCAAGCACAATAAGACTCTCCTCCAGTCTCCAAACCTATAAGCGTTCCCTGAAGACTCATCTCTTCAGGCAAGCTTATCAAATTCCAGAACCAGTCATAGAACCTTGCGTTCTGGTGGAATCGATGCAATAAAGAATACAGTATCTATCCTTATGTATCAATGCCTATTTCCCTATAGATTGTAAGCTTGCGAGCAGGGCCCTCCTACATTTTGACTGTCTGTAAATACCCTGTTTTGTTGTTTCACTGTCTGCTATTGTAAAGCGCAACGGAATATGCTGCGCTATATAAGAAACTGTTAATAAATAAATAAATAATAAATAATACCCTGCATTGTCAAACACCCGTACCATCATACCCCGTACCATCATACCCCCGTACCATCATACCCCCGTATCATCATACCCCCGTATCCTCATACCCCCGTACCATCATACCCCCGTACCATCATACCCCCTATATCCTCATACCCCGTACCATCATACCCTGTATCCTCATACCCTGTATCCTCATATCCCCGTACCATCATACCCCTGTATCCTCATACCCCTGTATCATCATACCCCGTATCCTCATACCCCTGTACCATCATACCCCTGTACCATCATACCCCGTATCCTCATACCCCGTACCATCATACCCCGTACCATCATACCCTGTATCCTCATACCCCTTACCATCATACCCTGTATCCTCATATCCCCGTACCATCATACCCTGTATCCTCATATCCCCGTACCATCATACCCTGTATCATCATACCCCCGTACCATCATACCCCCGTACCATCATACCCCCGTACCATCATACCCCTGTACCATCATACCCCGTACCATCATACCCCGTACCATCATACCCTGTATCCTCATACCCTGTATCCTCACACCCCGTATCCTCATAGCCCCCATACCTTCATACCCCTGTACCATCATACCCCGTATCCTCATACCCCGTATCCTCATACCCCCGTACCATCATACCCTGTATCCTCATACCCCCGTACCATCATACCCTGTATCCTCATTCCCCCGTACCATCATACCCTGTATCCTCATAGCTCCGTACCATCATACCCTGTATTGTCAAACACCCGTACCATCATACCCCCGTACCATCATACCCCCGTACCATCATACCCCCGTACCATCATACCCCCGTATCATCATACCCCCGTATCCTCATACCCCCGTACCATCAAACCCGGTACCATCATACCCCCGTACCATCATACCCCCGTACCCTCATACCCCCGTACCGTCATACCCCCGTACCATCATACCCCCGTATCATCATACCCCCGTATCATCATACCCCTGTATCCTCATATCCCTGTATCCTCATATCCCTGTACCATTTACCCTGTATCCTTATACCCCAGTACCATCATACCTTGTATCCTCATACCCCGGTTCCATCATACCCTCAGGTTTATTTTTATTTTTTTCAAATATATTTATTGGATTTTCTGTGGGCACAGAGGAGTAGGAACATATCAACATATCACAACAATGGCAATATGGTCATAAAGACAATATCAAATACAAGAAACAGACTTGGAAACAATTGACATGTGAACTACTACACTACTATGTAACTATGTATCTATAGGACATTGCTGTCATTCCGAGTGACCTGAAGCAGCATATACAGACTAATGATAATCAGATTGTATGGACACATATCCATATCCTGTAATCAACAATAAAAGAGGAGTATATCAATCATATATGCTTAGTCTTCTATTTCTTCCTCTGTATCCACAATCAAAAACCACATAGAACAAGGGTTAAGGTGTGTGACCGGACGACCTGCCCTTACGCTCTGGCTACGCCCTTCTGGTCCACAGATAGCGCTTCCTGGTCTCACGGGACCTGGCCAATATGGGATTCCCTGTTTCCATCAGTAACTGCCTGTTACTGACTGGCGTTGATTGGTTTTCCCACTGGTCACGGACCAGACCTCTGCTTCGGTAGCTGGCAGAGCGGAACTCAGAGACGCTGCATGCTTGTACCCAGTCAGCCGGAGATTGGAATTAGTGCAGTAATTCTGTTGGTCGCCAGATGAGAACGGTTGTCGAAAAGGTGATTATTTGCCAATAGCTCTTAAAAGACCTCTTCTCCTATCGCTAGTAGGGACAGCATACAGCAATGTTACAGCATTCAAGTCAGGTAGAAGTACAACTTTACCCAGGGCAGAAGCCCTCTTTATATGCTACTCCAATCCACATGAACAGAGGGGGTAAGCCCACCCTGTGGTCTTCAACCAATCAGCTTAAGTGCATGAGACGTGCATGCGCTGGACACATGCACATTCAGCATTGTCCTTATAGACAGAGGGGAGTGGTAACTCCTCTGAGCCACAGCCCACCTGGGAGGCCAGGTACCACCCAGGTGCCGGTTTGTCTGGCTAGGGGGAAGGTTTCCCTCCAAAACATACTTCCAGGAGCCTGCCAGGGGACCAGCTGAACACCGTTAGCCCAGACATGAGCTCCCGGGATGGGCAGCCCTGATCCCCTGCCCGCAGATGGAGAGCCCCATGGAGCTCCAGGGAACCACTCAGCTTGTTAGAAAGCTGATGTTCCCTGCTACCATCCCTACAGCTCCCAGCTTGGAGGCTGTCTGGGAAAGCATTCTGTTTTTGGGGTAAAGACTGGGGGGAACCCAGCAGCCCACACAGGATTCTGGATTCCCCTGGGATGCAGCAACCCCAGTAAGTGCACTTTTCCTTTAAAATACATTTAAAGCACAAGTGTTACATTGTACACACTGAGCCTGTGCACTGCACAGGCTCCAAAAGCCACACAACACATTTTAAATACATTGTACACTGTATACATTGTCTTACACAGGGCTTCATCCCCCTGCAACACTGCAGCATGGGACATGTAGAACCAGCTCAGTGCCTGCACATATCATTTTAGAATATGTGTTTTTACTTTGTCATTGTGCCTCAGTGCTGGGCTCCTTACTAACACCTTTACACAGGAACTACAGACACAAATCCTGATACCTGCTGTGCCATGTCATTCCCCAGCCATTAGCAAAAGGACTGTTTAGCATCTCATTTCCTCTTCACAAAGACGTCTAAATTCCTCCCTCCAGAAATGACGTCCATGAAGAGATTTAACAGGTAAGACAAATTTCATTTTCTTCTGCGGTAGATGTCAGGGGCCACAGGGATAGCAGTAGGACGCCCAACTAAGGGTGGGGATGTGCCTGGCCCGCAGCCACTACACTCTGGCCAAATACATCTGTGACTGGACTCCTGCCCTTATGCTCTGGCTACACCCTTCGGGTCCACAGATAGTGGTTCCTGGTCTCAAGGGACCTGGCCAATAGGGGATTCCCTTTTACCGTCAGCAACCGCCTGTTGCTAACTCCGCCCACTACACAATGGGCGGGGATATCGCTGCCACCACCAGACTCCTCCTACGTGGCGTCTGGAACCACGGATACTGACTCAGGCCCAACCGCTGGCACCTGAGTACTACCTGCTGTAGGGTGTGCGCTGACACGCTGCTGACACACGCACGACTGGGCTCACTTGGTTCCCCACTGATCACGGACCAGGCCTCTGCTTTGGTAGCTGGCAGGGCTGAGACTGGGAGGACGCTGGATACTGGTACCCAGAACAGCCGGAGAACGGAACTATTGCAATAATTCTGTTGGTCACAAGATGAAAGTAGTCGTCTCGAGGCAATAGATGGTTTATTTGCTCAAAGTAGAAGCTCTGAAAAGAGCCCTCTCCTAGGTCCCTAGGAGGTACAGCATACAAGTAATGTTACAGCATTCAGATCAGGCAGATTGTACCAAAACTTGGGCTCACAGGCTCTGTTTAAATAGACAGAAAACATACTGGCATTGTCAGATCCTTCCCATACATTTACGATTTGCATCTCAATGTGACATTTTACTTCCAGTGCATAACGAACCAAGATTACATACTACAAAGTCTAATTTCCTTAGACTATATGGCATGTATTCAATGCTCCTATGTCGCCGTAAAAAAACGGTGAGAGTGCATGTTTTTTGGAGAGTGGTGAACTTTTCTCTCCTATTTTGTGCTTCCCTCTATTCAGCTCTGTTGCTTCTCCAAAAATATTTTGCGAAGCTAACTCAGTTCACCCTGCACTTCTCACCATTTCTGTTCAATGGGGATTTTAGTGTCTCTCTCCAAAAGTGTATTCAATGCACAAATTGCGAGTCCTGCTGGTTTCTTTTTTTAGAGCAGTTCTCCATTTTTCCCTCGGCATCTTTTTTAGGTGAACTGTAGGGCTATCTTTGTTAAAGTTGTTATTTTTTTTGTTTTTTTATGGTTTATAAATTAAAAAAAATGTACTCTAATGTATTTATTGCAAGTGCCATAATGCTGTACTTCTATATTAATTTATTTGGAATTTAATAAGTTATTTTAATGGTATCCAATAAGAAATCAGTAATGCTCCTAGTTAGACCCCCCCCTAACATAAAACAGCATGCAGCAGGCAGGGAAGCTCAGGGAGACCCCACCTAACATAAAACCACAATTTAGGGGTGTATTAAAAAAAACTAAAACTAAACCAAAGCCCCCAAAAAGGCATTTAAAAACGCTAACAATTACAAAATAAATAAAATAAAAACCCAGGGCACTGAAAGGCCAAAGCACAACACAATAATAAGAATAAATGAGGACAAAATACACAGCACCAGTCTGCAGCCACAAACCCAATTAAAATTGTCACACAGCCATGTGTTGTAATAAAAACAATGCACAAAACACTAACCTTAAACCTGTTCAGAAGCCAAGATCCACAGATCCCCCGAACACGCTGCTCAAACACAAGTCAAGTCTGCACACCTCACGTGGAGAGCAGGAGAAACCTGATCTCTCCTGCTACAGCTCCCCCTATTCCCCTCGCATAATTAGGCAGAGTTCGCAAAAAGGGATGGTGAGCTGCAGAAGCGTTGAATAAGGAGACAGACAGAAAGGAGGAGATGATTAAAAGTGGTGAGTGCTTCAGCGAGGTCACGGTGACATGCAGGAGCGAACAGTGAGCCTGACTCGCAAAAAGCATTGAATACATATAACTTCCAGGAACGGGGGGGGGGGGGGGGAGATTATTTGATTTATCTCCTGGACATGATTACATAAAGAAACACAAATGTCTGCCCCGCGCGCCCCCCCCCCCCATGTCGACCTACCCCCAAAAGTCACTTTTCTTATAAGAAAAGTGACTTTTGGAAAATGGCTGCCCCCATACGAAAGACAGTTTTTTTAAACAGGTTTTCCTATGGGGCAGCCATTTTCTGAAAGACACTTTTTTTCATAAGTGCTTCCGACCATACTGAACTGCAGTGCCGGGATCCACAACGGAGGTACCGGCTGCACGGGGGGTAGGTCGACACGGGGGGGGGAGGGGTGTCGACACGTGCGCGGGGGGGGCGCGGGGCGGCTCCAGTGCTGTGAATATTTAATGAGCGCTCATTAAATATTCACTGCGCTGAATTTAGGACCCAGCTCATTGGCTGGGTCCTAAATACCGTTTCAGACACGATTTTGAGCCTAAAATACCAGTTCTGAAACTGGTAGGACCCTGCATTTTAACCGGTTAGAAAAAACGGTATTTTCTAACCGGTTAAGTGGTCCTGCACCTTTCAGACTGCACAGATTACCGTTTTAAAACGGTAAAAAAACGGCAATATACCGTTTACAAAGTGCGGTCTGAAAGGGGCATGAGTGACTGAGCCTCTGCAACTCCCTGAGTGTGCTGTGAGCCCTGCACTGTCTCCCTGTGCCTGCAATTCCACACTACTCATGAGCCCAGCCACTGACTAACTTTCTGGGCGAAATGTAATAGGGTGCGTTTTTTTAGACTAAAAAAAAATCGCACCAAATCGCACCTTTAAAAATCGCGTTTTTTGCCGCGAATTCGCATATGTAATGAGATGCGAATTAGCGGCAAAAAATGCGATTTGCCGCGATTTTTAGTCATGAAAATGTGCGCATTTTCAGTCATGAAAATGTGCGCATTTTCATAAATGCGATTTTGTGCTAAAAAAAAAAAGTAAAAAAAAAAATGGCGTGGGGTCCCCCCTCCTAAGCATAACCAGCCCCGGGCTCATTGAGCCGGACCTGGTTCCAAAAATACGGGGGAACAAAAAGCATAGGGGTCCCCCGTATTTCTGAAACCAGCCCCGGACTCTTGGACCGGTCCTGGTTCCAAAAATACGGGGGACAAAAAATCTGGGGGTCCCCCGTATTTTGAAACCAGCACCGGGCTCCAACAGCCCGCGGTGTCATGCCACAGCCGGGGGACACTTTTTATACAAGGTCCCCCGGCCAAAACATGAGCACCGTGGCTGGTCAGCCTTGGACGGGGTACCTGGAGGAGTGGGGACCCCCCCAATAAAGGGGTCCCCCCCCCCCAGGCTTCACCCGTCCAGGGCTGAAGCCCGGGGCTGTCACCGGCGTCCGTGGCCAGTGGACGCCGGCCTGATAGGGTTAAATCCATCATACATATCATTACATTGCTTTTTACCGGCGAACTACAAGTGCCAGCAGACCTCCCCCGCATGCTGGGACTTGGAGAACCACAAGTCCCAGCATGCAGGGCATTAATGGGCCCGCTGGGACTTGTAGTCCACCTGTAAAAAGAATGTTTATAAAAAACACACACACAGAGAAGTACAAGTTTAATACACACACACACCTCAATTTTACACCAGCGTTACTTACCATTCCTGGATCCAGCGCTGGTCTGGCTGCTTTACAGGCGGCTCCCCCCGCACTGACAGGCAGCGGGGAGAACCGCTTTCTCCGTTGCCTGTCACCGGCTTTCTCCGTAGCTTCTGTAGCTCTGTCCCAGTGCTACAGAGGCTGAGAGCGTGATTGGCTGAGCTACAGTATGCGTCTCCATGGAGACGCATAGCTCAGTCCTGATTGGCTGAGCTATGCGTCTCCATGGAGACGCATACTGTAGCTCAGCCAATCACGCTCTCAGCCTCTGTAGCACTGGGACAGAGCTACAGAAGCTACGGAGAAAGCCGGTGACAGGCAACGGAGAAAGCGGTTCTCCCCGCTGCCTGTCAGTGCGGGGGGAGCCGCCTGTAAAGCAGCCAGACCAGCGCTGGATCCAGGAATGGTAAGTAACGCTGGTGTAAAATTGAGGTGTGTGTGTGTATTAAACTTGTACTTCTCTGTGTGTGTGTTTTTTATAAACATTCTTTTTACAGGTGGACTACAAGTCCCAGCGGGCCCATTAATGCCCTGCATGCTGGGACTTGTGGTTCTCCAAGTCCCAGCATGCGGGGGAGGTCTGCTGGCACTTGTAGTTCGCCGGTAAAAAGCAATGTAATGATATGTATGATGGATTTAACCCTATCAGGCCGGCGTCCACTGGCCACGGACGCCGGTGACAGCCCCGGGCTTCAGCCCTGGACGGGTGAAGCCTGGGGGGGGGGGACCCCTTTATTGGGGGGGTCCCCACTCCTCCAGGTACCCCGTCCAAGGCTGACCAGCCACGGTGCTCATGTTTTGGCCGGGGGACCTTGTATAAAAAGTGTCCCCCGGCTGTGGCATGACACCGCGGGCTGTTGGAGCCCGGTGCTGGTTTCAAAATACGGGGGACCCCCAGATTTTTTGTCCCCCGTATTTTTGGAACCAGGACCGGTCCAAGAGTCCGGGGCTGGTTTCAGAAATACGGGGGACCCCTATGCTTTTTGTTCCCCCGTATTTTTGGAACCAGGTCCGGCTCAATGAGCCCGGGGCTGGTTATGCTTAGGAGGGGGGACCCCACGCCGTTTTTTTTTTTTATAAAAACACTTTTACACATTTTTATTAACAGAACCATGCACAGATCTCAATGATCTGTGCATGGTTCTGTCAAATTCGCCTGTCAGAACCTGGTCTATTTTTTTTTCGATTTTTGGTAACATTGACCAAAAATCGCACCCTATTACATTTGCGAGTTGTATACTTTATAATGGGAAAACATCTGGATGCGAATTGAAATGTGACTAAAAATCGCACTTCTAAAAGTGCGATTTCGCGGTAAAAAGTGCGATTTTTTACCGCGATTTTCAACCTATTAAATGTGCGATTTTCGGAAAATGTGCGATTTCGGCCGTTTTTGACCAAAAATCGCACATGTCTAAAAAATCGCACTCTATTACATTTCGCCCTCTGTCTGCCGGCACACAGCACACACTGAGGGACAGAGACTCTGCAAGTCCCTGAGTGTGCTGTGAGCCCTGCACTGTCTCCCTGTGCCTGTAATTCCATATGAGTCGTGACTCGAGAGCCCACTGTCTCAACACACTTTACTGAGCTGAGTCGTGCGGCTCAACTCATTCCAATGAATCGTACTGCCCATCTCTAATCGTGGCTAGGTCCACTTCAGTTTCTGGCGCACACATCATGTGATCAGACCATGTGACTGTTCTACTCTTACAGTCCTCCAGGCGGTAGCCGCGGATGATGAATGCCATGGTGGCATGGCAGGTGTTATGGAGTATTGTGTTATATTATTAGCCCAATCTGCTGTACATTCCTAATATTCGTTTGCAGATATATCTGTTAATACCAAATTATGGCGTATGGTTACCCTTTGTGTGCATGTTACCATAATGTTCATGTCCAGGTGTTTTAAGTTCACATATATAAAAAAACGTAATAAAAATTACTTAATTAAAAAAAAAAAAAAAATGTGTCAGTCAGTAATGAGTGCACCTGTGTACCTGAGAGGTGAGCTGGAAAACGTGAACTGTTGGTAGCTCTCGAGGACTGTAGTTGGTTACCCCTGACATAGGCAGTGGCCCTTGTGTTGCCCCCATATGTAGGTCTGCATCCATCCGTCTGCTTGTCCTGAAGAAATCCAAGGGGTACATGTGGAAGGAAATTATACTTACAAGGCTCCTCCGATGTAGATCCGTCCACTTTGTTCCAAGTAGCATCCAGGTAAGCAGAAATAATAAGCCAGACCGGGATGCGGTCATTTGGTCTACTGCATTATGGTCGACAGTCATTAGGTCGAATCCATTAGGTCGACATGCTAAAAGGTCGACATGACTCTAGGTCGACATGGGAAAAGGTCGACATGATTCTAGTTCGAAAGGTCATTAGTTCGACAGGTCATTAGTTCGACAAGGTCATTAGTTCGACATTGTTTATGTCGACATTCACAAGGTCGACATGGAGTTTTTCACTGTTTTTTTGAGCCAACATGTGCCGACAGGCGGTATTTCATGCCCTACCATCCACTAGGGCGTGGTGGGAGAATAAAATAGTGTGCCGAGCGTAGCGAGGCACCGTGCCCGACGCATCGCGAGCGCAGCGAGCGATGCGAGGGGATGCAGTGCACTTTAAACTGTGTCCATGTCGACTGTGTTGACATTCAGGTAAAAAACAGTGAAAAACCCCATGTCGACCTTGTGAATGTCGACATAGACAATGTCGAACTAATGACCTTGTCGAACTAATGACCTTTCGACCTAGAATCATGTCGACCTTTTCCCATGTCGACCTAGAGTCATGTCGACCTTTTAGCATGTCGACCTAATGGATTCGACCTAATGACTTTCGACCATAATGCAATAGACCAAATGATCCCAACCCGCCAGACCGTACTGTCAGGAGATGCTGCACGATGAGTTTGATTACATTGTGGGGCTCCTCCTCCTGAATACCGCTATTGTCCGCCTAGCATTACACCCCAGCATCTGCACCCCCCTCCCCTGCATTACACCCCAGCATCTGCACCCCCCTCACATGCACTACACCAAAACATCTGCACCCCCTCAAAACATCGTCAAAGAAGTGAATTTGCACAGAGCTAAATATTTGCCCCCTTTCACGCTGGCTGCAGTGGCTCAGAGTGACTGACGTGGAGGACGTGAGCAGCCCCTAGTGGCGCCGGTCGGCACAGCAGCAGCACTATGGGAAATGTAGTCTTGGTTTCACAGAGCTGAGACGCTGTAAGTGGGTGAGTGTACTACATAATGCGGTCAGAGGGCGGGCAATGCTAGAAGTTTGCGCTACTTATATTCAGCATATGAGAGTATGGCCAGCTACTGAATTATATATCGTTCTAGCCCAAATACGTCCGTGGGCAACGGAGTAACCACCACCCTGATATATGCCACCCCCTGTAACTGAGTGCTAGGTACATGAGTCCTGATTGGGGGGATGATGATCTGCACCGTATGGTGTCAGTCTGGTGCCGTCTGAAGCTGAAGAACAGGTGAATTGTAGAACCCTGGTGCAGAGGTCATAAATCCGGAGTGTCCCGTGTGCTGTATCCTCCTCTCTTTCCGCCATGATGATGACATAATATTGTGGCAGCCAGAGCAGAACACATCTAGCAGCTACTGTAATATGGGCAATTGTGTTGCTTCTTTAATTATTAATTAATTGTTTTGCACATCTAAATCATTTAACTTACTGTATTCCCCGGCCTGTGTGATTACTTCCCAAAATCGTATTTGAATAGCTGCATCACATCTGGCGATATGTCGGCACATAAGGGGACACAATACACTGATGCGGTGTCCATGTTATCTTATGTAAAAGTGTGGGACAAAAAAACGGAAAAAACTCACGTCGACCTTTTGACTGTGGACTTTCTCATTGTCGATCTAATGCTTGTGTCGACCTTCTGATCCTGTCAACCTTAGCCGTGTCTACCTAATTCAGGTGTCGTCCTAAGCCCTGTTGACTGTTGACCTAATGTATGTCGACCCTATGACCCATACCTGTATTTTGTATATAGTAGCAACTAATGATCCCCCTTATAAGATGGACCTCTGCTCATGCCCACTCTTAAGAGTTATTTACTAATAAAGTCCAATTGTGTGTTATTGGGTAGTGGATTTTGGCAATGACCTAAGGCCAGGGCAATAAGGTGCTGGGCCTTATTAAAGGTTCTATGTGCCCTAGGCCAGGGATGCCAAGAGAGCGGAGGGTACTAATTACCTGGGCCCAGGTCTGACAGAGAGGCCCAGTGGGGGCCCTGGTCCTCCGTCCGTTACCTGGAAACAGGAGCTGCAGTAACTCTTCTCAACCCAGCACATGCTGCTTTGTGCTGGGGTGCGGTGTTGCCACGGAAGCACTTAAAGTACTATTTTACTATTTTATTTTAAGGGTGCATGACCACGCCTCCCATGATTAGACCACACCCCCAGATAAATACTTGGGCCCGGTCAGGCTCTCTACTGCCCTGCCCTGGTAAAAATTTTGGGAGGTGGCCTAAGTGTGGGAGGTGCCCTCACCTCCCACACTTAGGCCACCTACCAAAATGTTTAGAGGAGGGTGAAAGAAAACTCTAAAAACTGTAATCTCAGCAGCAGCACACACCTACAGCATGTGCTGTGCTGATAGAAGGCTCAGCATGACCTCACGCTGTCAGTGAGACACTCATGCTGAGCCTGCTGTCAGAACAGCACATGCTGTAGAAGTGTGTGCTGCTGTTGCTACCCGCGAGGGACGGAGGGGGAAGGTAGGGGTCGGACCAGGGCCCTTGTGGGGCCCCTCTAGCAAGCCTGGGCCTGGGTAATTAGTACCTCCCCCCTCTCCGCTGCGCTGGCCCTAGGCTAATACACATGTAGCTCCCATTGTAATGTTGTTAAGCACAGGTGTATGACCGCTCAAGGACTCGTCATTAATACTGCCCATGTGCATGCAACAAAGATTTCTACTACTGGCATGTATGATCTAATGCTTGTAGTTTGTTAAGGAGACTTTGACTTTAGGCTACCCAGCTGGCACAGTAGCACAATGTAAAAAAAGTAATGGTTCCATCAGTAAGTTACATTGGCACAGTTATTTGGAAGTCACCTTAAGAACTTGATGTACTCAGTGCATTGGGATGGGTGATATCCATAGCGGCAGGTAGGGTGTGTACCTCTGGAAAACATTTCTAGCTGTGCGTGGGGAAATTTTGCCAGTAGGAGCTCGCGGTTCAGCTGCCAATTAGTTGCGCCACTCGTGGCTCCTGATTGGCTGACGTTCCGCTCTCTGCCTGGCTGTCACTGCTTTCAATTCTGCCCGGCTGGCAGTTGTCCTCGTTACTGCGAGCGGCAGCATTTCACTCCCAACATGACAACAAGCATTTTACTCCTGCTTGGCAACAAGCATGTAATCCCCCTTGGCAATGAGCATTTAACTCCCCAGTGGCAACAAGCATTTGAGTCCCCTGTGGCAATGAACATGTAATGCCCCTTGGCAATGAGCATGAAACCCCCTTGGCAATGAGCATGAAGCCCCTGGCATTGAGCATGTAACCCCTGGTATTGAGCATGTAGGTAAGCAACACTTATGTGGCATAATATGTAATAAGCATCATGATGTGTAGCATTATGTGTATTGGGCATCATGGTGTGTGGCACGGGACGCGGTCATCTATTAGAATGAACTTAGGTCTACAGTCATTAGGTCGACCCCACTAGGTCGACTGGCAGGAAGGTCGACCTGACTTAAGGTCGACATGGGCCAATGTCGACATGACTTAAGGTCGAATTTGTATAAAGGTCGACTGATCATAAGGTCGACATGGGGTTTTTTGAGCCGACATGTGCCGACAGGCGGTATTTCATGCCCTACCATCCACTAGGGCGTGGTGGAGGTTATTAAAGCTGTGGCGAGCGAAGCGAGGGTCCGATTCTCATTGCCAACTGTGTCCATGTCGACTGTGTCGACATTCGGATAAAAAAAAAACCAGTGAAAAACCCATGTCGACCTTATGACCAGTCGACCTTCCTCATGTCGACCTTTATGTAAATTCGACCTTAAGTCATGTCGACCTTGGCCCATGTCGAACTTAAATCAGGTCGACCTGCCAGTCGACCTAATGGGGCGACCTAATGACTGTAGACCTAAGTTCATTCTGACAGATGTACCGATTCCGTGTGGCACAATGTGCAATGGGAATCACGGTGTGAGGCACAATGTGTAATTGGCATTACGGTGTGTGGCCTTATGTATGCTTGACATAATATGTAATAGGCATTACAGCTTGTGGATTAATGTGTAACAGGTGTTACAACATGTGGTGTAATGGGCATTACGGTGTGTGGTATAATGTGTAATGGGCATTATGGTGTGTAGCATAATTGTAATATGCATTGATTTCAGCAGCCTGGCACTGTTTGGACTTGGGGGGTGACCTGTGCTGCCTACTGGGTCACTGTGAGGGCCTTCAGACAGTTAAGTGTGGGAGGACAGCAAACATTCCTGTAGTAATACAAGTCATTGTCGCACTCCCGCCCACACTGTCCATGAGGCACAGTAAAAAGCATTCGGTACTTGTTTCCTAGCACGGCCACACCGATTTGTATCGGGGTGATCGTGTCGGAAAAATCGCGTCGGTGCGACCGACGCGATGGACCCGATTTTTACATTGAATCAAATGTGAATAGGGCTCCTGGGACCCTATTTTACATTGGATTCAATGTAAAGTAGTCCCCAGACCCCAAAATTTACCCCCTCAACGGTACCCCACGATTGACACCAACCCGAAGCGTAGCGAGCGCAGTTAGCCCGCGAGGGGCGGCAGTACGCGTCCTCCGACCTTTTCATACCCCTACTATCCACGTCGGCGTGGAGTCGAGAATATAAAGTGTGGCGAGCGCAGCGAGCCACTGAGCCCGAAGCGTGGCGAGCGGACGCGTATAACTTTACAGGTATACGCGTCCGCTCGCCACGCTTCGGGCGCGCTACGCTCGCCACGCTTTGCATTCTCTACTCCAAGCCGACGTGGATAGTAGGGGTATGAAAAGGTCGGAGGACGCGCACCGCCGCCCCTCGCGGGCACGCTGCGCTCGCCACGCTTCGGGTTGGCGTCAATCGTGGGGTGACGCTCACAATGGGGTTGCTTCACTTTTTACCGATGACGGGGCCATATACAATGTGAAATGGGTCATATTGGCCCATTTCACATTGTTTGCTATGTAAAATGGACTTAATCAAGTCCATCTCATCTTGTGCCATTATAATGGCACAAGACCGACGCGATGCTCCCCATTTCAATGTTAAAAATATTTTAACATTGAAGCCTATGGCAAAATCGCGTCCATCGCGTCGGACGCGTCGCCGGCCATGTTAATGCACGCGACCGACGTGATGCTCCCGATTTTGCCTTTGACGGCAAAATGGACCTGATTTCAAAGGAAATCAGGTCCATCGCGTCCATCGTGTACCTTAACTTTAAGGTACACGATGGACAAGATTGTGGCCGTGCTAGGAAACAAGTACCAAGCATTCTTACACATGCAGCCTGTGTCTGACTGAGCGAGTGTCAGTGAGCAGAAGGTGACACAGAGTGCTGGGCATGGGGGAAGTGGCTTGTGGGAGCATCATCCCCCCCGCGAGAGTCCCTACTACAGGAGTAGTTGAACCTGGAACCACCCATTAGCATATTTCTAGATTTGCCAATGCATCCAATATATAGCGCATGCAATCCCATCCGAGCCTACCCGGCTCAGAAGAAATCCTGCAGATTGCTTCACCAGCATCGGACCTGCTGTCATTCACTTGCAATTTGGGCTCTTTTCCTGTGATTGATTGCTGCAATCACAGAAAAAGAGCCCAAATGGCAGGTAAGTCAGCCAGTGTATGGGGCCTTAACACACAAAACCACTTTAAGAGATTGCTTTGGTTAATTTGATATGTGACACTTGTATATTTGTGTGCAAGTAAGTCTGAATATGTATTCCAATCACAACGGAACTTGGTTTGAAAGAAATCCATGGGCACTGCAACCTATACAGATTCAGTATTAATCGCACTTGCCACAAATTAATGTTTGGTGCCACTTAGGGAAGCCAATCCCGGGGCATTTTT
The DNA here is from genome assembly GCF_055691185.1 of Crinia signifera. Classification (NCBI taxonomy): domain Eukaryota; kingdom Metazoa; phylum Chordata; class Amphibia; order Anura; family Myobatrachidae; genus Crinia; species Crinia signifera. The sequence goes on from NC_139217.1 coordinate 350,852,708, forward strand.
TCAATCCCGGGATTCGGGATTGAAAAATGCTCAATCCCGGGATTCCCGGGATCCCGGGATTGGCTTTCCTAATAAAAAACCGCCCTGGCCGCCCCGCATTTACTTACATTTGCAGGGGCGGCCGGCGGCCGGGTTGATGGGTGGGAGCCGGGATGCCGGGTGGGCAGCTTCATCCGGCCGGCGGCAGGGTGGGAGCCGGGATACCGGGTGGGCAGCTTCCTACTTCGGGAGCCGGGTTGCTGGGTCGGCTGGCTAGGCGGGCGGGCGACTTCATAATGCGGAGTTGCTTGCTTGCTAGGTGGGCTGGCTAGGTGGACGGGTGGCTTCATCTCTGCCTGCCTGCCTGCGCAGCGTGACCTCTCGTCACGCTGAGAGGTCACGCTGCACAGAGTTGCTCTGCCGGGTATGGGAGTATCCGGGCAGCGGCTGAGCGAGTGCTCAGACGCTGCCCGGCATTAGACTGCGCATGCGCAGTCAAATCCCGGGATTGGAAACTCCAATCCCGGGATTGAAATCCCGGTGTTTTGGGGGCCAAATCCCGGGATCCTGCCGATCCCGGGATTGGCCACCCTAGTGCCACTGCAGCAAATAGTGTGTGAGGACATATCTGTAGTTAGCAAGCTGTTTGTATTTCAATAATACTGTAGCTTTTATACTAGCCTGTTATATGTCATAGAAGTTAATGGTATGGTACCATGATGTGGTTTATATGTTCTTGGGTCTCATTGTCTAAAATACCAGTCACCTACTACTGTTGTTCAGTATTTCACCAATTCATCTTGCCATGGTGCCACAGCCTAACAACAGTTGTGTTTCTCTTGCAGATGTGGAACCACTGTATTCATACACCGCACATTTAAGTGATGTGGAGCTTTCATTTTAAATGCTCCCGCCAATTTCAGAAACAGAGCATTGTGTTTATCAAGCACAAGTCTCACCTCAGCTTGCCAGAATATGTGCCAGCATGCCCAAGTGCTGATCCAGTTGATGTGGAGAGACTCCATGATTTTGTACTGCGCTCCCAGCGACTGTTTGTCATGACAGGTGCTGGAATCTCTACAGAATCAGGAATCCCTGACTATCGCTCAGAAGGTGTGGGACTGTATGCAAGGACTGAACGGAGACCCATTCAGCATGCAGAGTTCATCAAGAGTCAGTCTGCTCGCAGACGTTACTGGGCTCGGAACTTTGTAGGGTGGCCACAGTTCTCTTCACATAAGCCAAATGTGTCCCACGTTGCTCTGTATAACTTGGAAAATTCTGGGAAACTTCATTGGCTAGTGACCCAGAATGTAGATGCTTTACATGCTAAGGCTGGACAGCGCCGCATGACTGAGTTGCATGGTAGCACTCACAGGTAAGGAAGCTAGGTTTCCCCCTCTCACTTCAGGATAATTTGCTGTTTACTCCTCAATATGTGTTTTAAATTCCCTTTAGAACAGACTCTATGATACAGATGTTTCCTCATGCGCGGTGGCTTTGTCATGCCATAGCAGGTTCTAGGTGTCTAGGCCACACCAGGCGTCTTTCTCACTAAAAAAGGCCATCTTATTCACATTAATAAAGCGACTGGAAGCGGAATGAAACCTCTTTGCTAGATTGCACTGATGAGTTTAATGTGCGACATTTGTGTGTGACAAAGTCTGGAACCTGTGTACGAAGTGTTGCCATGCAGCTGCTACGTCTTTTCCTCACGCCCAGTCCCATTGTGATTCAAGTGTTTCATTCATGTGTAGTTAAACTTTCCCCCTCAGCATCTGAGGGACTTAGTCGCTAGGTCGACATACATTAGGCATTAGGTCGACCACTAAAGGTCGACAGAGCATAAGCCGACACATGATATAGGTCGACGTGGCTAAGGTCAACAGGGTCGTAATATCAACACAAGCATTAGGTCGACAGTCAAGAGGTTGACATGAGTATTTTATACCCTACCATCCACTAGGGCGTGGAGGGAGACTATGATAGCGCCCAAATCATGGCGAGCGCAGGGGTACACTGAGAGAGTGTCCATGTCGACTTACGTTGAAATTGGTGACTTTCCATCATCGACCTTCCGACCCTGTAGACCTTAACAATGTTGACCTATTTTATGTGTCTACCTAAGCCCTGTTGAGCTTTAGTGGTCGACGTAATGTATGTCGACCTTCATACTGTCAGACCGATGACCCATTCCCGCATCTGAGTGGTGTTTTGTTGCATATGCAATTAATATAAGATGCTAAATAAAAGAACATGATGGTGTACTACACCTCCTTGGTGCATGGTGCATCAGGACACAGCTCTATCATAAGCCCTGTACACACACACATCGATTTGCTTTTGATTCGATGTTAGATTGGATTTTCTATTAAATCTCTCCATTAGATCTTTCCATTCGATTTGGCATTAGTTCTGTACTTTTCAATATCGAATTCGATGTACATTCATGGTTCTCCGATGTCGGAATCCCGACTGCTCCCTCGTGGGGGTCCACGACCCCCATAGAGGGAGAATAAAATAGGTGAGCCCGCAAGGGGCTTCATTGCGCTCCCCCCGCTGTGCAGTCGGGTATCTGATGTCTGAGTAATGACTCTCTGAATCCCGACTGTCGGTGAAATATACCACACCTAGAAGAATGAGCTTGTTGTAGTACACTCCCATCAAAGCCGGCTACAGTTTCCTCAAAGACAGTTTTGACAATGTCAGGGACGATCCATCAGATGACACCAGAACATAACTCTTCAGATATGATGCTAAACACTATGCCTTATGCCAGGGGTGGCTTAACCCTTCTAGTGCCAAGTGTGAATTGGTGTGAAAATTGCCAAGGAAACGTTTTTATTCATCATAATGATTTGTAATGGTTACCTTATGTAGGAAATATAGGGGGTGATTCAGGTTCACTCACAAAGCACATTTGGTTTGCTAATGGACAAAACCATGTGCACTACAGGTGGGGCAGATGTAACATGTGCAGAGAGAGTTCGATTTGGGTGAGTTATTGCGTTTCTGTGCAGAGTAAATACAGACTGCTTTATTCTTACACTGCAATATAGAGATCAGTTTGAAGAACAAATCCCACCCAACTCTAACTCTCTCTGCACATGTTACATCTGCCCCACCTGCAGTGCACATGGTTTTGTCTATTAGCAAACCAAATGTGCTTTGCGAGTGAACCTGAATCAGGCCCCTAATCTTTTTTTACACAACATTTTTTTGTGTGAATTTTTATAACAAATGTGAGAGACGTTGGCATTTTAGCGGATATTTTGCACATTTATAGATTGAAGAAGATAGAAGTAACTGTAAATAAATAAATAAATCTCTCAAAGATGTTGGCACGCAAAGGGTTAAGAAAGGAGGAGGCCCATGTTCAGTCACTGTGCAGGCCACCTCCTCTTTCAACAGATGTCTCAGGTGAATGGTTTGTCTTTTGCAAATGCAGAGATCTCCTGGAAATTGGTTGCCACTCTTATGGATGATTTTAAGGTGCCCATACACATTACAATTATTGTATACAATATTGTATACAATATCGCATTTCATTGCATCTCGGTTTTGCGATGAGATCTAGTACAAAAAGTATGTGCTGCACATACTTTGTACTAGATCTCATCTCATCATAAAACCAAGATGCGATGAGATACGATATTGTATACAATAATTGCAACGTGTATGGACACCTTTAGTATAGTATAAGGGTGTGCTTCATGATCCTCCTGGTCCCAGGGCTTATGTGCATAGCAAACATGCTTTTATTATAGAACGCCGTTGCTTGGTGCACAACGAACACTGTAAATACACAATCCCGTCAGGAAGCATGGTGGGGGCAAAATATATTATGGGGAAGCATATGTGCAACAGGAACCGGAAAACTCATAACAGATGGCAAAATGGATGGAGCAAAATACAAAGAAGTCTTGGAGGAAGCTGCAGGCTATTAGAGTGCTTGGACTTGGAAGATGATTTGTTTTCCAACATCTATATAACCCATAGGATACACTAAAAAAAGTATTTGACATTTTTGAGTGAAGTGTTATACAATGCAATAACTTTTTTCATATTTTTTGTTTGTTCCTAATTTATTTGGACAAATGGTTGAATTTTTTTATTTTTTATTATTGAATACTTCAGGGAAGATTGACTCAGATGGGAGTTCTATTTCACATGGAATGTTGCTATAGGCAACCAACCAGTATCTACTTATTTATATGACACCTTCTAGAAGATAATAGATAGTATCTGAATGGTTGCCCATAGCAATAGCCCATCTAAAGTAGAACTCCCATCTTAGTGTTGATCAGTAGGAATAAATCCCCTTTATGTTGTAACAGCCTTTTTATAGGCAAGGAATGTGGTCATCATCCAATCATGTTAGCTTTCTTTCGGATTTGGCCAAACATGTTTATGTTCTTGAGTGGCCAATCTGAGCACAGTCCAACCGATAGTGGGGCCATATGAGGCCAGATCATCATATCTGTGATCAGATTTAGATTTATTTATCAAAGCTAAGCTTATTATGACTGTATCTGTATCCCTAGGGTGATATGTCTTGGCTGTCAGACAGTGATTAACAGATCCGAGCTTCAAGAAAAGTTCCTAGCTCTCAATCCAATTTGGAATGAGCATGCACATGGTGTGGCACCAGATGGCGATGTTTTTCTGACAGACGAGCAAGTCTCCAATTTTCAGGTTCCAGCTTGTGATAAGTGTGGGGGTATCTTAAAGCCACAGGTGACTTTCTTTGGCGATGCAGTAAACCGAGAATTGGTGTACTCTCTGTATGAGTGTCTAAGCCAAGCTGATGCAATGCTTATTATTGGGTCCTCGCTGCAGGTAAGCAACCTTATTTTATGTGTTCCTATTTCATATTAACATGACATTACATGCATACTATCTTCATTGTGATGTACACCTAAGCAGAGTTAAAATATGGCCACTGGTTTTGACAAAGTACCGCTGGATGTTCTTTAGAAAAGATAGCTTTTAATCATACATGCCTACCTGACCCTCTCCATGCCTACCTGACCCTCTCCTGGACTTCCCTGGTAATGTATGATTGCCATCACCTGTGGTGAGCCAGGTAATTGATAAGAAAGGTGTTTCACCACAGGTGATGGCAATCATACATTACCAGGGAAGTCCAGGAACAGAGCATTTTCTACCTCATGGAGAGGGTCGGGTAGGCAGGTATGCTTTTAATGCAGTAGAGGGGGAATCTCATGGATTAGTTAAACAATGCTGTCCTGTATCATACTCTCCAACATGGCCCATTCCATTAGGTACAAATGCTAATGCACCTGGACTTCCTGCTTAATGTATGATTGCCATCACCTGTTTTGAACTATTTACATACCTCCCAACATGACCCTCTCCAGGAGGGACACAATACTCTGTTTCTGGATTTCCCTGTTAATTTATTATTGCCATCACCTGCTTTGAAGAGGTTAAATGATAAAAAAAAGGTGTTTCAGCACAGGTGATGGCAATCATAAATTAAGAGGAAAGTCCGGGAATAGAGCATTCGGTCCCTACTGGAGAGGGTCATGTTGGGAGGTATGTATTTAATTGATGAGAAGGGTGTTTCAGTGATGGCAGTCCAGTAGCAGAGCATTTGTACCTAATGGAATGGGCAATGTTGAAGGGTATGCTTTGTATAAGTTGGGGAGACACACCACACTCCATGTCAATATGCTTGTTTTCAAACCCATTGTCATTCTAACTGCGCCATTGCACCGGCCCTATAGCTTGTAAAAGAAAGAGATCCATCTAAAACCATTGCATCTCTGCATACATCCAACTGAGCACAGCATGCAGTTCTGGCTATGTACTTTCATTAAACGTAGCCAACATGCATAAAGGTGAGAGGGCGGCCTGCTGTGCTCCTGCTAGACCGTCCCAATTATCCCTCCTCTTGAAATCATACTCTGAGACAAGTTTTGGGATTAAATCATTGGCCACAGTTTTATTCACAATCCTTAACCAACGTTTTGCAGGGTGAGGACAGAGAGCGGTGGGCAAGGTGCAAGAGCCTATCAATGCCGATCATTGATTCGCGCTGGGGCGTGCCACATACCTACGCGGTAGGCCCTCGGCAACGCCCCCTCCCGTTCCTGGGAGCCAGCCCCTGCAGATCACTCTCGCCTGGCGCGCAGCCGATGGCCCGCCGTCGAAAGCTGGAGCCTGGCGTGCGGCCCCCACGCCGAGGGTGAATCTGCCACCTCAGCTGGTTCCCCTCCTCCGCCTGCCTTGCGCACCGCCTCTTCCCGCCACTGAGGTTTCCGGGTATTGCCCGGGCACCGAAAAACCCCCACCCTGCACAAACGCCCTTCCCTCACACTCCCTGCGCTTCCCGGAGTGCGTTGGTAACCAGTCGATGCCAATGCCTGACAAATGCCCTCCATCCACCTCATACATGCCCTTGATCGTCGGGTTGATATCTGCATGTTGGATAACCCCCCTTCACACGCTTGGCTACTGACACCTTTACCTTCTTCCTGGTCCTTCCAATGGCTCCTCCTTTCTTTGCCTCGCGCCATACCATCCTGTGGATGCTGCTGGACGACAGTACCCTAACCCTAAGTTGGTGCTGACCGTTCTTACCAGGTCAAGGGATCTGGCATCCCCTAACTCATTACCTCCCCGATGACCAACTATCGTGTCCGGCGTGCAGGCCATCCCCTTGCCCAGTTGCAATGCCTCCCTGGGCCCGTTCCACCTCATCCCCCTCTGCCAGAACCAAAACATTCGTCCTTCGCTCCTTGGCAGCCCTAGCTGCCTGCCGTAAGGCCTGGCCGCAGCCCTGACTTCGGCCCGGTGAACGTAGGAGTGGCCGACAATCCATATTTGTTTTAGGTTTGCATTCCCTGCGGAGGGGGAAGAGTTAATTAGCTGTCAGCTTGTTGGCGACCAGCTTGGCATAAATCTTATAACGATCCGATTTGCACCTGCCCGGCGCTCTGCTCCCAGCACCTGCGCAGCCTTCACTAGCCACGGAAGTGGCCGCCCCAATCCTCAATGAATGGGAGCTAAACCTACCTGTCGGCCACCGCCTGCCGCTACGCCCTTCTTCAGGATAGCTGAAAACTGGTATTTGGTTAGCGGTGACCCGTTCTGCATGCGCAAGGAAATTCCCCTTGCTCGCTGTCCTCATACCTACAAAGGCCCTAACCACTGCCACCAGGCACGTTGCCGGGTCCGCGTGACGGTTAAGCTGGACCCATTTACCCTTGCCCTCCTGATCCGTCTTTGACTTGTGAATCTTGCACAGCGCCGCCTGCTCAGTTACTGCCACATTTCTATGCTGCGGGCCCTCTCCTGTTGACAACCTCGTTCCCGCCACTACTAAAAGCCATTGCGAATGCTTCCCTCTGGCCCTGGCAGACAGTTGTAATCTGGTCCCACAAAATCCACAACCTTTCTATTGTGATGGGTTGCCTTGCATCCGGCCTCTTCGCCTCCATTCTGGCCCAGACCCTCCTGGTCATATGCACTGCGAATGACTTCGCCCTGTCGACCCTGCCACTGAGCTTGTCGAAACAAGATGCCTGCCAGCAAGGCGCCTAGCCGGGATTTTAAGGCTTGCTCCTGCCTGAGCTTGGCCAAGAAAGCCAACAGCTGCTGCTGCGCGCTGAGTCTCTCGGCACCTACCGTAACCTGGCAATCCTTCCAGCAATTCCATGCCACCTTGTATGCTTCCCAAGTCCTTGGTGCCGGTGACCACTCCGCCTGGCTAGCTAACTCGGCTTGCCTATCTGCCAGAGGCATGAAGGGCATGTTAGACCTGCTCTGACAGCTTCCCCGTTCTGCCGCGACAGCGTGTCCGCTATCACGCTCTTTCCCCTGGCACATGCTTTTCCCTGAATGTAATATTGTGGTGACAGCGTGTCCGCTATCACGTTCTTTTCCCCTGGCACATGCTTTGCCCTGAATGTAATGTGGCGCAGGCATTTCACAACCAATCTCCTAACCCGCCTGACTACTGGTGATGATGACGCCCGCTGGCTGTTTACTGCCTGCACTACCCCCAGGTAGCCGCACCATAATTGAATTTGCCTGTTGGCCAGCCTCTCTCCCCAGATTGTCACTGCTACCAGTACTGGGAATAGCCCCAGAGCTGCAAGGTTCCTGGTGAGACCTGCTTCCCCCCGCGTTGGTGGCCGCCACTGGGCACACCATTCTCCCTGCCAGTATGCCCCAAAGCCTGTGGCTCATGCGGCATCCGTAAATAAATGCATTGCGCGATTGGGCCGCATAGGCTCTGGCCACATATGCACCCTGTTTAGGCATTGGAGGAATTCCTCCCATACTAGCAAATCTCTGCACTTCCTTGTTGATGTGCAGAAAGTGATTTTTCCTTGCTATGCCCACAGCGGGCTTGCTCCCGCTGTTGCTTAAATATCCTGCCCATCGGGATCAACCTGCAAGCAAAATTGATGCTTCCCAACAATGATTGGAGCTGCCCCGGTGCAACCGTTCTTGCTCCGGCACAATACCTGACCCCTCTAACCAGCTTTCCCACTTCTGGCAATCTGCACTCCTGCTTGGCCAAATCAATCTCTATCTCCACGTAAGACAGAACTGCTTTGGGCCCTTGCGTTTTCCTGGAGCAATGGGCACGCTGAATTCCTTCAGCATTCCCTCCGCAAGAGGTTGCACTATGGCGAGATGGGTGGCCCTGCCACCACGCAATCGTCCAGGTAGTGCGCAATTGCCGCTGACCCGGTTCTCTCTTTCCAGCACCACTGCTTCAAATATGCGCAAGATATAGCGCATCCCCTCAGAAGACATTTGTCTATAAGATGTACCCATCAAAACTTAGCCCCTGTGACAAAAAACTCTCGGGGCGCAGGGGCAGCAGCCTAATGGCTGACTCCATGTCAAACCTTGTCATAAGCGCCCCCCCTGCCTTGCGCTCGGACTATCCTGACGGGTGAGTCGAACGACTGGTATTGCACTGAGCACTCGTCCCTGTCCAAGGGCATCGTTTACCGATGCCCCTTCCGGATAAGACAGGTGCTGAATGAGCCTGAATTTACCAGGTGCCCTTTTGGGAACCAGTCCTAACCATGAGCTAACTATTCCTGCCAATGAGGAGGTTCCGAATGGCCCTTTCATCCTGCCTAAAGCCTGTTCTTTGATGCTGTTGTCCCTTACCGCCCCCGGCTGCTCCCCAATAGATTTCAGGGTTTCTTGAGCTGCCGGAGGGTGTCACATTCCTGGTTATAGGTATCCTAACCCCCCCCCCCCCCTGCTCCCATCCCAGATCCAGCATAGCCTTTGTGTGGCTGTTATCACCCTGGGGGGTGGTGGGACACCGCCTCCCCCCTCTCCCCTGGCCCATCAGAGCTACTTCCTGCAATAACACCTAACTGGCATGGTGGAGGCTACTAACCTGCCCTCCGGCCGTATAACAAAGGGATTCCTATGGAAAATGTCCATTCTGCCTCATTGCACACGACAATCCATAGCCAATGCCCGTAAAATCATTTTTACAGTGGCTAACTTATGCACCTCTTGTGTGCCATAAGGCCCTGTCTTTTAATATAGATTGTCTGTATGTTGGTTTGTTGTCCCTCCGCGTAGGGGGGGGGGCATGAGAAGAACGCCACCCCCCCCTTTCCTCCCCTGTACCGGGACCTGTGCCTTCTGCAAACCGCCCTAGGCACCCTTACAACACACCCACATCATTGCTAACATCCTGGTTCTTATAATGCATAACTCTCTAGCATAGCTCAACATTCTAAGTCCCTTGCATGTTACCTAGCATTGCTAACAGTCATGCTCCCCTTCTTGGCATATTACATCCTGGATAGCGCATATTGGCGTCCTATTATTACTATTATCATCCTTTATCTGTGTACACACACATATATATATATATATAGATATATATATATATCTATATATATATACACACACACAGGGTTCCACAGCACCCGGTTACGGAGTACGCATAATCAAACAGGGAAACAGTAACTACTAGATAGCATTGCTAACCTCTGGATAATGTCTATACATATCATGGCATAGTACATAGTATTGCTAACATTCTGTATACTGTCTACCTCGGCATACTACATGCTATTCAGGTTATCAACATTTGTTTTACCAATCCTGTGCGTCGTCTGCTTTTCTCCCGCGTCGACCATGGTGACCTTCTTCTCATGCCCCCCGCTATCTGCGCCGCACAATGCGCAAGGAGGTGACATCGATGAGCAAATGGGTTCTGGCTGAGACGACGTGAAATGCTGAAGCCACGCCGACCATAGCGGTGCCCGTCAATCGCTTTCCTTGCCTGCTCCCTGCAGCCCGATGGCCTGCCGACACCTTCTTGGCCTGATGCCTGTGCTCCCTCCCTGTGGCCATTAGGCCCTCTGTGGTGATCCGCGGGCATCACCCTGGCCACAGCCTCATGGTATCCCCTTGCCCGGCTCCTGCCGCCACACCCAGGCGGACTCTGATGCTTTCCTTTGTATCTCCTCCATCCGTGCTGATAAACATGCTCGCCCTGATGAAAAGCTTGCTCCTCTTCTGAGCGACTAGCGCGGCTGCAGCAGACCCTTACTGCTGCACCGTGGTGCTAGCTGCTCCATGCTGGCGCTGCCAATACTACCTGCTTGATTCCTGATATTCCTCCTTGCTGCTGGGCACTTTGATGTGCTGCGGCCACTAGGGGGAGCCCCTCCCAGCAGAGCTACTCTGTGCTGCTGCTCTCCTCCCCCACTTCCTCAAAGAATTTGCTGCTGCTGCTGCTCCCTTTGTCCTGCTGGACTCCTCCCCCACTTCCTCCTCGTGCTCATGCTGGCTGTGGGATTAGGCCCTGGAAGCTGTAAGAAAGATGGCTGGATGCTGCTGCTGTAATCCCTCAGACGATGCGGATAGGCTTCCCCGTGTCTCCCGGCGACGACGTTGCTGGTGCAGATCTCCCGGCAGCTGTGGGGCATGATGACACAGACTGCTAACGCTCAGCTCCACTCCCTGGGTAGCTGCTGATGGCGCTGGGGATTTCCACTACTCCCTCTGCCTCCTAGCTATGCCTGTGCCGTGCCCCTGTGCTTCTGTCCCGCTGGTTGTGGCTTCTCCTCTTGTGCTGTATGGATGCCGGCTGTATGCTGCTGCTGCTCCGCTTGCCGCCTCTCCTCTCGAGCCGTATGGATGCCGGCTGTATGCTGCTTCTGTTGCTGACGCCCCTCAGACCCTTTGGGCAGTTTTCCAGCAGCTGTGAGGCAGGCTGACGCCGACTGCTAACGCCCTGCTCTGGTCCCTGGCTGATAGATCTCCCACTCGGTGCTCGATACAAGGTAAGGAGGCCTTGCCCTATGTCCCCTCTGCGGCCTGTGCTTCAGTTTCAAGCTGCTGGGGGAAGTCTACAACCCTGCTCTGATCGTGTTCTGATGATGTGTGCTCAGCCTTCCCCCTGCCCCAGTCTTTTAAAACCCTTCCTGGCAGTTCCCTCCCCCTGGTGCTTCATTGGCTGCCCTTGTCCCCCAAGTGTGAAAGGGGGCGGGGATACCATCCCGACCCCCCCCCCCCCCCTTTGTTGTGCCAGGTCACCAGTAGCGCGGCCTGCCCCTCCCCCTTATGCCGCGTCGGCGCCATACCGGCACCTGTGCTCCCTAATGCACAATTGCAACCATAGATGCAAACGTTCTGCTACAGAGCATGCACATTACAGAAACATGCAGGATGTTTCCTGGATTAGAAGTTTCTGGAAAATAAATTCCCCACCTGCAAACGCTTGCATGACTTGCATCTTTTGTCTTTACATAAGAGTTTTTGGGGGGTATTCAATCCGGGATTCCAACTGTAAGAACATCCCGGAATCCCAGCCGGTTTTTCATCTGATCTAACAGTAAATCGACAGTCGGTACATTGAATGTCGGATTGTCAGAAAACGGGCGTGAATTTGACAATCTGTGGCCATTTCCCCTGTTGTGTCATACTATCACAAATTGAATAACCCCAAAGTATAAATATCGTTCCTCTCGTAAATGTAATTTTTGTGTTGTAATCAATTTTGTGACTGATGCAAAGAAATCTCTAATCAGAGCTTTTGTATATTTTGTTAATAACATGCCCTATTTACCAAATGATTAGCGAATACATAAACCTGCTACACATTACAAGTCAGACGTGCAACACCCGGTGCTTGTTGATACTTGCTTATGGGACATAGCTATACTTCACATATTTAAGCTGTATCCTGCGTGATGGTATTTTCTAAGTATTGTCATCAGATAGTCTATTTCCAGTCCTTTTTATAAAGTGTATAAATACCTATGCAAATGAGAGACACAAGTGATCCATTGCATACACACCCAGTGTTTGTGGTATATGGGTTATATGCACAGTGACACTGAGTGCATCCACCTTCTGTTCATACCTAACCTGGGAAGCCAGTTTTTCTCCCATTTGATGTTAATTGATAACTAGAGCTGCACACAGGTGAGTGGAGAAAAAAACCATCAAATAACTGTGCACCTGGGCAAATCCAGCAGAGAGATTTAGATTGTGAGTGGAGTGTCCACACATAAATCTGAATTGCATTATAAAAATAAAATTGTCCCGTTTTTGTGGGCTATATGCAAAATCAAACTGTATTTACCCTTCACGCAAAAAATGCATACATTTATTATACCCCTCACATACAGCATGTTTTTTTCCAGATAGAAATCTACTTGCTTTTATTTTTCTCTTCATTGTCCATATTTGCATGTATCTTGAATATAACCGTACTTGCCTACTGGCCCTCTCCTTCAGGGAGAAAATGCTCTGCTCCTGGACTTCCCTGGTAATGTCCAGGAGCACCTGTGGTGACACCTTTCTTATCAATTACCTAGCTCACCACAGGTGATGGCAATCCTACATTACCAGGAAAATCCAGGAACAGAGCATTGTGTCCCTCATGGAGACATAGGTGCCGATTCTGTGGGTGCTTGAGGGCCCGAGCATCCATGGAAATTGACGAGCACCCACCCGCTCAGCAGAGACCAACCCGTGTCCCACTGCATTCCCCTCCCTCGTCGCTGGCACAGGTACTGTGTGGGCATTTATGAACCTGCACTGTGGGGGCATTTATGTACCTGCACTGTGGGGGCATTTATGTATTTGGCACTGTGTGGGCATTTATGTATTTGGCACTGTTGCCATAATTTGAATATTGGAGACAACTGTGCTGCGTAATATAAATCAGTATTATTTTGTAGCCACGCCCCTTTCCCATTAAGCCACTCCCCTATATTTTTGGCTTGAGCACCCACCAGCAAAAACATAAATCGGCACCTATGCATGGAGAGGGTCAGGTAGGCAAGTATGAATATAACTTACTACAGAAATAAACAGTTTTAGTATTTTTTTTAAGAACAATCATTTCAACTGAAAATCTTTCCATTTAAAAAAAGCTTTGTCTGTTTCAGTGAAATAGTTAAGATGAATGAATCACAAGTCTATGTTTTGTTGTTTTTCAGGTATATTCTGGATACCGATTTGCACTAAAAGCCCAGGAGAAGCGCATTCCTATTGCAATACTTAACATTGGTCCCACTAGAGCCGATCACCTGGCAGTGGTTAAAGTTAGTGCTCGCTGTGGAGACGTCTTGCCAAAGATGAATCCAAGCTTCGCATTGCCACTAGAAACTACCTAATAATAACTGTTATATGATTCTATACCACTCCACAAGGGAGAGACCTGTTACCTGGAGCACAGGTGATTGCTCCACATACTGTATAACCCTGCTGTGATATTTACTACATTCATATCAGGCTAAAGAACCAGAATATCCTCTTGAAATAATTGTTAGAATAGGGCAGTATCATCGGGAACTCAGTGTATTAGCAGGGTGGTGCTTTAAGATAAATATCTGGATATTATAGTTTTAAGTTTTCATTAAACATAACAATCACTACGCTTAACAATAAATCCTTTGACATCTGTACACAGCAATTCTGTCTTTTGGCCATGAGATTGTCAGAAGTTGTGTCACTCTATTTACTTAAATACCTAAACTGGATTCGGTATGAAATCCCGACGGTCAAAATCCCGACGGTCATAATACCGACAGCAATTGACAGAAAGTCAAAATCCCGACATGGTCAAAATCCCGACATTTAAAATACCGACATGGTCAAAATACCGACAAGGTCAAAATACCGACATTTAAAATCCCGACAAGTTCAAAATACCGACACATAGAATGTAGACAGGTGAAAAAGTCAACATGACTTTCGGGCGACAGCTCGCGAGGTCGATATGGGCTTTTCACAGTTTTTTTACCTGAATGTCGACACAGTCGACATGGACACAGTTGGAAGTCAACCGCAGCCCCTCGCATAGCTCGCTGCGCTCGCAATGCTTCGGGCACGGTGCCTCGCTACGCTCGGCACACTATTTTATTCTCCCACCACGCCCTAGTGGATGGTAGGGCATGAAATACCGCCTGTCGGCACATGTCGGGTCAAGAAACAGTGAAAAACCCATGTCGACCTCGCGACCTGTCGCCCGAAAGTCATGTTGACTTTTTCACCTGTCTACATTCTATGTGTCGGTATTTTGAACTTGTCGGGATTTTAAATGTCGGTATTTTGACCTTGTCGGTATTTTGACCATGTCGGGATTTTAAATGTCGGGATTTTGACCATGTCGGGATTTTGACTTTCTGTCAATTGCTGTCGGTATTTTGACCGTCGGGATTTTGACCGTCGGGATTTTGACTGCATCCCCCTAAACTACCTCAATTGCTACATCACCACTGTACATGTATTTGATCATTGGCTTCCCTACGGTAGTACTTATCGAATAGGTTTTTGTATGCTGTGATATTATCTTTTGTTAAACTATCATTAATAACACAATTAACCTGGATAAAACAAAACCCAAGTGATTGGAAATACACTAAAGACCCTTTCTAGACTGCAGAATGGGTCAAGTTCAGATCCCGAAGGATCTATATTCTGATGCGCAAATAGGTCCTGCGATACAGTGACTCACAGCCTAATGTTCTTTATGGGCAGAAAGGGGTCTGCAGTGGCTTCTGTTTGTGAAAACTTGTAATAGATGCCTCCTGCTAAAAGACATCTGAATTAGCCCCAGTGTGCCTCTAATGGTTTACCAAACTCAGGAGCACACCTAGTTCCTTCTCTTGGGATTGGACCTAGAAAAGCACTGTGTGTGTCCTTTTTGTGTGTTTGTGTGTCCTGCTGAAAATGTGCATGGATGAAGCAGCAAACACATCACTGGAAAGTTTTCAATGGTTTTAAAGTGTCACGTAATTTCTATAATAAATTAATCATATAAGTATGTTCAACTTTTTTGTGTGTGTTAACGTCTTCATTTCATTAATCAAAATATAACTAGAAATGTGGTTTGCATATAGGTCCTCGTTCTGGTGGACTCGCAGCTTCGCAAACCAACCAAGGAGGCCGCCCTCACAAACGTCCCCCAACCCCCCCCCCCCTCCCCCTTTGCACTGCGAATGTCCCCGCAGCCACCAAATGATTTTCTAAGCACTCGCAAATCTAAGTCACTCTCTGGTGACGTGGGTTTGTGGCGCCCCCCCGGCATCCCCTCCAAATTCCTCTATAACTTTGATTTCTTGGTTTCTCGCTTCCTCTCTTCTGTAATTCCTTTCATTACATTAAGAAATTCAACAACACAATTGATATCCCACTTACCTCTAAACTCTTTAACTTCACCTTTTTTAATTTCTATTTTTTTTTATTGATTTTCTTTTTTTGCATAACAAAGCAAAAAACAAAATAAGAGCAGCTAGGACACATAGAAGAGACATGTTAATATGAGTTAACATAGAAGTATTAAACACGTAACCGTGTACATATAAGAAAGGTATATATTACCATCTAAGGATATGAAAAACCCCTTAAAATAAAAGACATAAATACTGGAAGGCGCTCAATCACCGGAAGGCGCAATTCGGGATCGGTATTACACAGGCAATTTTGAGTATATATTAAATAAATGTTTTTACAATAGAGTATA
Organism: Crinia signifera; assembly: GCF_055691185.1. NCBI lineage: Eukaryota > Metazoa > Chordata > Amphibia > Anura > Myobatrachidae > Crinia > Crinia signifera. The sequence continues at coordinate 350,868,687 of NC_139217.1, forward strand.
CTGAAACCCAACTTATAAATACAGGATAGAATAACTATACACAGAGACAAATTGCAATAACGGATCAAAACAAAAATGTTTACCTAGCTACTTAATAAAACAGGATCTATAAATAACCCTTCCCACAGCCCCCACCCTGTACTACCTAATCCCAACTTAGGCGTACCTGGATCCCAGAAGAAAAAATAAAACAATTTACCCTTTCCCCACTAACTATGTTACACATTTGTTGGTAAGCTGCTCAATCAGAGGTGATGTCACTCAGGTGCCAAAAGGGAGGGGTAATTCTGGCTAGGAAAAAAAAAAAAAAACATTTTGCATCCCAATTGCACACTGAGTGAGAAATATCTACATAATAATCAGATAATACAGAGATCTTGGTTGCATATATCTGCAGATATAGGGCTAAGCCCACAGGCCATACGTCAAGGCGTCTCTTTGTCACTGGGGGTCCTTAATACTGGGTATGGGTCTGGGGTGTGGGCCCCCAACATGCCGGCACAGGCTGAGTATTCCAGGGCAGCACACAAATGCAAATTAGTAGGGGTTAATAAGAAGCACATAAGTGCTATGTAAGGAAGTGAAGGTGTGATTAAAATAATACATACAATGTGATAGGGAAAAACATAAGTGTTAATAAAGTGTTAGGGTGTGCTAACCTGGAGCAAACCAGCCATACCAACACAGGGAGGACCACACTCCCAAACCCATCCCATAAGCTGTAACAAATATGTCTGGGCTTAATAGCCCAGTGTAAGGCCACATGATAATGGCGTATAACATCTGAGAGACAGCTTACCTGGAGATACCCCTGGCTTCTCCAATGGCACTCAGGAGTCAGCAATCCCTCCTAATGCTGACCCATCTATGCCTCTCTCAACTACACAACACATTTGTTGGTAAGCTGCTCAATCAGAGGTGATATCACTCAGGTGCCAAAAGGGAGGGGTAATTCTATAGGAATATATATATATATATATATATATATATATATATATATATATATATATAATATAGGAATATATTATCTGATTATTATGTAGATATTTCTCACTCAGTGTGCAATTGGGATACAAAATGTTTTTTTTCCTAGCCAGAATCACCAATTACAGCCAGGCATACCAATCTGCCCAAACTTCAGCCTTTTGCATAGTTAAAAAAGTCAGGTACTTGTGTACTAACTTAGAGATCCCAAGCTGCACATTCTCACAGGGACAGATAGTCACAGATACAACATATCCAAGAGATATCTCCTAAAGACTCGACCCTGCCACTAGCAACATAGAACTGATCCATAGAGATACCACAGCAGAAGGTGGCCAGGTACACGGGGGGAAAGGATTACAGGTGTAGGGGTGTACCCATCCTGTATGCTGGATAGTTCTGAAAACGGCATTGTTGAAGGAAACCTGGAAATAGCATTCAAAGTACTTGGAGGTGCAGACAGCATAGTATCAAATTTAGTGGATATCACAACAGATGTATGTGGTAAAAAGTATTCTGGGTAATTCTGAAGATGGCACAGTTGTAGAATACTTGGGTGCCGGCATCTTAGTATCAAACTTAGTGAGCAGTCTCTAAGTGGAGGCAGTAATAGCTTGGATTATCTGCTGTATGGAACAAGCCATCTGGAATGTGTTTATCCAGCAATTCAAACTTTGTGGCTAAAAAAAGGAGAGTGGCACAAACTGATGATGGCAGGTAGTCCCCCAGAAATGAGCAGTAGGGGCTACCAGGAGATAAAGTAGCCGGCAGCCAATATCAAGAAAAGGCCCTACAGTGCTTGCCAGAGAGATTTTGATGTCTAGCACGCCGCCACACTCACCATTGAGAAGCACAGCACAGATAGACACGCAAACCTGCATTAACACCGACCAACAGTTCCTGGAGCATGTGAAGATCCCAATGACATGCAGTCAGAGAGCCCCACACTGCAGAAGCCAGGCGAGACCACAGGGATGACAGCAGGTAAGTATTGGATGGCAGGGCAGTCACAGGATGAAGCAGAGATGAATGCACTCGGTCTCTGAGGGGAGGCAGACTGAGTACTCATATCTTCAGAGATCAGGCAGGAGAAACGGGGACAGGCAGTCTTCCACAAAGCTGCATACAAGCAGGAGTGGATACTATCGGATTATAGTCAATTTTGGGGAAAACAGCGATATATAGGATAGAGATCAGGATTTTAGCAGGAGACCTGGTAAGCTGCTGCCTTCTCCTAGCTGTGCCAGGCCACGCCCCCTTTAACCTCACATCTTTCTCAATAGACCTCCTCATCCTCCCATGTGAATGGGAACTCACTTGATCTGGTCTTTACCCACAATTGTCATTTTTCTGATTTCTCCCCATATCCCCTCTCAGACCACCATTGCTCACTTTTAACTTATCTCTCTCTGCTTCTTCAGCTCTACCTCTTAATCGTAACATTGAGGCTATTGACACCACTTCCCTGTCCTCCCTGTTTAGCTCCTCTCCCCTATTTTCTCTCTCATGCCTGAAACAAGCCACTTCCCTGTACAATGCATCCCTTACTTCTGCTCTTGACTCTCAATCAACTGACAATATTCATCCTTGCAGATCAACACCTCAACCTTGGCACATCATATGCACCATATATCTGCAAAAATACTCACTTACTGTTGAGCAATAACGGAGAGAATCCTGCTCTAAGGCAGACTAACTCCAGTTCAAATGTATGCTCTCATCTGTCGCTGTTGCCCTGTCTCTCGCTAAACAGTCATACTTTAATAACCTCAACTCAAACCCCCAGTGCTACTTTGCCACAGTCAACTCCCTCCTCTGTCCATCACCACCACCACCTAATTTTTCCACCTCTGCTGTTGATTTTGCAACTTTGTCTCAATACATCAGTTCATTTCATTCAACCAGACCACCAGCAATCAGACACCTATTTTCTCTTACCACCCATCCCTCTTACCAACTCTGACAATTATTTCCCTTGTAGCTGGTAAGGGATTCATGACCCTCACCCGTTCTGATCTCCCCACTTTACCCTATACCCTCCAACCTCCTATGCTACCTCTCTCTTTCTGCCTGTTCCCATATTGCCAACCTCCTAAAACTCCATCTCATCAGGCACTGTTCCCTCTTCTTTCCATTAACCATGCTATTATCGTCCCTATTTTTAAAAAAACCTACCCTTATCCAAAAATGATATCCTACCAACAATCCATCTCTCTCCACCCATGTGCGTTCTAAACTCCTTGAGCGTATTGTCTATTATCTTACTGCCTTCTTTTCTTCCACTCACTGCTTGACCTATTCCAGGCTGGCTTCCATCCTCTCCACTACAGTCAAACTGCCCTAGCAAAAGTCTGCAATGACCTTCTTGCTGCTAAATCCAAGGACAACTACTCTTAACTTATTCCCCTTGACCTCTCTGCTGCCTTCGATAATGTCTGGCTTATGACTCAAACCCCCCCACACACACACACACACACACTTTCACTAACTATAAATGTCCCCCAACTTTCTGTTCTTGATCCTTTCCTTTTCTCTCTCTCTATAATACTCTATATGTATAGCTCTTTTGACTTGCAATATCATATCTATGCTGCTGAAACTTAACCCCCCCCCCCCTCCTCCTACCCGTCTTTTCCCTTGCTATTTTCACTCATATGTCCAACTGTCTCCCTGATATCTCTTATTGGCTGTCCCAGTGCTTTCTTAAGCTCAACATGTCTACAACTGAGCTGACCACACATGCAGTACCTCCCTCAAACCTACCATATTTCCAGAATCAGACCCTTTCTCATCCAGCTTGCTACTAAGACCCTAATCCACTTTCTGATCATCTCCAGACTGGACTACTGTAATCTCCTCCTATCTGGTATCCCTGACAACTGCCTCTCTCCACTTCAATCTATCTTTAGTGCTGCTGCCTGGCTCATCTTCTCCAAACGTACTAGGTCCACCTCCCCTCTCTTACAAGCCTTTCAATGGCACCCTTTCCAATGACACCCCTTCCCTTTCATGATCTAATTCAAGCTTTTCACACTCACAAAGCTCTCATTTACTCCTCTCCTATTTACATCTCTGGCCTTGTCTCTACACACCCGCTCCTTTCACTTCGCTCTACTAATGCATGTGCTGCTCCCTTTCTCTGGAATTATCTACCCCTCCCCATCAGACTCTTCAAAACTTGAAATGGACTTTAAGACCCACTTCTTCGCCAATCCCAGCCAACGCTTCTGCTAATCCTCTGTTCCACACTCACTGAAATAAGAATTCAGGTGGCAGAAAACCGAGGGATTTGATTCCATCCAAAGGAGTATGTCTGCCCCTCCTCTTTAGAATGTAAGCTCTCATAAGCAGGGCCCTCTTCCCCCATGTTCTTTTCCTACTCTTATTTAAACTATCTTTTACTCCATACTCCCTTGGATGGAATCAAATCCCTCCATTTTTTTGGTTTTCTGCCACCTTGATTCTTATTTCAGTGTTGTTTGCTGATGTAGCTTTAGTATATATACTGTGTAATTGTCTTACATTGTATTTAATTGTAACTAACTGTGTTCTTGTTATGTTTATTTGATTATATACTCTATAATTCAGCACTGGGAATCCCTTGTGGCACCATATAAATAAAGGATAATAGTAATAAATGTAACACCCTCCCAGGGTTGAAACTAGATTTTTGTGGGCCCCCCACTAAATTTTGAAAGGGCCCCCCTTCTATAGAGAAAGGAAGTAAACTGACTGACACACACACACATTCTGGGGTAGATTTTTAGGGTGACACATGGGTAGAGTGGGGGTACAAGGTGTCATATTGTAAAGGTTATCAAACACAGGAGTAGGGGGTGTGCACCGTGTTATGTGCCTGTGGGCAGAGGTACATGTACCCAAAGCTCTCCTCAACACCGAAGCTGTTTCCACTGTTCATTCCCAGTATGTGTGTGGGGTGGGGTGGGGTGAGGGGGAAGGGAGCCAACCTAGTGGCGCTGCCAAGGTAATGTATAAGGCTGGGGGCCTTTTGGGTTCTATTATATAAATATGCATACTCATATGTCATATGCCTACCTAACCCCTGAATGTGTCTCTTTATTTCCCCCTGCATCGTAGTCCGTACATGCTGGGAAAAATTGCTATGGTGTGTATGGACCTTTAGGGCAGGGATGGGGAACCTTCGGCCCTCTAGCTTTTGTGGAACTACACACCCCAGCATGCCTTGTTACAGTTTTGCTATGTGGCCATGCTACAACTGTTGCAGTGCATGCTGGGATGTGTAGTTCAACAACAGCTGGAGGGCCGAAGATTCCCCATCCCAGCTTTAGAGTCTAATTGAACATGCGAGTCTGCAGGTAAGAGTGCCTGTCCTTGGGAGCTTACAGTTTAATGTCAATGCTGTTCATGTATTAATTGCTAGCCACACGACTTCAGTGTGGATAGCAGACTTCAGATTTCCATTGGTCAGTAATGAAAACCAGAGGGTTACAGCTGTGATCACTGTTACTCTACTCCTGCAAGAAAAAAATACAGGGAGGAATAGGCGTGTCTGTGGCAGAGGTTGCCAGACTTTAACCTGGGATGAGACTGACGAGTTATAGCCCTTGCTATTAAAATAAAAACCAATAAAAGCTCAATTCTGTCGCAGCTGAGTGTGTGTGTGATCCTACATTAATCCGGCTTGGCTGACTTGTTGCTGCTCTCCTCACTCCAATATATCTCTCTCTTACAGCATGGCAGGGGTTAAACTGCTGCTATTCTCCCTGGCTGTGGGGCTATTTGCTTATTTTTTCTACAACACAGAAACTATAACTCCAGGTAGGGACGTTTATAGTACACATTAGTCTCGGGAAATATGGCTGCTTTGCCTCTTGTACTATGCATCTATCTTTCTTCAATTTACAGTCAATTTAAATGATATTTGCTCTATAAGGTTCACTTTCCAAACCTATTAAATAAATATGGATATATTTATGTATACAAATGGAATTTGTGTGTATTGCAATTAATTGTATAGCGATGTATATTAATGCAATGTACAGTGTATTGCATAATGCTTTGTCTATTGAATTGCAGTGTATAAAGCATAGGGGGGTTTAATGGCTTGCAAAGTGTGTGAATTTCCATTGCAGCAGCATTTAAATGCATGCATCCTTCTTCCGGGCGACCTAATGCCAGATCTGATACTGATACACTCTGCTTTGTCCTAAAGCACTGCACAATAGTATTCTTCCATTTAATTTAGCTCTAGAATCCGCAGGGTACACACTGGAATGATGTGCAATCTGCCCGATTTAAGGGACTACTTTCCTATTTATTTTATTTATATTTATTAATATAGCGCACACATATTCCGCAGCGCTTTACAAAGTATAGTTGAACATTCACATCAGTCCCTGCCCCAGTGGAGCTTACAATCTATATTCCCTACCACGTGTACATGCACACACAGACATTCTAGGGTTAATTTTTCTTGGGAGCCAATTAGCCTACCAGTATATTTTTGGATTGTGGGAGGAAACCGGAGTACCCAGAGGAAACCCACGCAAGTATGGGGAGAATATACAAACTCCGCACAGTTATGGTGTGTACACACGGTCAGATGTGCCTTAAGATGCGATCCACGATCAGATCGGATCGCAAGGCACATCCGATTTGCATACAAGTCTGACTATATAGTGCAGATCTGCACTATATAGTCAAGGCAGACAAGACTTTCTGCCTTGCGATACGTGAACGCGCATCGGAATTGGATCGGGATCTGAAGGGTTAAAACCCTTGCAATCTGCATCCGATTCCGATCCGATGTTGACTATATCGTCAACATCGGAAGGCAAAAAGTACCGTGTGTACACACCATTAGAGCCATGGTGTGAATCGAACCCTATAAACTGAAAAGAACAATCCCTGTTCCATCCTTCATTTGCATAACATAAGTCGCTATCGATGGATGTCCAGATGACTGTGCAGCAAGGCCATTGATTGTCCGTAACTTAAGACCGTATGAGTGTGCAAATTACATACACATTGGGCCTTATTCTAGTTCACTCTTTCTGACAAAATCCTTCTTAGCTGGACAAAACCATGTGCACTGCAGGGGGGCAAATGTTAAATGTGCAGAGAGAATTCGATTTGGGTGACTTTTTTTGTTTCTCTGCAGGGTAAATACTGGCTGCTTTATTTTTACACTGCAATATAGATCTCACTTTGAATTAAACCCCACCCAAATCTAAATTTATTTGAACCTTCCAGAGATGGTGCGTGGCAAGAGAGTACTGGTAACTGGGTCTAGCACTGGGATCGGAGAGCAGATTGCATATAAATTCTCAGAGATGGGAGCTCATGTAATGCTCACAGCCAGAAGAGCCCAGCAGCTACAAGAGGTCAGTTTTTGGTAGTGATCTGTCTCTGCTCTTGGGGTTTATTCTGAGATGTATGCAATGTGGCGGCATTACTTTATGCTAATGCAGAGGTCTGTCTGTGAGGTTATTGCAGGGTTTGTGTGTCTGCTAGCTAAAATCAGTGATGCCCAGCACTTGCTTCAGCCCGATGCTAGGTGCAAGACATACATTCGAAACAGGCTTTGCTTCCCCATATACATGACTCAAAATAGCACGGAACATTACATACATGTTCACCACACTGAAAAAGAAAAAGATCACTGCACTCGGAACCTTTCTAGTAATTAATAATACATATTAAAATGAAACCACTTCTCAAAGAGATATTAAGCAATGACTCAAGACTTTATTATTTCAGAATGTATATTTTATTTTATAAGAAAACAAGCATTGAATCAATACTACAATAATAGTCATACTCCGATTTATACGCATAAATAAAATTGATAGAAATCAAAATAGCTATCAATATTGTGCAAATAATTAATGGAATTGACATCTTAAATAGTCTCCTCTAAAATAAGTCGTGGGGTGAGACGCCTGATCCGTGCTTCATTTCTAAGCGATCTAGACAGATGACTTAGAAATGGGGCTGCAATCGCCCCGTGTGTATGGTCAATAAGTTTAGCTGAAGAGAGTTGAGAGGATATTAGTAGAAGTAAAACACACAACTCTTTCTCCAATAGGAATCAGCCCTTAATGTAAAGCCATGATAGTAATTAATGTTACATCACCAACCTGTTTTATTTGATTTATTAAGCTGTTAAATTGGTGTTAAAGTCCAATCTACACTATTCACATTGTCTGCGGTTTAGCCTCCTGTTATGGGATCCGGACAATGGGTCTACAGCAAAAAGGTCAACACCATTAGGTCGACAAGCAAGATGGTCGACAAGCAAAAATGTCCACATGTAAAAAGGTGAACATGCAAAAAGGTCAACAGTGTCTGTTGACAGTCAAAAGGTTGACATGGGGTTTTTCACTGTTTTTTAAGCTGACATGTGCCGACAGGCAATATTTCATGCCCTACCGTCCACTAGGGTGTGGTGGGAGAATAAAATAGTGTGCCGAAGCATTGCAAGCGAAGTGAGCGATGCAAGAGGATGCGGTGCACTTCAAACTGTGTCCATGTTGACTGTGTCGACATTCGGGTAAAAAAAGTGAAAAACCCCATGTGACCTTTTTACAGGTCAACCTTTTTACATGGCGACCTTTTTGTATGTTGACCTTTTTGCATTTCGACCTTTTTGCTTGTTGACCTAATGGTTGTCGACCTTTTTGCTGTAGATCCCTTGTCCCACTTCCTCTTGTTACACAGGGGCTACTGCAACAGTTATAAGTAAGCCATATGACTATATAATGTGAATGACAGACCTGGATGTGGAATGTTCACAACACTCCCGAAAGATCTCATACCTCCCAACATTTTTATATCCATAGTCGGGACACCCGCGTGGTGGCGCTGCGCATGTTCCCGAAAGGAGCATGGCGTCGGGGAAAGGGTTAGGGTTGGCGGTATAGCTTTGTGTGATTGTCCCATTTTCGCCACTATGGGGGCATGGCCAGCGGTGCGTGACCCCTGTCCCTCTCTTCCAGTTGGGCGGTATGAGATAAGGTGGGTTAGTTTGCTCACAGTGTTTATGCCTCAGTTGCCACCTTGAAACACCAAACTTCACAGAAAGACAGAGACAGCCAAGTTGATGCATAGATTAACATCTGCACATGTATTATATACAAAACCCAAACGCTTGCTAATGTGCACAGAGATCCGTGTGACTGAGAAGCAGCCCCTGTATGTATTGTATATGTGGATCCGCTGGGGGTAGATTAGTCCAACTACTCAGAAATATGACTCTTGTGTTCTCTATAAAGAACATTTTATGACACAGTAACTTTTTATGCAGTTACCAATAATCAGCAACAACTTTGTGTCTTAAGAATAGAAACTAGTATTTGTTTACTCATGGCCAAAAGAAAACGTCCAACGGCCACAGTAAAGAAGGACAGCAAATAACAAGTGAGTGCACAGCATCTATCAGTGCAGGGAGGGGAGGCGTGGGCTGCCCAGCTGCTCAATAATGCTCCTACATCGGTGGCACTATCCCAGGGCTGGGCAACACCGGCCCTCCAGATGTTAATGAACTACACATCTCAGGATGCTTTGCATTAGTTTTGCTATGTGGCCATGCTGAAACTGATGCAAGGCATGCTGGGATGTGTAGTTCATCAACATCTGGAGGGCCGGTGTTGCCCAGCCCTGCACTATCCTATCCACCCGCTTCCCATCCTCTATGCTGTCATGATCTCGCTTCCAGCGCAGCAAGTCCCGCTTGACGCACAGTAAAAGTTGGAATCCTGGGAGGTATGACTGTAAATGATGCATTTTACACTGTGAACTGAGGTAGATAACCATGTGGAATCAGATTGAAATGAAAAGCTGTTAGGTAATGAGAAGCTGGGAAGGACTGCTTGCACATTAATGAGGGAATTTGTGTGGATAGTGAACTCCCACACATGGGCCCTTATTCTGGTTGGTGCGGTCAGAGCCGCACACGGGGCTCCGACCGCACAAACCAAGGGCCGCCCACCCGACGGATCGCCACGGCCGTCCATACACGGACGGCTGGCGATCCGCACAAAAATGGTGGAGGCTACGCCTCCACCATGGTGGGAGCTGCCCCCTGCCTTCGATGGTCGACGACCATCGAAGGCAGGCCCGCACGCCGCGGCAGCTCCCGCAAGCTCAGACCACACGGACAATCGTCCGTGTGGGAGCTTGAAAGGGGGCTGAAAGCTGACATCCGGCGACGTCAGCTTTCCGCCCCCATGTCATGGTAATGAGGGCGTCATGCCCTCATTACCATGCACACGCCCCGCGTTTGCATGGGAACGCCCATGAAACGCGGGGCGTACACATAGGGAAATGAGGGGCTGAAGCCCCTCACGCCCCTATACGCCCCCTTTGCGGCGGACGAAATCCGTCTGCGGCGAAGGGGGCTGCACATGCGCAGAATGACCTCTGCGCATGTGCAGTGCAAAAACATCGGCGGTACGGCCGCACGCGGGCCGTACCGCACGATCTAGAATAAGGGCCATAATGATGGTTATAGCAGGTCTGGGTGAATCAAATACAGATCTCGGAAACCAACCAAGCTGTAAATTTACTAAAGCTTCTAAAAATAAAAAGGGAAATTAGTTCCACCATCTCCCAATGACCACTTTATGCATTCCTCCCCACTGTCCCAATTGTTGTGGGACCATCCTGTGCCCAGCGTCTATTTCCGGAGACAGAGGGAATGGGGGCGTAGCCAGCAGCTCACAGAGAGAGAGTTCTGGCCATGCCCCCACAGTGGATAAAATGGTGGGGGGGGGGGGGGGGGGGGGGGGGGTCAGCGCTAACCGGGCATGTGTAGACCCCCTGGCACCCGGCTCAGCACATCGCAGGGATGGTGTTCCTTTAGGAGCCCTGTCCCTGTGAGTGGGGGATGATATATCCCGCCGTTAGGATCGCATTCTACAATGAGATCCTGGGCAGTAATATTCCGCCCAGATCGCATTGTAAATGCGATCATTGATAAATGGGTCCCTTAGTCAGGCTGATCTATAGGGCAGTATTCAATGCTTTTTGCGAGCTGTGACAGCGAGCAGTGCTGACTGCTTGCTGTCACAGCTCGCATGGTCAGTATTCAACTGACCCCCTGCACACACAGTTTCCACCTCGCTGGGTTTTTACAGCAATGTGGAAGCGGCGTATGCGGCCGCTAAAACAGCCGTTTGGGGGAATCCTCTCTGTCCTCTGACAGCGAGGATTCCCTCGGGAACGTTGAATACAGTGAGCGACCTCCGACGTCACTTGTTTTCAGCAATCCCCGCCGTGTAACACCTTTGCCGGCCGCATTGAATACGGCCCAGAGAGACAACAGCCATTGATTCAGGCAAGTTTCTTAATTGTTTAAATGCATATATAAATGTGCTTCAAGTATAAGGTTTAAGAATTAATGAGTTGGTTCATTGTAAATTACTTATGTGTAATCCCCACTGATTATACTGTACTTTCAATAGTGACATTTTATATTCGCAAGAAAATATTAGTAAAAATGCTTCACATAGTAGTCACAGGTAATAATGTAATTGCTAGGGGTGACTTGCACAACTGTATCCTAAAACACACTCTGCATTGGAAATGAAAAAAAGCTGGACACAATTAAAGAGTTATTGCTTATAACTACAAACATATATATAAGAACATGTTTGAGAACACTCATACCGCTTTCAGATTGCATCTAATTACTGTGTTCATGACGGTTTGACCCAGTAATAGGTGTGATATGAAAGGGCTTACCGGGTCCAGCAAACCAGCAGCAATTCGGCATTACAAACCGGTAAAAAAGCTGGGTTCTTACCGGTTTATTGCCGGGTTGCTGTGCAGTGACGACGGGTTAATCAGGTCGAGTGACCAGTTCCCGTTCACACTGATGGAGGAGGCAATTTTTGGTGTAGCGTCAGTTGCAAGCGCTGCCTTCTCCCCCGCCCCTGATGACGTTCCGCCTCTTGGCCCTGCCCCCGCATGATGTCAGTGAACCGGCAATATTGGCAGGTCGCTAAAGGGGCCAGAAAGAGCAAAACGCAGGGTCACTTCGGGACTGGACCATTTCAAAGTCCCAGTGGGACCCTGCAATTGCGATGTGAAAGCGGTATCTTGTCTATCAGAACCAATCATTTTTCTTGAAGTTCTTTTCTTTTGGTAAATATCACATTTTAAAATGATATTTTAGGTTTTGTGGTTATCTAAAGTGCAAGCTATTTGTTTTCTAGGTGGTAAAGAAGTGTTTGCAGTTAGGGGCAAGCTCTGCCAATTATGTGGTCGCTGATATGGGTAACCTGACTTCAGCTGAGAATGCAGCCAAAGAAACAATCAGAAAGCTGGGTAAAATGATCTAATACTCTGTACTGATCTGCAGCCTTCCAAAAACGTTTATTTACATTATAACTGCAAAACCCTCTAAAAACTAGGTCTTTTTACTAACATAAAAAAATTTACTTTTTGATTAATTATTTATTTTAGTTGTATTAATCCTTTGAGTGCCAAGTGAATTTGTCAAAATAGGTGTGAAAATTAGCAAGCAAACATTTGTATTCATCGTAATGACCAACATTTTTTATATAAATTATATATAATAAATTTATATACATTTTATAATACAAATGTGAGCGACGGTGGCATTTTTATTGGATTATTGGTGCATCTTTCACAAAGATGTTGCCACTCAAAGGGTTAATGATTCACAATTTGCTCAGTGTCGCGTGATTACCATGTCAACCACGGTCACATGGCACATGCTTTTGCAAACAAAGACATAACTCACATCTGTCCCGCTTTCCACGGGAATGTCCGTTTTGTTTTGTGGACGTTCACACATCCCACCTGGGATGGGGGAAGGGGGGGGGCAGTTGGGATCCCCCCACTGTCACCCATGCCCCCACAGAAGTGAAAATGGGGGGGGGGGTGACCTAGCGGTAGAGTCTCAAGTACAGGCCATGCCCCCAAAATTTTTGGCCGCTTCTTCGACGCGCGTCAACGGCCCTCCTTTTACCTCTTCAATGTTCGGAGGTATGCAAATAGGCTCTCAGCTATCACACAAGCCCCTCCCCCAACCCTTTCCTCTGTCCTTTCTTCTAATCACATTACAAGAGAGCAGCTGAGGAACTGATTGGCTGTTGAAGCAGAGACCAATGCTTCCATTTGTGACATAGATGATAAATGATTTGTCACTCCTCACTGAATGAATATGTATTCATGAAAATTAATACAAAATGGCCCAGCATCACAGTTTTAATCATTTTTATCCTTCAGTGGCATCTGGACAGCTACCCCTCATAGTGTTGCTTTCTAATGGGGCCTACACATGTAGCAATTTTCTACATTGCTCTGTGTGTAGGAGCCATAGCGATGGCAATGTGTGGCCCCACGTGTCGCTATCGCCTTGTGATTAATAACCAGCTTGCACTGGAGAACACCGGCCCTGACAATTCGCTCAGCGGCACATCCCTATGTAGTGCTGTGTGCTGAGTGATGCTGAGTGTTCGCTCAGCAGCACATCTTCCCGTGTGTAGGCTGATTTACTATGACGGATCACAGGTTGGACATGATATCCTGAAGTAAGGATTTGATAACCTAGTCTACAGACCCCATAGTGGCACATGATGCAGCAGTGGCAAATGCAGGATTTTTAGAGGGGGGTTCCCAAATGTAATCCAAAATCTCCCACTCTGCATTGGAGTAAGAATGGGAATATCGGAAATGGTAAAAGCCCTAAAAATTGGTATTTTTATACACTGGTTACTGTATGAAATAGAGTATTATTTAACAGTACATACACAGATATAAAATAAGTGGTCAGGAAACATATCATAATAAATAAAAACACAAACACTAGTACTGCAGTTTCTAAGCTCACAATCTCCCACTTCATGGTAAGGCTCCTGCCTCTTCCTCCTGGCTGCTGCTCTCTGGTCCATTGCGATGTTTGATGGCTCAGATACAGTAAATGTGGTAGAAGAAACTGCTACCATTGGGCATGTGCAGTAAAATGGCTCTGTTCCTTACACTGCATGTGGTGGTGATAGCTCTATTGATAAAATTATACACCAGAGCTATTGTTGTCACATTTTAAAGCACTTGCCAAAAGGGGAGTTTCCGGGCAACCAGAAACCCCCCCTGCGTTTGCCTATGTGCAACTACAACATACAGTACTGTTGGGTTATAAGAAATGGTGCAGTGAGTCCTCTGCTTTATTCATTTACAGGTGGTGTGGATTACCTGGTATTAAATCATGTGGGTGGATCAGGGTCATTTGGATCTTTTCAAGGTGACATGCAGCCTGTGCTGAGTTCCATCACTGTCAACTACCTCAGTTATATCCAGCTGACATCCACAGCTCTGAATGCACTGCATGAATCCCAAGGCAGCATTGTCATCATGTCTTCACTGAGTGGTAATATCTGTGGCTTCTGACTAAACCTATGATGATATATCTTATGCTTATGTAGGTGTCCTTACTTTAGGCGGATGAGTGCATTATTTATCAATTCCGTGTATAGTTTAAAAATTAAATGAAATAAATAACGCACCGTACTTTTAGGCAAAATGTTTTGTTGTATCCAGTTATTTAAAATGTAAAACGTAAGCGTTAGTATTCCAGAAAAGCATCTGTTGCATGAAGCATGTTGGGCTGACCAGCCACAGGGGTAATGCTTTGGCCGCGGGACCTTTTATAATAGGTATAAGGTCATAAGGTCGACTTGCAATGGGTTGACCACCGAAGGTCGACACCTGAAATAGGTCGACATGGGTATGGTCATCAGGGTCTGAATGTTGACGACAGCGTGAGGTCCACAATGGGAAGGTCGACATGACTGTTCATGTTCTTTAGCTGACATGTGCCGACAGGTGCTTTTTTATACCCCACCATCCACATGGTGAGTGCAGCGAGCCACGAGAGGGGACGCGGTAGATTTAGACGGTGTCCATGACGATATGCAGGACAAAAACCGTGAAAAACTCATGTTAACCTTTTGACTGTCAACCTTCCCATTGTCGACCTAATGCCTGTGTTTCGACCTTCACACCCTGTCACCCTGACCCATATCAACCTATTTTAGTTATCGGCCTAAGGTCTGTCAGCCTTCAGTGGTCGACCCAATGCATGTCGATCCAAAGTTGGTCGACCCAATGACCCATAGCCATATGATAAGTATCCACCGGCTGTGGCATTATGAAAATACGGAGAACCCATACTCCTTTTGTCCCCTGTATTTTTGTAACCAGGACTGGACCCAGTGCTTGCTTTGTAAATACAGGGGAACCCCATGCCATTTTTTTTAAATCATTTTTTATTTTTCTTATTTTTACACCAAGAAGCATCGCATGGAGCTGACTGATCCGTGCGATGCCGCTGGGCCATCCGTTTTGGCTGCTGGGAAACTCGGCAGCCAAATAGGAATGACTTCACCATCAGAAAATAGGAATCCTGCGAACTCGGCAGGATTCCGACACTCGACACTATAAACCATGCTAAATAAGTGTCAAAAGTGTGTCATTAGCTGCTCAATCACAAGTGGTTCCAGTGCTAGCTGTGATGGAACTGACTGGTGGTAGTGAGGGAAGTCTTTAAAAGAGAAAATAGTAGTGCTTTCCTATATAGTCAGATCCATTCATGTCCGTCAAATTTATTTTCTGCATGTACAGTAGTGTAATTGAGTGGACCATAGGAATGAATTTGAAAACAGTAAAACACTGGTTCATTTGCTCCCATTGATGAGATGAATTAAGAATAGGTATAGCTACTTAGATGCAAGTATAGGTATGGCTACATAAGAAAGGGTGATATTTTTACTTGGGGGTTATGTATTGTGCATGTCTGTGCTAGAAACATGAGAGAGTTTAAAGACCAGTAGGTTCGGTATGATTTACCGACGGACGTTTGATCGATGGTAATAATACCGACACCCATTGACGGACATTTAAAAAACCGCCACGGTCAATATACCGACAGTCATTATACCAACATGTTCAATTGACCGACATGGTCAAAATACCGACACATGCTCAGAAATGTGCCTGCACAGACGCAAAACATCGGTCCCCCATGCGAACTTGCGGGGGGAACTATTAGATTAGAATAACCCCCCCTAATCCCCATTGTGTTCCTTTCATTCTACACAGGACGCATCGGAGCACCGTTTACAACAAACTACTGTGCAGCCAAGTTTGCTCTGGAAGGGTTTTACAGCTCCCTGCGCAGAGAGCTCACACTCAACAATAAGAATGTATCTGTCACTGTGGCCGTCCTGGGATACATTGATACAGGTAAGGTGGGAAAGCTCTATATAAGTAATGGCCACCATACACTGACATCATTCATAACATAACAACAGCTTGTTTGTGTGTCGGTTTGTGCAAAAGGGTTGGGTACGAAATACCAACAGTAAGAATCCCTACACAGGCTGATAAGTATTTACTTCCTACCCCAAACCCACATCCTAAAATCGAGTGGTGGCCATTTTCCAAGAGATTTGCTTCGTTGCATGCACAGAATACCAGAAAAATGGCAGCCACACCATTTTCTCTGTGATTTCTACGGCGATGCTGCTGTCAGTGCCGGACTTTTGAGCGGTAAGTAATCAAAATGGGTGCAGTGTGGGCCCATGTGCACATATTGCACCCATTATAAATATGCCAGTGTCTCCTAGCATTTTGCCTGTTTAATAAGGTCTAAACTGGTGAGAAGATACAGAAAAACCACCAGTTGAGAAGACACACATCTCCCTGATGTTCTAACATGTAAATTGCACAAACCACCTAATTTATCAAGTACTTTGGAAAACCACCAATAACCTACTGTAGGGCCTGATTCTGAGTCAGACGCTCCCGCGTCCATGTTTGCACCTTTTTCTGCAGTAGTGATTATTTTGTAAATGCTACTACAAAGCCCTTCCCTGGTGCTTGTACAAAGACTAAGATGACCGCTTAAATACTGCTAGATTCTGCTTTTCATGCCACTGTCAAAACTTGGTCTATGGAAGGTGCAGGTTATCCATCCATCTATGCGAACAATACTGTGATTATGGTGCAACCTCAACATGACCCCCTATTATCTCCAAGCCTTGCAGGTGACAGTAGAGGAATAATATTAAGGCCTAATTTATTCCATGCCTCTTGTCCCAATGTACTTTGTGTGTGTGTGTGTGTGTGTGTGTGTGTGTGTGTGTGTGTGTGTGTGTGTGTGTGTGGTGGGGGGGAGAGTAAGTTTTTAAGGTGGCTACCAGATGGCTGTGCCAATGTAACTTATGATGGACCATTACTTTAAGTACATTGAGCTACAGTGCCAGCTGGGCAGCCTGAAGCCAAAATTCCCTTCAATTGCCACAAGCATTAGATCGTACATGCCAAATGTATAACCTTTGATACATGCATATGGGCAGTATGACTGGTGAGTGCCCTGAGCGCCCATACCTGTATGTTTAGCAGTATTACAAGGGGATCTACATGTGTATTAACCTAGGACACCTGGAACCTTTAATCAGGCCCTGTTTGTTATTTTCCAAAAGGTATCTTCAGTCCTCCAGAGCCAGCTTGATGACAAGTAGCTCCTCATCTCCATTGGTGTATTTTCTTTCAGCTGGTAAAAATGTCCATGAGAAGAAGCCACAAGGGTGAAGTTTCTCAACATCTGAATGCTAAGACACTACTCCCACAGCTGAGGCATCCACCTTTTAGAACGAATAGATGAGATATGATTGGTTGATGCAAAACTGCTGCAGAAACAAAATCTTGTTTGAACAAGCTTCTTTAGACCATTGAGCTGGATCAGAACCATGATCGTTGCCACCAAGGTCTAAAATTCCGATAATAGTCTACAAATCCAAGAAACCTTTGGCCTGAGGGACATTGATAAGAACCAGTCCAAGATGGCTATAAATTCCTCAGGATCCATTTGCAAAACAGAGCCAGATAAGAGGAAATGGAATTTTAACAGTTGTTCAACCCATGGCCTCTGAAGATTTTCCCTAACTTGAATACTGTAATGCCATTTACATGATCATAAATTCTGCAATTAGATGAATAGGTTTGTGCGAAATGCTGCACATGATGGTAACACGAGGCCAAACAGCCATTAAATTTAGCAAATACTCTTTGCAAGCCAGTTGCAAGTTAAATGACAGGAAGCCATAATTTGTGGGTGACACCCTGCCATTTTCTGAGAGCGTCAGAAAAAATGCCAGTAGGGATGCCAATCCCGGGGCTTTTTTTCAATCCCGGGATTGAAAAATGCCTAATCCCGGGATGGAGTTTATCAATATAATGACAAACTTTAGTCCCCCTCCAGTCCCCCCCAAACCCAGTCTCACTCACCCGGCCATTGGTGTGGGAGCCAGGCAGTGGCGTTCAGAGGCCGGCGGCTTTGATTGGGGGCCGTGAGGGGGTGGTCTGAAGGTGGGCAGATGTGCAGGAGCCGGGCATCAGTGGTCTGGAGGCGGACAGCGGAGTAGCCGCTCGGGTACTGGGCAGTGGGTGGGCATGGAGCTGCAAACAGGCTGCGCAGCGTGACCTCTGACATCAGGTCACGCTGCACGCAGCCACAGAGCAGCGCGCCGGGGTTTGGGAGCAGACGGGCAGCGTCTGAGCTGGTCTCAGCGATGCCCGACATTAGATTTGCGCATGCGCAAGCCCAATCCCGGGATTCAAATCCTGGTGTTTTTAGGGCCAAATTCGCCTCGCGATAGTCCTTCTCATCTTGCGCAGTCATGGTAAAGAAGCTGACGTATCTGCCCTCCCTTATCCTATCCCTTACGCTGCGCCTGAGGCCTCTTAGTACTGCCGTATTCTCGCAGTGGACCACCTGCCCCCTAGGGAACAACGGGGAGCCCGAGTCGCCACTGGAGGACTGCGAGCGCCTCCGGTGTCTCCTAGAGCATCTGCGCCTGTGCCTGGATCTGCGTCCCCCCTCCTCGCCGGAGGTCACCGACTCTGACCCCGAGGAGGAGGATGTACGGGAATACCTGCGCCTGCGCTTCTTGCGTGCTCTGGCTGACCCACCTGACACAGCTCCCGCTGTGGCCGCACCTGCTGTTCCGGAAGGACTAGCCACCTCTGACGGCCCGGCAATGGCCCCTTCTGCCTGGTGCTGCGACGGTGTCGGCAAGACTGTGTCCCTTGGTGGTGTGGAAGCCATCCTCGCGAAAGGCGTGCCCAGAGCTGCCAGCACGTGCGCCGCAGGGTCCCGGTTAGAAAGAACAGAAGGGAGGACAGCAGTAGATTGATTCCCAGGCCCTGACTGTACAGGTTGCTGACCCGCCCGCGGCGTCAGCATCGCTACCAGCTGCCGCACCACCGCCATATCCACCTCTGTGGAGGGTGCCTGCGCAACTCCAGGGGACACTGTCTCTGCAGCCGTGGCTGAAATAGCCTGCGCTGCCTGTGAGAGCCTGACGCGCTGGGATAGCAAGCGCGCCCTAGAGAGCCACCCGCTCCTTGCCCTCCTTAAGGGAGTCATGGGGGACCCCGTGGAGGGGTGGCCCTGCGTGGGCAAAGTAGGCTGGGCAGGCTGGGCAGCAGAATCCCTGGGCTGTGTCCCAGAACCCGCAGCTCGCGTCCGGCGGCCATCTTGGACAGGCGCGGATGCACCTGTGCCTGCTGCTGCGGGACCCTGGGACCGCGTGCGCCTGCCCCGCTGACTACCTCCGCCGGGGGTGCCTCCGCTACCCCGGGCGGGAGCGCTACTCGCTCTGTTGGTTTGCGGCCTGGCGCCGCGCGCCACCGCGTCATCAGCCGATGACGCGGACCTCGCGCCCCGCCGCAGTGTACCCGCTCTCGCCGCCGCTCTGCCTCCCCGCCCGGCCCGCGTGACGCTGGCCGTTGGGGGAGCAGAGGGGGAGCCGGGCTGTGCAAAACGGGAGGGAGGGTGGATGGTTCTCCGCGGGCGCGGCATGGCTAGGCCGGGCAGCAGCAGCGCTACACTATCTGGCCCAAATCCCCCAAGGAGCAGCTGGAATGAAAGAGAGAGAGAGGTAGGTGCAAAAGGAAATGATAGAGAAGTATGCTTGACAGCAGAGGAATAAGTAGCGATGAAAGAGGAATATGTACAGGAGAGAGTCTGAAACCAACCTGCTCCTTGGAAAATCGGACCAGAGTGCAGATCACCTGACTCTCTGGCTATTCCTACACAGGAAACTCCTCCCTACTCCCTAATTGGCTATAGCCGCAGCATCATAGCCTAAACACAAACTACAACCAAAGTGCAGGCATCTCAGACTCCTTCGGTAGTTTATGTTACCTCCAGCTTATTCAGCCATCGGTTTTCTGGACAGAGTCAGAGAGGCGGGAGCCGCAGCATTGCAGCACGGACCCGGCCGGCAAAACAGGCAGGCTAGTGAGGTGACATTTATTTGAAGTTTTTATGGGGGGGGGGGGCAGGAGGGCAGCCTGTGGTGTCCAAGAAATAATTATACAGGGGGAGCAGCCTGTGGTGTCCTGATAATTATACCAGGACACCACAGGAGGAGCAGCCTGTGGTGTCCTGGTATAATTATACAGGGGGAGCAGCCTGTGGTGTCCTGGTATAATTATATCAGGACACCACAGGCTGCTCCCCCTGTATAATTATACCTGGACACCACAGGCTGCTCCCCCTGTATACTTATTACCAGGACACCACAGGCTGCTCCCCCTGTATAATTATTACCAGGACACCACAGGCTGCTCCCCCTGTATAATTATTACCAGGACACATACAGCCTGGTATAATTATACAGTGGGAGCAGCCTGTGGTGTCCTGGTATAATTATACAGGGGGAGCAGCCTGTGGTGTCCTAGTACAATTATACAGGGGAGCAGCCTGCGGTGTCCTGGTATTATGCAGGCGGAGCAGCCTGTGGCGTCCTGGTATAATTATCCAAGGGGAGCAGCCTGCGGTGTCCTGGTATAATTATCCAAGGGGAGCAGCCTGCGGTGTCCTGGTATTATTATACAGGGGGAGCAGCCTGCGGTGTCCTGGTATTATTATGCAGGGGGAGCAGCCTGCAGTGTCCTGGTATAATTATCCAAGGGGAGCAGCCTGCGGTGTCCTGGTATAATTATCCAAGGGGAGCAGCCTGCGGTGTCCTGGTATTATTATGCAGGGGGAGCAGCCTGCGGTGTCCTGGTATTATTATGCAGGGGGAGCAGCCTGCGGTGTCCTGGTATTATTATGCAGGGGGAGCAGCCTGTCAAAGTTATACTAATAAAGTGTCTTTGGTATAATTAACTCCAGGCCTAATTTTTTTTATTTTTTTATTAATACATATTTTTTAAACGAAAAACCGCAATTTAACGATGCGCTGTTCTTATGGGCCAGTGCTCTGGACTTGCCCCCCAGGCTAAAAGTTGCCAGCCAGCCCCTGGTGTCAACAGTGCAGGAGTTCCGGTGGTGGTCTAGGCATTGCAGGGTCGCAGATGTGTCAGCAGTTTTGGATTGCCAGCGGTATCCTCAGTGCAGGGGGTTGTTGTGTAGTCAGTATAAGGGTGCCAGCTAAACCTAGCGCCGTGCTTGGATCGGTTACACTAGGTGCTTGACTGTGAACGATTAGGCTGGTGATCCAGTTGGGACCAGCTATACATATCTGGAACTGGTTAAACTGTAGTAAATTAACCAAGCTGATTTTGTTGTGAATCAGGAGAGAATTAACCAAGCTGGAACTGGTAGTGTAATTCACTAAACTGGTACCAAAAGTGCTACTGAAGAGGAGATATAGCTAAATCTAGAGGCCTGAATGCATGGGATGAAGCTAGAAGGTGACTTGCACTGGCGAGACTACCTACAGAAGTTGCCCATCAGAGTTTGGCTGGAACTGACTTGCCATTAGTTGATTGGTAGTGAGATAATTACAATCAAGATTGTGGCGCCCAAAAGACGAAGCCAGTGGGAGACACTGAGGTGAGATGCCAAAACCACATGGGCCAGACAACAGGGGAGCAGCAGGACAAACCCACCGGAGGATAATGGACATCTGGGAGTCCACACAGAAGGTGCACTGATCATCAAAAAAATAAATGCCCCGAGGAGGGAAGCCTAGAATACCTCCAGTGACCAACCCAAAATTATTTTCAACAACTGATTTTACTGATGTATGTAAAACAAGTGCAATCGTTTTGGATAGCGAAGGTAGGGAGTTAAAATCCCAGCGACTGACGGTCTGAATCATTGTTTTTTTGTATTAAATAGAGATTATTTTTACAGTATATAACTATGAAATACCATGATCTATATTTCTTCTATATTTATGTAAAATGTACGATGATCAGACCTAAACACTATGGGGGTTATTCTAGTCCATTCTTTCTGACAAAATCCTTCTTAGATGGACAAAACCATGTGCACTGCGGGTGGGGCAGATGTAACTTGTGCAGAGAGAATTAGATTTGGGTGGGGTTTTTCTTCAAAGAGAGATCTATATTGAAGTGTAAAATCATGCAGTCAGTATTTTCCCTGCACAGAAACAAAATAACTCACCCAAATCTAATTCTCTCTGCACATGTTACATCTGCCCCCCTGCAGTGCACATGGGCCCTTATTCTGATTGACGCGGACTTTACCGCATTCTTACGGATCGCGTCTTTTCGGCGTCTGCGCATGCGTGGAGAACGCAACGCGCATGTGCCACGCCTTGACTCCGTACCAGTTCGGCCAAATCCCGTACAAAACTGTTCCCCGCAATCAGTCGGGAAATATGGGCGTATTATGGGCGTCATGCGGAATGTCACATGGGCGTAGTTTCAAAGTGGGCAAAACGGGGCGGAAACATGGGCGGACACGGGGGAGTACACTTATGTTGGGGGGCGTACATTCGGATACCACTCCGAATGCACGCGATCAAAAGGGGAAGAAATGTGCGGTGTCCACAAGTGTACTATTGCTTTGCGGACACCACTCGTTCATGCGGTAGGCGAACGTACGCCTAATGACTACAAGCATTAACACCTGAACCCAATAGAATCTACTCCTTTACTCATTACTCACTAATAGGCCGCTTGTCAGTGCTTTAATTGAAACCATTGCACTTCAATTGCTGTAAGGGTTAATGTGTGCAATGCATGTGTTAGGCATGCTTGTAAGGATATATTGGCATCTAATTGATTCCAATTCCAAATAAGCAGTTTTTTATGAGGATAGGTAATTGAATAAGTGGGTCATGTGATGTCTTGCAGAAGATACTTAATAGTGGGTTGTTTGGCGTAAATACTCCGCTTACGGGCGGTAGCACCGCTTGGCTCCCGGTCGGATGCGGTATTTCCGAGCATACTCTGTAATACTCTGTAATACCGTGCCGAATCGGAGTGTTTCTCCCGCACACGCATGGTTTGTATGTCGTCCGTAAACACGCCCTGTTCTTAAAGAGTGAGTCCGTCCGAATGCGGAGGACACGTGGGCGTTTCTACGGACGATGGCCGCATGCGGCAAAACACCGTAGCGTGCGGACCGCTCCGTAAGAATGCGGGAATATCCGCACCGATCAGAATAAGGGCCATGGTTTTGTCCATCTAAGAAGGATTTTGTCAGAAAGAATGAACAAGAATAAACCCCTATATGACCAATATATTAAATAAGTAATAGTAAAAATGGTTTATGATATATCTTTAGGACATTGTTTTATATTTCTATATTTTTATATATATATATATATATATATATATATATATATATATATATATATATATATATATAAATTGGTCTGTGGAAATACAATCAGTTAATAACATAGAAGAGAGGTGGCTCTATGAGAAGTGGATTGGATCAGGTGCATGGAATTGCTAATTAGTAAAACATCGGATTCCTATGCAAAGGATAAAACTGGGTCCTAGGAATGAGAACATTATTCTGTGAAAAAGCTTCCAGCCTAGGAGTGAAATGCGTAAGAGAGACAGAAGGAAAAGGGTCCCTGGACATTGGTCTGTGTCGACAGCATCATTAGCCACGGCCAAAGCCGCTCATTACCACCCATTACTCATCCATCAGGCGCATGAACTCAGCAAACCCTGTGGACATTAGTGGGCGAAAAGGAGCAGGATCATCTGGCTGACTCGCCAGCAATTTCACGGCATGCATGGCCATCTATACACAGCGGCGGGGCAACACTTATTACTTCCCTGCATGGAAGCACAGCTGCCACTTTCTCTGTCTCCTGGAGAGAAGACCGGTAATAAAATTCTTCATATGTTGTCCCCACATTGCCGGACTTGTGAGAATTGTGGGGTGGACTTAGCCCATAAATTACCATCGACATTGGAAGTCAACTTCTCAACAGTTACTTGACTTATCCAACTTTTACCAAAGATCCTTGATCCACCTCTTAGATATGAGTGATATAGAGATCATTAGTGTGATCACATAAATTGCATGTTTATTATATAATAGGAAATACAACCGGTTATCTTTGTATGTGTTTTTCTTTATATTTTATGTGGGTTTTTTTGTTATTATAATAAGGAAAATAAATTCCTATACATTTAATGAATTAAACATTAGTGTAAGCGCTGATTCTTCCGGTCAGACTCACCTGTTTTCTAGAATTAGCGTAGATCTTATTCTTTTTAAAAAGAAAAAAAAAACATATGTAAAATAAGATCCAAAACTCATTACCCAGCATCATACTGTCATAGGATAAAATCAACTTGCTACCATGGGATCAAGAATTGCAGGTTAGGAATGCCAGAGAAGAAGACGTAAGTTACAGCTACATTCTCTATTTTACAGATAATGCTGTGAAGAAAGTTGGAGACAAAGTGACCATGACCGCCAATTCCAAAGAGGACTGTGCTCAGGAGGTGGTGACCGCAGCCGTCTTACGGCAGCCAGAGATATTTTATCCTTTTTGGGGCATTAAGCCTCTAGTGCTCTTTCGAGATTGGGCTCCAACACTGATAGGAAAACTACTTGATAAGTTTTATGTGCTAGAAAATATTAAATGATTCATCTGGTGCAATAAAATACTTCTATTTGTATAGAAGTGTGCTGATTCCTTCGTTGCGGAAATGCTTGCTAGAAAGTACTGTAACACTGTAGGGGAATTTGGATGCCTTTTCCTGGGGTAGAAGGCAGCCAACAGCAGCTGAGTAATCACACCAGTCCAGTCTTTGTGGTACAACTGGCCGTAACCAGTTTTATTTCAGCAGAAAACAAAATAAACATAAAAAGAAAATACCTTGCCTGTCCGGCACTAACTATACACAGGATGCTCCTAATTGTCACTAAAGAAAAATACAAAGTTTCCCAGTCAACACTGGGGACTCACTTGTAAAAGGCAGGTTTGCTTCTCACACAGAGATTTTGCAATCTCTCAGGCAATCCTCTCACACTGTTCACTCTGGCAGCCTTTTTACAGCTTGCTTGCTGATTAGCCCTCTGTGAGGCAAAACACCTGTTTCTAAAAGGTGTAGGACAAGAACCTGGGACAAATATACCTGCCCTCAAACACTACTCCAGTGTTCTTGTCACAGTACATTTATATTATTAGTATTTATATAGCACCTACATATTCTTCAGCACTTTACAGAGACTTTTGACTATTACATCAGTCCCTTCCCCTGTGGGGCATACAATCTGTACATGTAGTATGGAAATCAAACACTTACTTAGGGCCTTATTTTGGTTCATTCTTTCTGACAAAATCCTTCTTAGATGGGCAAAACCATGTGCACTGCGGGTGGGGCAGATGTAACTTGTGCAGAGAGAATTAGATTTGGGTGGGGTTTTTCTTCAAAGTGAGATCTATATTGCAGTGTAAAAATAAAGCAGTCAGTATTTTCCCTGCACAGAAACAAAATTACTCACCCAAATCTAATTCTCTCTGCACATGTTACATCTGCCTCCCCTGCAGTGCACATGGTTTTGTCCATCTAAGAAGGATTTTGACAGAAAGAATGAACCAAAATAAGGCCCTTAATACTTATACAGCACGGTTAATACATTTTTGTCAGAATCCAATTAACCTACAAGTATGTTTTTTGGAACAACTAGTTAGCAAACCTATGTTCCTGTGGTGATACATGTTCACCTAGGGCTCAGTGTATAGGGAATGGACTTTACTGGAAGACCCCCAAACTGTTATGCAATTATGTATTCAAAGTTCACCGTCTCTATATTCATGATATCAACATTAGAATGTGGAGGGTTAGGTTTATGTCAGGGGTGTAACTAGAACTCCGTGGGACCCATGGCAAATTTTTATATGAGAATTCTACTGAAAAGGGAGGTACAAGGTGACACACAGGGGTAAAATAGAGATACAGGGTGTCTCTCACACATAGTGGTAGAGGCTGTACACTGTGTCACACACAGCGAGGAGGGTAGAGGGTTACATTGTGTCACACACACAGGTAAGGGATGTACGGTGTGTCCTACATGAGCAGGGGGTGGTATAGGGTGTCACATACACACAGAGATATGGGGTACAGGCAGAAGCATATTACGGTTAGAGGAGGCCCATGCGCAGCCTACTCCGGCCAGGACCCCTCCACTAGAGTGGAAAAATCGGGTGGCGGCTATTTTTTGCAAAGATCTCTGCAGCTGCAGCAGTGAAGGGTCTGAGCACTAGAGCGCGCAGACCCTACTGCACATGTGCAGATCACCGGAGAAATGACATGGCGGACATCATTCCAGGGATTTCAGCAGCACTGAGGCCGGCGTTGCGGGACTACGGAGGGTAAGCATTAGAGACAGAATTATATGCAACAAAAAAAGCTTGAAATATGCATGGAAATATGCATGAAACATACTTAAAATATGCATGAAAAGTGTTAAAATATGCTACATTAAAAAATAAAAAAAGTAATTTTTAACTTATTTATTTAAAAATCAGCATACAATTAGTTGCAAATAATCCTCAAAAATAGGCCCACAGCATCTGCAGATGTCAGTATGCTGGCTGCTACAGCATACGGCAGCGTCCAAAGCTTTTCTTGCATCAACTACACGGACCCTTATCTCCAGCGCGCAGCATAGAGTGTGAGGGCGGCGCAGTGGAAGGTTTCCTCCCTGTACCGCATACTCACTGTGACACGGCATTTCCTCTGCGCCGCGTGATGTTACAACCCTTCTGCCCTCCACCTCTGCTGCAGAAGTCTGTCTCTTGGTGTAAAGTCCCAGGCCAGGGGCAGGCAAAGGTTCAGGAGCTTCATAATGGCATCCGGCCTGACAGACTTTTATCAACATGGATTGGCAGCCTAGAGCAGTGTCAGACATAGCGTACATCCAAGGTTCCCCACTCTGCGCACATATTGCCCCAGCCTGCACACTCTACCACTTCCTGGCCAGCAGCAGCAGGGCAAAGCAGTGCTGTGACTCGCGGATGGAAAGGGGGCAGGGCCTAAAATATGCACCATCACTAGATTTAAGGTAAAATATGCAATAACAAGTGAGAATCGGCAAAATATGCAAATGCATATGCAAATGCATATAATCCTGTCTCTAGTAAGCATTAAAAGAATGGGTGCAGTGTGTTTGGATGTGGGCTCCCCTGGGACTCTGGGGTCCATATGCACTGTACACATTCCACCCAGTATAAATATGCCACTGGGTACAGGGGTCAATACAGAGGGGGGGGGGGTAGGTGGGTACAAGGCTCCTGGGTATTTAACGTGTGTTCCAATCCACCTTTGGGATAGCTGTAGGGTGTCAGTGATGGGGGAATGTGGGACCCAAGTACAGGCCAAATTTGATTATTGTGGCAGAGGTCTCCAGGCTGCAAACCGGGCTCAGCGAGGGCTTAGCGGCACAGCCCCATGGAGCCACCCAACCGGTAATGTCAGGTGTGAGACTGGAGGCATGGCTAAGTCATTGGAGGACTCCCATAGGAATGGGTGCCGGACAGTTTCCCGACAGTCGGGATCCCGACAGTCATTACCCCGACATCAGGATCCCGACAGTCAAAACCCTGACACTAGGGGTCCCGACGGCAACCGGCTATTCTCCCTCGCGGGGGTCCACGACCCCCATAGAGGGAGAGCAGCGTGGTGAGCGCAGCGAGCTCGCAAGGGACTTTGTTGCACTCGTCATGCTGTCTGAGTCCGGCCAGTCGGAATCCCGACGTCGGGCTAATGACTGTCGGGATCACGACTGTCGGGACCATATACCACACCCAATAGGAACAGTGCCCAGAAAAGGGAGGTCAAGCTCTACTTCCCTTTCCCTAGAGGAGAATGGTGCTGTGGCTGCTGTGGGGATTTCTAAGATCTCCAATATTTTGGTGTTGGGCTCCTGTGACCCCTGGCATAGTGCAGTGGGGGCCCTTCTATAGATTGGGTGCAGGGGGCACTGCGGGCCCCATAGTTGCTCAATCCCTTGCACCTACCGTAGTTACACCACTGGTTTATAGTTTTATGTTAGTATTAGGTATGTTCTTGTTAACAGGCTACTACAGTAGGCAGCAGCTGACATTGAGCCAGTAGTGTGGAGGTCAAGACACAGATGAAGTTGGAGACAGGCTCACCTGCACACATACAGAAAAGTCAGGAGACCAAGGATGCAAGAGACAGACTGGATTGGTGTTACCAGTTAGTACACGGTGTACAGTAGTAATGGGTAATCAGATGAGCCTCAGTAATAAGTAGCAAAGATATCTGATATACAGTATGCTGTTAACATGTCTTGATAAAGGGTCAAGGACCCGAAACATTGGCATAACTCACCCGAGTGGGTCTCTTTATTTCCTTTGGGATTACAAATGCTGAATGCTGCGAGTGCCTGTGACCAAACTGAATGACTATCTATCCCATCGGGGAATTCAGCGCACCGCACAAGTTGCTAACCCTCAAGCAGAGTGCCGGGCATCTATGCTTAATAAATATATATATATATATATATATATATATATATATATATATATATATAGAAAGGTGAAGCGGATCGGCACTCCGACACTAATGGACATATACCTGGGTGCCCTCCGGATCGGTATTGTAGAGAGAAACAGCAGGCAGGCAGGCGGCGGCACTCCAAGGATTTTTAATCGTGCAAAACAAAATCTCCAATATATAGGAATACAGACATAATAACAAATAAAATAAATTGAAGTGGAAGTAAGATAGCTAAAGATTTTGGGTACTTGTGTAGTTTCACGTCTGAGTCCCCTTGCGGGGCTCGCTTCGCTCGCCCACGCTGGTGGCTCGCTACGCTCGCCACGCTATTTAAAATCAACTCCATGCCAACATGGATAGGGGGGGGTATCAACTATCCATGTTGGCATGGAGTTAAGTTACTTTTTTTGACATATTTTGTGGCGAGCGTAGAACCCGGAAGTAGCACGGCGCCATGCTGGCGCCGTGAAACTACACAAGTACCAGATTTTGTTGTATGTTTGAAACATCGCTGCCCTGTGTGCAGGGGAGTGAGGGAACCTGAATGAGGGCCAATATGTATCAGAATGTATCCTATCTATATACTGAGAACTAAATGATTCTGCACACATTTTGTTTCTAAGTTACATAATAATAATAATAATAATAATAATAATAATAATAGACAGACATTGATCATCTGAATAAACCTTTGTTTGCTCGGACTGTCAGTTGTAAGCTCCCTGGCCACTAAAGCTGGCCATACATCTACACATTTCCTGTCAGATCTGGCTGGTTGGAACAAAAACCTGTTAATATACTGTATGAATGACAGTTTTCCAGCATTTTGAAGCAAATAGTCAACTGTCTTTTGCTCTGATCCATTAACTGGTTTTTGTTCCAACCAGCCAGATCTGACAATAAATCTTTAGATGTATGGCAAGCTTTACTGTGGGGTAGATGTATAAAGCAGTGATAAGGGAGGGGAAGCGATAAAGTGCCTGGTACTTTATCACTGGCCAATCAGCTCCTAACTGTCCTTTTTTTAAAATAGAGTATTTTATATTGATTTTTCCAAAGAAAAAAAGAAGAAAACCCAAACTAAAACAGACAGTAGTTCTTCGACAGAGACATGCATCAAATATTATGTGTGTGTGCGTACAGTATATACTGTATATCTTTTATATTATACGTTGAAGAGTGTGTGTGTGCGTGTGTGTGCGTGTCTGTCACATTGCAGACACAACTTAGCACTGAGAGTCACCAAATTCAGCAACAAGGTACCTCTGGACCCGGTGGTGTGCATCTCGAAGCTGTTTTTTTTTTTTTGTTTTTTTTTTGGAAATTTCACTTAGAATTTAAAAAAACACCAAGGTTTAATTTGCCTTGATTGATGAGCTGCAAAAAAGCTCAATGATCTGGGAAACGGATAACGAAGGAACAACTCAACACCTGATTTCATTGCTGTCATTGAGTATGAATGACACATTCTAACATTATGGTGAAGGCTTTAAACAATTAGGAATAATCGAGGATATACATGATATACCACACACTTACACATTGTACACACACACACACACACACACACACACAGTACACCGCATATGCACACATAGCACACAACACACATATATACATAGCGCACCTCACACACTTACACATTGGACAGATGCACACAACAGAACACACACACATAATACATACCTCCCAACTTGTGTCCGGATGAAACACAAGTTTATTAACACAGCGTCTATTCTACTAGATTGGGGGGTCTCCCAACTGCCACCCCCCGCAGCGGGACAATGCCTGCCGCGGGTGGGACGTCGGGACAGGACCCGAAAATCGGGACTGTCCCGACGGAATCGTGACAGTTGGGAGGTATGCATAATACACCACATGCAGTACAACACAAACCCACATACACTACAACACACACCCACAAACAGAACACACACACTTAAACATTGTACAGAGACTGAAACACAGAGAACACACACACACTTAAACCATACTTGCCTACCTGACCCTCTCCATGCGGGAGAAAATGCTCTGTTCCTGGACTTCCCCGGTAACGTATGATTGCCATCACCTGTGGGGAGCTAGGTAAAGGTGTTTCACCACAGGTGATGGCAATCATACATTACCGGGGAAGCCCAGGAACAGAGCATTTTCTCCCGCATGGAGAGGGTCAGGTAGGCAAGTATGACTTAAACATTGCCAGAATATGCACAGCACACTACACACACATATAAACATAGCGCACCTCACACACTTCCACATTGGACAGATACACACTACATACACACATAACTCACCACTCACAGTACAACACAAAAAAACACACACACACGTGAACATTGCACAGATCCTGAAACACACAGAACACACACACTTAAACATTGCACAGATACACACAGCACACTACACACACATATATACTCAGCACACCTTACGCACTTACTAGAGGCGTACCTAGATATTCGTGGGCCCCAGAGCAAAAGTTTGTAATGGCCCCCTATTTAGCAACTGATAAATGTATGCATAGCAGCTGCACCCCTTGCACTTATGGTAGTTACTCCCTTGGCACATACTCATTGGACAGATACAAACACACAACACACACGCACATAACACACCTACACACACATACTGTATATAAGTAGCACACCTCACACACTTATGCATTGGACAGATACACACACCCACATACACTAGAACACACACACACACACAGAACACATAAAAAATGCACCATAGTATACCCTCCATCGCTACCAAATTTGCCATTTTTTAACAGCCTGTACCGGCAAATAAAAACTAAACCAATTGTACCGGTTTTTCTCTTTTTTTTTGCCCCATATCTGTCTCTCCAGTCCTCCAGGCTGTCACTGCACTCCCCGGCCGGTGGCACTGAGAAACCTTTATCCTGGCCAATGCACCCGTTGATAAATACAAAGTGGATACACTGCGCTCACCGTGTTAGTCAGTTGGATGATAGGCGCTGCACTGCATTAAGGGTGTACCAGACCCTTTTGGTTCATAGATAATGTTTGGTTATTTGCCTGTATTTGTTTGAATGTTATGAGTGTAAGAAGTTGAAGAATAAGACTGAGATGAAGATTTGTCATGTTAAAGTGTACAATTTACTCAATAAATCGTGAAATAAATATAGGTGTACATAGAAATACAATCAAGAAATGAAAGTAGGATTAAAAAATCACTGAGAGAGACGGTAGGCTCCAGGAGAAGAGATACCTATGGGATTGTAAAAGACCACCTGAACCCTTTCTGTGACACTGTGACGGTGACACTGTGACGGTGACACTGTAATGAAAATTTCCCATAAAATAGGGACCTCCTGTGAATGTACAAAACACCAATTAAGCACACAAGAGTGGATATTGTGGACATAGACGGAATGTGTACCAAGGTTAGAGGATAGAAAGGAGGAGCCTCTACTTGCAAGAAGGAGCCGCTGAATAGAAGCAGTAATGGCCTGAAGTATGTGCTGCAGAGATACCGACATCGTGATGTATCGAATGATACCCAAAACAAAGTACAGTGGCAAGATGGCGGGGCTAGCACACTGCCAAGGCTCACCAAGTAGAAAGGATAATAGTATCTCCAATACCAGCAGGTGATGAGTATCCAGTTAAACAGCAGTCCCACAGTGAAATGCAATTGAAGAAGGGTGGACACTTGAGATATAATCCAGTCAGCCAAACATCACCATCCTCAGGATTCCTGTCCGATGGTGCAACAGAGGGTAAGAGGATTGGCAGAGCAGGGTAGCCACCAGAGAAGTGTGCCACAGGATGGAGCTCCCAAGACGTCACCTGGTTATGAGCACACAGAAGCCGGTTGGACAGTCATAGTCAGGCCAGATAACCCGCACCAGTCACCCTGCGAAGATGTTGCACTAAACACCAGTGGCCAATCAGTCAGAGGGTACAGCAGAAGAGCCACTGGAGATGCGCGCCGGTGTACGGAGCTTCCAAGATGGTGTGTGGCCGTGAGCACACTGAAGCCGGGAAGTCAGTGGGAGCCAGTCGACTTATGAGGATACTGAGCAGCTCGGTAGCAGCAGGGGAGTATCGGGGGTAACTGTAAGCAGGACAGGGGTGCCCAAACTCCCACAGGCAGGATATAAAACAGGATTTATGCAGAGCTCACTCACCCTGCGTCCTCCTACATGCACGGCCAAGCCACGCCCCTTCTGACTTTAAACCCAGCCTGCAGTCAGGCGCTGATTGACCGGTGATAAAGTACCAGGCACTTTATAATTTCTCCTCCCTTATCACGGAATACGATCACTAGGTCTACATGCAATTGGTCGACAAGCATTCGGTCGCCATGCATTAAGGTCGACTTGAATAAAGGTCGACATGCAGGAAGGTTGACATGACTGTAGATCGACATGGGTTAGGTCGACAGGGTCATCACGTTGACACAATCATTAGGTCAACATGGAGAAGATCGACAGTTAAACGGTTGACATGGGGTTTTTTCAAATTTTTTGAGCTGACGTGCCTAAAGGCGGTATTTCATGCCCTATCATCCACTAGGGCATGGTGGGAGAATAAAATATGCCGAGTGACGTGGTGCTACGTTTCAGTGTCCATGTTGACTGTGTCAAAATTCAGAACAATTTTTAAAAAAAAACCTCTATGTCAACCTTTTGACTGTCGACCTTCCCCACGTTGACCTAATGCTTGTGTCAACCTAATGACCCTGTCGACCTACAGTCATGTTGACCTTCTCTTTATCAGCAGAATAGATACTTAACGCTCACTCAGCTTTTGCTTATTTAAAACCCAATCTCAAATCTCTAATATTAATTTGGATGAATGGTTTGTTAATTTGTTGCAATGCAGAAATGGTTAAATGCGTATAGCCTAGAAAATACTTTCTAAATCTAACTTTTTGGACATCCTATTGACAAAACAACTTATATACTGCTGGGTTATTTATTTTATTTGTATACTAAATTCACTTATGAAGTCTGTTTGAAAGTTTATGAAGTCAGTTCTGCAATAGTGTCCATCACTCGGTGCTATTTTATAGTTATTCCTTTATTTTGTTGCCATTTGAGGCCCTTTCCTGCACAGCACATTTATAGAATGTATGGAATGTTTATCTTCCATTCTAGGAATTCATAGAAGGTTTAGAGGCCCATTCCCTTTTATCTTTATTATTGAGATTTGAAGTTTTAACGCTCTACTATAATTTAGAATGATTAATTTTATAGTAAAACTTATTATATCTACAACTAAGCCAAACCACCAGTAAGCTTCCATAAAGCCAGACTACAGAATGCAATAGAACAAGGGTTTGCCAGCCAATATCAGAACTCTGCTGCACTTACATTACTGTGACACATAGGGCCTTATTCTAGTTCACTCTTTCTGACAAAATCCTTCTTAGATAGACAAAACCATGTGCACTGCAGGGGGGCAGATGTAAAATGTGCACAGAGAATTAGATTTGGGTGAGTTATTTTGTTTCTGTGCAGGGAAAATACTGACTGCTTTATTCTTACACCGCAATATAGATCTCACTTTGAAGTAAAACCCCACCCAAATCTAATTCTCTCTGCACATTTTACATCTGCCCCCCTGCAGTGCACATGGTTTTGTACATCTAAGAAGGATTTTGTCAGAAAGAGTGAACTAGAATAAGGCCTATAGTAACATAGGGGCAGACGCATTTAGCCTGGAGAAGTGATAAAACGGTGATAAAGTGGAAGGTAATAACTCACCAGCCAATCAGCTGTGTTTGAAAAATGACAGTTAGGAGTTGATTGGCTATTGCATAATCACCTTTCATTTTATCACCACTTTATCACTTCTCCAGGCTTAATACATCTGCCCCGGAGTAAAGGAGCCTACACATTGGAAGATTTGCTGAGTGTTCTGAACGATCGCTCCGAATGCTCAACAAGGTCGCTCAGCACACAGCGATGTGCTGCTGAATAATCTGCCAGGGCCAGTGTTTTCCAGTGGGAACACTGTCCCTGACACCGGCGATTACTAGATTTACCCAGCATGCTGGATATTAATCGCCGGCCTATAGTAATGCGCATCACTAGCGCTATGCCCCTACTCACGCAGTGATGTAGATTTATTTTCTCATTAGATTGCTTAGAAAATGCTGTGAAATCGCCCAATGTGTAGACCCCTTAACACAGTAACAGAGATCCTTCCCTTGTCTTTAAGAGCCAGGTGGATTTTTGGATGGTGGGAACATTGCAGAGTGCATACATACACTTTGTCTCAGCTTCCATTGCTTGGCACAATTTTATCCAGCATGTGGGCAATATCTGCAAGTCTTTAAAAATGACATTACACTGCCCCCATCTGGCTACTTCATAATCATTTCCTGGAGACAACATTTGTAATGTAGGGAATAATTATATAGAGCAGTGGTTCCCAAACTGTGTGCCATGTCACCATGGGGTGCTTTGGGACACTTGCATTAGTCATTCAGTGTTGTATGGTCATTAAATAGGCAAAAGCTTTATTTGTGGCTTCCAATCCTAAA
Source organism: Crinia signifera (assembly GCF_055691185.1). NCBI lineage: Eukaryota > Metazoa > Chordata > Amphibia > Anura > Myobatrachidae > Crinia > Crinia signifera. The sequence goes on from NC_139217.1 coordinate 350,903,967, forward strand.
ATATGTGGACAAACGGAAGCAAATCCTGTCCCCCACCAAATATATGACCCTAAGGATGACATATACACACACACACACACACACACACACACAGGGTAGTACAGAAAAAAAGAATGATAGAGTGCGCTAAAACTAAACCTAAAATGTACCAGCCGGCAAATAAAAGAAAAATAATAAAATGTGACAATATAATGTCCAAATGACAGAGATCAGCAATGAAGTATCCAATTGTTGTTTATCAGCATCTGATCACAATTTCTTAGAATCAAATTCGACAAGATCACTGGTAAAATTCCCCTCTTTCAGATGGGGTGACAGCTACTGTATCACAAGCAACCACAGTAGTATGTGTAGCCAGGGCCGGTGCAAGGCATCTAGGCGCCCCCCCCCCCCCCCCACACACACACACACACATTTGATCCAATCCGATGCGCGGTCCCGTGCGCATCGGACCGGATCAGGAGGTCGGACGTACAGCATGTACGATCACGTCCGACCTCCTGCAGCGGGCGGGCAGCGGCTCTTTAATGAGTGAAGGGGGCACCCCAAGTACCTGTGAAGCAGTGCAGCCGCAGCAGGGATCTTGGCAGCGGGGGCAGGGGCTGCCGCCGCCCGCCGCCGAAGTTTCCCGCTGGCTGCTGTACTGTAGTAGGCCTGATGACCGTCCGGGCGACTGACTGACTACTGTCTGTCAGCGCTGGCAGCAGGCCGGCAGCCATGTACACGGGCGGGCTCCGGCGGGGGACGGGGGGGACAGGGGTCCGAATTATACTCACAAGCTGCAGTTGTTGTTGCTGTGTGGGGTCTCTGCAGCCGCTGCCTTCCTTCGCCTTCTTGTTCCTCCTCTCTCCTCTGCGGTAGCGACGTGGTGCGTAGCAGCGTCCTCCTGCTGCTGCTGCTGGCCAGGCCAGCTCACTACCGCCCTCCAGTGGCCGGCGCCCTAGGCAAATGCCTAACCTTGCCTAGTGGTGGCGCCGGCCCTGTGTGTAGCTCACTCCACTCCAACAAGAGAATAAGAGAGAGTGGAGTGAGTGGAGAGTGGAGTGAGCTACATATACTGAAAAGAGGGGACTTTAACCCGTGGTCTTTGTCCAATTTGATTTCAAGATTTTAAGAAATTGTTACCTTAAAAGAATATTGTCCAACTTCATTGTTGGAGACTACCATGTAAAGGGCCCGATTCAGCTGTCCTGCGAATTCGCAGCACGATCAATTATCGGATGACTGCACATTTGCACGGTACGCTGTATGCATGCGCAAGTCATCTGTACAAAGGCAGCCACTGAAGGCTAGACTTTGCTGGTTGCTCGCACGGCGATTGACACCCTGCGGGTGTTTTGGGGAGTGCAGGTGTTCCCGGCCGTTGGGTGGGAGGGCCGCTGACGTCATCAGCAGCCTCCTCCCCATGAACTTTGCAGCACTGAGTAACTTTCTGGGTGCTTGCGATCAGGGGGTAAATCATTCGATGATGAGTGACTTTCACCCTGTGTGCATGGCTGCAAACGCATTCACAGCTGTAAACAGGAGCGGAGGCTCAGTGGGGTGGCAGGACGGAGTTTACCTGCTCGCTGGGCTCCAAACACTCGCAGTCCAGCGAACAATTCTGAATCGGGCCCAAAATCTTTGTTTGAAGAACTTAAACATTGCATTTATTTGGGCTTTAATATGTGGTGTAATATGAATCACGGGCTAGTGCAATGGGCCTTATTCAGTTTGAATAATATATGATATGCAAGCAATGCAAATGCAGGAGGAGGTGCATTTGTTATGCATCAAACTGCGATCACAAATGCTATTGCAGTTCAAAAGGAACATTGCGACCGCCAGGCACGCTGTCTCTGTGACTGCAGCCTGAGTAAATCTAACCTTACTCAGATTACCTGTCGCAGCCGGGCTTGCAAGGCCAAGGAATCTACCACGATACTCCCCCACTTCCAGAAACGCCAGCTGACCCCATTTCCGGAAACGCGGACTGCCCCAGGCCCCCAGGCCTTCTCCGTGAACACCTCTTCCAGTCAATCATGTGTGAAGGACAGCATCATTGGCCTTACACAAACTAACCTGTATTACACCTACTGTATGTGGGGTATAATGGGAATAGTACAGTACAAACTGATGTCCCGTGGTAGCACACCCTCAGCCAGATACGTGAATTCACAATACCATATTCATTGATGGGTCAGCTGTTGATTAGATTTAACTCCCTGTGCGATTGCTAGTCCTTTCCCTTTTTTTGTATAATGGGAATAAGATTTTGCTATTTTGATGCATAATTTGAATTGGGGGCACTATTGTGTGGCCATGCACCTTTGTTCTTGGTGGAACATTTATGGATCCAGGCCTAAGCAACTACAGAACGGAGCAGATTGTGCCCTGGTATGAACTTACGCCCCTGCTTCCATCTTTTATTTTTTTTCCTTCTTTCTTTACTATCATCCCTCAATGCCTCTTTAGGCTTTATCTTAGCTCCTTGCTTCTCCTTTCCTCTCTCTATTTGGCCCATTTTCACCTTTTCTACCCTGCAGACTTAAGGCGGCATACACATCGGGAGATTTGCTGAGTGTTCTGAATGATGCTAGATCGCTCAGAACGCTCAGCACATGGCGCTGTATAAAGTGCTGTGTGCTGTGCCAGTGTTCTCCGGCTATCACTACGCCTACACATGGGATGATGTAGGGGCATTTATTAAGCCATCTAGTTAGATCGCTTAGAAAATGCCTTTAAATCTCCCCGTGTGTAGGGCCCAGTATTCTGTGCTGTCTCACCATTCTACATCTTAGTGACAGGTATTCAGATACAAAGATCATCCAGAGCTTTGTTTTTTGCCTCTCAATTTGATTAACTGGAAATCCATATTATAATCTTATAAATTACTGTATTTCCCTCTGGGCTTTTTTTTTTTTAACAATTTTATACCCACTCCCATTTTTAGCAATAAGAATTTATTGTTGTTCGCCATTTATCACCATCTCTGTCCTGAGCAGTGGACCCAAAACGAGTCCTTCACAGTGCAGAAAAAAAACCCGTAAGCAATAGCTTGCTCATGTGCACTGCCTTACTAACCAAGAACAATCATTGTGCCGTAGATATGCACTTGTTCTAGGCTGTTGTGGAAGGGTTCAATTATCCTTCTTCACTTAATATCATTTTTGCTGTAATGGATAGCAAAATATAAAGTTCATGTTGGCTACCAGGGAGAACTTGTGAATTAGCCATTTATTGTAGTTACCAAATAAATCTAAGGTGAACGAAAAACCAAGCAATTTGTGATACCTGTGATGGTCTGTTTCATAGGACTGACTATAATATGACCTTCATAAATAGGCAACATAATGAGAACTTTTGAAGTTGTACTATTAGGGCTGAGAATCCATGTTTCCCACTAATAGTCATCACAGAAACAATATAACAGATCCACACACTTACACATATACTGTATATGGTTATATTTATTACTTGGTGTCAGTTCTGGTGATCTTATACAGAATACCAGAGGTCACAACTTAGCAGTTCTTGTTTTTGTCCAGGTCTTTGTAGGCTGGGTTGTATGGAGATCTGGAGAAGCAAACGGCAGCAGCGCGGTCACAATTGCAGATAAACTGAGCACAGGCATCGCTATAAGCTGTCGAGAGACAAACAGATACACTTTTATGATGTGTAAAGATACATTTTATTAAATCAATGATATTATTTACATAATGTTTGTGGGGAGGATGGGGGTAGAACTGAGTTTCACCCCCTGTAATGGTAAGGGGAACTAGTTCCACCTCCACCAGAACCCTGCACAGTAATTCCAAACGAAAAGGCTGTCCCAGTGGCATATTCTGGCATGGCATATGCCACCGCAGCTGAAGTTAAGAAGAGCCATGCTTAACATGTATAAATATACCAGGGGCCAAAAGGAACTGTCAGGAATCCTATTTACGGATTCAGTATTGAATCCCGGCGGTCGGGATCCCGGCGTTCAGAATCCCGGCGCCGGAATCCCGACAGCCGAAATGCCGACAAGGGGGGGACGTGGAACGCCCCCCCCCCCCCTTGCGGGCTCGCTGCGCTCGCCACGCAGCGGGCCCGGTGCCTCGCTACGCTCGGCACACTAATTTATTCTCCCTCCAGGGGTGTCGTGGACACCCACAGAGGGAGAATGTGTCGGCATTTCGGCGGTCAGGATTTCGGCGGTCGGGATTTCGGCGGTCGGGATTCCGAATGCCGGGATCCCGACCGCCGGGATTGTAACTGCATCCCCTATTTACTTTGAGGAAAGAGACTAAGACATGTGGGCATGCGCTCAGACTAGAGGAGAAAGGCTTTTTAGAGTTAAGTCAGTAAAAGTATGGAAATCTCTTCAGGAAGAGGTTGTGTCAGCAGACACCATTCACTCTTTATCACCCTAGCGTTTATCTCTTTTTAAGGCTTACTACAGCTGCCCATATGTTACTATGACACAGGTGGTGAACTACTAGAGTGACAGTGGCAAATATGTCTATAAGGGGCACTACTGTAGGCATTAAGCAGTGGCGGGTGTTACCTTTGGGCTGCAGGGCTGCAGCCCCCCCCCCAGGTAAAATCTGCCTCTGTCTCTGCCTAAGGTGAAGCCAGATGTAGTCTATGAGACTGCTCTGGCTTCAATGTAACTGGCAGTGACTTCCTATTGGAAGTTCGACCTGCCAGTCACCAAGGCAGTCCCATTGGGGGGTGTTCCCTCCCTCCGGGATGCCTGCCTGTGCGCAAAAGCCCGGCAGCCCCCAAAACGGTTTCTGTGCATGCGCCGGACCCGGGAACCTGATTAAGGTTTCGGGGGCTGCTGCAAAGGCAGCCCATCAAGGCTTGGGCCATCGCATGCACAGTATGTATGAAGTTATTGCCCCGTGCAGTCGACCTGCGGCCAGGACCAGAAGATACAGAGAGCACGGCGGCAGTGGCAGCAGAGGGGGGGGGCGCATTGCAGCAGCCCCCCTCCTCCAAAAGGGTAAGAGCCACCACTGGCATTAAGTGTAAAAGGGGCACTAATACTGTGGGTGTTATATGTATAAAGGGCACTATTATCAGCATTATGTGTAAAGTGCATTATTACTGTGGACATTTTGTATATGGAGAACTATTGTGTAGCGTAACATGAATAAGGGGCATGAGAAATGAGTTCCACCACCTCTCCAGGAAGCCCTGTCTAACAATATAGCTGTATTTTTCATGAACTATAATAGGGTATAAATTGAAATCTGTAAACACTGGACCAGCTACCTGCATTGCCCTCTGCCGCTGTGGAGCTCTCCGTGTACACCTCCTGGCAGATCTGACTGCATGACAGCTGTCACATACATGGGGAGGGGCACAGAAAGCTCCAGGGCAAAGTTCGCTATAGGAAGCAGGTTTGGTCTGGAGTCCGTAATGTTCCAGACGTGCTGCTCCCATTCCCTCTGCCTGAGTGCCATATCTGTGATTCAGGAGGGTGCTGTAATATCTCCCTGCACTATTTGCTGTGTGTAATAGATGTGCACATACACACAGAGAACACCACAGCTTTAGGGCGCCATTGCGGTCTGGTATACTGTATTCCGGACCATTCCAGCTTTAATCCAATTCCCTATAATAGAGTATCTTGTTCAATAACTAACTATATGATGCAAATATATATATATATATATATATATATATATATATATATATATATAAAGAAAAGGTCAGTAGCAGCAAAACAAGAAGTAGTTGACGTCATATAATTCCAATGTGTGAGTACTTACATGTACAGGTGATACTTGTTCCAGAACAGGTGTACTGGTAACTCCTGGTATATGGATTATCTAATAGCCCACCACAGCTAGAGAGAGCCATGGCTTGTGAATAGCAGTTATCATGGACCTCACAGCATCTGTATAGACAATAATGGAAGCTGCAATCAGCTGAGAGAATGGACTGACTACAGATATTATATAAAGGGTAATAATTGTAGATTGTACTATTTTAATATCAAAATGAAAATGCAAAGTGACAAGGAAGCAAATACACTGGATCAGATGAACAGCATACCAGGTAAATGAGCACAGCAAGAACAGTTACAGCATTGAAGCATACAGGTGTCACAGCATAGTACAAACATTTCAGAAAACTCCAGTGGTCCCTACCGTAGCCCACACCCCAGCCTATCACTTGGGCAGCTAATTATCCATCAAGAGCAATGCCCTGGAAAACCTTTTATTAGGAGAACACAGGTGCTGTTTAATCAGATTACACCAATTAGGAAACCTGGACTGGATCTATTTTTCTTGCTGCTGCTGCTGCTGCTGCTGCTGATCTAAAACCTGGTCTGGATTTTTCACATTATGCTCATGCGGAAATATGCTGTATCTGCAACATACTAACAACTCTAGTATTAGTAAATGTAGGGTCTTTTACATTTAGGTCTGCACAAATAAATTGGCCACAAGTGTACATATACTTTAAAGGGACAAGCTTCCATTTTACCATGACTAGCAAATCACCTTGAAGAGACGGTGTACTGTATATGTCTCTGGATGGAGGCCAGAGTAAAGGCGCGCCTTGATGATAATGAGGCAGGGTTACCACCTAGTCCCTTTAATTCCGGACACATATTAATTACACAGGTTCTGTGGCTGGCTGACTTCAAGACTCCACTTCACCTGATTTTAAACTGCCACAGAACCTGTGTAATTAACATGTGTCCGGAATTAAAGGGACTAGGTGGTAACCCTATGAGGCCTAAGTGGTGGTGAAGGCTGTATGGCAGATGAAAAAATCACTAGTAGCTGCATGGGCCAAGATGGCATGGAGGCTTGTGTGCAGCTGGGACAGTGCAGGCCTAGGTGACGCATACCTTCCAACATGACCCCATCCAGGAGGGACACATTGCTCTGTTCCTGGACTTCCTTTTTAATGTATCATTGTCATCACCTGTTTCACACAGGTTAATTGATAAGAAAGGTGCTTCAACAAGGTGAAAGCAATTATAAATGAAGTGACAAGTCCAGAAATAGAGCAATGTGTCCCTCCTGGGGAGGGTCATGTTGGGAGGTATGGTGACGTGGATGCTCCACTTGCATGTGTTTTCAATGCGGAGGATCCGACCCGGAGCTGGGCCTAGGGTCAAATACAGGACCAGCTAAGCAGCTTCCATGAAGCTGGCAGTGGTAACTTATAATGGGAGTGTGGGAGTGAGACTCAGGTCTGAAAAGCAATGCTCACAGCCACAGTAGGAAGCTCCACATTCTCAACTATTGATCCTGATTAGTGGCAGATGTGGAGGAGACTGGAGTCATCCGTCTGGGTGGAGGTAGCGGGTTTGGATCATATGGTCTACAGCATGATGGTTGACAGTCATTAGGTCGACATGGGAAAAGGTCGGCATGGGTCTAGGTCGACATGGGAAAAGGTCAACATGGTTCTAGGTCGAAAGGTCATTAGTTTGACAGGTCTTTAGTTCGACAGGTCATTAGTTCGACAATGTCTAGGTCGACATGGGGTTTTTCACCGTTTTTTTTACCTGAATGTCAACATAGTCGACATGGACACAGTGCGCTTGCAATGCATCGGGCACGGTGCCTCGCTGTGCTCGGCACACTATTTTATTCTCCCACCACGCCCTAGTGGATGGTAGGGCATGAAATACCACCTGTCGGCACATGTCAGCTCAAAAAACTGTGAAAAACCCCATGTCGTCCTTTTGACTGTCGACCTAGACACTGTCGAACTTATGACCTGTCGAACTAATGACCTGTCGAACTAATGACCTGTCGACCAAGAACCATGTCGACCTTTTCCTATGTCGACCTAGACCCATGTCGACCTTTACCATGTCAACCTAATGGTGTCGACCTAATGACTTGTGTTTTTTCTCGACCTAATGGCTGTCTACTATAATGCTTCCATGGGTCTTCAACCTATGGCCCTCCAGATGTTGTGAAACTACATGTTCCAACATGCATTGCCACATTTTTTTCCTATAACGGCATGCCAAAACTGTCAGGCCATGCTGGGACATGTAGTTCCACAACATCTGGAGGGCCACAGGTTGAAGACCTGTGCTTTAGACCAAATGACCGCATCCTGGAGGTAGCATGATGGAGATGGGGGCGTCACCAGAGGAGGGTGGAGCATGACAGAGCAGGAGGCCCAGAGAGGCACACACAGATCTGTGATCCCAATGGATGGCCCTGGCACAGGCAGCAATACTGGGGAGAGTAAAAAGGCAGGGCCTGGCCTGGGCATCTCCATCCCATTTTAGAGGATAAGAGGTTAGTAAAGGCTGTGCCCTTATGGAGGGCTTACTATGGAACATCTTCTCTTGTCATGAGCTAGATGTACTGTATATATGGTAAATATTATGTATAGTGTTAAATATTATCAGTCTGTGAATTATATTTTTATTTTCCAGTAAGTAGTTCCCATTAATGTTAGTAACTGTAAATGAACACAATCAGTCTCACTCCATGTATTTGGAGCTGATAGTGTACGTTGTAAAATATTTGGTAAATAGAAATCATTATAGACAGAACTGAAAACCAATACTGTCGATGGCTACAATATTGCAATTTGTCTCCAACTATTTCTATTTTGTGTGTACAGAGAGCTGTATCAAGTAGCATTGGAAGTGATGTTAGTGTACAAGATTGGAAACCCCAAAGAGACAGTCCTTCTGCTCACTCAACGCCTCCTAATGTACACTCACCTGTCCAGAGTGTCCTTGGGAGTCCCTCTGCCTCCTAGTCCGCAGTAACATCCGTAATTGTTATATTCTTTCAGGGGCTCACTGTTTGGAATGGCACATTTAATCAAACTATGGAACTGCCAGAGTGCCCGGTTTTCAGCCGAGACATAGGTGCAGGTTACTAGGACAAAATGAAGGATACATTACTGTATGCAAGGAAGGGAGACAGTGGGTAGTTTATGTTGTTCTATATGTAACAACATTTAGTTTAAAAAAACAGCCACAATGCCAGACACACTGTAGATTTGGAACAGCTGTGGATAAAAAATGCCCAATACAGTCCCTGAAATGCGGTTTATATAATTCTCACTAATGAGGTCTACACACGATTTCAGGGCATTTTCTAAGCGATCTGACTTAATTTGACTAGATCACTTAGAAAATGCCCCTACATTGTTTTATGTGTAGGGGCTGTAGCGATAGCAATGCATGGCCCTGTGTATGCCCCTCAATTCCCAGTAGCACCCCTGTACTGTGTCTCCAGTGCGTGGCTCTGTAAGGCCAAGTGGGTCGCAACTCCCCCCCCCCCTCCCCTAGAGGTTCCTCCGCATTCAGATGCAGAAGGTTAAGGCCATCAACAAAAAAGTGCCTCCAAATATTAAGTGAACTTTTTTCATAAGGAACAATTTTCCTCTTTTTATTAAAGAAACAGGACTTTTTATATATAAATAAAAAAGTCTAAAGGACTCCAATTATATGCAGCTAAGGAATTATTTTATATTTTACTTATCTGACCACATATAATTATCTAGGATGCCTGCCAGTATTAAATAAACAGGGTTTATTTTACTAATTTTTTCTTTGTCATTCACAAAAGAAACCACCACACATCTTGTGCCCTTATGCACAGTCTTATTTTCGTAATTTATTATTCGCCCAAATGTTAATGTCACATCTTGGGGTAAATTTAATTGGATGAGAGATTCAGAAAGTGAGAGATTTGGTAAGAAATCTCCAGTTTTTTTAAAGCGGCAATCATTTACACTGCAAAACCAGATTGATTTTGCAGTGTAAATGATTACCGCTTTAAAAAAACTGGAGATTTCTTACCAAATCTCTCACTTTCTGAATCTCTCATCCAATTAAATTTCACCCCCGATGTGTCTATTATTTCGTTGGTTATTTTTTTCAAATGTTTACCTTTTGTCTACATTCTTAATGCATTCATACAGAATGAATTTCATTGACAGGTTATAAAAATGTTGATTACCTTATTTAAAGTAGTTAAGTATTATTTAAAGATGGTTTTAGTAATAATAATACCCCATATTTGTCATACATGAAAACATCCAAGTATTTTGATAATTATTGGTCATGTGTGTTTACCGATTCCAACTATATGAAAACAATTTTATGGTGAATTCTCAGTCTTACTGGAGTGTCATGTGCATAATTTGGCATGTGTAAATGTTTTACATGTGAAATACCCTTCACAACCATGACTTATTTTTAATTCATATTTTTGTTACTCATTTCATAATTTTATGACCGAAATGCCTATGTGTTTCATAATACGAACTCATAGTAAATTTGGCTTACCCTTGAAGTGTATGGAGAAATCCATTTGTATTCTTTCGATGGTGTATGCATTTGTAAAATAAATGCATACACTTCACCCGGGGCTATCCAATTAGCCCCCATGATGGCACTTATCAGTCTGAAGGTGGACAAGTTGTATCTCAACTCACATAGTATAAAGTTGCCACATTATGGCCCTTATTCAGATCTGATCACAGTAAAAATGTATTCTCAATATGGGCAAAACCATGTGCATTGCAGGTGGGGCAGATGTAATATGTGCAGAGAGGTTGTAGGATATTTGGGTGTGGTGTGTTGAAACTGAAATCTAAATTGCAGTGTAAAAATAATGCAGCCAGTATTTACCCTGCACAGAAACAAATAACTCCCACAAATCTAACTCTCCCTATACATGTTACATCTGCTCCACCTGCAGTGCACATGGTTTTGCCCATTTTGAGAACAAGTTTGTACTGTGCTCAGATCTGAATAAGGGCCTATGTTTGTGATACTGCCATTGCAAAAGCAGCCAGTGTGTTCCCTGCATGCGAAACAACAAAATTGCATGTCCACTTCTTGCATGGTAACATATGCTGTCCAAGTTCACATTTGAACCCTCTGTTGTGTGAACCTCCTTGTCAGTTCCCTGCAGCTCCTGGACTGAGATGTCTTCTGAGTGACTTATAGACAGGAAACGAATATACATTTTTTCTATCGCTGTTGGTAGCAGGCTACATTAGAAGCAAGGCCCTAATATAATTTATAGATGGTAAATTGCCTTTTCCAATCCAACCTTTATCGATAACACTGAATAGATGATAATGTGTGACAGTAACGGTTATATTGTTCCTCTATATACCGGTAAACCTACCTGCAATGAGAACAGCAAGGAAACGGAGCATCATGATGGCAAACTCAATGCATGTTTAACCTTTCCCCCTTTATATAGTAAAACGGTGACCTTCACAATCTCGAGACGTCAAAGGCTGAGAACCAAATGCTGCCAAGTGCACATTTTCTCACTTCAGATATGACAGATAGAAGGAATAGGACCTTGAACAAGTTTTCTACTGTTACAAAAAGTCCTATATATTTAATAAAAACAGAGATGATAACGTTTCCCTTCCACATAACCAGTCTCTTGTATATTGACTTTTCAATACCAGTATAGGGCACATAATATAGAACACGTACTGTACAAAATAAACATTATATTTGCACTAAGCTTTCAGAATATTTTATGAGTTGCTGGGAGCAAAATGCACAAATAATATAATGTTTTCTATTTTTTCTGTTTTGCTATTTACCTTTTTCAATCCAATATATATATTTTTTTCAATTCAAACTGTGTGGTTTAAAATAAATGTTTAAATTAATTGTATTTTTTTTCCCCTTCAAAAACGGTCTACATTGAATGTTGAAAGATGTTAATGTTCTTATTTTAAAGTGGCTCACCCAGGGTTGCCGACCCTCCCGGAATTTCCGGGAGTCTCCCGAAAATCGGGTCCCCCTCCCGGCCCCCCGGAAGGGTGGGCAACCCTCCCGGATTCAGGGGGGACCCCCGTTGTCCCCCGGATTGCGGCATTAAAATGCCGCAATCCTTGGGTCTCAGAGGAGGGGGCGGAGCTAAAACGGCACAATCGCGTCATTTTAGCCCCGCCCCCTTCACGGAGATCCATGAATGCGCTGGTTTATCATCATGGGGCGGGGCTTAGTGATGTCACTCTTAAGCCCCGCCCCCTGAGCGGCTGCTGAAACTCTCCTCTCCGGGCTTCTCCCGGGGAGGAGAATAATAAAGTCGGTAACCCTGGGCTCACCACTGGATCTGCTACTAGCACTAGGGTGGTTGAGCCTAACTAGACGTTGGACCTGAAAGGGTTAAAGATATATTCATGACATAGGTATTATCTGGGAGGGTGTGAAGCTAGATTTGGAAGCTTTTGTGGAAAATATTAATAGTAATGATTTAAAGCTAAATTATTATTATTATTCCCCAATTCTGCAATACTCACTGGATTTCCCGTTCTAGTTTAAGCGTCAGGGTAACCGGAAACACTGATACATCAGTGCATCAGGTACAACTACTCAGGCAGGTAGAGTAGAGTTGATTTATCAGTATTTATCAGTATTTAAGGAAAGACAATACCAAAAATGTTGACCAAATTATTAGGAAAGTATGTATGAAAACATTGGACACCTTAAGATGCGTACACACGGAGCGATTTGGCAAAAGATCTGGGTGTTCCGGACCAATTGAAATGACCAATCTCTCAAATCATTCTGTGTGTATGAGTGATATAGATGCTGATGCACGTACCCGGCGGTCGTTGGTAGAGGTCTATGATCTTTCCTGCATGCAGAAAGATCATAGACCAATCTTTAGCAATGTGTACCGATTGTTTCATATGTATGCACGATGAACGATTTGGTAAAGCTGAATGACCGTCTCCCACTCCCCTCTACCATCGCTAACGATCAATCGTTCATGTGTAATCGTTTGCTCAATCGTTCGTCATTTGACACCAAATCGTTTGTGCATGAGTTCAGAGGAAAACGTTAAAGACATTGAATCATTTTCCAAATCACTCTGTGTGTACACACCTTTAGTTATAGTCTAGACCCAATCCTGGCTCAATATCGTCCTAGAGAATCCATGTCAGCTTCTCGTACACTAAGGGCTAAAAGTACTACAGTAAGATAATGGGCAAACCATAGGAGGATTTCCATCAGTGCAATTCTTAGTATATATATGTAAGGTTGCTAGATAACAAACAAAACTCCGGGGGGCGTGGCCTGACCGAGAAGCCGATCAGACATGGCATCATCTAGAGCCCCAGATGGCTCTTACAGGCGGTTGGCACCTAGCCAGCTCTCCCTCCTACACCCGGAGAGGCACTACGGGCGAAGCTGCGGAGTCGGGGAGCCGTTTTCACGGCTGCTGCGGACTGCGGCCTACCCTTAGCCGGAAGCCGGGGACTAGATTTTGGAGCCGACCCGGGATTCGGGCTCCACGGCGCGCGCGGCACCCGCAAACCCCCTCTGCAGCATCCGGAGGACCCTGGGGGACTGGTGTCGCCCCCCCACAGCAGCGGAGACCACTCTGAGTCCCCCAAATACCCGTTTCACAGCGGGTGACAGGTTAGAGGTACAGGGGATCCGTACATAGCAGACCCGGCGGCCATCTTAGGTGAGGCAGAGCTTTTTAGCCTGTGATCACTTGGGGTTCGTGGGCAGATGGGACCCCCATCAACTGTTATACAGGGCAGGCTCCCTACCTGTCCCTCACTGGGCTGCCACAGCACCGGGGTGGGGGGATACACCTGCCGGCCCACTAGCGGCATTCCCCTGGGGCCTTCTGTCACAGAGACAGCATGTGAGGCCGCTGGTCCCACCTAGCTATTTGAGTACTGCAGTCGGGACTGGGGACATTGTTCTGCCTCCCTTTATCTATCTGGCGCTCTGCAACAACTACCTATTACACCCGCCCACAGGCTGGACTGTGGTTGATGGTCCCAGCCAGAAGCTTGGATATCCTCACGGGCCTTATTCGCAGCTAAAACCAGAGTGGGCTCTGTCCCACATCTCCTAGTGGGCTAACCCCTACGCCCCCGAGACGTGCATTAAGTGTCTGCCAACACTCCCGAGGTGAGACTTCACCTCACTTATCATCATGCCGACTGTTCCACAGTGATGATGGACCACTAGTACCCCCCCCCATGGGTCCTTCAGCTTAACTACATGGTGACAAGCAAAATGGAATGACCTCCTAACCTGCTTATACATGCTATTTACTTAACATACGAATAACCGCCACGCGGTCTCTCAACTCTGCAGTTTATTATTTAATCCTAGACCGGCTTCTAATTTTGATTCTACCATGCCAGGGAAAAGAGGGAGCAAAACCCCTAAGCAACCCACTCCTATACAGTTCACGGAGACATCTACAAAGGGGCAACGCTCCTCCTCGACCCCACTGAAGTCAACTCCCGCCGCTAACACCTCCCCCAAGGCTTCATCCTCCAACCCCCTGGCTGACCTGGAAATGGAGCTAGACCCACAGGCGCCACTTACAACACAGTCCATGCTCAAGTTGTTCACAGTGTTTCGGGCCGACATAATCACCAACCTAGAATCCTCAATCCAAACACTTAGAGCCGATCTGGGAGGAATCACGGGTCGCACGGACCATTTGGAATCAAAGATGCAAGAATTAATGACTTCTCATAATGACCTTCTTACCTCCCACGCTGAACTACAGGAAGAAGTTGTCTCGATGCGTGATAAGCTAGCTGACCTGGAGGACAGATCGAGACGAAACAACCTTAAAATCAGAGGAGTCCCAGACTCAGTTGCTCCCGCAGAGTTGAGAGACTATGTCACCAAATTGTTCCAGAGACTGCTACCAACAGCCACGCCACAAGAACTGATTGTTGACCGAGTACACCGGCTGCCAAAACCCAGAGGGAACTACTCCTCCAATTTCCCGAGAGACGTGCTTCTTAGAATTCACTTCTTTTATATTAAAGAAGATATCCTCAAAGCCGCAAGACTGGCAGAGGGATCTGACACTCTCGGCGGTCTACAAATCTATTCCGATCTGTCACAATTTACCCTTGCCAAGAGACGTGCCTTCCAACCTATAACGTCAGCTCTTCGAGACAATGACATACAGTACAGATGGGGATTCCCTGTAAAGATCATAATCAGATATGAGTCCTCCTCGTATGTCATTTCCTCCTTTGACGCAGGAGTCAAGCTCTTGGCTGATTGGGACATCACGATTCCAGCTCTTAAACCTACTGCCACAACCCACCGGCCAGAGGACTGATGGCGAAATGACCCTTTGGCTTGCCACATCCATGTGGATATACAGGTTGTCTCCACTGCCGCAACAAAGTACCGTATCTTCTCTCACTATCGACTTGGGCTGTTTGGTGCTTAACATATTCTAAGTTTGACTGTAATTTTACCGAAGTCTCTTTAGCTATTAGTGCTCCATAGGATCACCGCTATCGTTATGGTATCCGGTGGATTATACCCAGACTCCATGTGGGCCGCTGAGTACTATGGATAGACAGGTATCATTCAATTCATGCACTATGTCTTAGCACACTGTTTCTAGTTAACTTCAATTCGTATGTTGTTATGAGTAATCTATAGCGATGTTGTAAACCTATTTGTTATATAAACATCCTGTTAGGACCCGTCAGGGACCACACCCCCAATGTTTTTTGTTTTGTCGCCAGTTTTTGAAGGCGTCAAACACTCTGGTCCTAGTTTTAGGGCCATTTCAGTTAATCCTCCTATATGTCTTCCTGTTTTATTCCCATGTCTTTGTCTTATGTCCCCCCCTTCCCTCACCCCCACCATCCCTTTGAAGTCCGTCTATAAACTGTACCTCCTTGACCTGAGATTTAGCAATGATTAAATTTTATTCTTTGAATGTTCATGGGCTTAACTCCCCAAACAAAAGACGTCAGGCACTGGAAACATTCCATAGAGAAAAGGCCAGGGTGGTGGGTATACAGGAGACTCACTTTATAGCTCAAGCCCCTCCGGCTTTCCACAACTCACGATATCCCACAGGTTATTTTTCCAATGGCCCATTTATGAGACAGGGAGTAGCTATCCTGTTCCACAACACTATACAATTTGATTTAATATCTCAAATCTCAGACAAAGACGGACGATATCTGATTTTAGTGGGTAAACTAGAAGACAAATTAATCACAATTGTCTCTTTGTATGCTCCAAACACTGGTCAAATCCCCTTTCTTCGCAAACTGTTAGAAATTGTCCAGAAAGTCAAAAAAGGTCACCTAGTTATTATGGGAGACTTTAATTTAGTCCCGGACGAGAAGCTAGATAAATCTACACCAATGCATAGCATGTTTCATAAGCAAAGACCCCAAACCCCTCTGAATCACTTGCTGACTGAATTCGACCTTTATGACGTTTGGCGGGTCAAATCCCCCTCAGTCAAAGACTACACCTTTTTCTCCCATGTACACAACTCCTACTCCTGCATAGACCTTATCTTACTAGATAAGTGGACCCTTCAGCATACCTCCAAGACATCTATTACCCCAGTTGTGTGGTCGGATCATTCAGCTGTGTCCTGGTCTTGGAAGCTACATCATTCCAGGATGCCACCCCGACCTTGGAGGCTTCCAGACTATATACTAAAGTCCCCAGAGGCTCTCACGACCATCAACGAGGCTCTGACATCCTACTTAGCTACCAACTCACCCCTAGACACATCCATACCCACACACTGGTGTGCCCTGAAAGCAGTGTTACGGGGGATAATTATCCAAACAGGAGCCAGACTTAAAAGACAACATCTCCAAAAGCAGGAAGACCTGGAGAGTCGCTTACTCCAGGTTGAGTCCCTAAATAGATCACAACCTTCTCGCATGCTGAAACGTGAATTGGTTTCAATTCGTAACCAACTTCAGGCGCTGTTCCTACAGCGAATGAAACAGGCGTATGACAAACTACAACAGAGATACTATTCTCTAGGAAATAAATCTGGTGCACTTCTGGCCCATAAGCTACGACTGCAACACACCAGGAACAGAATTAAACACATCCAGTCTCCTGACGGTAAAAAACTTCTTAACCCAACAGACATAGCAGAAGCATTTGCCGACTTTTATAAAAAGCTATACAATCTTAACACTGACAAAGACACACTACAACCCTCCCCATCCTTAATAAATTCCTTCTTACAGAACCTTCCCCTCCCGAGCTTTCCCTCCACGATACTAGACTCCCTCAACTCACAATGGACTGAGGAAGAGATAAAGTTGGTCATCAAGTCTCTGCCCCATGGGAAGGCCCCTGGCCCAGATGGATATACTAACGCTTTCTTTAAAAAGTTCAGCCCAGTATTACTACCCTTGCTTACGCAGCTATATAGGCATGCAACAGATAGTAGCTCACTCCCCGAAGAAATGCTACATGCCCGTATAATCACTATCCATAAGCAGGGCAAGGATCCATCCCTTTGCTCAAACTATAGGCCGATAGCACTACTCAATACCGACCTTAAAATCTACTCTAAATTAATAGCTAATAGATTAGCCCCCTTAGTCCCCCAAATTGTTCACCCAGACCAAGCCGGCTTCGTTCGAGGTAGACAATCCACAGACAACACGAGACGAGTATTTGACCTGGCAGAATACGTTACGAAAAGTGGTGAGGAGGCTATCTTCCTTGCCCTTGATGCCGAAAAAGCCTTTGACAGGCTCCACTGGGGCTTTCTTAGGGAAATACTATCGAAAATCGGATTAAGAGGTGGCATACTGTCTTCCATTTTAGCTCTTTATAGCTCCCCAACAGCATCTGTCTTTAGTAATGGCTTTTCTTCATCCCCTTTTAAGATTTCAAATGGCACTAGACAGGGATGTCCACTGTCCCCACTTATGTATGTGTTGGCTATAGAGCCCCTAGCTATAGCAATATGTCAATTGCAGGACTTTCCAGGGATAAAAGTGGGGTCCTCTATAAACAAATTGAGCCTGTTTGCAGATGATGTTTTATTGTTTATTACAAAACCAGCAACATCTCTACCTGCCATTCACGAGACTATACAGAAATATAGCGCGGCATCATTTTACAAACTTAATACCTCTAAAACAGAAGCGCTCCCATTTAATGTAGATACCCATAAACTTTCCCGGTATAAACAGCTTTATAGATATAACTGGAAGACAAACTCTATTATATATCTTGGTATTCGCATCCCCAATGACCTCTCATCGACTATAGATATTAATTATAAACCGCTCATATCCCAAATAGATCAACTATTACGGCGATGGATGAGTCTGGAGGTCTCGTGGATGGGTCGGATAGCTGCATTTAAAATGTCTATCTTACCGAAGTTAATGTATCTCTTCCGTTCCATACCATATATACTTCCCCAGAAAGTTATCAGTCAAATACATTCCATGGTGCTTAAATACATCTGGAAGAGAAAACCCCCTAGGATAGCAGCGACTAACTAGATGTAGGAGACTTGGAGGTTTGGCAGTGCCGGATCTGAGGAAATATCAGCTGGCGAGTTTAGTGGCCCAGGCTTGTGATTGGTCTTTACCAACAAATACAAAACCTTGGGTGGACCTAGAGAGACAAATGTACCCCCGGCTTCCCTTACTTGATTTGTTGTGGATCCCTGCTCAACAGAGACCGCTAGCTTACGACCTTCCATGTGCAATCAAGAATTCCTTGAGGGCATGGGATGAAGTCTTGATCCTCTCAGGGAAGATTTCCCTACCAACTAGAGTCCTATCCCTGCGAGCCCTCTCTGCCATAATCCCTGACTTGACATTGTCTGGATGGACCTCTCGAGGTGTTGACAATATCTCACAGATAGTAGACGGTACTCAAATAACCCCGTTTACCACCTTGCAAACTCAACACGACCTACCATCTACAGAGCTATTTTCCTACAACCGCATTATACACTGGATAACAAGCTCACTTCTCACTTCGGGACCGTTGCTTCTCCCACCCCCAGACTTCATGACTAAGGTTGCATCAGGTAACACTAGGAGCTCTATTAAGTTTTGGTACACACTTGCAAATAGCGACGAGTTGGACACCAAGTCGCCTTCACAGGTGAAATGGGAGTCAGACTTGAACCTTTCGCTCACACAAAAACAGTGGGAAACGATCTACGGGTCATCTCACTCAATGTCCAAGTGCAGTAACCATGTAGAGATGCACTTCAAACTAATACACGGTCTCTACTTCACACCAGCCAAGCTTCACAAGATTTGGCCATCAGTCTCCAAGTACTGCTGGCGAGAATGTGCAGAGATTGGAGATAGTTTCCATGTATTCTGGTCATGCCCCAAAATCCACCAGCTGTGGAGAGATGTATTTGCTTTAGCCTCTAGAATCCTGGAGACACCTATCCCGATGTCACCCTCATTAGCCCTACTCCACATCTACCCAGAGACTATTTCCACTACATCTAGGTACGTCCTTGGACATATACTAATAGCCACTAGAGCAGCGATAGCTCAAAACTGGAAAAGTCCTCATCCCCCACCCTTAGCAAAGATTATTCGTAAAGTCCACTATGCATATCTAATGGAAACCTCAGGCCCACCACACCCCTCTAAATCCATTTCTTCAGCAACTAAATGGATGGGCTGGCACAAATACTCGATTTCTAAAGAAGGTCTAGACAATATGCTTGGTACAGACTAACCCCGCTACCAATTCTGAGCAGCTTATTTCCCTATCTGTTTTATTGTCACACTGATTGTACCACTGGTTTTGCTGTCTATAATGTCAACTAAAATGTATACTGTTTAATTGATGTAGTATATTCGGACTCCCCCCCCCCCCCCCCACCCCCACCCCCCCCATTTTATTTTCTGTACCCTCTCCCTTTCCGTGGTTAACGGAACAAAATATTTTCAATAAAAACTATTGATGAAAAAAAAAAAAACTCCTTGAAATCAATATTTTAGGTTGTATTTATGGATTTAAGTACAATGGAAAAACAAAACAAACTTATATTCAAGGAAACAGTCTACTTGACACCATTGATTTTCAATCCAGCCTTCTGTCCAGGTTTGTCTCTTCCACTTTTGTTCTGTGGACTCACAAATGGATATCACATCTGACAACTAGCATGCACCTATTAAGCTCCTATGTGTTTACTTAAATTACACCACATACCTTCTATATAACATCTATAATTACTGAGAACCATTATATAATGCAAACACTAAATCTACTACAGATTGTGAGCGAGATCTTCGGGATGTGCTTGGTGAGGAGAGGAGATACCACATCCCCAGGCTCCTCATTAAGGTGCCCATTAAATATTAACAGGCATTATCGCATTATCGGGGGGGAGAGGGGTATCAAATATTAAGTATCAACCGCATGTATGAAGGTTGAACTGCAGCAGATATCTCCGATCTCCGATGTGGGGCCATAGATATATTTATGGGGAATGAAAAGCTGTGAAATTCACATGTCAGAGTTTGGGCCCCACAGCTAACAACCACTGAATGGCATTGTGCTACTAAAGCCTATGGGCTACAATTCCCATAAATCCCCAAGAGATGGTTCCTCCCTGGCAATGGCTGCTGAACATGTCTGGCCAGCACACCATGCAGACACAGGAGTACCGCTAGGGAAATGAAGAGGCTACAGATGCTTTATGAATGTGCTTATTGATTAATGGGCTCCTAAGTACCTCGGTTATCAATACTAATTGTATAATCCGAGTTCATGGTACTACCGTCCCATCCTTCTGACCAAAATGTCCTTCTTGCAGGAAATGTCTTTTAGACGTGGGAACACCTTATTCAGATCCATTCAGTCCTCCGTGAGTTCGCACGGATGTCCAATGTTGGGCGCCTGCGCATGCGCGTTTCTGTGTATGTTCAGGCACAGGGTGCGTGCACCCACGGCAAACTTTCGGATCACCAAGTGCACACAGCCTACACAGCAGCGGGGATGGAGAAGGGCGGGGGATGTTGGCCAATTCTATTAGCATATGGAAACGCCCAGCGTTTCATGGGTGTTACCATGAGAACGATGGGCGTTCTCAGGCTAATGAGGCCCTGACAGACATGCGGGGGGTCCATACATTCGCAGCTGTGCGGGGGGTCCTGCATGTGAGAGGGGGATGGCCGGCACTGTGGGCGGCATCTGATGGACTCGCAAGGCCGCAAAATAGGTCCTAAATAAGGTTGGTTCCTCCCTTCACCCTTCAGGGAGGGTAAATTGCTACTTATCTTAATGTTACTGTATACTTTCCTGAGCTTTTTTTCTGCTGAATCTCACAAATAGGTATTGTCCCTTAATAAGAGGATGCCATTGAATCACTTCCTCACTGCTGCTTAGGCTGTGATACCGGTTCACTAAGGCTACAGGCTTCCTGACAGTGCACCACTCCTCTGTCGCCTATGCTGATTAAATGGTTGTCTAGGTTAGATTATATGAACTTGTGTGGTACCCCCTGGATATTAAGTGATACCCTATTTATGGCTATAGGTGTACCTATCTATATAAAATACACTATATATGTAAAGGCACTATATTATGAAATTATATAGAATGGGAAGCACTAACATCCACCACCTCCTCTTCTCTAACATATGTGATTAGTATCGCAAAGGGCAGCTCAGGTGTCACAGGCAGCCCCCCCCCAGATAGGACACCCTCTAACCGGACACTCCAAGCTCTGGAATGACAGAAATTGATGAATTGAGGTTGTCCAGTGTTCTGGAATCCTGTCCGGCTCCGGGTTTTACCCATACGCAGAATGTGACAGCGGTGCTGAGTGGCCTGTACTGTGTCTGCCTGTCAGCCAGCATGAATGTAAAAACCTGTAGTGTCACAGTCACTCACCCAGGCAGCCACAGTCATCAGAATGAGAGAGGATACTGATAAGACCTAGGGCTTATTAGTTCACTCCTGGCTGGGACTCGGGAATCAGGGGATGGGGGCTATAAGTACTGAAGGACTGGAAGAGGAGGGATTGCAACCACTGCAGCTGGCTGCCTGTGGTCTGTGACAGTGCAGGAGCTGGGTATGGGTTCAGGGTGTTGGGGGTGTGGTCCGCACCTTGGTGACACCAAAGTGCCGGCTCTGCTGCAGTGGAAGGAGCCAGGTGCTGCAGTATAATACTCTTCTTCAGCACTCTGCTCCTGTCACAGATAATGAGCCGGCACTGCAGACAGTCCTGTCTCTAGAGGCAGCCAGCATCTCTGAGAATGCTGGACACGCCCCTGGAATGACAA
This sequence comes from Crinia signifera, assembly GCF_055691185.1. Taxonomy (NCBI): domain Eukaryota; kingdom Metazoa; phylum Chordata; class Amphibia; order Anura; family Myobatrachidae; genus Crinia; species Crinia signifera. The sequence goes on from NC_139217.1 coordinate 350,925,984, forward strand.
AATCAAAGTACTCCTTTCATTTAGGTCACACACCCTTTTCGGACACTAATGCCACCGGCGAGGTGGGGGTTGGGATTGTCAATGCAGTGTGACGCCTCTGCAGCTGGAGGCTATGAAGGTTATTTCATTTCGGCCGGGGTGGGCCACAAATGTTATTTTATTCCTGGGGACTGTTGAGGCCATGAATGTAGGCCTGTACTGATGGGCCATAATACATGTTATTTTATTCCGTGGTGTTGGAGGCCTGTCACAGGCCATTCATCTTTCTGTTAATGATTTAAATTTGCCTTTTAAGGCTTTAATACCTTTTGTATTTTAAAAATGTTAATGAAATAACTTTTCACACTAATTTGTACTAGTCACTGATTTTTATCTTAGCAAAATAATAATAAATAATATACCAGGTATCTTGAGAATCCCAGGATAGAAAGTTTTTCAATCCTGAATCCCAAATCCCGAAATGTAAGAAATAACCCAGCTTTGCTTCCCTACTCTGCACTAATCCGTTTCATGCTCAAGATCCAAAGTTACAATCTGAATTTGGTATACAAATGTGGAGGGACCTTAGCACATGCTTACCTCTTGGACTCAGGTGTCTCTGATTCTTACAATGACTTGGACATTGAGTTTGTTGTTCTCTCCTCCAAGCGCATGGTGGACCTCCAAGCAGTGTTTGATTAACCAATGGGCTAATTAGGCTGCAGCCTATGGTGCCAAGGTTGGGGGGGCTGGCAGGTGGCACCTGGGGATTAAAATGAAGACCTAATTTATTCTATGCTTATTAGCTATATAACCGGTCTATTGTTCTGTGGGGAGTAAAGTTCTTTAGGTGACTGCCAGTTGGCTGTGCCAATGTGGACATGTAACTTAGTGATGGAACCATGACTTTATATACATTATGCTACAGCACCAGCTGGGCAGCCTAAAGCTAAAGCCTCCTTCATACACCACAAGCATTAGATCCTACATGGCCGTTGTATACCCTTCGTTACATGCACATGAGCAGTATGAGCACTCATACACGCGTGTCTACAGCATTACAAGGAGAGCTACATGTGTATTAGCGTAGGCCTCTTGGAACCCCTTTAATCAGGCCCTGGCTCTTTGATTCCACAATAAGAGATGACCTTTGCTAACGTTGTCTTGAGTTGCCTTGCATGGCTAGTCTTTTTCCTCCTTGGAACGTCCCTTGATGTCAAGTCCTTCTTAGCTTTGCTGATGAAAGAACCGTCATCTGGCGTGGACTAGTGTTTTGTGACACCTTATGACTTCAAGGTTTCTATGTTAAGCAGTTCAGCTAGGAACCTCAGGCATGAGGCAAGCATATGGTGGACTATTGAAGCCCTGTATTGTACCTCTATGGTTGCTGACTGGGTGCCTTTGGAGATGCTTTATCATCATGCCTAATAACCATCATTCTCTGTGAGATTCCTGACCTCCCATAGTTGCCTCAGGTATGTTTGAATGGAGATCGAGGGAGAAAGAGTACCCTGTATTAACAGATTCATATTCCCGTTGGTTTAAGATAGATTATCTCCCCCCCCCCCCCCCCAAAAAAAAAAAAAAAATCACTTTTATACACATGGCATACTACACAATATGGGGGTTATTCTGATTTACACGCTCCCCTGCATTTACGCACAGGGGATTGATGTTGAGCATCTGCGCATGCACATTTATGCTCATGTGCAGACGCTGGGTGTGAGTGGGCACTGTGAACTGTTAGTTCGCCATTCCGTTCATACCAAGCAATGATGGAGCATGGCGGCAGCGAGGGGTTGCACCCATAGGAACACCCAGCGTGTCATGGGCGTTCCCATGAATATGCTGGGCGCTCCCATGATAATTCACCCACGGGTGCGGGGGGGCGCCCACTTCTTGCACAGGGCGCTTGCAAATGTAAGACACCAGAGAAGTGTCTTACATCCGCAAGTGCTGGAGAAATCATTTGAATGATTTTGCCCCTGTTTATGCTAAACATCCATTCGCAGCCATGTGGGGATCTCAGCAAGTGAGGGGGGAGGGTCTTTAGGTGGCATAAAATCCACACGCAACGCTGCAAATTTCCAAGTGTTGCGTGTTTACCAGAATAAGATTCTATATGTTGTGGAAGTCTAGGTACACACACACGCCATTTTGTGATAGTATGGCCGCCATTTTGGTTCGCAGAGTTGCGCAAATAAAGTTTCCATACCCGAGTATGTGTGACAATGTGGACCAGAAGAGTAGACATACTATCACACATAAATTCATAATAACACACTTACACGAAATGATATATAGTTAAAAGGTTTAGAACGCCACACATAGCTTAGTTAGCCCTGCACACACCTGATTGTATCGTGTTTAGTACCGTTCCGTTCAGCTCATCATGCAAAGTATTCCGGTCATTGCGAATATTTCGCAATGTACACTGCCCGATAGTTATGGACATAATCCATATTTCAGAGACAGTTTCTGTTGAAAGTAGTTAACAAAGGAAACTAGATAAAACCGGTTCTTATCCTTGCTGACGCCGAAACCACCAAACAAAGGACTCTTAAAGTTCACTCCCCTGCACCTGGTCAGACCAGGTACAGCGTCTAACCTCCAATCACAGTGGACCGGACATATGATCTCTGACCAATGAGAATGGCCTTTGACCTCCCCTTTCTGACCCTATAAGATAGGCGACCCAGAGCAGCCAGGGTCTCTTCGGCACAACTACCTTCCCTGGACCTTCCTACCGGACTATCGCTCATTCCTGAACAATAGTGAGCTCTGACCGGACTGCGCTTCGCATACTAGATGACCACGGTAAACGGTTGCATTTCACGGTATTTATTCTTAAAGTATTGTTGGCTGATTGTGTCTTGTATCTGTTTTCTCTCCCCTTAGTAGAGTCTGTTTAGTATTTATTGTTAGTATATTGTATTACTTGTTATACCTGTTTATTCTAATTTCTGTAACCCCCTTTTGTCCATTAGGGACTCAAATACAATCTTTTTACGGAGCTCTTATCTCCATATTTCTATACAGTGGTCGTTGTCTGTTTATTCGCATAATAGCGATAAGGTATATTGCGGACACAGTTCGATAAGGTATATTCGCAGATTAGAGACAAAGTACTGCGAAGGAATCTCTGATTAAGGTATTGGTTCTTGGTATACATAATACAATAAAAGGTACGCTTTGCTGCGCTACGCTTTGTTCGCACGTAGCTAGGTATAAAGGGTACGTTGGTTGCGGACTTATTACGTAACCAACGCTTTTCACTTATCGTCACTCTGGTTATATTTTAATCACCATTAACAATTGGGGGCATCGTCCGTCCGCTCCACATTCCAGAACTCAGTACCAGGCGTGCGACCCGACCTATACCAGCAAAAGGGTGGAAGTATTTATTTGTTTACATTGCTGGATAGGCCGAGTCCGCGGCGGTGCGGGGTTCGGGAAGTGCTAGCGCTGAACCCGGTGTACAATAAGTGAAAGCCACGTGTTTTAAAGCATATCATACCTAAGTGTTTAGTAAACTGTACTTCTGCCTGCCACAAGTAGTTTAACGGGGTATAGTGTCTTGGGTTGCTTGTTTATTATAGTATATGTACCACGTGCGATAAGGTTCGCACACGTGGAGTCTGTGTTTATTATAGTACATAGAGGATCCCCTCTGTGCAAAACTATAACTTTTTGTTAATTACTGCAAAACCAGGGACTCAGCCACGTGGCGACAAGCCCTGGGCTTTTTTGCAGTAACGTAAAGCGTCTATTGTGTAGTACGCAAGGTGCGCGCGCACGTGCCCATATCGGGAAATTTTCGCATCTTTGTACGAGATTTACGGATTAAGTGCGGGATTTATTTCGCATCTTGATACGTAACTTTCGGACGGAGTTAAGGGATTTATTCCACATTTAGGCGCAATTACTGCGTATAGCGAAACCCGAGTGCAACCTTGCAAATACACTATAGAACACGTGGGTGGCCGATTCATCGGCGGCCTGTGAACAGTGCATGTACACACGTGGCTGTTCATTGGTACTGCACATGCAGCACACATAGGAACTCAAAGGTGAACAGTATTTAACCACTAGCTTTATTTAAACAGTATAGCAATATACTGCGAATGAGGCGGTGATTAATAAAAGAAAATAAGTTTTTTTCTTTTTGTTCATTTTTTTTTTAAACAAGCAACTCAAGCATTATTTTAATAGATTCCTATAGAGTGTTATAAGGGATTTATACCTGCATAAGTATCCAGTGAAAAGCTACCAACTTGGGAAGATTTTCTGTACAGAAATATTTCAAATATATGCATAAGACCAAGGTGTAACCAGCGCCCAGTGTGAAACATAACTGAGGCGAACGGGTGTGTGACGGCACGACTCAGCGCAGTGTAGTCCAGTGTAGGACAGTCCAGTTAGGACCGGGTTCACGTGACGACGTGCCCATAGGAACTGCCCCTTCAGTGGAATTGATTCCGCTAGGAGGGTACAAGAAGATACATCGGAACGTACTTGTTTCCGATTAGCTACTTTAGAAATCCAATTTTTGGGGGTATAGGAAAACAAGTTTGTTATACCCTGGAAAAATTGTGCCGCATCAAGCAAGTTGGCTAGAAGTTCGCTGCTAGTTGAAAGACTTGGTGATTGAGTATCATACCTCGTATCCTTCGCACCTGCTTGACTGTGGGATGTTCTAGGAAGCTGTAGAAGTGAGTGTTTGGGGAGCTCTCAGATAAGTAATAACCCACCGATATCTATTAAGCTGTGAACGTTTATTCCTGTAATAATGGGTAATAACGGGTCACGCTGTGATAACGTGCATGTTAGGGAGGAAGCAAGCCGGCCAAAAGGATCGGCTGCTTTTATTATGTGCTGTAAGCACGGTGAACTCGCAGTTGTTTACCAAAATAAATGGAGAAAAATGACACAAGGCAGCAAGTTAGAATTTCCCAGTGTTGGTAGCTTCGATCCAGAAATCTTATCAGCAGTAAAAGATGAAATATGCCTACTCTCCAGTCGTAAGGAGAGAGTGAAGCATATAGATATTCTTAAATTGTGGCAGAAGGAAGGACAGGAACAATGGGGAACCAGAGGTCTGGCAATACTTGACGCAATCAGCCACAATAAAAATGCAACCGTTACAACCGCTGCCACAATAGAATCAGCTCCCCCACCCCCATATGTGCCGAAGGGGTTAATGACTCATAAGAAAGACATGAGTAATAATGTATCTATTGCTAACTTGTACGCTGTTTTTACACCCTATAAGCAAGATACAGATCCACAAGGGAGATTCCTGACATCGGCCATCCCTTGCGAAGCTAGCAGAGAGGAGAGAGAGGCTGAGACAGCCCAAGCTGCTGCTGCCATTCTGGTCGAGGAGATGGCTGATGCCAGGAACACGATTGGAGACACAGGTAAGTACACACAACACAGCACAGAGATAGTTGCTCCTGGGATGTTGTCCAATGGTGCAGAGGGGATACAGATCCACCCTCTGCACACAGTGGAACCTCCTTGTGGACGGGGAGGCGGGGATGAGGTAATGCCTGTAAAGGATAGTGACATGCACAATACATGGACACGATTGGAACGTCATTCAATCATCAAAAATTTCCCTGATCCCAGCAAAGATCTGGCAAAGTGTCAGAAATTTGTAAGGGAGCGAGGAAATTCAGATGAGCCCACCAATAAGGATTGGCGATACATGTTGAGAGCTTGCCTCCCTTCACACATAGATGTCCAGAAGTTCATTCGAGACAGTGGTGTGGAGGGCGATAAGATTTTAACTGAACAGGGCAACCAGGAAAATATACGCCTAATAAATATACAATTGGGTGTATATTTCCCAGCGACAGTTGAAAATACCTTAGGGTTCACCATCACACAGAAAGATGGTGAGTCCACCAGCGGATATTTCAACCGTGCTTTACAGGCGTTGCCAAAACACTCTGGTATCCCCAGCCCCAGGGACAACATACATCTTAAGGGAGGGATTGTCTCTGTGCTGATACAAGGTCTTAGGGAAAATCTGAGAACCAACATAGAAACCATTCACCCCAACTGCAGACAGATGTCAATACACACTTTAAAGAAATCTGCTGTTGATCTGGACAAACGATTTATGGCAGAAAGACAAAACCAAATAGTATGTTTCAAATGTGGAAACAATGGACACATAGCCAGACATTGCAGGGTAAATAACCATAGAAAACATAACACATATGTAAGTAACTGAGAGACACAATGGGAGAAGACAGGTAGGTCTCAACACATAGCCATAGCCCCACCTAGTAGCCAACGCCGCCCTAAGCATGACACATATATGCAAACAGGGAGTAGGACACACATACACCCCACATCCAGGTAACATAAGACAATATCTGAGGGAGGAGCCTCAGATATGGGTAAGTGGAATAGTTTAAATATAAAGTTATTTTTGTATCAAACCCGTTAACAACATTCCCTCCTGGTCTAGGTTGTGCCAAGCAATTAGTAGCAGCAATTGGGGTAACAGGAAAAATACAGCATTACCCACTGACGAAACCAGCAGATGTTACAAGCGGGCCTCTGCATACCAAACACTCTTTTCTGTTGGCTGCAGCGGCCCGACTAACCTCCTGGGTAGAGATTTACTATGTAAAATGGGATGTGTCACCTATTGCACCCCTGATGGGGTATTTCTGGACACTCCTAGAAATCTTACACAAGAAGTGCAAGATATGCTGGACAGTCCTCAGAGGCTAATGTTGTATTCCACTGTTATAGAGTCAAATCCATCTAAGGTAGCTAAAAACTACAGCACAAATACCGAGTTCCCTTTGAACTAAAGATGGGAAGGACACAGGATCAATGGCAACCATAGCTTCAATAGAAACCCTGTTAAAAACAGAAAGTATAGCGCCCCAAAGTACAGCCTCACCATTCGAAATCTGAGGTTGAGCTGAAAAAAAAAAAATACCCAGTGAAATAACAAGGTTCCCAAAAGAGAACTTTTAGCTAAATACCCCTAGACACAGCCCATAGCCACAACCACACTGGGAAACAGAAAGAAAGGGAGGGCTTAAGAAGCAGAACAGGAGTTGACAAGGGTAAGAACCAAATAGTTGAGAGCCAATTCCCCCATAGTGCTAAATCCTGGCGTCATAAAAAAAATAAATAAAAGAAAAATGTTTCTGTTGAAAATAAATGTACACATTACTGTCATTAATATTTTCTACCCTTTTTGAGTTTTTCTCTCTCTTTTTTCCAATTTTTTTTTTCTCCTTCCCCTACCCTTTTGTTCCAGAAACCCACAAATCATAGATAAATAGTTCGAAGAATCTGTCGCACTCCCAGCAGAGAAATACCATTGTGAATATGCGGTACCCTGTAAAGCGAGTAGTCACAATATAGATATTTTTCAGTAAATCTTGAACAAAGTCCCAATAACTTTAAGCATTACTCCTAATGTTACCCAGGGCAACCACAGCCACCATCTTGTGAAAAGCAGTCCAAATAATGCACAAGCATTCCCCTTCTACAAAGAATGAAAAGGGTTGTAAAACGCATTTACATATAAATAGGTGCAATCACAATACCCATGTCTTCACAGACAGATGTGGATAATAAAGAAGGAGAAACAGGCCTGATCACAGCCTTTGACATGGGTATGACTGACACAAGAGATCATGTGATTTAGAATATTAGACCTGCTGAGGGGGCGACAGATATAGTGACGTAAGAAACCTGGCGATGCCAGCCTGACCAATGTCGTACTGCAGTGTACAATTAAACCCTATTACTTAAGCACTTCATACTTGTCTACACAGTGTAGTTGCCATAGCACTACCGGTATACAAAACTGAGAATGTGGTGTTGGGGTGTGTTTTAACTGTTTATGCTCCTCATATAGTCTAGACACTCCTAAAATTCTGCCTAAACATGTGAAAAATATTCATCAGCCAAGTTCACTAAATGGGAACTTGCATTGATGTTACCAGTAAAATGGGTAATATTGTAAACCCAGCAACACTCTTACCAGGTGTGCCCGCCAAAGGCACAAAGGGTGGATTGGTGCTGAGGTTGCTGGAATGGTGGAATTTAGTGGGAGCCGAGACGAATATGATTGCATGACATGTTTGAGTCAGACCTTTTGCAGCAGGCCCCCAAAGGGTGGTAACAACCCATTGGAAGAGGTAATTCATTTTTTTTTTTTTCGTTCTTTCCACAACACCGAGAGGGAAAATTGTACACTGGCTATACCGTAATAGATGGAAAAGGCATAGTAGAGGCTGAACCCATTGGACGTCTCACTCAGCAGCAGCAGTCTCATTAATAGTACTGCGAACTGAGAGAAAAACAGCCAATATTCATGCCGACTCCAAGTATGTTTGTTGGGGTAATACAAAAGATCTTAGGCCCTATGGCGCCTCAGATGTTTTGTTTCAGTAGCTGGCACTCCAGTGGCGCAAGCGTTGTAAGTTTAAAAGATTCTTGACAGTCACACAGCTGCCGGACAGAGTGGCTGTTATCAAGTGTAAAAACCACATCTTCAATGAGGATTCAGTGTCACTTGATGATGAACATGCTGGCAAGGCAGCTGGGTGAGCCATGCGCTCTGCGGATAATGTTTGTGTTCCCCCTATAAATGTCAGTATATTCACATAGTAATACAAGATTTGTGTCCCCTGCAGGAGAAGCAGTCTGGAAGCCGAAGGGATGTGGACAGGAATAGAAAGATGGACAAGGTAAACCAGTGACTCTAAGAACATGCCAAACCGTCAGGACAGAGATAGCCCATGGCCTGACTTGTCTTGACAGGGAAGGTATGTGGAAAAATTAGTCCAAAATTACTGGTGTGCCCACAGACAAGTAAGACGACAGAATCATGCCTTACTTGTCTGGGGGAAACAAACTGCAACGGCTGTTCCCACAGAGCCATCTCCACATCCCTCCTCCAGCAGGATCCTCTGCAGGTAATACAAAATTGGCTTTGTACAGTCCACTCTAGAAGCATTTAAGTTATTTATTTATTTATATATATATATATATATATATATATGTTGACGTTTGTGTGTATAGATATGGCAGCCCAGAAGCACCCTTGAGTATGCAAATATATATATAAAAGGTTTAAGTCATGTGTTAACCTTCAGGGACTGATGGTACACCCCATAATCTTTTTTTGTAGTAGTAAAATCACTCTCAGAACTCCACCTCATTGGTCCCCATCGAAACATTGCTTGACGGGCAGCCACAGGTTATGGTAATCCCACAAGGAGATCCTAGACCACAAATGCAAGTGATGTATCCACACCTGGAAAACTGCAGCAAAAGGACTTTGTTGACACCTGTTGTGAACTGTCATAACCATGAACCAGGAGATGTTGTTGTTGTTTCCCCTGCTTTTCCATATACAGGTTGCTTGATAGACCTTTGGAAAGGACCACCCCAGATCTTGTTGACCAGCACTACCTCAATAACAAAGTCGCAGAGAGAGATTCGGGTACGTTCGTCCTACTGCCAAAAGAACTGAAAACCGGAAGGTCCCTACACTCGAGGGCGAAAGAAAGAAATCGCTAAGAGGCACCATTTCGGGAGGACTGGAGAGCAGCTAAGGTCAAGCAACCTGTACAAGCTACAAAAAGGGACTGTGACACACCCCACTGGTGACAGGTTGAAAGGATCACTAACAAAATGTTTCCTTTCTCAGTTTTCTCTATTGTTGTGGGTCCTATTCTTGTCTCCCCCCCACTATCCGTTCTTATCCTCAAAAGCAAGGATACCGCCGCCGCCCTGCTGCCAGGCATTGGACGGACGATACAGAGTTCTGAGAGTGTGTTACCCGTCCCAGCTTAGGTTAAGGTAGAATCTATAAACTTGACACCTTACCCGGGACCGGATGTTTTAATACCATCATACTTAAAAGCATACCAAAAAGAGAGACAACAAAGAGTTCAAGGATCTGTTGTCACAAACAATACCTACCAAAGGATGCCATATTTGTGAACGTGTATATGTTGTAACCACCCCTGTTTTTATTTTTTATCCCAAAATTGTACATTATCCTTCGTGACCCTGAGTAGATTGTTCGATAAATGCGGCCCATCGTTTATCCATGATCCTGGATCGGCCGAGAGCAGATGGTTTACTCCCCTTATATGTTTATTTCATGGATCCCAATTTCTTTGTTAGGATTATGAATTTCTGTATTGTCGTGTGAAATGTTTTTGTATTGTAACAGTTTTATATTTACTGTTAAAGGGTGGACTGTGGAAGTCTAGGTACACACACGCCATTTTGTGATAGTATGGCCGCCATTTTGGTTCGCAGAGTTGCGCAAATAAAGTTTCCATACCCGAGTATGTGTGACAATGTGGACCAGAAGAGTAGACATACTATCACACATAAATTCATAATAACACACTTACACGAAATGATATATAGTTAAAAGGTTTAGAACGCCACACATAGCTTAGTTAGCCCTGCACACACCTGATTGTATCGTGTTTAGTACCGTTCCGTTCAGCTCATCATGCAAAGTATTCCGGTCATTGCGAATATTTCGCAATGTACACTGCCCGATAGTTATGGACATAATCCATATTTCAGAGACAGTTTCTGTTGAAAGTAGTTAACAAAGGAAACTAGATAAAACCGGTTCTTATCCTTGCTGACGCCGAAACCACCAAACAAAGGACTCTTAAAGTTCACTCCCCTGCACCTGGTCAGACCAGGTACAGCGTCTAACCTCCAATCACAGTGGACCGGACATATGATCTCTGACCAATGAGAATGGCCTTTGACCTCCCCTTTCTGACCCTATAAGATAGGCGACCCAGAGCAGCCAGGGTCTCTTCGGCACAACTACCTTCCCTGGACCTTCCTACCGGACTATCGCTCATTCCTGAACGATAGTGAGCTCTGACCGGACTGCGCTTCGCATACTAGATGACCACGGTAAACGGTTGCATTTCACGGTATTTATTCTTAAAGTATTGTTGGCTGATTGTGTCTTGTATCTGTTTTCTCTCCCCTTAGTAGAGTCTGTTTAGTATTTATTGTTAGTATATTGTATTACTTGTTATACCTGTTTATTCTAATTTCTGTAACCCCCTTTTGTCCATTAGGGACTCAAATACAATCTTTTTACGGAGCTCTTATCTCCATATTTCTATACAGTGGTCGTTGTCTGTTTATTCGCATAATAGCGATAAGGTATATTGCGGACACAGTCCGATAAGGTATATTCGCAGATTAGAGACAAAGTACTGCGAAGGAATCTCTGATTAAGGTATTGGTTCTTGGTATACATAATACAATAAAAGGTACGCTACGCTGCGCTACGCTTTGTTCGCACGTAGCTAGGTATAAAGGGTACGTTGGTTGCGGACTTATTACGTAACCAACGCTTTTCACTTATCGTCACTCTGGTTATATTTTAATCACCATTAACAATGTATACATTATATAATGCCTATTTACAAACATGTACCATTGTACACATAAATATGTATAAATATTTGGCCACAGGAACAACCCCAAATATATGAAACTTTAAAATCCAAAGGAACACGGGTGTGTGAGAAAAAGAGGAATTAGATGTATAATGGTTTGTGAACTTGTTGCTCTCATTCATGCCTTGAGGTCACTGGGTTTGCAATCTAAAAATTCAAAAGGTTTCTTGCGTACATAATTTCTGTAATATGTTTGCCAACTTTTGTTTACAGGTATTTAATCAATCCCACATACTGTATACTAAAACATCTTACCACAATCCGCCACGCAGCAGGAGATGCCTGGTGTGAGAGAATTGACAGATCCCATGCAAATGCGTTAGCGTTGTTAGTCTTTTCTTATGTTTTTCGCAGAAAAAACATGTGCAAATAGGACGCACAGCAGACTGCTGAATAACGTGATATGTGGCATGCCTATATTCTCTGTGTGACCCCATAGGCAAACGCAAGGGGGGTTTCTGTTTGCCAAGAAACCCCCTTCCTCTTGGCAAGTGCCATAAATGATGACAACAATAGCACTGGTGACAACAGTAGCACTGGTATATAACAGAGCTGCCACCACATCATGCACATCATGCACAGAGCTGTTCCACATGCCATGTACCAGCTTCTTCTACCACATTTACTGTATGTGCGGATGAGTGCCCTTAAACTTTGCAGTGGACCAGAGAGCAGCTGCCAGGAGGAAGAGACAGGAGACTTACCATGAAGTGGGAGATTGTGAGCTTAGAAAGTGTAGTACTGGTTCTATTATGTTTGTGTATTTATTTATTATATGTTTAACCTTTTCCTGTCCACTTATCTTATTTAAATGTTTGAAACAGCCTATACCTGGGATCGCCAACCCGTCGCTCGTGAGCACCGGGTAGCTACTGGTAGCTCGGCTGCTCATTTGACTACAAACTCACTTTGACAATTGATGAATTATCTGATGGGAAATTGTACATCGGAAATATAAGACGCAGGGGTAGATTTATTAAGCTCGGTGAAGTGATAAAGTGTCTGGTTTTTGCCACCGGCCAATCAGCTCCTACCTGTCATTTTTCAAACCAAGCCTGTAACTTCACAGTTAGGAGCTGATTGGCCGGTGATAAAAACCAGACACTTTATCACTTCACCGAGCTTAATAAATCTGTCCCATATTTTTTTAAATTTTATTAGAAAATCATTTACAGGTGGTGCAGACACAGGGTCCGATTCAGACCTAAGCTGCAAATTTGCAGTGGCCAGCATTCAGCTAATCCTAGAGTGAAAACGAACCTTGCAAATTAATAAAGATAGAGAGGTACCTGAAGATTTAAAAAGGAGTGCATTTTCTATTAAGGACATATTGGTGTTAATCGCCCATTAACGGGATGCCGTTAACTGGGGATACAAACACCAAGACAACAAGAGACACTGGGGGAAATTTACTAAGATGTGTATTCTACTTCACATGTGATGTTGCTATGGGCAATGAATCAGATCCTGTCTATAATCTTCTAGAGGGTGCTAAATAAATAAGTAGGTTCTGATTGGTTGCCCAAAGCAACATTACATGTGAAGTAGAATACACATCTTAGTAAATTTCCCCCATTGTGCCACATGCAGGGCAGCCGAGAGGAATGCCAGGCCCCGGTAAAATTTTGGGGGTGTGGCCTAAGTGTGCGGGTGTGGGCACCTCCCGCACTTAGGCCACGCCCCCGAAATGTTTAGAGGAGGGTGAAAGAAAACTCTAGAAACTGTTATCTCAGCAGCAGCACACACCTACAGCATGTGCTGTGCTGACAGCAGGCTCAGCATGACCTCTCACGCGGTCAGTGAGACACTCATGCTGAGCCTGCTGTCAGCACAAAACATGCTGTAGGAGTGTGTGCTGCTGTTGCTACCCGGGAGGGACAGAGGGGGAAGGGAGGGTTCGGACCAGGGCCCCTGCGGGGCCCCTCCAGCAAGCCTGGGCCCGGGTAATTAGTACCCTCTCCCCCTCCCTCTCGGCTGCCCTGGCCACATGCACATCTTTGTGATATTCTCCTTGAACTAAGGATATTGAGAATATATGGACTGTTAGTTTAGTTATTTTTGTTTTGTTTACTTTTCTTTTTCTTTTGAGCATTTGATTTCTGTTTGTATATAATAGAACCTATATTCCACAGATACAGAGAACACCAGACTGCATGCAAGGATTCTCATTGCAAGCAGTACAACTGTTGTTTTGTATTTTATACATGGACCCATGTGAAACTTTTCAAAGTTTTAGGACCCTTCACAGCACTGAACCTTTGGATTTAGAGTGAACTAGATGTTCAAGCATAGCTTACTACAATGTCCCAAATTTAAAGTAACAAAGTCCACTTTTCGTAAAAATATCCAAATTTTGTTGCATTCAAAAAATCGTGAAAAACTTCTATAAAAAAATACTAATAAAAATAACAACAACAATTTCGCAAAAAATGTCACTATTCAGGTACACAGTCAAAGGGAACATTTTGGTGTAATGAACCAGACCTTTTGGGGTGCTCCCTCTCTATATCCAAAAAACGGCCTTAGGGATATGATGTTATTCCCGGGTACCCCTATGAACATTCAATGTATAGATTGGAATAACCTCTTAACTGGTCTGGATTATGAGGAAAAAGTCAAAGACACTCTCACCCATCCGCTGAATTCACTAACCGGGTCTTTTAATCCTTTGCTTCTACGGGGAATGCTCTTAAAACACGGGTAGCTGTACTGCCACTGCAGCTGCTCGTGTACCCCACTGCTCCGGATTTTTGACCCTTTCAGGGAACGATTGTATATCCAGTGGCCGCACTGCCACTACAGCCTCTGGTGTCTCCTGTGTTCATATGTTAATAAAACCATACCTCCCAACAGTCCCGATTTTATCGGGACAGTCCCGATTGTCAGGGCCTGTCCCGCTGTCCCACCCGCGGGCGGCAGTGTCCCGCGGTGTGGGGGGGCTGTTGGGAGTCCCCCCGTCAGATGCTAAGCAGCGGGGAATAAACGCTGTGCGGGGGCATGGCTAGAGGCTCACAGGGCCTCTGGGTCATGCCCCCATAGCGGCAAAACGGGGGCGTGGCCTCACGGGAGAGCCGCGAGTATAGGCCACGCCCCAAATTAGGCCAACACCCCCCCCCCCCCGAAAATTTCGGCGCGCAACAGCAGCGTCCCGCCTGCTGACCGGCCAAAGTTGGGAGGTATGATAAAACACCCAACTTCAGCGTGTCCCTATGAGAATCTTATCAGGGAAGCGATAATGCAGGGATAGGAGACAGCTAGCGCATGTCCCCGGTGGGGTGCGCAATCCCAAACATGTGAAACTTTGTTTAATCCGGAAAAGTTTATGAAATTTAGATATATCGTATAGATCATTTACACAAACTGGGCTACACACATCCGAATTCCATAAAGGCAGATCGCAGCACTGTACAAACCTTTTATCTTGCAAATGAATGTGTGAGCTGTGCGAGAGAATATGTCTAAAACCCATCATAACAGACTCATTATCGTCTGATTACTACGCTGTGCACCAGTCATCTCCAGCTCAGAGTAGCCAGAGACTTACTCAGGGGTGCGATGAAAAAGGCATATCTGGCCTGGAGCTGACATAACACGCCCTCCCCTGACATGCTCAGCCACGCCTAGCGGTTTCATGGACACTCCCAGTGTTTTCCTTGGCATGCCTGTGTTTAATTGAGGTTGCTGGGGCAGATGCATTTACGCCAGTGAAGAGATAAAGTGGAAGGAGATAACGCACCAGCCAATCAGCTTTCAACTGTCATTTTTCAAACACAGTTGATTGGCTGGTGCGTTATCTTCTTCCACTTTATCTCTTCAGCAGGCATAATACATCTGCCCCTATGTTATTCGTTTGTACATGTTGATATATTCCAGATGTCAGCCTATAAGATTTTGACAAGCTATGAATCCTGCTGACATCCACTCAAATACAGGTCCTGTATAGCGCTAACCTACAAGCAGGGACCACGGATATGAATAGATAAGTATTTATTTTTAGATTTACTAATCTGACCAGGGATAAACCGTGGCACTCTAATTCAGGATGCAGTCAGGGCAACTTTGTCACGTTGTCTCAAATCCAGATAAGGATTATCTGCCTGTGTCCGTTTCTACATCTTGCAGTCACTGTTATTACCTTTTCCTTTGATTTTAGCTTCCCAACCATAGCTGCTGAGGGCAGGGATTCAGTAAATGATACACTGCATATATTAGATACTTGTTCATCAATAGCCTGGAGTAGGTGGCAGATGTCATGTCCCTAACCAATGTATCTACCAGTACTGCATTTTTCCCATCTCTCACACAATTTTCTCATTACAATTTTTTAAAGTTGCCCCTTATGGTGCCCATACACATGTGAAACATGGCATGCGATCCATGCGATTTTGATCAATCTCATGTGTAACCCAACGCGATGCATGTTTCCCATCGGTTGAATCTTGTGTCAATAGATATTATGAGCTGCACATAAGGTCTATCACATTGCATGTGGCGATCTGCAGCGGCGGTGTAGAGTAGCTGTCGGTAGGAGGGTTGGCGGGCGGAGATGGTGGTGGCAGTGGTGGCGGGCAGCAGAATTTGTAAAACATTTTCAAAAGGGTGGGCAGCGCTCCTGACACCTACCGCTAACCTTCTTTCAGCACCCAATGTGTCATCACAATTGGCATCAACATCAGCTGCTGGAAAAAAGCACTTAAGATGCAATAGGAAATCACATGGCATCCGATCGCACAAGTGTATGGGCACCATTCTACTTGCGCTAATCCTTCCATTTGGTCATCTAACCATACCATATTGTATTCTTCCTTTAACAAGCGTTGGTAGATATTGTATAATCTATCCTGCACATCTATATATACAGTATATGCATACAATTTAAACATTCATTCAATTCATTTTTCTGTTACCATACTAGTGTTACCTTCACTTCACAGCAAACATAGGTAACTGCTCACGTTACTTCCATTTCTCTGCTATGCAGGAATGGAGAGCTGAAGTCCACGCTGTTTATTCTTCTGCCATGATGCCATTTATTTAACTACTTAACTGCTGCCTGCTGATCAAAATGCTATAGATTCCAATGTTTATTTAACCTATGGACTTAGACCTGATCGCAATACAAATTTGTTCTCAAAATGGAAAAAATACCATGCTGCATTGCAGATGCGGCAGATGTAACATGTGCAAAGAGAGTTAGATTTGGGTGAGTTATTTTGTTTCTGTGCAGGGTAAATACTGGCTGCTTTATTCTTACGCTGCAATTTAGATATCCGTTTTGAGACACCCACCCAATTCTAACTCTATCTGCACATGTTACATCTGCCCCACCTGCAGTGCACACGGTTTTGACAATTTTGCGAACAAATTTGTCCTGCGATCAAGTCTGAATTAGGCCCTGTGTGCAAGGGACACTTTGTAGTTAGACTTTTCCTCTCTTTAAATTTCTTGAAACAAAGTATAATAAGTATATAATATTATAAGCTGCATCACTCAGCCTAATTGACGTCACCGTTTCACACCAGGCCAGGACCCAGGTTGCCCCCGGCAATATTCCAGGTCAGAAGCTCAGTGTGAAAGGGCTATAACAGTTCCTACATAAAGATGCTGAACTGGAAACATTTGGAGTCATTTTCATCAGTTCTCTGCAGCGTCTAAACTTGTTGAAAAATTAAACAAAGCACATACAATAGAAAAGAGAAATAAAATCAGTGGAATACATATTTTAAAAAAAAATACACCACAAAGAGTAAAATTCAGCATTTATTTATTTTTTTGTAACTATCTTAAAAAAGATTCCAGTTGCAGTAACAAACATTATTGCTTTGAATTTGCAATACAGCATTGTAAGTTTCCCCGTTCATAATTAACTCTTCATGCACTATCACACAATTTCTGCTGGAGGAGACCGTAAAAGCTCACCAGTGGAATAACTGTATCACCCGCTCTTAAGAAGATAACACAATGATAGGTGTTTGGGTGACACTGACATTGCAATGATTTTATTGGCTTGCAAATACTGCCAGGAGAAGGAAATATTAAAGTCTTAGTCAGACTGTGTGCACACTGCATGGCTCAGTCAATGTGTTGCAGACCAATAGTGTTATTATCTTTGTCTTGATATATTCTGTGGAACATTTTGCCTTATACTTTGGCCAGAATAATACACAAAATCCTCCGCAATAATAAGTGTGGCACTAAAAGAGTTAATTTGTACTGAGGGTGAAGCTGGCGTTCAGCGTTCTCCTGCGCCGACAATGCTCCAGCTTATTCCAGTGGACAGAACTCAGTTGTAATAAAAAGTTTATAAAAAACCTGTTAATCCATCCAGGTTTTAGGAAAATATTGCTAAAGAATGGACCCAAATCGGCAAAGTAGATGCCGGGACCAGATAAGACCTGGAAGTGGCAGAACAATCAGTCTGCAATATTTACATATTTTACAGAGGAAATAAAAACAAAAAAAAACTTCAAACCAGTTTTGAGAAAATTAAAATAATTTCTGTTCTACAAATAGTTTTTTTCATTTAGCAAAATATACATTTGTCTTGTTCTTGTGCATTGCCCACTCCATGTCATAAAAGCCGAAATTTACATAAAAAATATTTTTTTTTAGTCAAAAATAAAGAAAACTCACTCCCAGACAGCCGGACCGAGAGTCCCATCTTCTCCCTCCTGCATGTTGTACCAGAATTTCCCAGCATCCCACCAGAACGAAAATATCAAAAGTCATGAGGTTTTGCTTACACCTATCATGGTAACACAAAACTATCAAGAAAAATGAAATAAAAAATAAAATAAAAAAATGACAAACTGGAGGGGCTGGGGGAAAAAGCATGAAATAAATAAAATGTTCTGGGGAAAAAGGAAAAAAAAAATCTGCAGGAAGCAGCAGTTACTCTGCATGAACACAAGGTGGCGTGTAGCTGTCTGACATTCTCCGAGGAGAGGGACACAGTCATGGTCACAAATAGTTTCCAAATTGAAACCTAAGGAGAAAACATGACCTTTAATTAAAAAAACTATTTTATACATCTTATCACTACATATACAAGAAAGTACATATGCTGAAACATTAACTATTGTACATTTGTGCAGATTGTGGTCAGCTATCAGCTTTTATTAAAACATTAAAAAGAATAATAATAATAATAATAATAATAATATTTTGACAATATTACTTGCCACTCAATGGGTTAATTAACCCATTGGGCAGTATTCAATGAGAAAAATTCTCCGTGTTTTATGGAGAATTTTTGCTTTTTTCGCCCTGGACGGGGCATTTTGCTCTCCAAAAGTGAACCACCCTATTCAATGTGAAATATTCGCCGTCTTTCTAAGTGATTTTCGCCGTCTCTCTCCGTGTAGAAATTCTCCATCTTTTGATGGAGAGCTGGAATGTGAACTTTTAATCTAAAAGGTTTTTTTTTTTAATTTTGGTGTCAAAAAATCAGGGTTTTTTTTCTGTGAAGGGGCATGTTATTTTTATTCATGTGCTTATAGCACATGAATATATATTTAATTAAAAAAAAATATTTTTTTAATTTTTTTTTTTTTTTTTTACACAGTGCAGCCAGCAGGGGGCCGGAGCGCTCGAGCCGCTCATTAGATATTCATATATTCACTGCACCCGATGCACGTTCGGGTGCAGTGAATACTGGGTCCCCCGCTGGCTATAGGGGGGGGCAGCCTGTACTGCCTGGGTCCCGGGGGGGCCCCCTACCCTCCACATATGTTCTGGGGCATCCAGGGAGACTTTAATCTCCCTGGATGCCACCGTCCCACGGCTCCCTGTCAGCTCCCTGCCGCGGACGCTCGTCCGCTGCAGGAGTTAAGACTCGCCGCGAGTGGCGGCGAGTCTTAAATACGTTGAATAGTGGGAGCAGGAGGCTCCGGAACACGGCGAGTGCATGGCGAGAGAAAAAATCTCTCGCCATGCACAGAGAATTTTCTACATTGAATACTGCCCATTGAGTGGCAAGTAAATTTGTCAAAATAGGTGTGAAAATTGCCAAGCAAACATTTTTATTCATCATAATGACTTGTAATGGTTAACTTTATATAGATAATATAACTTTTTTTTTTACATATTTTTAACAGATATTTTGCACATCTCCCACAGAGATGTCGGCACTCAAAGGGTTAAGCAATGAATACAGTTTCATTCTTCTAAAAAGGAGGAGATGTTTATATTTTTCATTAGGATCGACTAAAGCAGTGGTGGCCAACCTGTGGCTCTAGAGCCTCATGTGGCTCTTCCCCTTGTAAAGTGCGGCTCCTGCTCCCACTGCTGCTTGCCGCCCACCGTCTGTCCCAGTCCCCCCTGCTGCCGGTTCCCTGAATCCCTTCTCCTTCTGAGGGGAGGAGAGCGCGCATCGCGCATCTCTCCTACCCCTTACTGTACATCCTTGTGACTGGGCCGTCCGCCAATCAGAGCTTGTGGGCCAGCAGCCAATCAGGAGCCGGCCAGTGAGCTTTGATTGGTGGGCGACCCAGTCACAGGGAAGTGAGGGGGAAGGAGACGTGCGGTGTGCTGTGCTCTCCTCCCATCGGTGACATGACAGGAGGACTGCAGGGGGACACCAGACTGTCCTCTCCCCGCCTGGCAGCATTAGCAACAACGGTGAGTGTTGCTGCTGGGAAATTTGCACTTTGGGGGCATAGCAGTTTGTGGCACTGTGGGGGCATAGCAGTTTGTGGCACTGTGGGGGCATAGCAGCTTTTTGGCACTGTGGGGGCATACCCGGCACCGTGTGGTGCATACCTGGCACCGTTGGGGGCATATGTGTATCTGCACTATTGGAGGCATATTTGTATTACACCCACCCAAGGGGTCAAAATAGGCTACGCCCCTTTTTTTGGCGCATGCGCCTTCGGCGCACGCATGATGTCGGCTCTTTAGCTTGACTACCGATATTTTCGGCTCTTTACCTCTGACCGGTTGGCCACCCCTGGACTAAAGCATGGAAACAATTCAAAATATACTTTCCGGAAGATGTTGCTTGTCGTACCTTCTACCAAGTTAGCACAAAAACACACACAAAAAATCAGCTACCTAGTATAATTATACCAAATACATGTATTTTATTCTGGTTTGGAAGAGGAGATGGTGTCACAGTACCCAGCTCGTTGGCTGTTGAAGCACACAACAAGAGCGGTGAAGATATGTATAAAGTACCTCACCCCCCTTTGGGGACCAGAGTTGACTGTTATGGTGGAGACAGATGGGGACCTGCCCTGATCCACCCAACCACAGGTCTGAGCATGATTGGGAAAGTGACAGCAGACAACTACAACTTCATATTGGTCCACAGACTATAGTGACATTACCTTGACGGGACCTGCATTTACAGAGCTGCTGGAACCTGTAGTGCCACAAAGGGGACCAAGGGGTTAATCCTAGTAATTTAGATACACTTGCCAGTGAGCTCCCAGGCTTACAGCTTTTGCAATTCATAATCAACTGTGTGAGTGCCAGACAACACCATACACTCTAATATAATTTCCTATATTTAGTTTGCATTGATGCCCAGTAGGCGGTGATAGACACACCCAGTAGGCAGTGATAGACACACCCAGTAGGCGGTGATAGACACACCCAGTAGGCGGTGATAGACACACCCAGTAGGCGGTGATAGACACACGGTACAGTGGAACAAGGTAACAGGTAATACGTGGCGCAGTGCAGCCTAAATTCACAGTCCCCAGAAGTTACACCCTAACTTCACAATACATACAGCAAAAAAACAACACGGGGAAATAGAAAAACGGCGCAGATAGTGTACTCAATGTCTTTTCTGATGGCTGTAGATTTCTCTTATAGGTGTGTCAGCAACAATTCTCGCATGGAGGTTGATAACCAGATCCCAACAGGTGTTCCAAGAAAAGACAAAATAAAAAATTACTAAATCTGTGAGTGTCAATTTTTTATAAACCACTGATTGTGGTGGTGATAAAAGTGGGTTTGATAATTTCCACAGGCGTACCCGAACTCACGTGATATCGTGAAGGTGTTCCTCATATAAAGGTATCTTTTTGAGACGTCCTTTGGAGGTTCTTTTAGTCCAGTGTGGATGAAGACATGTGCTCAAAAGAAGTGAAAAAAAGGATCTTAGATTCTATTATATTATACACATTCTTTATTTTCACATTGGTGCGTGAATAATATGACAGTTTCACGATTCACGCCCAGTCATATTATTCACGCACCAATGTGAAAATAAAGAATGTGTATAATATAATAGAATCTAAGATCCTTTTTTTTCACTTCTTTTGAGCACATGTCTTCATCCACACTGGACTAAAAGAACCTCCAAAGGACGTCTCAAAAAGATACCTTTATATGAGGAACACCTTCACGATATCACGTGAGTTCGGGTACGCCTGTGGAAATTATCAAACCCACTTTTATCACCACCACAATCAGTGGTTTATAAAAAATTGACACTCACAGATTTAGTAATTTTTTATTTTGTCTTTTCTTGGAACACCTGTTGGGATCTGGTTATCAACCTCCATGCGAGAATTGTTGCTGACACACCTATAAGAGAAATCTACAGCCATCAGAAAAGACATTGAGTACACTATCTGCACCGTTTTTCTATTTCCCCGTGTTGTTTTTTTGGTGATAGACACACCCCTACAATGGTGCACACTTAATAATATGGGCTGTGCACGCCTATGTGTGTTACCCCTTTTGATCATCTGTGGAGGATTACAAGGTTTCTAGAGTACAGGCCTCTAGAACTGTTAGAGGCAGCAGGTTCCATAAACTGATGACCACATGCAGTCCCAGTGGTCAGGTAAGTGGTTGGACTTTCCTGTCAGTGGCAGTATGGAGGATGCTGTGGCTGCTTTTCTGACAGTGTCCTCTCCTGTCTCCCACTATAATATTAAGGGGAAAAAAGCAAATGCTAACCAGCTGTTTTGCCCTTAGGAATGTCCTTATATTTTACTTATGTGGTGCCGCATGGGTTCTGTAGCACACAGGGGTTCCAATATACGAGATTACATAAATAAGAGATGTCGGGTGTGATTGGCTGAAAGCTTTGAATGTAGAATAAGCATCATTATAATATTGAATAGTTTCTTCCTAGGTGAAAGAAGAATGATTCTTTAGAATTGGCTTGTTCTGGTATAAAGAATGTCAAGCAAAATTTGATCAACCATTAGGACATGGGTCTTCAAACTGTGGCCCTCCAGATGTTGTGAAACTACAAATCCCAGCATGCTTTGCCACAGTTTTGCTATAAGGGAGTGTTAAAACTGTGGCAAGGCATGCTGGGATTTGTAGTTTCACAACATCTGGAGGGCCGCAGTTTGAAGACCCATGCATTAGGATATTCAAGTACATATTTTGTAAAACTAACAGTTGGGCCACCTTGGTTTTAGCATCTCACTTTGCCATTTGTATATACAATTTAGGGTGGATCAGAAGATATATTCGAGAGAGGCAGGCTTTTCATTTGCCTGTAATTCCTGGTATGGGGGTTATTCTGGCTCACTCGGAAAGGTACAATCACTCTCTAATGGACAAAACCATATGCACTGCAGGTGGGGCTGATGTAACATGTGCAGAGAGAGTTAGATTTGGGTGTTTTATGGCAGGGATGGCAATGGCACCCAAAGATAGCCAAGTATAACAACAGGTCATAATGGTCATTAAGGGCGGGATGTACTAAAGGGAAAATGCGGTAAAACGGGGGTTTTACCGCATTTTCCTATTTACCATCACCCGTCCGCCCCGTCTTCGCCTGGCAGGGTATCGCCGCCCACCGTCCGCGCGCCCCCCCCCCCCCCTTTGATCTCCTCCTCCCCCAGCAGGTGTCACAGCCGGCAGGACATCCGGCTGCAGGGGGAGGAGGAGACGCAGGGGGACACTGGCAGCCGCCGGGATGTGACGGAGACCCCCGCAGACCACATCACAGGTATCGCGGGGGTCTCCGTCACCGCAACCCGATGCTAGCCGCATATGTTAGTCGAAGGGCGGCAATGTATATTAATACATCCCGCCCTAAATCTGCAATTTGGATGGTACCTTTGTAGGTGCCCAGGTCAGTGGTATAGTCACTTCACCCTATAGGCTTCAAAAGGCTCAGATCCTCCTTTGGGTGAACAAAGTTCAAGCTGTAGCAGGTGCTGGCGAGTGACCAACTGATACTTCTCTGCATAAAAAGAGGTCTGCACTGTGCAGAGAACCCTCCAAATATTCAAATTTCCCCATTGTCTGGAAAGCAACATAAGGATAATAATTGCTTTGCAGAGAATCCCAGGGTCTTGCGTGGTCCTTGATTCACATCTGCTACTGTATGTTTAACCAGACAAGACTTCTATGACAACAGGTAGGAGAGATGTCTTTAGTGAGCAGTCTTTCCCTGCCACTTCCAAGTCCCCTTTCTTACATAAGTAGTACAAAAGATTCATCTTAATGGGTGTGGGAATCTTCTCTTCATAAATAATAAGAGGTAACTAGACTGATCTCATAAATCAGTAAGAGCTACTGGTGGTAAAAACTGGTCAGAAGGTCCCAAAGATTGGGCAATACCTCATGTAGGGAATTGGAGATCTGAGACTAAAGTGGTCTGAAAAAACTTCTAATCCCTTCATATTTACCAGGAGAGTTTGAGGATTTGGACGATTATTTCACCAGTGGTACACCTTCACTGCTTTAATGTGTTGAGATGGAAGCAAAGTTATTTTCAGCTGTGGATCTGAGATCTCAGTGCTTCTCCCACACTAACCCTATTGCTGAAGCTCCTGCATAAGGTCAGGAAATAGTCAGCAGTTTTAATATTTTCCATTTAGCCAGCAAGAATTTGCTTTCCCTGATCAGTCAGTTATGCATGGCCTCAAGACTACTTCCAGAGACTTACTGCATGTTCAGGCCCTGTACTAGCGCTAGATATTGCACTATGATAGTAAATGGGATCATTATGGCCACAATCAGAGGGGTACTCCCGGGACTGGAGTCCTGGCCAGAACCCTGGGGGCTGGTTGCACCTCACAACCGATAGCAAACCAATGGATACAATGGCTGTTCTCTGAACTAGACTTTGGCCATAACCAAATCACTGGTCATGCCAATCAGCAAAAAATGTCTTGATTGGCTGCCGGCCCCTCGGTCGTGCCAAATTTTGAATTTGGATGGCAGTTGGAGAGGGTCAGACTGGGTGGAGGAGGAAAGGGGACTGGCTCCTTCCCCTCTCACCCACTTTTTTACATGTCTGGTTTATTCTCTCCAGGCAAGTGCATGATGGCCTGCCTCTCAGGTAATCTCTGCAGTGAGGATGTGAGCTTGGTGCATGGCCTGGGGGAAGGGGGCTGCTGCTTCATTTGGTGGCAGCTGGAAGAATCTGTGTCCTTAGCTGCGATCACAGGCCGCTGCTGAGACATGGATTATGGGGGACTCAACAGCTGGCTCTGCTGGGGTCAGCCAGGGGTAGAAGTCACCTCCAGTTCCCACCCCGTGTGATTCCTGGGTCTGAATGGGCACAGTTATGTGCACCGCACATGTCTCAGGGTGGCTAAGTCTACAGATCATGATTATTTCTCTACACACAGCAATGTCTGCACTGTTCTAACTGTGTCAGCATCTATAGTTCACTATTATTAATTTACATGTCTTTATACCTGTACACACAGCAGTGTTTGCACTGTTCTTTCTGTGTTCAAGTGTAGGACCTCAATAGTTCTGTCCCTCTAAAGCTGCTTCTATAAATCACCATTATCCCACTAGCAGGATTGCTAATATCTCCCCCTCCTTGTGCCAGGCAGCTGTGGATGCCCGGTTCCTTCCTCCTGGCTGTGTGCCGCATAACCTTGCTAACGTCATGCTGCACACAGCCGGTTATGCGGGAACCAGGGCCGGGCAGTGGCTAATATAGAGCACAGCAGCACTGCCTGGCCCCAGGACACACAGCGGTGTTTTTTTTTTAGGGATCGCTCTATAAAACCCTGCCCTGTGGGGCATAATTTTATTAATTAAACTTTAATTTAACCAGCAGGACAATATATCTTGATTGTTAGCACTTTCCTCACTTTCATAAAGAAATGTATTTTATTTAGAGGGCTGAGTAGTTCCTCTTGTTTAGAGCTGCAGAGAATCAGATATTAATATTTCTTTGGGGTCGATTTTATTCAAAACGAGAGAGCTCCCGGCGCTGCTGCTGACTATTGGGTTTCTGCTTGCACCTGTTCTGTAGTATGCCGAGTGTAGCGAGTCACCGTGCCCAAAGCATGCGAGGGGACGCGGCACACTTATACGGTGTCCATGACGACATATGTCAACAATGACACCCAAAAAAACCCTGAAAAAACTCATCAACCTTTTGAGTGTTGACCATGTACATGTTTATATTAAGCTTGTGTTGACCTAGAGTATGTCGAATATTCTTAGGTGTCGAGCTAGTTACTTTCAGCCAATAATGGTCGACCTAGTGACTGTCGACCTAGACATTGTCTACCTATTATTTCAGAACCATTTCTTTATCTACACCTTCTGCTAACATCCTTAACCTTCCGCGTTTCGCTTCTACCATATATGAAACATCGCTGACATATTCTATTTAAATTCACAGATTTGTGCAGAGAATTCAGACCTGATTTCCCGTGAGCTTCCCTTGTAGCTCCCCGGGAGGGCTTCCATCTTTGGGTGGCCGGTGATAAAAACCAGACACTTTATCACTTCACCAAGCTTAATAAATCTGCCTCACAGAACTGCAACAATGCTTTTCTCTGCTGTTTTGGGATGCACATCGCATTGCGATTTTTCTAAACCAACAATGTTTTTAATACAATGTTATTTATTTATTTGTATTGTTTATTAACAGTTTCTTATATAGCGCACACATATTCCGCAGCGCTTTACAGAGAATATTTAAGCATTCAGTCCCTGCCCCAGTAGAGCTTACAATCTATATTCCCTACCACATGTACACACACATATTCATTCTAGGGTTAATTTGTTGGGAGCCAAATAACCTATCAGTATATTTGGATTGTGGGAGGAAACCGGAGTACCCGGAGGAAACCCACACAAGCACGGGGAGAATATACAAACTCCGCACAGTTAGGGCCATGGCGGGAAGGGGGAATCCAACCCATGACCTCACTGCTGTGAGGCAGTAATGCTAACCATTACACCATCTGTACTGCCCCATGTTAGAGGTTTTATCATTCAATGACGGCATTCTGATGTTTATGGCATTGCTTATGCAAATCAAATAAATCTTTTTTTTCTATCAAATTCATTTGATGCGATGGTTAATTAGATGGAGGAAACTCAGTCATCATTTGATGGTGGACTTCCAATGTCCATTCCTAATGCAGACCTCTTCCACAGGGATATAGGGCCTGATTCTGAAGTGAAAGGGGATAAGGTCATTAGGTCTACAGCAACTAGGTCGACAAGCATTGGGTCGACCCCACTAGGTCGACATGGGTCTTGGTCGACACAAGCATTAGGTCGGCATGGGCTAGGTCGACAGTCAAAAGGTTGACATGGGGGTTTTCATGAGCCGACATGTGCTGACAGGTGGTATTTCATGCCCTACTATCCACTAAGGCATGGTGGGAGAATAAAATAGTGTCCGAAGCATTGCGAGCGAAGCGGGGCACTTCAAACTGTGTCCATGTCGACTGTGTCGATATTCGGGCGGGAAAAAACAGTGAAAACCCCCATGTCGGCCTAATGTCATGTCGACCTAGACCCATGTCGGCCCAATGCTTGTCGACCTAGTTGTTGTAGACCAAACGATCCACACCCAGTGAAAGTAAAGTGACATACAATATTGCACTGCAAGGGGTGCAAATTTCCATGCAGGGTAAATACTGGATGTGTTTGCATGTAGACCACAAATGCCGAACAGCTTTTCACTGCACTTTAGTTTGGAGTTTGGAAAAAACCCTTTAACATCCATAATCTCATTGCATATTTTAAATATGCCCTAGGCGCACAGTTACGTGCTCTTTTTATTTTCTTTACTCCCACCTCAGAATACTGTCCATTGTGTTTTCCCAAAAGGCCAAAATAAACCTTCCCTTTAAATCAGCATCTTGTGTAATATGATCCAAATGACTGCAGAGCCTTATTTGTGTGCAGTGTTTTTTTTTTTTTTTTTTTTTCTGGTGTCTTATCCTCAGATGTTTCCCAACCTGACTGAACATTTTCCATCCTGAAAGTCCTACATGAATTGTAACTATGAGATAAGCTGGTAGTG
This sequence comes from Crinia signifera, assembly GCF_055691185.1. Classification (NCBI taxonomy): domain Eukaryota; kingdom Metazoa; phylum Chordata; class Amphibia; order Anura; family Myobatrachidae; genus Crinia; species Crinia signifera. Next base: position 350,953,677 of record NC_139217.1, read on the forward strand.
ATAGTAAATTAATCTGGGGTCACTGGGTGTAGCCAATACTATAGCATATATTAACCAGCAATGATTCATGGTGCGTGCTGGTCCTTGGCTTTTATGAAATATTACAGGAGACCATATGACCCCTTGCAAGAGATTGAGCGACCATCAGGTATGTGGTAGTCTGCTCACCAGCTGTTGCTAGGTGGCAAGTCTCCTGGCGAACAAAATACAAGTTTGCAGGAAACTATGATCTAGGGAAATAATGTTACCTAGCAACAGTACCCACCCTACACCCTTTGCTTTGTCTGTTGTTTTCTCAGGAGAAATGTAATTGTATTGCTAAGTGCACCAGAGGACCATATGAGGCCTCACACCAGTGTGCCTAATGATACAAAGTAAAGCTTTATTTCACCGAGCAGCATTACTAACATGGATGAATGTTGTAGCTTAGCAGTCGTTTCCAATGTTATTTTCTTAAAAGTTGTGTGTGTGTGTGATCATGCGAGTGCTTGGACCATTGTGCATTGGGAAAATGAACATTTCCCTAATCATTTTATTACTGGACATGGCAGGTCATGCAGAAGCGTGGCCACAAAAGTTTACAGCTATTTCTGCCCACCTCATTACTCTTCACAATATTGAAAGCAAATTCTGTAAACACCTCAATAAAAGCATTCCCTTTCTCCCAGGTAAAGGGAGCATCTGTCATTTGAAATTAGTGACATCAGAAGTATTAGGAAACTCAGGGAACTGCTGTCATCTCCTCACAGATGAGTAACCAGGAAGTAAATGTGTTAAGTATATGATCTGCTGTTAGAATCCTTCTTGGCCTTTTTCCTGAGCGGCCACCTGGTACTCTGTCCAAGAGGTCAGCTTCCTGAATCCTGAGGTGCTTGTGACCCCAGTGCTGCCTAAGCTGAGGGTGTGGGAAAATGCACTGACGATGGCATGCACCTTTTCAGCAATTCACCTGCCAGTATTTGTTTTCCACCACCTTTTGGTCAGATCATTTTTAGATTCCAGTTTGAAAGGCCGGGGCATTTATTACTATTTATTTATTGCACACTTTTTGCATTATACAGATGTCGTCACTCGCAGCTACACATTGCACCAGGAATGAGATACATCTGTATCTCACCTATTAGTCAGTGATGTCAAAGGATCGGGGAATGGTTCCGGTTAAAAGGTCGACAGTCAATAGGTAGATCACTATTGGTCAACAGGTAAAATGTTGACATGCTAATGGTTGACTAATATTCAGACTTGTTTTTACTTCTCCATCCATGGTGGCATAGAGTGAGATTACAATTATCGGGGGTATTGGCTATGTCCACTCCAAACTAGGACTTCAACTTTAGAGTTAGTAAAGGCCATAGACCTTCTTCCGAATTAGACAGAAACCATGGGCCTCATTCAGATGCAGTTGCTGATGCAGGACATGTGGAGTTATAGTTGGAGGTGCAGCAATGTACCGATGTTTGGTAGTTTGATAATGTGTATGACCCGTACTTGGACATCAGCATCAGACTGGCTGCAGACTGTCAGTGAGGCAGCGTGGCATCTTTATTTCGGGATAGTCATGGAGCCAGGATCTCCATTAGAAGATGGGAATTTCCCGGGCTCTTGGTAGGAACTGCCTCAGAACTCATGCGTGACTCCATGAGTCACGGCTGATGGTGTCACACATGATCCATTGCTGCATTCTAGTACACAGCACAGACCATTAATGCATGCAGGAGGCATCTACTTACACCAGATGCATTCCCATATCAGACCATCGCTGCCGTTTCCAAGGAATCAGCAGTGATGCTTACCCCAACCACATCTAAATCAGGCCTCATGTGCTGCTGCGATGTCTCATGGATTTTCCAGTGCGGAAATATGCAAATGTCAACATGAACATTCCTCTTGCGTACTTCCATGAGCAAACTCTGCAATGCCCTCTACGTTTATATGAGGAATGCTCAACTGCACTGGAGGATCCAATAACTTCACTAGGCACAAAACATTAACTCCACAAGCAGGCCCTAACCCTCCATTGTAACTTTAACAAAAATGGCCGATGTGGCTACTGTGCTGTAAAAGAGATTGCGTCCGCATGCCAAAACACGCCCGTTCCACTCCTATAATACGTCCATGACACCTCCTCTTAATGCGATCACCTCCCTGTCTTCACCCTCAAGTCATAATGATGTTGTATACCATTGCACACATTGGTTCACGAGTAAGAATAAAGCACAAATAACTTTCTATTTCAGCACGTCTTCATATGCTAGAAGACCAAGCAGCAACATGACTGACACACCTGTGAATTATTAGTACGGATCCTGCATGTGCGCGTTGACAACCATCGGATATGTACATAACCCATCGAGTTTGCGTATCCCTCTGAATTACACCTTATATTCATTCCGTGTTCATAAACACACATGAAATATCGTTGCTGTTACGCTCTGTCAATAGTCTCATGAAAGCTTCATTATGTAAAAATGGCCATGTTCAATTTCTCTATTCTTATGAGGAACTATACATTTTGATTCACATTAAGGGAGCGATTCTGGTTGGTTTGCAAAAGCAAACTCATTCTTTAATGGACAAACACATGTGCACTGCAGGTGGTTCTTACATTGCAATTTAGATTTCAGTTTGAACACACCTCACCCAAATCTAACTCTCACTGCACATGTTACAGATGGAGCGCCTCTCAGCCAGCACTGGGAATCACCAGGGGGACGTGCGAGTGTCTCATGCGCACACGCATTCCCATCAACACGGTGGCGTGGAGTGCTTTCCCTGTCCATCTCTGTTTCAGGGAGATGATCGGGGGGAGCTGGGGGGTACAGCAGGGGAGCTGCAGCGGGCGGTGGAGGGCTCCATCAGAAACGGGGCAGATGGCGATTTTATCCAACGGGAGCTGCTCCATCTTTACATCTGCCCCATCATTGCACATGGTTTTGTTCATCAACGAAGGAGTTTGCTTTTGCAAACCAACCAGAATCACCCCCTTAGTGCATAATACAATGATGCAATCACAGTCATTCAGCAGGTGATCTACAAGATTCAAAAGCAAGCAGTTTTATACATGTGCATTGTATGCTTTTACTTACCTTTACTGTGACCTGTAAATTCAGTGGTATCCATTGGTGAAAGCCGTGGCAATCAGTGGACCCTGAAGAAAACATATCATCATTAATTAAACAAGAAACTCTTACAAACTCCTATACAGACCTGCAATAATATTATGATAAATGGCAGAATTATCATGCTAATTAATGTAGAAGATCATTTACAGAGGTTATAGGTTTAAAAAAAAGTTGACAGTAAGGACATGCACATGGACAAACTGTACACCAGCATTGCTCTTACAAAATAAGCCTATCTAATGGTGCATACACACGGGGGCGATTATAGCAAATATCGCTGGGAATATGGTCGCTGAGCGACCATATTGCCAGTGATTGGAGTGTGCACCAGCGATAAATCGCTGGGTGCGCGCTCCCGTTTTCAGCCCCTGAATGGTCGCTGGTCGGAGAAGCATGCTCCTCCGACCAGCGACATCCCCTGCCTCTTCTCCCGGCAGTGTGACATTTTCATCTGCGACCATCTCTGCTAGCGATCATATTGCCCCGTGTGTACGCACCTTAAATGCAGCGAGAGCATGCACTTAATATGCAGGAACGTCCACACCTATAGTCATGCAGACAGCACACCTCAGAACAATTGTATGAGTGCTCCTTAACACCATATATATTGCAACTTATTAGACAAAACAAAAAACTTACCCCAAGGCTGTGTCCAAATCCAGTGCTGGGTGCTGGACTTGCTGCACTGATGTAGCTGCTGACTGCCGATTCTTGATTGGCTGCTCCATACAGTTCGGCCATTGGCCCTGGGCTGCTTGTTCCCAGAAAACCCCCTGTGCGGGTTGGATTGGAGCCTTGTTTACAAAGCAAAAAAGCAGATCTTACAGAGAGCCCCCTACACTCCCCCCTTTACCTGGGAATCAATAGAATTCCACCAGTAACTGACCCTGCTTCTATCATAATTCTAATCAGTCCTCTATTTGACCTTTATTCTGGTTCACTCGCAAAGGCAAATTCCTTTTCAAAATCATGTGCAGTGCAGTGCTGGGGGGGGGGGGGGTCAGATGTAATGTGCAGAGAAATTCTAGATTTGGGTGAGTTATTTTGTTTCTGTGCAGGGAAAATACTGAATGCTTTCTTTTTACACTGCAATATAGATCTCACTTTGAAGTAAAACCCCACCCAAATCGAATTATCTCTGCACAAGTTACATCTGCCCCACCTGCATTGCACATGGTTTTGTCCATTTGAGAAGGCATTTGCCTTTGCAAGTGAACCAGAATAAGGGCTTTTATACGTATATGAAACCTAATGACAAACATTTTAATACACTAGATATCCTACAAAAACATTCAACAATTTATGTCTAGTCTTCTATTCATACCCAAAGTAACACTTGCCCTGGTCACTACAAGCTACAATAATGGAACTGTCCCCAATGCAATGAAAATAGGCAGTTTACCTCTCACCACAGCTGCAGCTGCTGCTGCTACTGGTCCATATGCAGTCAATGGGATTGCTGAAAAACAGATCAAGAGTAGTCAACATACACTACAAACAGCAGTGTGATGGAGCATCAGCAATATGACAGGAACATAATAAGGCAAGGCATGCATGGGAAAAGGATAAGATTGCACCAGTGGACACTGTTCTCAATATACAGACACAAACAAAGCATGCAGCACAATACACCTACACAACCTCCATACTACGGAAACGACCGTCGTATAGATGCTCTGCAAACAGGACTCTCCACATTACATCATGCAACTGAAAACACATGGGTTTGCTGCTCAAAGTTCTGGATAAAATTATTAAGTGGCAAATGGCGTAATAAGCACAAACATGGTGTGACCCAGTTAGATATTTACATTCATTATTTAAACTGAATTAAAATGACCAGTTAAAATTGCTGTGGGTCGCAGCACATTTTACCAGAACACAAAAAAAAGTACTTAGTTACACAAAACAGCAGAGTCAGTTTCAAGTACACGGTATCTGAGACCAAACCGCTCTCTATAAATTTATTAAAAGATATGTTCTACTACATTGTAGCAGGAGACAGCTGCATGGTTGTGAGCATGTCAGCTCCCGTAGGAGGGGACACAGCAGCTGTGTAGAGATGTGCCGGAAAATTCTGCTATCTCACACAAGGTCACAGACGTAGCGAGGTCTCCTTGCTTTTGTAAAGACAAACACAGACTATAAAAATAGTACTGTTTTATGCATCTTTTTTGTCTGCCACAAAACTACCCCAAAAAGTCATTACAGAGCAGAACACAGGACAAGAATGCGACAGATTATAATTTCATTGATTATAATTATAATAGCGCCAGTAATTTACCCAAACACTGAAGAATACTCTTTAGAACACCTGTGTGTGGAGCGGCACTTCTAACACAATATGTCTATCGTTCCTTCTAGATGACACATCGTCCTGAAAGGCCATCGGTGACGTGCCAGATGCAGTGCGCGTAATCCACAGAGCAGGGCTGGCACCAGCTTACACTCTGCTAATGCCATTCTCCTCATTTGTGAGGTTTAGGAAATTAGGACTGACCTGTGAGTTCTGGGAGGACGGGGGTGCCCGGGAGAGGGGTTCTCTCTACACGAAATTCTAAAACGAAACGTGAAACAGCTTAGGAATGGCTGGATGCCGACTCTTTAGAGGTGACTGGCAGTGAGTAGGGAAGAGCTGTTCAAAACCACCCACTGCCACTAAGACCCAAATGAATATAAAATATTGCTGACACACCCATTCCTTGAATGGACATATAGACTGATGCAATAAAGCAGAGATGCCTTTATGGTAATCTGCCACCGTTAGTCTACACAAGCCCCGATCTGAGTCCCCAGCATGGGAAGAAAGAACATGCACATTAGGAACAGCTATACACTTCTGTGTAACTCCAAGTCTGACTTACCTGGGAATTGGTAAGTATACCCAGGTGCGAGTCCCGTGTAGCTGCGACTGGCATATGTAGCGGCCTGGAAACCAGGATATCCTGAAAAAACATGTCCATATAGTTCAATATTTAAAAACTTACAAGAAAGGAAGTCAGGTTTGTCATCAGATTTAAATCAATGGACGGCGTTTCGTAGTCTAAAAACACAGTATTTACTATGCATTGGTTTTGACTGTCATTTGTCATCCTTATTCGATACTCATCGGATTTCAACACCCTATCCCACAGCACACTGGCACTAAGGATTTAAAAAAATGCCATAATGCCAGGACATGCTTGCTGGAACCTGTAGTGCACCTATAAAAACAATATTATTTCAAAGAATAACAATTAACGCCACACCAAAGGCCAGAAGTGCCCAGTACTGGTTATACTTATGGAGGGGGATTATTTTGGAGGTCCATGCTTTCATAGGGATTCCAGCTCTGAGCTGGTCAAATGTTGGGCTGGTTGCCATTATGGCAGGAGAAACCCATGCTGTATATCCTCCTGCTATAGTGCCAGCTGTCCGGGCTGGTACAGCTTAGTGCTGATAATAACAAGAAGCCTGCACATAGTGATCTGTGCAGGCCACAGGCAGGCCTATTATTTTAGTGGGTTCTAAACCTGAGGCATAGTAAATCAGTAAATACTGAGTGAGACAACTTTCTCAGGTTGGGTATTTGGTGTTTGTTTTCAACGATTTGGCATTTAGTACATGGGCGAATTGCAGAACTGAATAAATATGCCCAAAAACCCAAATCTGACTATTAGTAAATTTACTTCTTAAAATCTTATTGTGTAAATATTTTATCTAAGCCATGAGTCCATGTGGCCATCATTTACTATAACTCAACTGAATTAAATACATACTTGCCTACCTGACCCTGTCCATGATGAAGAAAATGCTCTGTTCCTGGACATCCCTGGTAAGGTAGGATTGCCATCACCTGTGGTGAAACACCTTTCTTATCAATTACCTAGCTCACCACAGGTGATGGCAATCCTACATTACCAGGGAAGTCCAGGAGCAGAGCATTGTGCCCCTCATGGAGAGGGTCAGGTAGGCAATTATGATTAAATAAGAAATATATGAGAGAAGCAGAATTTTTTATGCTGCTGGGAAAATGACACAACAAGCTGAAAAAAAATAATTAAAATCTGAATAGGGCAGCAATGAAACAAACAAACTAGGAATTGGGAAGAAGTCTGCTGATCCTGCTATCTGTCACCTGAAACCCAATATTATCCGCCCTTTCTCACAAATCTGGGATTAGTTTTAGCCCTTTACCCATGTGATTTGTAGGAACCGGTCTAACGCTTACCCAGCTCACAGGTGCAGTTTCCGGTAGTAATGCTGCTACAAGACTACTACAAGGCATAGATTTAAGAAAAGCTCAAGGACCTTTTATTTAACACCTTACCACACTGTAATGTATACAAGGATAATTCTATCTGTAAATAATATATGCACTAACCCCAATATTTGCACAATAAATGTGTCTGTGTTTTATTAAGGTGATTCCAAAAATAAGCTCCTATGGATCAAAGTAGGAACATTCTGGCTTAGCAGCTTTTTTAACATATAGTTCTAGTGGGGGGATGGGTACGCCTGCAATGATATCACAGCACCTGCAGCATAAGCTAGACCTAGATTCCTGATAGCTAACACCTGCAGAAAGGGTCAAACAAACCCAACACTGTACAGCGGTATCTATCATATATAACATCCACACAAGAGACTGTGGGCCAGATGTATCAAGCTTCAAAAAGTGATAAAGTGGAGAGTGATAAACAACCAGCCAATCAACTCCTACCTGTCATTTCTCAAACTCAGTCTGTAACATGACAGTTAGGGGCTGATTGGCTGGCTGTTTATCACTCTCCACTTTTTGAAGCTTGATACATCTGGCCCTGTGTGTCGCTGTATCTATGAAAATAAGGGGGATATTCAAATGCCAAGGTTAATAAACATACACAAAATCTGCCCCCCCCCCCCACTCCCTGGGGGGCATATATATATATATATATATATATATTTATTTTTCCTCCTCCTTATAGAAATTTAATTAGTGGCAATGTAAAGGGAAGATGGGGGATAACATCAGCATAATGCGGCACAGAGAGATTCAGGTTTGACTATTACAGGGGTCCTCAAACTATTTTGCTCTGGGACCCCATCAGGCAATAAAAATAATTTACGGGACCCCAGCAAGTTACCACAGATGGTCATTGCGTCACATGTGTAGTCAGCAGACAGCACATACATGGCAGCATTGTGAAGGCACAGAGTGATGGGAGGAGTCTAAAATAACAGGCTCCTTGAATCACTGACTGAGATTAGAAAAGTCATCAGCCTGATGCTCAGCAACATGGGAGTCGTGACCCCATGCTGAGAAGGTTGGGACCCACAGTTTGAGAACCGGTGGTCTATTACTAGCTTGGTTCATTATGTTAAAGGCATGGAAGTTACTAAGGGCTATACGTACTGAAGTGCGGGTCTATACTGTAGAAGTAGAGATGTTGCCCATTGCAACCAATCGGATTCTACTTATTTAACTAGCAGCTTTCATACAGTAATAGCAAGAATGTGATTGGTTGCTATGGTCTATCTTCACTTCTATATACCCACACTTATACCTCAGAGCGATTAGGATTACCTTTACAGCTAGTCCACTGTGGCTCATTGTCTCAAGATAAATCATATTTCTTGGAAAGACATAAGAACCTAGATATAGTTGTGATTATTACAAAACCACATGGCTGCATAAAAGATCAGGGGCGGGACGTAGCAAGCAACTGCGCTACATCCTGCCACACATCGCCAAGACCCTAATCACATATGTACAGTACTAACATATGCGATTAGTATCGCAAAGGGCAGCTCTTGCAATAAGAGCTTCCCTTTGCCAATCCGGCGGCCGGGGGGTGAGCGGGTCCCCACAGCTCTTTCTTTCCTTCTGTGCCATCGTACAGCATAGTGCGACGGACACGCTTTCTATTACAGGGCAGAACTGGTGATATTGCAGCAGCCATACAAGATTTTTTCATTCAAATAAATGAAGGAACGATCCTAAACCTGTTGCTTCAGCTGCGCAGGTGGAAGGTATTACTACACATTGCTTGTTTCTGTACACTTTGCATGCAGTGGGCATGATGCAGTTATTATGACAGCAATTTGTGTAGTGTAAACTGTGTGATTTCACTTGGTACAAGCCCAAAATAGTCAGTAACATGTCTTTGGTGTAATAGCCACCTGCAGCCAGCAGAGGGAAAACTGCTCATCAGTCATTAGAACCTATTTCAATCACAATCCACAATCACCTAGCATGCCGATGCCTAGCATAAAAGCATCCATTCCATATGGCATCACTCGGGATCGTCCCCGTACAGAACCTGTTGGTGACATCACCTCCTTCGGTTGTGCCTTCTTACATTCGACCTGGAAGTAGAAATCAAAACATGACATTACAAATGACATCACTTAAACTATAAACTTCAGTTAAAGTTTAACAATGTAATAATAATTTAACAGTTATAGGGCCAGATGCACTAAGCTTCAAAAGTGATAAAATGGAGAGTGATAAACCCACAGCCAATCAGCTCATACCTGTCATTTTTCAAACACTGTCTGTGACATGGCAGGTAGGAGCTGATTGGTTGGCTGTTTATCACTCTCCATTTTAGCACTTTTGAAACTTAGTGCATCTGGCCCATAAATACAAGACTCCAGGAGACATATGCTGTCCACTTACTCCCAATGATTCCAAACCTTTAACCAAACACTGCAATTTAAGACAATTATTCTAAAACATGCATACTATGCCTTACAAATAAAACTATATATCTGTCCTTCTCTTAACTCAGTTCTGTTGAACACTAACCAACCTCCCCATGATTGTCAGCTATATATACACTGTATCATGGATTTCCTCTTACCATCTTATTATTAATCTCATGGAAGTGAATCTCGCACACCTTCTCCACGATATCCTCACCTTCAAAGGTCACAAATCCGAACCCTATAAAGGTAATCAGAGACCAAAGACCATTTATATTTATAGAACTTTCTCCTTGCCGCATGGGTAAAGGTGACTTGCCTCTTTAGACCTTAACCCTTTGAGTGGCAAGTGAAAATAGTCAAAATTGGTGTGATAATTGCCAACCAAACATTTATAAATCATCATAATGACCTGTAATGTTACCTTATGTAGGAAATAATCTTTTTATTTTACATTTTTTATTTGAATTTTTATAACAAATGTGAGAGACGCTGGCCTTTCTAGATGATATTTTGCATATCTCTCAGAGATGTTGGCACTCAAGGGGTTAATAATTGCATATAATACCTGATGAAGAGCTGAGTTTCGCACAACAAAACTACATGCATATTGTCACATGTATGCAGAGGTGTAAGCAGATTTGTATGTGGATGTTCCCCTCTGTATGATTGCTGTAATACTTTCCTTCATTATGAAGAAATTCTTGCATGGTGCTATGGGCCCTATTCAGACCTGTCTGCACAGTTGCAAATTCAAACGGAGGTTGATTATCAATGAACTGCGCATGCGTATTGGCTGCAATGCGCGTGCAAGTCCTGCAACGTTTTCTGTTCATTGGCCGTACGCATGGTAGTTGACATGCAGTGAGCGTGTGGGGTGGAAACCGGATTTATTGGGGGGAGTGCCAACAAAAACGCTGGGTGTGCCGAAACCCCCCCTCCTGGGAGTGACAGGGAAAACACAGGTATGCCTAAGCCTGTTAGGGGAGGGTTTGAAACCAGCAGCAGCCCAGATGTTTTTCATCTCAGTGCCGAGTAAGTCCAGGGCTACGCAGCACCTACGATAAGTTGTGGCCAGTGTAAAAATCATTAGATATGCTATAATTGCCCAATGTGTATGCCCCTTTAGCAGGGCTTCTCTTTTACAGCCAGCAATCTAACAGTAGGTGCACTGCAGAGCTCCGTTGGAAGTGCAGCGGTCACTCTTTGAACCCGCTGTGAACTACACAAGTGCCGCTCTAAATGCAGATGCCCCTTCAGGGATTTTAGGCAGGAGACTCCATTGGCTCTGGAAGTTGTGCATTTTAAGCGATCTCTAAACTTTGCCTAAGCGAGTACACCCTCAGGTATGCATGTTTAATAAGAAGTGAAAATGCGACTGTAATGTGTATGTCTGTGCATCACCCATACGTGCATACACTCGGTAAGCGTACTACCACAATTCACAAAATAAATCTGACATCTCTGCATCTCCCCCACAGTGCTCAGCAGCCTACATATGGGAATGTATCACAACATTATCTGAATTACCATTACTCCCCAGTGGCTTGGATCATTATGTCGATAGTTAATATGTTCACAGTGAATAAGTTCAACATTAAAAAAAATATTGACAAAAGGAAGTTCTCATGGTCTTTAAAGAATGAAGATATTCAAAAAAATGGGAAAAAAATGGTGAAAAACTCATATCGGCCATATGCTGTGTTAACCGTTATCATGTCAACCATTTGACCATGAGGACCAATAGTGGTCAACCAATTGACTGTAGACTTTATTACTATCAACATAGAGTCCGGGTACCCTTCCCAGTCAGTGGTCAGGTCTAATAATGTCATACATACTTTACGTTAGTTGTAATATCCTTACACCTGAATAAGGATATCTGACTTCCCAAACACTGTATCCTTAGCTACAACAGTAGTCACAAACTGATTCTGGACTCTGGCAGATTACTTAAACTCTGGCTGTAATGGGGCCTAAACACAGGTAGACTTTGCTTAGCAATATGAGCCTTGCTAGACCGCTCAGCATTCAGAGATGTGCTAGTGCTGTGTGATGTCAGGGCCAATGTTCTCTGGTGAGAACACTGGCCCTGACCGGCGATCTAACTAGAGTTATCCAGCATGCTGGATCTTAATCGCCAGGCGATAGCTTATCACGAAGACCCCTACACGCGGAGCAATGTAGGGGCATTTTCTAAGCGGTCGTCAAATTAATCAGATCACTTAGAAACTGCCTTGAACTCGCACCGTGTGGAGGCCCCAGAAAGTTTTTGTTTTACCACTTTACAAATCCCTACCAGTAGCTGCGATCAGAAATACAATCAGGAAATTTCCATCTTTCAGACGAGTGGGAATAGATTGTAGATGTTCCCAAACGTGTCTACACATGTTACACTGGTCATGTTATGCTATTAATAATATCTAGCACAATTCAAATCTCAGTATGAGATGGCAGATTTTTTACAAATAATTGACAACAGATCCAGGAAGACTGCCAACAAATAGTGACAATATTGTCATATGTCTAGAATATGTATATGTTCCACGCTAGCGTGATATGAGCAGCTCTTTGAGAGGGGTTTTTCAAATATACAAATACAAGTGCTGAATAGAGTAAAAGTAAAAAATAAAGTTATTAGGTCGACGCCGTTAGGTCGACATACTGGAAGGTCAACAGGGGTCTAGTTCGACATGGGTTTTGGTCGACAGGGGTCTAGGTTGACATGGGACAAGGTCAACAGGTGTCTAGGTCAACACATGCGTTAAGTTGATAGGGGTTAGGTCAACAGTCAAAAGGTCGACATGCATTTTTTGACTGTTTTTTTTGAGCCTATATGTGCCCTACCATCCACTAGGGCGTGGCGGGAGAAAAAATAGTGCCTGAAGCATGGCGAGTGCAGCGAGCCATGCGAGGGGATGTGGTGCACTTAAAACTGTGTCCATGTCGACTGTGTCAACATTCGGGTCAAAAAACACATGTCGACATTTTGACTGTCGACCTGACCCATGTCAACCTAACACATGTGTCGACCTAGACACCTGTCGACCATGTCCCATGTCGACCTAGACCCCTGTCGACCTTAACCCATGTTGACCTTCCAGTATGTTGACCTAATGGTGTCAACCATCTTATGGCCGACCCAATGATCCCAACCCACGTCTTCAGGCAGAGGCAAAAGTGCCTGACAACTATTGCCTCCAGTGCCACTTGCGTATACCCGCAAATCCTGGCACCACAGCAGCAATCCCTTCCCTGTGAATCAGGCCCACTGGTACGCACACTTATGGATCCTGAAAAGGCACCCATTATCATCATATCTCCCCTCTAATTACATCATAGTCCACACAAATAACCTCACATCATGTATTTTTGAGAGTATCATCACAAAATGATTAGAAGAATGGCAGGTGCAGCGCTCTGGGAGGTAATAAGTAAGAGAAGGACTACTAAAAAATATGTTGGTTATTGGACTGAAATCTAAGGACATAAAACAATCTTCCAGGTTCTATGGGTTACATGTCACACCTGAAGATGTGAGGACAAATCTGCAGTGGGTACATCCTCTGGGGCTCACCGTGCTGGGTGGCAGAATTAATTGAATCTCTTCCAGGCAGAGCTTTTGCAAGCAATAAGCCCTGCGGACTGTACACACTGTGCAATTTGCCCCTATATTTATCATACAGTCAAATGTTCTATTACAACCCAGTTACACTTTTTCAGAACCGCTAGCGCACCTTCACATCGCTACGCTACTCTGCCGCCCGCCCTCTTCCAGCACCCGATGTGCCATCACAGGCATGTGATATCGGGTGCTGGCAGAGGGTATGCACCATATGAAGCGATTGTATGCGATGGGACATTGCATTGCTATGTCCCATCGCATATGATCGCATAAGTGTATGGGCACCATACGATACACCAGCAGATGTGCCTGCCAAATGTACAACTTTACAGAGCCCCATATCAATTTTGCCCTAGAAAAATTGTTTGTCTGTACAGCTTGAATCTAGTTTAAGTATATTATTGTGCTGCAATACAAATTGATATATTTGTATGTGTTCTAACTGCTACCTCTATGGCTCCAGCAATGCCATCACAAAATACCGCTAATGGTGCCCACATGAGGTGAGATTTTCTGGGTGCGATTTGAGCAAATACAATATGTGCTGTGCGGTTTAAACTACATGAGATTTGAACTACACCAGATTTTGACTACACTGAAATAGCATGCGATGTAGTACCAAATACCTGCATGCACGTACTCTTTTGCCTTGTGATTTTGACTACGCGGGAGCACGTATCGCAAAGGCAAATATACGCGGTGCAATCTGAACAAGACGCGATGCGACTGGAACTAAGAACGATAATTGCACCGTGTGTGGCCACCGTAACGCCATCGTTCAAAGTAGATCTACTGACTGTAATTAGGTGCATGATATAACACAGCTTTTTTGCTTGTGCATGTTTGTAAAAAAAAAGTGTGTCGGCACGGAATAAATACATCAGGTCCCCCTACCCCTCCCCATGCATGTAAATCTGTTGGAGGATGATTATGTGTGACCAGCCATCTGCACTGTATAAAACCCCCTGTGATCTGGCAATTGGGCCCAACCACCAAATGACTGGATCTGCCTGTGTGTGGCCAGCATTATATAAGTGCAACAACACTGCTTCTAGTGGTGTTATCAGAATACTGCAGCTCTGAGCCAGTTATCAGGAACAGCTGCAGGCAGCAGAAGGAGGATGGACAGGTATTCAGTGTCAGGAAGGAAGGGAACAATGAAGCTGTGTCCATATCTGCAGCCAGACCCAGCACGGAGGACATGGTGAACACTTATCCCTAGCAACATGCAAACATTTATGTACATGCAGACCTCTGCAAAGAGGATTATCAGATCCCGAGCAGCATATCTGTGCAAATATACTGCTAGAAAATGTCTGAAATCTGTTACATAAAAACTACTTACCTCTGTGTCTGTTTGTTGTTTTATCGAACATTAACATGGCGTCATCAACCTGTATAAGAGAAAGGCAAGTGTGTAATCAACCCCCAGTGTTCTGGTGCTGAAGATGTGAGAGAAGAAAAAGCCAACAGGGTGATAAAAATGTTTCAGAAGGGGAAAAGTGACACAGGTGAAAGACGTAGGGGAAGGCCTGCAGCCACATGGGAGAACTGAACACTGTACAGTGCAGAGAATAGAGAAACCGGAGGCCTGCAGGGAGAAGGAAAGGGGGCCACACAGGGACTTCACAATGAGGGGAGCACAGAGAATTGAATTGTATGAGGTAAACAGGGAACTTAGTGGAGAAAGTTGGAATGCAGAGCAATGAGGCCGATATGGGATTCTGTGTGTCCTGTTAGTTTCAGGCTTTAAGATCTATGAGATATTTATTTACTCATCAGGTCAAACAGTTTCTTTCCTTTCAAACAAAACCGTTGGTTCCCTGGAGAATCAGCGGCTCTGGGAGCCCTGTCCTGTTACTATGACTGCAGCTTAGTATGTCCTGAGCCGCAGGGGAGAGGGAAAGAGGCAAAAGCTTTTGTTTGCAACTGAAAAGATGGGGGAGGGGAGAGGGCCCCAGCAGATATCAGGGGGAGAGAGTGTGAAACACAGGGAAATACTGAGAGGTAGAATAGGAGTAACAAAAGAGAAAGTGGGAAAGAAGAAATAAAGTGATAGAAGGAAATAATCAGATACAATAAAATTATAAATGACTGAAAAGAAGCCCTCAAAAGCAGTAATGATTTATTTTCTTGGAACTGTGATGATTGTACAGGTGAACCACTTAACCATTGTCTATTTGGAGCCATAAAGTGTGCCTCTGTCATCTGTGTGTAGTGTGTGGTTCCTCCCCCACTAACTACTCTGTGGTAGATAATCTGCAGTGGATGGGAGAGAAATCCGAGTCATCCAGTGATCTCTCCAACCTCCTAATTAAATTGGGATCTAATCGCCTTATAACAAGGCTTGTTCGTCAGTGTCTGTGAGGGGTTTTATATTGGGGGAGGGCTATCCTCAGGTGTCATGGGTATGAGAGAGGAGACTGTCATACTTAATATTAATCAGATTATCACTACAGACTTGCAAGTTTTAATATGTTTGGCCTATCCAGTAATTCTCCCACTTTACAAAATACATCAAAGCAAACCCCCCCCCCCCCCCCCCCCAAAAAAAAAGAAGAGAAGCACACTGACTAGAACTGCGGATTGTACTGTTCCAGTAATCCCCCTAACATAGTCTTCTTTGGAAATCTCACCACGTGCTGACTAGCGACTTACTGACGCGGATGAGAATGCTTCCCCAGCTGTCATGGAGACAGATACCACAGGCCTCCACTAACGTTGTGCTTCATCATGATGATTTACATTCAGCTAATTACAAAACCGGTCTGCTGATAACTCATGTCAGAAAGCTGAAACACTCCGAGTGCTGTGCTTTTTTATAATAAATCCCATCTCTTAGCAATAATAGAACATGGCTGGTCCTGTCTCCTTTGCAACCTCCGCCGTTATTAGGATACAGACGCTCACAACTAGCTGGGAGTTTTGCCTTCAGTGTCGGCGCTGCTCGGATCTGTCCACTGGCATCGGAGAACTCACACCGAGGCTTTGAAGCTTTTAACCCCTTTAAGTCTGTATTGAATATAAAACATAGCTGACTCTCCATAAAAGCCACTTACCTTTCCAAACTGCTCAAAATATTGTTTTACATCCTCAACAGTCGTATTCACGGATAGTCCGCCCACAAAAATCTTCTTTGTCCTAGTCACCATCTGTAATTATTAAGAAGAGTCAGGTGACACCTCCAGAGAACAAACTGGCCAGGGTACTATATTATAGTCAGACATGAAAGCAGGTAGCGGTCCTGCACATGGTAACCTTATGCTGCGTGGCAGGTATTAAGAAGACACTGTACTCCTGACTGGACCCTTACACCCTGCTCTAAGTGGAACAGAGTGACTCAATTCTTTAATATACTTGCTAGAGTAAATAGAAAGACATATAAATGGAAATCATCATACAGAAGCAATCACTGTAACAAATAAATATAAGCCCTTTTTTTGAGGGTCTCCCAGCTGCCCCTAATTACCCTGGCGCTAAGCTGGCCGGCTCTGACACCAAGATGCCGTCTGTCAACAAACTACTTAAGGGAATTAACCCAGTTCTGCCGGTGTTGCAGGGCCCAATTCTGATCCACCTGCTAGTTACTGGGCATAAGCCGATTTCTTTTCAATAGTTACATCTCCCTCCCTGCTGCTTTAACAGATTTTACCAACCTTACTATTCCCAATAGAATCTTTACAGGAATATTTGAGAAGAAACTCTTTTACTTGCTTTAATAATATTTAGCATACTGAAACCCCATCTTGCAAATCCACTTCCAGAAACTCACCTTGGGTTGAGCTCTGCGAGGAAATGCTACTTTTGGATCAATCTGGAAGAAATAATTTTAAAATAATTTGACATTCTCAAACAGCTGTAAGAACCATAAAGTGAGAATAAATAGTACTAAGTAAATAACACAAACTAATACCTAGGAAACTGCTTAGTAAAAGACAAATATTAAAGTCTACAGAGTAACACATAAAAACATTGGAAGCCCAGCGAACAGAAATAAAGAGAAATGTGACCCATAGAGTAACATTGACACCACAACGAGCAAAAATGACCCTGCAGTAAAAATATACATCTACAAATCTGTCATGTCAGACAACACACTAGCCGGGGAAACTATTGTATAGCTAGTGACAAATCAAGGACAAAAAACTAGGAAATTGATTATTTAATCTGGAGCGTAACATACAGAACAATATACACAGGAACGTGATTTAGTACTTATGAATGTAGTTAGTATCGTAGCAGAAATATATTACACCAATATCCCTCACTTATTAACAAAAACGAGATTCTGAAATTCATGGAAAATAATACAGGAGCATAAGGACAGAACTACATGGACCCCGAAGGCAAACATCAGAAAATATAGGAATCTGAGCAACAGAGGAATCCTGCATGTAACAAAGTAAAAAACCACAAAACCACAACAAAAACAAAAACTCTGTGCTACACTAAGAGTAGTGACATTGCTTTTTCAGACAAAAATAAATAAAAAATGAACAGTAGGAAATGGAACTAGAAATGAAAATTGTATTTGAATTTCTATATATTTAATTTCCTGCCAATTTTCGAAGGTATACTTTATAGGTGCAGACATAAATCTTAGCCGCACCCATTTTAAAAGGTAGAATGCACACTACTAAATTCAATATTAAAAACTTCACAAGAAAATTAACTTTAGGATCACACCTGACTTCATGCTGTCAATTTCTACATCTTCTGCTAACATACTGATTGATTTTAGCCCCATTCATATCTAAAATCATGAGAGTTTGGAAAATTTGCCCTTTTTCATTACATATGCCTCATTCCTATAGATTGTAAGCTTGCGAGCAGGGCCCTCCTACCTCTATGTCGGTTTGTTACAACCCAGTTTGTTTTATCACTGTTTCCAATTGTAAAGTGCAATGGAATATGCTGCGCTATATAAGAAACTTTCAATACAGTGCTTGAAGTGGGCCTACATATATTTCTTTTTGATAAAGGGCAACGGGAAATACAAAATTCATCCAATTACAAAATGTAAAACAAGGAATGGTTTACACCACTTTTGCCACTTCTGCGATATTGGCGTGCTCTTGTCTATAATTCATGCACAGGCTGGAACACCTCCACTTACACAACTCCTACAATCAGAGAGGGACACCTTTTACGCCCTGTTGAAGCATTTTTGTATATGCAGATCATCTCTATGTGGCTTGCTATCAAATCTTAGGTGCAAATTGCCAAGTGACATCGCAAAAGTCTACAAGTTATACACATTTGGACTTTTTGCATGGATGTAAATAGTACTTTATGGGGGGGGGGGGGTTGCTGGTTTTCAGAGGTAGGGATGTTACCCATAGCAACCAATCAGATTCTACGTATCAATTAACTAGCACCTTTTAGAACAGGCATGTCCAAACTGCGGCCCTCCAGCTGTTGTGAAACTACATATCCCAGCATGCTTTGCCATAGTTTTAGCATTCCCTAATAGCAAAAATGTGGCAAGGCATGATGGGACTTGTAGTTTCACAACAGCTGGAGGGCCATAGTTCGGACATGCCTGTTTTAGAAGATAATATCCAGAATCTGATTAAGCAACATCTCCACTTCTGAAAAAAATGCAATTTAGTAAATCTACCCCTATGAGTTATAATTGATAACATCGCTCAATGTTACAAAGCTGGAGAAAAAAAATATGAACCAATGTGTTAAGGTCCGTACACACTGGGCGACTTTGAGCTGAAAGCAGCTCAGTTTACTCGTCTGAACTGCTTTCATCTCGAAAGCCGGGGCAGCAATGAGCGGTGAGGCGCACTCCCACATCATCGCTGGCCCGGCCGCTCAGCTGCTGGTATTACCGGCAGAAGAGCGGCGGAGTGGACGGCTTTCCATAGCATCATGCTATGTAAAATCGTCCACCCTGGGGAAAAAATCGCTGAAACGGGCCAAAAACACTCAGTGTGTATGCACATTTTGAGTTTACTGCATCTCTGAGCAGTATAAGTAAGTAGCCCTCAATATCAAGCCTTTATACAGAAAGATTGTAAAATGACAAATCTCTTGTCATTTTGCTTCATTATATCAGGTTATATACAATTTTCAAGCAGGTATTAGGGAAAATAACTTGGTCTGATCTTATGTCAATGTGGTGCACAGTCATTATGTCACAGGTTGCCATGACAACAGTAAACAGTGATTCTATAAGTACTGCTCATTTCATCATTTATTTCAGAAGAGAGTTTTGAAGTGAAGATGGTTGTACTTAATATGTAAGTATGTTTTACAGTACACAGTTTGTTCATCAAAATGTGTTACTGTACAGAACGAATGCAGGGTTACTAAATATACAACCTGGCAAACTTGCACATTCTGAAGACTTGTAAACTCTGAAATGGCTGAAGGTGGGCTAATAAAATGAATGGTTCTTTTATTATGCAAGTATTACCAACAGGACATTAGATCTGTAGGGATGTCAGACTGAGGGTCAGGTTTGGCAGAGAGTATGCAGACTTCGCAGAGTAGTCATGAACTGGAGAATGTTTGCGCTTCTGGGCATCAAGGGAGAGAAATCAAAACAGGAGATAGAATATCCCAACAATACCCCTTTGTCATGACATTCCTCTGTGTTATGTCAGCAAAGGCCAGGAAGATGCTATTAACTGAGGAGCTGCATCTCTGAGCAGGAGGGAACGCACCAATTTCACATCACTACAGACAAGTCACTATTGTTACAGGTAAATGGTGCAGACACCTGTAGCATTCAGTAGCAGAGGGAGAGAACAGACAGTCAGAGACAAGACAAGAGTGCATTCTGAAACATAGAGTTTACCAAAAGTCTCAGTTCCCACAGGGGTACTATTACATACACATAGTAGGTGATAATCTACATACAGCGTCTACAAAATGAAAAGTGTAAAGTAACAAACAGTCAGCACCAAGATAACTCAGGCTGGATAATCTGTAACCATTCGATCCTCACATAATAGAGGCAGAAATAACGATACCGTGTACACTTACAAAGCAGATACACCTGGGCAGACAGATGTACAACGCTACTCTACACTGTGCAATACATCAGTAATACAGATGTACGATGTTAACATATACCAATGCGGTGTTACTGGATAGTAATAACATGTATTTACCTTAATGAGACCACATTCAATTAGACACCAGGAATGCACAGCAAACATGGTTTTATATAAATGGGCAACTTAATCAATATAACCTATACAAAGACTAAAACTCATGTAAGAAACTGTTATTTTAGTCAGCCTTATCTAACAAAGACAACTAATAAGTTAAAGCTCATTTCAAAACAATAATCGGACCTGTTCATTTTACCTTCTACTCCTCAAACTACAGCGCTAAGTTATAAAATTTGGACCCCTTCTGTTTTCAACTGCTCTTTGTATGGAACACACTTGTCCCCTCCCAGGCAACAAAAGAAACTTCCCAACCAAGAAACAGGGGACATCAGCATGAGAAGCACTACTCCCCTCCCCCTGTGTCTGTAGAGACACAGTCCCCAGAGCCTCACAGCTCGCACTGATAAACAAGCGCCCTCCGACTGGGACGCACTGCTCTGACCTGAATGGAAATTGGCTGGGACTACCAAATGGCTTTATAAGTTACATGCTTCAAAATCACCGCCCTTCACTTTTTTTTAACTATTCAAAAGATGTGTCCTTTTGTGTTTGTTTTATTTATACAACTTTATGGAGTTTGTACTTATAGTCTGTAATTGTGTTTTCTAAAGGACATAAAAAAAACACATAGAAAACTGAAGCATATGGACCATTCGTTGGATTAGTTCTAAAGAAGAGAAGGGCCACTTGTAGCCAAAGGTCACTGAGGGGCCCATTTATCAATGATCACATTTACAATGCGATCAGGGTGGAATATTACTGCCCAGGATCGCATTGTAAAATACGATCCTAACGGCGGGATGTATCACCCCCCACTCGCAGGGACAGGGCTCCAAAAGGAGCACGTACCTGTGATGTGCTGAGCCAGGCACCGGGGGTCTGTGCATGTGCGGTTAGCGCTGACCACCCCCCTGACCACACTGCCCCGGGCAGCAGTGCAATGTGCAGCCCGTAGGCTACAGTGGGCTACCACCATCTCAGAATGGCGGTAGCCCAGGGATGAGATGCTCGCTGCTTGATGTTGATACATTGGGCAGCTTCGCATCCGCGGCCGGCGGTGCTGCAGGAGGGAACGCAGCAGGAATCAGAGATTCCTGCTGCAGTCCCTCCTGATACATTTGGGAGATACTTAATATTTGCATTTGGGGATACTTAATATTTGGGATTTAGCCGCAAATATAGAATGATAAATGGGCCCCTGAGTGAGCTCTTCAGTGATGATGAATGCAGAGAAATGTAGCATACATATTGATATGTATTGATATCACACAAAAATTCTATTGGTCTATTGTAAAGATTTTCTACCTGTAGTAAAGCCTCTGGGAACAGGGGTAATCCTAATGTCAGTCTGACAAAAGCTATTCCCGCTGTGTGAAATGTTCTATCCATATTGCATTGTTCTGTCCTCTTTCCTGAGATGTCCCTCAAACTGGTTGCAATACCTTTCATTATCATTTAAACATAATAAGGACAGCACGGATGGTGTAATGGTTAGCATTACTGCCTCACAGCACTGAGGTCATGGGTTCTATTTCCACCATGACCCTATCTGTGCAGAGTTTGTATATGCTCCCAGTGCTTGCATGGGTTTCCTCTGGGTACTCCGGTTTCCTACCACACTCCAAAAACTATACTGGTAGGTTAATTGGCTCCCAAAAAAATTAACCCTAGAATGAATGTGCATGTACATGTGGTAGGGAATATAGATTGTAAGCTCCACTTTGACAGGGACCGATGTAAATGTTCAACTATTCTCTGTAAAGCGCTGTGGAATATGGGTGCGCTATATAATTAACTGTTAATAAATAAAAAATGTTGTATACAATCTAGAGGTGACTCTGTGTACCTAATATGGACACACTTCAGGATAAAGTTTTCCCATACCAAATAAATAAATATTTCCTTTGCCTGCGTAAAGTTTATTTAAACTCTCGTAAAACCTAGTATAGGCAGTATACTGCCCTTCTGCAAATAAAGCCTCTTACTAAATGTACTAAACACCAAATAGCCATTATCAGCAATTACATTTACTGTGCAACACTTTTAGTTCCTAAATCTATCTGCTCGTATCTTTATCAATTTCCATGGCTGATTGTCTTCACTTCTGACCACTGATTCTAACCAATATTACTGTGTTTCATAATATACGTATCATGAGCACTCAGCATTTTTCATCCTAGTAATGGCCCTTATTCTGGTTGGTGCGGCCGGAGCCGCACACGGTGCTCCGGCCGCACAAACCAATCCCCGCCCACGAGACGGATCGCCACGGCCGTCCGTACACGGACGGCTGGCGATCCGCATAAAAATGGTGGGGCGTACGCCTCCACCATGGTGGGAGCTGCCCCCTGCATTCGATGGTCGTCGACCATCGAAGGCAGGGCCGCACGCCACAGCAGCTCCCGCAAGCTGAGACCACACGGACAATCGTCCGTGTGATAGCTTGTATGGGGGCTGAGAGCTGACATCCGGCGACGTCAGCTTTCCGCCCCCATCAGTGGCGTCATGCCCTGATTAGCATGCATACGCCCCGCGTTTGCATGGGAACGCCCATGAAACGCGGGGCGTATACATAGGGAAATGAGGGTATGAAGCCCCTCACGCCCCTATACGCCCCCTTTGCGGCGGACGAAATACGTCTGCGGCGAATGGGGCTGCACATGCGCAGATTGACCTCTGCGCATGTGCAGACTAAAAACATCGGCGGTACGGCCGCACGCGGGCCGTACCGTCCGATACAGAATAAGGGCCAATGTTAGGGATTCATTTTGTCAAGTTAAATGAAAATAAAAATAAACACAGTGCGGAAACTGGGAAAAAACTGAATTTGAATGATCATTAGCATGTTAAGATCAACATCTATTGTATTCAATCAGGGGCTGACATGGCAATCCAGCTGTTGATAAGATGCATCTATTGTGATACTCAGAAAAATTGAGCTAAATATCATGGTAGATTTAGTCTAACAAAACTGTGGTGCTGAATTCCATCTAGCCCTCTAGTGAGTATTCAAGTGAAAAGTACTCAAGAACTAATAATCCTTTTCTAACACATTTGTGGGCAAGCTGCTCAATCAGATTGTGATGTCACTCAGGTGCCAAAAGGGAGGGGTAATTCTGATTAGGAAAAAAAAAACATTTTGTATCCCAATTGCACACTGAGTGAGAAATAACTACATAATAATCAAATAATACAGAGATCTTGGTTGCATATATCTGCAGCACACCCCCATAACCAGTATTAGGGACCCCCAGTAGCACAGAGACACCTTGACGTACGGCCTGGGGGCTTAGCCCTATATCTGCAGATATAAGCAACCAAGATCTCTGTATTATTTGATTATTATGTAGTTATTTCTCACTCAGTGTGCAATTGGGATACAAAATGTTTTTTCTTAATCCTTTTATAAAGTGATGGACAGATGGTGTAATGGTTAGCATGACTGCCTCACAGCACTGAGGTCATGGGTTCACCATGGCCCTAACTGTGTGGAGTTTGTATGTTCTCCCCGTACTTGTGTGGGTTTCCTCCGGGTACTCCTGTTTCCTCCCACAATCCAAAAATAAACTGGTAGATTAATTGGCTCCCAACAAAAGAATTAACCCTAGAACATGTGCGTGTGCATGTACATGTGGTAGGGAATATAGATTGTAAGCTCCACTGGAGCAGGGACTGATGTGAATGTCCTCTGTAAAGCACTGTGGAATATGTACACGATATAGAAATAACTGTTAATAAATAAATACATTTTCCCCGTTCCATTTTTTTTATCCTGTATGGAATAGCAACAAGTCATTACAGAAACACTATTCTGTAGAAAAATAAAATTAATTACTATAGTTTTTTTTTATTAACAATGTTTTTAACGTGACAAAATAGATCTAAAGATCATAAGGCAAACACACAAACATAAACATCTTAGGAGGAAAAAAATGATAGAATAAATAACTAAAAAGCTAATAGACATTAATGGATATGTGACAAAAAGCAGTTGTACAAACTGACGACCTTCTAAGATCTGGTCTCCAGTACTGAACACAGCAGTCTAACTAGGTTCTTTTTAGTGATCTACAATGTGGCATCACTAATGGGAATGACACAACCTATACAACACGGTATCATACCTGCTTTCCCCCATTTGCTGTCTAAATTGCTTGCCTGCTAAACAAAAAAGATACTTTACTTTTCAAACAAATGACGAGCAAGTCCGTATTATGTACAGCAGCTGACATCACTGTGTCACTAATGCTGTAGTTGACCTTTCAATTTTGCACAGCTCTTAATGCAACTAACGCTTGTGCAAAATGTACATTTATTTTATCTGTGCCCTCATGTCTTTAAACAGTTGCAAAATGTCTGGGTGATCTTTTGTTACTAAAGGCTGCTGTAATAAACCACTGGAAGATTATGTATTATTTTTAAGAGCTCCATCATTTATTCCCCCAAACACATAACAAGCAATGAAACATTCTTATCATTTTTCTGGAAGCATCAAAGTCCAAACTGAATATACCACCTATATCATCACTTTCAGCTCTCATTTTTACAGTAAATAAATCACATTCCCATATTCTTGGTACTCAGTGAAAGATGGTTATCTTACCGTCTTTGAGTCCAGTTCATGCCTTGTCTGAGCCAAAACTTTATCGACTCCGGCCTGGTCCATGAAAGTGACAAATCCAAATCCCCTAATGAAGAGCATATATTAGGAGAATAAAACCAGATATTTATACTTAACAAGTTAGAAACCACAAGCTTCTGCAAACCTTACCTGGATCTTTTGGTTAATGGATCTCTCATAACAAGACACTCCTTCACATCCCCGAATTGACTGAAATACTCCCGCAGGCCCTCTAGAAACACAAGAGTAGCCAATCACAACCAAGCTAGGCAGACGGATCCCAGAATGCAATAGAAAATCCAATCACATCATGTCCAAGCAAGGGGAGAGGGAGAAAGAGCTGGTGGGAGGGTGCTCATATGAGTGAGGTAGAACAAAAAGGGTGGATAAGAGAAAGGAGAAAAAAATGAGGGTGAAAAAGTACAGGGGTTCTTAAATATCAGAAGCATGGCATTACGGACCCTCGACCTTTGAATCCACTACGTTCAGGTGATTCTGCTTACCTTGCGTAGTCTGCCAGCTTAGTCCCCCGATGAACATTTTGCTGCAAAAACAAACAGGAAAAGAATGAAGCATCAGTTAACACAAACAAAAGGCAAATGGTTCATAATAATTATATATACGCATATATATTTATATCTTATGCATAAACAGAACTGGGACAGCCCCATTGCACACTGTAACCTGCAACTGAAATGAAGATTGTCCTGATTCGATACTGCAGTGTTGGACAGTTTACAACTCACAAAATCACAAACAATTTATGATAAGCTATTTACAGTGGTGTGTATACAACTAAATAAAAAACATATACATATTGCCATAAATCTTTGATATACATATAAGATGTATGCTGTTTACTGTCCTAAATCGCTATTTGTACCACAAGCACATAATGTATATACAATTATTGAATAAGCATCATAAATATAAAAGAAAATACAGCAAATTCTTGCAACAAAAGAAACATTTGTGAAATGTTACAATGACGGTACTTTTTCACAAATGAAGTTGATGTGTTACATCAGTTTTTGAGGAAAGACCAAACTTAGCATTGTTCAAATGAAACGTTGTTTGCTTTTCTTAAATTATTCAGTGTCACAACAGTGAAGCTTATGCACTTCCGTGAACACACAAATATGAACTTTTTATGAAATCACCTAACAAACATAAATGAATCTATGCATCAAACAACAGAAGTTTGAGCTATCTGTGCCAACAATTCAGAAGCCAATATTGATCTAGTGATCTAGAACAGCAGAATATAGCTATTATAGAACTGGGCAAATACTTCATATTCAAAACTAAACAAAAAGTGACTTAAACACTACGAGGTAACGTTATTGAGACACGCCAAGAATACTAATGAATACAAAGTTGGTAGTTCTACCATTATAAGCATAGTCATTTCTAACTGACCATGAAATCTATCACTTGCCTCTGAAGACTACATTTATACTAAATGTATAACACTTTTCTAATCAAAGCAATTAAAAAAATAAAAAGAAACACCCACTCAAGAATACTGAAGAAAAATAAAACCAAAATCTGTGTATGGGTAAAGCCTGGAGACAAGATGGTACTTTTATTACAGCAGATAGAAATAAGTCAAACACTATACCACTCATTCAATAGACTGCCTAGTGAATATTGAAGATCACAAGGATAACGAGTGCTAGCTAGTGATAGAGACAAATAGGCACTACAATATAGAACAACTCCTACAATGTAGCATCTTTGTAAATAGTATAACAAATATAGATTGTTCTTTTCAGAGACAATAATCCAAGTACCAGATAAACTTTGGCCGAACAAGAGCCTCCAGCGACCTGAAAGTCAGTCCCAGTTATAATGCACTTTCCCATCACTGCTCACTCTGCATCTGCTCAAGGTGACCAGGAACACTAGCGAGGATCACAATGGCCCCAATACCCCACCCCTAGTCACAGTGTGGCCCCTTTCCCATTCCTGTACAGGACCCTACACACAGTGCTCTGCTACTCGCAGCAGTCCCGAGGTACCCAGGTACCTCCCCATGTAAGATGCCCTCCTGCAGACCTCCATGGAATAAAGCGCTGTGAAAGGAGGACGGAACATGGCACGGAGGCGAGTTGCTGCTCCTTACCAAGGATCGTGCGCAGAGTCCGGGGGCGACAGTCCGGGCTGGGGCGCTTCTGTCTCCATTCGGTCTCTGGCGGTTCCTGAGAACGGAGGCAGCTCCCGGGACAAGAGGATGGAAGAGGGCGTGGCTACCCGGGCCACTCGCTCACTGCCACGCCTACATTGGGAGAGGACATGGTGCTTAGCCTAAATGGACACGCCCCCTGTGGTTCCGAAGCCCGCCCTGACACCTGCCCCCACTCCCCCCCCTACTGAGCCAGCTTGCCTTGCCATTGACTGTCCCTAAAGCCACTGGAAATGCAGTGGGGGTGGGGTGGACATTCCACTCGGACCTTAATATAATAAACCGATAACTAGGCATCACAGCCGCTATAAAAAGGGGACCTGCTATAATGTCACAGCAGCAGTCTACCGTCTGTCACAGCCGTGGTCAGCCACTGAAATCCGCAATGTGCACATGAGGCATGTTATTATATAGGCTGTTATTATAATAAATACCGATAACAGAAATATCCAACTTCATATTGCAAAGTCTATAGCGTCCCCCGGCTGCCGTCACTGCAGCACCAGCAGCATCACGTAGGATCACAGGTCACCTTACACTCGTCACTGACTGCTGTGCTCTGTAATGGGAGTGAGTGGTACAGTATGTAGACCATACTGTATATAACGGGGTACGTGACGATTTCCCATGTGGTGCTACACTGTATGCCGGAAGGTGACTGCAATGATGATAGTTGGCTTATTTTAGTATCTAGCCATTAAAATCAGAGTCATCCTATTAAAATGGACTCCATCATATAACTTATCTTCTGTATATAATGACAGTTTACATATTTGGGGGTGATTCTGATTGACTCGCTAAGAAGTGAATTTTAGCATGGGGGGCATACCTCCCAACAGTCCCTATTTTAGCGGGACAGTCCCGATTATTAGGGCCTGTCCCGCTGTCCCACCCGCGGGCGGCAGTGTCCCGCGGTGAGGAGGGGATGCTGTTGGGAGTGTGTGTGTGTCCCCCCCCCGCAGCCAGGGGGCTGGGGGCATGGCTAGAGGCTCACAGAGCCTCTGTGTCATGCCCTCATAGCGGCAAAATGGGGAGTGGCCTCGCAGGAGATCTGCGAGTATAGGCCACGCCCCCTAAGTTAGGTCACGCCCGCTAAAATTTCAACGCGCCATCGGCGCGCATCTGCAGAGTCCCGGGATGCCAGACCAGAAAGTTGGGAGGTATGGGGGGGGGGGGGGGGAGGGGGGGGAAATCATTCAATGGTCGACAACCATCAAATGTTTTTTCCCCTGCTCGCAAATCTAAGTCAGTCTGGACTTTTGGAATATACTCTCAGAAAAACTCTAAGGGGCCCTTTTATCAAACCATATTTGAGGCTAAATCCCCGAAAACACCCGTTTTTGGGGTTTAGCCACAAATATTAAGTAGCTCCTAAATGTATCTCCGATCCCTGCTGCGGTCCTCCCTGCAGCGCCGCCGGCCGCATCCCCCATAGGTTTCTATGGGGGATGCGAAGCTGCCCGATGTATTAACATCGGGCAGCCCGGCTTCGCATCCCTGGGCTATCGCCATTCTGGGATGGCGATAGCCCATTGTAGCCTTTGGCTGCGGGAACGCACTACCGAGCGGGGCAGTGCGGTCAGAGGGGTCGGCGGGGGTCAGCGCATAACCGCACATGCGCAGACCCCCCGGCTTCCGGGTCAGGGCTTCGCAGGGAAAGGCTCCTTTCGGAGCCCTGTCCCTGCGCCCTTCTAATCATACATCCAGGCGGTGTACTTCAACACCGCAATGCGATGTCCGGCGATGCCACTGCGCCGGCATCGCACTATGTTGATAAATGCGCCCCTAGACTTGTGGCCTTTCGGTCCCAGAACGGGGTGGGCGGTTGATGTACTGTGACATCAGCTGCCCGCCCCCCAGAAGGCAGGTGCTTGCCTGCATTCGCATAGGGATGCAAGTGACTGAGCCAACTAGAATGAGGGCCTTTATGCAGAAAGAGGTGTGAGCAGTGACATGATATAGTTGGATAACATGCAAATACTACATTCTACCCATCCACAATGTGATGCAAGGCAGTGACATATTTATAATGGTTGCAATATGTGTGGTGCACACGGGCCCCTGAGTCACAGGGGGGCCCACACCGCACCCATTTTTGAATACTTACAGCTCCAGAGTCTAGCGATGAAGGCAGCGCTGCCATAATTGCCCAAAAAATGGCAGCCGCACTATTTTTCAGAGGTCAGCTCATGCGCAGTACAGTCTGAGCACTCAAGTGCTCAAACTCTATTGCGTCGCGGGGCGGTGTGGCTAGCAGAGTGGAGGGGGCCCAAACGGAGGAGGCTGCATACAGGCCTCCTCTCTTAAAGCGCCCCTGATGCAAGGTGAATGCTAGGTTCTTAAAGGGAAGCCTGTCTTTAAAGATAGAAAGATTTAAGTGATAACCACAGCGCCTGAGATGCCTTATTCACATCACAATTGCAGCAAAATACCACTCACCATGTACTATATTTGTCTACTCTCCCAGATCGTCCAGGAAGTTCTAGAAAATCAGGTGACCCTACCCAGCGCTGTGAAAGAGTGGGCAAGTCTCCTGACTTTTCGGCACCCTCTGGACCAGGCCAGGATTTTCCACAAGGCAACCAAGGCGCCTTCCTAGGGACCAGCAGGTCCCAGAGGGCCCCATAAAGATATCCTGGCCATACAAAACATTTCCAGAGAAGCATTGTGCTGCTACCGTGTGACATCATGACATCACATAGACCAGCATACACTCCCAAAGCCCCTTTGGTGTTTTGATAGGACTAAAACATACTTTGGACATAATTTGGACATACAAATACCCCTTTCACACCACACAAATAACCTATGTCCGACACTGTGCGTGTGAAAGGGACACTTGAAAAAACCTGGCTCCAGCAACCTGGCATTAATTTCCAACCTGGGTTAAAAGAAAGGTTAATCCTGGGTCGGACCCAGGTTACTGGGTAGTGTAAACGGGTAATCCAGGTCAAGTAACCCAGGTCCTGTTTACACTATATGGAGAACCAAGCGTCAGTTTCAAGCACTGCCTCCTCCATCGTCCTACCCAGACCCTTTTTGGATGTCAGCGACCCAGCTTATTGTGGAGGCTAATTATCACAAATGCCTGGTCGCTCTAGTGACAGACCCCTGTCCAAATCTTGGGTGCGACCCAGATGTGAAAGTTAAATTTTTACCCCTGTATCTTCCACTTACTGTATGTAGGCAGTCAATTTACTTTACATGTGACACAGGTATTAAGCGTACTACCAAAAGACCTGGAGCCTGATTCAGATTTGTATGTAATGCCGATGATTATGCAGCTAAATATTTATAGGTAGACTGTGCATGCAGAAATATAGTAATATGGATTGTTGGAGGAGGGCCCCACAGTATACGCCATTAGGCCGACTCTACACATGAAAAAGGTCGACATGCCTAAGGCTAGTGTTTACACAAGCTATAAGTGGACATTGGAAAGGGCGACAGTCAAAAGGTCAACATGGGTTTTTCAGGGTTTTTTCAGCTGACATGTACCGGCAGGCTGTATTTCACGCCCTACTATCCGGAAGAACATAATAGTGTGCCGAGCGTCCATATCGACTGTGCTGACATCAGGGACAAAAAATAAAGAAAAATCCATGTCAACCTTTTAACTGTCGACCTTCCCAACATTGACATAATGCTTGTGTTGACCGTTTGACCCTGTACACCATTGGCATGTCAACCTTTCCCATGTGTCGAACTAAACGACCATCAGTGGACAACCCAATGGGTACTTCTGTAATATCTGGACGCCCGATTATTTGATTGTATGCCTTAACTTAAGGCATACAATCAGATGCGATGCGACGCGATTTTGTGGTAAAATCGCATGCGATGCGAAACGTGATTTTCTGTAGGATTCAATGTTAAAATGGTCCTGTTCATTTCCCCACTATCCAAGTCGGCATAGAGTTGATTTTATATGATGATGTGTCTTGGCCAATACAACCCACCCATACCCCCCCCCCCCCCCCCCTCTTGCCTCCACCACCACCCGCTGTGATACATCACATCCTCCATTGCTTCTCCGGATGAGCTGACCAGGCTGCCCTGTCTACAACTATGCAGTGTACTAAAGAAGCTGGGTTGCGACTTTACCCCACAGGTACATATTGCATTAAACTTGTTCAAAGTTGCATATGAAGCCCAACAGAACTTTCCAGGAGAAAATGGCTATTTGTGGTAACTTGAGCAACAGTGTCTGAGGAAACATTTGTCTGTCTATCTATCATGCCCCATATACCCCTTTCACATATCAAAGCCGAGTCGGACCCTGGTTCCAACCGGGGTCCGGCGCTTTCAGATTAAACCCGATCCCCCATTATACAGAGGACGACCTGGGTTTAACCTTTCTTACAACCCAAGTCGAATTGCCAGGCTGAATGACCCATGTTATAAGCTTTGGTGCTTTTACACCGCACCTCGACCTGGGTCGACACAACACCAAACCATCAATAACTTGGGTCTGAGGTGTGGTGTGAAATGGGTATTAATGTGTTGCATGTAAATTAAATTAAAGGGTCATTCACAGTTAAATTCTGTCCTGGATCCAGGAATTCCTAGCATACTCAGAATGCACAAGAACTGACACCAACAATGAGCACTTTACAGTCACAGTATGCTCCAGTGAATTTAAGCTCTTTACCATAGGGTATGTCAGGTCCCATAGTCCCTACTTTATTACATCTACTCAAAAATGCCTGCCAGTCCATTTTGCATTACCTAAAACAACTAATGGCAAATCACAGTTGTACGTATCTCCGCTATGTCTCCACTTGTGGCGGAATGTAAATACCCCTTCTCCATCTGCAAGCCGGGTCTCACCCAGGATTTTGTACCCGGCTACACCCTGGGTGCGACCCGGCTTGTGAACCCATTCACACCCGGCATAATGCCAGGAGGGTGGCGTCATTAAGAGGCAGGTCGGGGAGGTGCTGGGAGATGAGAGCTTCACCAAGCGCCGACTTTGCAATGTAGTGAACGGGACCCGGGTCGCATCGACCCCGGTTACTCATTTACACTACACAGTGACCCAGGTTGAACCCATGTTCAACCCTGGTCGCTACCTGGGTAGAAATGCCGGGTCTCACGGCCTGGGTTATTTCTACAAGGAGCGTTTCCACCTGTCAAAAATCCCGGGTTTTGCGCGCTCCTGTACAAAAACCCAGGATATTTAGGCTAGTGGAAAAGGGGTATAACTGTGCAGTTGCATGTGAGCTGAATGTTCTGACTGTTCAGCTGTATAAGCACACTGTGGCCACATCAAATTATTTATTACCACCAGTTATTTATATAGCACTCTCTTCAGAGAAAATGTAACCATTTACCGTAGTCCCTGGCCCAGTGTAAGTGTAGTTTATAATCTATATTATTTCATATATATACTCACACTAGGGTGGGAGGAACACCAAAATGTCAGTTCCTCCCCAATGACAGGAACACAGTGCAGCACTCGGCTTCCATCACAGGGAACAAGCTGGCAGCAGTGGCATATCTGTAATGGGTGCAGTGTGCACGGTGCACACGGGCTACTGAGTCTCTGCACCCATTTTAGTAATACTTATGCCTGGTACACACCAGGACGACTAGGGCCCGATCCCCTCAATCTGGATCCAATTCCGACCAATTGGATGTAGATTGTGCGGTGATTGGGCCCTTTTCTGTCCTGGTGTGGACCGATACCGATCCGATGCGCGGTCCCGCAGGTCGGTCGTTATTCAGATCCTACCTGCTGCAGGTAGGATCTGAATAACGACCATACTGCCGGGTGCGGGTCGCCATTGGATCGGACCCGCTCACGGTGCACTTCGTGAGTGGGTCGTGCCCCCGGCATCATCGTGAGCGGGTCTGAAGAAACACTGATGACCCGCTCACAATGTGCATCGTGAGCGGGTCATCGTGGTGTGTACCCTACATTACCCCCGTAGTCCCACGCTAGCGACAGGAGCTCTGCAGAAATTGCTGGAAAAATGTTGCGATGCCCATTTTTGTGGCGAACTACGCATGCGCAGTGGATTCTGAGCATTAGAGCGCTCAAACCCTACTGCTCCAAGCAGAGAGGAGGGGGCCCAGCTGAGGAGGCTGCACATGGGCCACTTCCTATCTCAAGACGCCCCTGACTGGCAGTGCAGGAAGATGAATCAACACAGCAACCCAGCATCTCCAGGAATGTTGGGCATTCCCCAGGAGGGATACTGCAAGACCATGTCAGACTGCAAGACCATGTCCCAGTAGTGTAACTAAAAATGAAGCGGCCCACCTCCTCCATATCGCACTACCTGCCACCTCCGGGTCTGTAGTACTGTACTGTAGCCGGGACCTGAGATCTCCCTGACTGCAGTTCTGATCCTCTTGCTACTGAAGCAATGAAAAAGTCATTTGCAAAATGGCCGCTGCCTAATAGTAGACAGATGTTTAGGATGCTTCTGCCTCCTCTAGCATCCAGAATAACTGTCTGCTGTGATGGGGCTGCCATTTTGTGAGGGGAATTTTTACTGGCAACGCAACAGGAGCAGCACGGGACCATAGATAGGAAGGTCTGCAGGTCCCGGGGATATGGAGAAACAATAGCCCCCGCAGACCCCTGGCACCCACACTTAACAAGCACCTCCAAGCCACCACGGGGTCTGCAGAGCTATTGCTATGCCACTGACATGTCCCCTCTTTCGGTCATGCTTTCGGCATGCATGTGGTGTCTGTGAAGCAATGACACTCCTGCCTGTTTGAATATACAAGCATGGGGAGAATATACAAACTGCACACAGGACTGTGGTGGAATTTGAACTTGTGACCTCAGTACTGTGAAGCAGTAATTCTAAGCTAAGACATGTCTTAGTACATATAGGTGTTTATGCAGAAACTGCCAGTTTACTTTAAACTAAAGAGCGGAGGAGTTTCATTGATGAAGCTGTGTCTTTTGCAAGCCACCATTTTCTTGTCTGTTGGAAATTTAAATTTAAAACGGCGCTCAAACACAGTGAAAAGCACGTCAAGTTTGACACTGACGTTGAGCGACATTTTACATCTTTATCTCCAGTGGTAGCTTACAAACCCGAAGCTTCTCAATTAAAGGCCAAAGTCTTGTTTGTGGATTTCCTCTAAGTGTTCCAAGTTTTTCATACAGCGCAAATTAGTGAGGGTATGTGTGAGGGTGTTTGTTTGGTAGATAATTTAGACCGTAAGCTCCACTGAAGCAGGGACTGATGTAAATGATTAGAAAAACACATTCATCACCAATGCCAGCAAAGTCTATAGGTCCTTTGTAAAATGACTTTTTCAAGTTTTGCATCTTTCCAATTATGTCCATGGCAGATGCAGTAGAAACAGTTAGCGGTAAATTTACTCAGATGGGATTAAATTGAACATTGTACGTTGCCCATTGAAGCCAATAAGATTCTACTTTTTATTTTTTTAGCACCTTCTAGAAAATAATAGATACATAACTCCCAACATTGGCATTGGCGGCAACAGGACATATACACCCTGTTTTTCCCTGCTGTGGGGGTCATGGACAGCGCTCTGTGAGCTACTGGCCATGCACCCAGTCCCTCTCTGTCTCTGAATAGGCGCATCTATTCACTGCTGCTCTGCTCAGCAGAGCAACTGTTGGCAGGGGGATTTTAAACAACATCCCCCAGGAGCTCCTATTTATCTTCTACATCGCCATCGTAGAGTCAGTGCTATGCTTCTCAATCAGAGTCTGTTATGGAGCCGCCAAGGAGAGGGACAGACGGAGACTGCAAAGGGTAGTAAAGTCAGGGGAAAAGATCTCGCTCCTATCCAGGAACTCTACCTGTTGAGAGTCAAGAGGCATGCTGGGAAAATGGGATACAGTCATTGGGTCACCAGCAAGTTGTTAGACAGGCATTAGGTAAACATCATTAGGTCGACATGTGTCTAGGTTGACATGCAGGAAGGTCGACATGAGTCTAGGTCGACATGGGTTTGGTCGACAGGGTCATTATGTCGACATGGGTTAGGACAAGTCAAAAGGTCGACATTTTCACTATTTTTTTCAGCCGACATGTGCAGACAGGTGATATTTCATGCCCTACCATCCACTAGGGCGTGGTGGGAGTACTAGTGTGCCAAGCCCGAAAAACATGGCGAGTGTAGTGAGCCATGCGAGGGGACGTGGTGCACTTTAACCTGTGTCCATGTCGACTGCATCGACATTCGGGTAAAAAAAACAGTGAAAGACCCCATGTCAACCTTTTGACTGTCGACCTAACCCATGTTAACCCAATGACCCTGTCGACCTTATGACCCTGTTGACCTAACCCATATCAACCTAGACTCATGTTGACCTTCCTGCATGTCGACCTAGACACATGTCGACCTAAATGCATGTCGACCTAATGGTGTTAACCTAATGACTGTCTAACAACTTGCTGGTGACCAACTGATCCACACCCGGGAAAATTGTGGCGGATAAGCTGCACCCTGGCCACAACCTGTTTGAAGCGCTTCCATCAGGAAGACACTACAGGTCCATCCATGCAAAGTTAACCAGCAAAAAGATTCTTCCCAATAGCTGTCTATCACCTGAACAATGTCTAATGCATAAAAGAACATATAATATGTCTAATATGTTGCGACCTATGCGCACTCATAGATAGATGAAGTGTCCACTTTGATCCTGCATGTGTAATGCTTGTAATGTGTCTTATGTATTTTCCACTACATATTCTTGCTTGGCGATGCAAAGTTACTACAAAAAATTCCTACCTGGCTAAAAAAGTTAATTCTTGATTCTGCTTCTTCAATAGAACTCCCGTCTTAGTAAATTTACCCCTTATGTAGGGTACACACCAGGACGACCCGCTCACGATGCACATCGTGAGCGGGTCGTCAGTGTCTCGTCCGACCCGCTCACGGTGACGCGGGGGGGCACGACCCGCTCACGATGTGCACCGTGAGCGGGTCCGATCCGATGGCGACCCGCACCCGGCTGTATGGTCGTCATTGAGATCCTACCTGCAGCAGGTAGGATCTCAATAACGACCGACCGACCCGCGGGACCGCGCATCGGATCGGTATCGGTCCACAGCAGGTCAGAAAAGGGCCCAATCAGCACACAATCTACATCCAATTGATCGGAATTGGATCGAGATTGTGGGGATCGGGCCCTAGTCGTCCTGGTGTGTACCCAGCATTAGTCTGCAGTTAATATATTGTACTAAAAATACTTTGGGTGAATTCAATTAGGTTCAAAGATCAGGTCTTGCCGCAGCATTTCAATGGCAGAGTGATTTGCTGTCTTCGCAAGGCCTGCCGCATGCCAGATTCTCTAAAAATTGCTCATTGCCTATGGGACAGGCAGCACTTTCCAACAAGATCCCTACTGCCATAAAGAGCAGTGGTGTTGGGTGCAATTGTGGGGCAAATTTTATTGGCACCTAATTGAATTCTCCCTGTAGAAAAAGGTTGTTATACTTTGAAATATTAAAATTTGGAAAGCTATGTATCCTTTCATAAACTAAAAATTAGGTATTATAGCATCCATTGTGTAGACTGCTTTCATCAACATGCAATTGAAGACATAAATATTTTATAAGGGAGCTAGGGCAGCATTGTGGAAAGGCTACATATACCCAAGACTAGGGGTGTCAATGATAATTATTTTTATTATTTTGAATATTTATCATTTATTATTCACACAATAAAAGCCATGCCTGCTGATTTATGTTTGCGTATACATTCTAAACAGAGGGGCTGTGGTTAACATTGTGATCATAGAGATGTTAGTGTTGATGGGAGGAGTTATGGGACAGAACAGAAAAGGCGGTAAAATTAGCAGATGGGAAATATTTTGTTATAGAAAGTTAACAACACAGGAGCCTTTTATTTTCAAAACAGGCAGATTACATCAATGATTTCAATTAGGGCCTGATTAAAAGGTTCCAGGTGCACGGTGTCACTCTCTTGGTAATGCTGCTAAACACATGTGCATGAGCACACAGGGACTCACCATTCACACTGCCCATATGCATGTGAAGAAGGTTATACAACTGGCATGTAGGATCTAATGCTTGTGGCATGTGAAGGCGTTGTAGCACAAAATACAAAAAGTCATGGTTCCATCAGTAAGTTACATTGGCACAGCCAACTGGCAGTCACCTTAGAACTTTACCCCCCACAGTACATCGGGATGGTTGATAGATAACAGGCATGGACAGGGCCGGTGCAAGGCACCGGAGCGCCCCAGGCAAGTCGGGGTGGGGGCGCCCCGGTGCCGGGGGGAGGGGGGGGGGGTGGTACCTGTGTAAAAAAAAATTGCTGCCCCGGCGTCCCTGCAGTGCTGGGGCGGTCAGTGGTGTCCGTGCCGTAGGGTACCTGCGGCGCCGTCATGTGTATAAAGCTGGCTGCGGCCGGCGTGGTCCCTGTAGTGAATAGCAAATAACTAGCGCTTCCCGCGCCGCCGCACGCATAGCGTTAGTTATTTGCTATTCACTACAGGGACCCCACCGGGCCGCAGCCAGCTTTATACACATGACGGCGCCGCAGGTACCCTACGGCACGGACACCACTGACCGCCCCAGCACTGCAGGGATGCCGGGGCAGCAATTTTTTTACACAGTTCGCTGGGGGAGAGGGGAGAACTGCCGCCCTCCAGGTGCCGGCGCCCTAGGCAAATGCCTAGAGCTGCCTAGTGGTGGCGCCGGCCCTGGGCATGGAATAAATTAGATCTTCATTTTATTCCTCAGATGTCACTGCAAGGTGTCCATCTCAGTCCTGGCACCCTCGGCAGCAGCCTATTGGTTAATCAGGAACTGATTACAATATAAGGGAGCTTGCTGGATCAAGATGATTCCCAGAAGGTAGTTATTCAGTATTATATCTATTTATCTATCTATCTATCTATCTATCTATCCATCTCTTGGTCCATGAAAGCTTGTATTCGGCTTAACCCTTGAGTCAATTAATTATTTATATACATGTATATTCACAAGTTTTGTTTGTGATTTGGAGAAATAATAGGGGCTATTTTTAGCAAGATAGTGTCCAAAGGCCAGGTTCATTGCGTGACCACAAAAGCATGACCATGCCCCATTACTTCCCACAATGGTATCTATCTCCTACATCAAACTGCTCCCAGGTTTATAAACTCTCAGGAGTAGTGTGTCGCTGTATAGTCCTTTCTGACTATTACACTAGTACACGAGAAAGGCACTGTACAAAGCACTACTATATAGGCCATACAGAAAGCATGAGAACACTAATAGTGTGAAGTAATACCATATTTATGGGTCTTTTCCTAAGAAAAAGACAGGCATGTGTATGTTCATGCAGCAACGTCAGGGGTTGCTCTGACCTCAGGATGCAATGCCTTTTATCATAATTTGACCCCTTCACTTCTGGGAAGCGTAATGTAGGAGATTTGTTTTCCACTCAGAGTTCATTAGTTCCAGCTGTAACTGTGATTGCTGTGCATATGCTCGCTCTATAATAACACCTGAATGCCAGAGACTATTTAGGAGGCGGACATAAAATCTAACAAAAATATGTTTCATTTAACCAAGAATTTTATAGTTTTCACATGTTTGGGGTTAACAGTTTGCATCATCAGGGTCCGGCCAATATACAGAAATGGGTACTTGGGGAGGAAACCCAAGATTCCGTTAATGGGTGTTTTCAGTCAGTTTTTAAAGCTGCTTTTTGGAAATGTATTTTTTACGCTTGATGCATGAGAATAAGTTCAAGATCAAATGTAACAAGCAAATGAGGATATTGAATAATACAAATAAATTCTAGGAAATAACATTCCGTGGACAAACTGACCAATAAAACATTGTAAATTCTTCTAGAAACATTCTGTGTCTCCTTTATCTTTACAACCATAGTTGGTGTGTTGGCAAACAACATCTATTATAGGGCTCCTTCTTAATAATGGGGGTTATTCAGACCTGAATTGCAGCGCCGCCCCACAGGAGTGAAATCCCGCTCCGCTCAAGCCTGCAAATTTCTTGTGAAAATTAGCTGAATCAGTAATTCCCTGCAAATCCATTCACAAGCCACTTACCGTCAAATAATTTTTACACTGTGTGCAGTCTGTGCGTATACAGGACTTACTCGCCGGCTGCGATAGAAGCATGACTTCCCTCAAACGCCTGGGCGCAACTGCGATTTCCCTGACACTCACAGACAACGGCCCAAATGTCAACTTTGTGTCAATCAAACGGCCTCAAGCATGTATACTACGAACCGCACACATGCACAGACATCGATAATCGCCCGACTTTCTAATTCGCAGTCATGCGATTAGGTCCGAATAACCCCCTAGTGAAAGCTACATTATGAAAGAGGTGATATATTGTAATTAATATATTACATTATAGTTTTGGGTAGACATACAGTAGTATGCCTGGTTATAAGCAAGAGCATTAGGATAGAACAGAATCAGCTTTATTGGCCAGGTATACTTATGTATACTAGGAATTTGGTTTGGATTGCAGGGTGGAAACACGTAAAAAACAGTCACAGAACAGTTGTATATAACACGTACAGATAGGCACTAGATGTATCCTGATGGGGGACACGGACATGGGGGACACATATTTACTGATCTGTACAGCAGCCAGGTAGACGTTCAGAGGCGGCACTTAGTGATTGCAACAGCCAGATAGGTAGCCAGTAAAAACAGTACAGATATGAAACATTACAGGGGAGACATATTTGGCCATCAGCGGTGCCATCTTTACATTGCTGCTCACAGGGCAGCAGTGGAGGGGCTCAGCAGGCCAGTGTGGGTGGTGGTGGGATAGAGTCAGTGAGGCCAGGGGGGAAGAGTCTGTGAGGCCGGGGGCTGGAGTTGGGTCCTCTCTGGGCTGCCCCTGATAGTGTAGTGGTACCTCCTCCCTTGGGGGCTGCCGCCAAAGCTGGAGCATTGGTCGGGGCAGACAGGCTCCTGCAGACTACTGGAGCACAGCGGCTGAGGGGCCTGCAGGCCGGAGGACCGCGTGTGCCGGGGGGCCCAGGGTCATGCTGCAACCTATGTAAAGGAAGACACATTGGGACCTATTTATCATTGTCCACTTGTTTGTAGTGATACTTAACATAACATTTTGCAATAATGCAGCAATGAAGATCAAAAAAAGATTAACTTTTGCAGCTTGAAAATTGCTAAAATATTACTGTGCCCAAAGCATGCTGTGGGTATTTTGGGCATGATTCAGACCTGCTCGCTAGGCAGCATATGGTCTCTGTGCGAGAACACATTCCCTCGCATGCGGCCGAAGGGGAGAGAAATCATTCGATGATTGACCATCAAATTATTTCTCTCCCCATTGGAAGTGAAAACTGACTTTTATTTCAGCCGCAGATGGCCCTAAAGGGGGCGGGTGCTGATGTCATCGGCCTGCCTGCGTTCTCTGAGTAATGCCCAGCATTTTCATGGGGACGCCCATAAAACACTGGCCATTCCCCTGCTCCTGCCCGGTGTCCGCCCCTGCCCCCTCTAGAGCGAACGACTCGGCGAGTGTGAAACTCGCTGAAGCTGTCTGCTCCCAGGATTTGCATATGCGCATAAATGCACAAGCGCAAAACCCAAACATTGGGGAAGGGGCCCAATTTGACCCACTACTAGCGGGTCTGAAACGGCCCCTTAGCAAACTATGAAGACAAAGGCAATCCTTTTGATAAATAGGTAATAGTGGGGATAACTCCTTTCTCCACCAACAACAAAAGGGGTTATCAATGATTGATAAATAGGCTAAATAGCCCCTAATATACCATCACTTTGTAATCTGGCATTTCTGCCACAGCTCCGTTTCCACACATCGTGTGCAAGGGTTTTAGAGCTCCAGCCATAAAACACTTTTTCCAAAACGAAAAGGTGTTTTGACAGCACTTTGATATTGACCAAACAGCTGGAAACTGTGGGTACCATTGTTTTTGCGGAAATCATTATGTCATCTGCAGATGGTGTAAGCGGTGCATTCCGTATTGCTGGCAATAGTGGCAGCACATATGCATTTGACATATGCATCTTTTCAGTGAATCCACCAATATCTACAAAGCATGTAATACAGACGTCTGCTCTCCTATGAGAATATTAAAGTTTTATGGAACATCATAAAACAGATTTATTTTATTTACACTGCTCGTTTCATTTAGCTCAGAACTGCACGTTGCGCTGTATATTAATATTAGAGTAGGTTCACTTGCAGTTTTAAAATTCCCCTGCAACAAGTGGCAAGTGTCATTTCCTGACAACCAAAAGAAGCAGGCCTTAAGAAACAAGATTCCAATACTTTACCGAATTATAATATCCATGAGACTGCTCCCATCAGAGATGTGTATAATTTATACCCACCTGCCAGTCACTGAACTCAAATTAAAATATTTAAGTATGTATTCTCCAGATTTAAGTTTTCTAAATGTAAAACATATCCATAGTTTTAATAGTGTTGTTATTAAAATAAAGTGCTGCTCAGGCTGCTTTTTTATAAGTTGTCTCCTGGGGGGGATTCTCTAACAAATGCGGCAGCACATCGCCAGCATTCGCATAGTTAATAATCACATATGCACTAACATATGCGATTATTAAGGCAAAGGACAGCTTTTGCGATAAGAGCTGTCCTTTGCGTTGTGGCCGGCGATGTGCAGCGGGTCCCCCTTCCCTCCCTAGACCCGTACCCGGCTCCGCTTCCTCTTCCCTGCACTCCGAAGAGGTGCAGGCAGGCAGAGATCACTGGTCCGGGCAGCACAACAGGAGGCTGCCTGGACACAGGTGAGGGGGGGGTGGCACAGATCTGCGCGAGGCGGCAGAGGACACAAAGGGAAGCCCATAGGCTTCCATGGGGTTACGCCATCTAGAACTGGTGTAACCCTCCGCACCGAAGCCCTGGCGGTGGGGCTTTGCTGCATATGAAAATGTGGTAAAAACCCCGAAAACTTTTTTTTTTTTTCCCGCATTTTTTTTTTTTGCAGCATCTCGCCCCTGGTGTCTTGCAGCTACTGGCAATACAAATCCTTGGCTTCTGATCGAAGTATTGCACATGGGAGTAATAAATGGCAATCAATTATGAAGTAATAATTGATAATTAAAATAAGTTAATTTTGTACACATTAAAGTCTATTATCATTTTAATAGGTAACCAATAAAGGCAGAATGAAACCAGAATGAGCTACAACATTTCCATCATTCCAGCTGTCCTATTCTAGTCTAAATTTGAGTCACAACCTGACCTGGGGGGATATGTACTGGGTTTATAGAAATGGGGATGTTGTGAATAGATACTGACCAGATTCTACTTACCGTTAATCTGGCACCTTCTAGAACAGGGATGGGGAACCTTCGGCCCTCCAGCTGTTGTTAAGAACTACATATCCTAGCATGCCCTGCAACAGTTTTCACATGGCCAAATAGCAAAACTGCAGCAGGGCATCATGGGATTTGTAGTTCAACAACAGCTGGAGGGACGAAGGTTCCCCATCCCTGTTTTAGAAGATAACCGCTAGAACGAAATGGATTGCTATGGCCTACAACTCCACCTCTAAAAAGCAGCACTTCAATAAATGTATCCCATGTAGTGAAAAGCAGGCAAAGGCCTTGTGCACATGACATTAAAGCATGTATCATGCTAAACATGTATGGAAGTTTATCAGGTGTGGGTGAAATCCCAAAATCATTTTTTTCTTTTCGTTCTAGAACATCTTGCATGGAAGTTAACTATTGTGTACTGCAAAACAAACATCTAAACTGTTACACACAGCAAAACAAAGCCAACTATAGTTATAATCCATAAAGGGTATCCAGGCACCTTTTACAGGAACCCCTAGGTGACAGTACAAGGCTCAGCCAACCTGCTGATACAGGGAGCCTGTGTCACCTGCCCTCATGGTGGGATTATGCCCCCACCATCGCACACCTCTTTGCGGTGCTGGGACACTACAGTATGAACAGATTGCATGCTTCGCTATGTGGCCTGCTAGCAGGACTCATTCCAGTTCCCTCTCAGCTTAGCAAACTGAAATTAACTCGTGCCTCGCATAAGAATTCCAGAGGGTGAGAGGGACCTGCCGAGATTACAGGGAGGGCCTCAATAGAAGCTTTTATTCCAGACAACAAGAGCAGGGAGGGCTTTGTGAGCTCATGTGGGAAGCAGAGGCACATTCAGAAGAATTCATTGACTCACAGGTGGGGGAGCTGGGTCTAAAGTGTCAGGATTTAGGATTTTCTCATGAGCCAACAAAACTTGGACTTCTGTGTTTCTGTGAAGAACCCTTAAAAGATATGTATGCAATGTAGAATGTTACTAGGATAAGGTCACCAGGCTATATTATAAAGGTTTACAACAGGTTTTTAAAAAATAGTATTAAATGAAGCAAGGACATATGACAGCCCCATATTCAAAACTAAACTGCATTGGATTTATAAAGACATCTGCTTGCAGCACGAGGACTAAAGAGTGTCTACCTGCAGGATCACCTGGTCCTGCACTGCTGTTCCCTACTTCCTATTCCCCTCCCACATTGCACTTCCCCTCTCCCCACACTCTGCTTCTCTGTATCACTATGTGCTGTTCTTGGTCCCCTCTGTTACAAGCTGTTTCCATCCATCTCACGGTGACCTATATACTCTGTTTGTGGAGATGCTGCATCGATTTAAGGTCAGTCCCCTCCTCCCAGTTGATGTAATCAGCTAAAGAAGGAGGCTGGAAATTGGATTGAAAAGCCCAGCGTTAGTGCAGGATGAAGAGGATCTGCAGGGATTGTTATGCTAATCAGCTGAGCTCAGCACTTCCAGTGTCCTTCAAGCTCAGGGAACAGGCAAGAGCCCCCCAGAAAGCCTCCCCACAAAGACCACAATCTTAGCGTATCGCATCACACAAGTATTACCCACATCAGTGCTGGCAAGATAATTGTTCTGTACAACTTGAGCACATATACACCTTATTTCATCCCTCTGTGTGATGATGTCAGGATTGAGCACCCTGGGTAATACAGTAAACCAGTCTAGTTATGATTTGGCTTGTTTAGGTGCGAGTATCCCTGCAACTGGACAGTGGGTAAATGGTGCAGGTTGGTGCCCAAGAGGAGGGGGTTGTGGTGAAGTTATTGAGGGCAGCTGCAGCTTGGCAACATGAGTCTGACAATGGGAGTACAGGAGGCGGAATGTTTCCACATGCCTGATCAATGGGAGCGGAGAGCAAACAGG
The DNA here is from genome assembly GCF_055691185.1 of Crinia signifera. Lineage (NCBI taxonomy): Eukaryota > Metazoa > Chordata > Amphibia > Anura > Myobatrachidae > Crinia > Crinia signifera. The sequence goes on from NC_139217.1 coordinate 350,998,193, forward strand.
AGCTGGGAAAGAGACCCACAGGCATAGCCCAGCACCTCCCATCTATCACTCACTTGGTACAAACTGCAGAGGCCACTTCCAGGGAACTCATCACCCAGTCCAACAGTATCCCTCGTCCACCCAAACTCCTGAGGTGGTGCTTTAGTCTAGAATCCTGAAAACTATTGCCTGGCAGAGAAGTCTATGGTCGTCACCATGAAACACACATTAATGAGGCCTAGCATTTGTGTCCAACAACATAATACTTCATCATTGTTAATAATACTTCATCACTGTGTGAGATAGAGATAGTGATAATAGAGAGCTATGCTGCTTTTCTGTATTTATTATATATGCTGGTGTAGAATGAGGTTTATGCAGTCAGTTTCATATAAAGTGCGATAGAGGTTTGCCCTGATAAAGCTCCCCCTCAGTTTCTGTCCTTTCCCCTACAGTGTTGCCCCTCCCTATGGGTCTGGCTTTCTCTGAATCTAAACTGGGTCATGCGGTTTGACTGAATACAGCCTTTTCTAATAGGTGAAATAAATCTGCTGCTTCCAACAGAAGCGACGTCATTTTAATTCAGGTGTATAAATAACTCAGTGTGACGAGGAGGAGGGTCTGTCCTGTCTGACCTGTAATTAGAAACTCTGCCACTCAATGGCACTTTATAGAGACAAAGAGTAGAGGAAGGAGGGACCTGTTCACAGACCCAACTATTTTGTTTCTAATAAATTATTCAGGATTTGGAAAGCTGATCCAAGTGCCCATCTGTTAACAGCCAGATCCATGTGAGCCAGGGGATCCCCATGGACACTGCACCCAGATGTTGATAGGAAGGAAAGGTGCTACCCCATTATAGACAGGATACCTGATCATCATTGCAGAATCGGGTTTCACCCCAGTGCTGCTGCACACCAACAGTTATATGAAGTATATGACAACAAAGAAAAACAGCACATGATGTTACATAACAAATCACAATCTGCAAAAAACAAGTACAAATTTGAGAGACAAAAGCACAGATGAAAGTGCAGAGGAATAAAGGCCAATTCATGTGCAGATAACACAGATTCAGTGACAATTATAGAACAGCAGTAACAGAGGGACATTAAAAGGTGGATACTGAGAAAGGGAGGGCTGGCAGGTGCAGATGACAAGGCAGCGGGAGGCAGGTATCTGGAAGAACCAGATTGCACAGCAGTGGGTGAAGGATGCAGGGAGGTTCAGATATAAGTGACAAAGGGATAGGATTAGGAACATATGATAACCATGACATAGGGACAGCAATAAACACATATAGCAAGATAGGAAGTAGGGCATTAACAAACATCTTAGTAGGTTAGTAAAAGGAAAATAAACAGGGTACAGACAGTGCGAAGCACAGTGATATTCTGTGGCCAATGCTCAACGGTACAGGAAAGGTTAACACTAGGAAATAATGATAAAATGCACTGACATATGGTACATGTTTAAGTTGCTGTTCTGTGAACAGCTTCACAATCCTTACAAAAAAAAAAAACCCTATAGCAATGACATTCGGTATAAGTTAAAAAAATATTTATGATGTGTATTTGCTTGGGTCAAAATTTCAACTTTAACTTCCAAAGTTCCTTTTACAATGATACACTCCAAAGACAAAAGCGACTGGACACTGACAGCAAATAGATTAACAAGATTTTATTATATGTATTGATTTTAGTACTTTGATGGTCCCCAATGTGCAGTGATTATTGCAGACACTGTTCTTGGCAAACAAGTCCACAAGTTCCTGGACAACAAGAGACGGCATGTTTACCATTCTGTACAGCTGTGACACTGAGAAAGGTCGAGTTGGCCTAGAAGGCACCCGTTGCTCCAATGCATCCCAGAGGTTCTCACTGAGGTTAAGGTCTGGAATCTGAGCTGGGCAGTCCATCGGGTTATACACTCTGGCATCAGTCATTCTCCTGGCAACTGCAAATCGAAATTTGCCTTCCTATGAAGTGTTCTTGTCAAAACCGGCTCATTGCAGGCCATTTGGTACTCTTGTGCAATGCTATGCATGGGACAACCCCTGTCCTTTCTCAGCTCCCTAGTTAGCATGCGCCAGTCCCTGGGTTTCAGATGCGGGGTTCCTCCAGGTCCTTAGTACTCTTGTGCAATGCTATGAATGGGACAACCCCAGTTCTTTCTCAGCTTCCCAGTTAGCACACTCCAGTCCCTGGGTTTCAGCTGCGGGGTTCCTCGAAGGCAAAGTGCATTACTGCAATTACCATTTTAATATGCATTCATGTCCAGAAGTAACGTCCTGAGTACTGTTTTGCAGGACTCATTCACGCACACACAGATTGGGTCCTGGGCATGCTTGCACAAAGCATCAGAGCATAACCAGACTTGAATGAAGCCCTTACTGTGTACACTGTCACACCTAAGGGATTCTGTGAAACTAACTCAAGTGTCAGATGAGAACTGACCATTTAGTGCTAGAGAATGAAGCTGAACGGATGCACTGTCTTCTCATAGACCAACTAACAAGGGTGTGGTGTGGTATATGGTTCCGACAGTCGGGATCCCGACAGTCATTAGCCTGACGTCGGGATCCCGACTGGCCGGACTCAGACAGCATGGCGAGCGCAACAAAGCCCCTTGCGGACACGGTGGCTCGCTACGCTCGCAATCTATTCTATTCTCCCTCTATGGGGGTCGTGTACCCCCATGAGGGAGAATAGCCGGTGGCCGTCGGGACCCCGAGTGTCGGGGTTATAAATGTCGGGATCCCGACTGTCGGGAAACTGTCCGGCACCCAGTAAACACAGTGGGAACGGAAGTTAAGTGAGTTCTGAGTATGCTGATTTGGACATTTTCGAAGGCCGGATCTGAATAGCCGGAGGATTCCAGAAGATGAATTCCGAGCATATAGCAAGGAAGAGACCAGAGATGGCGGATACCAGAGTCTGGAGATGGTGGATGACAAAGTCCGGACATGGCGGATGACAAAGTCCGGGTATTCTGGATGACAGGAATGAACCCTGTGACCTTAATCACAACTTCAGGAGCTGAGTTCCGGTAGTGCTTAGAATGCTATAGACAAGAAAAATGGGGGTAAACCCGCGCTTCCTATTGGGATCTTAAACTCTGAAATGATGTTTTCCTTATATAAATGTCATTTTCTTCAGAATATTCAGTCCATAACGTAATACCTCAAAGATAAAACAGACAAAATTTCATGGTGTGCATTTCCCAATACAATTGAAATTATAAGATGTGGACACCCAGAGGAAGACTTAGAAGTCGAAACGCGTTGGTGGTTTGGAGGTACCTGGGATCCCTATCTGGAGCTTGGCATCAGGACTACTACTGAGGCGTTTATGCGGAGGTCCACCCGGGTTGTATCATCTGACCCCCATTGTGCTTCTTGAATAGACTTTTGCATAAGGCCAGATACGGTACCAGGCTTTTTTATCTATATGTTCCTTGTTCAAATGTTTGTGTGTGAATAAAATATACTTTTTACGCTATGAGCCTTGTTCCCCACACATTTGTGTTTTTGAGGGACAATCAGGAGGAATTTTAAGGCGTCCTTTAATTGTTGGAAGTGACCCCCATTCTACGCGCTAATCCTTGGCCTGGTGATAGGCCAAAACACGGTACGGGCACATCCTTCTAGAAAATCTCATCTTATAATTTAAATTGTATTGGGAAATCCACACCATGAAATTTTGTCTGTTTTATCTTTGAGGTATTACGTTATGGACTGAATATTCTGAAGAAAAGGACATTTATATAAGGAAAACATCATTTCAGAGTTTAAGATCCCAATAGGAAGCGCGGGTTTACCCCCATTTTTCTTGTCTTTTCTATTGTTATTGTAGTAGGTGGTACTACAGGGTTAACCTGCTGCATCCAAGTGGAAGCGCAAATTTTCAAACCTTTGCTCTCCTTAGAATGCTATAGTATACAGAGGGAAATTATGTGAGATTATAGCAGCTTCTGCACTGGTAGCGGCTGATGACAATGCCAAATGGATCTAGGTGAGTGACTAGACCGCACTTTGCATTTGATAGCAAAGCTGTAACCAGTAGCATGGAACGAACAACCAATAAACTCACAGTTCTGGATGATGGAATTGTCCCAGAAATTAAGATATCCAGAGCAGGAAATTTAAACCAGAGGAAGGAGTTTCATATCCCAGCGGCCGATTGACAGAGGTAATAAATATTCATCAGTACTGCTTTTGACTAAAGGGACATACACACGGGGATGATTTTCACCCCATTTCAAAGCGATCTAACTAGATCACTTCGAAATGGAGCACTGATCACTCTGTGTGTGTAGCCCCCGGCGGCAGCGTTGTGTGGTCACACGCGTCGCCATCGCCCACAGTGAAAGACAGTGCTTTCACCTTCTAAACAATAGACAAAGTCCCACACTGCATAGATCGCGGATGTACCGCTATGTGTGCTGAGCAATCATGCTTACGCCCACAGAGGCAGGATCGCCCCATGTGTATGGGGCTTTAGAATCAAGTCCTAAATCTGTTCTGTTTTTCCTCGAACCTTGCAAAATCCATCAACTCTTATTTTTCACATGAAAAAGAGCGCTAAAATGACTATGTGTAAGATGTAACAGTGTAAATCAGAAGTAGCACCTAAAACAGAATTATTTTATTAAAAATAATAATGTTTATAGTTCCTTTCTGAGTATGTGTGTGGAGTCCAGAACAACCTACTTCCGATGTAATATTCCTGATCGGGCCACGCAGATCATTACTTTGGAAAAGAGTCAGCTACACAACAAATGAGAATACAATGTGAATATTACAATTCTGTCAAGGTATTGGATCTTTTACATACTGTATATATATTGTGAACTAGTAATAGGACTAGGTATATGCTGCTGCTCAATCTCCTCACCTTCCTCTTCTCTGCATTGTTCCTGGAGTGTGGCCCACTTATGCATGTGGGATGGGACAGACCCCAGAAATTGATTATACAGATTTTACTAGTAGTATTTTAAGTTTAGTTTTTTTTTAAAAATGATTTAATTGCTTTATCAGGCATTAACTGGTAAATGAAATGAAAAAGTATAAAAGGTGCAAAAAGATAAGCTCTTATAGATCTTTACTTACAAAGAAATCACAGACCTTATAAAAATGTGGTAGTGCTTTTCCCAAAGGAGTTAGGGCCTTATTCTAGTTTACTCTTTCTGACAAAATCCTTCTTAGATGGACAAAACCATGTGCACTGCAGGTGGGGCAGATGTAACTTGTGCAGAGAGAATTAGATTTGGGTGGGGTTTTACTTCAAAGTTGGATCTATATTGCAGTGTAAAAATAAAGCAGCCAGTATTTACCCTGCACAGAAACAAAATAACTCACCCAAATCTAATTCTATCTGCACATTTTACATCTGCACACGGTTTTGTCCATCTGTAATAATCTCATCTTCACTGTCACTGTTACATGGCTATAATGACCATCAATGAGAATCGTATTGCCACATCCATTTTACTATAAAGTAGGCAGGATGCAGAAGGGTGATTAGTCAGTGGTTCCGTTTTTACTTAGACCCGGGGAAAAGGGGAAATGGAAAAGATACCTGAGCACGAGTTTCATGTAGTATCAACCTATATTTTGAAAATGTCAGAGGGATAGTGGTGGTTCCACAATTATTGTATAAAAGTACCGTAGTAATAGTAACTCTAATGGAGGTGCTCCCATGAGAGTAAAGTTTCAGTACAAGTTAGAGAAAGAAACAATTACTCTCTTTTGTTGCTCTTAGATATAAATCAATAAAAATTATTGTAAAATATAACTTTTAATAATATATTCATGTAAAATTTAATAACGGACCAGAAAAACAAACAACATATAACATTAAAGTATCGCTGGGTGATATTGAATATGTGACAATATGTAAATGACCTAATCTAAAAGGGCTGTAAATAATCACCTATAAAGTAAAGGTAATGGGGAAGATCTATTAAGCCTTAATAAGAGATAAATGCAAGGTTGATAAGGAGAGATACAGTAAACGTCCAGCCAATCAGCTCTTTACTGACTTTTTTCAAACACAGGCTGTAACATGACAGTTAACAGGTGATTGGCTGGGCGTTTATCTCTCCTTATCACCTTTGCATTTATCTCTTGCTAAAGCTTAATACATCTGCCCCAACGTAACTAAATAGACAACATAAATTGTTAGCCTGCGAATTGTCAAAAAAAAAAAAATACTATGTTATTGCCTCAGAAGGGGGGGGGGGGGGCATAGCCCAATACCCTGTGGGTTAAAGCACACCTTAAACTTTCCTTAAAAGATGCTGTATACCCAATATGACAGTGTTGTTCTGAGTGAAGGTGGCGTATCGAATTTCTATAACTTCGGTAATACCTGAATATCACTCGTACATAACTTTGCCTGATTAAACCAATATAACTAATATATTGGTTTTATTGGGCAAAAATATGTACGAGAGATATCGAATAGCAACATTGAAGGTAAGAATAGTACAGGTAAATGGGCCTACACACACAGCAAAGTGATAATAGTACAGGTAACAGTGAATGTGAAACTATTACATGTAACAACCTATGTCTTATTTAGTGGTATTACATGATAGCTAGTGTTCATTCTAGCACCCGTCAGCTTTGAAAACCCATGCAGTTCCTGTTCCCTGACTGGGGTGTCGCGGTCTGCTATGGTGTTTCTAGCCAAGATCTGCATATCAGTGCTGATATACAGACCACACTGTGCTAGAAGCACTACAGCAGACAGAGACACCCCAGGCAGGGAAGAGGAACTGCATGGGTTTTCAAAGATGGCGGGTGCTAGAATGAACATTATTAGCCATGTAGCAGTAATGCTAAAGGTGATAATAGTACAGGTAATAATGAAAGCTAGGTAATAGTGACAGTGAAGGGGAAAATAATACAGGGAAAAGTAGCCATGTAAAAGTAACAGTGAAAATGATAATAGTACAGGTAACAATGATAGCCATGTAATAGCAACAGTGAAAGTGATAATATCACAGGTAACAATGATAGCTATGTAATAATGACAGTGAAAGTGATAATATCACAGGTAACAATGATAGCTATGTAATAATGACAGTGAAAGTGATAATATCACAGGTAACAATGATAGATATGTAATAGTGACAGTGAAAATAAGAATAGTACAAATGACAATGATAGTCATGTAATAGTGACATTAAATGTGAAAATAGTACAGGTAATCATTATAGCCATGTAACAATGACACTGACAGTGAAGGTGAGAACAGTACAGGTAACAATGATAGACATGTAACAGTGACAGTGAAGGTGAGAACAGTACAGGTATCATTGGTAATAATACAGTGAAGGTGAGAATATTACATGTAACAATGATAGACAGGTAATAATGGCAGTGAATGTGAGAACAGTACAGGTAACGATGATAGACAGGTAATAATGGCAGTGAATGTGAGAACAGTACAGGTAACAATGATAGACATGTAACAGTGACAGTGAAGGTGAGAACAGTACAGGTATCATTGGTAATAATACAGTGAAGGTGAGAATATTACATGTAACAATGATAGACAGGTAATAATAATACAGTGAATGTGAGAATATTACAGGTAACGATGATAGACAGGTAATAATGGCAGTGAATGTGAGAATATTACAGGTAACGATGATAGACAGGTAATAATGGCAGTGAAGGTGACAATAGTACAGTGTCGGTGAAGTTGAGACTGTTACATATAACAGTGAGTGACAGCTGTGTATGTAACACTAATAGCTTAGACTATAGTTGGAGCGCTGATACTAATGTTATTATGGTCTTGATTCACAATGTGGTATGGCTTTCTCAACGATACATGGATATTGCTTATTCTGCTTAGATACAGCTTGTCTGTAACATATACTTAATAAAAATGTACACACTTGGTATAGTATGTAATATTCGCAAAGTGTTATCATCAACTCCCCCATTTGTTGTACTCTACATAAGGCCGTGTCAGTAAGTATAGGAGAAAGGCATATGGGTATGCATTCCTATCCATCTCACCTTCCCTGTGCACCGAGCGCTGCTGTAACAGTCTGTCCAGTGCAGATACAACTATGACCTTTAAAAAAATATATATTTTTAATAATTCAGACATTCCTCTCACTGCTCACTCTCCTTTCCCAGCACACAAAGTGGCCCATTTATTAAGGATCGCATTGTGGGCGGAATGTTACCGCCTGGGATTGCATTGTATCATCCCCCAAGCGCCGGGACAGGGCCCGTCCCTGCGATGTGCTGAATGGGGCGCTGGGGGGGTCTGCGCATGCGCAGTTAGTGGTAACCCAGGGATGTGAATCTCTGCTGCACGGTGTTGATACATCAGGCAGCTTCGCATCCCCCATAGAAACCTATGGGGGATGCGACCAGTGGCAGTGTAGGAGGGATGGCAGCAGGGACCAGAAAGTCCTGCTGTGTTCCCTCCAGGGCCGGCGCCACCACTAGGCAGCCTTAGGCATTTGCCTAGGGTGCCGGCCACTGCAGGGCAGCAGTTAGGAGCAGGTCCCCAGGGATGGAGGTTAGCGGCAACTCTCCCCCATCTCCCCCCCATGGAGCGACTCGGTGGCCGTCACCGCCGCGTCACCCCCGTGGAGTAACTCCGCGGCCCTAGCCGCATCACACCCGCCCCCTCCGGTTGAATGCTGCATTGCCGGGCACCCCCTCATGGAGTGTCCAGAGCAGGTGGGTGCCGGACTACCCCCCCAGTGTAGCGGCGTCTGAGTACCCGGCACCCCCCCCCCCCCCCAGTGTAGCGGCGCCTGAGTACCCCCCCCCCCCAGTGTAGCATCGGAGCGACCCCCCCCCCCACCTGGGGCGCTCCGGTGGAAGTACCCCCTACTCCTATGTACATTCCAGTGATACAGCTACCATAGCCACAAATATTGAATAGTAAATGGTACCCATAATGAGCAGTGATCAAAATATAATTTAATCTCATTTTCAGCAAATAGTTTCTCCATCTTGGTCCACTGTGTGTTAATTTATTGCTCCTGCATGACTTTTTTTTTAAGTGCTAAAAAAAAACCCCACATACTTTTCAGATTTATAGTACTTTAAAAATGACACTGCTTACTTACAGCTAGGGTGACCTTATGAGGGAAATTTACTAAGATGTGTATTCTACTTTACATGTGATGTTGCTATGGGCAACCAATCAGAATCTACTTATTTATTTAGCACCCTATAGAAGATGGTAGACAGGATTTGATTGGTTGCCCATAGCAACATCACATTTGAAGTAGAATTAACATCTTAGTAAATTCCCCCGTCTGTTTTATACATGTCCAAGTATGGGTTCCCCATGGATCAGTATAACAATATGGTATCAAGAGCTTGCTGTCTGCACTGTCACTGGGTGCTCCTAGCCCATTCTGTCATTCAGAAAGAAAGGTATTTAAACCTGCTCAAACCACCTTACAAGGTGCCAGATCTTCGGTCTGTGTGTAATACAGTTACCCCAAACCATTTTTGGCTGCTGTATTAGAATACTAATTAGTTCCAGTACAATTGGTGTTCCTGTTTGATGATTCCTGGAGCTCGTGGCCAGTTTCCTTGTGACTGGCATCCTGTTCCACCACTTCATTATCTCTACTAGGTGCTTACTTGTCTCCAACACCTTCACCTGTATAGGCTGGAACACTCATTGCTAACTTCTTGGTAATTATCTGTAACTTATATAACCAAAAATATCTGCATCTGTCTGACTATACCACACAGCCACATCAGTGGGAGCTTGAACTGTGTGGTATCAGAAGTCTAGTCAGTGGTTCTCAAACTCGGTCCTCATGAACCCACACACACATTTTCCAGGTCACCTGACAAGTGCACTCATCACTCTGACACATTTTAAAAGATCCACAGGTGGAGCTAATTATTTCACTTGATTCTGTGAGGAGATCTGCAAAACCTGCACTTTGTGGGGTCCTAAGGACCGACTTTGAGAACCTGTGGTCTAGTCCATACCTCCTTGTTGGGTAGTGTTCGTGGTGAACACTGCAGAAATCAGAAAACACGACTGGATGCATTAGAACTGTGCTCCGAGGGGGCAAAACACAACAGGAGAGTGTTCCTCCAGAACTCTCCTCCCCGACAGTAGAGGCAGCACATCTGTGGTCAGTATACCATGCATGTACAATAGTGATGTGGGGTCCTGATATAGGAGTGAGGTGACCTCAAACATGATTACTTCATGTAACATATCGCAGGGACAGATCTTTTCAGAGCCCCTGGCTTTGCATTTGTCTTTGATATATATTATTCAGACACATGCTAATTTCTTCAGGTGAATTGCAGTGATAAGAAATTAGTTATCAGATGTAAAACCCAATAATTAAAATAAAATGACCCACAGTGATTTGCCTGTCAGGGAATCCAGCGAAGACCTCTGCTCCTGCAAACCCCATTGGTAAATAAAGTTAATCTGAGCTTGGTTTTCACCACTTGATGAATTGCCTAATTCTGCCATCTCCATAGTAATACCTGGGGTTTGCAGCAACCCTAGTACAGTATATGGCTCGGTAAAAGCTCAAATGTTTGTGGCATTAACCTAAATGTAACCTTTTGTGTATCTGATCAACATGGGAATGTTCTGCCTGGTTACTAGGTAGGTTTCTATGATGCGATCACTGTGGGAATGCTATGCCTCTTGTATAAGAAATCTAGTCAGAATTTATTGCAACTGGTCTTTAAGGCAATCCTATATAGGTAATATGTTGGGTTGTATTTATAATGTGTGCAGGGTGGTGTGGTGCACACAGGTCCCTGAGTGTGTGGCCCAAACTGCACACCCTTCACACCAGGATAAGTCTGAGGCAACAGAACCATGTTATCGAAGAATACACCACAAATATGGCAAGGTATAGAACGCAGCAGGGATTCATTGATATCATATGCACATTTTGGGCCTTATTCTGGTTGCTTCGCTACCAGAATGCATTCACACAGGGACCAATGGTGGCACTGTGCGCATGCACATTTCAGCGCATGTGCATACGCAGGGTGCGTGCACCCACACCGAACAGACTGTTCACCGGGTGCATGCACCCAGGACAGTGGGGTGTGGGCGGGTGGTGGAGAGGGGCGTGGGGCTGCAGGCAGCCCTATTAGCATATAGGAACGCCCAGCATTTCATGGGTGTTCCCATAAGACGCTGGGCGTTCTCATGCTTATGAGGCCATGACGCGGTTGGGCGGCCAACTGACATCACTAGATGTCAGCTGCCCGCCCATTTCCTTCCCAGTGTGCACGCAAATGTAAGTGACTTGAGAGTCACTTTTATATGTGTGCACCTTCCACCTCCCACATCGAAAGGGGAAAGGTGTGCGAATCACCCTTGCCATTCGCAAGGCAGGGTTTGGTGGACTTGCAGCCTTGCAAATTAACCAGAATAGCCCCCCTTGTCTGCGGGGGACACACACGGGCCCAACATTTGTTAATATGCTACAGGTAATATGTGTGCTGTTTGGTAACATGTGTGCTGTTTGGTCAGCAGTGCTTATACTGCAGCTCAGAGTATGAGGCACTTGTATCTGAAAAGCTGTAGCACGATTAACACATGAAAGGGCCCTTCTCCTATTCACAGCCCCAAAAAGTAAAGAAAGACAGGAGCTGAAAGGCAGCAGTTCTGTGTATTTAGAGGCTGAGTGTGGGGCCCAGCTGAGGGGCAGGAGCTGCATTAATCTTACAGACAGGAAAAAAACGTTTATTCTTCGGACTATTTTTTACGTTTTACTACAAGTTTTGGGATTGTTTGCAGTGTTGACGGATTTATATAATGTACACTTCCTATTTTATCTTCATTTTCTTTTATTTGGACACTGTTCAAAGGATCTTTTAGCAGACTTAATCCATCATGGTGAATTTTATGTTTCCCCACTATGAATATGTATGCTTCAGCATCAGCGCCAGCACTGTGTATCATAGATGTGCTACATCTTATTATACATGACCAGCAGTTTGGTGTTTTTCCCCCCTGAAACTGCCACACTATTTATTTGTTAACTGTGGCCTTAAAGATGTAGTATCATCAAAATATAAGTTTTAAACATATTGTGTAAAAACATTCCTTAACCCTTTGATTGCCAAGGGAATTCGTCAAAATAGGTGTAAAAATTGCCAAGCAAACATTTTTATTCATTATCATGACCTGTAATGGTTATCTCATATAGGAAATATAATCTTTTTTTTACACAACATTTTTTATTTGAATTTATATAACAAATGTGAACGACTCTGGCATTTTTAATGGATATTTTGTGCATCTCTCACAGAGATGTTGCCATTTAAAGGGTTAAAGTGGTTGTTTCCATGATTACTGCATAATGTATCCTATACATTTATTGTAGTTATCTCCACTATGGGCCAGATTCACCATGGATCGCATAAGCGATGAGCAGCGCAGTTTCCCGAAGGGTGGGAGACTGGCCAGTGATCACATATCGGTCGCATAGCAAATATGGAAACTCCTCTATCTGATTGACAGGAAGAGGTATTCGCAGAGAGGGATGGGGTAGTTGGCTTTCTGGAAAAGGCAGGGTTTCATCCCCATTTTCCAGTGGCCAGGCCAAGGACAGTGCTGCAAGGCACAGATTCCTCAACCTGGCAAGCCGGCCTGCTATAGGCAGCCTGAGTATGGTTAGACTAACTTAGGCTGCATTTGCAGAGTGGCAATGTTCCTCTTTATCCATAGTTGCCTACCCTCCTGCATTCTGCAGGAGACTCCCTGAAATAACAGCAATCTCCCTCTCTCCCTCATTAGTCTAGCAATCTCCCTCATTTCACCTAGCCCACTCTACACTGTTACATTTTTGGGGAAAAGGAATGAGAGACAGATACATTTACATTGAATCATCAGCGCCATTTCCCAGCACTTTACCAAGTATAATAGCTCATACTAACTGCTTTGGGGCTCATCTACATTTGGATATAAGTCATTTAAAAAGATTCTTCTCAGATGTAGCAGTACACACCCATGCTTCTAGGTGCCACGTTCACAATCTCTTTGCACAATCTCTCCATATATGGAACTAGACATGCCCTTTGGGTGGAGCATGACACGCCCCCTCAATGGGGACCTGTGCAAAATTCTACTACCAACTATAATCTCCCTGAAACTAGTTTTCAAAAGTAGGCAAGTATGTCTTAATCTGGTGTGGTATGCATCTCTTCCTGTATTATTTGCATGTTCTTAAGGATTACGTCAATTCTATATTTATGTAACTCCAATGTTTTGCAGATCTGCACATGCACAGGAGCTGCATTGCGCATGTGCAAATCTGTTTCTGTGACATTGGTTGCAGTGCCCCAAAGCTGCAGCACGTCTGACAAGCTTGTAACATTATGGGGCGGCCACAGGGAGTGCTCCAGAAAACAGCGCTGTGTTCTTGGACACAGGTCTACTGGCTGCAGCACCATGATCTACCTGGACATCATAAGTAACCTGAGGGTTATTCAGATGTCCAATGATCATGCAGATGATGCTTGCTGCGTTTCGGATAGAGCAGTGTATCAGAGATGTCGGCAGGAGGAGTCTTTATACAAGACGCCTGCTGGGATATTTACATACTGTCCCACAACCACTGAGTACTAAGATGCACCACTTCTGAATCAGAGTATGAACAATACACACACCATTGTTAAGGTGGTGATACACTACTACGAGGTATCGTATGCTAGCCTAGCATGTGATACCCGTGCAAATTCACCCGACAGCTCACCAAGGTCTAAGTAAATAACATACGATATGACAGTTTTACACAATTTATCGGCCCAATGCGTTGAAATCGCACAAAGTGTAAAATCACACTAGTGTATGGGCACCTAAACTTGTGCGGACGGCAGGTGCGCTAAGGAAAAGGGATTGCTAATTATAGTGCTTGCAGTAATTTGAAATCACTGTTTCATTCCTCCTTTCCTATAGCAGCCTTTTCTAAATGTTTACTAAAAGTACACCGAGCACCTACAGACAGCAAAGACAGCCATTTTTCAGTCTGAGCCAATGTTAATTAGAGTCTGTTAATGAATTAGAACTAATGACATGAACAAGAAACAAAGAAAGAACTGGAACTTTTTATACAATAATGCACTTTTGACCCCAGAAACTAATTGCCTGTTTGTCAGCCTCAGAGAATTACAGAACTGCTCAGGTATGTACCCCAAGGAAAACCATATTAGGCAGGGAGAGTAAAAATGGTACTACCAGCGTTTTTATTATAACTGTTATGCGTGTGGTGATGTGGACAACCAATTGTTCCTAAAATAAAGTTTTTTCTAAATTCATATAACATATGGCTCTGGAAGATGAGAGAGTGGGCAGAAGTTCTCCATAAAATGATCCATATTTATGTTGCACCAATAGTCAGCACCATTGGCAGCTACTGCCCCTCACCTGCAGCACTGAGCACACAGTGCAGGAGAGAGCCGGTCAGCACATATAAACATCCATGTAATGCAGTTTCTGGCTGCCTTACCTGGGGATCAGCAGCACCACTGTGTTTCACTGACTTTGAGCCCCTGTCATTTGCAGTTTTCACAGCATTCTTACATGCTGCAGTCACGGGAAACAGCCCTCCTAGTCACATCATGCTCTGGTGCGACTTGGTAGCGTGAGTGTCTTTTTAGTGCAACTTTTCCATTAATATGCATTTTATGCACATCAATATGTGAGTAGCACAGACAAGCAGCCTCTGCTGATTAAAATTATATGCATGCCTATATTCTTAGTGTAACCACATCTGTATCTGCTTACAAAATGTTACATTACAGTGCTTTCCTGGAAAACACTGGAATGCAGATACAGTCACACACAGAATCTAGGTATGCCACATACAGTATTTGTCCCATTGATTAGTTGGGTGATACTGAAAATTCCAACATAAAAAGTGCAAATGTTGATGACATGAAGGGTGGGAAAAAATATGAAAAATATTATTGGTTTAAGGTGCGTTTTTTTTGTGTGTAATGCGCTCTCCTGCGCACAGCTTAAAAAGTATGTGCTGCACATACCTTTTGAACTAGATCGCATTGCATTGCATGCGATTCGAAAACGCATACAATTATTGTGCCGTGTATGGGCACCTTTATTATTATATTTATTATTATATTTTTATTTATAAGGCGCCACAAGTGGTACGCAGCACCGTACATATAGAACACATTAGAACAGTACAGGGTACACAGAACTAGACATAACACATTTAAAGCACAATTCTTAAGCTGTGTACACACGGGGGCGATAGGGGCTGAAATTGCTGGAAATATGGTCGCAGGCGACCATATTGCCAGTGATGGGAGTGTGCCCTGGCGATAAATCACCGGTTGCGCGCTCCCACTTTCAGCCCCGTTCTAATCGCTGATTACCTCAGCGGCACTGCCGGCAGAGGTTCCCTTTCATCAGCGACCATCTCTGGTCGCTGATTAAAAGGAGAAACTGAGCAATATATTGCAAGCAATATATGGCTGAGCAATATATCTCCCCCGTGTGTACGGGGCTTAAGTACACAATACAGCTGATATATAGAGAAGTGAATGAGAATAGATGCAGGTGTAGATTGCAGGTGAGTAAGAGAGCTGTAATTGAAATGCAAGAAGAGTGCTGTGAGAACAGGAGGGAAGAGGTCCCTGTTCTAAGGAGCTTACAATCTATTATATCAATAATTCTATTGCAATGGTGACTCACTTTTAAGATCACATAGTAAGTCTGAATACTATGATACCATATATACTCGAGTATAAGCCTACTTTTTCAGACCATTTTTTATGCTGAAAAAGCCCCCCCTCGGCTTATACTCGAGTGAGAGTCCCTCTTGAGTCAATGCGTTTTCCAAATTTTTTGTTGTAAAATTAGGTGCCTCGGCTTATATTCGGGTCGACTTATATACGAGTATATACGGTATACTTGTTATAATCTCACTACCATTGACATCATAAATGCCATAAAAATAGATAATATCATATAATAAGTGTTGACGTGGCATAACAATGGCAAATATTAGCTACATAATGCACAACATAAGGAAGATATAATGGACAATGGCATTGTATTGAGTGACATCATTGATGACACCACAAATCAATGTTTTACAGCACAGTAGATTAACATAAGCAAGAACCATGCAACTGGTGAAATTACCAATAATATCACAATGGGTTACATCACAGATAGGGATGCCAATCCCGGGGCATTTTTTCAATCCCGGAATTCGGGATTGAAAAATGCCCGATCCCGGGATTGGCTTCCCTAATACAAAAACCCGCCCCGGCCGCCCGCATATTTACTTACAGGTGCGGTGCGGGCGATGGAGCTGGGCGGATGCAGCCTGGGCGTGTAGGCATGAGGATGCAGCCTGGGTGGGTGATCGTCAGGCGAAGGTACGGGGTTACAGGAAGAGGCGAATGCAGGCTGTCTGGGTGGGTGGGCGGTCTCATGGCAGCGGTGGGAGGTCAGCGCGGTGCGCACAGGATGAGGCTGCTGTTGTGTGGCCTGCACAGCGTGACCTCTGACATTGTCATGCTGCGCAGAGCCACACTGCCCGGGATGGGAGAAGCTGGGCAGCGTCTGAGCACCAGCTCAGATTCTGCCCGGCATTAGACTGCACATGCGCAGTCTAATCTCGAAATCCCGGGATTGGAAATTCCAATCCCGAGAGTGAAATCCCGGCGTTTTAGGGGCCAATGATATTTGATAGCATGATTGGTGATATCACAACAGGTGACACCACAATGGCTATCATCACAGCTAGTGACAATACAAATTTCAACAGCACCAGTAAAAGTCAGCATAGATGTAAATAACATTATTACTCAAATTACTGATGACCTCACAGCCAATTATAGATATGCAATGTAAGGTATAGGACCTCATCAGTGAGAACTTACAATTAAAGGCATGCGATACCTGAGTAATTACCCGCCGGGAGCTCCCTGGTAGCTATGTCATTTTGGATATGTTGTATCATTAGTAAGCCCCCTCAAAGCAAAAGCTTTGAAAGCTAGTCTGCTGCCTTGTGATTGCCTCTGTGTTTGTGCATGTGTGAGATGACAGTGTTTTGGAGACACACAAATGTATACTAGCCATATATATATATAGAGATGATATGCGATCCCAATCATGGCTGCAGGATACGATGGATGATTGTGACAGCCATGATGATCTCTGGATCCGGTCCAATGAGCACGGGACAGTGCATAAGAGGTAAATCGCATACGATATGGCACTTTTCACATGATTTATCATCCCAAAAAAGGACCATATTGCACAAGTATATCATTGCTAATGGAGTTTATGCAGTGCAGCTTGCAAAGTCATCTGTACAGTAAGCAATGCCATTTTTATACGAAAGATGTACTGAGCTTTATTCTGCTTGCATGTATATAACATTGGATGATGCATGGAGAGGTAAGCAAGTTTTATTTATGTAGCCCACTTTCTCCAACAGGACTCAAGGAGATTTTAGCACCCCACTGTGTCTGCCAGCAGCCCCCAGGGCTCCCAAAAGACCCCTACACAGTGGTAAGATGGAGTTGAGACCACCGGAGACCCCTGGAGAGGTGAGTATGATTTTTTTTTTTTTTTTTCATTTTTGTCACGCACACATCTGACCCTTTTTTTAAAAAAAAAGCAGCAATCGAAAATATAATTTTTTCCCTTGCTAAACTTTTTCCCCAATTGAATCAGTTATAGTCTAAAGCAAGGGTGGGGAACCTCAGGCCCGGGGCGGTCCGTAGTCCTTGCAAGATTCCTCTTAATCAACAGCACCTGGAGCCTGTCAGTCCTATTCAGCGGCAGCAACCGGAGCATGGGGCGGCTGCAGCAGGACATTTTTACACATGGCCCCCAAAGGATCTTTTCCACATACAAACGGCCCTTGGTATAAAAAAAGGTTCCCCACTCGTGGTCTAAAGGGTCAACAGCAGGGCTGCCGCGAGGTATGCTGGGCCCCGGTAAAATTTAGGGGGCATGGCCTAATCGTGGGAGGCGTGGCCACCACCTGTGATTAGGCCACACACCCAAATGTTTAGGAGGGGGTGAAAAAACACTCTAAAGTCGAGGGGGGAGTATTATTGTCATCCCCCCTCAGCAGCACACACTTACAGCATATGCTTTGTTGACAGCAGGCTCAGCATGAGCTCTCATGCTGTCATTGAGTCGCTCATGCTGAGCCTGCAGTCAGCACAGCACATGCTATAGGTGTGTGCTGCTGCTGCTGCCCGGGAGGGATGGAGGGAGAAGGGGGGTCAGACCAGGGCCCCCTCCGGGCCCCTCCAGTAAGCCTAGGCCTGGTTAATTAGTACCCCCCACCCTCTCGGCAGCCCTGGTCCACAGTTAATAGGTCAACACCAGTGGTGGGATATATGATCAGTTCTGCAGAACCAGTGGCTAAGAGCGCTGACAAGGTACCTGTGACAGCCGGGCAGAGAGCTGTGTTCTGCCCGGCTGTATACTGAAAGACGGTCCGCCACCATCCGTGGCTATATTGAATGCTACTGCAGCTGCTGGACCGCAAGCCAATAGGAGCTCGCGGTCCGGCAGCCAATAAGGAGCGGCAATAGGGGCTTCTTATTGGCTGCCAGCTGCAAGCTCCTACTGTCTCTCGGTCCAGCGGGAGAATTCAAAATAGCCGCAGACCTGCTTTCAGTTCAGTATATAGCCGGGCAGCATGCAGCTCTCTGCCCGGCTGTCACTGCTGCTTACAGCGCCTCTCCTCTTTATTAGCTGAGCGCTCCATGGTGTCCCTGCAGTCTCCTATGTTTGCAGTTTCTATGGGGCCCAACAAGTTCTAGTTACACCCCTGGCAACCAGCATGTATTCCCCTTGGCATCCAGCATGAAGCCACCTTGGCATCCAGCATGAGGCCCCTGGCATCCAGCATGAAGCCCCTGGCATCCAGCATGAAGCCCCTGGCATCCAGCATGAAGCCCCTGGCATCCAGCAACACCCCCCTAGCAATGAGCATGTAGGTAAGTGGCAGATGTTTCAAATATGTAATGGGCATCATGGTGTCCGGCAAAATGTGTAACTGGCATCACGGCGTGTAGCACAATGTGTAATGGGCATTACGGTGTGTGGCCTTATGTGTTATTGGCGTTATGGTGTGTGGCTTTATGTGCAATGGGCGTTAGGACATAGAACCTGTTGTTAATTTATTTGAATCCCACCACTGGTCAACACCAAATGGTTGACATGCACAAGGTCGACACAAGCGAAAGATTAACATGGAAATGGTCAACACATGAAAAGATCGATATGCATTTTCTATGTTTTGGGTCTCAATTTGTCGATTTCACCACGTTGATTCCACACTAGTGTATTGCGTCCTCTTGCATGGCTCTCTTTGCTCGCCATGTACTTTCCTTTGGTCTATGTTGATCATATGCATATAGATCTATCAATACCATTGAATCTGCCAAATGATGTGCAGAGAGATTTAGATGTGAGAGCGGTGTGTCCAAACTGAAATCTAAATGACAGTGTAAAAACAAAGCTGGTTAGCATTGGTAGTCTACATGCAAATGCAGCCAGTATTTACCCTGTATGGAAATTTGGACCTCTTGCATTGCAACATAGTTTAATCAGGTGCATTTGTTCTTTCTTGCTTTATTCCCAATACAGAATCAAGACCAGTGTGACTTCTGGTGTGAATCCATCCATTTAGTGCAACAGTTTCCGCTCACTAGTACATTCTCCACATACTGTAGAATTGGCCGAAAAATGCAGGGTTTCACTTGGAGACAGGCTTAGGATGAACGAAATCTAATGAAGCTATGCTCCCCAACTTACTGCTAATAACATGTAATGTAATGCTTTCAAAATTGCATTCCTGTGGAAAATCCCTTCAGCATGATGAATCAACCCAGCTATAATTTAGCACAGAATATGGCAAGTGCAGCCTATACAATATACAGGGCTCTTCGGTTCTGGTTAAAGATGGTGAATCAGCAAACTGAAGGCCACCATAAAGGTGAAGCAGCAGATCTCCTATAGACTGTGTATAACATAAAGTAGTGGTGCAAAAGCCCCTTGGCCTCAATGTAAAATCTGAGTCAGGGCCTCCAATTGAAAAAGTGGCAAAGGCATAAACATCGGATACTATCTCAACACAGTGATCCCTACTTTCTCCAGATTAAAGCAAGCACATGGACAACCCCCTTCCACAGATGTTCTCCTGCAAAGACTTCCTGGTATACAGAGACCCGCAACAGATCCCCCTGCTGATCACTCCTTTCCAGGGCCGGAATGGGACCAGAAATCTGCCCTGGCATTTTGAGCACACAGGCCCACCTGCAGTAGGCAGGTGGGCCTTACACTGCGAAACCCCGTGGCAAAAATGGGCGTGGCCTCATGGAAAAAGAGGCATGGCATCACATCAAGGAGGCATTACACATTATGGACCACACCATAATGCCCATTACAGAATATAACACAATCCGTTATGCCCATTACACATTATGACACATACACCGTAATGCCCATTACAGAATATGACACATGCCTTATGCCCATTACATGGGCCATGGCAATTATTCCTGCTGGCGGGAGGCTGGGTGCAAATTTACCTTGTCTCAAACAAGTTTTCTGTGCAGTGAAGTCTCACCGAGTCTGCAGTGCGGGTTGCAGCAGCCACAGGCAGCAGAGATAAGTCAGAGGTGCATAGGGTAGGGTAGGGGCAGGAATCAGGACTAGTCATAGACAAAACAAGAGCAGGACACTGACTAGTCTTGCACTGTGGCACTGGCACAGCAGGAGGACGGATCCGACTACACCCCGTGACTGGTTTTGCCCGGCCCTCTGCTTAAATAGCACCCTGCCGTGGCGCCGTGCAGCTTCTATCACCATGGGAAATGAATGCTGTATATGATGAGTCACATGGCCGGCCTCTCAGCTCCCCCACCCATGCTGCTCAGACTGGATGGCGGCGCCGGCGGTTTAGGTGTCGGCCACCCATTCACAAGGCAAATTCACACGCAGGGCATGTGAATGGACGTTACACAGTAACATCCATTCGCAGTCTGGTGGGATCCGCACCCATCAGCCGTGGCCGCACGCAAACAGCTCATGCACATGCGCATAGAAGAAACATCAGTCCCTGTGAGAATGAGCCCCTTGTGCGAACGGACCTAAATAAGGGCCATTATACATCACACCATAATACCCATTACAATCTCAGTGTGAATGGGTGTGAGACAAATGCCCCTGCAATTGCACACAGGTTTTTTTGCAGGGTTATTCCTGGGTATTAAATGGGTGTCCACCAGTGTGAACAGGTGCAACCCGGGTTTTTCACACAGGACGTAAAAAAATAAGCTGATTGGGGAATGAGATCAGGTGACATGTGGAGGGATGAGGAGGTGCTGGAGCTGCTGGCTGTGAGAGGGGAGGATCAAATAAAGAAACAAGTGACTGGCGCTGTCAAGGATTCAACAATGTACTACAACATATCAAAAATACTGTCTGCTCATGGCATCCATAAAACCCAGCAACAGGTTGTGAACAAACTTAAAGCACTTCACAAGAAGTACTCCAAGATGCATGATCTCAAGCGGAGGAAGAGTGGTGGGGCCCGTATGGACAATCAAAGCTGCTCTTTAAACAGCCAATAAAAGCTGCTTGTTAAACAGCCAATATTAGCTGCTCTTAGATTCTTTGGCACTTGTTGGCAGGGCAGACCACAGAAGCAGTGTGAACAGACACAGGTATTTCCCCGGTCTAAGGTGCATTATTAACAGGGTCTGTGAGCTGAGGTGATCTGTGCCCCGCCAAAAACCCGGCAACAAAAACCCGGGTTTTTGTACGGGCAGCAATGAGAACATGGTAATTTTTTACACTATGTTCCCTTCTTGCAAATCAGTTGAAGCTGGTTTTCCTGCGTGAAAATGTAAAATTTTTCAATGACAACAAACTGGGTGAATGTAATGGGGTGCGACAAGCCGGAGGCGCGGGAGTTTGTCTGAAAATTGCCATATTTTTTTATAGCATCAATCATTGCCTAGTAAATGATTGCCACTTTAAAAATATGGCCATTCTCAGACAAACTCCTGCAACTTCAGCCTCTCGCACCCTCTAACATTTACCCCAGGATCTGGGATAAGTTCCCAGACTTATGTGTTTTCACGAGCGCTGCCAGGAAAACAGAGCACTTCTCAGAGAGATTTTGTTTTTGAATCTCAACTTGTTTTACGAAATCTCACCCTATATGTTCTATAATAACATTCGGTACTTGTTTCCTAGCACGGCCACAACGATCATGATCGTGGTCATCGGGTGTAAAAACCCGCGATTTCCCCATAGAGACCAATGTTAAATGCCTCAATTTACCCGCGATGACCACGATTTCCCATAGGAAACAATGTGAAATGGCTCAATTTAACCAAATTATCATAGGAACAATGGTAAATGGCCCAAAAACACCCCTGAACATTGAAATGTCCCCCCAAAAGTAGTTTACGCCACCCCGCGATTAACGTGAACCCGAAGCGTAGTGAGCGCAGCGAGCCCGCGAGGGGCGGCGGTACGCGTCCTCCGACCTTTTCATACCCCCACTATCCACGTCGGCGTGGAGTTGAGAATAGAATAGTGTGGCGAGCGCAGCGAGCCACCGAGCCCGAAGCGTGGCGAGCGCAGCGAGCCCCACGAGGGGACGCGGATACCTGTGAAGCCCGCGAAGGGACGCGTTTACCTGTGAAGGTATCCGCGTCCCCTGGCGGGGCTCGCTGCGCTCGCCACGCTTCGGGCTCGGTGGCTCGCTGCGCTCGCCACACTATTCTATTCTCAACTCCACGCCGACGTGGATAGTGGGGGTATGAAAAGGTCGGAGGACGCGTACCGCCGCCCCTCGCGGGCTCGCTGCGCTCACCACCCTTCGGGTTCACGTTGATCGCGGGGTGGCTGAAATACTTTTGGGGGGACATGTCAATGTTCAGGGGTGTTTTTTGGGGTTTCTGGCCCATTTACCATTGTTCCCTATGATGATTTGGGTAAATTGACCCATTTAACATTGTTTCCTATGGGAAATCGCGGTCATCGGGGGTAAAGTTAGCCATTTAACATTGTTCCCTATGGGGAAATCGCGGCCATCGCGTGTGGACCATTTAAGCATTTTTGGCCGCATACGACCCGACCGACGCGATTTTCACTGTTGTCAATGCATTTCAATGGAAAAATCGTGGGCATTGCGTCGGTCGCGTCGCAGGCCACTAAAAATTACACCCGATGGCCGCGATTGTGGCCGTGCTAGGAAACAAGTACCTAACATTCTTGGTGAATTAAAGATTCTCCCTGAGATGATTTGTCCAAATTATTGCAAGGCAAGTAAGTGTATTATTTGTGCCCTAGGGGCACTGTTGCATGATGTCCAATACAACATTTTTTCCTGACTCAAAAATTGTACACCCACCTGTCATGCTGGACAGTTTCTCCAGATAGATTTAGCATATTTTTCCATGTAAGTTGTAATTTATTCTTTCTATGAGAGGGGTGTCGATTGGGGCATATAGATGTGACCAGAGTACAGTAATGGAGACCTTTGTACGTGTTGTCAATTCACATATGCTCCTGATTGAAGTAACCTAACTTAAGGGGAACTCAAATTCCAGTGAAAGTTATGAGATCATGATGATGGTAATGAGGATCATCGGATCCGTTGTATGCCTCTAAGTCACAGCCATTAATGCAAATAAAATTCAACTATGACTTAAAATAAAGATTACTTTGAGGTTTATTAATATAGCAGTGAAAAGCTCTTTATCAGTGATAACAGGGCTTAATGCTGCTTTATCCCATTCACAGAAGAGGTTACATTGAAGGAATCTATTATTTACCAGCAGTACTCCCAGTGGTGTATGAAGGGGTGACACCAAAGTGCTGGCTCTTCTGCAGTGATAGGAGCCAGGTGCTGCAGTGTGATAGTCTCCTGCAGCACAGCTTAAGAGCTCGCACCGCACACAGCCCTGAATAAACCAGAATAACCCCCTATGTGTGTTTCTAATGTATATATTACCATGCAAAATGCACAAAATAAAGATAGGTGTGAGCAAACCCTTAAAATGATGGGAAGTGACTTTTCACATTCAGGGTCATTTGTGTCTCTCTTTACTCCTAAATTAAGTTGACTACATTTAAATTCAAGGCAGACACTGAGGGAACATTTCACAAATGGCAGAAAACAAGAGGACTATAGAATTGACTTAGTTAAATACAATATTATGTGAATTATTTTCTGCTATTGCAACATAAACAATATATCTGAGAATGATTGTATTCGCTACAAAATGTCTTGACTTACTGTAGTGTGGTCCTTAAATACCTTTCCAAAAATAATTACATTTGCAGTTATGTACGTGTATTGCTATCAAACCATATATGTTTTATTTGACATCATTACAGTACCTGGTCTGTCACCGAGAGCATAACAGTAGGCACACATGATATGGCCAAGTCAGTTGGACCGATCCCATGGGGCATATGCTAAAGCCTGCACAATGCAGGCTATGCAGGAATTCTGTAAAGTATGACTGTATTTTTAAAGCGGCAATCGTTTGCAAGGCAAAACCAGGTTAGTTTTGCCTTGTAAATGATTGCCACTTTAAAAATACAGACATATTTGTCGGAATTCGCTCACAGCACGCATCTCATGGTCTATTACAGGGATAGCCAACTCCAGTCCTCGAGAGCTACCAACAGTTAACGTTTTCCATGTCTCCTCACAGAATCACAAGTGAAGTAATTAGCTCCACCTGTGAATCTTTTAAAATGTGTTAGTGAGTAATGAGTGCACCTGTGCAGCAGCTAGGTTGTCTGGAAAATGTGAACTGTTGGTAGCTCTCGAGGACTGGAGTTGGCTACCACTGGTCTATTACATACACCCCCAGAGTCATTTACTAAAACAAAGTAGAAGCACCATACCAGCTCAATATTTTAAATGTATTAGTTACTAAAATCACTCAATATTATCCCTTAATTTAAATGTCACCTTCTAGTCAAAACATTTTAAGTGACTTTAAATACAAAATCAATCACAAACAAAAGAAGAAAAAGTACATTTTTGAAGTCACTGAGAATGCGGATGTATGTGAGTTACAGGATAACTTTTATTAATATAGTATAAAACAGTGATAGGCAACCTGATAAGTCACGGGGCAAAATGTAGCTGTCAAAAGGACTGCAAATGACACCTAATCTCAATAATAAATTAGATCAATACATTTAACAAATAAAGAGACACATATCTGCAAATAACTTATCACCAGGAACTTTAAGCAAACATTATAAGCTTTAAACAAATATGAAAACAAAGCTAGAGGAACTGCCAGGAGAAGTGAAGGCTTGGAGGGCCGGATGCGACCCTGGCGCCGCCTACTGTCCATCACTGGTATAAACTATGTCAATATTATGGTATTTATTTACAGTTTCTTATATAGCTATTTATTTTATTTATTAACAGTTTCTTATATAGCGCATACATATTCGAACACTTCGAATATTTGAACATTCACATCAGTCCCTGCCCCAGTGGAGCTTACAATCTATATTCCCTACCACATGTACACGCACACACAGAGATTTTAGGGTTAATTTTGTTGGGAGCCAATTAACCTACCAGTATATTTTTGGATTGTGGGAGGAAACCGGAGTACCCGGAAGAAACCCACGCAAGTACGGGGAGAATATACAAACTCTGCACAGTTAGAGCCATGGTGGGGATCGAACCCATGACCTCAGCACTGTGAGGCAGTAATGCTAACCATCCGTGCTGCTCCAATGTTACTGAAGCTTCAATTATTAGTTTTTATTTTGTTCAATTAAAACAAATAAAGTGATAAAACTAGATGTTATCTATTTTAGGCAATGTAATTATAGATGACTGTTGTTATGCCACAGATCATTTATTTGTGTACAACATAAGTACCAATTTATTGTGGATCGAACATTCCATGCAATCTGGACTGATTTGCAAAATATGATCCCATCGGTGGGATGTGTGATTGTGCAGGGTCTGGCGGCTGCTACTGTGTGTGTGTGTGTGTGTGGGGGGGGGGGGGGGGGGGGAATGAGGGATGTCAGCGCCAGCAATGACTGCCTGGCCAGCAATGCGATCTGTTGCCCATAGGCTACAATGGTCTACCACCCTTTTGTAATGGTGATAGCTGTGGGGGGCAATACCCGGAATGTGAAGCATGGGATATTGTTAAATCGGGCGGCATCACATTCCCCATAGAAACCTATGTTTGGGATGCAGCTGCGTGCGGAAATGGAGTGCTTGCAGCCTTCATATATTAGGGGATATTTACTAGTTGAGGCAAACCCCTGAAAATGGGGGTATTTGGAAAAATAGCTGCAGATATGTCATGATAATGGGCCAAGTATGATGAATCACACAATGGACCTTATTCAGATCGCAGGCGCATTTCTGCACATGTGCAGACGCAGAGAACATTCTGTTTGCCAGGTGCACACACCCTACACGACGAGGGGGGTGGAGAAGGGGCGGGGCGCCGGGCAGCCCCATTACCATATGGGAACGCCAAGCGTTTCGTGGGTGTTCCCATGATAATGCTGGGCGCTCTCAGGCTAATGAGGCCATGACGCGGGTGTTGGGGGCGGGCAGCTGACATCACCGGATGACAGCTGCCCGCCCTGTCCTCGCACAGGGTGCCCGCAATTTAGAGTCACCATATAGGTGTCACTGAACTGCGAGCGCTGGAGACCATCGAATGATTTCTCCCCGTCTGCGAATGGATGATTATTAATGGTGTACATAAAATAAAACCTTTAAAGAAAGATTCAATAACAAAATATTAATTTAGTTATACAGTGCAATATAAAAGTTATCTTTTATATTCACATATATATCAACATCATGTCCAAAAAATGTACTTGTTCTGTTGTTTGGAATGATAGTGATTAGCTATCAGTCGGACCTGTATCAAATGTGGAGAAAGCCAATTCCTGAAATTGCTGGAAAACAATGTTCAACAGTTGAATAAGTTCTGCAGAAGAAGAAAAAAACAGATATTTGACATTTTCATGAAACCAAAAACCGTACACAACATTTGTAGAAGGCAAAAATAATTCAGGGCTCTTTTGCATACAATCATTATTCACAGTAGCTGACATAACACGATCAGTAGTTTCTGAGTCTGACTGTTTAAGTGTCTCTCTTTCATTTCATTTAAAAGATTGTTTTATTAAAATAAAGATTTATCATTCAAAATAATAAATACAAACCTTGAAATTAATATATCAAAAAATTCTTCCCCCAAAAAATTTCAAGGTATCAAGCGCACTTTTATGCATCTGTTATGACTTTGATGCGTTTTTCATTAGTGACACAAATTTATGCAAAATGTAATCATACCTCCCAACTTTTCTTCCTAGTAAGGAGGGGTAGCCGCGCGCCAGAAAATAGTGGGGCGTTTTCACAACCCCATTTTCGCCGTTCTGGGGGCCTGACCAGTGGCTCTGTAAGCTGCTGGCCAGCCCCCAGACTCTCTGTTGTGGGAAATAGACACTGTGTGCATGCGCACAGCATCTATTCTATGGATTACAGGGGAGCTCCCCCCCCCACACACACACACTGCGGGACACTGCTGGCCCCAGGAGGGATGCAGGAACGTCCCCAAAAACCGGGACGTTCCCGTGGTATGCGGGACAGTTGGGAGGTATGCTTAATCCAGGGGTTCTCAAGCTCGGTCCTTAGGACTTCACACAGTTCACGTTTTTCAGGTCACCCGGCAGGTGCACAGGTGAATTCTTTACTCATTGACATGTTTTAAAAGATCCACAGGTGGAGTTAATTATTTCACTTGTGATTCTGTGAGGAGACCTGCAAAACATGCACTGTCTGGGCTCCTGAGGACAGAGCTTGAGAACCTGTGGCTTAATCTATGCTAATGACATGAAAGGTTGTTGCAATACAAACAACTGGCAACTAACAATGCAACCAACCGCTAGCGCAGGTTTCCGTGGGCCAAGAACATTCTGCAGCTGTGACTTTTTCTATCCAATCAGGAATCAGTATTAACATACAGTAGGTTTCAAAGAGCATTACCTAGGACTTTCAGTTAAAGTCGCTGAGTTTGTGAAGTGGGGAAAACTGTCAGAACACTGGTAAACCATTTCCAATATATAATCATGCACCAATAATATCATGTCATATTTTAGATGATTTTCAGCGAAAAAGCTCAAACAAGGGTTGACTCAAGAATGTTTTTTGAAACTTGCTTGAAATAATTTTTTTTTGTGCAATCAATTTTTATTAAAGAAAATCACAATACATCTCAGAAATAAAACAATGTAATGTAATGCACTCAAGTGAACAATACAGACAAATACAGGCGTAGGGTGCTGAGTCCGTCTTTCAGGGTATGATGTGGAAGTATTCAACAATCAAACATTGACAATGTAATTAGTACCCATAATAAGATGTACCGGTTATAAAAGGAAGTAGAGTGTCAAAAAGAAAGTAAAGAATAGAGGGGGGGGGGGGGGGGGGGGAGAGATTTGTACCCAGGGATCTCTACGACCCAGCGACCTGTCTCATGTGATGAGAGTAATCTAGGGATTCTTTATAGGTGAGCCAGCTCAACCAAGTAGCTGTAAAGGTCTGGGGAGAACCTTTCAGAAAGGATGACAGATCTTCCATGGACATATATAAGTCTATTCTGCGGAACCAGTGCGTGATGGGAGGGGCCCTGCTAGTTCTCCAATGACAGGGAATGACTGCCCTAGCCGCATTCATTAGGTGTCTAATTAGAGATTTCTTGTATCGGGAGATGGGCATATCCATAAGATTAAGCAACCAGAATTCAGGAGTAAATGGAAGAGAGGAATTGATTATCTTTTCTGAGACGGTGTGAATCTGGTGCCAATAGTCTTGGATAACTGGGCAGGCCCACCAGATATGTAGGGGAGTGCCGATATGTTGGTTGCATCTCCAGCAGAGGTCGGGTAGGGCGCTGTTCATTTTGTGTAGTATGGAAGGGCATCTATACCATCGAGATAGTATCTTATATTGGGTTTCTAGAGTTTGGATTGAAGAGGAGGATGCAAAAACAAATTGAAATATTTGACTCCATTGATCTCCCGACAGATCCTGACCCAGCTCCTTGTGCCACGCCCTCGTGTATGCAGGCGTTGGGTCTGGTAGGTTACTAAGGCATACTTGATAAAATTTAGAAATCAGGTGGTTCGGGGCCTCCTTAGAGAGTATTAGCGACTCAAAGGGGGTTGGATCCCAGCCTTGATTTCGTTTCGGAAGGGAGGAGACATAATGTCTAATCTGGAGGTAGAACCAAAAGAGGCCTGTCGGGAGACCAATATCTTTATGCAATTCCTCAAAGGAGCGTAGGCCAGATCTATCCACCAATTGTCCCAGGTGTGACACTTCCACTGAAAAGCGACTATAGAGATTTCGTAATTCAAATCCTGGAGGGAATTCAGGATTATTAATAAGCGGAGTAAGGAGCGTCACACCCGGGTCAAAATAGCGCAGGGATCTGTATCTACCCCAACAAGAAAGTGTTGGGGTCAGGGTGGGATGTCTCACCACAGGGATCTTCCGGAGCCATGGGATTACCTTTGGGGACATTCCCACCGAGTGACCTTCGATAGCCGGCCACTGTTTAGATGGTGTAGGCCTAGACATTTCTACAATTCTGGTGATGTGGACCGAGTGGTAATAGCTGAGAAAGTGGGGGAGCTGCAGGCCACCTCTTTCACGGCTTTGGACAAGGACTTTTTGGGCAATCCTAGGTCTGCGATTCGCCCAGATAAATTTACTCACTATATTTTGTAATTCTTTGAAGAAAGAGGGGGGTATTACAATTGGGAGGGCTTGGAGCAAGAATAATATTTTAGGGAGGATGTTCATTTTAATCGTGTTAATTCTACCCAACCAGGATAATTTAAGTATGGACCAATTTGAAATAGACGTTTTTAAGCTGGCAAGCAGAGGCACAAAGTTAAGTTGGTAAAGATTTGAGTTATCTCTGGACAACAGGACCCCTAAATATTTGATGTATGTTGGGTGCCATTTACCATTGTTCCCTATGATGATTTGGGTAAATTGACCCATTTAACATTGTTTCCTATGGGAAATCGCGGTCATCGGGGGTAAAGTTAGCCATTTAACATTGTTCCCTATGGGGAAATCGCGGCCATCGCGTGTGGACCATTTAAGCATTTTTGGCCGCATACGACCCGACCGACGCGATTTTCACTGTTGTCAATGCATTTCAATGGAAAAATCGTGGGCATTGCGTCGGTCGCGTCGCAGGCCACTAAAAATTACACCCGATGGCCGCGATTGTGGCCGTGCTAGGAAACAAGTACCTAACATTCTTGGTGAATTAAAGATTCTCCCTGAGATGATTTGTCCAAATTATTGCAAGGCAAGTAAGTGTATTATTTGTGCCCTAGGGGCACTGTTGCATGATGTCCAATACAACATTTTTTCCTGACTCAAAAATTGTACACCCACCTGTCATGCTGGACAGTTTCTCCAGATAGATTTAGCATATTTTTCCATGTAAGTTGTAATTTATTCTTTCTATGAGAGGGGTGTCGATTGGGGCATATAGATGTGACCAGAGTACAGTAATGGAGACCTTTGTACGTGTTGTCAATTCACATATGCTCCTGATTGAAGTAACCTAACTTAAGGGGAACTCAAATTCCAGTGAAAGTTATGAGATCATGATGATGGTAATGAGGATCATCGGATCCGTTGTATGCCTCTAAGTCACAGCCATTAATGCAAATAAAATTCAACTATGACTTAAAATAAAGATTACTTTGAGGTTTATTAATATAGCAGTGAAAAGCTCTTTATCAGTGATAACAGGGCTTAATGCTGCTTTATCCCATTCACAGAAGAGGTTACATTGAAGGAATCTATTATTTACCAGCAGTACTCCCAGTGGTGTATGAAGGGGTGACACCAAAGTGCTGGCTCTTCTGCAGTGATAGGAGCCAGGTGCTGCAGTGTGATAGTCTCCTGCAGCACAGCTTAAGAGCTCGCACCGCACACAGCCCTGAATAAACCAGAATAACCCCCTATGTGTGTTTCTAATGTATATATTACCATGCAAAATGCACAAAATAAAGATAGGTGTGAGCAAACCCTTAAAATGATGGGAAGTGACTTTTCACATTCAGGGTCATTTGTGTCTCTCTTTACTCCTAAATTAAGTTGACTACATTTAAATTCAAGGCAGACACTGAGGGAACATTTCACAAATGGCAGAAAACAAGAGGACTATAGAATTGACTTAGTTAAATACAATATTATGTGAATTATTTTCTGCTATTGCAACATAAACAATATATCTGAGAATGATTGTATTCGCTACAAAATGTCTTGACTTACTGTAGTGTGGTCCTTAAATACCTTTCCAAAAATAATTACATTTGCAGTTATGTACGTGTATTGCTATCAAACCATATATGTTTTATTTGACATCATTACAGTACCTGGTCTGTCACCGAGAGCATAACAGTAGGCACACATGATATGGCCAAGTCAGTTGGACCGATCCCATGGGGCATATGCTAAAGCCTGCACAATGCAGGCTATGCAGGAATTCTGTAAAGTATGACTGTATTTTTAAAGCGGCAATCGTTTGCAAGGCAAAACCAGGTTAGTTTTGCCTTGTAAATGATTGCCACTTTAAAAATACAGACATATTTGTCGGAATTCGCTCACAGCACGCATCTCATGGTCTATTACAGGGATAGCCAACTCCAGTCCTCGAGAGCTACCAACAGTTAACGTTTTCCATGTCTCCTCACAGAATCACAAGTGAAGTAATTAGCTCCACCTGTGAATCTTTTAAAATGTGTTAGTGAGTAATGAGTGCACCTGTGCAGCAGCTAGGTTGTCTGGAAAATGTGAACTGTTGGTAGCTCTCGAGGACTGGAGTTGGCTACCACTGGTCTATTACATACACCCCCAGAGTCATTTACTAAAACAAAGTAGAAGCACCATACCAGCTCAATATTTTAAATGTATTAGTTACTAAAATCACTCAATATTATCCCTTAATTTAAATGTCACCTTCTAGTCAAAACATTTTAAGTGACTTTAAATACAAAATCAATCACAAACAAAAGAAGAAAAAGTACATTTTTGAAGTCACTGAGAATGCGGATGTATGTGAGTTACAGGATAACTTTTATTAATATAGTATAAAACAGTGATAGGCAACCTGATAAGTCACGGGGCAAAATGTAGCTGTCAAAAGGACTGCAAATGACACCTAATCTCAATAATAAATTAGATCAATACATTTAACAAATAAAGAGACACATATCTGCAAATAACTTATCACCAGGAACTTTAAGCAAACATTATAAGCTTTAAACAAATATGAAAACAAAGCTAGAGGAACTGCCAGGAGAAGTGAAGGCTTGGAGGGCCGGATGCGACCCTGGCGCCGCCTACTGTCCATCACTGGTATAAACTATGTCAATATTATGGTATTTATTTACAGTTTCTTATATAGCTATTTATTTTATTTATTAACAGTTTCTTATATAGCGCATACATATTCGAACACTTCGAATATTTGAACATTCACATCAGTCCCTGCCCCAGTGGAGCTTACAATCTATATTCCCTACCACATGTACACGCACACACAGAGATTTTAGGGTTAATTTTGTTGGGAGCCAATTAACCTACCAGTATATTTTTGGATTGTGGGAGGAAACCGGAGTACCCGGAAGAAACCCACGCAAGTACGGGGAGAATATACAAACTCTGCACAGTTAGAGCCATGGTGGGGATCGAACCCATGACCTCAGCACTGTGAGGCAGTAATGCTAACCATCCGTGCTGCTCCAATGTTACTGAAGCTTCAATTATTAGTTTTTATTTTGTTCAATTAAAACAAATAAAGTGATAAAACTAGATGTTATCTATTTTAGGCAATGTAATTATAGATGACTGTTGTTATGCCACAGATCATTTATTTGTGTACAACATAAGTACCAATTTATTGTGGATCGAACATTCCATGCAATCTGGACTGATTTGCAAAATATGATCCCATCGGTGGGATGTGTGATTGTGCAGGGTCTGGCGGCTGCTACTGTGTGTGTGTGTGTGTGTGTGGGGGGGGGGGGGAATGAGGGATGTCAGCGCCAGCAATGACTGCCTGGCCAGCAATGCGATCTGTTGCCCATAGGCTACAATGGTCTACCACCCTTTTCAAATGGTGATAGCTGTGGGGGGCAATACCCGGAATGTGAAGCATGGGATATTGTTAAATCGGGCGGCATCACATTCCCCATAGAAACCTATGTTTGGGATGAGTGATTGCAGCCTTCACATATTAGGGGATATTTACTAGTTGAGGCAAACCCCTGAAAATGGGGGTATTTGGAGAAATAGCTGCAGATATGTCATGATAATGGGCCAAGTATGATGAATCACACAATGGACCTTATTCAGATCGCAGGCGCATTTCTGCACATGTGCAGACGCAGAGAACATTCTGTTTGCCAGGTGCACACACCCTACACGACGAGGGGGGTGGAGAAGGGGCGGGGCGCCGGGCAGCCCCATTACCATATGGGAACGCCCAGCGTTTCGTGGGTGTTCCCATGATAACGCTGGGCGCTCTCAGGCTAATGAGGCCATGACGCGGGTGTTGGGGGCGGGCAGCTGACATCACCGGATGACAGCTGCCCGCCCTGTCCTCGCACAGGGTGCCCGCAATTTAGAGTCACCATATAGGTGTCTCTGAACTGCGAGCGCTGGAGACCATCGAATGATTTCTCCCCATCTGCGAATGGATGATTATTAATGGTGTACATAAAATAAAACCTTTAAAGAAAGATTCAATAACAAAATATTTATTTGGTTATACAGTGCAATATAAAAGTTATCTTTTATATTCACATATATATCAACAGCATGTCCAAAAAATGTACTTGTTCTGTTGTTTGGAATGATAGTGATTAGCTATCAGTCGGACCTGTATCAAATGTGGAGAAAGCCAATTCCTGAAATTGCTGGAAAACAATGTTCAACAGTTGAATAAGTTCTGCAGAAGAAGAGAAAAACAAATATTTGACATTTTCATGAAACCAAAAACCGTACACAACATTTGTAGAAGGCAAAAATAATTCAGGGCTCTTTTGCATACAATCATTATTCACAGTAGCTGACATAACACGATCAGTAATTTCTGAGTCTGACTGTTTAAGTGTCTCTCTTTCATTTCATTTAAAAAAGATTGTTTTATTAAAATAAAGATTTATCATTCAAAATAATAAATACAAACCTTGAAATTAATATATAAAAAAATTCTTCCCCCCAAAAATTTCAAGGTATCAAGCACACTTTTATGCATCTGTTATGACTTTGATGCGTTTTTCATTAGTGACACAAATTTATGCAAAATGTTATCATACCTCCCAACTTTTCTTCCTAGTAAGGAGGGGTAGCCGTGCGCCAGAAAATAGGGGGGCGTTTTCACAACCCCATTTTCGCCGTTCTGGGGGCCTGACCAGTGGCTCTGTAAGCTGCTGGCCAGCCCCCAGACTCTCTGTTGTGGGAAATAGACACTGTGTGCATGCGTACAGCATCTATTCTATGGATTACAGGGGAGCTCCCAACTGCCCCCCCCCCCCCACACACACACACACACTGCGGGACACTGCTGGCCCCAGGAGGGATGCAGGAACGTCCCCAAAAACCGGGACGTTCCCGTGGTATGCGGGACAGTTGGGAGGTATGCTTAATCCAGGGGTTCTCAAGCTCGGTCCTTAGGACTTCACACAGTTCACGTTTTCCAGGTCACCTGGCAGGTGCACAGGTGAATTCTTTACTCATTGACATGTTTTAAAAGATCCACAGGTGGAGTTAATTATTTCACTTGTGATTCTGTGAGGAGACCTGCAAAACATGCACTGTCTGGGCTCCTGAGGGCAGAGCTTGAGAACCTGTGGCTTAATCTATGCTAATGACATGAAAGGTTGTTGCAATACAAACAACTGGCAACTAACAATGCAACCAACCGCTAGCGCAGGTTTCCGTGGGCCAAGAACATCCTGCAGCTGTGACTTTTTCTATCCAATCAGGAATCAGTATTAACATACAGTAGGTTTCAAAGAGCATTACTTAGGACTTTCATTTAAAGTCGCTGAGTTTGTGAAGTGGGGAAAACTGTCAGAACACTGGTAAACCATTTCCAATATATAATCATGCACTTAGATGATTTTCAGTGAAAAAGCTCAAACAAGGGTTGACTCAAGAATGTTTTTTGAAACTTGCTTGAAATAGTTTAAAATAACATTACATTTTTCTGTACTGGCATTCAGGATGATTACTCCACATTTTCATGCATTTTCCTCATGTCTTGCACTGTAGAATTACCATGCAACACAGGTTTTTTTTTATTTTTGCTTTACTTACAAATATGAATTAAGCACATAACACTAAAGGCTTTTTCCAGGTGGACAGCCCCTTAAATAGAATTTATAGTTTGTCATATGGTATCTTATTTAAAGCCTTGTACACACCTATAGATTTATCTGTCCAATTTGCCTGTGTGAACAAATTTTTGTGAACAAAAATATGGTAATGAATGAAAGCATATGACAATCAATCATTTGCTTCCAAACACTGGAAATGGACAAATATGATTACTTGGACAAATCTATAAAGGCTCCCATATACTTTGCTGATGATTCACAATCAGCCTGGCATGCGATACCTCAGCAGCTGACCGTCGTGGCCCGGCAGCCGGATTGCGTGTTCGAGATGTCCATCCCCTGTTACTATTGAACAATAGTTTGTATAAAACAGGACAGGGATATAAAAAATATCCAAGCAATTGAGAATGCCAAGTGTTCAAACTCTAATTAAGAAGTGGAAAATGAGGGATTCTGTGGAAACCAAATCACGGTCAGGTAGACCAACAAAAATTTTAGCGACAACAGACCAAAATGTAACTTTTTGGCCATGGGATGTACTTGGACGTTCCAACATGACAATGATCCAAAACACAAGGCCAAGTCGACCTGTCATTGGCTACAGCAGAATAAAGTGAAGTTTCTGGAGAGGCCATCTCAGTCTCCTGACCTTAATATCATTGGGCCAGACAGTCCAAGAATATACAGGAACTGGAGGCTTTTTGACTAGAAGAATGGGCAGCTTTACCATCTGAGAAAATAAAGAGCCTCATCCACAACTACCACAAAAGACTTCAAACTGTCATTGATATTAAATGGGGCAATACATGGTATTCTGATTTAAAAAGAGTAAACAGTTGTTTGACAATAAATGGCTTCACCTAACCACTAACCATGAGTGAAATAAAAGTTTGTGAGTTATCATTCATATTCTCTGACAAATAGCCAGAAAAAATTCTGCTAAGGTATGCAAACTCATGAGCACAACTGTATATATATATATATATATATATATATATATATATATATATATAGTAGCAAGTGTGGCGGAACTCCGACAAACGCAGCAGTAGGTAAATGGCGGTGCCCTCCTGCAAACAGTACTCCGGGGTACTGGCAATACAGAGATGTAGGGGGGGATGGCGGCACTCGCAACAAATCACACAAGGATTTGCGAGTGCCGCCATCCCCCCCTACATCTATATATATATATATATATATATATATATATATATATATATATATACAGGGCTATTTTTCTGCAGGCTCCAGCAGGAACTGTGGCCCTTATTCTAGTTCACTCTTTCTGACAAAATATTTCTTAGATGGACAAAACCATGTGCACTGCAGGTGAGGCAGGTGTTACAAAGAAGAAAAGGAGGAAGAATGTCTCGGTGTGGTGCACCTTATGGCTAACAGATAAAATGTAACTTTTAATTATAGATTATTAAAAGGCTGCGAAATATAAAAAACAAAAAGTACATAAATGACACGGACAGTGCAATTAAAAGGAAATAATCCTCACACCGTGGGGCTCCCAGAGTCTATGTCCCTTCTTTTTAATCAGAATTCAATGTAGTGCTTTGATACATATATTGCAGTGTTGTATGTTTAGAACCACAAGTAACAAAAATGTTTATACATTGCAACAGTATCCAGATGTCCCACAATTAGAGGAGAATTCTCCTGTCAATTCAGTGAGGACAATAGGTATGCTGGACAATCTGGTATTACTGTCTTGGTGCTTGACAGCTCCCGTGCGTGTAGGCAGTAAGGTAGCCGTCTACACTGGGCGCATAAGCGGCACGTGTATGCCCCGTCCTCCCTATGGCTGTGGGAACAGCGCGTGGGGTAGGGTCGGCGGTTAGCAGCAGCCGCGGCTAACTGTGGTGGAGTGACAGCGGTATTGTGTAGCCGCTTCACTCCTAGTAAGCCGTCTGCCTGCAAGTGATCACCGCGCGGTGTTCAGTGTGAGACACCGCGTCTCAAGCTAGCAGGGAGAGCCGGCACCGGGAACGCAACACTAAGCTAATACAGATCAAAATTCACATTTCACATTTCAAAGGGAGAGGGAAGGCTGGGAGCACACACGAGGTGTGACAGGTCTGCGTACGCTTCGCAGAAAGCGTACGCAGACCTGTCACACCTCGTGTGTGCTCCCAGCCTTCCCTCTCCCTTTGAAATGTGAAATGTGAATTTTGATCTGTATTAGCTTAGTGTTGCGTTCCCGGTGCCGGCTCTCCCTGCTAGCCTGAGACGCGGTGTCTCACACTGAACACCGCGCGGTGATCACTTGCAGGCAGACGGCTTACTAGGAGTGAAGCGGCTACACAATACCGCTGTCACTCCACCACAGTTAGCCGCGGCTGCTGCTAACCGCCGACCCTACCCCACGCGCTGTTCCCACAGCCATAGGGAGGACGGGGCATACACGTGCCGCTTATGCGCCCAGTGTAGACGGCTACCTTACTGCCTACACGCACGGGAGCTGTCAAGCACCAAGACAGTAATACCAGATTGTCCAGCATACCTATTGTCCTCACTGAATTGACAGGAGAATTCTCCTCTAATTGTGGGACATCTGGATACTGTTGCAATGTATAAACATTTTTGTTACTTGTGGTTCTAAACATACAACACTGCAATATATGTATCAAAGCACTACATTGAATTCTGATTAAAAAGAAGGGACATAGACTCTGGGAGCCCCACGGTGTGAGGATTATTTCCTTTTTAATTGCACTGTCCGTGTCATTTATGTACTTTTTGTTTTTTATATTTCGCAGCCTTTTAATAATCTATAATTAAAAGTTACATTTTATCTGTTAGCCATAAGGTGCACCACACCGAGACATTCTTCCTCCTTTTCTTCTTTGCAACATTTTCATGTCCAGTGGTAGCACACCCCTTACCAATATATGATAAAATAATCACCCATGCACATTAGGGGGCCATTCTGAAATAAATTTTGGATAATTTCTGTGCGACTGGTCACCCCCCCACAAACCCCTCTTTCTGAGGCAGGTGTTACTTGTGCAGAGATAATTAGATTTGGGTGGGGTTTTACACCTGCCTCACCTGCAGTGCACATGGTTTTGTCCATCTTAGAAATATTTTGTCAGAAAGAGTGAACTAGAATAGGGCCTCAGTTCCTGCTGGAGCCTGCTGAAAAATAGCCCTATATATATATGACTGTGTGTGCATATCTGTATGTGTGTGTGTCCATGTGTGTGCATAGCTATGTATAGCCTTAACCAATGTGAGCACTACCTTGTGGTGGGCAGTGACAGCTGGAGCCCCCCGTGTACTGCTTCCCTCCATGCCCTGAGTATTGCAACAAGCATGTAACCCCTGGCAATGAGCATGTTATTGCATGGTAACAAGCATGTAACTGTATGTAACTCCAGGCAAGGAGCGTTTTTTTTGGCTTGGGGGAGCAAAATTTCAAGTTACGCCACTGTTTGCGAGTGAACCAAAATAAGGTCTAATGTGTATATGCATACCTCCCAACATGACCCTCTCCAGGAAGGACACATTGCTCTGCTCCTGCACTTCCCTCTTAATTTATGACTGCCATCACCTGTGGTGAAACACCTTTCTTATCAATTAACCTGTTCAACACAGATGAGGGTAATAATCATACATTAAGAGGAAAGTCCAGAAGCAGAGCATTGTGTCCCTCCTGGAGAGGGAGGTATGTTATGTATGTATATACTCAATCAAAACATTGATAATTTTAGCAAATTTATACCAGCCAACTTTGCTCTTTTATATTTTGCTTACCAATACATTTATTATGACTTTGAATTATACTTAACAGACTGCAAAGCTGGAATGTATGTTAGATACCCCTTGGGAGAGAGCATGTGCTGATCTGTATTAATTTATGTCTACCTCCAGACTAGAGGTAATAGCTGACATCTAGTGGAGAGAAAAGGATATGCAGGAAAATAATTTGCAGAGAATAGTTTTTATAGCAGGTGGCATGTTAATTTAATTATGGTACTTCCTTATCTTTGCGGCCACCGCTTACGCTACGGAACTTACATTATGTAAGGCGCACCACCCTGGGTCCATGTCACCTTCTAGTGTCCACGCCACCATCTATTACCTTTAAAAAAGTTGTGGTGAGTGGAGCGAGACACAGAGCCCGAAGCTTGTCTTTTCGTGAAAGCGGCTAACGTAACTGGCGTAAGATGAGGAAGTACCTTAATTATTAATTACCATATATTTATATAGCACTATATTCTGCAGTGTTTGATAAATTGGGATTAAACATAGCATACCTCCCAACATGACCCTCTCCAGGAGGGACACATCGCTCTGTTCCTGGACTTCCATCTTACTGTATGATTGCCATCACCTGTGTTGAACAGGTTAACTGATGAGAAAGGTGTTTCAACATGGGTGATGGTAATCATACATCAAGATGGAAGTCAAGGAGCAGAGCATTGTGTCCCTCCTGTAGGGATGATTCAAAATCATTGATGGTTCCTGGCCGACGTCAAATATTTTTGGGGGAGAACCAGATGGTTTCCCTCCATTGATGGAACAGCATAACGATGTTTTGCTTTTTTTTTTTTTTAAAGTGCCGGGACACGGAGCATAGCTGCGCCCCCGGCACCCACTAAGTCCCGCCCCCCGTGTTCTGATTGGCACAC
This sequence comes from Crinia signifera, assembly GCF_055691185.1. Lineage (NCBI taxonomy): Eukaryota > Metazoa > Chordata > Amphibia > Anura > Myobatrachidae > Crinia > Crinia signifera. The sequence goes on from NC_139217.1 coordinate 351,038,277, forward strand.
AGGTCAATCAACAAACACAATGGATGAAAATCAATATGTAAAAATATTGATGGTAATCCATTGCATAGTTTACCACTATCGATGGCCAGTTGCAGAATTGCCATCGAAGGCAGGAGACCATCGATGGCAATGGCAACGATGGCCATCCCTACCCTCCTGGAGAGGGTCATGTTGGGAGATATGTGCTAGCTGCTGCTCCTTCACTAGCTTTAAAGGGGCAATAACATACCTTCTTTTGTGTTTAAATCCAGTGGCCGAAAACAATAAAGATGTGGAGGCTTTGAAATGTGCTGCACAGTGCATTTACCCATTGGTATGTTCTGTTTAGCTGTAAAAAATGCACATACATTGCACATTAATTATTACACATATCATCGCATTTAAAATTTATCTGCACTGTATTAAAATTTCTGTTGGCTTCACTGTCTTATCAACAATTTCCATACTAGGTCGCTATTTCTCCAGTCACTGATTTGCAGGTTTGAACATGTTACATCAGTTCATTTGTGACTGCAGTGCAAGAAAATATGGCTTCCCCTCTTCTAATTTGCATGAAAGAAGAGCAATGTCCAGAGATTTGTTCCTTGTTGTCTGAGGGTATGTCTTCTGGTGCCAAATTTATCGAAGACATTGTGCACGTTATGGAGAAAGTGTTTAGTTGCAAACAAACATGTAGGAATGGATTCAAAGAAGGTTGCATAAGTGTCAGCTATGTCCATCCACAAGTGATGCCTGTGAACTGATTCTGCTGGATAGATGAGTGATAGTGAATTATGTTGCAAATCAGCCATGGCTCTGCCTCAGGTTTGCCTACCCTCCCGGAGCGGAGAAAGGCTGGGGCTGAGTAGATGGCTCCCGTTCCATGGGGAGACGTGGGGAGACCACGAAAAGCCCAGCTTAGTACCTTAACCTTGGGGACAGAGAAACACTGAGACTCAGTAGATTGCTCTTTCGAGGGGGCCTCAACCCCTAATTGAGTCATTAGAAAAGCCCAGTGGAGTACCCATTCCCATGCCAGGGGCTGTAAAGTGACCTATGATGGGAGCAGAGAAACACTTGATCAGACCTCTAGATTAGGCTGCACATCCTTACCTCGTCCTTTTGGATGGGGTAGGACAATTTTTCACACCCCCACCCCGGCCTTCTGGCTGGGGTTCTCTTTATTATTTATTTATTTTCCTTCTTCACGTTCGTCACTTTTCACGTTTTCTGTTTTCTGTAGTGTGTCACTTTTTTGGGGGTTGTGTGGTTGACCCTTATGGGCCTACCATTCCCCAATGTACCGAGGCTCTTATCCTTTTGTGGAGAGCTTCGGTCCCCTCGAGGGCGACCCCGAGCCGCAAGGCGGAGGGAAGCCTAATGCGGGTCTCTCCAAACCTTCGGGAGTGGAGGACCCATCGCCCTAACCCTTCCGGGGGTTGAGGAAAGAGGGTCTCTCTGAGCTCTGGCAAGGAGGACCCACCGATCCCTTTTTTCCCCTCTTCAGCCTTATGGCTTAGAGGGGTTAGGGGAAAAACGGGGCCCTTCTCCTTTGGGAGAGGGTCCATTCGATCGCACGACCCCCTATGCACGTGTTTAGTCACTGCACTGGTGGTGGGAGCACACCCCAGGCTCCCTGAGTTTCTGCAAACTCATACCCTCCCGGAATGGCCGGGAGGCTCCCCAAAATTGGTGGACAACCCTCCCGGATACTGCCGGAACCCCCAGAATCCGGCCTGGCCGTGGCGGTAAATTAGAGAGATTTGTGTGGAGGGGTGGGGCAAATTGCATCATTTAGTCCCTCCCCCTCCTCAAAGACCCGCGGATTGCGGGATTTGCAGTATTGGGAGTGGGGCTTGATGATGTGTACATCAGGCCCTGCCCCAGAAGGGCTGCTCACAGTCTCCTCTCCGGGCTTTAAAAGTAATAGACTTTAAAAATAGGCAACCCTCCTCAGCCTATAAAATAATTCATTACAGATTTAGGCACATTTGCGACTCGCATCTCAGCCTAAAATATTTTTTTTAAGTGGGGAACTCAAAATTTTGTTGATAGATGGACAAAGTGGTTAATCTGATCGCACGACTGCAAATTCGCCAGTAAAATCCCACCTTGCGAATTAATGTGCTTGCTGTGCGAATGGATGTGTATGGCTACACATATATTTAACAGGCTCACCATCGAATGGTTTTTACACTAGGCTCAAGTTCAGAGTGGTCAGAGACTTACTCAGCGGTGCGATGGAGAAGGCATATCCAGCCTGAAGCTCAGGAACACCTAGCATGCCTAGCATTTTTCTTAGCACTCCCACTAAACAGGCGGTATCCACCTCCAGATACCCACTTCCTGGTTAATCACTTTGCAGACGGCGTGTGAGTAGAAAAATTAGCAGGACTTCACCACAGGATGGCCATACGCATGCATACTACAGGCTGTACACATGCACAGTATATTGACAATGAATCGCTGTGCGAATTCACAGCCATGCAATCAGGTCTGAATTGGGCCCAAAGTGTATTGATTATGTAAAAAATAATGTACTGTATATACTCGAGTATAAGCTGACGCAAATATAAGCCAAGGTACCTAATGTCACCACAAAAACTGGAAAAATGTATTGACTCGAGTATAAGCCTAGGGTGGGAAATGCAGCAGCTACTGGTAAATTTCAAAAATAACTACACCACCCCACCCCCAGCTAGAGCCAAATGGAGTTTAGCAGCTGAGGCCGGGTATGGGGACCTTAAGTTACAGCAGTTAAAACAAGGGAGGTTGACTGATCATTTAGGCTGGTGCTAGGAGATTCCTGCTCTGTACAGGAACATTACCATGGCAGCGAGCGGTGGACCCTGCAAGACAGTTTGCCGGCGTCTTCTTCTCCATAGTTGAGCATCGCATGGGGGGACAGAGTCTTTACTAGCAGGCTTGCTGGCAAGCTGTCCCAGGCTCCTGGGGGGGGGGGGGGGGGAGCTAGCCGAGGCAGCTACACAGCTTTGCACTATTGCATCCCCACCAGCAGTCACACACACATACACACTCACCTTCCCTAGGACATGACAGGCAGCTGGGGGTGGCTCCCTCTGACCAGAGTTCTGTGCACAGTGACCCGGGATCTGGGGGAGAGTGGCGGTTTGTCCCCCACCCCCCGGCACTACTGAGCGCAGTCCCGCTGGTCACTGACCCCGGTACAGTTCCCCAGCAGTCACACCCTCCGACACGCAGCACCAGTTGCACCAGCGGTAGTTCCACCCCTGACTCGAGTATAAACCGAGGTGAGCTTTTTCAGTGTAAAAAAATGGGCTGAAAAAGTCGGCTTATCAATTCTCGTGCTACTCTCCTACGCATAATACATTTTCGAGAATTGATATGATCTTCTCCTCTAAAAACCTGTTAAAAAATATTTAGAAGATTAAATATAAGTCCCGTGGTATCTCGGATCACTCACCTGTATTGCTGCAAATAGACTCAGATTCCCAGGTGGGCTATAGGTACTGGAGATTCCATCCCTCGTGGCCGGCCCAATTTAGTAATACAGAGGAAATGGGGGTGGAGGTTGATGAGTTCTTTAAGGACAATATAGGCTCCGCTAGCCCTACAGTTGTATGGGATTCTTTCAAGGCAACTCTTAGAGGATGTTTGATGAAAAAAATTGCCATTGTTAAAGGGAAAATTCAGGAGAAAGCTTTATTATTGGAAACTAAAATGATAGAAAAGGAGAAGAAATATGCGAGAAAACGGAACCAATAAGATTGGAATGGTTGGCGGCACAACGAGGGTGGGTCGAGCATCTCCAAACCATGGCTAATCAAAGATTATTAACAAGTTCACATGAATTCTATCAAAATACTGATAAAGCTGGTAAATATATAGCCTATCTCTCAAAAATAGATAAACCCTCAAATATAGTCTCAAAATTTTACTCAGATATAGGGGATCTGCGGACAACCCCACATGAAATTGCTGAGATATTTAATATCTAAATTGCATTTTGGGAGTATCAACATCGAAAACTATCTAAGTAAAATAGATTTACCCTCCCTCTCATTAGAAGAAAGTAAACTATTGGACTCCCCATTTACTATTGAGGAAGTGGAAGGTGTGATTAGGTATCTTCCCTCTATCTGGTAGAAGTGTCGCTATCCCTGGATGCAAATAAAGCCTTCGACTTAGTGGAATGGCCTTATTTAAAACAAGTTTTGAGGGCTTTTTGGCTGGGTCCTAGATTTATCAATTGGGTCTTTTTTATTATATCAATCCCAGAGGGCAAGAATTCTCGTTAACGGATATATCTCCGACTCTTTTCCCTTGGTTCGGAGTAGACGTCAAGAGTGCCCCCTTTCACTTTTATTGTTTGCGGTCGCTATAGAGCCGATTGACTGTAAACTATGAGCAAAATTAGGGAATGTGGGAGTGAGTGGCAGTATTATCGACCTCTACGCGGTCTATAGATCTATAATTGATCTATAGATAGGTATGGCCGATTATGCAAATTAATTACCTAAGGTTGTTGATGCTATGCAGAAATTTGGGCAATACTCCGGCCTAACAATAAACTATAATAAATCACATCTCCTCATAACAAAGTTAAACGGGAATATTGCGACAGCGAGTATATCAGGTCTCCCCATGGTTGACAAATTTAAGTACTTGGGGATCACTATATCCAAAGAGCCCAAGGATTTTGTTAAAGATAATGTAGACCCAATATTAGGTGAAATCAAAACCAGGTGCAAAAGCTGTCAGAAGTTACCGTTAACTGTAATAGGATGGGTAAACTTGGTAAAAATATTGATTTTGCCAAAACTTTTATACATATTTTTGCAGTCACCTATTCCTATCGGGGAGGAGGTCTTTAGCAAGATCAACTGTAATATCTCATCTTTCATATGGAGAAATCAGACTCCTAGAATTAAAATGTCTACATTAAGTAGAGAGCGGCATAGAGGGGGCGTTGCAATGCCTAATATTAAATTATACTACTATGCTGCCCAAATGGCTCATTTAGTGGCTTGGGTTAAGCAGGATGAGAATACAGAGGATCTTGTTAAATTCATATACAAGGTGGCCCCTGGCCACTCCCCACTGAAGGCAATCCTGATGAAGGAAGGGGGCCGAAGGCATCCTCCGCTACTTAAACAAGCTAGAAATATATGGAAATGGGTCAGTAGGAAAATGGAATATGATAAAATAGATCCAGATATGTATTTATTTTCCCTGTCTCAGCTTAATACATTAAATACACAACAGGGGAGTAAGGTATGGGCTCAATATGGAATCACCTCTATTGGACAGATATATGTAAATAACGATTTGAAATCCTTCTATCAACTGCAAAATGAATTTGCTCTTCCAAAAACTATGTTCTTTATGTACTTGCAGTTGAGGAGCGCTCTGTCTCAGAACAACAGGGACAAATATATTAACATAATTGAGACTCCAATTAAAAAATGTATAAAAAAAATTGGGTAGCAATAATCGGTTATCAAAATGTTATAAGTATCTGTTAGAAAATACCCAAAGTGAAGAACTGGGGAACCTAATTCTGAGATGGACCAGTGACATTCCAGAACTAAATACAGAAAACTGGAGGTCAGTACTGGGGGCACCCCGGGCTGGCTACCAGCTCCCTTAGAATTCAACAGATTCAATTGAATATTTATACAGAACATATCTAACACCTGAAAGGATCAGCAAATTCTCTCAAAATAATTGCACTAGATGCCCTAAATGTAAGGCCCTGTGTTGTAATTTTTGGCACCTCATATGGGACTGTAGTAAACTGCAAAAATATTGGCAAGAAATAGGGATAATAATGATCAATATGGGGATCCCAAGCCTCTGTTTACAACCTTTAGGGTATATTATGGGGGTTTGGTCTGCCAATACAATGCCCTCAGAGCTCAGACAGCATGCGATCAACCTATGTGCAATTGCCAAAGTGGTGATTGCTCGTTCATGGATGGCGCATGTACCGACCCGGCCCGTGTATCCAAGATTGGATCCGCTTAGTAAACAGTTCTATGGAGCATGAGAAGTATACGTTCCTATCAAGAAAAGCAATCAGTAAATTCTATGGTATTTGGGGGAAGTGGTACCACTCGAAGTATTATAACGCACAATAGCACTTTAAATGTTTGATGTTTACACAGATTTAATAACTAGATAAATGTATTGATTTGAGCACGTCGTTATCTGTTTTGACCATAACTTGCATTGCATATTATGTAGAGATAGTCTAAGAACTTAGCATTTTTAAGATAGATTGATCAATGACAATAATCTATAATGAAGCACTGTTCACTTATATCTTATTCACTCAAATTTTTTTTTATAATTATATGATGTCACTAATTGAAAACACTGTAGAAGTAGGAGTAGTCCCTTTAGTATATGACCATAAATAATTGGGGGGAAAAAAAACAAAAATACAACTTTCAGATATAAACATTGAATTTAGTATATAAACCAGGTAAGCCACCTTCCTTATGTAGTATAGAAGAGATTGATAAGCAAACTGTTTCTATGGCTAGATAACGGCAAGAACGAAGAGCTGATTAGTGGATAACTATATTATAGTACCTAGGCTGTTGTACAATGTACTGTATGTATGTAATGTATGTCTTGTGTGTATGTTAAGTATTGTGTAATCTTTTATAAACTTTTCAATAAAGATGATTAATAAAAATAAATAAATAAAAAAAGAAAAAGTCGGCTTATACTTGAGTATATACGTTATTTGTCTTTAAAATAAATTAAAATACATTCTACAGTCACAGAGACTCCCCCTCGTATAGTTTTGTATCTTATGGCAAGGGTAATACGTAAGTGGCTGATCAATACCTGCAAGTTGTGTATTCTGCACTGAGACAACCAGCACCTGCAGAAAAGAAATAGGTCAATGTGATTTATTTGTTCATAACAGGCAAAAATCCTGCTTTTCTTTATTTGCCAGTTTAAATCTTTAGAAAGCACAGCCCTATGCATATTTTACATTGGTCTTATAATAAAGATTATTATTATTATTTACATTTAAGGCACCACACAATTGCCTCTGCACAATAAAGATCAATAAGCTTTATGGGTGGGATGTACTAAGCTGATAATGCAGCCAAAGCTTAGAAAACGGACATGTACAGGGTTTTGGTTGCATTTCTCATATGTACCAAACTTAACCCTTTGAGTGTCAACATCTGCTAATAATGCCGGAGTTGCTCAAATTTGTTTTATAAATTCAAATAAAAATGTGTAAAAAAAGATTATATTTCCTATATAAGGTAACCATTACAGGTCATTATGATGAATACAAAGGTTTGCATTGACTATTTTCACACCAATTTTGACAAATTCACTTGGCACTCAAAGGGTCATTCAATGCTTCGGCAAGCACAGCATAGCATACGCCATTTTACACTCGCCATGCATGTGCCGCTTTTTTCATCTGTCGCCAGGCCTCCCGCTCACCCTATTCCAGGGCTCGACAAAACCCGGGCGCCAGGTCGCCATGGCGATCAGATTCTGCTTCCTGGCGACCACATTTGCCAGGAAACAGAACCCCCGGGCACAGTGGTAGCGTGAATTAATGACAGGTTCAGTGGCCTCATGGTGGATTATACTATTAGATATAATAGGCAGCGCGGCAGCAGCCGGCAGAGCGGTGCACTGCTCACCCGGCTGCCGCTTTGTGCACCGCTCTGCTGTCTGTATACAGGATAACATGTGACATGCCGTTTAAAAAAAAAAAAAAAAAAAAAGTGTTTCACCTTTATAACAAATGTTTACAACTCCTTTATGGAGTGTATAGAATTGAAGAGATGCCGTTGCCGGGGTGTTTAATGCGAGGAGGGTCCGACTGCTGGGAGCGTTCAGCAGGCTGGCAGCAGGGATCCCTATCTGTCCCTATCTATTACCTTCCTTCTGCCGTCTTCTCAGTGTGGCGGATTCCTCCTATCGGAGCGTGCACTCGATACCGGAAGTTCGGGTCCGTGACTTCCGGCCAGTGTGTTCAGCTACTCGGCACGTCTACGGCTTAGTTTTGGCTTGGTCTCTGTCAACCAAAGCGTTTCGAAGCTCTAGGCTTCTTTGTCAAGGATGTATGGGTGTTTCCATAGTCTGTTTTTATACCAGTTTGGGAATTTTTTCTTCTGAAAACTTTATTTGTAAAAACGGAAGTTCATTCTTTTTGGCGGCATGCACATGTATCTATAATGGGAATGTTCAATCTTAAAAAAGTGCTCTATGTTTGTCATAAAATATATGTTTTTGTGTATTACTTTAAAAAGGCTGATAGTTCGAAATCTATGTTTAATCCAGACGGTTGTAGAGTTCTTAATTCAAATATTCATTTTGATTCTCTTTTTTTGAGTTGTGTAACAGGGTCTCCGCCTCTCCAGTTTTTCATGATTTTTTCGTTGGCATTCATTTTCAATAAACTTGGATCTTTGTTGTGATACTCTGAGAAATGTTGTGATAAGCTGTGCGTTTGTAGTCCCTTTTTGATGTTGTATACAGGGCTGTGGAGTTGGAGTCGAGGATTCGGAGTCAATTTCGAGTACCTGGAGTCGGGGTCGGAGTCGGCAAACAATGCACCGACTCTGACTCCGAAAATTATAATTAATGACTTCTATACTGTAAGAATAAAGACCAATGCATGCAGTGCCTCACGTAACCGCAAAACGAACACGTTAAGTGACCGTGAAAAAGCATGCTTTTCATGTGCTTCACTACATGGCACGCAACGCACAATTCGGAGCACCAATACTTATAAATGTATTCTCCTTTGTAGTTTACAACTTATTTCCAAGGTCCAATAAGGTTTTCAATACCTTGTTGGTAGAAATCACCTGGTGTAGACTCAAAAAATTCATTCAACCAAGCTCTCCCACCATACGCACAACATCTTTTTACGCAGATGAAGATCTTGTTTCATCTTGGCTAAGCCATTCCTTACGCTGGTTCATATTGATGTACAGGCACAATTTTTCGTCGCCAGTAACAATTCGGTAAAGAAATCATTCCTTGTGTCCATGAATTGAACAGTGACGAGCAAGCAAACCAGCGGAGATTGTGGCTCGTTGATTTTTGTTGTCGTCACAAAGCATGCGGAACTCATGCTCCACACTTCTGAACCTTTCCTATTGTTTTTGTTCCCAAAACAACCAAATAATGTGGTTTTTATCTTTGAACTGGTAAAGTTCCTGTTCCTGATGTTTATGCCTACTGCTACTATGCAGCCATTTAATTAATTAATAAAAAAATTAATAAAACTTTGTTTTCATTGTGTTTGTCCTTTGCTTAAACTGTTCAATACAGTAGACTGTTGGCTTCCCAGCCTCTAGTTTCTGTAGTAATAATATGTATGTTGCCTTTCTTTCCTTCAAGGAATGTATCAAATACATTCACATATTAATACAGAGGAGTCGGAGTCGGAGTCGAGGAGTCAGCGTCAGAAGTACGAGGAGTCGGGGTCGGAACATTTATCTACCGACTCCACAGCCCTGCTTGTATATATGTTCTGCGGTACGAGTTTTGAGGTATCTTTTGGTTTGGCCCATGTACTGAAGACCGCACGGACATTCAAGCAAATATATAACTTCTTTTGTTGTACAAGAGATGTTTTGTTTGTATTCTTGTTTGAATGGAATGTTGTCAAGAGTTTGGTACTCTGTGTACTCCTGCTACCAGCCTGCTGAATGCTCCCAGCAGTCGGACCCTGCTTGCATTAAACACCCCGGCAACGGCATCTCTTCAATTCTATACACTCCATAAAGGATTTGTAAACATTTGTTATAAAGGTGAAACACTTTTATTTAAATTTTTTTTAAACGGCATGTCACATATATCATTTTTTAACATAAATTCCCACACATATTTATTTTCACATTAAACAAGCGCTCTTTTTTCCTATACCCAGAGTACCGCAACCACATAGAGCTGCTAAACCAGAGCGCAGCACATACTCTGGTACTTATGTAGTATCTGGGCGTCCAATTTTGTGATTGTATGCCTTACCTTAAGGCATACAATCAGATGCGATGCGATGCGATTCGATGCGATTTTGCATAGGATTCAATGTTAAGAAGGTCCTGTTCATTTCCCCACTATCCAAGTGGGCATAGAGTTGATTTTATATAGCGTGGCAAGCGCAGCGAGCCACCGAGCCCGAAGCATGGCGAGCGAAGCGAGCCCCGCGAGGGGACGTATATTTCTTAAAAAGTATTCTGTGTACGCTCGCCACGCTTCGGGCTCGGTGGCTCGCTACGCTCGCCACAGGTTTATATCCAACTCCATGCCCACTTGGATAGTGGGGAAAGGAAAAGGACCCCTTTTTCCCATTGAATTCTATGTTAAAATGGACTCAGACCATTTTAACATTGAATCCTATGGAAAAATCTTGACCATCGCATCGCATACGATTTGGTCGCATGCGATGCGATGCGATCCGATTTCTAAATCAGACGCCCAGATACTACATAAGTACCCATACTCTTTATCCACCTAAAGCTCCCCATTTTCCTAAGAGTAAAATGGAAGATTTCAACAACCTCATAAGAATAACCAAAGAAAAGATTGAAAAATTAGATTATACAACAGAAACAAAAGAAATTCAGACGTGATATGATAGAAGAAGATTCACCTATTCATGCAAAATCAACACGCCGAATAGAGAATGACAACAAACCACAATGGAAAGCACCAACAAAACAACAGACATACACGTAACCATACAACAAACAACAAAGATCAAACAAAACTCCACTATTAAAGAACACGTCCACAATCCTGGGTAACAAAAGAAATTACAACGAATATGACCAAAGAAACTTCTCCTATCAAAACAAGATCGCTAAAGAATCATTCCAAAATGGAAGAAAAGCAGCACAAACAGAAACAAGAGAACATACCACCACATTGATGAAAACAATAGAGGAAAGAAGCCATACCTGCAACCCAAGAAAAAGAAACACAATGGAAGAAAACGAGGGAGAAGATAACATCCTGGAAATCGAAGATTTTTTAGACCAGGCTTGGAAGAGAACTCGACCACCAGAAGACACAGTACCAAACAAGAAACAGAGAACCACAAACCTCCAAACAGAAGAGGCAAAAGAGGTGGGAGAAAAATAAAAATAAAAACACCGAAAGAAAATAACAACTTGGATATTCCCATTGAAGAAGACAAACAGACCATCTTCAATCTAAGCGGAAAGGAACTAAACCAGGATGAAATCAATCTCCAAAAAAAAGATTTAAAGTTCGCACCACATTCTACTGTAAATAAATTCGATACATTTATCGATACAGAAAAATTTGTTCGCAAACTGTGTATAAAAAAATTATTTGAGAAGAATCCAAACAAAGAAGATATACAACAACCACAAGAATATCAACACACAGACTTAAAACCAGCATCCACCTTTTATCCAGCATATATAAAAGGTCCACACATACGAACATTTCAGAAATTAGTGGAAGAAGATCTGCGACAGTTACCAGACAAAGGAAAAATTCAATATAATTTATCAAAAGAAGAAAACAGAGCCTTAAAAGAACTGAAGGAAGAGAAATCAATAATCATCAAACCTGCCGATAAGGGGGGAGGTTTGGTATTCATGGACATCAAACAATATGAAAATGAAGCAAACTCCCTCTTAGCAGATACGGACACATACAAGAAAATAAAATCGGACCCGACTGAAAGTTTCAAGATTAAAATACAGACACAATTGGATGAAGGTTTAACCATGGGAATCCTCACCAAAAAAGAACATCAATTCATCACAGCAACACACCCAATCATACCAACCTTTTATCATTTACCAAAGATTCATAAAGATATACAGAACCCACCCGGACGCCCAATTATATCAGGAATCGGATTGCTTACTGCAAACTTATCAAAATACATCGATCAATTCCTTCAACCAATAGTCAATCAACAGAAGAGTTATCTAAAAGACACACTACACATCCTCCAAATTCTCAACCAAATCGAATGGTATCCAGAATACACCTTATGCACTAGTGACGTCAATTCACTGTATACATGCATACCACACTCACTAGGGTGTACAGCTGTAAGAAACTCATTGACCATCCAAACCAACATACCCAACCAACAAATTAATTTTATCATGGAGCAAATAGAATTCATTTTGGAAAACAACTACTCCTGGTATAACGGAGAATTCTACATACAAACAAAGGGGACAGCTATGGGGACATCCTTTGCACCGTCTTATGCAAATCTATATGTTGCAGAGTGGGAGGAGTCAAATATATGGAGCAACAACCAATATTTGGAAAACATCGTTTGTTGGCACAGGTATATTGACGATCTTTTCTTCATATGGAAGGGCACATCGTCAGACCTTGAAAAATTCATCAAACACATGAATGAAAACCAAATTGGATTGGAATTCGTCACCACAACAGATAAACAAAAAGTTATTTTTCTGGACTTTACACAAAAAACAATACCCTCATGACCAAAACATACATCAAAGAAGTCGATGGAAACAACTTTCTTCCATACCAAAGTAATCACCATATAAATTGGAAGAAAAACATCCCTGGGGGCCAAGCAAGAAGAATCAAATGAAATTGTACAGAGGAGGACAACTTTAACAAACAAAGTCTAGAACTAAAATCCAAATTCCTGAGGAAGGGATATCCTGAACAACAAATTGACGATGAACTCCACAAGGTACAAGTACTGGAAAGAACAAACCTTTTACAATACAAGGACAAAAAGAAAACAGATTTAAGCAACAACGTACCATTCATCACGCAATACAACTCCAATCACAAACAATTTGAACAGATTTTGAAAAAACATTGGAACGTACTAATGCTGGACACAGACCTACATAACATCATACTGCCCACCCCTAAAATCATATACAGACGAGCAAGAACTCTACAACAGGAATTGAAAAGCAGCTATATACCAAAAACAGGAGGAGAGAAGGAAAAACAACAAACATCAGGATTCTTCCCCTGCTTAACATGCACAAGTTGCAAAACCACTCAAACACAGAGTACCTAACCCTTGACAACATTCCATTCAAACAAAAATTCAAAAGAATACAAACAAAAACAAAACATCTCTTGTACAACAAAAGAAGTTATATATTTGCTTGAATGTCCGTGCGGTCTTCAGTACGTGGGCCAAACCAAAAGATGCCTCAAAACTCTTACCGCAGAACATATATACAACATCAAAAAGGGACTACAAACGCACAGCTTATCACAACATTTCTCCGAGCATCACAACAAAGATCCAAGTTTATTGAAAATTAATGCCATCGAAAAAATCATGAAAAACTGGAGAGGTGGAGACCCCGTTACACAACTCAAAAAAAGAGAATCAAAATGGATATTTGAATTAAGAACTCTACAGCCGTCTGGATTAAACATAGATTTCGAACTATCAGCCTTTTTAAAGTAATACACAAAAACATATATTTTATGACAAACATAGAGCACTTTTTTATATAAGATTGAACATTCCCATTATAGATACATGTGCATGCCGCCAAAAAAGAATGAACGTTTTTACAAATAAAGTTTTCAGAAGAAAAAATTCCCAAACTGGTATAAAAACAGACTATGGAAACACCCATACATCCTTGACAAAGAAGCCTAGAGCTTCGAAACGCTTTGGCTGACAGAGACCAAGCCAGAACTAAGCCGTAGACGCGCCAAGTAGCTGAACACGCTGGCCGGAAGTCAAGGACCCGAACTTCCGGTATCGAGTGCACGCTCCGGCAGGAAGAATCCGCCACGCTGAGAAGACGGCAGAAGGAAGGTAATAGATAGGGACAGATAGGGATCCCTGCTACCAGCCTGCTGAACGCTCCCAGCAGTCGGACCCTCCTCGCATTAAACACCCTGGCAACGGCATCTCTTCAATTCTATACACTCCATAAAGGAGTTGTAAACATTTGTTATAAAGGTGAAACACTTTTATTTTTTTTAAAACGGCATGTCACATATATCATTTTTTTACATAAATTCCCGCACATATTTATTTTCACATTAAACAAGCGCTCTATTTTTCTATACCCAGAGTACTGCAACCACATAGAGCTGCTAAACCAGAGCGCAGCACATACTCTTTATCCACCTAAAGCCGCTGCAGGGAGCTCAGGGGGCTCAGGCCATGGCTGGTGAGTGATGCTGCTGTACATGATGGGGGAATCATGGTTTTCCCCCTCATTCTGGTGGGGTCTCCCCCTCAACTTATCATTCCCTCTGGCCACCTTCACCCTCTGAAACCGCCTCATCCTACCCTTGTGCCCACATCACTCCTCTTTGTGGCCCCCTAACCCCCCCATTCCTCCCCCCCCCCCCCAGCTCAACCTTCCCTGTGACCACCTTCACCCTATGGAACCCCCTCACCCTACCCTGTGCCCACCTCACTCCTCTTTGTTAAGTAGCGGCTAAAGTAACTGTAGCAGTGGCCACAAAGATGAGGAAGTACCTGCAATTTTTTATATATGTATATATTTTTTTCTAACATATATTTCTACTCGGTGGTCAGCACCCTAAAAAAATCCTAGAGTGAACACTATCCATGGCAATGAGCATTTACCCCCGGCAGACCGGGTTAACCCCATAGCAACAAGCATTTACCCCTTGGCAACAAGCAGGTTAACCCCTGGCAGGCCATGGTAACAACATAGTGGCAGAGCATGTTAACCCCTGGCAGACTATGGTAACACCATAGCAACACGCATTTAACCCTAGCAGAGCATGCAACCCCATTGGCAATGAGCATATTAACTCCTGGCATCAATCATGAAACCCATAGCAACGAGCATGTAGGTAAGCGGAACTTATGTGGCATAATATGTAATTACGGCATGTGGTATTATATGTAATGAGCATTACGATGTTTGGTATAATGTGTAATGGGCATTATGGCGTGTGTACATATTTTGGGGTGTGCCTTCTCCGCCTACTGTCCCTACTATTAGTTTATCTGGCTCCTACATTTTCATCCTGGCTCCTAGATTTTAAAGAAATTTGTCGAGCCCTGCCCTATTCAACACGTCAGCTGGTCACCGCCCCTGATGGCGAGCATTGACCAATGCGGCTTATGAGAAGTAAATGGCTCCATTTGTAGGCAGTGTTCAAATATTGCAGAGAAATATAGAAAAACGCAAATTAGCCTAAAAAAAAAACAATTCCAAATCAGCAGACTGCTAATGCTGTGTGTATCTCCTCAAAGGCGTAATAAAAGAAGAGGTAAATCATGGGTAATAACTGAGGTTAATCATGGGTAGAATAACAGTGAGAAAAAAATGCATCATGGGGGAAAAATGACCAAAATAAAAATAAAAATAGGTACTTGTTTAGTTTCACGGCGGCAGTGCGAGGACGCTCAAGCTAGGAATCTTGGCAGCTTGCCAGACTGCCTAAAGCTACGCTATCAGCATAGCGTGTGCCGCTCTAGCTAGGAATCTTGTCAGCTCGCCAGCTGCCTGTACGTTATCAGCGTCCTTTGCTGACTCCTCCAAGGCAGCCCAGTGCTGCTACTCCTAAACTCCTGTGAAGCCTAGTGAGCGCCTCTCACACAGAGCTTATGCCCGCATGATATCCCCTCAAATATTGCAGAGAAATATAGAAAAACGCAAATTAGCCTAAAAAAAAACAATTCCAAATCAGCAGACTGCTAATGCTGTGTGTATCTCCTCAAAGGCGTAATAAAAGAAGAGGTAAATCATGGGTAATAACTGAGGTGGATCATGGGTAGAATAACAGTGAGAAAAAAATGCATCATGGGGAAAAATGACCAAAATAAAAATAAAAATAGGTACTTGTTTAGTTTCACGGCGGCAGTGCGAGGACGCTCAAGCTAGGAATCTTGGCAGCTTGCCAGACTGCCTAAAGCTACGCTATCAGCATAGCGTGTGCCGCTCTAGCTAGGAATCTTGTCAGCTCGCCAGCTGCCTGTACGTTATCAGCGTCCTTTGCTGACTCCTCCAAGGCAGCCCAGTGCTGCTACTCCTAAACTCCTGTGAAGCCTAGTGAGCGCCTCTCACACAGAGCTTATGCCCGCATGATATCCCCTCATGGGGCTTGCTGCGCTCGGCATGCTTCGGGATGGCGTGGATGGTGGGGGTGTTTCAGGAACACATTCAAACCTGCCATATCATACATTTGAGCAATAGCTACTCAGACGTCAGAAGCAGGAGGGTATCATTGCATTGCTGCTGGAGCGTCTGAGGCTGCCTACCTGCTGGAGCGTCTGACACGCTCCTACATATCACAAAGATGGAGCGCCTCTCTGCCGGCGCCCGCATGATCCCCTTTCCACAGGATAGAGGATATCATGTGGGCACAAGCGTGTGAGAGGCGCTCACTAGGCTTCACAGGAGCTTAGGAGTAGCAGCGCTGGGCTGCCTTGGAGGAGTCAGCGTAAAACGCTGATAACGTACAGGCAGCTGGCGAGCTGCCATGATTCCTAGCTAGAGCGGCATGCGCTACGCTGATAGCGTAGCTTAAGGCAGTCTGGCAAGCTGCCAAGATTCCTAGCTAGAGCATCCTTGCGCTGCCGCCGTAAAACTAAACAAGCACCTAAAAATATATTAATGTGGTGCTTCTAAAGAAAAAAATATAGATCTTTCAAATAATAAAAAAAATAGACTTGTAGACACCAAAACACAAAGAAAATATTTTTTTATAAAAATACGTAAGTTGAGTTCACCTAAAAAAGTTGTTCTCCGTTTTAGCATTGAATACACAAACAGCGAGATGTGCAAAATTTCCCATAAGAAAACAATGACAAACAACGACGAGGACCAAGCGACGAACAGAGCAAAGCTGGCTGTTTATTTTTGGCAAACTTGGAGCATTGAATAAGGCAAGGACCATTTTTGGCGAGAGGACTAGCCTTCTCACCAAAAAAGAGCGATCCTCGCTGGAAAAAAAACAGAGAACTGGGAGCATTGAATGCTGCCCAAAGAGTTAAGAATGTGAAACATTATGGAGCCTGGGCCTAGTAGGCAATTCCACCTACAGATGCTGTTGCCTACAAGAAGCCTATGGAATTATTTCCACAATATTCTCTAAAAAGGATTCAATCGGATCCCTTCCAGTGTTCCCACAGCGTGCACATGAATAGGCACCTTCTAGGACTCTCAATTTATAAACCTGGAAACCCTTATATTGCAAAGGACAGGGGAGCAGTCATTGCGATTTTAATCACATTTCTAAGTGCATACCGGTTTTATCAATGCAGGCATGCACCTGATAAGTGTCAGAATGTATTACATCCTAAATGCATTGCGAGGTACAGCCTGCCCCATAGGCGCCGAAACCGTGGGTGCTCCGGGGCCCGAGCACCCACGGAAAGTGAGGAGCACCCACAGCATGGGCCACGGCAGCGGGGTCCCAGCAGCGGATATGCCGTCAGCAGCAGGGGTCCCTGCGGCGGATGGGAACTAGTAGCGGTATTAATACCCATCTTCCGGGACCCTGCTGCTTACGGAATATATGCTGCTGGGACCCCACTGCCAGGATCCCCGACACGAGGAGCGGGTGAGTCCCGGGGGGGTGGGGTGGGGGTGGGTAGTAGTCTGGGGGGGGGGGTTGGGTTGGGGGGGGGGGAGAGCACCCTCCGAAAAAAAAGTTAATCGGCGCCCCTGGCCTGCCCTATGTCTCATACATCAATTATGGAAATGGGATCTAACCCTAATGGTACACTTGTCATAAACAGTCATTTGTACTAATTTAAGGAGAATATAAATATGAATGATAACTCACAAACTTTTCTTTCACTCATGGTTAGTGGTTGGGTGAAGCCATTTATTGTCAAACAACTGTGTTTACTCTTTTTAAATCCTGATGACAACAAAAACAACCCAAATGACCCTGATCAAAAGTTTACATACCCCAGTCCTTTGTAGCTGGAGTAATTCATACAACGGTTGGTACTTGTTTCCTAGCACGGCCACAAATCTTGGCCATCGGGGGTAATTTTAGTGGCCTGCGACGCAACCGACGCGATGCCCCCGATTTTTCCATTGAAATGCATTGAAAATAGTGAAAAATCGGGTCGGTCGCGTCGTGTGCGCCTAAAAATGGTTAAATGGTCCACCCGCGATGGCCGCGATTTCCCCATAGGGAACAATGTTAAATGCCTCAATTTACCCGCGATGACCCCGATTTCCCATAGGAAACAATGTTAAATGGGTCAATTTACCCAAATCATCATAGGGAAGAATAGTAAATGGGCCAGAAAGCCCAAAAAACCCCCCTGACCAGTGAAATGTCCCCCCAAAAGTAGTTCACGCCACCCCGCGATGAACGTGAACCCGAAGCGTGGCGAGCGCAGCGAGTCCGCGAGGGGCGGCGGTACGTGTCCTCCGACCTTTTCATACCCCCACTATACACTAGGGCGTGGAGTGAGAATAGAATAGTGTGGCGAGCGCAGCGAGCCACCGAGCCCGAAGCGTGGCGAGGGGACGCGGATACCTTCACAGGTAAACGCGTCCCTTCGCGGGCTTCACAGGTATCCGCGTCCCCTCGCGGGGCTCGCTGCGCTCGCCACGCTTCGGGCTCGGAGGCTCGCTGCGCTCGCCACACTATTCTATTCTCACTACACGCCCTAGTGGATAGTGGGGGTATGAAAAGGTCGGAGGACGCGTACCGTTCACGTTGATCATGTGGTGGCGTAAACTACTTTTGGGGGGACATTTCAATGTTCAGGGGTGTTTTTGGGCCATTTATCATTGTTCCTATGATAATTTGGCTAAATTGAGCCATTTCACATTGTTTCCTATGGGAAATCGTGGTAATCGCGGGTAAATTGAGGCATTTAACATTGTTCTCTATGGGGAAATCGCGGGCATCGCGCCTGGCCCCGATTTTACCCCCGATGACCGCGATTATGATCGTTGTGGCCGTGCTAGGAAACAAGTACCCAACGGTTATTTTTCCTTCACAATTTGTAACAGTTACCAACGCGTTTCGTTTCAACAAGAAACTTCATCAGGGAAAAAAGACAATTGATCTTTTAATTGGTACATCAAATGTAAATATGAAAAACCAGAAAGTAGTAGATCTAGATGGAGTTTTATAGGCTTAAATTTGGCTCATTCCTCCCAATGGGACCATCAATGATATGGTTCGCATTTGATAGTGGACCCTTATGCCCCTTTCAGACCGCACTTTAAAAACGGTATATTGCCGTTATTTTACCGTTTTAAAACGGTAATGTGTGCGGTCTGAAAGGTGCAGGACCACTTAACCGGTTAGAAAAAAACGTTTTTTCTAACCGGTTAAAATGCAGGGTCCTACCCGTTTCAGAACCGGTATTTTAGGCTCAAAATCGGTTCTGAAACGGTATTTAGGACCCAGCCAATGAGCTGGGTCCTAAATTCAGCACAGTGAATACTTAATGAGCGCTCATTAAGTATTCACAGCACTGGAGCCCCCCCCCGCGCGTGTCGACGCCCCCGCGCGTGTCGACGCCCCCCCCCGCGCGTGTCGGCGCCCCCCGTGTCGACTTACCCCGTGCCGGTATCTCCGTTGTGGTTCCCGGCACTGCAGCTCAGTATGCTCGGAAAGCACTTATGAAAAAAGTGTCTTTCAGAAAATGGCTGCCCCCATACGAAAGACAGTTTTTTTAAACAGGGTTTCCTATGGGGCAGCCATTTTCTGGAAGACACTTTTTTCATAAGTGCTTTCCGAGCATACTGAGCTGCAGTGCCGGGATCCACAACGGAGGTACCGGCATGGGGCAAGTCGACACGGGGGGGGGGGGCGCCGACACGCGGGGGGCGTCGACACGCGCGGGGGGCGTCGACATGCTCTCGGTCGACACGCGCGAGGGGGGGGGGGCTGCACGGAGGGGAGGGCTGAAGGCTGCACTGGCTTTGACCCTGTATTTGGAAAGTTTCCAAAAACGGGTCTGCCAGTGTCAAAAAATCGGCACTTAAACGGTAATATACCGTTTAAGTGCTGCGGTGTGAAAGGGGTTTTATCTGGCAGACCCGTTTTTGGAAACGTTTCCAAATACAGGGTCAAAGCCAGTTATGCGGTCTGAAAGCAGCATTATGTAGCTTTCACATCACATAAAACATTTTGAAACGTTTTGAAAAACTGTAATTTTAAATGGTATTTTAAACGGGTCTAGTGTTCATATTGCAGCAGATTACCATTTAAAAATACCGTTTAAGTACCATTCACATCACCAGTCAAGCCGTTTAACCTCTGAACACGTTTCTACCCACAGCTTATTTCCTGATTCAGGGAAGGGACACAAGACAAGGGACAGTCTATCACAGTGCTCTAACCTTTATTTTTTACTAAATACCATTTCAGTGCCATTCAGACAGCACAAAAACGGCTCTGAATTGGCTTTAAAATGGGTAGGACTCTGCTTTTTAAACGTGTTGAAATACCAGTTAAATTTAAATGGTATTTCAACTATGACATTTTCACACTGCAGCCTTAAACGTTTTAAAAGGCAAAAAAATGGCAATATACCGTTTTAAAAGTGTGATGTGAAAGCTACATTAGTCACTCCTTTATACAAATAAACAAAGGAATTATTGGGACTTCATAATTATACAGAGACTAATTTTTTTTATGAGGATAGTCTCTCCTTAGAACATCAGTCTGCAAAACTGTATTCTCCTATTCATGGAATGGGTTTTTGTTATTGGGCATGGGGGTTGTCCTGGACCATGATTGGCTGGTAGGCGGGCCTAAGTCCCGGTCTGGGGGCGGAGCCCCAGATGTAAACAGAACACCGGACCGTGATTACAGTGCTGCAGGGCTCCCGGACAATTGCTGAAGACAGCTGTGAGTATGTTTTCTCTCCACAGGTACCCCAGTGGATTCTACAAGACAAGGGAACAGATCTTCTATCAACATACAGTAGGTGAGTATGGATGAATGGGCTTCGTGTGTAATAAAGTTGTACTGTCAGTGTGTGTGTGTGTGTGTGTATTTATTTAACTATTTGTGCTACTGTGGGACTTTATTGCCATACATGCTGGGACTTGTGGTTCTCCAAGTCCCTGCATGTGGTGCTGGCTTGCTGGGACTCATAGTTCCACAGCAGTATACAATAGTTTCTCTATCTTTTTACACAAAAATCAGCTCGATGCCCACCACCCAGGGGAATCGAGGACATCCCCAGGCTTCAGCATGGGCAGGTAAGTTCTGGAGGGGGACCCCTTCTTTGGGGGGGTCCCCACTCCCCCTGGACCCCTGCTGACTGGTAAGGGGGATGAATGCTTTGGCCGAGGGGGACTTATATAAAAAGTCTCCCCCCGGCTATGGCATTACCCTGCTGGCTGGTTGGGCCCGGTGCTGGTTCTTGAAATATGGGGGACCCCTACTTATTTTGTCCCCCGTATTTTGGTAACCAGGACCAGCCCTTGAGCCTGGTGCTGGTTTTATAAAATCCAGGGAACCCCAACTTGTTTGTCCCTGTGATTTTATGAAACCAGGACCGGCTCTTTGAGCCCGGGGCTGGTTATGCTCATGAGGGAGGACCCCACGCAGTTTTTTTTTCATTTTTTTTTTAACAAAATCGCACATTTCTGAAAATGTGCCGATTTTCATGACTGAAAATTGCACATTTTCATGCCTAAAAATCGCACTATATCGCACTTTACCGCACTTTTTTGTCGCGAATTCGCATCTCATTAAAAGGATTTTTAAAAAGTGCGATGTAGGGCGATTTAGGACAAAATCGCAATTTGTTAAACACGTATTTCACTAAATCTCGCCAAGGTCCCAAATACAACATAGTTCATTGAAGCAGGCACTCACCATAGGCATTGAAAAAGTTGAAGATACGTTTTTATTTACACCATCAAGGCAGTCAAACTGCCTTGATGGTGTAAATAAAAACTTATCTTCAACTTTTTTAATGCATATGGTGAGTGCCTGCTTCAATCAACTATATTATCTATTTATCTATCTATCTATCTATCTATCTATATACAATCCAAAAGTAGGAGGCACTCAGTCATGGGTACATCACAAAAATATACCAGGAAAGACTAAAATATTTTAATATGTATAGTTTAGAGCAGGGGTCCTCAAACTATTTTGCTCTGGGACCCCAACAAACGATAAAAATAATTACAGGACCCCAGCAAGTTACCACAGATGGTCATCGCGTCACATGTGTAGTCAGCACATACATGGCAGCATTGTGGAGGCACAAAATGATGGGAGGAGTCTAAAATAACAGGCAATTCAACAGATTTATCAAACTTGAATCACTGACTGAGATTAGAAAAGTCATCAGCCTGATGGTCAGCAACATGGAGTCGTGACCCCATACTGAGAAGGTCGGGACCCACTTTGGGGTCAGGACCCACAGTTTGAGAACCGCTGGTTTAGAGGATAGAAGGGAAAGGGGGGACATGATAGAAACTTTCAAATATATCAAGGGTTTTAACAAGGTACAGGTGGGAGACATTCTTCACAGGAAGAGGAGCAACAGAACAAGAGGACATGCACTGAAACTAGAGGGAGGAAGATTCAGGGGAAATTTGAGGAAGAATTATTTCACAGAAAGGGCCTTACTCTAGTTCACTCTTTTTGACAAAATGTACAAAGTATGCTGAAGGGAAACCCAGGAGCATAAAAAGCAGCGCTGCACAATGATGAAAAACAATTGATTTAATAAAAATACATAATTCATATGACATAGGCACAAAAATAATCAATTTAAAATAGAAATATATATATATTGGGGGGGGTCTGAGAGGAGTGATCCGCACCGATATGCAATGGGTCTGGGGACAGTTTTTGGCCAGTGCTTCCAATTTGTATGGAGGGATAAGGGGTAACTCCGGAGGTTTTGTAATATTTACCAGGCTGGTCGAAACAAGCTGAATAGATGTCCTTGGATGATGACAACAATCCAGATGCAGTTCTTGTGAGAATAAGCAAGCAGCTTCACTGGTTTTGGCAATTCCTCTTACAGAGTTTGGTCCGCTTTTTCAAATGAATACAGTCTTCCTTATTGTATGGAATAGATGGTAGGCTTGTCCCCAAAGGTGCTCTCCTCAGACCCAATAAACAGCTGACGCGTTTCCCTGCTATGAATAGCAGCTTTATCAAAGGTCTTTCTGACAAAATCCTTCTTAGATGGCCAAAACCATGTGCACTGCAGGGGGGCAGCTGTAAAATGTGCAGAGAATTAGATTTGGGTGATTTATTTTGTTTCTGTGCAGGGTAAATACTGGCTGCTTTATTTTTACACTGCAATATATATCTTACTCCCACCCAAATCTAATTCTCGCTGCACAAGTTACATCTGCCCCACCTGCAGTACACATGATTTTGTCCATCTAGGAATGATTTTGTCAGAAAGAGTGAACTAGAATAAGGCCCAAGGTGTAGTGGCTAAGTGGAACAGCCTCCTGTCAGAGGTGGTAGAGGCAAATATGCTTTGAGGTGTTTAAAAAGGGGCAGACTAGATGGGCCAAGTGGTTCTTATCTGCAGTCAAATTCTATGGGTAAAGTAAACAAGCTAAATTTGCACCAAATACAGCTGGGTTTTCTTTACCAATGACTGAGTGCCGCCTTCTTTTGTATTGTACACATACCACCTTTGGAGGGCACCTGAGCTATTGATTATTAGTGTGGAGTGCCAACATAAAATTAACAGTATATAATTTTATATATGAGATGCTCGACATGCTTCAGGCGTGCTGGCTCATTCCATTCACCACCTGGTTACAATACGCAAACAGTTGTGGGGTTGATAGTGAAACTGTAAAGGGGTGTACACAGGAGCTGGAGGATGGGCTGTTTTAACTAAGCAATTTTGCTAAGTCAAAACCACCCAATAACTGCCAGAGATAAGCCGTCAGCCATCCCGATTAGCAGCCCGTGTGTGCAGCCGAGTAGACACTGCAGGTGTAGTCAAAATATTCTTGCATGCAGTGTCCATTTGGCCGGACGATAGCCACGCATCTATCGCCCGCTGTGTACACACGGGGCAATTAAGGGAACCCTTCTAAGAGATTTTGACGATGTAGTCAAAATCACTTTGAAGAATCGCCCCCTGTGTGGACGGCTTAAGACCCCCAGGCTTGCTCCTCCCCTTGGGTGTGAAAGGTCCTTTAACCCACTTGGATTTAGCAACGACCCCAAATGCATCTCACCCCTATGATTATGTGTAAACACTGAGGCAGCATATTTGATTCTGCCCTGAGTTCAGCACAGAGGTGTCATTGTGCAGTGATCTCTTTGTATTAAGCTTAGTAAACGTAAGACAGCTAAAATGACACTGTTGGTCATGTAGCAGGTAGCCTAGCATATCGGAGACCCGTATGTCTATATAACTCCCTTTTTACTGTACTACATAAACAATATTAAGATTTGATTTCCCAGATGTTACTTGTCTTGGACGCTGTGGGCGGCTGTGCTACTGCATGAGCCGCCTGGTCAACAGGAGTCAGGAGGCTCCCGTGACGCCCGACGTCGTGTGCCAATAAGACTCCTACCACGTGCAGCTGCTCCAACTCCCGCATGCGCAGTGCCCTGACAGACTGACACATGCGCAGAGCGGGTAACACGCCCTTTCCGGTCCCTGGCACAGGGTAATCTTGCACGTCCGCCAGTAGACGGGCAGAGAAGACATGGCGCCGGCACTGGGCAGACTCTCTGGGCTCCTTGGACGGTCCCTGGCCAGCCGGGGCCGCCTGTATTCCGCGGCTGCACACTCTGAGCACGGTGATGCAGGTATGTGCTATTGGCAGTGTCGCGGGTTTGGCGGACCTGACCCGCGGGTCACCTTCACCCGACTGCAGTGTGCCCGGCGCTCCCGGTGAAGGTCACCGCGGCCCCGGGCGACTCAGTCACTGACTCGCTGTCTGCTTTGTCTCCTCACAGCTCGCACCTGGAAGATCCTGACATTCGTGGTGGCCCTGCCCGGGGTGGCCGTGTGCATGTTGAACGCCTACCTGAAGGCTCAGCACCACGAGCCGCCGCCCGAGTTCATCCCCTACGAGCACCTGCGGATCCGGACCAAGGTAACCCGTCCCGGAGTTAATTTTGCCTGTGTCCTTGACTAGAGAGGCTTCCATTTTGCGGTATACCATTGACCTGTGCACTAAGAAAGTGTGCATTCGTTTGTCATATGTAGAAACTGCAATTTAATACCATTGCACAGTAGGACTTGTAAACCTACACAACACGTTTGTTTTTTCCCGCATCTTTGTAAAGGAATTAATCTTTAGATAGGACAAGGACTTTACTAGTTTCTTTTTGGTTAAGGGCAGCCTAAGCAGCAAAATTTGAGGGATGTGTCATAAGATTAATATTGTTTGTATGGTGCCAAAAGGGTTCTGCAGTGCCTGACAATGCATAGATGAGCAAAAAAACAAACACGAAAATCATGATTTACAGTACAAATGTGAAATGGGACAACTGCATGGTAAATAAGACGGTTGAAGCAGCGGACACTGACGCAATTCTGAGTGGAAGAGATACACTCTTAGGAAAGCACACGAGGAGAGCAGGCCCTGCTCCTGAGAGCTTATGTTAAAAAGACATACTGGCCAGATGCTGTGTATAGTGTCTGAAAATGTATGTTTTCTTTGAAAATGTCAAGTGCTTTACAGCTGACAATTGTATGCTATGGAGTTGGTGTTCTTTCCTTGATAATCAGCCAAGTACAAATCCTTTTCCCTTCTGGTAACTCTCAGTGTAATATCTGTGTATGTATTTTCTCCCCCGGTTTGTGAGTATTTATATGTAACATTCCAATTTATCTTTCTACAGAAATTTCCCTGGGGAGATGGTACAAAGAGCCTTTTCCACAACGCTCATGTGAATCCTCTACCCACTGGCTATGAAGAGTCAGACCATTCTGAGCATTAACTTTCGGAGACATTTCTGGACCAGTGTGTTACATGGGCCCACATAGGAGAAGGGATCATGCTATTCTATTTAATGCTGTAAATTCCACACTGACCTTTTGCATTAGAGGTCACTTAAATAAAGTTCTGGCTTGTGCTACAGAGATTGGCTTATGCTTTGTAGTGATACAAAATGTCCTGTTACTGTACTTAATACTCCCACTATGTTTTAATTTACTAATGTAGTATCTGTATGATTTTTAGAGTACAATGGGGCAGATGTATTAACTACAGTTAAGTGCAGAAACTAGAAGTAAGATCTCACACATTACAGCTGGCCAGGATTCGTGCATGCGCAGGGGCACCGATAAGAAGAGCCGTTATGCCCAGCATTATCAGATGGGGTAATGCAGGAGGGAGTAACGGGTGCCTGCTTCTTCACGATAAGCAGGACCTGTTATTTAACAAGCGATAAGGGCAGATTAATATATTTGAGTCTGTATTTTCCTTGCACACAAGTAATTATCTTATACAATACAATTGGAGGTAATACTACTACTATTAGGTAAGTTCTCTCTGTTCTTCTAGAACAGTGGTTCTCAACAGTGCATGTTTTCTGATCACCCGGCAGGTGCGCTCATTATTCAGTCACATTTTAAAAGACCCACAGGTGGAGCTAATTATTTCACTTTGTGGTTATTTCTGGAGACCTAGAAAATGTGCACTGTTGATTGTACTTGAGGACCAGGGTTCAGAAAGAGTTTAGTATACACAATAGTAAGCTACATACTGGCTTAGAAAAGTCCTGGTATACAGCCTAAACAACCCACAATCGTACTGTTTTCACGTCTATGTATTTTACATGAGTGTGGTGACCAGGTTAATTGCAGGTATGTCCCTAAATGCAGGAATCCTGCTCAGACTGAAACGTCTATTTTGTCGCTGGGCAGTGTAGCAGTTCATTTGGAAAACAAACTTTTGCAGTTGATGGGAACTTAGCTGGGTATCTAAAGAATTTTGCCTGAGAACAAAAATCTAAGTGAATTGTATAGATATCACTATCCGATATCTTGTTTCATGTACAATTCACAAATTGTCACTTGATTTTTCAAGTCTGCGACTGTGAGTAGGTGTGACCTTTCCACAACTCTTCAACAAAGACAGGCTAACTTCACAGACCGCATGGGTATGCTTGGAATTTTTTTTTTTTTTTTTTTATTATAACAGTCCCAGAAAACTGCTGTCTTGTAGTCAAATTGCAAGAGAATTGTGATTAGATGCTTTAGCTTTTTCTTGTGAATTTGCACATCCATGAATGAAGAAGGCCCCTTGTCTGGATATCTTTTACACTCTTGGCACATCCTTGCAAACTCAGTACATCATAGGCTATAAAATAATTACATGAAGTCCACACTAGTGATTTTCTCTTGCTTCGTAGCTATAGTTCAGGGGTGCTGGATGGGACAGGCATTCACCCGACGTCGGGATCCCGACTGTCAAACACCAACGGCTGTCTGCTATTTTCCCTCTGGGGGATCCACGACCCCCCATAGAGGGAGAATAGAATAGGTGGCTTGCGTAGCGAGCCCGCAAGTGGCTTTCTTGCGCTCGCCATGCTGTCTGGGTCCGGCCAGTCGGGATAATGACTTTGGGATCCCGACTGTCGGACCCCTATACCACACCCATATTTCAGCTCTGACTGGAATGGCTTACTGTTTGGCACATCTCTGAAGGCATGCCAGAAAGAAAATGCGGTTCTTGTGTATTATCACGGCGCCCATTGCGAAGTGGTGTATTGAGAATACCACTATGCTGGCTCCGTAAACTACGTAACTTGTTCTGGATCTGTGATGATACACAATGCTTGATATCCCCACTAACCACATCATACCCCCCAGTATCCACATGGGGGTGGAGTTCATTTTCATAAAGTGTGGCGAGCCACCGAGCCCGAAGCGTGGCGAGTGGACGCTGATATGCGTTCCCTCGCGGGGCTCGCCATGCTTCGGGCTCTGTGGCTCGCTCCACTCGCCATACTTTATAAAATTAACTCCATGCCCGTGTGGATACTGGGGGTATGACGTGGATAGTGGGGATATGACTTTGTTAGTGGGGGAAATGTGTATTGTGATAATTACCCTGCTCTGGCCCAGCAACCGCACCTCTCACTATCCCTGCGACCCATCAACGCACAGTCACTCCCCGGCGGCAGCATTCAGTCCCCCTCCTCCGGTAGTCACTCCCTGGCACCAGCGTTCAGTCACCCTCATCCAGCACTTGCAGCGGACAATGAACGCAATTAGCGTAGTGCTGCTGGGGGAGCAGGGAAACCATGTGATGCTCCCCTCAGCGGCACTACGCTGAATTATGTATATTGTACATTGAATAGAATATGGCAACTAATTGTTTTTGTATATTTAAAAAAAGTCATTCAGGCAAATGATTTAACACCTTTATTTGAATAGTAATTTGTATTTGATTTCCAGAGTTTGGGAGCAAAGGGCTGTCTGTTTGCTCTCTTAAGGCTCCCATACACTAGTCCGACTTGTCCTAAGAGAAAGGGGTGTCCCAGCGCTGGCTGAATAATTGACAAGGCAGTTAGTTTAAAAGTGAAATGCTTGAATTTCTAATAAAAGAACGCTTACATTTAACTACAAGATACATTTCAGAACATGATATAAACAATAAAACATACATAAAAATTGAATGTTATTCTCTGGAGCTGAATTTGCTATAGGTACATGTAAGGTCAGACCACTCCAACTGGAAAAGTTATTAGAATCCGAATCAGCTTTTATGGCCGGGTATATTTGCGTATACTAGGAGTTTGAACTTAATTGCTGTGCAACAGCCATTTAGGTAACCGTTAAAACAGTGACCGTGCAGATATACATAACACATACAGGTATATGCTCAATGTGCCCTGGGGAATGTAGATACAGGGAACATATATTCTGAGCTGCGCAGCACCTAGGCAGCCATCAACGGTGCCACTGGTCATTGCAACAGGTAGGTAACAGTTAAGCAGGGACAGTACAGTTTTAGGTTGCTATGCAGTGTGGGAGACAAAGGGGTACATATGGCTGAGTGGCACAGTTCCTAGGCAGCCATTTCCGGCGCCATCGTGATCATGCTACTCAAAGGTAAAACTAATAATTTTATTTATATAGCACATTTCTTCCTTAGCTGGCACATCCTGCCAGCTTGCTATATTACCAATCAACGATGTAAAAGAATGCTGCTGGACTCATTCCATGATGGGATGGATTTGAATAAAGACTGGAGGAGATGGGAGAAGAATCCTCTTATGCCAGGTTATGTATCCCTTCTGTCCTCTCATAAAGTGCACTTTGAGTTAACAGGAAAGAAGGAATCCTTGAGAAGCTGCAACTCGGTATACTGGTTAAGTAGAGGCAAAGCAATTGTCCCAGATGTAATGTCCAGTTTGAAATTAGTTCTCAAAACAGCACCCAGTGGGTAAAAGCTGTCAGTTGGGGGTAATTTGGAAATGGCTCAACGTGTTTTCTCTTTGACTAAGCCATTTCCAAATTAAACACAATTGGCATATTTTACCCACTGGCTGCTGTTTTGAGAACTCCTCATTTCAAACTGGACAATTGTATCGCAAATTGGAGACTGCATGGCATAAACCAAGAAATAGAGGATCTCTTCATATAAGGCAACTACTAAAAGGTTTTTTTGATGGAATGGACGCAAATTCACACAGTAGCCCATAGGTTCCCAAACTTAGTCCTCAAGGACCCAAACAGTGCATGCTTTCTAGTTTTTTTTCACAGAATGACAAGTGAAATATTTATCTCTAAAGAGTCAGGATGCTTAACCAGCCTGCATAAATTATAAAAGAATACACCCCCACCAGCATGCAGCACACACGTGCAGTGACTGTCCCTCATTAAGCAAACACTGCCTCACCCAGGCAACGCAACTCGGAAATGCCTGCGCTGCAGCTCCCCTACAGCCAGTCCAGCGGCTTCCGTATAAATAAAGTAAGAAGTTATGACTGCAGCCCTTCTCTGCTCCATATAAAGAAAAAAAATATGGCTCAACTTTGCTAATTGATTGGCGGGTGAGTTTTCCAGGTACTTGGAAACACTGCCTGGGTGTGCATATGAAACTCAAATACACAAATTACTGAACTAATCACTGTCCCCACCACCCACTGAATTTATAGTTTCATTTTCTTCTATTAGCAGTTGCTTTAATAAAAGTAAACAATTGTGTATACCAGGGGTTCCCAAACTTTTTTGAATCACGGCACCCTAGAGCAGTGGTAGCCAACCCTAGCCCTCGAGAGCTACCAACAGTTCACATTTTCCAGACAACCTAGCTGCTGCACTCATTAATCACTGACAGATTTTAAAAGATACACAGATGGAGCTAATAAGCTCACTTGTGGTTCTGTGAGGAGACCCGCAAAACATGCACTGTTGGTAGCTCTCGAGGACTAGGGTTGGCTACCCCAGCCCTAGAGCATCAAAATGTTTTCAAGGCACCCCTAGGCCAAATGTTTCTTATTGAGAAATTCAGAAAAAAATATAAAATTATGTACATTGTGTTTATATGTCACAGTTATATGGTGAGGGACAGGATTTGCTTCTGTTTGTCCATATATATTATAATTGGCAGCCACAAGCACTGGTTTTGCCTGTTACATTGACCATAAATAATATGAATTGATCCTGGTCCACCAACCCAAGGCACCCCTGCAAGTGTCCTGAGACACCCCAGGGTGCCTAGGCACACAGTTTGGGAACCACTGGTGTATACAGTTTTTGTCCATATGGCCTCTAATGGTCAGTTAAGTTATATTGGTGACTGATGATCCTGTTTCAAACAGAATTTAGTTAGGATATACACAGGGCCAGCGCCAGGGTTGCCATCGGGGGGGACTGCCTTGATTACAGTCCTGGGCTCTGACAGAGAGGGGGCCCAGCACTGGAGTCTGGTTAATTTGTCATAAACAAAGTACATATATCCCTTAAAGAAATTTAGTAGTAAATTAGTGCAATGAGTGCTGTGGACACCAGAGGTCTCACTGAGAATGCCAGGGTTTTGAGAAGAAGGTAAGGGCCCTGCCTAGTTTGATAGTCCCGGGCGCCACAATTTCTGATGTCAATCCTGGCCGGCGCTACCACTAGGCAATTTTAGGAAGCTACCTAATGGTGCCAACTCCTGGGAGCCGGTGCTGGGTTCTTCTAACACAAAAATTAAGAATGTCTCTCAAAGAAGTCAAATATGTACAGGATGTCAGTGGCTGTGCAGAGGGTATTGGGGGAGTGAGGAAACATTGACCTGGGTGTCTAGGACAATGCTTCCCCGCTCAGTTCAAGAAGCTTTCACTCTGGAAACATTCAAAAATAGACTCAAGACTTTCCGGTTCACCCAAGCGTTTCACTAATGTCCCTTATTAAGTTTGTTTTGTATTTTGTGCTGTGAAAGGCTAATGCAAGCACTTTAAGTCCTTTTAGGAGAAAAGTGCTATATAAATAACGGTACTTATATGTTAGTTGGGCGCCCACTAAGCTATTTGCTTAGTTTTACGCGTCCCCTCTAAATAACATTATTATTATTAGAATCTTTGCAATGGCCTAGCGGCTAGCCTACATAAGTAAAGATTACAAAAAAAATAATAATAATAACTGAAAATAATAATAATATTGAATAAACTGCAAAAATGGCACTGGATGCATACCTTGTTGTATGTATTTCTAAAGGGTAAGCAAAGAATTTAGGACTATATATAGAACTTTAACCCAAGAACAGTTTGAAACACAAAGTAGCAAAAGGAGGCCACCCTATGCATTATATCACCAAGATTTCATTAGGTGACATATACTGATGGCCATAGTTGCCATTGCCATCGATGGTAATAATGCAACTGGCCATCGATAGTGCTAAACTATGCAATGGATAACTATCGATATTTTTACATATGGATGCTCATCCATTGTGTTTGACTGATTGGCCTGTGTGCCAATCAAAACACGGGGGCAGGGCTCCACGAGTGTCGGGGGACTTAGCTATGCTCTGTGTCCCAGCACTTTGGAAAAAACAAAGCAAAACATAGTTTTGCTGTGCCATCGATGGAGAGAAACCATCTGGTTCTTCCCCATTGATGGCAAAAGTATTCGACATCGGCCATAAACCATCGATAATCTTGAATCATCGATGGCCGATGGCCATCCTTAGTGACATATGGTCAATGAAACACATAGGGTAAGGGCGAGTTATTGCTTGGTCCAGAACTAATATAATGGATTGCTGATCACAATGTGTTGAACATTTTTAAGTGCTGCATCCTGTTCAGGCTGGAGTGTGATGTTCAGATAACCCTTTTTACTTTGAAATCTTGTAAGCACTTCCATTTTATAATAAATTATTGCAGAATAGTACACGGTGTAGCACATTTTGGTTTGTGATATTTTTGTAGATCCTTTATACCTGATGAAAGAGGCTCTTCCCCATTCTTCATCATCATCATATTAAAGTAAGGAGTAGCAGAGGAGTAGTGTGCGGTCAGGAATCGGGTCCCTCTGTGTCCGGCTGCTGGATGTGCACTGTATCCGGGGCTCCCCGATAACAACTGTAGGGTTATTGCTGCTAATTCCTCCACCTATGACAGTGCAGTCTGAGGGCAGCGTAGGTAGCTCCCAGCAGATTGCTGGTCAAACAAAAGGGTATCTGGTCTCTGGGTCGACAATGTCTAGGTAGACAGTCATTAGGTCAACACATCCTAGGTCGACCGTGACAGGTCAACACAAGCTTTGAGTCAACATGTACATGGTCGACATAAGTTTTTTCACATCTGTACCACTCTTGTCAGTTTACCGCTTGCCCCACAGATTGTAAGCTCTTAGGAGCAGGGCCCTCTCCCCTCATGTGCTTTTACCTCTAAGATTATTTTCTTCTCTAAACTCTATTAAATGCCACATTCTGCAACCCTGATGATTATTTCAGTGTCCAGTTCCCTGATGCAACAAATATTATATATAATGTACTTGTCCTACATTGTTTTGTACTTTGTTTTCTTGTGTTGCTCATTTGTTTATGTATTTTGTTAGGCGCTGCAGAGCACTTGTGGCGTCATATAAATAAACTAGTAAGCCTGCTCAAAGCAAATACTTAGAAAGCTAGTCTGCTACCTTGTGATTGCCTCTGTGTTTGTGCATGTGTGAGAGAGAAAGATGTAGTTCCACGCTCTGCCAACAGATGGCAGTGTTTGGGAGCCACACAAACTGACACGAGACATAAATATAGATGATTATAAATGATAAAAGGCTAATGCTGCTTATCACCACTTTGGGTGGAATACAGCCACTAGATGGTGCCCATAGGACGTTATTTTCTGCAGTGCACATCCTGACAATACGATTATGTGTTTCCGTTGGTTTGACGGGCTGGTAACTAGTTTTAATAATAATAGTATCTAGATATTTCATAGTTGGATCCTATTTTGGGTTATCATGTACAGTACAGTATGTGACTGTACATTTTTAAATCCCATTATTTTCCGTTTGTATTGGCGGCAATGATATGTAACTATTATGACAAATTATAAAGTATTATTGTTTGTTTATTTAAAATAGTTTATGAAACTCTAGAAGAGAACTAGGCCATGTGATATGGGGCGTATTTTCTTGAAGAGTAACATTTTCTGAATCCCTGAAGACATTCTAACAATTCTTGTTTGTAGGCTCTCCACTTTGTCACTCTCCAAAGCTTAGTAACTAGACTCCATAGTACTGTAGGTACTTGTGTAGTTTCATGGCGCCGTGCGTCTGTGTCCAGCTACAGGGCTGTAAACTCCATGCCAACGTGGATAGTTCGTACCCCCACTATACACATTGGCATGGAGTTGATTTTAGATAGCGTGGCGAGCGTAG
This sequence comes from Crinia signifera, assembly GCF_055691185.1. Lineage (NCBI taxonomy): Eukaryota > Metazoa > Chordata > Amphibia > Anura > Myobatrachidae > Crinia > Crinia signifera. The sequence goes on from NC_139217.1 coordinate 351,072,004, forward strand.
TCAGCCCAATCTACTATACACCCCTCCTCTGCGTATTAAACATCCTCTACCACCCTGGAAGTTATGTATCAGGGCCCCTTCATTCAGCCCAATGCCCCCTTCTCCCACCATCTGTGCAGTAAATGGGGTAATTAGTGGAAATGACTGATCCAGGCCATACATGCGGCGCAGTTCTATTTTTTTTCTCTTTCTGATATAATACCCCCTACCACCCGCGGGACATCAAAGCTTCCCCCACCCCCTACCGCTGGAGGATCGGTAGGGGCCCCAATACATTGCTATGCCCAGGGGTCTACACTGCTGTTGACACCCTGTATGTATATATATATATATATACTAGGGAAATGAATAAGAGCGCTCCATAGTGCAATAAGCAAACATATTTATTTTTCTAAAATGATTTTCTCCGTACAGACAGATATAAAATGACGTACCACACTGGGCGGTTTCAACCACCGCAGGAAAAACAGCATAAGTACTTGTGTCTCCGACACAGTATCTCAGTTGGAGCGGTTACACTCGTACAGATTCTGCTCCTGGACATCAAGGTAGACGGGTAGACTGCAACGCCAGGCCACGCGTTGCAGTCTACCCGTCTACCTTGATGTGTGGTGGTTGAAACCGCCCAGTGTGGTGCGTCATTTTATATCTGTCTGTACGGAGAAAATCATTTTAGAAAAATAACGGAGCACTATGGAGCGCTCTTATTCATTTCGCTAGAATTTCGTACACCTGTGGAATCCAGGTGATTTTGGAGCCGCCGGGTCAATACAAGTCACCCTCAGTGCATCTAAAGTTTGGACGGGACAATTAACCCCCACAGGTGTTGAAAATCACACAACTACTAGTCTGGAAAGGGTTTTTTTGTGCACTTATTTCCTTTTGTGAATACATGTGTATATATATATATATATATATATATATATATATTATTATTTATATACATTTGGTCTATTTATAATACTTTAACTGACCCGGCATATACTGGGTCACCTAAGTGTCTATCTCTGTGCTTTGCTCCGCCCCTCTCTGGAAACCCCCTTTTGAAAATCCTGCATTTGCCCCTGCAAGGGGTTAAATGTCCTCCGTATTGGTGCAGAACAAGCCTAAAACGTTTAAACATTTCCATATACATGTGCGGTAGGACACTTGGCCCAAACATTTGAAAACATGAACATTAAATGATGAAAACACACAAAAACCGCATTAATGTAGTTATGCAGTGACTAGATAATTCACTTCAGATCCATTTATTTATAGTGCTCTCTGGGTTTTTAAAGAATCTACATCCTATATAGAAATACATAATCCACACTAGGAAAAGGTGTTCACACTTTACACAGCCCCTGGTGATTGGACCACATAGTACCTATTAAGGGGCCTACACACGGATCAATACTGCTGAGCAATACGAATTGCTCTGGTGTAAGGAATACTAGTGTAAAGCCACCTTTAATCTTCCACTTATTTTTCACAACTGATTTACAAAGCTGTAATAAAACATACATTTGCAACCTCAGTAATAAAACACAAATTGCAAACAGCATGTAGACTAAGCAGAAAATGTATAGGTGGTACTGACCAGAGTTAGACTTAGTGATATCTATGGTGCGACAGGATCAATGATGAGACACTGATAATATACAGAATCAAAAGGTGAAACACAGACGGAGCAGGATCAATGGCAGAACACCGATGGGAGCAGGATCAGTGTCAAAATACGATGGAGCCAGGCGGTACTGCAAGCTGGAATTGGTACCGTTCTCTAGAAGAAGCGTTATCCTCTGGAGCTGAGCAACCTGGAAGCTGCTCGGGTTGAGACAACGAAAGCACTGGCCATTAGGGAGTGCTTTCCCAGCATTCTTATAGCAACCAGTGAGAGAGAGAGGCCAGTATTCAATGCTCTGGATTCACTGCTTTTTTCGGTGAACTGGGCTGTTTTTCAGCGAAACGGTGAATCTTTTCACTGAAAATTATATCCACTGTATTCATTGTTCATTGAAAGCGAACAGTGAATGCCAGCCAGTTCTACGTTTCTTGCTCGCTGGTGTATTTCAATGGGGCTTTGACTCTAATTCGCCGAGAGTGTATTCAATGCGAGAATGGAGAACTGCTTTCACCATGATTTTCGACGAGAATCACCGTTTTGTATACGACATCTTTTTTGGTGAACTGGAATGTGTTCATTTAAAACAAAGCTTTTTTTTTTTTTTTCTTGGTGTCAAAAAATCATTAATTTTATTATTTGAAGGCTCTTGCTGTTTGGATTCCTGAACTTGCAGCACATGAATATTTATTTTTTGCGTTTTCTTTTTTTCAGATGACATCAGCAGGGGGGCGGGAAGCCGCTCATTACTATTCACTGGGCGGGTCCTGCTCATTACATATGCACGAGCAGGACCAGCTCAGTGCTCCCTGCACCTCCCCGCCTGCCCTGTCTCCTCGGTGAGGCAGCTTCTGCTACCTGCGTCCCCGGTAGCCCTCCTTCTACCCCCTGCTGCTGTGTGCGGCGCAGGCAGGGAGGCTTCCATCTCCCTGCCTTCCGCCATACCCCCAGCTCCCTGCGGCATCTCCTGGGGGGTTGTAAAAATTCACTGTAAGGGGCTCGGCGGAGAGGGAGGGCTTCTGGCGGACTAGGGGGACGGAGAATGCCGGTGAATGTGCAGCGAATCCTGAACAGGATTCGCTGCACATGGTGAAAAATAACATTCAATACTACTCAGGGAGTCAGCTGGAGAACAGGTCACAGAGGATTGGCTGTGGAGGTTTATGTGATCTTATCAAACATGGCTGTGCCAATGTTTGGATTCTGGAGGGAGAACTTGTTTGTGAAGGACATAGCTGCAGTCTGTGGTAATGGTGGCAGCGGCGTGGGAGGCCGCGGAGAGCTGAGGATAACATCCATCATGATTGGAAGGACATGCTGTTTAGCTACAGCCTTAGCAGCATGGGAGTAACCTCTGAAGAGATTGATGGAGCTCTGTGCTCAATTAAGCATGCAAACAGTGCAAATGACGCCTGAACTTAAAGCACAGCACCAATCTAGAGGATAAGAACGAGTGTCTAATCACCCAGTGTCACACCTGGGGTGTAAGTCTGGGTGACGAAGGCCACAGGTGTAGATTCTGACCAATGTATAAACCGGGGAGGTTTAATGAGGCTTTTGTGCATGAAACCAGAATATGGTACTACAGTAGATTAGGCATGTCCAAACTATGACCCTCCAGCTGTTGTGAAACTACAAGTCCCATCATGCCCTGCCACTTTTTTGCTATTAGAGAATGCTAAAACTATGGTAAGGCATGCTGGGATGTGTAGTTTAACAACAGCTGGAGGGCCAGTTTGGACCTGCCTGTAACTAGATGTTAGCCGAGGCGGGACCAGAATGGAGGAAGCAGGTGAAAAAAGCAGTCTTAATTACGCAATAGGTGGTAACAGCAGTGAATAAGACTTGACTTGGCAACTTGGATGAGACAGTAACGTAAGTCACACACTCAGGTCTATTTGAGGCAATAGCTGCATATACTGGTATGGCAAGATAACAGGCGCAGTGTAAACACTGATGCAGTTCTTAATGTGGCAGCGGGCGCTAAACACAATATGCAGAGGGGTATGTTACTGTTGTTGCAGATGTTGGAAGCAGAAAGGATGCCGGAACATCTCCAGTTCAGGAACGCTAGTGGAACATTGACAGCTAGGCAGAACTGTGTTGAGGTATCCTTCTCTAGGCAGAGGATCACAGAAGCTGGAAGATCACTGCAGCAGAGGCATAACTGTACCAGCAGGAGATAACTGAAGCACTAGCAATTAGGATTGGATTTCCCAGTATACTTATACCCACCGAGAAGAAGGGATTAGCTGAAACAGTATGACAGGGAAACAGACCTCACAGGATTGGCCCAGGAGAACAGGTGACCAGAACAAACATGGCAGCCCCCATATGTTTGGCTCTGGTGGGAACAGAATGCTTGTGGCCAGGAGCAATGGTGGCTGACTGAGAAGCTGAGGGGAGCTGAGAACTGCGGGCTAGTGACAGAGAGGAGACATGCTGTACAGCTGCAGACTCAGTGGCACTAGATGGACACAGAGGAGATCACGGGACAGCCTATCTGCACACAGGGCACTGACAACACCCAGGCCTGAGGCGCAGAGACCATCTGGACAGGCAGTTAGATGGCAAGAATCCTTTGAAAAAGCTACCTGGAGTAGCGAAATCAGTCAGGAACTCACCATCCATAACCACTAAGGACCCTGGGATTGCAGACCCGCTTATTTCCATCTGGATCCCCCTTCAAACTTCCATTTCGGACACAAACAACCACACTCACTATGGAAGCTGGAGGTTGAGGACATATCCCCGCTTTGCCACAGTCAGCAGTTGGAGTTGGTAATTTGTGCCATCTTTGGGCCACTCCTGGATGATCCATCTTGTCCTCCCTCATTGCAAATTTGGGGACTCCATTGTTCCACATGGACTTGTGCAATCAGGACTCTCCTGGTCATTCCATTCTACACGGTTTGGTGAGATCAATTGAAGTTGAGCTTTTATTTGTTTTATTGCGACATTCAATACCCACCATTGGTTTTATGTCATTTTAGAAAAATTCAATATATTTTGTACTAGATCTAACCAATCTGTTTTTTTTAATTGAATTAAGAGCGCTGCTCAAACCCCCCCCCCCCTCTTTTTTTTCTTTTTTCCTTTAGATGGCAAGAGTGTCTGTTTAATTATCTGCCCTCCAGCTGTCCCATCATGCCTTGCAGTAGTTTTGCTATTAGGGAATGCTAAAACTATGGCAGGGCATGCTGGGATGTTTAGTTTCACAACAGCTGGAGGGCCACAGTTTGGACATGCCTGGACTAGTGGAAACACGTCCCAAGGCAAAATCCCCAAATCCAGTACCTGGTTTGGACCCAGGATGCTCCCAGGTCCAGTTCACTGCAATACAAAGCTGCTGCGGGGAGCTCCAACCTGACCCCGTCTCCCAATGACATTACCTGCCTGGCTTTATGTCAGGTCGGGCTGCTAATAGGAAAGAGTTTGCAAGAGGTACAAGTCAGAAGGTGATAGAATAATTCTAATTTTCATGCTATGTCCCTTCCAATAGCAGATACATGTTGTAAATATACTACATGGACAAAATTATGTGACCACCCAAGCATCAGACCAAAGTGTCAGTGAAACATGTAATTTCAAAACCATGTGTATATATAACAACCTCCACTCTGTGGGGATAAATTCCACTAGATTGTGCATCATGACTATGAGGATACTCATTTGTTTAGTTATTTGTGAGGTCAGACACTAGTGTTATGCCAAAGGTGTGTGATTGGTTTAAGGTCAGGAGACAATGTTGGCCGGTAAAAGTTCTTCCAAATCAAACTCAAACAATTTTCATTTTAATGGAGCTCACTTTGAGCAAGTGGACATTGTGAAGGGAATACAGGAACAATTCTACCCAAATGACAGCCACAAATATGACATTTCTCTGGTCATGCACCTAAGGAGTTTACCAACCATTGAACTAGTTGACTGGCTTAAAACAAATCTGGTAAGCAAATGGCAATCAATGATTTGCTGCCAAACACTGGTCAGTTGCTCACATATGTTACGAGATTTTTGTACCAATTACTTGGCTGGCTGGAAAGACAATACTTAAGGCCCATACACACTAAAAATGATCTTTCAAATTTGGCTAGTTGGAATGAAAACCTGGGAACAAATTACATTCAACTGTTTGCTCCCAAAGGCTAGAAAAACAGACAAAATCAGTCATCTGCATAAATTGATTTAACCAATTTGTCTGTAGGACCAATGTTTGTCTGTTTTCCATGTTTAGGAGCAAATGGTCAATTGGCATTTGCTCCCCAAAAACTCCAGATTTTCACTGCAACCAGCCAGATTGGAAAGATAACCTTCTAGTGTGTCTGTGCCTTTAGATGTAATGCCAGCTCTGTCATGTTCTCTTGAGATTCCATTATACTGAGAGATTATAAAGCAGGGGTGGGGAACCTCAGGCCCGGGGGTCATATGCGGCCCCCGTAGCTGATCTCAGTGGCCCTCCCACCCACCCGACGGCTTTGCTGGGAGTCAAGTACAGGGGAATTCTAGGGAGAGGTCGAGGTCGGTAGTTCTTGCGAGATTCCTCTTAATCAGCAGCAGCCAGAGACTATCTGTCCGATTCAGCGGCAGCCGCTGGAGCGTGGGACAGCGGCAATAGGACAATTTGTAAGAGAAATTTTTACGTATGGCCCCTGAAGGATTATTTTCCCCATACAAATGGCCCTTGGCACAAAAAAGGTTCCCCACCCCTGTTATAAAGTATGGTCTATCACCCCCCCCCCCCCCCCCCCCCCCCCCAAAAAAAATACATACTACGCCAGACTTTAATAGTAGTCAACTTTACACATGTGCCTCTTCAGGAAAATGTTAAATTCCTGTAATCTGTCCATGTTGACACTTCTCTTTATATAATAGTTTCTCAATTCCATATCTATTTCATTTTTTTTAAGGCACTCCTTTTTCTTATTAGGAGGGGTGTCCATATGCTTTTGATTAAGCAATGTACATAGTTTGTCAACCAGTAAAAGAAACAGAAATTTTCTATTATTAATCTAAAACTAATTTAGTAAAAGTAATTTGATTTGGGGCATCATATAATAATCATTTAGAATATTATTGCCCTTCGTTATCCATGTGTTGGCTGCAGGGCAAATACTTTAATTTCCATTTGTAGGACAAAATGATACACACAATAAAATTATGTCCAATCTTTCTGGTTACAATGAGAATCTGATCATTTATGGGAGTAAATGACAATGAACCATTTGCTCCCAAATGGTGGAAAATGCACAAAAATGGTTGATCGTTTAATTGGTTAAATCAAATGTATTTAACCAATTGGTCTGAATGTAATTTTTTTCCTTCTATTTAGATCATGGGTCTTCAAACGGATTCAGTATTGAATCCCGGCGGTCAGGATCCCGGTGTTCAGAATCACGACAGCCGAAATGCCGACAAGGGGGGGACGTGGATCGCCCCCCCTTGCGGGCTCGCTGCGCTCGCCACGCAGCGGGCCCGGTGCCTCGCTACGCTCGGCACACTAATTTATTCTCCCTCCAGGGGTGTCGTGGACACCCCAGGAGGGATAAAGTGTCGGCATTTCGGCGGTCGGGATTCCGGCGTCGGGATTCTGAACGCCGGGAATGTAACTGCATCCCCTTCAAACTGTGGCCCTCCAGATGTTGTGAAACTACAAATCCCAGCATGCCTTGCCGCAGTTTTAACACTCCCTTATAGCAAAACTGTGGCAAGACATGCTGGGATTTGTAGTTTCACAACATCTGGAGGGCCTTAGTTTGAAGACCCATGATTTAGAGAGTTTGGGAACAAAAGGTCAATTGTCACTTGCTCCCATACATAACCAGATTTTCATTCCAACCAGAAAGATTGGATAGAGGCCACGATTTGGATGGCCCTCCCTCAGATTTCGCAGCCCGTCCGATAATCGAAAGACCATGCATGCTCACAGTCCGAATGTGCGGGGTACTCCTGCATATGGACCATGCGAAACCTAGCCTTCAGTGGCCATATGCAAGGTGATTAACATGCGCCGGAACGTTGGAAGGAAGGCCACGGACGTCAACAGTGGCTTCCTTTTCCCCATGGCCTTCACAGTGCAAAGTCTAGACCTACTCCGTGCTGAGAGCAGGGGGAAAATATTTTGATGGTGAGTGATTTTCCCCCATGTTCACCGCTGCAAACACATTCGCAGGCATGCAGATGCGTGGTAGAGTTTACCTGCTCGCTGGGCTCCGAACACTGCCCGCCCGGTGCGCAGGTCTGGATTAGGCCCGGAATCCTAGCGGTACAATTACTATGAAGGTAGATGAAGATGGGATGTTGCCCATTGCAACCAACCAGCTACTCCTCCTTATTGAGCACCTTATAGAAGAAGATAGAATCTGATTGGTTGCCCATAGCAACATCCCATCATCAATAGAACTACCATCTTAGTAAACAAACCCCATAGTGTGTATCCAGCTTAAGAAGTACAACACTTCTTTAGCGAAAATAACAAAGGGGTCAATTCAATAGCTGCTTAGGAAAAGTAGTACTGTTGAAATGCATTTTTACCTTTTAAGTTGAAACCACATGTAATCATTGCACCGTGTATGGGCACCAAAGGAGTTTGAATTGCGATAAAGTGTATGGACTTCCAATACCGAAAACCTATGTTCGTCAAATTAACAGATTGTGGCTATGCTTTATACCCTAAAAGTAGATTACTAATCTATAATATGCTCTATAATATGCTATAATGGTGGACAAAGTCAAACCGTCGAGAAAGATTAAATAAACAGAGATAAAAGTACCAATCAGCTTCTGTCATTTTTTAAATACAGCCTGTTACATGGCAGTTGATTCGCTGGTACTTCATCACTTTTCAAGACAGCACATTTTCTCCCGAAGAGAGATCAAGGCTTAGCTCATAGACACATTGAATACACCAGTTCAGGAATGAGACCATTTGTAGCTAAACCAAGTAGCACGTTTTCCAGGGTATTGGTCATTGGGTCGACATGCATTGGGTCAACCACTGAAGGCCAAGATGCCTTAAGTTGACATGGATGAAAGGTCAACACAAACACTAGGTCGACAATGGCTAGGTTGACATTCTATGCTTAGGACACTATTCTATTCTCGATCCACACCTTAGTGAATGGCAAGGCACGAAATACCGCCTGTCGGCACACAAAAAAAAACCCACCCATGCCGACCTTTTGACTGTCAACCTAGCCATTGTCGCCCTTCCATTCATGTTGATCTTAGGCATGTCTACCTATTTCAGGTCTCAACCCAATGCATGTTGACCTAACGACCGTGTACTATTTTCCCAATTGTCCAATGCACGAAGCCCTTCAGCTCATTAGAGCAGTACTGCACTACACAAAATGGTTCAACCCTAATACTTGATAAATTATACAGGAAATTACATTTTTAGATGAAGAATGATGCAACTCAGGTTTGTAAAAAAAAAAGCATCTTGTATTGCTTAAATTACTCTTAAACATGGGGAATTTTTTAACATTTCTGCCTTAAAAACCTTTCTCCGTTATGTAGATGTAATGAAGCGCTAAACCGCAACAACCACCTACATTTAGGATTTATTAAGGATGGAGTAAAATAATTAGATGAATATTAATATAAACAGTTGATGCCACCAACATGCAATCAGCTCCGCTTTTAACTCCTTGCTCTCCTTTATGCCCCATCCGAGCACTGCAGACCACCAACAGCAGCAATCTCTCCCCGACACAACACAAAGCTGATGTCCATTGGACTGAAGCTTTAATGAATGTAGATCAACGTGCGGGAAACCGCTCAGAAGTCGTCTTTGGATTCCGGTTTGTCTTTGCCGGGTCCCATGAACTCTATTCCGTCCACAGGAATATCCTTGTCCTTGATGGCTTTCTGCAGAACATAACCAGTTACAAGAGATAGGACAACCCCGCCACCCAATCATGCCCGCCCGGCACCCATGCCCTCACCTACCTGCACGCAGTGCCGGTATCGCCGGAAGAGCTCGGTGCACGGGTCCCCGCTGCCTTCCCCCTTAAGAAACTTCTCCGCGAACCAGCGATTGAAGCACTGGTCATACTCGCGCTTCATGTCCGTGCATTCCTCCCCCACGCTGTTCATGTCACTCGCGAGTGACCCGGCAACAACTGAAACACTTCTATTCCGTCCTTGTCACCCTTACTACAGTAGCAGAACTGCGGCGGCCATCTTGTTCAAGGGCACGGTGGTGGCCGGCGATCACGTGACTCTAATGTGCCCTTTCTAAACATGGCCGGCCTTTTCTTATCATTGTCTGGTTAAAGCATTTCGCGTCGCAGATGTCCTGACGTCGAATGCGACACAGTTCAAGATGTTGCTGCGGACGGCGGCCTTGTGGTGCTGGAGGAGGACAGGAGCCCAGCGGCTAATGTCCTCACAGAGTAAGGTACGGGGTGAGAGCACGTGGGGCCTATGCATACTTGCCTACCTGCCCCTCTCCATGAGGGAGAAAAATGCTGTTTCTGGGCTTCCCTGGTAATGTATGATTACCATCACCTGTGGTGACACACCTTTCTTATCTATTAACTAGCTCACCACAGGTGATGCAATAATACATTACCAGGGAAGTCCAGGAACAGATAATTTTCTCCATCATAGAGAGGATCAGTTAGGCATGTATGGGCCTATGAATTTATAGAACAGTATTAACTATGTATATCATTTGTCCCAAAGGTGCCACAAAGTCCCACATGGAGTATTATCCCTGAAACTGATGTGCAGGTAACTTCATAAATAAAGCAGGGAATGCAGTCACACGTCTATCAGTATATTCTCTGCTATGTTCCTGATCCCACCAGCCTCCAGCGATGTGAGCAACTCACATCTCAACATTTATGTAAGCAACTCCTGTGGTCAGTGTCTATATTTGACTATCGCATATAAAAGCACCACAGGTTCACTATTAATGTAGGAATTGAGGCCTATAAATGATATATAGATGAACCCACTGTAATTTGTGCTGCAGCATCCTGTCTTGGTGCAACATTAGCAAAGAATGGGACGCAGGTACGTTAGAGAAATGTGCGCCCCATTCATTTCACGGCAAACGGTGTGTCAAATACAGCAAAGATAACTGGGGCTCCATCTGTACATTGCAAAGCACTACTTGCCATACACACTAGGTGACTTTATAATGCAACCCCAAGTAAATATGCCAACGGGGTAATTTTTTTTTTAACCCTAACACCACCTTTCAGATTGTTTAATTCCAAGTTAGCAGTGTTAATACATTTTTTTTTTTATTATTTCCCAGGGATGTCTTGTAGCACCAGAAGTTATAGATCATTTGGAGCATTTGGCATTGGTTGATTTCCGAAACCAGGAGGGTGTCCAACGCCTGGAAAGAGCAATCCATTTTGCTAACCAGCTACACAATGTTAATACAGATGATGTGGAGCCATTAGCATCAGTGTTAGAAGACAGGTAATTTTGGCGATTAGCTTTCTCTCGTGTAACTGGGAGTACATTTGAACCTTGGCAAGACCACATTGCACTGCAAACTTAATATGAGAATGATAGGGAAGAGACTTACTTAAAATCAGTCTCCATGTAAAAACAAACCCATTCTATGTATTGCATGCAGAAATAAATGACATCAGTGGTTCCCAAACTGTGTGCCGCGGCTCCCTGGGGTGCCTCGGGACACATGCAGGGGCGCCACGGGTTGGTGGTCAAGGACCAACTCAAATTATTAATGGTTAATTATTTATGAGCAAAACCAGTGCTGTTGGCTGCCAATCATAGAATGTGTACAAACAGAAGCAATTCCTGCCCTTTACTACATAACTGCCGCTAAGAATTGCATATAAACCCAATCTACTTAATTTTTTTGGGACCTAGGGGTGCCGTGAAAAAAAATCTGATTCTCTAGGGTGCCGTGAATCAAAAAAGATTGGGAACCCCTGGACTACATTTTACACCACTTGCTTTGCAACATTGCTACATGCTAGTAGCAATATGCTACTTTTGTCTTGCGTCCAAATCTTTGCAGTTCCAGCAACATATGTAATGCATATTTGTTTTATCCACAGAGGACTGTATATGAGGAATGATTCAGTGACCGCCGGAAACTGTACAGAACTTCTCCTCGCTAATGCAACAGTTGTTGTGGAAGATTATTTTGTTGCACCACCAGGTATAAAATTCTCAGGTTGAACATTTATTTTTCTTCATAGAGGACTACACTAAAGAATTTTTTTTCTGCCAACAGGAAACATCCCTTTGCCGCCACAGGAAAATATCTATGCACCCAGCATGGACAATCTGTAATCCTCAGGATCCTACATTGAAAGCAAAGAACGCAGGACTAGGAAAGTTCAGTTTTATTAGGACAGCTACAGATGTTTATTTACTTAACTGAAACACTTTCATAATAAAGGGAAACACATACAAACTTGATTGAAGATTAAAAGTTATTTCAAATAATATTGTTCTAACAAACTGATGGGGGTAGGTCTATATATAGGATAAACATGAACATTCCTTTAGGTTTGTCCCAGTGCCACAACATTCCACTTGGATAGATCCCGTATAGCTATCGGTCACTGCACACTTATCCAAACAACATCAGATTAGGCACAATACTGTCTGTTGCCTTCCAGAAGATGACAAAACTTAAAAATAAAACAATGAAAAACATCTGATGCAAACGGCACACACTTCCTAAAATAAAATTGTACGGGCAGAAAATAATGGTATAAAAGACAGTTGATGAAATCCATCAGTTGTGGAATGTAAGAGCAGATGGTCTTTCGAATTAAATTGATAGAAAGTGTCCCTGCGTGGCAACTCAGTACTGTCGAAAGGGGGAGGCATAACGGGGGGAGCGACGACTTTGATATGGGGAACGGGAGCGGGATCTGGATCTTGAGTAGCTGGTATTTCTTTCAGCGCAGACACGAATGTATGAGGTTTCACCCTGCAAAAAGGAAACTGGTTACTCTTTAGTTCACTCCATAGACATTTAAAGAAGAAACAAAAAATAAAACAAACCCTGCCATCATCTCACCTCATGAGACCGAAACTTAGTGTCATCCAATTTCCTCAAAGCATATTCCATGTCTTCCTTACGAATAAACTCCACTATTCCCATCCCATCTTTGTGTACGTCAGCATAACAAACATCTCCAGCTTCTCTCATATGATCCTTCAGATCTTGCCAGCTACCCGAAGGAGGAAGACCTGAAACAAAGAAAATTTAAGTTAGGTTTATAAATATATATTTAAAAAAAAAAAAAAAACAGTATAGATTTGGGTTTCTTGAATAGGGCAAATGGTGTTTTTGGTTAGAAATGTCTGCCTGAGTTAGTGATGCACCCAATTGGTTAATGCCTCCTGCCCAAAGCACCAGAGATGGCATCAAGGTGCTTTGCATTAGCTGACCCATTATACCAGGGCTGGGCAACACCGGCCCTCCAGATGTTAAATGAACTACACATCCCAGGATGCTTTGCATTAGTTTTGCTATATGGCCATGCTGAAACTGATGCAAGGCATGCTGGGATGTGTAGTTCATCAACACCTGGAGGGCCGGTGTTGCCCAGCCCTGCATTATACCCTGCCATCATTCCCTGTGATTTTATTCAAAATCTCATCAAGATTCTGTCAGTTGCCTTATTAAAAACGAGACAAGGCAGCATGCCAACATCATTAATGATACCAAGGTAGTGGTATCTTCACCAATTGCCCAATCACATTTTGGCATCTGCCAGCCAGGAAGACTGCTAATATATTTGCACAATGATGTCAAATAAACATTGCCCTTCTCCATAAAGTTAGATTTTTTTTAGTGTACATATTTGCTTATCTGCATGAACTCTACTCCATGTCCACTGTAGTACCAAAAAAATGCAGTAGATATGTTACTAATGCCTTGTATCATTTAAACTTGCTGTAGTTACTTGGATAAAAGTATCTATTTGGTAAGGAGAGGAAGAATCTGCATTTGGGGAAGGCAAAAGTGTAAAAATATTTTTCAAAGAAAAATGAACATTTTACCAACTCCTGGGTTTATACAAGTAGCATGGACACCAGTAAGTCCTTATTTGCCAAGAATGGCCTGTGTCGATGTAGAAGAGGGATGGGGCACCTTCGGCCCTCCAGCTGTTATTCAACTACACATCCCAAAATGCCCTGCTCCAGTTTTTCTATTTGGCCATGATAAAACTGTTGCAGGGCATGCTGGGATATGTAGTTCAACAACAGCTGGAGGGCCAAAGGTTCCCCACCCCCGATACAGAATATAAAAAAACTATACATACCTACAGATGATGCACATAAAGACAAGCACAAGCCACAATGTTTTCATTGAAGCCTGTGATTAGTCCTTACAAACTACAATCAGGATTCTCTTTGTTGTGTAAGAACAGAATTGTTACGGTCCAAGGAAAATTTTTGGTAAGGTTCTAACAGGCAGACTCCACAAACGGGCTTGTGATTTATCCTCAAGGCTAACAATTGCTCTCCACCACAATTCAATGTTTGTTAATGAAACTGCATTAGCAGCTCTGGCTAGAGGGGGTGGGGGTGTTTACATTTCTAGGCTACAGGACTGGGCCCATTACACGATCGTCTATAAACAGAGGAGTACTATGATGATAACTTTGGATAAGGGCACTAGGACATGATGTGGGTGCTCTCTTCTGTGAAGATGATGATCTGCTGCTGGCTATTAGCCGGAGCAGAGGCTATATGCGGCCTATAGAGGGGCATGCTACAGGATGCAGACTGGGAATCATCCAGCGTTACCTGAGACGAGGACTCTGAATTCTGATCTCCGGGAGGGGGGTCCGTTTCTTCCACGAGGGCCGCCGTAACCGCCCGCGGGTCCCCGGTTAGATCGGGGAAACTCAACACGTAACCGGGAAGAGCCGAACTCGTATCCGTTGCGTCCAAACACCGCGTCCTCCGCATCCCTGAGAGGAGAAGAGTGCACTGAGAGCCCGGTCACACGGAGGTTACCACCCGCCCCCAGCCCCGCTACTCACTGCGCCTCACACCCACAGGCCCCAGCACAAAGCCCGGGCCTAGCCCATGGAAGCCCTCCGCTCCCCTCCTGCACGCATGCCGGCGGCCCCTGGAGGTCGGTTAGACGCCGCTGCGCTCCCCGCCCACCGCTCACCTCGGGTCCTGAAAGCTGATGAAGGCGAACGGTGCGGTGCTGCTGCCCCCGCGATTCTTCAGCTCGATGCTGCGGATGCGCCCGTACCGATGGAACAACTCTTCCAGCTCCTTCTCCCGCACGTCGGCGGGCAGGTTCCCCACATAGATCCGGCCGTCCCCGGAGCCCCGTGCGCTCTCCCGCTCCCAGCTAGACATCTTGCCGCTTCCTGTGACCAGCCGCGCGGAGCACGGCGGGAGAGCACCGGAAGTACCTTAAAGCGGAAGTAACTGCGGGAGCGCGCGTCAAAGGGGAAGGATGTAGCCAGAGCGCGCGTTAGGGATGCAAGGCGAAAATTGGTAGATCCCCTTCAGTTTTGATTACAGGATAAGATGTTCACTGAGGGCGGAAGTTGTTAGATGCCCTCACAATGTTTTTTTTATTTTTTCTGTAATTCGCAGTTGTAGGTTATTTTGTTTTATTTTAGCTGCATTGTACCCTCGCGGGCTCGCTACGCTCATATGCTTCGGCCACAGATTTATATCCCCCCTGCAGGTATACATGGACCCAGTGCATGATGGGAAAATTGTCAAAACTGAGGGGGATCTACACACTACCAAGGGGGGAGGGAGGAGAGAAATTTGGTCTAGGTATTGGCTGCCTGGCCACACGAGTAAAAGCAGATACCGCGACATCCACCCTCTCAGATATGTTCTGATATCCCTGGTAACATATCATTTGGGGATCTTATTTAGGAAACTGAGTTACATGTTCATCCGCCCGGGATCCTAGTTACTTAGCAACCTCTCCATGGAAACCCATTAACATGGACATCATCCTAGCATCCATTTTCAGAGATAGCTGTCTGGGTTACACAGAATACATGGTACTTGCAAATCTGGTGCTGGCTTGTCACTCTAGTGACTAATGTGTTATTAGAAGGCTAAAAATGTCAGATGAGGGTATACGGTCACTAGTTCGAAAAGAGGAAGGTCGACAGTCATTAGGTCGATATGAGGTTAGGTCAACACAAGCATTAGGTCGACATGCACGAGTTTCACAGTCAAAAGATCAACTCGGGCTTTTCACATTTTTTGAGTCGACATGTGCCTACAGGTGGTATTTCATGCCCTAGCATCCACTAGGGCCTGGTGGACGAATTAAATAGTGTGCTGAAGCATGGCGAGCATAGCGGCTCACTTTTTTAGTGTCAATGTCGACTGTGTCGACATTCGGGACAAAAAAGATCAAAAATCCCATGTTAACCTTTTGACTGCCAAACTTGTACATGTTTACCTAATGCTTGTGTTGACCTAACATCATGTCGACCATCATGCATGTCGACCTAATGACTGTCGACCTTCCTCTTTTCGAACTAGTGACCGTATACCCTCATCTGGATTAAATTTTTAGCCTTCTAATAACACAATAGTAGAGTAGCCCCATCAGGACTGTCCCAAGGTAGACCCAGCCCTGGAGGTCTAGATGAGTCCTGAAGATAAAGGTGGTGGAAGAAAGAATTTGGATTTTATGGTTGAAGCATTTTGGTAGAAGATAATCTTCATTCAAAAATGAAACCTTTGAAAAGGTTATTGAATTGAGTTATTGCCACCATCACAATTTGACTTTTGTAATTCACAGAGTACTGAGTTTGAAAAAACTCAGGAGCCCGAGGTGTGCTCCCTACCACCAGTGCTGTGCCTAAACATGTGCAAAGTGGGCCGTGCAATCGAATTGGGCTATCTCCCGAAGGAGAAGGGCCCCGTTTTTCCCCTAACCCCTCTCAACCATAAGGCCGAAGAGGGGAAAATAGGAAATGGTGGGTCCTCTTCGCCGAAGCTTAGAGAGACCCTCATTCCTCAACCCCCGGAAGGGTTAGGACGGTGGGTCCTCCGCACCCAAAGGTTTGGAGAGACCCGCATTAGGCTTTCCTCCGCCTTGCGGCTCGGGGTCGTCCTCGGGGGACAGAAGCTCTCCCCAAAAGGCGAGAGCTTCGGCACATTGGGGAAATGGAAGGCCCATAAGGGTCGACCACACTACCCAAAAAAAGTGACAAAACTACAAAAAACAAGGAACGTGAAGATTGACGAATGTGAGAGGGGAAGATAAATAAATAACAAAGACCTCAGCCAGAAGGCCGGGGTGGGGGTTTGAAAAATTGTCCTAACCCATCCAAAAGGACGAGGTAGGGACGTGAAGCGCTACCTGAAGGGAAGTGCGCAGTGCAAGTGCTTACTAGTGCATGGTGATTTTGGGATCACCCATGCATGTTCGGCACCCCCGAGTTTCCCCGGGGGCACAGTGCAGCCTCGGACTCCAAGCAACCGACCGATCAGTGTCCGACCAAGGTTTCTCTGCTCCCATCGTAGGGCACTTTCCAGCCCCTGGCATGGGAATGGGTACTCCACTGGGCTTTTCGACTGACTCCCTTAGGGGCTGCGACCCCCTCGGAAGAGCAATCTACTCAGTCTCAGTGTTTCTCCGATCCCAAGGTTAAG
Source organism: Crinia signifera (assembly GCF_055691185.1). Taxonomy (NCBI): domain Eukaryota; kingdom Metazoa; phylum Chordata; class Amphibia; order Anura; family Myobatrachidae; genus Crinia; species Crinia signifera. Next base: position 351,089,222 of record NC_139217.1, read on the forward strand.
GTACTAAGCTGGGCCTTTCGCGGTCTCCCCATCAGAGGCTACGAACCTCTGGAACAGGAGCCATCTACTCAGTCCCAGCCTTTCTCCGCTACTTGGGAATGGATACTAGACTGAGCCTTTCGCTGTCTCATCCTTCGGGGGTTTCGAACCCCGTCAAGAGAGCCAAACTACTAGGCCCAGTGTTTCTCCCCCCTCTCACCAGTGGGTTTACGGAAACAACACCTCCTACCACTGGCAGAGGTGAAGGTACTGAGCCAGACTTTTCACCACTCCCAGGCAAAAAAGAGGGGTCCCACACCCTCCGCCCATCAGAGCAGCTACTCAGTCCAGCCTTTCTCTATTCTCTGCCAGAGGCCAGTCCATACCCACTGATAAGAACAGATACTACACTTGATCTTAGCCAAAAGGCCAAGAAGCAGAGTACTTGTACGGCTGAGGAAATGTTTTTATGGGCATACACATAAAACGCCTGCCCCAGCCTCCTTCCTGCCCCTCCTGGAGCAAATGACCCAGTGAGTGTGAGACTCACCTAAGCCGCTCGCTCCTGGAGTTTGCAAACCACATATTTGTGCCTTTTTTTTTAACAGCCAGCATGTTTTATTTATATATATGTGTGTGTGTGTAAATATAATGGACAAAAAGCTTCTTTCAGAGTTTAGGTATCACAGGGGCCACGCCTATTTTTCTGAATAGGCCACATCCATTTGCAAGACCACTTCCACTTTTTTTGGGTGTGTTTGAAAAACTACAGACGTGCCCAGGCGTTTTGAGGAGGGTCAGTCACTTTCAGCCTGTCTCATTCATAGATTAGTGGGAGCCTCAGAAATACTCACATTTGCACAGATGGCAAAGACACTTAATTTTATGGGGAAAGTGTTAAATGATTTGAGAGTGAATAGTGATCACTCACAATTTAGTAAGGGCCATTTTCTCTTTCTGTCAGTGTGTCAGCTTTCTCGTTGCAATCCACTGCGACTTCTGAGATTAATGATCAGAATCAGAATCATCTTTATTGGCCAGGTATACTTGCGTATGCTTGGAATTTTTGGTGGTAACAGTGCAGCATAAATCAGGGAACACAAAGGGGGTGGGAAGAGAGGCATAAACATACATCACATACATTTCACATATATCTAGAACAGTTCGAGTTAGTATTTGGTACGTTCAATACGGTTTAGCTGGTGGACAGCTATTGGGAAGAAGCCTTTTGTAGTTCTTATCGTCTTTGCTGGGATGGACCTAAAACGCCTGCCTGAGGGAAGGGGTTCAAACAGGTTGTGGCCAGGGTGTAACTTGTCCGCCAAGATCTTTCCTGCACGCTTATTGACCCTGGCTAGGTATAGTTCTTGGACAGTGGGGAGCTTCGCCCCAATGATCTTTTCTGCCATCCTGACCACTCTTCGTCTGTCATTCTCGTTTGCTCCTCCGAACCAGATTGTAATTGAGGAGCAAAGGACAGACTCTACTATGGCAGTGTAGAAGATGAGCAGCAGCTCCTGCGGGATGTTGAATTTCTTGAGTTGCCTCAGGAAGAACAACCGCTGCTGAGCTTTCTTGACAGTTGTAATGATGTTGGGACCCCATTTGAGGTCGCAGGAAATCTTTGTTCCTAGGAATTTGAAGGAGTCGACCCTCGACACTACTCTGTCAGATATCATGAGTGGGTGCATGGCATTTGGTTTCCTTCTGAAGTCCACCACCATCTCCACCGTTTTGAGGGGGTTGAGGTCAAGGTTGTTTCCGCTACACCATTTAGTTAGCCGATCCACCTCCCGTCTGTATGCCGACTCGTTTCCATCCATGATTAGGCCGATAACCGTTGTGTCGTCTGCAAATTTTATAATTTTTACTGACTGTTCTGCAGTCGTTTGTGTAGAGGGAGAAGAGCAGGGGGGAGAGGACACATCCTTGAGGGGCACCGGTGCTAATTGTGCATGTGTTTGACATGAATGCGCCTGCTTTCACCACCTGTTTCCTTTCAGTCAGGAAGTCAGTGATCCAGGAGCATGTAGGTTCTGGGACTCCTAGTGAACGGAGTTTTGGCTCCAGGATGTGAGGGATGATAGTGTTGAATGCCGAGCTGAAATCAACAAATAGCATCCTTGCATAGGTGCCATTTGTTGATTTCAGCTCGGCATTCAACACTATCATCCCTCACATCCTGGAGCCAAAACTCCATTCACTAGGATCAGGTCTGAATCAGGCACACGGTTGCGAGGGGATACGGCAGCGGGGCATTTATTTCTGCGGGGCAGGCACTATGGGTCGGGATGCGGTCATTTGGTCGAATGCATTATGGTAGAATGTCATTACATCGAATCCATTAGGTCGAATTGCTAAAAGGTCGACATGATTCTAGGTCAACATGGGAAAAGGTCGAAATGATTCTAGGTCGAAAGGTCATTAGTTCGACAGGTCATTAGGTCGAAATTGTCTAGGTCGACATTCACAAAGTCGACATGGGGTTTTTCACTGTTTTTTGAGCCGACATGTGCCGACAGGCGGTATTTCATGCCCTACCATCCACTAGGGCGTGGTGGGAGAATAAAATAGTGTGCCGAGCGTAGCGAGGCACCGTGCCCGACGCATCGCGAGCGCAGCGAGCGATGCGAGGGGATGCAGTGCACTTTAAACTGTGTCCATGTCGACTGTGTTGACATTCAGGTAAAAAAACAGTGAAAAACCCCATGTCGACTTTGTGAATGTCGACCTAAACAATGTCGACCTAATGACCTTGTCGACCTAATGACCTGTCGAACTAATGACCTTTCGACCTAGAATCATTTCGACCTTTTCCCATGTCGACCTAGAATCATGTCGACCTTTTAGCAATTCGACCTAATGGATTCGATGTAATGACATTCTACCATAATGCATTCGACCAAATGATCCGAACCCCTATGGGTCTCGGTAAGCTGCAATCTTTGCGGTTTACTGAGTTGACCAGAATCAGGCCCATTAAGAACAAAGCTACTATCCAAAAGGAAAAACAGAAATGAAACACTGATGCTGCTTTCAGACCGCAAAACTGGCTTTGACCCTGTATTTGGAAACGTTTCCAAAAACGGGTCTGCCAGGTAAAACCCCTTTCACACCGCATCTCTTAAACGGTATGTTACCGTTTAAGTGCGGGTTTTTTTTACACTGGCAGACCCGTTTTTGGAAACTTTCCAAATACAGGGTCAAAGCCAGTCTTCAGCAGGTTAGCAACCCCCCCCCCCCCCCAGGGCTAACAAACCCCCCCCCCCCCCCTGTGCAGCCGGTACCTCCGTAATTGCGGATCCCGGCACTGTAGTATGGACGGATGCACTTATGAAAACGTGTCTTTGACTGCCCCATAGGAAAACCTTTCGTATGGGGGCAGCCATTTTCCGAAAGTCACTTTTCTTATAAGATCTGCAATTACGGAGGTACCTGCTGCACAGGGGGGGGGGTCTTAACACATTGCAGGGGGGGGAGTCGGGGGATGTTAACCCACGCGCGGCGGGGGGCGGCTCCAGTGCTGTGAATATTTAATGAGCACTCATTAAATATTCATTGCGCTGAATTTAGGACCCAGATCATTGGCTGGGTCCTAAATACCGTTTGAGACCCGATTTTGATGCCAAAATACCGGCTCTGAAACGGGTAGGACCCTCCATTTTAACCGTTTTACAAAAACGGCTTTTGTAAAACGGTAAAGTGGTCCTGCACCTTTTAGACCGCACAGATTACCGTTTTAAAACGGTTAAAAATCGGCAAAATACCGGTTTCTAAGTGTGGTCTGAAAGGGGCATGACTGAAAGCATGTCTACAGAACTATGATGTCACAACCATCTCTTGCTAATATGTTGCCTCTTATGTTTCTGTATATAAATCCCAGCACCTATTGGCCTAATATCTTTCACATGCTGTAAATTACACTTTAAAATGCAAAACACAACTATATTTGTCACAACTATCTTTCTCAAAGAATATTTTTACATAGCGTTTAATGTGAGTAGACAATGCAGTGACTCATTAGAGGTTGTATGTGTGTTCCAAAAAGCGGAGGATGTGCTGTCAAACTGACTGCCTTTTTGTATTAACGGCTTGCTCGTATCTCTATATTTATTTCTGCAAAATATAGCATTTAGTTGGGTAGATACATAATATAGTGCTAACAAATACATTTGGATGCTTCTGGAACAGAGAGTAGGAAACCCCAGCAGCTAATTGGATGAGCCTGCCTACTGTGAATAATCTCCAACCCTTACCCCCCATTCTCTTCAGGCTCATGCCTCTGGTATAACATCTAGACTAATGTCTCATACCATCAAAACAAAATCATCGATCGTTATGAAACATCGCAATGTGATGTTCATCCCTACAAAGACAGGGTGGGCGGCTGACGTCATGTGACATAAGCCACCTGCCCCCAGCAGGAATTGGCCCGCCTGCACACACATGGGGACACCCATAAAACGCTGTGGATTCCCATGGCTCAGCACCGCCCCCAACCCTCCCTTCCCTCTGCGAACTGCCCGGCAAGTGAGCAACCCGAGTGATCCAAAATCGGCCCCTTATGCTTCATGCCACTTACAACCTCATGCTTCCTTTGTCTCTTCCAGCCACATGCCTTTTTTGTCATTTCAAGTCTTATGCGTCAGGGGGGTTATTCGGGTTGATTCGCTCAGATGTGAATTTGCACCCTTGCTAGTCAACCAGAACCGGCCCTCCGCCGATGTCACCCAGCCATTACCATGGGAACGCCCATCATTTTTATTGGAACACCCATGAAACGCTGGGCGTTTTCATGGGCGAATACCCCGCCCACCGCCCGCAATGTTGGGTCCGTGCACTCAGCAAACAGTCTGTCCACCGTGGCTGCACACACCCGGCGCATTGACATGCACAGAAATGCACATTGCGGAAACATTGGTCCCCGTGCTAAGGAAGGCCAACAGCAAATGGACCAGAATAAGGTCCCAGGAGTCAATTCAAGGTGCGGAGTCTATCAGACCCCTCCCCAAAAATTACCGCAAGGCTTCAAATCCAGGAAATATAAGATTTGGCCCTTTTTCTGCACACCACAGGTGAGGTGAGGGAAGTGCAGGCATTGTACAGATTCATCTGACAGAAGAATAGCTGAGGACAGTGTCACTAGTAAAAGTGCAGAAAAAGACTACAGGCCAAGGTGAGGGCCATCGGGAGGGGTCTACTGGAACTGGAGTCCTGGGCCCAGATGGTATCTGGTTGATAGGTCTACAATGTCTAGGTTGACAATTAATAGGTTGACACCAAAATGTCAACATGCAAAAGGTTCACATTGACCATAGCTTGTCATGAAAAGGTCGACATGAGTTTCTCACTTTTTTGTACTTTAATATTCACGTGGTAAGTTACTTTGTTTCTGTGCAGGGTAAATACGGGTTGCTTTAATTTTACACTGTAATTTAGATATCAGTTTGAAGTACACACCCCACCCAAATGTGACTCTCTCTGCACATGTTACATCTGCCCCACCTGCAGTGTACATGGTTTTGTCCATTAGAAAACCAAATGTGCTTTACAAACCAACCGGAATCACCCCCAATGTATGGATTGCACAGGAAACTGGAGGTTAACAGCGCATAAATTAATTTAATAATACAATTGATAAATACAGATGCGGGACAGCATTATGTCAAACATATCAAATAGATAAAAATAGACACTAAAAATTCTAATGAATATATATTGGATAGATATGTTGTGGTTGGCGCTGGTCCCAGGGGAACTTTAGTAAGAGTAGGTGTCGCAAACCCAAGCTGCTGCACCTCAAACAGGGGGGGGCCTGGCCCCCTGTATTAATACAAATCGTGGGTAGGTGGGTAGAGGGTGAGTGCGGCTGAAGGTAAATTACAAAAATGTATGCTTGGTGTCACTATACATAAGTGAGAATATAGACTGCAGTGGTGGTAAAGCAAACACGATTTATTGAAAAAATCACTATTGGGGTGTAATAAAATAACAATGGTAGTCAATGGGATGGTGCTATAGATATCAGGGACGCAAAGTGCTGCACCTGGGTGACAGCAAAGGCTGAGCACCTTGTGCAGGATGCGTACAGATGGTGACTGGCGTGAAAGAATGGGGGGAAAGTCAGATGTGTGCGGGGAGGGGATGGGTACACAGGCTGGTGGTGCGGGGGGCTGGCGTCCCGTCCCGCCCGCAGTGCACCTCTTAACTGTGGCTGATGGTGAGTCCAATCCTTGTTCCTTCCTCACGCTTCTCTGCAGTCCTGCCGCGGCTGTACGCATCCTGCACAAGGTGCTCAGCCTTTGCTGTCACCCAGGTGCAGCACTTTGCGTCCCTGATATCTGTGGAACTGACATAGTGGCCACAGCGTGCCACTATAGCACCATCCCATTGACTACCATTGTTATTTTATTGCACCACAATAGTGATTTTTTCAATAAATTGTGTTTGCTTTACCACCACTGCAGTCTATATTCTCACTTATGTATAGTGACACCAAGCATACATTTTTGTAATTTACCATCAGCCGCACTCACCCTTAGCGCAGACCTCTACCCACCTACCCATAATTAATATATAGCCGTCAATCTCCTTATATTTATAATGTATATATATGAAATATCTCACTGTCTTTCTCGATATTAGTTCAGTATTGTTTGTTAGTGTTTATTCTCCACTCTTTATTTGAGATCTTTGATATTAGAACATTTAGAAATCATCCAGTTATTAATCATCCAGTACCATTTTCATGGTTATTAGGGATTTTTAATACTGTACCTCACAAAACGCGGCTTCCAGTTTAAAATGTTTTTAGTGAAGCATTAGATAAACAGATCTCCAACACTTGAAGTCTGGCCAGACGTGTTACAATCAGTGGCGTAAGTTCGTTCCAGATGCCCTGAGGCAAGATATATATTGGTGGTCCCCCCCCCAAAAAAAACACACACACACACACACACACACACACAACCCTATATAACCTTACATAAAATATATATTTCTGTTCAGTACTTAGATAGAGAATACATTTATATTTCAGAACTCAAAAGCAAACTCAGAAAGAAATATCGTTGGCTTTTAAATAACTGATTTAAACTTGCAGGGGAGGAAAGGTGCCCCTTTGGGTGCAGGAGCCCGGCGGCAGATGACTCCATTGCCTCCCAGAGTTCTGCCTCTGGTTACAATCACTGTGTTACCTGTACCTCTGAATGTTGTTTTGGTCCATGTGAAGTTCCCTTGTGCATCGTTTTTTCCTATTGGTAAATATGGCAGCATTGCATACCCCATAGAATCCTATTGGGGAATGAGGCTGCATGCAGGACTTGAGGGACTGCAGCACACCTGCAAATTCGTATAGGCAGTCTGCACGGATCAGTCAGATCTGTGCAGGCTGCAGTGTGTTAAAAAAAAAAAAAAAAAAACATGTGGGGTCCCCCTCCACGGCCGTAACCAGCCCCAGGCTCAAAGAGCCAGGTATGGTTTTAAAAAAATAGGGAACAATTTACATAGGACTCCGCTGATTTTTTAAACCAGCCCCAGGCTCCAGGGTATTTTAAGAACCAGGCCCAACCAGCCAGCAGGGTAATGTCACAGCCGGGGGACACTTATTATTAGAGACAGGATTATATGCATTTGCATATTTGCATATGCATTTGCATATTTTGCCCATTCTCACTGGTTATTGCATATTTTACCAAAAATCTAGTGATGGTGCATATTTTAGGCACTGCCCTCTTCCCACCCGCGAGTCAGAGCACTGCTTTGCCCTGCTGCTGCTGGCCAGGTAGTAGTAGAGTGTGCAGGCTGGGGCAATATGTGTGCAGTGTGGGGAACCTTGGATATACGCTATGTCTGACACTGCTCTGGGCTGCCAATCCATGTTGATAAAAGTCAGTCGGGCAGATGACATTACAAAGCTCCAGAATCTTTGCCTGCCCCTGGCCTGGAACTTTACACCAAGAGACAGACTTCTGCAGCAGAGGAGGCAGGCGGAAGGGTTGTGACATCACGCAGCGCAGATCAAATGCTTTGTCACAGTGAGTATGCGGCGCAGGGAGGAAGCCTTCAACTGCGCCGCCCTCACACGCTATACTGACATTTGCGGCGCTGGCGATGAGGGTCCGTGTAGTTTATGCAAGAGCATCTTTGGACGCTGCAGTATGCTGTAGCAGCCAGGAAGAAAAAATATCCTGTGTACAGCACTAGACATCTGCAGATGCTGTGGGCCTATTTTTGAGGTTTATTTGCAACTAATTGTATGCTGATTTTTAAATAAATAAGTTAAAAAATGACTTTTTTATTATTTAATGTAGCATATTTTAACACTTTTCATGCATATTTTAAGTATTTTTCATGCATATTTGCATGCATATTTCAAGCTTTTTATGTTGCATATAATCCTGTCTCTACTTATTATATAAGGTTCCGCAGCCAAAACATTAACCCTACCGACCAGTCAGCCTGGGCAGGGGTCCTGGGGGAGTGGGGACCCCCCCCAATGAAGGGGTTCCCCCTCCAGAACTTACCTTCCCAGGCTGAAGCCTGGTACTGTCCCTGGTACCCCTGGGCGTTAGGTACCGGGCTGATTAAGTAGTAAAAAATAGAAATAAAAACTATTGTCTAATACTGTGGAACTATGAGTACCAACAAGCCTCCCCTGCATGCTGGGACTTGGAGAACCACAAGTCCCAGCATGTGGGGCATTAAAGGGCCTGCTGGAAGTTGTAGTTCCACAGTAATAGAAATAGTTAAATAAGCACACTGACAGACACATGAAAAATAAAACTTGAATACACTCATACATAGCCCATACATACTGATACTTACCTATCTTGAGCCCATAGGTAGGTCCCCTTCCATCAGTCCTGGGGTCCGGGATTCCTGGGGTCCGGTGTCCGAAGAAATCCTTTTGGGGATCTGTAAAAGGAAATTCAACTTACCAAGGCCTCCAGCGTAGATTGGTCCTCTTGGTTCCGCCGGAGTCCAGGGATCTTGAAAAAAAATATCAAACCCAAAACCAGCGCACTGAATGGGAGAGCCACTGAAGTTTCATCTTCAGTGCCTCTCCCCCGAATAATTGTATTCTAAGGATATTGAAGTCTATTTTCCTGGCGTATTTGGCCGGTAATACACCATCGAAAGACTACGACAGGAATCACCATTCACCTAATTTACTAAGCTATGGCCGCTAACTAGCGGTAAACGGCCGTAGCTTAGTAAATTAGGAATCGCCATTCTTTTGAACGGTGATTCGTGTCGTATTCTTTCCATGGTGTATTCATTCGTATTTGTAAATACAAATACGAATGTCGCATCAATACGAATATGAAATGTGTAAAAAAATAGGTGTATTTCCGTATACGAAATTACGAATTCACCTATTTTTTACAAATTTGCTTTAGTAAATTTCCCCCACAGGGTGCTAGGTCTGGAGGGTTTTCTAGCAATGCAATCTGGGTTCAGACCCGTTCGCTAAAAAGATGGAGCTTTTGAGACAGCTGACAGGTAATGATTCCAAAGGATCACTTTGCTAGAGATACTTATAAAATAGAAGATAAAACAATATATACTGTTTGCTCCTTATTAAAACAATGAATCTCAATTTGTATAAAAATATAGAATTGTAATAATGCTATAGACACAATAGTAGTGTCACGGCCTGGACTAGCTGTGTTCCCGGCACTGACCTGGGTGCGCCAGTGGAGGGCGCAGGGAACTGGAAGTGGGGAGGCTTGAGGTAGCTGGAGCTCATGCACGGAGGATAGATGAGAATAACCTGCCGGGGACACAGAGGATTGGCTGAGACCTAAAGCAGAGGCGCGGGGTCTAAGCCGACAGTGGTATTCACCAGGGACCCCCGCAAGGGGATATAGACTTAGCTGCAACTGCTGACCAGGTCGCGGCCCTCTGCCCAGGTTCCTCTGTGGCTTTAGCAGGGTTTGATACTCTGGGGTCTCTAGAGCAAAGATGTTTGAGGGGTACTTAAACCATCGATGGTGATCAATGGCACTGAATGCTTGGTAGCAACACGGAGGGCACAGAGGAATATGTATAGCAGGTGTCAATGTCGAGTTTTATACACGCCATTTTAGGATAGTATGGCCGCCATTTTGGTTCGCAGAGTTGCGCAAATAAAGTATACATACCCGAGTCTGTGTGACAAAGTGGACCAGAAGCGCAGCCATACTATTACACATAAATTCATAATACCACACTTACACCAAATAAAATATAGTTAATTAAAGGTTTAGAGCACTACACATAGTTTAATCAGCATTACATACTTCTGTCTGTATAATGTTTGGTACCGTTACGTTCCGTTTCCCCTGCGCAGTATTCCGGTCATTGCGAATAATTCGCAAGTCATACGGTCCGATAATTATGGACAAAATCCATAATTATAGGACTATTTCTGTTTAAATGTGTGTGACAAAAGAATCCAGTTATAACCGGTTCTTGCTGCTATTTACGACCCCTGACGACGATGCCAACACACAAAGGACTCCAAAGTTTACTCTCCCCCTGCACCGTTGCAAACCAGTTGTATTACTTTGCCCCAATCACTGAGGACTGGACATTCGAACCCTGACCAATAGGAACGGCCTTTGACCTCCCCCTTCTGACCCTATAAGTTAGGTGACCTTGGGCGGCCTCAGTCACTTCGGCACTGCTTCTTTCCCTGACCATTGACCGGGCTATAGTTCAATCTGAATATAGCGAGCTCCGACCGGACTGCGCTGCGCTATTTTCCCTGACGGTAACATTTGTATTCCCATTTTATGTAATGTGGCTGATTATGATTGTATCTGTTTCTGCATCTTTGTAAGTGTTTTAAAGTACTTTTGGTACTCTTTACTTAGTGCGGCGCCCGTCGCGGGCATCGCGGGTACATTAATGTATGGCCGCGACGCGACCGACGCGATGCCCGCGATTTGCCATTGAAATCAATGTAAAACATAAAAATCGTGTCGGTCGCGTCGCGGCCGCACATAAACGCACCCGCGATGCCCGCGACGCGATGCTCACGATTTCCCATAGGGAACAATGTTAAAAGTCGCGATGGACCCGATTTTAGTGTTAAATGGCTCAATCAACCCGATTTGGCCATAGGAATCAATGTTAAATGGGCCACAGAGCCCATTAACCCTTAAATGTCCCCCCAAATTTTTAACGCCACCCCACGATCCACGCCAACCCGAAGCGTGGCGAGCGCAGCGAGCCCGCGAGGGGCGGCGGTACGCGTCCTCCGACCTTTTCATGCCCTACTATCCACGTCGGCGTGGTGTGAGAATATAATAGTGTGGCGAGCGCAGCGAGCCACCGAGCCCGAAGCGTGGCGAGCGCAGCGAGCCCCGCGAGGGGACGCGGATACCTTCACAGGTAGACGCGTCCCCTCGCGGGCTTCACAGGTGTCCGTGGCGACCCGGACACCTGTGAAGCCCGCGATGGGACGCGTCTACCTGTGAAGGTATCCGCGTCCCCTCGCGGGGCTCGCTGCGCTCGCCACGCTTCGGGCTCGGTGGCTCGCTGCGCTCGCCACACTATTATATTCTCACACCACGCCGACGTGGATAGTAGGGCATGAAAAGGTCGGAGGACGCGTACCGCCGCCCCTCGCGGGCTCGCTGCGCTCGCCACGCTTCGGGTTGGCGTGGATCGTGGGGTGGCGTTAAAAATTTGGGGGGACATTTAACGGTTCATTGGCCCTATTTGGGCTGTGTGGCCCATTTTACATTGATTTATATGCCAAAATCGGGTCCATTGAGGCATTTAAGTGTCAAATCGCGGTCAATCAGGCTTTTTAACATTGTTTCCTATGGGAAAATCGCGGTGATCGCGGTAATCGCGGGCATCGCGACCATCCAATTTTACCCGCGATGCCCGCGATTACCGCGATTTTTACCCGCGATGACCACGATTTTGATCGGCGGCGCCGTTCTAGGTAAAGAGTACCGTACTTTTTATTGTTAGAGAATTGCATCACGTGTTACCCTGTGTTTTTCCTATTTCAGTAATCCCCTTTTGTCCATTAGGGACTAAGTACACTATTTACGGAGTTCCTATCTCCTCACCTTTATACTGTGGTCTCGTCTATTATTCGCATCTAGCGATAAGGTGTATTACGGACATTGTCCTTAAAGGTGTATTCGCAGATTAGAGACAAAGTACTGCGAAGGGATCTCCTATTAATGCATTGGTTCTTCCGTGTATAATACACGATAAAGGTACGCTACGCTGCGCTACGTTTTGTTCGCACGTAGCTAGGAATAAAGGGTACACAGGTTACGGACATAATACGTAACCTACGCTTTTCACTTATTGTTCTTTGATCATATAAATATCGACATTGATACAGGATGTACACAGTGATGGGGACTGAGTACCGTGAGATGCGGCCTGGGAGCCGGAGGGAACTCGATGGTGATAACTGGGGATCGCTGGAGATCACTGGGGAACACTGGAGATCGCTGGGGATCGCTGGAGCGGCCTGGGAGCCGAGAGGAGACGGGCATGGGAACCCACTGGTATCCGGACGCTGAGGAGACAACCTGGGCTGCACAGAGAAGGCTGGATCACACGGCAGATGGAACTCGTGGAAGCTTCTGGCAGGAGTGGAATGACCAGGGACGCTGAGAATGACACAGGTAACAGCGCACTCAGGAAACCGGACCTCTGGAGCAAGTGGGGAGTCTTGACAGGAGCTGACGCTGGTGAACTCTCAGGGGAAACTGACGAGTTGTTCAAGACAGGGAGGAGACTGTGAGACAGGCTTTTATCCCTCCAGGTATTGAGGGAATCAGACGCAGGTGAGGGAATCAGCCGCAGCAGCAGAAGCAACACACAGACCAGGAAGTCAGTTGGAGCTTACCTGGATCATGTGACCCGCAATCTGATCAGGGAATACACCTGGAGCTCTAAGTGACGCAGGGGATGACTTGGAAGCAGGAGACATCACGCCAGGGATTACAGACCGGCAGCTGATCTGCGGAGTATATTACCTCAGCGTGCCGGTAAGGGGCGCACGCGAGCGGTCTGAGAACCGGGGTTCCTGACAGTACCCCCCCTTTAAGGGTGGGCACCGAACACCCTTTTGGCTTGCTCGGATTGTCTCTGTGGAAAGCTGCGATCAAACGAGGGGCATGCACATCGGAAGCATTGATCCAGCTTCTTTCTTCTGGACCATAGCCTTTCCAATCAATGAGATATTGGATGCTTCCATATCGTCTGCGAGAATCCACCACTTTATCGACCTCGAATTCAACCCCTCGATGGGTATAGACTCTGGGGAGCTCAGGAGAAGAACTTTGGAATCGGTTGAGGACAAGAGGTCGTAATAAAGATATGTGGAAGGAATTTGGGATTTTCAAGTACGGTGGTAGCTTCAATTTATAAGCTACGGGATTGATCATTTGGATCACAGGGAATGGCCCGATGAACCGTGGGGCGAACTTCATGGACGGGACTCTTAAGTGGAGTTTTCTAGTAGAGAGCCATACCTTGTCTCCGGGTTTCAACTGGGGAACTGCCCTACTTTTACGGTCAGCAAATAATTTGTATCTCTTTGAGGCTTTCTTGAGTGAGACATGGACATTCTTCCAAACTTGGGAGAAATGCTTGAGTGTGGAAGATGCGGCAGGCACTTCCAAGGCTGGTAAGGGCTCAAAGACAGGTGGTCGAGGATGTTGACCGTACACTACGTAGAAAGGAGAGTAGCCAGTAGCTGAATGGTATCTGAAATTGTAGGCAAATTCAGCCCAGGGCAACAGACTGACCCAGTTGTCTTGTGACGAAGAGACATACAGGCGGAGGAATGCTTCAAGGTCCTGATTGACTCTCTCTGTCTGCCCGTTGGATTGCGGGTGGTACGCTGTGGAAAAGTTCAATTTTACCTTTAGGGCGGAACAGAGAGCTCTCCAGAAGCGGGCCACAAATTGCACTCCACGATCGGAGACAATTTCTACAGGGAGTCCATGAATTTGGAAGATATGCTGAATGAATATCTGGGCAAGCTTGGGAGCAGAGGGGAGACCAGTCAGTGGGATAAAGTGTGCCATTTTGGAGAAACGGTCTACCACCACCCAGATGGTATTACATTCTTGAGACTTTGGGAGCTTGGAAATGAAGTCCATGGAAATGTGCGTCCAGGGACGCGTGGGAATGGGCAACTGAAGAAGAGTACCTGCAGGGGACTGACGATGGACTTTATGCTGGGCACAAATAGGACATGAGGCCACGAAATCCTGGACATCTTTTTTCATGTGAGGCCACCAATATGACCGCCGAAGAATCTCTAGAGTTTAGAGAACTCCCGGATGGCCGGAGAAGGGTGAAGCATGAACCCAGGATAATATTTTTGGCTGCAGCTCTGGTAGTACGAGCATCTTTCCTCGTGGTGGCACAGGGGACACATGGGTGGCAGCAAAGGCAGTAGGACTGATGATAGGACGCTGTTCTTGCGGCACTGTGTCATCCTCCATAGAGCGGGACAGCGCATCTGCCTTTGCATTTTGGGATCCTGGACGGTAAAATATTTTGAAGTTGAATCGTGAAAAGAATAAAGACCAACGAGCTTTGACGGGAATTTAAGCACTGGGCTGTTTGGATGTAGAGCAAGTTCTTGTGATCTGTAAAGATGGACACTGGGAATTTGGCCCCTTCTAACAGATATCGCCATTCTTCCAGTGCTAATTTAATTGCCAACAACTCTTGATCACCAATGGAATAGTTTTTCTCAGCAGGCAGGAATTTTCGTGAGAAAAACCCACAGGGGTGTTGTTTGCCATCGTCAGTGACTTGGGAGAGCACAGCACCAACACCCACATTAGAAGCATCCACCTCGAGAAGGAATGGTCTGTCTGTATCTGGTTGCTGGAGGATGGGAGCAGAGATGAAAGCTTGTTTCAGCAGGTGGAATGCGGACAAGGCTTCTTCAGACCAGACGGCTGGATTGGCACCTTTTTGGGTGAGAGCTGTGATGGGAGAGATAAGCGTGGAGAATCCTTTGACAAATTTCCTGTAATAATTGGCAAAGCCAATAAAACGCTGGACTGCTTTGAGAGTGGTTGGTTGGGACCAACTATTGATGACTTCAAGTTTCGAGGGATCCATTCGTAACTCTGAGCCAGACACGATATACCCTAGGAAGGGTATCTGGGGAACTTCGAACGTGCACTTGGAGAGTTTACCGTACAATTTATTAGCACGTAAACTGGATAGCACTTCTTTGACTTGAGAACGATGAGACTGGAGATCTGAGGAGAAAATCAAGATATCGTCGAGGTAAACAACTAGATACTTGTATAAGACATTTCTGAAAATTTCATTGACGAATTCTTGAAAGACAGCTGGTGCATTACTGAGACCGAAGGGCATTACCAGATACTCGTAATGCCCATCTCTGGTGTTGAAGCCGGTCTTCCATTTGTCGCCTTTGCGAATCCTAATTAGGTTGTACGCCCCTCTGAGGTCAAGCTTGGTAAAAAAATTTGCACCTTTGACACGGTCAACTAACTCGGTGATCAGAGGAAGAGGATAACTGTTCTTGATAGTTATGTCATTGAGACCTCTATAGTCTATGCAAGGGCGTAACCCTCCTTCCTTCTTTTTTACGAAAAAGAATCCTGCACCTGCAGGGGAAGATGAGGGCCGGATAAAACCTTTCTGGAGATTTTCTTGGATATACTCGGACAAGTGCGCCCCTTAGGAGGGGACTTCCCAGAGAGAAGATCGATGGGACAATCCCATCGGCGGTGTGGAGGTAGTACATCAGCGGCTTGTTCACTGAAGACGTCACTGTAATCATGGTACACTGAGGGAAGACCAGGCAGATTTTTAATCGCAGAGGATCGGACAGGAGTTACTTCACTCAAGCAATGTTTATGGCAGTAATCACTCCATTCTTCAATCTTCAATTGATACGGGGGTTGTGAAGTTGTAACCACGGCAACCCTAACACAATGTCGTAGGAGGATTTGGGGATGACCAGGAACTCCATACATTCTTGATGAAGTATACCCACATGAAATGTCCGATACACAATGTCTCTTCCGGGGATTCTACTTCCATCTACCGCAGTCAGGTAGTGAGGTAGTGAGGCTGGGGTAACGGGAGAACAGAAATTTTGCACTTATTAACTAGCTCGGCTGAAATAAAGTTCCCTGCAGCCCCGGAGTCAGCCAGGGCTGAGACATGCAGGGTACCCACTGGTGACACAAGGGCAACAGGTAGCACTAAGTCAGTGGTGGGAGGAGCTTTACTGGAACAACCTAACCTAAATCCCCCACTGCAGGTTAGGGCTTGCCGTTTCCCGGACGCTCGGGATAGGACCCAATGAAGTGGCTGGGAGCGGCACAGTATATACATAATTTTTCTCTTTGCCTCCTGGACCGTTCCTCTGTAGATAACCTAGATCTACCTATCTGCATAGGTTCTTCTGTAGCGGGTATCGTAGGATGGTGCAGAGGCAGAGGCGGGACTCTGGGGAATACTTTCTTTTGTTTTTCTAAACCTCGCTCTCTCAAGCGCAGGTCTATTTTAACACACAGGGAGATCAATTCTTCAAGCAGCTCAGGGAGATCTCGGGTGACCAGTTCATCTTTGATGCGTTCTGAGACGCCCAACCAGAAGGCGGCTGTTAACGCCTCATTGTTCCACTTGAGCTCGGAGGCAAGATTCTGGAATTGGACCACAAATTGTCCCATGGGACAAGGACCCTGTTTAAGGCGAAGGATCTCTGTAGAGGCTGATGCAGGCCTTCCTGGCTCATCGAATATCCGTCGGAAGATAGAGACGAATCTGTCATAATCGGTGAGGATTGGATCAGATCTTTCCCAGAGGGGTGATATCCAATCTAGGGCAGAACCAGTTAGCAGAGAGACAATGTATGCTATCTTGGTCCTAGCTGTCGGAAAGTTCTGTGGCAAAAGTTCGAATTGGATGTCACACTGGTTGAGGAAGCCTCTACAGGCTTTGGGATTGCCATCATATTTGTTAGGAGTAGGCAACTGAAGACGAGGGATATATGCTGGGGCATGAGTGGCAAGCTGATTGGGTACCGGTGGCGGAGGTGGCCGGAGAGATTGCTGGAGGGAATCCAGACGAGTGGACACTTCCTGTAGGTACGTAATCACTTGCTGCTGAGTCGCTTCTTGCGTCTCCATACGCGAGGTGACATCTTGGAGAACCGCTGGCCCCACACTATGGTCGTGTGCTGAGTCCATCGGTCTTGAACAAACTGTCACGGCCTGGACTAGCTGTGTTCCCGGCACTGACCTGGGTGCGCCAGTGGAGGGCGCAGGGAATCGGAAGCGGGGAGGCTTGAGGTAGCTGGAGCTCATGCACGGAGGATAGATGAGAATAACCTGCCGGGGACACAGAGGATTGGCTGAGACCTAAAGCAGAGGCGCGGGGTCTAAGCCAACAGTGGTATTCACCAGGGACCCCCGCAAGGGGATATGGACTTAGCTGCAACTGCCGACCAGGTCGCGGCCCTCTGCCCAGGTTCCTCTGTGGCTTTAGCAGGGTTTGATACTCTGGAGTCTCTAGAGCAAAGATGTTTGAGGGGTGATCGATGGCATTGAATGCTTGGTAGCAACACGGAGGGCACAGAGGAATATGTATAGCAGGATGTACACAGTGATGGGGACTGAGTACCGTGAGATGCGGCCTGGGAGCCGGAGGGAACTCGATGGTGATAACTGGGGATCAATGGAGATCACTGGGGATCGCTGGAGCGGCCTGGGAGCCGAGAGGAGACGGGCATGGGAACCCACTGGTATCTGGACGCTGAGGAGACAACCTGGGCTGCACAGAGAAGGCTGGATCACACGGCAGATGGAACTCGTGGAAGCTTCTGGCAGGAGTGGAATGACCAGGGACGCTGAGAATGACACAGGTAACAGCGCACTCAGGAAACCGGACCTCTGGAGCAAGTGGGGAGTCTTGACAGGAGCTGACGCTGGAGAACTCTCAGGGGAAACTGACGAGTTGTTCAAGACAGGGAGGAGACTGTGAGACAGGCTTTTATCCCTCCAGGTAATGAGGGAATCAGACGCAGGTGAGGGAATCAGCCGCAGCAGCAGCAGCACACAGACCAGGAAGTCAGTTGGAGCTTACCTGGATCATGTGACCCGCAATCTGATCAGGGAATACACCTGGAGCTCTAAGTGACGCAGGGGATGACTTGGAAGCAGGAGACATCACGCCAGGGATTACAGACTGTACCGGCAGCTGATCTGCGGAGTATATTACCCCAGCGTGCCGGTAAGGGCGCACGCGAGCGGTCTGAGAACCGGGGTTCCTGACAAGTAGCTTGCCTATAGAAAAGGAATACATATTTATTTTGTAATGCCATTAAAGAAATTCAAGTTAATAATTCAAGACAAAATGTAAAAATTTAAACAGTTGAATTCACAGCCTGTATACTATATGATATGATGAATATACCAATGATACCTGTTGCACTACTACAACTTGTACTGAATAAGTGCACTGGTCTTTGTCCCAGCAACGATGTAGTATTGCAAGTAAGGAAAAAAAAACAGTTTGTATCCCTATTGCACACTGAATGAGAAATATACATATAATAATCAGATAATACAGAGATCTTGGTTGCATATATCTGCAGATATAGGGTTAAGTCCCCAGGCCGTACGTCAAGGCATCTCTGTCACTGGGGGTCCCTAACACTGGGTACGGGTCTGGGGTGTGGGCCCCCAATATGCCGGCACAGGCTGACTACTCCAGGGCAGCACACAAATGAAAGTTAGTAGGTGTTAAATAAGAAGCACATAAGTGCTATGTAAAGAGGTGAAGGTGTGGTTAAAATAATATATACAATGTGATAGGGAAAAAACATAAATGTTAATAAAGTGTTAGGGTGTGCTACCCTGGAGCAGACCAGCCATACCAACAAAGAGGGAATCACACTCCCAAACCCATCCCATGCACAATAACAAATTTATGGGCCTAATAGCCCAGTGTAAGGCCACATGATAATGGCTTACAACATCTGAGAGCCAGCTTACCTGGAGATACCCCTGGCTTCTCCAATGGCACTCAGGTGTCAGCAATCCCTCCTAATGCTGACCCATCTGTGCCTCTCTCAACTGCACAACACTTTTATTGGCAAGCTGCTCAATCAGAGGTCTGTCATTCAGGTGCCAACAGGGAGGGGTAAATCTGGTTAGGAAAAAAAACAGTTTGTATCCCTATTGCACACTGAATGAGAAATATACATATAATAATCAGATAATACAGAGATCTTGGTTGCATATATCTGCAGATATAGGGTTAAGCCCCCAGGCCGTACGTCAAGGCATCTCTGTCACTGGGGGTCCCTAACACTGGGTACGGGTCTGGGGTGTGGGCCCCCAATATGCCGGCACAGGCTGACTACTCCAGGGCAGCACACAAATGAAAGTTAGTAGGTGTTAAATAAGAAGCACATAAGTGCTATGTAAAGAGGTGAAGGTGTGGTTAAAATAATATATACAATGTGATAGGGAAAAAACATAAATGTTAATAAAGTGTTAGGGTGTGCTACCCTGGAGCAGACCAGCCATACCAACAAAGAGGGAATCACACTCCCAAACCCATCCCATGCACAATAACAAATTTATGGGCCTAATAGCCCAGTGTAAGGCCACATGATAATGGCTTACAACATCTGAGAGCCAGCTTACCTGGAGATACCCCTGGCTTCTCCAATGGCACTCAGGTGTCAGCAATCCCTCCTAATGCTGACCCATCTATGCCTCTCAACTGCACAACACTTTTATTGGCAAGCTGCTCAATCAGAGGTCTGTCATTCAGGTGCCAACAGGGAGGGGTAAATCTGGTTAGGAAAAAAAACAGTTTGTATCCCTATTGCACACTGAATGAGAAATATACATATAATAATCAGATAATACAGAGATCTTGGTTGCATATATCTGCAGATATAGGGTTAAGCCCCCAGGCCGTACGTCAAGGCATCTCTGTCACTGGGGGTCCCTAACACTGGGTACGGGTCTGGGGTGTGGGCCCCCAATATGCCGGCACAGGCTGACTACTCCAGGGCAGCACACAAATGAAAGTTAGTAGGTGTTAAATAAGAAGCACATAAGTGCTATGTAAAGAGGTGAAGGTGTGGTTAAAATAATATATACAATGTGATAGGGAAAAAACATAAATGTTAATAAAGTGTTAGGGTGTGCTACCCTGGAGCAGACCAGCCATACCAACAAAGAGGGAATCACACTCCCAAACCCATCCCATGCACAATAACAAATTTATGGGCCTAATAGCCCAGTGTAAGGCCACATGATAATGGCTTACAACATCTGAGAGCCAGCTTACCTGGAGATACCCCTGGCTTCTCCAATGGCACTCAGGTGTCAGCAATCCCTCCTAATGCTGACCCATCTGTGCCTCTCTCAACTGCACAACACTTTTATTGGCAAGCTGCTCAATCAGAGGTCTGTCATTCAGGTGCCAACAGGGAGGGGTAAATCTGGTTAGGAAAAAAAACAGTTTGTATCCCTATTGCACACTGAATGAGAAATATACATATAATAATCAGATAATACAGAGATCTTGGTTGCATGTATCTGCAGATATAGGGTTAAGCCCCCAGGCCGTACGTCAAGGCATCTCTGTCACTGGGGGTCCCTAACACTGGGTACGGGTCTGGGGTGTGGGCCCCCAATATGCCGGCACAGGCTGACTACTCCAGGGCAGCACACAAATGAAAGTTAGTAGGTGTTAAATAAGAAGCACATAAGTGCTATGTAAAGAGGTGAAGGTGTGGTTAAATTAATATATACAATGTGATAGGGAAAAAACATAAATGTTAATAAAGTGTTAGGGTGTGCTACCCTGGAGCAGACCAGCCATACCAACAAAGAGGGAATCACACTCCCAAACCCATCCCATGCACAATAACAAATTTATGGGCCTAATAGCCCAGTGTAAGGCCACATGATAATGGCTTACAACATCTGAGAGCCAGCTTACCTGGAGATACCCCTGTCTTCTCCAATGGCACTCAGGTGTCAGCAATCCCTCCTAATGCTGACCCATCTGTGCCTCTCTCAACTGCACAACACTTTTATTGGCAAGCTGCTCAATCAGAGGTCTGTCATTCAATCTCTGTATTATCTGATTATTATATGTATATTTCTCATTCAGTGTGCAATAGGGATACAAACTGTTTTTTTTCCTAACCAGATTTACCCCTCCCTGTTGGCACCTGAATGACAGACCTCTGATTGAGCAGCTTGCCAATAAAAGTGTTGTGCAGTTGAGAGAGGCACAGATGGGTCAGCATTAGGAGGGATTGCTGACACCTGAGTGCCATTGGAGAAGCCAGGGGTATCTCCAGGTAAGCTGGCTCTCAGATGTTGTAAGCTATTATCATGTGGCCTTACACTGGGCTATTAGGCCCATAAATTTGTTATTGTGCATGGGATGGGTTTGGGAGTGTGATTCCCTCTTTGTTGGTATGGCTGGTCTGCTCCAGGGTAGCACACCCTAACACTTTATTAACATTTATGTTTTTTCCCTATCACATTGTATATATTATTTTAACCACACCTTCACCTCTTTACATAGCACTTATGTGCTTCTTATTTAACACCTACTAACTTTCATTTGTGTGCTGCCCTGGAGTAGTCAGCCTGTGCCGGCATATTGGGGGCCCACACCCCAGACCCGTACCCAGTGTTAGGGACCCCCAGTGACAGAGATGCCTTGACGTACGGCCTGGGGGCTTAACCCTATAGCTGCAGATATATGCAACCAAGATCTCTGTATTATCTGATTATTATATGTATATTTCTCATTCAGTGTGCAATAGGGATACAAACTGTTTTTTTTCCTAACCAGATTTACCCCTCCCTGTTGGCACCTGAATGACAGACCTCTGATTGAGCAGCTTGCCAATAAAAGTGTTGTGCAGTATTGCAAGTAAGTAATGTTCTCAGTGGAGCGCATGTATCTGTGCTTACTTGCTTACTTATTTTTGCAGCGGTGGTTTATGATAAGTATGGAGCTCAGAGGATCTCCTGGTAGGCTGAGGGCTGATATAAGTGTACTTCCCACAGTGCATCCCAGCACAGGTAGAGTACCACCATCCGATGTTAGGGAGGGAGACCTGTGCTGTGGCAGTCCAGTTTGTAAGCAAGCCAGAGGTAGCCTTGAGCTGGTTGGGTTGGTGTGGATGGGTGCCTAATCTGAAAATCCAGCAGTGAGGGAGAAGAGGGAGACTTGTACAATATTGTGTGTGAGCAAGCCGGTAATAGCTATGAACTGGATAGTGATGTCACTACGTATCGTCTCCTTGGAAACAGAGACTACCTCAAGAGAAGAAAACTGCATATATTGTATCTTCTAATGTATAAGTATCCCTAGCTCAGTGATCCTTTGGTGTCTTTTGTATTTTAGACGGCCTCGCGCATTCGTATTACGGGCCTTACGAATGTGCAGCGTATTGATAATCGCCCACCGTGCAAATTTGGCCAGCTGTGAAATCAGGTGTGAACTACCTATAGTTCTTGCCTTACTTACACACTGACATGAACACAAAGCCAAGGCGGTTCCATTTTTTTTTTCATGCAAGTGGTCACACATTTGTTATTTGTATCTGCTCAGGTGATACAGGCACACAAAAACAAATTTGTTCTGACTTCCAAACACTTAGATCCCCACTTACTTGAAATATCATTAGCCACCCACTGCTGCTTCTGGGTTTACCTCCGAATAAGGCGCGTAATCTAGACAGATCTCTAAAAATCACTACTTGGTGACCTCTGGATATCTGTGCCACTTAAACTGCAGTCTCGCCGTAAGCACAGTTTAATTAGCGACCATGCGGGGGTTGGGGAGATGACTGAGACTGGGGCAGCAACCGAGCATTTTGCGTAAGCGATACGGACAACGCAGGCGTGTTAGGAACGCTCGGAGGGGGGGCTGTGGCAGCTGCACAATGTCACTTGCAGCCTTTGCAACCCAAAACATGGTCGTCCTGCTCCTGGCTTCCCAGCTGCGTAGCCAGGGGACACAGCCGCTACTGTGTGTCAGTGCTTTGTTGTGTAGCAAAGCGCTCGCAGTTTAACGATGTGCTTGTATAATTTTGCAAGCACATCGCGGGGATGGATCCAACCAATGGGGGGACCTTGCCCTGTGGTGGACGTCCCTCCCATGTTTGCCACCATGGGTTGTGGATTTGCAGGGATTCGCGAAAATGCAACCCAGTCTGAATTAGGCCCCAGGCATTTTACCTATTAAATCTCCAAACAGCCTAAAGGTGTATAGGGCCTTATTCAGATCTGAGCTCAGTACAAATTTGTTTGGAAAATGGGCAAATCCATGTGCACTGCAGGTGGGGCAGATGTAACATGTATAGAGAGAGTTAAATTTGGGTGGGGTGTGTTGAAACTGAAATCTAAATTGCAGTGTAAAAATAATGCAGCCAGTATTTACCCTGCACAGAAACAAAATAACTCACACAAATCTAAAGGACCCCATACACTAGCCGATTTTGGTCAGATTTCGGCCAGATCAGTCGGATCTGGCCGAAATCGGACCAAAATCGGCTAGTTTTGATGTCCCCTCAGATCCGATGCGCAGTCCCGTGCGCATCGGATCTGCGTCGGGTGGTCGGACCTGCTGCACGTCCGACCACCCGACTTGGGACCTAGTGGGGCGGCGCGGCGGTGGAGGGAGCAGGGGGGCTGGGGACGCTGCGGGGGACACAGGCGGCATAGAGTCCGGCAGGGGGAGCCGGGAGCTGTCAGTACTGAATTAAAAAAAAAAGCCCATACAAGGAATGGGCGGCCTGTGATTGGCTGAGCGCTCTCTCAGCCAGTCAGCAATTGGCTGAGAGAGCGCTCAGCCAATCACAGGCTGCCCATTCATTGTATAGGCTTTTTTTTCTAGCACTGACAGCTCCCGGCTCCCTCTGCCCGGCTCTATGCCGCCTGTGTCCCCCGCAGCGTCCCCAGCCCCCCCTGCTCCCACCAGCAGCCCTGCTCGGTAGCACCCCCCCCTGCTCCCCGGGGTTTTTACATGTGATAAATCGAGACGATTTATCACTTGTAAAAAATGGCACATCAAGTGCCAATCTAATCAAGCTCCCCCGGGGAGCAGCCGGGGAAGCTCAGGGGGAAGTCGGGGGCGACGTCGCCCTAGTGTATGGGGGTCTTAACTCTCTCTATACATGTTTCATCTGCCCCACCTGCAGCGCACATGGTTTTGCCCATTTTCCAAACAACTTTGTACTGAGCTCAGATCTGAATAAAGGTGCCCACACACGCACCGATACCGGCGTGCATTGTGGGCTTAACTAGCACACATAGCATCGCATCATGGCCCTTATTCAGATCTGATCGCAGTACAAATTCATTCTCAAAATGGGCAAAACCATGTGCCCTCCAGGTGGGTCAGATTTAACATGTGCAGAGAGAGTTAGATTTGTGTGAATTATTTTGTTTCTGTGCAGGGTAAATACTGGCTGCATTATTTTTACACTGCAATTTAGATTTCAGTTTCAAAACACCCCACCCAAATGTAACTCTCTCTGCACATGTTACATGTGCCCCACCTGCAGTGCACATGGTTTTGCCCATTTTGAGAACAAATTTGTATTGCGATCAGATCTGAATAAGGGCCCATATGCCTTGTGCATATGATGTGCATGCGATGCGATGTTATGCTAGAAAAAGCTAGTACAAAAAGTATGTGCAGCACATACTTTTTGTACTGTGCGATGAGGTGCCGCGGGAGCGCGCACCCCATTGTATAGCATCGCCCTGCCGGGATCGTTGCGTGTGTGGGCACCTTTAGGCCCGTAGTGTGATTTGATCTTCCGATTTTGACTATATTATCAAGAAAAGTTAGTACAAATTGCAGTGTGTATACTAGCACTTAGTAACCTATTTTGCAGTCTTTCCAGCAGTGAAGTCCAAGGGGCTAATCAGAATCAGCTTTATTGGCCAGGTATACTTATGTGTATACTAGGAAATTTGTTTGGATTTCTGTGCAACAGCCAGGGTGAAAACACGTAAAAAACAGTCACAGTACAGATGAATATAACACGTACAGATGGCAGCGGTACATCTGTCAGAACAGACATAGGTCTACAGTCATTAGGTCGACCCCGGAAGGTCGACTGGCCCCAAGGTCGACAGGGTTAAAGGTCGACATGACTTAAGGTCGACATGGGCCAAGGTCGACATGTGTTTAGGTCGACAGTCATTAGGTCGACATGAGTTTTTCACTGTTTTATTACCTGAATGTCGACACAGTCGACATGGACACAGTTGGAGTTGAACCGCAGCCCCTCGCTCTGTGAGCCTCTAGCCATGCTCCCAGTCCCCTGGTTGCGGGAATAGACACTGTGCGTATGCACACAGCGTTTATTCCCTGCTGCTCAGCAGCCGACAGGGGGACTCCCAACAGCCCCCCCCCCCCCTCGCTGTGGGACACTGCCGGCCTCTGGAGGGTCGCGTGAATGTCCCCGAAAACCGGGACATTCACCCGGTAATCAGGACTGTTGGGAGGTATGATAATGCTCATTACTGCACTCCTCAAGTCAGTGACTGCTTTGAATTCTGACAGTCAGGCTAAAGGTGCCCATACACACTGTGAGAATCACATGCATTATGGGCTAGATTGCATCGCATTGCACGGCATGCGTTGCATGCAATGTGCAATCCGAAAGCAGTACAAAAAGTATGTGCAGCACATACGTTTTGTACTGTGCAATGCGATGCCCGATATCGCAGCGTGTATGGCCACCTTCAGTGCTTGCTTGCCAAGTTAGCACTGGGCAGAATCTTCAGTATGGTTTAATGAGGTTGGTATATCAGTGTTTCATAGCTGTGTTGTTGATCTACAGCAGGCTCTTCCTAAATGGCATCTATTCATAGTTCCCTACCCCCCCCCCCCCCCTGCATTCTGCAGGAGACTCCCTAAAATAAAAAATCTCCCTCTTTCCCGCATTAGTCTAGTAATCTCCCTCAATTCACCTTGCCCACATTACACTGTTACATTTTTGGGGAAAAAAGGAATGTCAGATACATTTACATTGAATCACCAGCACTATTTCCCAGCACATTACCAAGTATAGTATCTCTTACTAACTGCTTTGGGGCTCATCTTGATTTGGATATAAGTCATTTTAAAAGATTCCTCTCAGATGTAGCAGTACACAACCACGCTTCTAGGCGCCACGTTCACAATCTCTCCATATATGGAACTAGACACGCCCTTTGGGAGGAGCATGACAGGCCCCCTCAATGGGTCGCTGTGCATAATTCTACTACCAACTATAATCTCCCTGAATCTAGTTTTCAAAAGTAGGCAAGTATGCGTCTATTATTTTGGATGTGTGTCATCTTCCCACATCTTTATAAGATTTGATAGAAACATACTTGAAAATGACATCAGAAAGGGGAATTTCCATCAAAATACATTTTAATATGAAAACTAATATGAACTGAAAACTAACATGAACTATAAGATAGCATTTTAAAGGTATTAATCATTAGCCTTTTCATTGAAGGCACCTTTCATCCCTCCAGCTGCTGTGGAACTACCCATCCCAGTATAGCATGCCACCTATTTAACAGGGCATGTCATGCTGGGATATGTAGTTTGACAGCAGCTGTGAAATCTCTCCTTTGTCAGGTCGCACATTTACATGTGTCAATAGTGTTATTGTGTCTTTGTATTAAATTTATTTTTACCTTGTTTGGTTGTCATTTTTTACTTAAAAATACCCGGTTTACCCTAATTAACATCTCCTGCTTACTTTGCAGTGAGAACATATTAGTGAGGGTCTTATTGAGTGAAACTAAATTATTTCTTGTCCTTATAGGGAAGGGCACATATATGACAACAACTTGGGTGTGATACATGTGTTATTAAGAGTCTAAGGTGTGGTAAGTGAGCTTTGAATGTTTGGGTTGTTTGTGCATGTTCAAACACCTTTATAAGTCACCGTCATTCCTATCATATATATATATATATACAATTTCCCATGTTCCACCTCGTGCTGTTCTAGTTATGGAAACAATCTGCTAGCACTAAAGAGCATGCAGGTGCACCACAGATTTACTGGCTCCTGATGATCTACATGGGCAACACGTACTGTGGAAGGTGGGGGCTGCAGTGGATTCCACTGATACCATTGATAATCTGGCAACACGGATATTCCAGTACAGTACCGGACCCAAGGTTACTGCTTTATCGATGGTGAATCTGTATTATTAACCATTCCTTTTTCTGCACTATAATATACTGTACCTCTAATGTAAAAGAAACATTGGTGTAGGAGGTGTTGGTGTTTTTGAGCTACATTTTTTGAATCCTATTAACTTTGTCAATTCATGTGTAGCAGATGCATCCAGCCAATATACACTGGAGTTTCTTACACTAAGCACATGATCTGCATACAATAAGTCTCATTTAGCTATGTGCAAATGTGCAATTACCATATACAGTTACATAAAACTGCACTCCTACTTGGATGGTGCTCAGTACAAAGAACTTTCTGTTTGAATATTAGCAGTTTGCAGGTCCAGATGGAAATTGACATAGTAGAAAAAGTAAAAAGGTCACTTCAAAAGTCCTGCATACTCTTACTTTTGGACAATCCCCTTAATAATTTTGTGGTTTACCTCATAATATACAGTCCATGTAAGTATTAAATATTTAATGAGACATTTGCATACGTTTAAACAATTAAGTAATAGTCTGCACTATGCTCTCCTTGCATCCTTTCAGTGCTGCATTTACCGGTGGCGATGCCAATGGCACCATTTGACCATTTTTCTGCTATTTAGAGCAGCAGTTACTGGAAGGTACTTCGCTTCTCTGCCTTCTGGCTAAGATCAAGGGGCGCATTTATCAAGATCGCATTTTACAATGCGATCTGGGCGGAATATTACCGTCCAGGATCGCATTGTAAAATGCTATCATATCGGGGCAATGTATCATTTTTAAGGGTGCAGGGACAGGGCTCCGATAGGAGCTCATCCCTGCGAAGCCCTAACCCGGAAGCCGGGAGGTCAGCGCATGCGCGGTTATGTGCTGACCCCCGCCGACCTGCTCGGGCAGTGCGAAGTGTAGCCATAGGCGACAATGGGCTATCGCCATATCAGAATGGCGATAGCCCAGGGCTGCGATACCAGGCTGCCCCATGTTAATACATCGGGCAGCTTCGCATTCCCCATAGAAACCTATGGGGGATGCAGCCGGCGGCACTGCAGGGAGGATCGCAGCAGGGATCGGAGATCCCTGCTGCGGTCCCCCTTTGATACATTTAGGAGATAGTTAATATTTGCGGCTAAACCACGAAAACGTGTGTTTTCTGGGAATTAAGCCGCAAATATAGTTTGATAAATTGGCCCCCAAGTGTAGTATCTGTTCATATCAGTGGGTCTGGACCGCCCCCGGCAGAGAATAGAGAAAGGTTGAACTAAGCATTTTGCTACTGAGCTGGGGAGTAGTGAACCCCATGTTCTGGGTGGGTGCAAGGTCTGGCTGAGTATCTACACCCTGGTGTGGGGGGGGGGGGCACTCCCCCACTGGTAGGGAGGGGAGAAGCATCGGGCTAAGTAGTTGGGGCTCTTGTTCGGGGGTCTATAGCCTCTGAGGGAGAGTCACTTGAAAAGCCCGGTCTAGTATCCAATCCCAGGAAGACGGGAAAAGCTGGGACCAAGTAGATTGCTCTCTGTCTGTGGGTTTCCAAGTTCCCTCAGTCAGAGAGACAGCGAAAAGCTCAGCCTAGTACTCAAGCCCTGGGAGACGGGAAACGTTGGGACTGATTAGGTGTTTTCTTCTCCTTCAGTTGGTCTATTCAGCCGCTGCGGGGGAGACTTATCGAAAAGCCTGGTGGAGTATCCATTCCCATGCCGGAGGCCGGAAATGGCCTGCTGGTGGAGCAGAGAAACACTTGGTCGGATGCTGACTGACTGGCTGGCTGGCTGCCTGGAGTCCTAGGCTGCACTGTGCCCCAGGGAAAACTCGGGGGTGCCTGAACCTGCACTGGTCATCCCCATATCACTATGCACAAGTATAGCACTTGCACTGCGCACTTCTCTTTAGGTTAGCGCTTAACATCCTTACCCTGAGCCTTTTGGCTGGGGTAGGACAATTTTTCACACCCCCACCTGGCCTTCTGGCTGGGGTCTCTTTATTTATTTATTTTCCCTCTCATGTTTGTCACTTTTCATGTTTTTTGGGTTTTTTTGTAGTTTGTCACTTTTTTGTTGGACTGTGTGTATAACCCTTATGGGCCATCCACTCCCCAATGTACAGAAGCTCTCATCCTTTTGGGGAGCGCTTGGTCCCTCAAGGGCAACCCAGAGCCGCAAGGCGGAGGGAAGCCTACTGCGGGTCTCTCCAAACCTTTGGGTGCAGAGGACCCACCGTCCTAACCCTTCTGGGGGGTTGTGGAAAGAGGGTCTCTCTAAGCTTTGGCAAAGAGGACCCACCGATCCCTTTTTTCCCCTCTTCGGCCTTATGGCTGAGAGGGGTTAGGGGAGTAATGGGGCCCTTCTCCTTTGGGAGAGGGTCCATAAGTACATACGGCCCCTATGCACGATTAAGGTCACGCATTGGGTGTTGGGAGCACACCTTGGACTTTCTTCAAACTCATCTATTCTTATCAGTGGGTGTGGACTGGCCCCTGGCAGAAGAAAAGAGAAAGGTTGGACTGAGTAACTGCCCCAATGGCCGGAGGGTATGGGATCCCTCATGCCCGGGGCAGGGAAATGTCTGGCTGAGTACCTTCATCCTTGCCAGTGGTGGGCTGTGTTGTTGCCGTAATACAACTGGTATAGGGAGGGGAGAAACACTGGGCCTAGTAGGTGGGGTTTGTAGCCCCTGAAGGATGAGACAGTGAAAAGCTCAGTCTAGTATCCATTCCTAAGGAGTGGGGAAATGCTAGGACTAAGTAGATTGCTCCTAGCGAAAAGCGATAGTCAGCTAAAAGCCCAGCTTAGTACCTTAAACTTGGGATGCGAGAAACACTGGGACTGAGTAGATTGCTCTTCCGAGGGGGCTTTCGGCCCTCAAGGGAGTCAATGAAAAAGCCCAGTGGAGTATCCATTACCATGCCAGGGGATGGAAAGCACCCTAGGTGGAACACAGAAACACTTGGTCGGATGCTGATTGGCTGGCTGCTTGGAGAGCTTTCACTGTGCCCCCGGGGAAACTCGGGGGTGCCTGAACCCTGCACTGGTGAGCTTGTACACCATGCACTAGTATGGCACCTGCACTGCGCACTCTCCCTTTAGGTTAGTGCTTCACGTCCTCACCCTGGGCCTTTTGGCTGGGTTAGGACAATTTTTCACACCCTCACCTGGCCTTTTGGCTGGGGTCTCTTTTCTTATTTATTTATTTTCCCTCTCACGTTTGTCACTTTCACATTTTCTGTTTTTCGTTAGTTTGGTCACTTTTTTTATGGGCTGTGTGTACGACCCTTATGGGCTACCCACTCCCCACATACCAAAGCTCTCTCCTTTGGGGAAGAGCTGCAGTCCCCAGGGGTGACCCCTAGCCACAAGGCAGAGGGAAGCCTACCAAGGCTCTTTCCAAGCTTCAGCGGGTTGAGGGAAGAGGGTCTCTCTAAGCTTCGTCGAGGAGGACCCACCAATCCCTATTTTCCCTTCATGGGCCTTATGGCTAAGAGGGGTTAGGGGAGTAACGGGGCCCTTCTCCTTTGGGAGAGGGTGAATACTTACGTATGCCCCCTATGGGCAATTTAGGTCACTGCATTGGGTGTTGGAGCACCACTCGGGCTCCAGATAAAGAATAAAAAAGAAAGCTTCTCATCTTCCCCACCTGCAGTACAATGCTGCCTAGACCTTATATCTGGACATTTGGTATTGGGGGACAGTAACATGACTGCCGAGATCATACAGTGTATCCAATACAGAGCCGTAAGTAGAAGTTTTGCTGCCCTGTGCCAGAAAGTGTGCAATAGATTTAGTGTGCGCATTCCAGAAAAGGAGGGTGGTCTCGTGAGTAAGGGGCTGTATCCTGAATCCCTGTTTAATCACTCCAGTTGTCCCGGACATGTTGGCTGTCCCAGAAACCAGTGGGATTCAGTGGCGGAACTATAGCCACGCAGCCCCCGCGGTGGGGAGGCACTGAGAAGGTGTGGGTGCCAGGGGGGCTGAGGGGCTATAGGTAGCTGCTGGCATCTTCCCCTGCCGCCGGTGATTCTGTCTTGCGGGTCCCGGCTCTCCTGGCTCCTGCTGCTTATAAAAAAAGTGACATTTGGAAAATGGCTGCCCCCATACCAAAGACAGTTTTTGAGGATGCTAGAGGAGGAGACGGTGCATAATTAATAGTTAAGCCACTGGTGGGATTGCAGTGTAGGCTCCTACAGAGTGACAGGAGTCAAGTGCTACAAGTAATGTCATAAGTGGGTAACGTGTGTGTGGCCCACCCCCCATCAAGACGCCACTAAGCAGACGTGCTTTTATGCCTTTACAAAAAAAAAAAATTCTAAACTTTTTTTTTTGTGCAGTTATTTCTTGTAATGTAGGCTCCATTTTATTCTTGCAGGCCCGCTTCGCTCAACTTGCTTCAAGCCCATGCTACTATTCCCAAGAGATGGTGATGTTGCCTCAGTGCCTGACAGGAAAGGTCCTTTCGCCAAAGGGAATCTAGGTGCTACCATCGGGGTCTGCAAAAGTTAGGTTCCCTCTCAAAAAGTCTCTTCTTGCACATTCACAGCTTTCAGACAGCACATGTGATTGCACAGTAATGCAGCAGGGTTCCAAACCTGGATGTAAACATTGTAAAGTGATCGCTAACACGATAACTTTACTACTCACGTTAATAAGTATTAAATATGGACCTTAGTCATTAGCAAATAAATGAATTTTGTACAAAACGTACCACTGTTTGACAATAAAAAGTATCATCATAGCTCAACAGTTGCCATCTACCTGCGCAACCTAGCAACCCTAGGCCTACACCCTCCGTTACCTAGGAGACGCCGCTAGAGGCACAGTAGGGCCGGTCGCAGCATGTGTTTCTATGGAAACAAACGCTTTAACCATAGTGTATTCTGGGATGAAACAAAGTGCTAAAAAAGGAACCACGGGAAGCTGAACTAGGCGACCAATTGTAATTCGTGTGGGTGAGCAGAGCGCCAATCAGGCACAGCGTGGGAAAGCAAGGCGGTAGGTAATAGAGGCTTTTTCGGCGCGCTCACAGCAGTCACTCCAGTCAGCGCGTGTGTCTAAAGCAAGAACTCCTTGACAGGGACCGACAGCTACACACACAGTGAGTATACGACGCAGCTTCTGCTTATGGTTCCTTGAACACAGAGCAGGGTACTACTGTATAGTGGTGGTGGGTGTGATGCAGTCACGCAGATGGCGGTACACGGAGGATGAGCAGTGAGAAGCCGTTCCTATGCCGTCCTTACGGCTTCTACGTGAATAGAGGCTGTATGTTCCATGTCCCCGCTCTGACCAGCACTTGTCCCCGCAGGCCGCCATGTCTGAGAGGAAAGCCGTCATCAAGAACGCGGACATGTCCGAGGAGATGCAACAGGACTCGGTGGAGGTCGCCACCCAAGCCCTGGAGAAATACAACATAGAGAAGGATATCGCTGCATTCATTAAGAAGGTGAGTGCCCGCAACTGCGCTGTCACTGGCGGCAGAGGAGGGAGCGTGTCCCTGACCTGTAGGAGCGGTACCCGGCCGCTAGCACAGTACCACTGCCGCGCTGCCCACGCCCCCCTCCCCCAGGCCCTCTGCTTCCCACCCCCGCTCTTGGCACTACTCGCCATCATCCGCCCCCGTAGTCCCCCTAATGATGGGTGTCTTCTTCCGTGGCCATGCACATGCACTGTTACGGTGATGATATAATAACTATGGGGTAACCCTGCATCCAACTGCACAGTGGTACGGTGTTCACCTGCAGTATGTGACCTATTTCCCTCGGGTCGTTCTTCTCTGCAATTTAATCAATAGCATATGTATGTTCCCTAATACTAGTGTAGCGCCACCAATTATACAACATTGGACAGATGCTTCTTGCTGTCATCCTCCTCTGCCCTAATGGAGTTCTTGCAAATGCATCCATTATGTTAGTGATGGGTGGAAACCCTCACAACCACTGATCACTCCCGCCCCCAGGGCTGTGAGGTGGCGATGTATGTCCTATGCCAGGCATTAAATTGCTTCTTGTGTGCATTTACTATAGGTTAGTTGTGTTCTTTTACATGCTTGCGGTTACAAAATAAATACTCCACTAATGCAGTGTGTATCTTGGGCACTTAACCCTTTCAGTGCCAACATTGCTGTGAGTGATCCTTAAATCCCGTAAAAAATCCCAGCATGGCTCACAGTGACTACTCTCTTAGACCACATATACACAATTTCAGGCAAGTCAACTAATTGAAGGTTGGTTCAATATTGCACCCAAAAAACTGAGTGGTGCTGGCATTTTAAAGGGTAATTTAGATGAACGTAGCAATGTTGGCACTCAGAGGGTTAATAAAAAGATTTGATTGCCAATTTTGACAAATTTCCTTGGCACATTCTTCCCTCATGGTACCCAAAGCAGCAAGTCATCACTGTCTGCAAATTCCATTTATGGTAGGCTGGGTACTACAAAGACTGACTTTGTTTCAAAATACTGATTGTTCTCCTTAGATACTGGGTAGCGTCCTAAACTATAGCCTCTGGACTGTCACCACCTGACCTACATCTATTTTTTTTTTTTCCTAGGAATTTGACAAAAAATACAATCCTACATGGCACTGCATCGTGGGCAGGAATTTCGGCAGCTATGTCACACATGAGACCAAACACTTTATTTATTTCTACCTTGGTCAAGTTGCAATTCTCCTGTTTAAATCTGGCTAGAGCAATGCAAAGCATCCTACTGTAAAAATGGACTATTCAAAGAAATTTTGGACTTAAGGGAACAACCCCCTCTACATCCCCTGTACCTTATTTGTGTTATTGGGACTTGTGCTGACTTATCTTCAAACTAGTCATAAAGCGATTTTGGAAAAAGAACTGAATTGTATTTATTTTCAAACATCTCTTTTTCTAAGTACATTAAATGTTTCTTTTTAAGATTTGTTGTATTTCTGTTCTCTAGTAAAGAGTTTCAGTTGGAACTATATAAATTATCTAAAGCAAGCCTGTTTTATGTCCTTGTCATATATTTTGTGCAACTGTGTTGGGGATAATGGTAAAATATGCTCAATTATGTATGCCTATACAGTGTTCTGCTGATAAAAATATAATTTAACTTTTCAGTAACATACTGTACACATGTAAATATGTACATTTCCAATAGTTGCTGTGCCAGCATTCCTTTTTTTTTTTTTTAAATAAATGAGTTGTTTGCTAGACAAACAACTGTCACTTGGATTGGTATTGGTTGCACAGATGGAAAAGCATTAATCTGATACTGGGCCAATTTTCTGGATTGCAGTGTGGCGACAACAGTACACTTAAATGGAGATTTGTGCAGTCAATTTCTATATAAAGAGGGTGCATTATTGATGGGATCTTCTAGTATGCTATGAGTTGGAATTTTTCTGATTCTGTTTATGGCATGAATTTCCTGTGGGGGTCTATGTAAAATGCATCAAACTAAGGTATTTTTGCTGGCAATGCCACCTTTTCTGAACACTTAGATTAATGTGCAGAATGTCATGAATAATGCTGATCTTTCTAGATTTAATTTGTACTTGCATCCATGTTAAAGATAAATTCAGTTTTTAAAAACTATACATCAAACTCATTACGGAATGGGTAGCTTATGAAATGTGTGTATAATACTTTGCTGGCTAAGCACCTTGCCTTCTATGAATATCTATAAATTTAGTGCCCTCCTGCGTGGGTGTTAACAGGGCTCTAGGTAGGTATGCATTTGGTCACTACTTCCATCTTGATTCAATCACATGCCTTTTATGTGTTAAGGTGGCCATACATCTACAGGTTGATTGGGCTGGTTGGAACAAAAACCTGGTCGTACAGATGGAGCGCCTCTTGCTATTGCAGGGAATGGCGGAAGATTCACCAGCCGCCGTAAGGGGATGCACGCGTTGCCTTACAACGGGGCTCCCCCCGGGTTCTTGCCGCCCCCCTAACCCTGTCCGTCTCCCTGAAGCGGAGACGGACAGGGTTCCCGTCCCCCCGCCGACTGGAAACGGAGAATTCTCAGTCAGATGGGGCGCCTCTCCACCGGCGATCGCCAGCGGGCAGATTCTGGCACTGGTGGAGCAATAGCGGGAGGCGCTCCATCTGTACCTAAATAGCAGTTTTTCCAGCATTTCAAAGCAAATGACCAACTCATTTGCTCTCATCCATTACCAGGATTTTGTTCCAACTAGCCCAATCTGACAATCGATCTGTAGCTGTATGGCCAGCTTTATTTTCGTAATTCCTAAAGTTATTTTGGCTGCAGGTCGTGCTTTAAGGATTTCCATTTGGCAACACGTGTGACTACTGACCAAGAATAATAGATTAACATGTGCATAATTCAGGAAACCTTACCTGTTGTGCAGTAGACAACTGTATTTGAGTACATTTGTAAAGTAGATGCCATTTGTTTTGGTTGAATTACAAAATGTTCGTGACTATGCAGCTAAACCAGAGGTAGCGAACTCCAGTCCTTGAGAGCTACCAGCTGTTCATGGTTTCCAGGTCACCAATCATATGCACAAATGTACTCATTACTCACTGGCTTCTTTTAAGAGATCCACAAGTGGAGCTAAATACTCCACTTGTGATTCTGGGAGGAGGTCTCAAACTAACTATTGGAAGCTCATGAGGACTGGAGTTGGTTACAACTGAGCTGAACTGTTCATGAGAATCGATACATCTTTCTGCCAGTAATATTTACGTTATCTCACAGCTTGTCACCCAGAAAATCAAGAAATAGATAATAAGGGTATGTTATATACATAAACCTGAAGCCTAAATGGTGATTAAAAGCCATGTGATCTCTTTCATTCGGAGTGTGCTACGGAACTTTGGATTGGGATTTGGTGGCTATATTGTACAGCTATTATCTGAAAAACCAGTTTTAGAATGATGCACTAATCATCTCTCGTTGATTTCAGAAAGGATGTTGTATGACAGAAGGGCATATGTACTGATTAGTTTAACCCTTTGAGTGCCAACATCTTGCAAAATATCCGCTAAAATTGCCAGCGGCGCTCACGTTATTTAAATTAAAATAAAAAAATGTGTTAATGACAGTTTTCTAGATAAGGTAAACATTGCAGGGCAGTATGATGAATAAAATTGGTTGTTTGGTAACTTAGAGTGTGTACACACGGTCAGATGTGCCTTAAGATACCATCCACGATCCGATTGGATTGAAATCAGATTGCAAGGCACATCCGATTTTACATACAAGTCTGACTATATAGTGCAGATCTATATATATGTAGTCAAGGCAGACAAGACTTTCTGCCTTGTGATACGTAAACGCGCATCGGGATCGCAAGGGTTGAAACCCTTGCGATCTGCATCTGATTCCGAATCCGATGTTGACTATATCGTCAACATCGGAAGGCAAATAGTACCGTGTGTACACACTATAATACACCGATTTTGACAAATTCACTTCGCACTCAAAGTTAATGGCTATGGATTCACTGGCTACTTTTAGCTAAGCTGATGGAACACACAATTAGGGGGGTTAAGTTTTCATTACATTATTATAACAACACTAATGCCGCCCATACACCTCCCGATACGGGCGTGCGTTCTGTGCTTAACTAGCATGGATTGCATTGCATTGCCTGTGCATGCGATGCAATGTGATGAAAACAAAGTACAAAAAGTATGTGCAAGCACATACTTTTTGTACTGTGTGATGAGGGGCCACGGGAGCGTGCACCTCAAAGCACACATCGGACAGCCCGCATTGCAGCGTGTATGGGCTGCTTAATGCTGGCCATACTAAGGAACGGGTTCTCAAACTCTGTCCTCAGTGCCCCACATAGTTCACGTTTTCCAGGTCACCTGACAGGTGCACTCAATACGGACTGACACATTTTAAAAGATCCACAGGTGGAGCTAATTATTTCACTTGATTCTGTGAGGAGACCTGTAAAAGATGCACTGTGTGGGGTCCTGAGGACTGACTTTGTGAACCTGTGCACTAGACTGACTTTCCAACTAATTGGTTGGATGGTATAAGTATCTGGCACTGGATAGGAGCAAATGTAATTACTCTTGAATGTTTTGAGACATTTTTCCTGGGTTTGTGAGCAAATTGCTGATTGTCATTTGCTCCCACACAGTATCAGATTTTCAGTTAAACCAGCCAACTAGTTTAGGTGGGTGTGGTATAGGGGTCCGACAGTCATTATCCCGAATGGCTGGACCCAGACAGCATGGCGTGCACAACAAAGTCCCTTGCGGGCTTGCTGCGCTGGCCATGCTACGCAAGCCACCTATTCTATTCTCCCTCTATGGGGGTCGTGGATTCCCACGAGGGAAAATGGCCGTTGGGAACCCGGCTGTCTGTGTTTTGATAGTCGGGATCCTGACTGTCCGGCACCCGTTCAGGCATTCCTTACCTCAGTCAAGGCACACTAAAGCCCTGTACACATGTATCAATTTTTTTTTTTCGATTTGATTTTACTTATATAAGCAATATCGAATTAAATCCTAAACGAAATCGAATGGTTTTGGTGTCGCTTTCGATCTACATTCGATTCTATGCGCGCTCCCATTTTCACAAAATCGAACAGAAAAATCTACTGTGCAGCCAAGAAAATATCAATTCGATCTAGTAAATCGAATGTGTACAATGTACCATGAATGTACATTGAATTGGATATCTAATGCAAAAGTACTGATCTAATGCCAACTCGAATGGAAAGATCTAATGCCAGATCTAATAAAAAATCAAATCGAACATCGGATCAAAAGCAAATCGATGTGTGTGTGTGTGTGTGCAGGGCTTTAAGGTGAGCACAAACTAGCCAATCTATTAGATTGAAAGGCCGCTTCATTGATCTGAGAACAGCTTTGTTTAAAGATAGCTCGGTGGGAGGGTGTATGCAAATGCACCCACCCATTTGTGATGACAGTTCTGACTAATCCAGCAGTGTGTATGACGAACACGCTGGCCCATCCGTCTGTAAATATATCCCTTTGGAACACACTGCCCAATCTGTCAGGACTGAAATGGGCGAATGCATTTGCATGCGCCCACCCACTGAGCTGTCAATCACCGGCGGTTGGGGGGGATCACCCATACACACAGCGCTGATCTATCTTTATTAAGGTAGATTGGGCATTAACTGTGTCTCAAAGCCGATGCAATATATCTGTAAATGATGCCGTTCACGAATATATCGCTTGTACACACTGGCCGATGGTGCGAGATATATTGGCCATTCAATTGAATAGCTGATATATTGGTTAGTGTGTACGCAACATAACTGCAGGTTTTAGGGATATTCAGGCTTGTGCACAGGTGACTTAATTAGTACGCCCAAGTTGTGATGTCAGGAAGGATGGGTTGGGATCATTTGTTCGACAGTCATTAGGTTGACACCGTTGGGTTGACATGGCTCGAGGTCGACCGGTGTCTAGGTTGATATGGGACAAGGTCGACACATGCGTAAGGTCGAAGTGGGGGTTTTCACTGTTTTGACCCGAATGTTGACACAGTCGACATGGGCACCGTTTTAAGTGCACTGCGTCCCCTTGCATGGCTCGCTACCCACTGCACACTATTTTATTCTCCCACCACGCCCTAGTCGATGGCAGGGCACGAAATACCACCTGTCGGCACATGTTGGCTCAAAAAGTGAAAAACCCCATGTCGACCTTTTGATTGTCGACCTAACATGTCAACCTTGAGCCATATTGACCTAGACACCTTGCAGTATGTCGACCATCATTAGGTCAACCAACCAACCGTATCCCAGAAGGATGGATCGGGTGGTGTGTATGGAGGCCACGCTGCCCAATCCAACAACAGATATATCTGCCAGTGTGGACCCATATTAATAGGCACTTTTCAAGCCGTCATGTCTTTGGCAGCTGGATTTAAATCCAGTAATAATATAACACAAAAGTTTATTTTTTATGTCAGTAGTTGAAACTGCTTAAGTTTTGAGAAGTGATGCTTAGTAAATTTAGCCCATTGTGGTTATCGAGAGCCATATTACAGGTAAAGAATCCCATCTCAAGGCCATCGTTAGAGCAGGGTAGCTTGCAGAATGATCTGAAAAATGCAGGCTTCATATGTCCAATGTTCTGCTGCTGTGTGGGAGCAAAGCTGGCAGGCTGCTGTAAGTACACGAGCATATGTGCACCTTCAATTTATATTGTATTACACACAAATTTTGCTTTGGACTTCTCACAATGTGTTGAAATGTATTAGCACCGTAATTCTATCTGAACTGCTCCATATTGAGTCTTGTTTAAGCTTTGATGTTGTTTAAGCTTTGATGTTGAATGATCTTTGAAGAGGATGTTTTATATTTGTCTGCAGCCTGGTCAGTTGCATTATGTCGCTATTTCCGACGGGGGGGCGGGGGGGGGGGGAATAGCGGCGGGTGAATTTTTAAATGCTGTCTTTCCTGACAGCATTGAACAGGCATCTAGGCAAAATTTGCCTGACTTTAAAAGCAGTTGGCTCATTTCTCGCGGCTACACCTCCTTTTCATCACTCGGCATTGAATCCCGCTTGCCGAGATGCAGTCGAGCCGGCCGAGAACGGGTCATGACTATCGGGTTGAATAGCGCCCATTGAGTACAGTATGTAGTGGTATAGTTAATAAAGGTTTTTAGAAATGGAGAGGTTGACCATGACAATCACATTCTAGCTATTATCATCTAGAGGTGGTAGATAAATAAGTAGAGCGTTATTGGTTGCTATGGGCAACATCTACACTTCTATAAACTTGCACTTTAGTAAATATACCCTGTAGCTTTCATAGAACATGTTCTCACCACTGTACCTGTGCACGGTCTCCATTACTAGTAGTGAAACTAGCAAGTGATGGGTCCATGTACAACCCCATGCAAAAAAGATAACAAATACATTTTCTATTCTATAAAATTAGCAGTAAGTGTTAGCACACACATACAGATTTCTCTTTCATCCAGTCCGGTGACACAGCTCACGATGGGATGTAGGAGGGTCCGCCAGGAGCCAGGCACCTATGCTTCTAATTTCTTTGGGAGCAGGCTCCTCCCTACTGCATCCCATAATGCTTCAGTTAGTTTTAGGTGCCCACAGGAGTGGGTGCTATGCCAGCCTCTGCTGCGCTCTCAATGTGTATGAACTTCAGGTAGAAGTAACACACTGGAAAACCTGCTCTAAAGCTAGTGCATTAATACAATAATAAAAACCCTATCTTCAAAAAAAAATCCAAAGAAAAAACCGCAGCGGTTTTTTCTTTGGATTTTTTTGAAGATAGTTAGGGTTTCTATTATTTTATTAATGCACTAGCTTTAGAGCAGGTTTTCCAGTGTGTTACTTCTACCTGAAGTTCATACACACTGAGAGCACTACAGAGGCTAACAGAAGCGCATCCTGTCAGCTCTCTGTATGCAGAGGGACATTTTTTATTCTCTCTGCACAGCGCTTAGTCTCTCTTGGTAAGAGGCTTTCCTGGGCCCCGGGGGTGTCCTAACCGGCTCCTTGCAGAAGGGGATCTTGGCGGACGCCCCCCCCGCGATGGCACCCGCCATCTTGAAGGGTTTAGAGACTGAAATCCCGCCCGGGAAGTGAAGTCTCTCACAGGAGTCCGGCGCTGCTGGACGACTCCATTGTGGTCCCATAGAAGGGAGGTACAAGGAATCGCTGACAGGAATACAGCTCAGATAAGTACACTGTACAGATAAGTTGCTCTGTGCGGTGCCTGTTCATTTTGCATTGTGTTTTACATGGCTGAGGGGTTTACTTCTGCTGCTGTGGAGGAGGGAGCGCTGGACATGTTTATTTACTGTAAAAAGTTTGAGGCTAAATTTACATGTGAACATGAGGATCAGGGGGATTTATGCCCGTCCTGTGAGGCTGTTCCCAGTGGGTCACGCGCCTCCAGAACGGAGATAGCTGAACCCGCTTGGGCTTTGGCGTTGGGCAGGTCTATGAATACTCTTACTGAGGCTTTGAATAGGCAGAAGGATTCCTTGTTAGGGTCTCCTGGCCACTTTACCTCTTCTCAGGCTTCTGGGGGGTCAGTTACCCCGGCTCAGAGGGACCCCATTTTGCTGCAGGCTATGCAGGATACTGCTCAGGGGGGTACATAAAATGACTGCCTGAATGGAGCAGTTTACAAAATCCTCTGATGAGAGTGTGCTTAGGCACCCTGTTTCAACACCACCCATTTTGCAGGATTTGGATGATGATGGTGTGTGTGAGGAGAACTGGAGTTGGGACATGAGTGATGAAGCTGAGGCTTTAACTTCAAGCATTGAGGATTTGATTGTGGCTGTTAAACAGACTCTGAATCTTGCAGAGGAAGAAAAGACTCCTGTCTCTTGTGTGTTTAAAAAGAGTCGCAGGGACCCTGTGTGCTTCCCCTCTGATGAGGGAATCACCTCTCTTTTAAATGAAGCAGGAAATACTCCTGATAAAAGACTGTTGATGGCAAAAAGTATGCTAATATGTACCCCATGCCAGAGGAACATAGCAAATTATGGGAAAAAGCCCCATTAGTGGATGCATCGGTTGCTTGGCTGTCTAAATCCACTGCGTTACCTGTCCAGGGGGTGCTGCCTTTAATGACCCAGTGGACAAAAAGGTGGAAGGTTGCTTGAAAGCTATTTTTGAAGGCGTAGGTTATATTTTGAGGCCTATTATTGCTTCTGCTTGGGTTACAAAAGCTATGATCAAGTGGGCGGAGGAGCTGAGTGGTCTACTCCACCAAAATTCTGAGGCTTTTATACTGGCAGAGAAGTTGAGATCTGCTGCAGAGTATATTTGCGAGGCCGGTGAGGATGGAGCTAAAATGGCGTCCAGAGTGTCTATCACCTCAGTCTCTGCTAGAAGGGCTCTTTGGCTCAAAGCGTGGGAAGCTGATAGTGAGTCCAAGAAGTCCCTTGAGAACTTGCCTTTTAAGGGGGAGTTATTGTTTGGCTCAGAGCTGGAAGCCTTAATTAAACAGGCTACTGGGGGTAAGAGTACTTTTCTCCCCACCACCTCCAAGAGTTCATGCTCCAAGTTTGGAGTTTTCAAGCTGTCCCTTCGGCCGCCATTTCGGGGCGGGCCGTCCAACAGAGGACAGACTGGCCGTGGCAGATTTCAGGCCAACAGGGGAAAGTCTTCCAAGGCTCGGTTTGGGGCCTTTACAAAAAAGCATGCAGCAAAAGTGATGATAAGTCCTCTGCATGACGGGGCGGGGGCTCCCCGTTCTGGGCTCAGAGTGGGGGGTCGTCTCCTGCACTTTCGGGACAGGTGGAGGGAATCCATAATGGATCCTTGGGTCCTTTCCATCATTTCCGAGGGTTACCGGATAAATCTCAGAGGCATTCCACCCAAGAGATTTCTTCCTACACCTTTGCCTCAGACTGCGTCACTGAGGTCCGCTCTTCTGGGGGCAGCTTTGTCCCTCAAGGAGAAGGAAGTAGTGATTCCGGTGCCTCAGGAGTAAAGAAAACCGGGGTTTTATTCAATCCTCTTCCTAGGCCTGAAAGTCTTTAAATCTTCACTTGTGGGTAGATCATTTTTGCATGGAGTCCCTGCGTTCTGTGCTCCTGAGCATAGAGCCAGGGGAGTTTCTGGCATCTGTAGATATTCAGGATGCGTACCTCCATGTGCCCATTTACAGGGATCACCAGTCCCTTCTCAGATTTTCAATTGGAGAAAACCATTGGCAGTTTCAAGCCCTGCCGTTCGGTTTGGCTACGGCTCCGAGAGTGTTCACAAAAGTGATGGTGGTCATGGCTGCAGCTCTCCGTCTAAAGGGAATAGTAATTATTCCTTATCTGGACGACCTTTTATTCAAGGCGGAGTCGGCGGGAAAACT
Source organism: Crinia signifera (assembly GCF_055691185.1). Lineage (NCBI taxonomy): Eukaryota > Metazoa > Chordata > Amphibia > Anura > Myobatrachidae > Crinia > Crinia signifera. The sequence goes on from NC_139217.1 coordinate 351,132,178, forward strand.
TCAGGAACACCTGAGTATTGCAACACAGTTCTTGCAAGAGCAGGGTTGGGTGCTAAACCTTCCCAAGTCTCATTTAACACCCACTCAGAGTCTGCAATTCCTCGGGGTAATCCTGGACACACACCTTCACAGGGTGTTCTTGCCACATCCCAAGGCAGTGGAGATTCGGCACATGGTGCTGACACTTCTTCAGGCTCCTGCACCGACGGTGTGGCAGGGAGTAAGGTTGCTGGGCAAAATGGTAGCGACTTAAGAGACGCTACAGTTTGCCAGATTCCATTCGAGGTGCTTCCAGTGGAACATCCTAGCATGCTGGTCCGGAAATGCAAAGACAATGAAACAGGAACAGCTGGTTCTGTCTCAGGAAATGAGAATATCCTTGGAATGGTGGACGGATATAGAGACTCTGCAGATGGGGCGGTCCCTTTGCTCTTGGGATTGGTTGGTCATCACGACGGATGCCAGTCTCAGGGGTTGGGGAGCAGTTGTGCTCCATCTAAGGTTACAGGGCCTTTGGTCCGAGGAGGATCCAGACTTCCTATAAACATACTGGAACTGAGAGCGGTATGGAATGCCTTGTGCCAAGCAGAGGAGTTTCTGAAGGGATTGCCAGTACGAGTTCAATCCGACAATGTCACAACAGTGGCGTACTTAAACCATCAGGGCAGAACTCGCAGCAAGATGGCGATGGCAGAGATTGTGAGAATTTTCACCTGGGCGGAAGTGCAGGTGCCAGCACTGTCAGCCGTGTTCATTCCGGGGATCCGGAATGTGGAGGCGGACTATCTCAGCAGGGCGGATCTGCTGGAGGGGGAGTAGTCACTCCATCGGGCAGTTTTCCAGAAAATTGTAGACCGCTGGGGACTGCCAGACATAGATCTTATGGCGTCAAGGAGCAATTGTCAGGTGCCGAGGTTTTGCTCTCGATCGAGGGACCCATCAGCCTGGGCAGTGGATGCCATGAAAATTCCTTGGTCTTTCAGTCTGGTCTACATTGTTCCCCCGTTTCCAATGATCTCGAGGGTGTTAAAGAGGATAAAGAACCAGAGAGTACCAGCCATACTGATTGCACCAGATTGGCCCAGGAGGTCATGGTATTCAGACATTGTCACGATCCGAGCTGTCAGACAGACTTTCCTACCGGCTAAGTGCCTCCGCAGGTTCAGCTTGCGGTCCAGACGTCATCCCTGCCGGCGTCCTGTCTCCCAGTGACAGTCCCCAGTGCACGGCAATCCACCTGTCCGCCGCCATTGCTCCCAGTATCCAGCATGGTGTGCACAAACACACTTTCCCGCCATAGCAGACATGGGGGCTGCCATGTTCTTCCCAGTCACATGTCTGTGCTGTCCAATCCTGTTGGTTCTGATCTCCCTGTCATACTTCCTCGGCCAATCCTGGCCACCCAGTGGGGATAAGTATGCTGGGAGCTCTCAGAACCATTGCTAGTGCTTCAGTTGTCTCCAGTGTATGGTCAGCTGTCCTTGTCTCCATGCAAGTGTATTTCTCTGCTGGTGTTGTCTTCCATGCTGCAGTGTGTTCCAGGTTGTTCCATCTCCTGTGAAGTCCAGGTTATTCCACCGCCTGTGATCCTGCCTCTACAGCCCAGCGACCAACCCTAGCTCCGGGACTCTGGTCCTCCGATGCTCCAGCATCACCATCCACCATCGATGTTCCCACATCATCATCGATAGTCCGATATTCCGGATCTCCAAACCAAGCTTCCGTCCGTCATTCCGGACCCACAGTCAAGCTCAAGTCTTCCGTCCGTCACTCTGGACCCACAGTCTCCACATCCGATACCCGGATCCGATGTTCCACCATCGATACCATATTTCATCTCATCTGTAAAGTATTGCAATCTGCATGAACTGTCATTATTCCTGCATACTTTACTGTCTGTCGTTATTACAACCATCTGCAAATAAACTCCGGTTGTATTTTACCTCTGACTGCTTATTGGCTCTGGGTGCACTGTCGCGCAGTCCATGCGCAAGGGTCCTCTCCAACCTCCCCGGTTCAGGTACCGGTCCAGGTCCCCACCAGAGGTCTCAGTCTTGTCGACTAAGCCCCCTGGTGTGACAGTCATACTGAGATTATCGACGGAATCGTGGCGACTTCCTCTTCAGCCGGACTTACTAAGTCAAGGACCGTTCCTACACCTGGACCTAGCTCGTCTCAATTTGACGGCGTGGCGTATGAGTCCTCCTTATTGAGAAAGAAAGGTTTTTCAGAGGCGGGTATCCAGACCATGTTAAGGGCTCGAAAGCCGATGTCTGTGGCTAATTACCATAGGGTGTGGAAGATCTACATCAGGTGGTGTGAACAGCAGAGAGTTCATACATCCAGGTTTAAGGTGGCGAGGCTACTGGAGTTCCTTCAGGATGGCCTGTCATCTGGTCTAAGTTTGCAATCTTTGAAAGTGCAAATTTCGGCACTATCTATTTTCTTTCAAAAGAGGGTGGCTCTGTTGCCAGGAGGTGCAGACCTTTTTGCAGGGTGTGACCAGGATTAAGCCTCCTTACAGGCAGCCGGTTGCACCGTGGGACTTGTCCCTTGTTTTATCCATGCTGCAAAAACCTCCTTTTGAGCCACTGAGATCAGCGGATCTCAAATATGTTTCCTGGAAACTTACCTTTTTACTGGCCATTGCCTCGGCTAGGCATGTGTCGGAGTTGGGTGCCTTGTCCTGCAAGTCACCATTTTTGATTTTCCATGATGACAGGGCTGTACTCAGGACAATACCTAAATTTCTACCTAAGGTAGTATCCTCATTTCATTTGAATCAGGACATTGTTTTCCCATTTTTTTTTCCCCGCCTGAGGGAACGAGGAATAGGGACAGTTTTAAAAAAGTTGGATGTGGTTCGCGCATTGCTAATCTATGTAAATAGGGTAAAGGATGTTCGCAAATCTGATTTGCTGCTGGTTTTGTACGATGTACATAAGATTGGGTGGCCTGCTTCAAAGCAGACAATTGCTCGTTGGTTGAGATCAACTATTGCGTTTGCCTACTGTAAGGCAAGAAGGCCTGTGCCATCTGGCATAAATGCCCATACAACAAGGTCAGTTGCTTCTTCGTGGGCGGTGCGTCATGGGGCCACAGCGGATCAGCTGTGCAGGGAAGCCACCTGGTCCTCTGTTCACACCTTTACAAAATTCTACAGGTTTCATGAGTTCTTGTCGGAGGACGCTTCATTTGGACGGGCAGTGATGAGAACTGGCAGTCTGAGCTTACCCTCCCAAAGGACCGGCTCGTGAACGTCCCATCGTGAGCTGTGTCACCGGACTGGACGAAAGAGAAAAGGGGATTTTTGTAAGAACTTACCGTTCAAACCCCTTTCTCTAAGTCCAGTCCGGTGACGCAGCAATACCTACCTAACGCTCAGTAAGTTGTACCGTTCATGGTTGCCATGGTATGAGTTATAAGTTGCATATATGATGTTCAGGCATTGTACGGAGTTGTGTATCCTAGTGTGCTGTTGAAGTTTAACTGAAGCATAACGGGATGCAGTAGGGAGGAGTCTGCTCCCAAAGAAATTAGAAGCATAGGTGCCTGGCTCCTGGTGGACCCTCCTACATCCCATCGTGAGCTGTGACACCGGACTGGACTCAGAGAAAGGGGTTTGAACAGTAAGTTCTTACAAAATTCCCCTTTTCTCTGTCTGATCTATCTGGTGGAAACAAAAACCTGGAAATGTGTGGGAGCATATGACCATCAAAAAATTGTTCCCAAACACTTGAAAACAGACAGTGATCAGTCAGACAAATTGTTTCAATCATTCTGATATAAAATTTTTATCAAAGCCTATATTTTTTTTCTGTTTTCCTGCATTTGGGTGGAAATTTTTGATTGTCATATGCTCCCATACATTTCCAGGTTTTTGTTCCCACCATATAGATCAGACAGAAAATCTGTACGTGTGTACGCACCTTAACTGCTGTTACAGTTAGGTGCACCTGCATAAATAAGAAAATATGGTACTTGTTTCCTAGCACGTCGCCCGTCGTAGGTGATCGCATACTTTAACTTAAGGTATGCGATGGACTTGACCGACGCGATTTTAGGGCTATTTTTAGCCTTTTCCCCGACAATGAAAAAAATCACGTCCATCGCATGCCTTGGACCAATGTTAAATGGGCCAATGGACAGATTTTTCATTGTATACCCACCCTTATGGGTATTTTACATGACAAATGCCCCCCCCCCCCCCCCCATTGTTAACGCCACCCCACGATGAACGCCAACCCGAAGCGTGGCGAGCGCAGCGGTACGCATCCTCCGACCTTTTCATACCCCCACTATCCACGTCGGCGTGGAGTTGGTTTTATATAGTGTGGCGAGCGCAGCGAGCCCGAAGCGTGGCGAGCGCACGCGTAATATCTGTGAAGTAATGTGCGTCCCCTTGCTGCGCTCGCCACACTATATAAAATCAACTCCTCGCTGCGCTCGCCACGCTTTGGGTTGGCGTTCACCGCGGGGCGGCGTTAACAATGGGGGGGGGGCATTTGACAAATCAGGGTTGGGAAACAATGAAAATTGGGGTCTGGGGGGCATTTAACATTGGGGCCAATGTAAAATCGGGTCTCAGGGACCATTTTACATTGATTCCAATGTAAAAATCGCGTCGATCGCATCGCATGTGATTTGGTTGCATGCGATGCGATGAACGCGATTTTCGGGGTCCCGATGGATACAATTTTTATCGCTGGCGCCATGCTAGGAAACAAGTACCGAAAATATTTCACACCGCCATCACGAGTCCGATCCAGTATATGGGTTTAAAGCTTCTTATAACCCGGGTCAAATTTCTGGGTTGCTCGACCCAGGTTATAAATTGTTGTGCTTTCACACTGCAACTCAACCCAGTTTGATAAGTCATCAACCCGGCAATAACCGGGGTCGAGGATGCGGTGTGAAAGGGGTATAAAGTAGGTTGATGGATGGCAGATATAAATACCCCTTTCACATCACAAAAATAACCAGGGTGACAATGTGAAGTCTGTACAATGTGAAAGGGCCTTTTTCAGTTACCCGGGTCCAGCAACCTGGCATTCCGACCGGGGTTAAAGAAGGGTTGATCTCGGGTCAGACCCAGGCTGCTGTTCAGTGTTAACGGGTTCTATTTTTAATTCCATCACTAGGCACCCTCCAAAACACTGAAAATTAGCACTTTGAACACTCTTCACTTAATACGGACTTTCAAATAACATCACCATACACAGAGAGGGTGTACAGCTTGCACATTCTCTTTACCTCAATGATCATGCTTGGTCCCCACAAGACACGTTCTCTACTCAGCCTGATGGCTTTCAGACAGCTGACAGACAATGGCCCTTATTTAGATCTGATCGCAGTACAAATTTGTTCTCAAAATGGGCAAAACCATGTGCACTACAGGTGGGGCAGATGTAACATGTATAGAGAGAGTTAAATTTGGATGGGGTGTATATAGGGAATATAGATTGTAAGCTCCACTGGGGCATGGGCCGATGTGATAGATCAAATATTCTCTGTAAAGCGCTGCAGAATATGTGTATGCTATATAAGAAACTGTTAATAAATAAATAAATAAATGTGTAACTTTTGGCAATGTCTCACTAATGCATGTGTAACTTTTGGTGTCAATCTATTGACTGTATGACTAGACATTGTCTGTAAGCTATACCACACTCCAGCCTGAGAGCTACTCCACAACCTCACCATGTCCGGGCCTCAATTATTTCTCCCCTATAATACATAAATAAACCCCTTATTCTGCATATCCTGCCATAAAAGAGGGATGACATAACATGTTAATTAAAACATTAACTTTATGCTATATACTGTAGAGCAGTGCCATAACTAGACCTTTTAGTGACGTGTACCAGGTAGGGAATTGATGCCTCACATACGTAAAACAGGGACAGTGTGCACCAAAGTTGCGCTTCAAAAATGTATGGCTTCATCTCTTTCCTAGGACATCATCCCTCTCTTAGCGGAATACATACAGGTGACCGGTGGACAGGATAGCTATGCTAGTATTGGTATCCCGGTAGATGTTATCCCTATCCCCCCCCCGCCCCCAAATCCTCCCTTCCTCAGTATATAAACCCAGTATAATCCTAACCCTCTCTCCCCACAGCCTAAACCTAACTTTCCCCTGCAGCCTAAGTCCCTTGCTAGTGCCTAAACCTAGCTACCCCCACCCTGCCACGCATACTTATGTTCTGGATACTGGCAGTTGGGATTCTGGGGCTAGCACCTCATCGATATTGGGATTCCAATGCTGGTCTTCTGGCCACAAGGTGGAATGCTGCCGTTGCTATTCTGACAGCTGGCATTCCGTCGGTCAGGATGTTAAGCGAATCCCCTCTCAACAACCCCAATCCCATCACAGCATCTCTATCAGCACAGTATCTCTCTGCCTCCTAGTCAGTATAACAGCTCATTGAGTGACAGGCTGTTAGCAGAAGGCACACTGGGGGCATAGGGCCACGTCCCCCTAATTTTCCTTTATTTGTTGTTATTATAATTATTTAAGAACTAAACTACTAAAAAGGAGCCAGATACATGGGCCAGCAGCAGCGGAGGATGTCCCAGCAGGATGCAGAGCGGGGAGATAGCCTCTCATGCTGAACGCCTCCTTGCTGTGATGACTAGGTGTGTGCCAGTGGTGTGCCCACAGTGCATATGTGCTGTAGGCAAGGTACTGCTAACACACACAGTTATGGCTCTGCTGTAGATCTCTACATTAACTGGAACTATTATTTTCAGACATACAGTGGGGAGCGAGAGTTTGGGCACCCCAGGCAAAATTTTATTTTAATGTGCAAAAAGAAGACAAGGAAAGATGGAAAAAATCTCCAAAAAAAGTTTGATTTAAATTTTTATCTTTTTACACTTTCAAAATAACAGAAAACAAAAAATGGCGTCTGCAAAAGTTTTGACACCCTGCAGAGTTTATAGCATGCACCGCCCTCTTTGGATAACTGAGACCTGGTTGTTCTCAATCATCGTCTGGAATCACCAGGTGATGTCAATCTCAATGGTTTAAAAGCCCAGACTCATCTGATCTTGCCCCAACAATCAGCACCATGGGTTCCTCTAAGGCATGTCCAAACTATGGCCCTCCAGCTGTTGTGAAACTACAAGTCCCATCATGCCTTGCCACAGTTTAGCTATTAGGGAATGCTAAACTATGGCAAGGCATGTTGGGATGTGTAGTTTCATAACAGCTGGAGGGCCACAGTTTGGACATGACTGCTCTAAGCAGTTGAGTAGAACACCGAAACTGAGAATAGTTGATGCAGGAGGCTATAAGAAGATAGCAAAGCGCTATCAGATGCCCATATCCTCTGTTCGGAATGTAATTAAGAAGTTAAAGCAAGATCTGGAAGACAAAGAAAAATATCACACAGAACAGCTCGCAGGAGAAAAGCAAGTAAAAATACACGTTTGAATGCACAATCCCTCCAGGAAGATCTGGCAGACACTATAGTTGTGGTACATGATTCCACTATAAAGAGATACAAATATGGTCTTCATGGAAGAGTCATCAGAAGAAAACCTCTTCTACGTCCTCACCACAAAAATCAGTGTTTAAAGTTTGCAAATGAACATATAGACAAGCCTGATGCATTTTGGAATCAAGTTCTGTGGACCGATGAGGTTAAAAATAATAATTAATGAAAAGCTTGAGGGATATTGAAATATGAAGTCCATGGGTTCCAGACTCTAATACATTTTGCAGAAGAACCTTTTAAAATGCTAGTTATATACTCCATTGAATGAACATGCCATATTTTACTAATTATCTCAGCTAAAGTTGGCAGTTATGCAGATCTCCAATGGCTAGCAATACAAGTTCTAGTCGCAAGAACTATATGCATGAATAATTTGGCAAGTATCACCGCTTGTAAACGCTTTTTGTAGCCAGCCAAGAGTCTTTCAATTCTTGTTTCAGTATCTTCGCCCATTCTTCCTTACAAAAGTCTTCCAGTTCTTTGAGATTCCTGGGCTGTCTGTGACGCACTGCTCTTTTAAGGTCTATCCATAGATTTTTTATTATGTTGAGGTCAGGAGATTGTGAAGGCCATGGCAAAACCTTCAGTTTACGTCTCGATGTAATCCACCGTGGATTTTGAGGTGTGTTCAGGATCATTATCCATTTGTAGAAGCCAGCCTCTCTTTCACTTCAGCTTTTTCACAGATGGCATCAAGTTAGCGTCCCAAAATTTGCTGGAATCTTATTGAATCCATTTTTCCTTCTACTTGTGAAATATTCCCTGAGCCACTGGCTACAATACAACCCCAAAGCATGATTGATCCACCCCCATTCTTAACAGTTGGACAGTGGTTCTTTTCATTAAATTCTGTGCCCTTCCTTCTCCAAACGTACCTTTGCTCATTCCGGCCAAAAAGTTATATATTTATATTTTTCTCCTCACAATTAACAGCCGGGTTGGTTCCCTTTCCTTTCCATTCCTTTTCAATTATTTTGTTCTTAGTTTATATTCATTTAAAAACTCAATGAGTTGTCTATCTGAAATGAATGAAGACAATATGTATTTAAAGAATAAGCTTTTAATTTCCAAAATGCTCCCGAAAAATCTTGATGTTATATTGATCAGAGTGTTCTTAAAATGTTTCTATTGAATATAAGCTTATAAGAAAATTGTAATGCTTACTTTATATGTATTCAATGACTTCTCATTAATAAAATGTATATATTCGGATACTTGCCGAAGGGGGCGGTGCGTGCTATAAACTCTGCAGGGTGCCCAAACTTTTGCAGACGCCATTTTTTTGTTTTCTGTTATTTTGAAAGTATAAATGATGGAAATAAAATCAAACTTTTTTTGACATGTTATAAGAATGTCTAATCTGTAATTTGATGCCTTTTGGAGATTTTCCATCTTTCCTTGGCTTCTTTTTGCACATTAAAATGAACTTTTGCCTGGGGTGCCCAAACTTTCAATCCCCACTGTATATGGAAAAACTCAAATGTCAAGGAGCTGGCAGCCAACAGATGGTGCACGGGTTGGGATCATTGGGTCAACCTAATGACGGTCGACAGTCATTAGGTTGACACCTTTGGGTCGACATACTGCAAGGTTGACAGGGGTCTAGGTTGACAGTCAAAAGGTCGACATGAGGTTTTTCACTGTTTTTCGACCTGAATGTCAACACTGTTTTAAGTACACCGCGTCCCCTCACATGGCTTGCTGCACTCGCCATGCTTTGGGCTCGGCCACACTATTTTATTCTCCTACCATGCCCTAGTGAAATACCGCCTGTCAGCACATGTCGGCTCAAAAAACTGTGAAAAACACCATGTTTTCACTGTCGAACTAACGCATGTGTCGACCTCGATCTTGTCTCATATTGACCTAGACACCTGTCAACCTTGAGCCATGTCGACCTAGATCCCTGTCGACCTTGCAGTATGTCGACCCAATGACTGTCGACCATCATTAGGTCGACCAACCGACCGTATCCCTTGGTGCACACTGGAGCTATTCAATTGGCACCTGTACTGCAGATCGCACCCCCTGGTGGAGGCACACTGAAGTAAGCAAAAAGTGCTGAGTGCTCAAGTGGACTTTTCGCATCGCACCCTTTACTTTGGTCATAATTAGAGCGATCATCGCGATAAAAAGCAACAACTGAATATGGCCTTGCAATCTGCCATTACTTTACACAGGAGATTGGGTGTGATTAACAACTGAATCCATCCTGGATAGTTCATATAAACTACTACCTAATAAAGACTACATCATATCCTGCAGCAGCAGCAGACTAACACAAGTCAGGATAAATGATTCTCATTGAAAATAGAGTAAATACATTACTTTTTCCTCAGGCACTACTGCTACCATGTCAGATTATTCCATGTTGCCAACTACAGTGTTTACCACTACTGCAGTCCCCAAAGAACAGTTCTCATATTTATCTAGTGTACATATTCTGGTCATGTCCTCTGTCCATTAATACAGAACTGATATTTTGAAAGGAATAATTATTTAATAAAAATATAAATTACAGCACATATTCACCAAATAACAGCCTGCATGTTATTATAGATCAGGTCAGCAGTTGTCCATAATTATAAAAGTGCTTTACTGCAGTTTGTATCACAATTTGAAGCCTGAATGGACTGCAACAACACCGGAGGTCAGGTTGTGATAGTTGACCTTGAAAAATCCAGCATCTTCGATCATGGCTTTAAACTCCTCCTAGAATCAAGGGAAGCAAAGTTTCATATAAAGCTTTCAGGTTGATTGTGGTTATATTTACTCTTCTGTATTAAGCATCTCATTTATAATGATCGAAGAATATCTATAAATATATTGGCAATTTTATAGCAGTTGTTATAAATACAAGGGTATACGTAACCCCTTTTCACAATAAGGGGCCCCATTGACTTAATAAATGTTACCTGAGGAGGGAAGCGTCTGATGCTCTCCACTAGGTATTGGTACGATTTCCAGTCTCCAGCAATTACCTCCCCAAGCACTGGTATAACCTGGAAACTATACAGGTCATAAAGCCTGCCAAAAAAATAAGAGAAAAAGTTGCTTACAATGGGGGAGGGGGGTGATAGACCCATTTCAAATTTGCTTACTCACGGACTAACCATAAAAGACTGGCTTTTACAAATTTATGCAACACAAAATGTATCCCTATACCAGGTTACAGAATGCCACCGCAAATAGTTTTACTATTTTACCTCCAAAATGGATGTATTTACTTTAAGCCGTGTACACACGGTGAGCTATTAGCTAATGGCCAATGTTGACTAAGCAATTTTGACAAAGCCATTTTGCCTAACTAATGATAGTCTATGGTCTAGTCAAAATTGCCTTGCCTGCGCAGTCTATCTATGTTAGGCGATTCTGATTTAGCAGGGCCCACGCATCGTTCTCTAAGCAGGTAAAACACTGGGAGATTGACTATCTAGTCAAAATCAACTGGACAAATTTCACCGTGTGTGCACCCCTTTATTTTCCTGACTCTGCTGCTGGATGTGATATAGCATTTAACCCATTGCAGTCCAAATTGTAATTCAAACAGTGTGGTTTAAATGTTAAAAATCAATGATGTGAATGTTATTTTACAATGGCTCACCAATGCATCTGCTATTAGCGCTAGGGCTGTTGAGCCTGACTAGACGTTAGGCCTGAAAGGGTTAAGTCAGGCATGGCCAAACTATGGACCTTATTATGGTTGATTCGCAAGACTGCGAATTGACAGCCTTGCGATTCCACCAGAATCCGCCCTGCGAATGGCGATATGCACGACCCCCCCTCGCTATGTTTGTACGCACGGGCTATGAATGGATGGTCGCCAACCATCGAATGATGTGGAAGGCACACGCACATCAAAGGTTACTCTGAGGTAACCTTCGATGTGCATGGGCATTCAGAATGATGATGTCAGCTGCCCGCACACGTCACCGGACAATGGAATGCCCAGCGTTCCCATGGGTGTGACTATCAGTTGGCAACCCACACCCCCCAGCCGCAACCTTGAGTGCGTGTACCCAGTGAACAGTCTGTTCGCCGTGGCTGCATGCACCCAGCATGTGCACATGCACAGAAATGCGGCTGCGCATGTGCTAAACATCGGTCCCCTTGCGAACGTACGGTCCTTGCGAACGGACCAGAATAACCCCCTATAGCCCTTCAGCTGTTGTGAAACTACACATGTCAACATGCCTTGCCACAGTCTTACAATTAGGGAATGCTAAAACTATAGCAAGGCATGCTGGGATCTGTAGTTTCACAACAGCTGGAGGGCCACAGTTTGGCCATGCCTGCTTAATTGTTGGAGTTTATATGAACTCTATGGGGGGGGGGGATTCAATTGTTTATCACACCCCCAATGTCCCGTGTAAAGTGATGGCATGATGTTTCTTTGTAGAAAACAATCTAACTTCTAGAATATAGAATTATTACTGAACAATGCCATGCAATCTAGGGAGAGCTTCTTCTGTCATAATTCAGTATACTTTAGAATTTTGACTATACCATTTGAATAAAACAAAGAAGAACATTGTAATTTATACTGTAAGTATCATTCTAAACATTTTTATCATCAAAACTAAATGTTTAGCACTCCACTGGAAATACAATTACTCTCAGGGAGAGGCCAGAGGTAAGACAGGTATGAAAAGGGATGGCTATTGACCATTGACAATTTGAAAATCTATGGTCTATGACTAATGGTGAATAATTTTACCTTAGATGGGGGAGAACCAGATAGTTTCCCAAAATCGATGATACAGAACTACCTGTATCTCCACCCCTGACCCCTGTGAAGCCCCGACCCCGGGCTCTTATTGGATCACAGCTAATTGAACAGTAAAGCAGAGGTGACCATCGGTGGGTGAAACCATTAATGGTCCCCTATAGATGGTTTTACTTCATCCAGGAGGTTATCCAGCGATGATTAACCAAGATGGCCATTCCTAGCAATGAGCTTAGTCTTTCCATATGTGATAGCCAGAAAGTGCGATCCCTGTTGAACTTCATGGTCTGCGCTGCTGAGTCCTAGCCATGATATAGCTAATGTGTACCATAAATAACTAATATAGTACCTGGATACAAGTGGGTTGTTGACTTGACTGAATTCCAGACATAAGAATCTTCCTCCTGGCTTTAACACCCGATATGCTTCTTCAAGAGCCTTTAGAGAAAAAGTGGCAAAACATGTAATGGTACCACTCCCACATACACACAATAAAAAGATTACTGTAAAATGTGTGAACAAAGACTATATTGTTTTTATCAATGCTTCTTATGCAGGTCTTTTAAACATTAATATATAGTCTATACACAGCAATAGACCATTAACCATGTTTAATTAATATTTGTATAACATATCCTAGAACGTGTCCCAGTAAGTGCTATACTGAGTATTGTCATTTTTCTGGGCAGCATGTGAATATCTTATACATTACCTGAGGCAGCAAGAAACTAAAAAGACATGTTGGAAAAACATGGAGAAGTAATTGGCTTTGGAATCTTTCAGACTTTCATGATCATTTGGCCCATTGCTCCTTACAATGTTTAGTGTGAGAGTATTTGTTTATACATGGTAAAAGCAGAGTGGTGCCAATGTTCTGACCATCTCTCCAGACCTATGCAGCCACCAACATCACGGGAAAATCCACAATGTTACCATACCCTAATTATTGGTGAAGGGTCAGTCACACATCGCTAATAACTGGATACCATTGGCTGTTCTAGCACCTTAAACATTCCCTTATCCAAGCTGATGCACTTGGTGGGACCAAGTTTCTGTTGAAGTATTCAGTTTTGCACAATATATAGTTTTCCTCATAGGGCCTGATTCAGTTACTAATTGCTGGCACTCTGCACATCCACCATACATGCCCTGCAACATCAGATGCAGTATGGCTGCAGATGTCAAATGATTGCCAGTATGCAGCTGTTTGGGGCTGGGGAGGGGCCAGTGATGGCAGCTATTTCACAATCAGAGATTTTGTGGGATCTTGGATGGAGTTGCAGCAGACGGCTTGCGTGACCTCACTCACTTATACTAGGCTGATGAACATTAACACTTGCTTCTTTGAAATTTGTCAAAATATGTTTTATTCTCTGTGGTATTGCCAAAAAACATGAAATCTCCAGTCTAAGATGGAGAATATGCAGTTCAAAACACAGAAGCCCATAGAAGGTTCTTGCCCACATACAATATACACAAGGGATGTATGGACAAGTGAAGGTGACAGATTATCATGTGAAGAAATTAGCTCAGAGGACAATCACTTGTGGAGGCCATCAGGACATGATCACAAATGGCAAATAACTGGAGGCAACAACTGAGTGAGCACACAAGTATATGTACGAGTTATACACCCTTCAGCCATGACATTTACCATATATACTCAAGTATAAGCCTACTTTTTCAGAACATTTTTTATGCTGAAAAAGCCCCCCTCGGCTTATTCTCGAGTGAGGGTCCCACTTGAGTCAATAAATTTCCCAGTTTTTTGTTGTAATATTAGGTGCCTCGGCTTATATTCGGGTCGACTTATACTCGAGTATATACGGTAAACTACCTGTCTAATATTGTGTAGCTCCTTCTCAAGCCAACAAAAAAGCTCTGATCCATCGAAGTATGGACTCCACAAGATCTCTGAAGGTGTCCTGTGTAACCTGGCATTAGTAGCCAATCCTTTAAGTCCTGTAAGCTGTGAGGCGGGGCCTCGTGGCTCAGAATTGTTTATCCAGTACATCCCACAGATGCTCGATTGGGGATGGATGGAATTTGGAAGCAAAGTCAACACCTTGAGCTCTTTGCCATATTTTTCAATAACCATTCTTGCGTGCGTTATTGTGCTGAATGAGGCCACTGGAAGTACAGCCATTGCCATGAAGGGCTGTACTACAATGTTTAGGTAGGCAGTGCATATCAAATTAACATCCATAGGAAAGCAAGTGTTTCAACAATCAACTTCATGAACTGACTGTACACTTGCTGCCTAATATATCCCACCCATTTCACAGGTGCCACTAACAATATAATCAGTGTTATGGCTTAAACTGTGTTTCTGAGCCGTTGAAGCAACAGATACAGAATTTACAAACTCATAGTGCACCATTATATTTTGTAAATACCTTGTCTATATGGGTTACATTTCGGATCCCAAATGCAATGGTATAAATATCGAATTTTTCATCTGCAAAGGGCAACTCTTCTGCATCGCCGGCTACCCAAGATAGCCCTTAGTATGATAAAAACACCAAATTAAAAGGACTTGCCTACACAGCAATTTTGTTCATTGTTTTAGTAATGACAAAATAACTTTTCATTATATATTAAAAGAACATCTAAATGTACATTTCTTATGCAGGGCAAGCATAATAAATAGAGCACTGGATTATTATGGTTAAATCTTCCCACAAACACAGTCAATGGGTTCAAGGAAACAGATTCAGCATTAGCAGCTTATGCGCAGTTGATGGAAAATAGCCGCTGGCAATTCAAAATGTAAACATGATGGTTAAGGAGGATTACAGTAGAATGCTGCTTTGCCTTTAACTGCACACTTGCCAGTTTCCCAGTGCCAGCATTCTGGGGTCTCTATTTGTGCTTGTTGATAGTCTAGGGTTAATGAACTGAATAGGATTGCATAGTAAGCAAAATGAGAAAGTGTTTGCCAAATATCTTTTGGAATCTCTTCATTAAAGTGTTATGAGGATTAATATTCCTCCAGCTCCTTACACAAATATAATCATGGAAGCCTCATATCTTGAGTGTCCACTATTCCTCAGGATTAAAGACCAGTTTCCTGTATTACCAAAGCACTGCTCACTTTAAGGAATCCGCCATGTTCCCTCTGGGCCTAATTCGGATTTGTATGTAAACCCTATAGTTTACGCACACATCCAACGGTGGGAGTACTACACATGTGCAGGATCCGTTCTTCACATGTACAGAACGAGTCCTGCAGACCCCTATAGCTGTAACATGATTGAAATGCTGCACAGTTTGGTGGGTGGATCAGGGGTAACAAACTTACCGTGACAATTGCTGGTTATTCCCATTCTGAGGGTGTGCCAAGCCCAGCCTCTGCTTCTTTGGATGCAGACTTCCTCTACCAGGCAGAGGTGTTCCGACAAGGACTGTGACTATCGCGACCAATGGTGACCCAATGCTTGGAAGGTAGCAGGAGGCATGTTTCCTACAGACACCTCCTGCAGCATTACCGTATCAGTTGTACCATATTGTAGACACTTCCCTGCGACGGTGCAATACTGTACATATTGGGGTGAAGTAATGCAGTCACAGTTCCCTATATTTGAGCATCTCTGAGAGGACAAGCATGGAAGCTTGCAAATGGCTATGGCGTCAGATATCGTGACATAAAATCTACACTTTCCATTTAATTATAGCTCACCTTCAGAATAATCTAGCTGTAATGACCTCTGCTTCCCAACCTTCAGCATCTCCTTGTTTATATCACAGACAACAGCCTGAGAACCCATCAATAATCCTTGCTCCTGCTCCTGGCTGTAAGACCTTGAGATGTCTGACCAAGACAGATTCTGCTGCCATTTCAGCTCACTACGAACTAATTTTTCCCTTTGTGCACGGATGTAATTAAGAAAACGAAAAGCAACATCTCCTGTAAAACAAAATGTATTTATAAAATGTAAACAATTATTGTAAATGATAATTAATGATTCACCTCTGGCTTAAATGTGTGTGTATATATACACACAATAATTACATTTTATTTTACTATATTTTATTCATTTAGAAAAAACAACCAATGTACATGGATTTAATTTCTTATAGCTGTCTTAGCAAAATATTTTCATTTTATGGAAGCTTAAAGGGCATACACACAGAGCGATTTTGTGCTATTTTCTAAGCAATCTGATTAGATTGCTTAGAAATTAAGCACAGATCTCTCTTTGCCCCGAGTGATTCATTATCTCTTGATAACCAAGTCAGTGCATGCAGTCAAAATCTAGTCAAATTGCTTAACAAAATCGATTAGCACAAATCTCTGCATGTGTATGTGCTCTCCATGGGAGATCTGGACACCAGGATATCGCCTACCCTAAATAGCTTAGCAAAATTGCTACGTGTGTATGCCCCTTTAGATTCAAGCAAGTATGCCAGACAAAGGAGGAAGTGTATCAAACCTTCTAAAGAATTGAAAAGTTACCCATAGCTTAACTACCATTTATAAAGTACATTCTATACAGTGATAGGTAGAAGCTGTGTGGTTGGTATGGGCAACGTCTACACATTCTTTAAAAGGTATGTCGCTGCAGCCTTGCTTCATTTATCACGGGCTAATATTTGCTCAGATATTGGTGAACACATTTTTTTGTGGCATTGATATGGCTTGGTGGGCTATTTCTAAGAAAAGCTCTAGACACTTTACTGTATTGGATTGCTTTCCTATTTGGGGTAACCCAGAATTCTTACCATCTCCACGAAATACATGGTTTAAGCAATGGAGATGTAAAGGCATTAATGCCATCTGGAACATTTTAGATCCCAGAGGCTAACCTTTTTCATTTCCACAAGCATACACAGAAAAAAAAGATAATAGAATGAATCGGGCGCAAGGGTTAATAATAGTATGTATATTCTTTTCTGAAATTACACTTTCCACGAGAAAAACAGGTGCTCCCAAATTGTTCGCTTTTAACTACTAATCAATAGGTATTATTATAGAGAGTGCTTTAAAAAGTTTTAAGAAATTTCAATTTATTCATATAAAATGAAACAATCTACACATACATTAATAAACGCATGTATTAAACACAATTTAAAACCACATTTTGGTCAATGCAGCAAACTCTGGTAAAAATAAAATCATAATAAAGATGAGAACCGCAACTGTTAGTTGACTAGTCAGCCGCTCGAAGCAAAAGCTTCAAAAGCTAGTCTGCTACCTTCTGTGTTTGTGCATGTGTGAGAAAGAGATGTAGATTCACACTCTGCCAGCAGATGGCAGTGTTTCAGAGACTCACGTACACTAGACATCTATATAGATGATACTTAATATCATGGCCAATAGAGTTCCGTAGTAATAGAAGAAACTGCTCAGGTGCTGTGCTTTTCCTCCAATTAATGTAGGTTTTTTGTTTTCTATAGAGGTTCAGGAATCCTCAACAATTGCAAGAAAAATGTAATTTATCATCTAAACACTTTTTTGTGTTGCTATAAGTTTGTCCCTGTGCCCTTACTTAAGCTTGGTACACATTACAGTATATGATGTTTGCTAATGATATGCACTATAACAATATTTTAAACAATATATCCATGCATATTGTCTATTGTGAACTCACTATATTGTTACCGATGCACGCTCCGGTGGGTCATTCGAGACCTCCTCTGTCATATGTACATGCGTAAAATTCTGACTATATAGTCAATGACAGCATGCTCCTGGGTGTGGCCTTTGTAAAATTGTTTAATGTGTATGCACTATATGGTTGGTGAGGGAGTTCAAGTGAAATTGTTGATGTCATTGCATCATTTGTGGGGTTGTCTAATGTGTACCCAGCATAAGCTTCAAGGAAGCATGCACCTATTACTAGATCCACTATTGAACTTGTATTTGATACCAGATCATATAGTATAGTAAGATGTGGACGTCCTTGCAGAGGAGGTGATTGGCTGATCTTCCAGAAATTTTAAATTTTTAACTGGTAATCTTCCATATACAGTAGAGAGAATTCAGAAATTCCTCAGCTCCACTAGACTACAAGAATTCCATACCAGAACTTCTGTTCACCCTAGTTGTTAGAAGCATATGCATTTGGACTCTACAGGCCAGTGTTGAAATGCCATATGACTAATGCCTCCTATATTTATGCTTTCTGGTCCTACTCAAAAATGTAACTATTTTGTTGAAAGTTATTTATTTTATTAATCAAACAATTTAACTTTGCTTCCACTTACTTTACTATATGCATAGCACTATATGCAGAGTCTTGGAAGGAACTCAAGGATATTGATAATCTACTACCCACACTTATACCACTTTTACACTGCTATGTTGTACATGGACAACAACCCGTTGTGCAGTGAAAATGCACCAAGATGAAATTGCCCAGGTCAATCGACCCAACATTTTAAAACAGGTAGCGAGCTGGGATTAACACAGATTTAATCCAGCTCACGGTGCAGTGCAAACGGGTAACCTGGTTCGTTGTGAAGCAGCACATGTTCACAGCAATGAAATAGCCGGTGCTGGGAGGGGATCTCCACATGATGGCTCCGGACCCACCTCCGGTGATGTCACCAACCTGGCATAATGCTGGTTAGGGATGCCAGATAGGCATTTTGTCCCTGAATTTGTGTGTAATTTTATTTCTAGTAATACACACATTGGGGTCAATCCTATTACATGCAAAGGGTGTAAGGGGGTGTTGCCATGGTGTTTAAACGCAGGCAATGGCACCCGATCTCACCCCATTCGCATGCTGGTTTCAGGCCGAATTTCTGTGATATCCGGCTGCAGTAAAGTGGAACCACTGCCGCAATTATTTGCAACTGTGAATTCATTGCAACTAATAGGATCGACACCATTGACATGATATTTCTTAGTGGATAACGACTTCATAAATAGATGCAAAAATAAGGATTTCTATATTGGAGTGCTCCAGGGAGGCAGCTAGAAGGTACAAATAAAAACTCTATCCCTAATGACTCAAGGAAATACTATATAGGAAAAAAAAAATCAGGTAGTGATACCTAAATAAACACTTCCATTATGGATTTCAAGACACGGTAAATTAATAGTGTGGGAGAGGAGAATAGATATATGACAATACTGAACTATCAATTCACTGTGTCTTGAAATCCAAAAGGGAAGCTCTTATTTAGGGATCTGGATTCTGGCCACACCCGTACGGGTATGTAGTAATTTGTATGCTCTGCTTCCAGACTTAAGGAGCCCATACACGGAGCAATTAGCTCTGTGCATTTTGAACTACAGTAGATTGCATCATATCTAGTTCAAGACGCAAGCGATAGGCTAAAGCAGAGTGCATTTTGAACTAGATGCGATGCGATCTAGTTCAAAAAGTACCTGCAGCAAATACTTTTTGGACTGCACGATGTGATGTGACGTGGGACCACCCATCGCATCTGCAGTCCAAAATGCACCATAAATATTTACATCATATAAATGAAAAACAGAACAGAAAACAGGATAACTGTGCCCAATGAGCAGTTGTTTAGTGTATTTAGAAGTGTTCCCCCACTGTAATATTAAGCACTGAAATGGAAAAAAACAACGTTACTGTACCTGTTCCTCCTGCTACATCTAGTAGCTGAGTACCTGGTGTTGGGTTCATGAGGCGAACCAACCAGTCCTTCCACAGCCGATGGACTCCTAGGCTCATGGAATCATTCATTACATCATATTTCTGAGCAACACTCTCAAATACGCGATAAACTAAAAAAATAATCAACAGTTAGAATATGAGCTTTTTGGGGGCATATTATGAACTGGGGGTGCCCATTTGCAGTAGATTCCCTCCTTCCCCCCAAGAAGCGTACCTGTTTCAATGTGCCACCCAAATGCTTATCCCAGTGCACAATCTAAATGGTGATAAATATACTGTAGAAAGATGGCACGTGTGATAACTCTCTGGCACATTTCCATTTCTCAGTGGTTACCAAACACTGTCTTCAAGACTGTTCAGGTTCAACTGTTCAGGTTTGAGTGATATCCATGCTGAGGTGACTAATTAGTACCACAGTCAGTTTGATTACACCATCTGTGCACAAGCATTTCCCAAAAACCTGCACCATTTGGAAAACACTGCTATGAGCAAAGCCATCTTTCTTAATAAGTCACTAAGAAGATGGTACCATGGGAGAAGCAATGGGAGCCGATTCACTACATGGGCGGCACAGTGCCTGGTCCTGGATGGAGTATGCACAGTGCAGGGACCACCTGGAGCTAGGGATGGAGATCGACCATCGATGAGTTTAAATCATCAATGGTTTATGGCCGATGTCAAATACTTTTGCCTTCGATGGGGGAGAACCAGATGGTTTCCCTCCATTGATGGCACAGCAAAACTGATGTTTCGCTTTTTTTTAAAAGAAGTGTCGAGACACAAAGCATAGCCCCGCCCCCGACACCCACAAATCCTGCCTCTGTGTTTTGATTGGCCCACAGGCCAATCAGTCAAACAAAATGGATAACCATTGATATGTAAAAATATTTGTGGTCATCCATTGCATAGTTTAACACTATCGATGGCCAATTGCACTATTGCCATTGATGGCAACGGCAATGATTTCCTTCCCTACCTGGAACCATATGCACTTCACATCATACACCCATGATAGATACGCCACTGGAATCTTTGCCTTTAAGTCAATCATTAATGGTTATTCAACAGAGACATTAGAGAACTCTCATTCTTAAGATAATAGGAAACAAACATAAAAACTTTTATGCCAGAATATATAGACACAACTTACAAATTGAATATATTGGCATGGGGTAGGGTGTGCAATCGATCGCCATTTGGATGGCTATTACATAGTATTTATTTATTTATTTATTTATTTGCAGTTTCTTATATAGCGCAGCAGATTCCGTTGCGCTTTACAATAGTAAACAGTGATAAAACAAACTGGGTAACAACAGACAGACATGGAGGTAGGAGGGCCCTGCTGCAAGCTTACAATCTATAGTACAGAGACTTTATAATTCACAATTATTCCAGATTCTATTTTTAAACCGATCAATGCAAGCAAAGAATTGCAGACTGTAATGGGCTGTTTTGCTGTAAATAACAATCTATGCTGTCAACTTTTCACCTTGACTCAGCAAGCTGCTACAGAATACTTACCAACGTCATCAAGATTTGCAGCCTCATCCAAGTGCTGCCTGGCGAGCAATAGAGCACGAAAAGCCACTGGTGGGCAAAACTATAGAGGGTTTCACACCATCAGTGGTAACCAACTGTTACCATCAATGGTGATCATCAACTGTTAAGCCACAGATGGGCAGCCATAGCACAAACTATGAGTGTTGACGTACAGACCTATTCACATATCATATTAAGGCAGAGGACAGGAGGAAAGAGAAGACCTTACAATACACGGAACAAATATAAAAAAACAGAAATTTTTTCCAGAGCCTAAATGATGTGTAGACACTTGCAATGTGACTGTGGTTGCCATAGAGTCATGACATTAACCAGAACAAAGTAAAGAAAAGTTTTTAGTTAGTTATTTTAGAATAATGCTGTAGAAAATAAATTTGTTAAAATGAATACACGATTATCCAATCAGCTCATCACATAAAAGGGGCGAGATGTACTAAGCCTTGAAAAGTGATACAATGGAAAGTGATAAACCACCAATCAGATCCTAACTGGAATTTTACAACCTAGCCTGTGTAATGACAGTTATGAACTGATTGGATGGTAGTTCATCACTTTCTACGGTAGTTTATCATTTTTCAAGCTTAGTACATCTGGCCCATAAACACATCATTGCCTCTTTAGTCCTTACCTCTCTCTCCCTTCTCCTCTTCAGTCACAGTCTGGAAGCCGAAATGAGTCTCCTTGCCTGAGCTCTGTGTGTAATGGCGCTGCTGGCAGCCAGGCCTGACATTCTTCCTTGAGCACAGGGCAGCAGGTAAATAGCAACGGCTGACAGCTCTCATGGGCGCCGCCATCTTGCCAGCTCCAGCCCTAGTGGTGAATTGATGACCTCAGCCCGTATGCCATCGATGGCCGTAAACTGTGTACGGAAACTACAACTCCCAAAAGCCCCGCAAATGGGCCACACCCCCATATATAAGCTCGTCATCCGGGTGTTTGGCACCGTCAGGCGGTCAGTCGCCATTTACAGACGTGGGCCCGTTGTCTGCCCCTCTCTGGGTGCAGATTATCACCAATCCAACCGCCCAAGTGAGTCCTCTTGGGACTCACCCCGTCTGGGTCCGTCCCACCACCGTGGGGCCAGCCGTTGCCGGATCCCCGCACATCCCCTTGGGGCCCTCCGCTCCCGGAGTCGCACATCGCTCCATTGGGGCCCACCGCTCCCGGATCCCGGCCTCTCTTCTCCTCCTCTCCGGCCTCTACGTGTATTTTTTTTCCTTCTTTCCTGGTTATAGATCAAGATGTCGCCATGAATCCCTGTATCCGTTACGCGCCGCTGCCGAACGCCATGCTCCTGGCTCCCAGCCGCCCCCTGCACCGTGCCAGCCCCGCTCTCCCCGCGGTCTATGCCGCTGAGCTCCTCCGCAGATATGGACCCAGGACCCAACAACACCAGCAAAGCCCAGAATCGTTCTGGATCCACGGGGCCTGCCGGGGACTCTAAGCCCAAGAATGGTAATGCTCGTATGTGCCTGCCGCCCCTACAGTCCGGCGAGTTATTCAAGTGTCGTAGCTCCCAGTAGCCACAGCGATCCGGTCGGTGACTGGGCAGAAACGATCAGATCGCCTGGGCAGCCGAGTATATTGCTCATATTATGCAGGCACTGGTCACTGACAGCTCAGCACTGTGCTAGCTGGTGACACTAGTTCTCAGGCATTGGGGTCTGTGATATGATGAGGAACCTTTACTTTGTTTTTGTCAGAAAGGTGGCAGCAACGGGTCTGCACCTTGGACTGTGCGCTGTTTTGTTTGTTACCATTACATTCTGAGAGCTCATGTGGAAGTGGCACCCACCCAGCTGTGTTGTGACAGATAGTGTCACCACCCCATGTAATCTCTTACATGGCTGCTGCTCTTCATGTAATGTTTGTTTACTGCTAACTCAGTAACATAATTGAAGTCTTTTTATTGCGCATAAAAACACAACGAAAGTTTTTGTGACATGCATTTGCACACGGACAGGGGCGAGTATTACCCTAGCAATATAATAGGTGTGCCACCAGACCGATTTAGTGCCAAAAAATAAAGTGTTTTGGGTACTTATGTAATATCTGGGCTCCCGTTTTTCTTATGAGACCGCGGGGCTCGCCACGCTTCGGGCACGGTGGCTCGCTGCGCTCGCCACACTATATAAAATCAACTCCATGCGTAGTTGGATAGTAGGGGTATGAAAAAATGGGGTGCATTTAACATGGGAGCCCAGATAATACATAAGTACCGTGTTTTGTGTAGAGGTGTACACAGTAACTATACTAGTATCTAGTTTTGGTTAGTACCCAGGAAATACTTAAATTGGTTTATTTTGTAACTTTGATCATTAAAAAGGATATCCCAAGTTAGTGAAAACAAAAGAAAATATTAACAGGAAATATGCTTAAAATGTTTACTCATGTTACCTTTGTGTATAAGTTGATGCTGCAAAGTGTTATGCTGTTTAAGATTCCTCTTTCCTTTTATAGCTGCTGTAGAATATGCAGCTGTCATATACTACTATGTTACATTCTTCTGTTCAGGGTTATTACCGCGTTACTGGGTATACAACGTGACTGATGGCTGCATATTCTACAGCAGCGATCCTGCTGCATCTCTTAATTACAAGAGAATACATTTTTAATTATAAGTCCATCCAATTTTTAAGTGGATTTTGAAATGATGGAAATCTAACTGTAGCACTGTGTGTTATAAAACACAATTCCACCAGCCATCCACGGGACTATTAACACCCCCATATATTAGGGCAACTTCTCCTACAATCCCCCCCATGAGCCACCTGGGAAGGTCCCAAGCGGCAGGATCGCATGCAGTCCTTTTGCATGTGATATATCTCATGCCAACTTGAACTCAAAGAAATAACAAGTGGGGAGAAAATGGTGCTGGGGTGATAATGTTCAGACATGATAAACCTTGACAAGTAGATAACAATTTTTTATTTTACAATTTAAAAAACAACAGTATATAATACAGTTGTTTTTATTAAATTGTAAAATAAAAATTGTTTCTGAACATCGTTTATCACCCCGCGTCATTTTTTCCCCCCACTTGTTATCTCTTTGGCACATGCTAAGGAGTGGGTGTTTTCTCCTTTTAGTGTGGGAAAAGGCTGCAAGGTGTGTTAATCAAAGTGTGGAACAGTTAAAATAACCTAATTTGGTTTGTGTATTGCTCCTTGGACAAGTCTGCCTGGCTCACAAGCAATCTAAAGCTGTGTAGGCACTGTACAATATCGCTGGCCATATGGTCACTGAGCGACCATATAGCCAGTGTTTAGTTTGTACTGCAGCAATAAATCGTCGGGTGTACGCTCCCGTGTTCAGCCTCCTAATGGTCACTGGCCTTGCGATCAGCTGTTTCCCTATGTAGTTCCCCCGGCAGAGTCTCCTGTTCATCAGTGACCATCTCTGGTCGCTGATGAAAATGGGACACAGCAAAATATTGCACCGTGTGTACACAGCTTAGGATATAGCTTGTGCAACTAGCAGGCTCCGGGTGTTCTCTAAGCACTAGTGAAACTTGTGTATTCTAGTCTGACTCCCAGGACAATACCACTCTGCCTGTAATGCTGGCCAAATACTAGGGCACTAGTGCATGTGTTTGACATCTGATGTGTGGACATCGGATCTGAGAAAGATCTGACCTGCTGCATGATGGAAACGTCGGATCACACAGCCTCCGGCAGTGGTAAAAGGGATCGCATGTGATCCTGCCACCCAGCAAGCTCCCGGGTGCTTCAATCTTATGTGACTTCTCCCTCCAAAAGTGTATGGGGCCTTAACCATGTGAGTGCCAACGGAATTTGTCAAAATAGGAATGAAAATTGCTGAGCAAAACTTTTTATTAACCCTTTGAGTATCAATTTTGCTGTGAGAGATCCTTAAAATATCCGTTAACAATGCCAGCGCCACTCAGTGACTTCTTTTTTGGGTGTGATATTTAACTAAACTTCAATTAACAGACTTGGCTGTATTTGTATTTATACTAAAAGAACAGTCACTGTTGAGCGATGCTTCCATTTTTTTAGTGGATATTTTGAGGATCGCTCACAGCAATCAAAGGGTTAAGTATGATCCTAATTACTTCTATATGAGGAAGTTAGGATCTGTTTACATTTGTACAGGTTGAGTTTTCCATATCCAAAATACTAAGATAGATGCGGAATTGCTTTCTGATGGTTCAATGTATACACACTACTTTTCATAGACAAATTTAAAAAACTTTTATATAAAACTACATTTTGACTATATGTAGGTGGTGTATTTGGAACCTAAATGCATTTTGCATTTAAAATGTGTTTTTGTCAAGTATGGTATGTTAATACCCCAAAATATAGAAACATGTAATATCCAAAATTCTTTGACCTCTGAATGGTGGCGAGCTGAAATGTGACCCCTGTGAGTTTAATTTTCAGACCGGTTTTTATATGTGTTGCACTGGTGTGAAAATTCAAATGATATGCAAATAATTGGTGCTAGTGGGTAGGAACCCTTCTAATGGAACAAAGCATTTGTTTTTGTATCAGTGATACATGATCCTGGCTATGCCTAACAGGATCTGTGCAGCGCCCTTCTGTAATACGTAATGCAAATAATACTTTTGATTTCACTGTATTTTGATAGCTCGTGGAACATTTCTCTTATGTAATCCAAACCCTTTATACACCTGTGCAGTCCCTCTAAAACCTGTATATAATGTTTTCCTATAAACCTTTTATTCTGTATGGGGAGCTAGGGAGCAGATAATCATTAACCAGCATGTTTATTTCAGATGGAAAAGGAGGCGGTAGCTCAAAGCAACGCTATAGCCGCAAACGTGAAAATCCTCATCCTAAAAATGAGGGCTTTGCCGGTCCGACGCGCCGCTCCGGTCCACAGAAAAGCAAAACTTTTAACAAGGTTCCACCTCAGAGAGGAGTCCCCAAACAGTACACATATGGGCGAAGAGAAGAGGTGAGGAATGACTCTTGCTAGAGCATGACTTTTGCTTTAAAGTTACTAAGAATACATGTTTACCATACAATAGAAGCTGAAACCATGTATACCACATTACTAAAACTGTTAGACCTGCTTTACACAAAACTGTGTGCTTGTCTTTTTTTATTTTCCAAATTGACCATGAAAATTGAAATAAAAGTACTAGCTTGACCTGATGGATCTTGTTTTAAGGTAGCAGAAACTCAACGGGCTGAGTTCAGCCCAGCACAGTATTCCGGACCCAAGAAAATAAGCTTAAACCACCTATTGAACTTTACGTATGAGCCACGTGGTCAACCTGGGGTTCATAGAGATGGACATGGGAACTGGGGAAGGAGAAACAAGTGGGGCCACAAACCATTCAACAAGGAGTTGTTTTTGCAAGCCAAGTAAGTTTTTTTTCTGCTGAGTCACTGTCACGTTTTAGATCACTACATAGAATGTAGAGGGGAATTCAGTTGTTTTCCTTGCAGCTGCCCCTAGATCAGGGCTGGGCAACACCGGCCCTCCAGATGTTAATGAACTACACATCCCAGGATGCTTTGCATTAGTTTTGCTATGTGGCCATGCTGAAACTGATGCAAGGCATGCTGGGATGTGTAGTTCATAAACATCTGGAGGGCCGGTTTTGCCCAGCCCTGCCCTAGATGGTGTCTGCCAGACTAATTCAATTAGCCGTGGGTAGTGGGGCTACATTTCAGCTTGCAGCCCCCAGTGTTGGTGAGCTGAAATCTGTGAAAAGGACGCTGCTTTGGTATTCAAACAGCACTTTTTGGGTCGCATCTGTTACTTTAGACAGGTATAGCTGCGTAATACGGATAAACCTCAGTTTGTTTCAGAGCAACGTGCTATTTAGAAAACATTTGAATCTCCTGTTAATGTGGATGATAGATTGGGTGCACATAAACAGTTGAATTGCCCCACGAAGGCAGTATGACCATCTTTGTAGAGGATGCCCATAGCAATCAGCCAGCTTCTACCAATCCTTTTTTTTTTTTTTTTTTTTTTTTTTTTTTTAGCGTGTACTTGATAAATGTAGTGTTCATTCTAGTACTCACCATCTTTGAAAACCCATGCAGTTCCTATTCCCTGCCTGGGGTGTCACTGTCTGCTGTGGTGTTTGTATCCATATTAAGTCGGTATAAAAAAAAATAGAGATGGTCTTCTGTGAACTGCAGAAGTTGTGCAGTTAAGCTCCTCTGTGCCGAAATGACTGTTGATCCAGGGGACAACTCCCCACTTAAATGCTAACCGAAGGTCCCTGCACCAGAATAGGAAAACCCCTCTATGCATATATGTTTTTTTTGCAACTTTAAAAAATATAGAATGATGTTGACTAATTGTATTTATTTATTTTAGCTGCCAGTTTGTGGTGTCAGATGATCATGACTACAGTGTACATTTCGCTGATCCAGACACACTAGTCAGCTGGGAGCTAGTCGAGCAAGTGGTCAGTAAACCTCCACTACGATACACACATCTTAGTCTTTTTCTGTATAGATCAGTGTTGTGTTATAGATATTCTTAATTATTCTAGCAGTCTACAGATGTACTGTATTGGAGCTGGTACAGTGGAAGGCCATAACGTACCAGCCAATCAGCTGTGTTAAAAAAAAAATAGTCAGGAGTTGATTGGTACATTATCTTCCACTTCAACATTTTACCAAGCTAAATACATTTGCTACTAAATTAGTCAGACAACATACACCAGATGAGATTTTGCAGATGGTTTCCTACTGCTTCATTGAGTGAAGCACATGTGTCTCTATTACGCATCCAGGGCTCTGGTAGCTATGTGTGTTTGAACAACTCTCAGCACTAAAACCCTGAACAAGCATCACTCCTTGTCTCATTGGTGGGTGTGGGTAATGGAAATAATGGCTGCTGCTTCAAAAAATTACGGTATAAATACAAATGGATTTTGAAAATAGATTTTCTGCAATTCCATGGTTATGTGTGTACATGAATTGTATTCTGTGCAACTTGTCCGCCCAACCTCTGTCCTCAACACGCAAAGGTGTGGTTTTACACAGAAGAATTTGCTGGGTCTAGCATCTGGGAAAACCCTGGTCTCCCCTCCATGACCCTGGTCGCACGCAGTTTTGTGGACTTCAGACTTACTCCTGTTTTTTTTTTTTTTTTTTCAAATGTAGAAATACCGGATTGATGCACATTGACGTGCAAATACCCAGGTTATAGTGGCATTCGTGAACAGGGTATAAAATTGCAGGTTTTAGTGGTATCCAGGTATCAGCAGAGATGATTAAATTAGTATCTCGGTTATCTTCATCTAGTCACCTGTGCTCAACCATGGATATCACAAAAACATTGACTATTAATGTATATTGAGAACAGTGGTTA
The DNA here is from genome assembly GCF_055691185.1 of Crinia signifera. Classification (NCBI taxonomy): domain Eukaryota; kingdom Metazoa; phylum Chordata; class Amphibia; order Anura; family Myobatrachidae; genus Crinia; species Crinia signifera. Next base: position 351,160,896 of record NC_139217.1, read on the forward strand.
GGAATGTCTGTTAGGTTCATTTTGCCTTTCCATTCACTTTACTAAATGTTCTAAAAATGTGATGTTGTCCATAACAACCAATCAGATTCTGTATAATTTCTATTGCATCCTAGGAAGTGATAGACATAATGTGGTTTCTATGGGCAACATCACTTTTCATTTTTAGAGGTTTTTAGTAAATTTACCTCCTACTTTAAATTGAGTTCCTCCTTTTACCCCCCTCTTTTGGCCTGGAAGGGATGGATGGGTTTTTCTGCAGCCTACTGGTATATTGGGTTGTCCTTTTCTGTAGGCTGGATTATCATTTGTAGCTTTCTGCAGTCAGTTTACATAAAATTTTACCCTTTGGAATCTTATAAATACATTCACTGGAAAATATCCTACTTTCATGGCTTTTTTGCAGTGTAAATAATTGCCGCTTTAAAAATAAGTGGGGATAACGGGCATCCCTGGCGAGTCCCCCTAAACAGTGGAAAACATGGGGCGTTTAAACCATTAATCAACAATTGCGCGCAGTAGGCCTGGAATACAACACTTGAAAAAAGTTTAAAAATCCTTCACCAAATTGTTGGGTCTGAAGGACCCGAACTATATGTGACCAGGAAACACTATCAAAAACCTTATCGGCATCACAACTACCAATAATAGTGTCAGTATTTGTAAGTTGATGAGCCCTATGTATAGCAGCATCCAACATACAGATATTGTGGATTGTGGTGCGTCCCTTCACAAACACATTCTGTGCTGGGTGTACAATCCTAGGCAAAATAAGTTGCTGACAATTTGGTAAAAAGCTTAGTATGGATATAGGAAGAGGATTGAACATTTGTGGGATCCTTCCCAGGCTTAGGAAAGATAACCATTCTAGTCTCCGTAATTAAAGACAAGGGGGTATACTTATTAAGCTCAGTGAAGTGATAAAGTGTATGGTTTTTATCACCGTCCAATCAGCTGTCATTTTTCAAACCAAATGAGAGGGAAGGGAAAAGGGGAGAGGCCGAGGGCACTGGGCTATAATGACGGAGGGTAAGAAGGCATACTCCAATCAATGTGATAAAGTATAATTAGATAAAAATGGAATTGTGGAGGTGCTCCCAGGGAGTAGGGTAATCGTAGTCAAAAAAGTTTGATATCCAAGAGAGGATATCGAAAAAAGACTCCCGGGTGGGGCACAGCCTTCTAATGAAAATGGATTACTGTTAATACAAACTTTATTAGTTAAAACATGGCCCTAATAAAGGGTCAGGAAAGGACAAAAGACAAAGACAAACAGATAACACTCATGGACAATATACGTGAGAAAGTAGTGAAATATTTCAAAATATATCTGTCTGGGGATTCAATGGAGAAAACACTCCAATAAATTACGGTATGTACATATACACTTGTAGAATCCTAAAAGACAGTAAAAAGCCTCAAATACCAATTAATATTGGAAATAAATGTCAAAATTAGCTAGATTCAGTTAGTACTTGTATTTCCTGTAAGTGACGGAGTTGTCTGGACTGGGTAAGTCGGAGTAGCTGATCGATAGCAGTATGATCTAGGTATAGAGACACCTGGGTATGGGTATGCTAAGGGAGTCGCTGCTGCCTGTGCATGTGACGTTAATCAGTGAATGCGCAGTTGAGCGGACTCCGAGAGCGTCACAGGTGTCGGAATATAGATGAGGGAGTTTCTGCTGTTTCTAGGGGTGACCTGTCTGGCTCTGTTATACAGTGTACAGCGCAGAGTCGGATCCAGGGTCCCCCAGAAATGAGAGAACCCTGAATAGAAATAGAGTATAAGGTACTCCTTCACCCTGTCCCTGGTGTTTGCTGCTATCCTCTGTGTACAGAATTATCTGTAGTGAACAGAAGTTGAGCGATACCACCCGGGTGGTGAAGTGTAGAAGGAAGTCTAGTTTGCACGTGGATGGATGGTGGCACGATTGCTAGTGCAAGACACAATAAGATCAGAAACAGTTTTGTAGGGAGAAAGATGTCCAGCGATCTTAGGCTAATTCAACAAAGTGTGAGATGCCTGCAATAGTGGGTTAATGATCAATGTGTCTTAGTAGAGCTGTAATTTGTTACACTAAAGAAATTGTAACAAGAAGACACAAGTTAATACAATGCTATGTTCAGCGCAAGAAGCACATGTAAATACAATGTTGATTTCAGCGCTAAGATTTTAAGCATGCAGTGAGGTGATTACCACAGCCCAACAGTCAGAGATTCAGTAGAGGTTGCAGGTGACTGCAATTTTTCGTAGTAATTCAATCAATGCCATATAGAATTATGTAGGGTAATAGTAACTTAGGCAAATATGACTCAATTAGCGAAAATTAGCAGTCACGGTAGATACCAGCAGTAGATAAGGGCTGCTGATTAGAGCTGTGGGTAATGTTTCTTGCACTGTATAATACTAGTACAAGATTAGCGGAGGCTGTGGGAGACAGCAATTATAGGTTCGGTGGGAAGATTCTTCTAATGCCACAGGTAATTAGGTAAATGCGCTGCACAATAGTTATCAAGTTCAACAAAGTGTAAGATGTCTGCAAACTAATGTGTCATAATTGAGCAGTAGTTAGTTACACTAGAAAAATGTAACAAGAAACATAAGTTAATACAATGTTATATTCTGCGCAGGAAACACAAGTAAATGCAATGTTAAATTCAGCGCTAGGTTTTAACACATGCAGTAAGGTGATTATCACAGCCCTTCCTGATAGGGCGTCCTGCAATATTATATAGGTGGTAACAATTAAGCAGGCACAGATAATTAGGTAAGCACTAATTGCACAGTATAAAGGGGCTGAAGTGAATACACTAAATTCTGCACGCAGATAATATTGCGCTATAAGATGACACCCAGGTTTTATACACAATAACAATAAATAATGAGCGCAGATAATCAGTTAGTTGCCACTGGGGCTGATACACTCACGGCACTTGAACCCGTAGTAGTCGCGTTGTGGGTGATCCAAACAGTCTGACAGGTGCGTGCAGACAGGGAAAAGGCACTGTGATAGGGAGGGCGCGGGTACAGCCAGACGAGACGCGTGTCTCTATCTCTTACAGATGTCAGGATCCCAATGTAACGTGTAATCAAGGGAACCGGCGCTGTATGCTCTGAGAGCGCTGAAGTCCGGGTGCCCGACAGTCAGTGTGCCGACACTGGGTGTCAGCGGGGACTGGCAGATAGAGCGTGTGCTCTGAGAGCGCTGGAATCCAGGTGCCCAGAAAATCAGTGTGCCTGCACTGAGTGTCGGCGAGGACCAGCAAGTAAAGCTGTGCTGTGTCTGATTTTAAGGCAGATGCACGGTCAAGGCTGTTAGGTGCAGAAACCGGCAGTGTACTCAGAGATGAGCTGCCGGTCTGGCGTCAATCCTGCGGCGGGTGTAGTCTGTGTGCTGAGCCGTGGAAAATCGGCAGTGTGTTAGGAGGTGAGCTGTCAGCTCCAAAGGTGTCCGGAGTCGGTAATGTGCTCCGTGTTCTGGCGCAGTCTGTCAGTTACAGGAAGACTGTCTAGCAGGTAGATGAGGTAATAGGGGTCCCGCTTGTGCACAGCGGGAACCGCACGAGACGTACGTTTCACCGTTAAGGCTTTCTCAATCGGGTGTCTGGTGTGTTTGGCCGCTCATTATTTAAATGGTCTGTGGCCAATCCCCTGTTGGGACAGGTGAGAAATGGGAGGGGTTTAGGGAGAATAGGAAACTGTGGTATGGACATGCGCTGGGACAAATGATAGTAGTAAAATATAGATAAAAATGCCTTTATCCCTGGTGACCCTATTGCATATATTAATAATAAAGATTTTTTAGGATATAGTAATTATTATATTTGCTGCAGAGAAAAAGGGGAAAAAAATATAAATAAACATATAATGCAGAGAATATAATGCAGAGAGTATAATTACTTGCAATTAATAAAGGACAGAAAGTTGATAAATGGAATTTTTGTAATAAAATGTGATAGGGCTGGACGGATTCGATTAGTGGATGAATAGTCCAGAATAGTCAAAATAGGAGTGATGCTCCGTTGGTGTTAGTGGGAAAAGAGAATAATAAATAAATAAATAGAAGCATGCACAATGTGTGCTGTGAGGAAAGGTGGAATATGTTGGGTGTTGAGTAGTTAGTGAAAAAAATTGTAAGGGATCAGAGTAGTATTTTGAATAATGTATGATCCTCAGAGTGAAGATAAGGGAAGTGGGGGATAGGTAAACGTGTAATATGGTGAAGAATAATGTGCATTAAAACAACTGGGTGATAAGGTGAGTTGATGGTGACTGAAAGTGAGAAAAAAGGGGAGAAAAAAAGGGGGGGGGGAATTGATATGTGAAGAGATGTCTAGGTCTCTGGGTTGTAGGGAATGAAAATTGGAGAATATACTGCAGACACTAACTTATTTGAAAACATAATTGTGGAGGAGAGTAATTTGATAATGCAATGGTGGGGTATGGCGATAAGAGGGATACTGGAATGGTAAGAGAAGTGAATATTAAAAGTAATATTATTATACAATAGGTAGCTGTATGTGAGTGGGTGTGGAGTCACTGTTAAGGATAAGTGGCTAGATAAGTTAGGAAGTGTTGACAGCAAGAGATTATTATGTTAGGGGTCATGAGGGTACTAGGGAACTATGCTGATATTTAAATGGGAAATATGTCGTGAGCTAGTGAGCATGTGTATTCATTGTGTGGATTTATGAGTATATATAGGTAGCCTGTTCCAATAAGGGGCAGAGAAGGGTAAGTATATATGAAGGGATACCAATTGGGTTGAAGTATGGATTTATTCGCCCAAAAATACTCCATAATTTATGAATTCATTAAGGCCCCTGGGGGTCACTGTGTTTAATTTAAAGGTCCAGTTGCTTTCTTTTTTGAGGAGCTCTCTGGTGACATCGCCTCCTCGGATCCCGAGATGCAGCGGTTCCAGTCCAAAGGCCTTAAGATCTTTCGGTGATCCTCCATGAAATTTGTGGAAGTGGCGGGCCACAGATGTCAGTTTCTTGAACTTGTTAAGATCTGTGCTGGCATTTCGTATGTTTCCCACATGCTCTAGGATCCTCTGTTTAAAGGGGCGTGTGGTCATGCCCACGTACCTGAGGTTACATTGGCATTCTAGGCAATAGACCAGATTTTTCGTGTCGCAGTTGAAATAATGTGCGATTTTGATTTGTTTATCGAATCTGTCCGTTACCAATGATCTTTTTTCCATGAAGGCACAGGCTTTACAGTGGCCACAGGGATAGGTGCCAATTGCTCTGGGTGGTACAGGTTTCTTGTGTTTAGAGAGGTGGCTCTGAATCAGTTTATCATGTAAATTGGGTGCTCTCCGCCAACTATAGGTGGGACGGTCACCCAATGCTTCCTTAAGTGTATCATCATTAAGGAGGATGGGCCAGTGTTTGGAAAGAATTTTCTGGAGCTCCTGCCATTCATTACAGAAATTACTGATAAAGCGTATGGGCTGCTGGATTTCTTTGGTCTTATTTTGTGGGAAAATAAGAGTTTGTCTGTCTAGGTTGCGGGCGTGATATTTAGCACTCTTGATGCCCCGCTTGCTGTAACCCCTGCTAAGTAGTCTGTTAGTTAAATCCTGACTTTTACTCTCGTAAGTCTTGATATCGGTGCAGTTTCTGCGGAGTCGCAGAAATTCCCCTTTTGGCAGATTTTTAATAGTAGGAGGGAAATGGGAACTTTGATAATGAAGAAGGCTGTTGGTGGAGGTCTGTTTCCTAAAGAGTTTAGTCTTCAGTGCACCATCATGTTCCTTGTACAGGGTGAGATCTAAGAAGGTGGCTTCAGATTGGCTATACTCATATGTGAGTTTAATGTTCAAGGTGTTAGTATTGAGTATGCCAATGAATGCTTTCAGTTCTTCCAGACCCCCGTGCCACAACATAAGGATGTCGTCAATGTATCTATACCAGCCTGTGATAAAGTCGGTATAGATATCATTGGCCTCGCAGAAAACGCATTCCTTCTCCCATGATCCGAGGAACAGGTTGGCATAGGTGGGCGCGCATGCCGCGCCCATCGCTGTTCCTCGGATCTGGAGGAAGAAGGAGTCATAGAATGTGAAATAGTTCTTGCCAAGAACAAAATTGAGGAGATCCAACAGGAAAATGTGGAAATCATTATGGCCTTCTGTCTCCAGGAAAGTTTGTACAGCCTGTACTCCATCATGGTGTCGAATACTGGTGTACAGGGATTCGACATCCATGGTTACGATGTAATGTTCTGGGGCTAAGTAGATTCCATCAATTTTCCTGAGCACATCGGCAGTATCCTGGAGATACGATGGCAAGCTGTAGACATGGTGTCTAAGATACTTGTCAATAAATTTACTGGCAGGTTCCAGAAGACCACCAATGCCCGATACTATCGGTCTCCCTGGAGGTTTGGTGAGATGTTTATGTACCTTGGGGAGAAGGTAGAAAGTGGGTACTTTGGGGTGTTGAATCTGTAGAAAAGAAATTTCTTTTTCTGTGATGGTACCCGATTGTTTATGCTTCTGTAGAATTTTGTTGTAGATTTCCAAGAAGTCTTTAGTAGGGTTGCAAAATAACTTTTTGTAACATGTTTTATCCTGTAATTGTTTGTTAGCCTCCCCAAGGTACATGTCCATCGGCCAAATGACAATGTTACCCCCCTTGTCCGAGGGTTTCAGGACGACGTCCTCCCAGCCATTGATGTCCTGCAGGGCAGCTCTTTCTTCCCTGGTGAGGTTATCCTTGACTGCTGAGTGATGTGTATTCTTGGATTTTTCCAAGTTGTCCATGTCATGGCCCACCATGTCCATAAATACTTTAACATTCGGACTGATGTGTTCTTGGGGCATGAAATTGGATCTCTTCTTACACAGGTCTTGTCGTCTCATTTCTGGCGGGCGTGTGTTAATATTTCCCGATGCTAGTTCTTCTAAGGCCTCAATGGCTTCCAATTCCTCTCTGGATGATGTTAGTTCTTGGGACTCTGAGATGGATATGGTGTTTGTGTGGTTGGGATCAGCCTTATTGTTGTACATTTTGTGTAACAGAAGTCTTCTGCCAAACATTTTCAGATCCTTCTCCCATTGAAAACGATTGAACGAATTAATAGGGGAAAAGGATAGTCCCTTGGCTAGGAGAGATTTGTGGGCATCATTTAGAGGGTGTTCTGAGAGATTAATTATTCGTAGATTTTCTTCTGTAGACTCTATGTGCGTTGGAAGCGTGGTGACTGGCGGGATGGTGTTTCTTGTCTCCATTGACGTGGGTCCCTTCCTCTTCTTCTTGCTCCTCCTCGTTCGTTTGTTGTTTTTCTGTATCTGCCTCTGGTTGCTCCAGGGCCTATCTCTAAAAAAGACATGGCATTCCTGAAGGGTGTATTTTGCGGGTCTTCTGCATCGGACAGTTCTGCTTCTGATGAGCTGTATTGGGAATTGTAATTGTTCTCTTTAGGTCTATCAGTGCGCCTCCATTTAAAGATTTGACCTGAGGCATAATCCCGTTTGTCACGCAGAAATTTTGTGCGTTTGCGTTCGATAATCATTTTTTCGTAATTGATGAGGTCCTCTTTATTTTTTGCGAACGTTTTTTGGAAGTTTTCGTCTTTTTCCCATGGTTCTAGGGATTTGCTCAGTTTGGCAATTTCCTTATCTAGTTCTTCTAACATGAGTAAGTTGTGTTTTGACAGGATAGCCATCAGGTCCGAGGAGCATTTTAGCAGGCAATTTTCCCAGTCTGTTTTAAGGTTAGGTGTTATGAATTCAAAAGTAGGGAATATCTTTGGGCGTAATCCTCTTGGGACTAATTTTTGTTTTATATAATTTTCTGTGGTGGTTAAGTCCCAGTTGGTGCGTATTTGTTTTTGTAGGGTTAGATTTAGTTTCCGGAAGTCCTCCTCCCATGAGGTTTGTTGTGTATAGTCCTCAATGGAGGTGGGAAAGATGTTATTAAGGTCGTCTGTTGGTCTTCTGAGAGAAAACAACTCGTCTTTAAGGCTGAATGCCATGTTGGATAATATCTCCAACGATGAGATGTTTATAACGTTTAATACGTTTGGTGTCAATAATAGAGCTATCCGTGCAACCTCTATTAGCCTAGGAAAAACCGGGAAAAGAGCACCGGTAATGCGTACTTGCAAATGAGAGGGAAGGGAAAAGGGGAGAGGCCGAGGGCACTGGGCTATAATGACGGAGGGTAAGAAGGCATACTCCAATCAATGTGATAAAGTATAATTAGATAAAAATGGAATTGTGGAGGTGCTCCCAGGGAGTAGGGTAATCGTAGTCAAAAAAGTTTGATATCCAAGAGAGGATATCGAAAAAAGACTCCCGGGTGGGGCACAGCCTTCTAATGAAAATGGATTACTGTTAATACAAACTTTATTAGTTAAAACATGGCCCTAATAAAGGGTCAGGAAAGGACAAAAGACAAAGACAAACAGATAACACTCATGGACAATATACGTGAGAAAGTAGTGAAATATTTCAAAATATATCTGTCTGGGGATTCAATGGAGAAAACACTCCAATAAATTACGGTATGTACATATACACTTGTAGAATCCTAAAAGACAGTAAAAAGCCTCAAATACCAATTAATATTGGAAATAAATGTCAAAATTAGCTAGATTCAGTTAGTACTTGTATTTCCTGTAAGTGACGGAGTTGTCTGGACTGGGTAAGTCGGAGTAGCTGATCGATAGCAGTATGATCTAGGTATAGAGACACCTGGGTATGGGTATGCTAAGGGAGTCGCTGCTGCCTGTGCATGTGACGTTAATCAGTGAATGCGCAGTTGAGCGGACTCCGAGAGCGTCACAGGTGTCGGAATATAGATGAGGGAGTTTCTGCTGTTTCTAGGGGTGACCTGTCTGGCTCTGTTATACAGTGTACAGCGCAGAGTCGGATCCAGGGTCCCCCAGAAATGAGAGAACCCTGAATAGAAATAGAGTATAAGGTACTCCTTCACCCTGTCCCTGGTGTTTGCTGCTATCCTCTGTGTACAGAATTATCTGTAGTGAACAGAAGTTGAGCGATACCACCCGGGTGGTGAAGTGTAGAAGGAAGTCTAGTTTGCACGTGGATGGATGGTGGCACGATTGCTAGTGCAAGACACAATAAGATCAGAAACAGTTTTGTAGGGAGAAAGATGTCCAGCGATCTTAGGCTAATTCAACAAAGTGTGAGATGCCTGCAATAGTGGGTTAATGATCAATGTGTCTTAGTAGAGCTGTAATTTGTTACACTAAAGAAATTGTAACAAGAAGACACAAGTTAATACAATGCTATGTTCAGCGCAAGAAGCACATGTAAATACAATGTTGATTTCAGCGCTAAGATTTTAAGCATGCAGTGAGGTGATTACCACAGCCCAACAGTCAGAGATTCAGTAGAGGTTGCAGGTGACTGCAATTTTTCGTAGTAATTCAATCAATGCCATATAGAATTATGTAGGGTAATAGTAACTTAGGCAAATATGACTCAATTAGCGAAAATTAGCAGTCACGGTAGATACCAGCAGTAGATAAGGGCTGCTGATTAGAGCTGTGGGTAATGTTTCTTGCACTGTATAATACTAGTACAAGATTAGCGGAGGCTGTGGGAGACAGCAATTATAGGTTCGGTGGGAAGATTCTTCTAATGCCACAGGTAATTAGGTAAATGCGCTGCACAATAGTTATCAAGTTCAACAAAGTGTAAGATGTCTGCAAACTAATGTGTCATAATTGAGCAGTAGTTAGTTACACTAGAAAAATGTAACAAGAAACATAAGTTAATACAATGTTATATTCTGCGCAGGAAACACAAGTAAATGCAATGTTAAATTCAGCGCTAGGTTTTAACACATGCAGTAAGGTGATTATCACAGCCCTTCCTGATAGGGCGTCCTGCAATATTATATAGGTGGTAACAATTAAGCAGGCACAGATAATTAGGTAAGCACTAATTGCACAGTATAAAGGGGCTGAAGTGAATACACTAAATTCTGCACGCAGATAATATTGCGCTATAAGATGACACCCAGGTTTTATACACAATAACAATAAATAATGAGCGCAGATAATCAGTTAGTTGCCACTGGGGCTGATACACTCACGGCACTTGAACCCGTAGTAGTCGCGTTGTGGGTGATCCAAACAGTCTGACAGGTGCGTGCAGACAGGGAAAAGGCACTGTGATAGGGAGGGCGCGGGTACAGCCAGACGAGACGCGTGTCTCTATCTCTTACAGATGTCAGGATCCCAATGTAACGTGTAATCAAGGGAACCGGCGCTGTATGCTCTGAGAGCGCTGAAGTCCGGGTGCCCGACAGTCAGTGTGCCGACACTGGGTGTCAGCGGGGACTGGCAGATAGAGCGTGTGCTCTGAGAGCGCTGGAATCCAGGTGCCCAGAAAATCAGTGTGCCTGCACTGAGTGTCGGCGAGGACCAGCAAGTAAAGCTGTGCTGTGTCTGATTTTAAGGCAGATGCACGGTCAAGGCTGTTAGGTGCAGAAACCGGCAGTGTACTCAGAGATGAGCTGCCGGTCTGGCGTCAATCCTGCGGCGGGTGTAGTCTGTGTGCTGAGCCGTGGAAAATCGGCAGTGTGTTAGGAGGTGAGCTGTCAGCTCCAAAGGTGTCCGGAGTCGGTAATGTGCTCCGTGTTCTGGCGCAGTCTGTCAGTTACAGGAAGACTGTCTAGCAGGTAGATGAGGTAATAGGGGTCCCGCTTGTGCACAGCGGGAACCGCACGAGACGTACGTTTCACCGTTAAGGCTTTCTCAATCGGGTGTCTGGTGTGTTTGGCCGCTCATTATTTAAATGGTCTGTGGCCAATCCCCTGTTGGGACAGGTGAGAAATGGGAGGGGTTTAGGGAGAATAGGAAACTGTGGTATGGACATGCGCTGGGACAAATGATAGTAGTAAAATATAGATAAAAATGCCTTTATCCCTGGTGACCCTATTGCATATATTAATAATAAAGATTTTTTAGGATATAGTAATTATTATATTTGCTGCAGAGAAAAAGGGGAAAAAAATATAAATAAACATATAATGCAGAGAATATAATGCAGAGAGTATAATTACTTGCAATTAATAAAGGACAGAAAGTTGATAAATGGAATTTTTGTAATAAAATGTGATAGGGCTGGACGGATTCGATTAGTGGATGAATAGTCCAGAATAGTCAAAATAGGAGTGATGCTCCGTTGGTGTTAGTGGGAAAAGAGAATAATAAATAAATAAATAGAAGCATGCACAATGTGTGCTGTGAGGAAAGGTGGAATATGTTGGGTGTTGAGTAGTTAGTGAAAAAAATTGTAAGGGATCAGAGTAGTATTTTGAATAATGTATGATCCTCAGAGTGAAGATAAGGGAAGTGGGGGATAGGTAAACGTGTAATATGGTGAAGAATAATGTGCATTAAAACAACTGGGTGATAAGGTGAGTTGATGGTGACTGAAAGTGAGAAAAAAGGGGAGAAAAAAAGGGGGGGGGGAATTGATATGTGAAGAGATGTCTAGGTCTCTGGGTTGTAGGGAATGAAAATTGGAGAATATACTGCAGACACTAACTTATTTGAAAACATAATTGTGGAGGAGAGTAATTTGATAATGCAATGGTGGGGTATGGCGATAAGAGGGATACTGGAATGGTAAGAGAAGTGAATATTAAAAGTAATATTATTATACAATAGGTAGCTGTATGTGAGTGGGTGTGGAGTCACTGTTAAGGATAAGTGGCTAGATAAGTTAGGAAGTGTTGACAGCAAGAGATTATTATGTTAGGGGTCATGAGGGTACTAGGGAACTATGCTGATATTTAAATGGGAAATATGTCGTGAGCTAGTGAGCATGTGTATTCATTGTGTGGATTTATGAGTATATATAGGTAGCCTGTTCCAATAAGGGGCAGAGAAGGGTAAGTATATATGAAGGGATACCAATTGGGTTGAAGTATGGATTTATTCGCCCAAAAATACTCCATAATTTATGAATTCATTAAGGCCCCTGGGGGTCACTGTGTTTAATTTAAAGGTCCAGTTGCTTTCTTTTTTGAGGAGCTCTCTGGTGACATCGCCTCCTCGGATCCCGAGATGCAGCGGTTCCAGTCCAAAGGCCTTAAGATCTTTCGGTGATCCTCCATGAAATTTGTGGAAGTGGCGGGCCACAGATGTCAGTTTCTTGAACTTGTTAAGATCTGTGCTGGCATTTCGTATGTTTCCCACATGCTCTAGGATCCTCTGTTTAAAGGGGCGTGTGGTCATGCCCACGTACCTGAGGTTACATTGGCATTCTAGGCAATAGACCAGATTTTTCGTGTCGCAGTTGAAATAATGTGCGATTTTGATTTGTTTATCGAATCTGTCCGTTACCAATGATCTTTTTTCCATGAAGGCACAGGCTTTACAGTGGCCACAGGGATAGGTGCCAATTGCTCTGGGTGGTACAGGTTTCTTGTGTTTAGAGAGGTGGCTCTGAATCAGTTTATCATGTAAATTGGGTGCTCTCCGCCAACTATAGGTGGGACGGTCACCCAATGCTTCCTTAAGTGTATCATCATTAAGGAGGATGGGCCAGTGTTTGGAAAGAATTTTCTGGAGCTCCTGCCATTCATTACAGAAATTACTGATAAAGCGTATGGGCTGCTGGATTTCTTTGGTCTTATTTTGTGGGAAAATAAGAGTTTGTCTGTCTAGGTTGCGGGCGTGATATTTAGCACTCTTGATGCCCCGCTTGCTGTAACCCCTGCTAAGTAGTCTGTTAGTTAAATCCTGACTTTTACTCTCGTAAGTCTTGATATCGGTGCAGTTTCTGCGGAGTCGCAGAAATTCCCCTTTTGGCAGATTTTTAATAGTAGGAGGGAAATGGGAACTTTGATAATGAAGAAGGCTGTTGGTGGAGGTCTGTTTCCTAAAGAGTTTAGTCTTCAGTGCACCATCATGTTCCTTGTACAGGGTGAGATCTAAGAAGGTGGCTTCAGATTGGCTATACTCATATGTGAGTTTAATGTTCAAGGTGTTAGTATTGAGTATGCCAATGAATGCTTTCAGTTCTTCCAGACCCCCGTGCCACAACATAAGGATGTCGTCAATGTATCTATACCAGCCTGTGATAAAGTCGGTATAGATATCATTGGCCTCGCAGAAAACGCATTCCTTCTCCCATGATCCGAGGAACAGGTTGGCATAGGTGGGCGCGCATGCCGCGCCCATCGCTGTTCCTCGGATCTGGAGGAAGAAGGAGTCATAGAATGTGAAATAGTTCTTGCCAAGAACAAAATTGAGGAGATCCAACAGGAAAATGTGGAAATCATTATGGCCTTCTGTCTCCAGGAAAGTTTGTACAGCCTGTACTCCATCATGGTGTCGAATACTGGTGTACAGGGATTCGACATCCATGGTTACGATGTAATGTTCTGGGGCTAAGTAGATTCCATCAATTTTCCTGAGCACATCGGCAGTATCCTGGAGATACGATGGCAAGCTGTAGACATGGTGTCTAAGATACTTGTCAATAAATTTACTGGCAGGTTCCAGAAGACCACCAATGCCCGATACTATCGGTCTCCCTGGAGGTTTGGTGAGATGTTTATGTACCTTGGGGAGAAGGTAGAAAGTGGGTACTTTGGGGTGTTGAATCTGTAGAAAAGAAATTTCTTTTTCTGTGATGGTACCCGATTGTTTATGCTTCTGTAGAATTTTGTTGTAGATTTCCAAGAAGTCTTTAGTAGGGTTGCAAAATAACTTTTTGTAACATGTTTTATCCTGTAATTGTTTGTTAGCCTCCCCAAGGTACATGTCCATCGGCCAAATGACAATGTTACCCCCCTTGTCCGAGGGTTTCAGGACGACGTCCTCCCAGCCATTGATGTCCTGCAGGGCAGCTCTTTCTTCCCTGGTGAGGTTATCCTTGACTGCTGAGTGATGTGTATTCTTGGATTTTTCCAAGTTGTCCATGTCATGGCCCACCATGTCCATAAATACTTTAACATTCGGACTGATGTGTTCTTGGGGCATGAAATTGGATCTCTTCTTACACAGGTCTTGTCGTCTCATTTCTGGCGGGCGTGTGTTAATATTTCCCGATGCTAGTTCTTCTAAGGCCTCAATGGCTTCCAATTCCTCTCTGGATGATGTTAGTTCTTGGGACTCTGAGATGGATATGGTGTTTGTGTGGTTGGGATCAGCCTTATTGTTGTACATTTTGTGTAACAGAAGTCTTCTGCCAAACATTTTCAGATCCTTCTCCCATTGAAAACGATTGAACGAATTAATAGGGGAAAAGGATAGTCCCTTGGCTAGGAGAGATTTGTGGGCATCATTTAGAGGGTGTTCTGAGAGATTAATTATTCGTAGATTTTCTTCTGTAGACTCTATGTGCGTTGGAAGCGTGGTGACTGGCGGGATGGTGTTTCTTGTCTCCATTGACGTGGGTCCCTTCCTCTTCTTCTTGCTCCTCCTCGTTCGTTTGTTGTTTTTCTGTATCTGCCTCTGGTTGCTCCAGGGCCTATCTCTAAAAAAGACATGGCATTCCTGAAGGGTGTATTTTGCGGGTCTTCTGCATCGGACAGTTCTGCTTCTGATGAGCTGTATTGGGAATTGTAATTGTTCTCTTTAGGTCTATCAGTGCGCCTCCATTTAAAGATTTGACCTGAGGCATAATCCCGTTTGTCACGCAGAAATTTTGTGCGTTTGCGTTCGATAATCATTTTTTCGTAATTGATGAGGTCCTCTTTATTTTTTGCGAACGTTTTTTGGAAGTTTTCGTCTTTTTCCCATGGTTCTAGGGATTTGCTCAGTTTGGCAATTTCCTTATCTAGTTCTTCTAACATGAGTAAGTTGTGTTTTGACAGGATAGCCATCAGGTCCGAGGAGCATTTTAGCAGGCAATTTTCCCAGTCTGTTTTAAGGTTAGGTGTTATGAATTCAAAAGTAGGGAATATCTTTGGGCGTAATCCTCTTGGGACTAATTTTTGTTTTATATAATTTTCTGTGGTGGTTAAGTCCCAGTTGGTGCGTATTTGTTTTTGTAGGGTTAGATTTAGTTTCCGGAAGTCCTCCTCCCATGAGGTTTGTTGTGTATAGTCCTCAATGGAGGTGGGAAAGATGTTATTAAGGTCGTCTGTTGGTCTTCTGAGAGAAAACAACTCGTCTTTAAGGCTGAATGCCATGTTGGATAATATCTCCAACGATGAGATGTTTATAACGTTTAATACGTTTGGTGTCAATAATAGAGCTATCCGTGCAACCTCTATTAGCCTAGGAAAAACCGGGAAAAGAGCACCGGTAATGCGTACTTGCAAATGAGAGGGAAGGGAAAAGGGGAGAGGCCGAGGGCACTGGGCTATAATGACGGAGGGTAAGAAGGCATACTCCAATCAATGTGATAAAGTATAATTAGATAAAAATGGAATTGTGGAGGTGCTCCCAGGGAGTAGGGTAATCGTAGTCAAAAAAGTTTGATATCCAAGAGAGGATATCGAAAAAAGACTCCCGGGTGGGGCACAGCCTTCTAATGAAAATGGATTACTGTTAATACAAACTTTATTAGTTAAAACATGGCCCTAATAAAGGGTCAGGAAAGGACAAAAGACAAAGACAAACAGATAACACTCATGGACAATATACGTGAGAAAGTAGTGAAATATTTCAAAATATATCTGTCTGGGGATTCAATGGAGAAAACACTCCAATAAATTACGGTATGTACATATACACTTGTAGAATCCTAAAAGACAGTAAAAAGCCTCAAATACCAATTAATATTGGAAATAAATGTCAAAATTAGCTAGATTCAGTTAGTACTTGTATTTCCTGTAAGTGACGGAGTTGTCTGGACTGGGTAAGTCGGAGTAGCTGATCGATAGCAGTATGATCTAGGTATAGAGACACCTGGGTATGGGTATGCTAAGGGAGTCGCTGCTGCCTGTGCATGTGACGTTAATCAGTGAATGCGCAGTTGAGCGGACTCCGAGAGCGTCACAGGTGTCGGAATATAGATGAGGGAGTTTCTGCTGTTTCTAGGGGTGACCTGTCTGGCTCTGTTATACAGTGTACAGCGCAGAGTCGGATCCAGGGTCCCCCAGAAATGAGAGAACCCTGAATAGAAATAGAGTATAAGGTACTCCTTTATTATTCTCTTTTCCCACTAACACCAACGGAGCATCACTCCTATTTTGACTATTCTGGACTATTCATCCACTAATCGAATCCGTCCAGCCCTATCACATTTTATTACAAAAATTCCATTTATCAACTTTCTGTCCTTTATTAATTGCAAGTAATTATACTCTCTGCATTATATTCTCTGCATTATATGTTTATTTATATTTTTTTCCCCTTTTTCTCTGCAGCAAATATAATAATTACTATATCCTAAAAAATCTTTATTATTAATATATGCAATAGGGTCACCAGGGATAAAGGCATTTTTATCTATATTTTACTACTATCATTTGTCCCAGCGCATGTCCATACCACAGTTTCCTATTCTCCCTAAACCCCTCCCATTTCTCACCTGTCCCAACAGGGGATTGGCCACAGACCATTTAAATAATGAGCGGCCAAACACACCAGACACCCGATTGAGAAAGCCTTAACGGTGAAACGTACGTCTCGTGCGGTTCCCGCTGTGCACAAGCGGGACCCCTATTACCTCATCTACCTGCTAGACAGTCTTCCTGTAACTGACAGACTGCGCCAGAACACGGAGCACATTACCGACTCCGGACACCTTTGGAGCTGACAGCTCACCTCCTAACACACTGCCGATTTTCCACGGCTCAGCACACAGACTACACCCGCCGCAGGATTGACGCCAGACCGGCAGCTCATCTCTGAGTACACTGCCGGTTTCTGCACCTAACAGCCTTGACCGTGCATCTGCCTTAAAATCAGACACAGCACAGCTTTACTTGCTGGTCCTCGCCGACACTCAGTGCAGGCACACTGATTTTCTGGGCACCTGGATTCCAGCGCTCTCAGAGCACACGCTCTATCTGCCAGTCCCCGCTGACACCCAGTGTCGGCACACTGACTGTCGGGCACCCGGACTTCAGCGCTCTCAGAGCATACAGCGCCGGTTCCCTTGATTACACGTTACATTGGGATCCTGACATCTGTAAGAGATAGAGACACGCGTCTCGTCTGGCTGTACCCGCGCCCTCCCTATCACAGTGCCTTTTCCCTGTCTGCACGCACCTGTCAGACTGTTTGGATCACCCACAACGCGACTACTACGGGTTCAAGTGCCGTGAGTGTATCAGCCCCAGTGGCAACTAACTGATTATCTGCGCTCATTATTTATTGTTATTGTGTATAAAACCTGGGTGTCATCTTATAGCGCAATATTATCTGCGTGCAGAATTTAGTGTATTCACTTCAGCCCCTTTATACTGTGCAATTAGTGCTTACCTAATTATCTGTGCCTGCTTAATTGTTACCACCTATATAATATTGCAGGACGCCCTATCAGGAAGGGCTGTGATAATCACCTTACTGCATGTGTTAAAACCTAGCGCTGAATTTAACATTGCATTTACTTGTGTTTCCTGCGCAGAATATAACATTGTATTAACTTATGTTTCTTGTTACATTTTTCTAGTGTAACTAACTACTGCTCAATTATGACACATTAGTTTGCAGACATCTTACACTTTGTTGAACTTGATAACTATTGTGCAGCGCATTTACCTAATTACCTGTGGCATTAGAAGAATCTTCCCACCGAACCTATAATTGCTGTCTCCCACAGCCTCCGCTAATCTTGTACTAGTATTATACAGTGCAAGAAACATTACCCACAGCTCTAATCAGCAGCCCTTATCTACTGCTGGTATCTACCGTGACTGCTAATTTTCGCTAATTGAGTCATATTTGCCTAAGTTACTATTACCCTACATAATTCTATATGGCATTGATTGAATTACTACGAAAAATTGCAGTCACCTGCAACCTCTACTGAATCTCTGACTGTTGGGCTGTGGTAATCACCTCACTGCATGCTTAAAATCTTAGCGCTGAAATCAACATTGTATTTACATGTGCTTCTTGCGCTGAACATAGCATTGTATTAACTTGTGTCTTCTTGTTACAATTTCTTTAGTGTAACAAATTACAGCTCTACTAAGACACATTGATCATTAACCCACTATTGCAGGCATCTCACACTTTGTTGAATTAGCCTAAGATCGCTGGACATCTTTCTCCCTACAAAACTGTTTCTGATCTTATTGTGTCTTGCACTAGCAATCGTGCCACCATCCATCCACGTGCAAACTAGACTTCCTTCTACACTTCACCACCCGGGTGGTATCGCTCAACTTCTGTTCACTACAGATAATTCTGTACACAGAGGATAGCAGCAAACACCAGGGACAGGGTGAAGGAGTACCTTATACTCTATTTCTATTCAGGGTTCTCTCATTTCTGGGGGACCCTGGATCCGACTCTGCGCTGTACACTGTATAACAGAGCCAGACAGGTCACCCCTAGAAACAGCAGAAACTCCCTCATCTATATTCCGACACCTGTGACGCTCTCGGAGTCCGCTCAACTGCGCATTCACTGATTAACGTCACATGCACAGGCAGCAGCGACTCCCTTAGCATACCCATACCCAGGTGTCTCTATACCTAGATCATACTGCTATCGATCAGCTACTCCGACTTACCCAGTCCAGACAACTCCGTCACTTACAGGAAATACAAGTACTAACTGAATCTAGCTAATTTTGACATTTATTTCCAATATTAATTGGTATTTGAGGCTTTTTACTGTCTTTTAGGATTCTACAAGTGTATATGTACATACCGTAATTTATTGGAGTGTTTTCTCCATTGAATCCCCAGACAGATATATTTTGAAATATTTCACTACTTTCTCACGTATATTGTCCATGAGTGTTATCTGTTTGTCTTTGTCTTTTGTCCTTTCCTGACCCTTTATTAGGGCCATGTTTTAACTAATAAAGTTTGTATTAACAGTAATCCATTTTCATTAGAAGGCTGTGCCCCACCCGGGAGTCTTTTTTCGATATCCTCTCTTGGATATCAAACTTTTTTGATTTTTCAAACCAAGCCTGTAACTTCAGTCAGGAGCTGATTGGCCGGTGATAAAAACCAGGCTCTTTACCACTTCAACGAGCGTAATACATCTGCCCCAAGGTGAGGCATTACCAGTTCCTGTGGCATTTGGTGGAATTCGGCACCAAAGCCATCGGAGTCTGGAGATTTACCCTTCACCTAAGATTTAACAATGGGGTCAGTTCTAGTTCAGTAACAGTAGCTATTAAAGAGTCCCTTTCTTTAGTAGTGAGTACCAGTAAAGCCACCTCTTGAAGAAAATCCAAGCCCTCGATGGGGAGGTCTGTCGGGGCGGTATATAAATGTTCATAATGCTTTTGGAAAGTCTTCGAGATCTCAAGAGGATCCGTTACAAATGAGCCAGAAGGTGTATCAATATGCAAAATCTGGGATGGGGCCAAATGGGTGTGATCTAAATTAGCAAGAAGTCTCCCTGATTTGTTACAACCCTGTTTTATTACGCTGAATGCTGTGTAAATTGGGCCTTCTCCGTACACAGAGCATCGTAAGTCTGTTTGGCAGCCCAATAAAATTGTCACGTCTCATCAGAATCCTGTACGAGTAAGGTATTATAAGGTATCAGTCAATAGTTTACGGTGTTCCACTATAATAGCTTATTTCTTCCGTTTCCTGGCCACATGTTCCATGACCTGGTCTCTAACAAGTGGTTTAGCCGCTGCCCAGAATAGGTTTATATCTTGTACGGGTTCCGTATTATCTTTTATATATGTCTGTACTGCTCTTTGCAAATTAGTGTGAAAATCAGTAGAGTTAGTAAGATAGGATGGAAACCTCCAATTGTAAGAAGTTCGTATTGGGTCTTTCAATGACCAAGTAAACCATATCAGGGCATGATCAGAAATTGCTGTGAGGTTGATCCCGGAATCAAGGACCTTATGATAAAGCGGCATGGACAATAGCCAATAATCTGTCCTCGAGGAGCTGGGATGGTACTAGAACGTATATTACCGGATGTTGGCACCTCCAGTGGTCATAGTCATAGGCTACCCGTAAGTAAAGCCAAAGGGGTAGAATCATCTCCCTTAGCTCCCCTCCCAGATCCAGAGGATTTATCTACACCTCTAGATTGGACACAAATAAAATCACCCCAATAATTAATTTCCCTTCCACCCATGATTGTAATATTGTATATACTGCAGTATAGAATAGTTCATGATGACTTTGGGGCATAAATATCAGCCAATATATAGACATCTCTTATCGTATAAGGGATCAAGACACCTACCTTAGTAAAGGAGGCAGCTTTAAATTTGCCTATCCAGAAATCCCACAATACATTAGCGTCACCAATGTCCCAGTGTTATATCATCTGGTTTAAGGTGTTTTAAGTTTGTGAGTATCTTGTGTCTTAATGGGAGAGTTTAACCCCTCCACATTCCAAGAGACAAATTTCAGTGAGGATTGCACTCTAGTGGAGCTAGTAAATGAGGTGGTCATGTCTATCCAATACCTGTCTTAGGCCAAACAACCATAGTAAACAAATTTTGCCACCCGTCCCAGCAAGCAGGCAAAAGAACAAAAAGTAAGGACTAGTGGTATCTGTTTTAATTGTATGGCGTAACAGTGTATTTTCTAACTCCATGCGTTTGTTTCCACAGCGCATATGCAGTCATGAAGTACCATCATGCCCTATCTGTCTGTACCCTCCTGTTGCTGCGAAGATCACTCGCTGTGGGCATATATATTGCTGGCCTTGTATCTTGCACTACTTGTCACTAAGTGAAAAGGACTGGAGTAGGTGTCCCATTTGTTACAGCTCCATTATAAAGAAAGATCTTAAAAGGTAATTTACTATAAAGACATTACTGTAAGGGAAACCTGGACCTATATTACCAAGTGTTCATGGAATAACAATGATAGCAATATTTTATTTTGGCATGTCAGATGTAGCCATTTTAAAGTCTAAGTCTTCATGGTTTGTTCTTTTAATTGCAGTGTTATTGCAACAGAGAGATGTCTTTATGCTGTGGGTGATACAATCACAATGCAGCTAATGAGGAGGGAGAAGGGTGTGCTGGTGGCTATGCCTAAAGCCAAGTGGATGAAGCTGGATGAGCCTATTCACCTGGGAGGTAAGAGTGCTTATAAGGAGTATGGGTAATAAGGTCGACACGCGAAAAAGGTAGACATGCCTTAGGTTGGCCTGGTCAAAAGAGCGACACAAGCAATAGGTTGTGAGTTTCTTTTTGTGTCTGGACATGGATAAGTGTACCGTGTCCCCTCGCATGAATTGCTTTGCTCACCATGCTTCGGGCACATAATTATAATGACAGTGTGTCCGCTTGGATAGTAAAATATGAAAAACATAGTTTTTTGGGATCTGAATCTGGTCATGAGCAGATCGTGTGCTTCATCAGATCGTATGGTCGTCTCGCGTTCAGGATTGTTTTAGTCTGTACCCAGCAATACTGTTAGATTATTTTGCTCTCAACTAGATTTATTTTAGGTATTTTGTATGGATAGGTTTTCGGTAAATCTATTCAGAACACTATTGCAGCTATTTGTACTGATATAAGGTAATTTTAATCAACTTTAAAAAGCACTTAAAACCATCGTGATCGTTTCTGACCATACATTTGTTATATTTAATTAACACTTTGCTGGAAGGGTAAGGTTTGCTGGGTGGGTTGTAGTCAGAATGAATAGATGTTTCTGAAGCCTTATTTATTCTGCTTAGTTTAGGATGCCAGGGGGGTCTAGTACATGAAGTGTGTAGTTATAGCCGTGTTATACCAAAGGAAAACAGAAGGTAAACCAGTATTACAAGAGCTACTTTACACCACAAAGCTAAGGATCATTGTGTGGCCTCTTTCTTCTGCCATGAGAATATCGGGAGTAGACCCCTGAGAACATTTGGATTACCAGCGGGCTTACCCCTCATGGGGCATTATTCAGTCCTGATCTCAGGGCAAATTTGTTCTCAAAATGGGCAAAACCATGTGCACTACAGGTGGGGCAGATGTAATCTGTATAGAGAGTTAGATTTGGGTGAGTTATTTTTTTTCTGTGCAGGGTAAATACTGGTTGCTTTATTTTTGCACTGCAATTTAGATTTCAGTTTGAGCATACCTCACCCAAATCGAACTCTGCACATGTTACATTTGCTACACGTGCAGTGCCCATCTCAAGAACAAATATGTCCTACGATCACATCTGAATTAGGTGAGCCGGGTGTTGTGTGGTGATAGCATCGCGGCCATCCTCAGTAGGAGTTTACGGCAAACTTGGGACCTACACAGCGCACCACTGATGCAGATGGTTCCTTTGCTGGTAGGATGTGTTTCACTTGGATCTTTCCATACAGGATATCCCTACTACTACATAAGTGTCAGTTTTTCCATATATGCACTAGGCCTTTGTATGGCTCGCCTCCCACAGTTTAATCTTCCTAATGCATCCAACATGGCTGCCTTATCGGGCACACTTGTGGATGGAATAAAAAATACATGGACCTGACTGTTTTGTTGAGACCCTACTCTATCAATCGCCCCATTTTGTGTAATTTCTTCTGGGGGTAACCAATAACATCCAGGGTTATCTTATGCAGTGCACCCAAGATGGGTGCTTCACCTGGTACCTTGTTAGAGTAGAATACTTAATTCATAGAAGTTATTCAAAATACCTGCACCAATCCTGCATTATGCTTACTGGCTGCTTTAGCTTTTCTTTTTGTGTCTGTGTGGCTTGTCTAGTGCTGTACTACCTAAATCTTCTGTATTATGTGCATTGTTATTGGTGTCTGAAAAATACCTTTTTCATTCATGCCAATGGTGGTCACTGGGACAGTGGGGTGTGGGTGGAGCTTCAGCTACAGGCACCAAGTAGAATAGAGTTCTTCAAGTGCAGCCCAGGCTCCTCCTCCTCCACGCCCCTACAGGCTTCAGTTGTTTCTTGGTGCCTCAAGGCACAGGTACCATGGGACAGGGCTCCGTGCTCTGTCTGAAATCTTCAATTTTTTTTTTTTTTTTTACACGGAGACAGCGTTACGCTGCTCCCCTGTGGCTGGCAGCGGCGCGCTGACTTTCATAGCCAGACCCGCCGCTCTCCTCATGACACGGAGGACGCCGCGCTCCACCACAGGTAAGCGGGCCCTCCATGTGAGGTGACGCGCGCACCATTTTATGTGCGCACCGCTAGCGGTCGAGTCACCGGGCGGGGTGCAGCCCGGGTGACCCTGGCAGTGGCACCCAGTCTTCTCTGCGCGGCCACTAGACCACCAGGGAGCCGTACTGTGGAGCGCCATTTTTGTTAATGGCGCAGGGCACTGATGGTTCCAGGGGAGGCGGGGCCTTGATCCACAGCTCCCCGCCTCCACGCTCAGAGCGACATAACGCTGTTTTCCCGCCTGAGCTTAGCTTCCCCACGCCCCAGCAGCGTACTGAAGACGCCATTACGCGGGACTACACTGTGGGAGAAGTGCACCGGAATCCCTGCTCCTCTACACGCTACAGGAACAGGTTTTTTCTGCAGCCCTCTGTACCTCAGTATTTGGCTGAGTGTCAGAGAGTATAGTGTCTTTTCTACTGTCATCCATCTGTATACCTTTATAGTTTCAGAGGGTGTTACTGTCCACTGTATTATTGTAACCAGTGCACACGGGGCCTGTCTGTGTTAAAATGTCACAGAAACACCCCAAAGCAAAGCCAGCTAGGGATTCACCTAAGCTGCATGCTTATACATGCACTAACTGTAAGGAGAATTATTCCTCCATACAGGAGCAAGCAGGTTTGTGTGAACGCTGTTCTGCACAGGACTCCCTGGGGGGCCCCTCAGTCCCAACAGAACCCAGTTGGGCTTCCACTCTCTCAGCAGCCATGAAGGAGTTAGCTACTCAGTTAGCTGCAAACAGAGAGTCTGCTGCGCAGCCATTGCCAGCTCAGCCTGCTGTTGCTGCATCAGAGCCGGCCTGGGTACAGGGTTTATCCTCCTCTGTTCAGGATTTAGTCCAGGTGTCTGCTTCTCTGCAATCTGCATTGAGGGCTCCACCTAAACGCAAAGCACAAGCTCCTTTAGCTTCTAATCAAACAGATGCTGAGGATGACTTGGATGACCAGGTGCTGGTCGACACGGACGATGATGTTGACATAGATGATGTTGACATAGATGAACCTGATAAGGAGGAAAGAATGACCCAGTCCAGAGTAGACTCCTTAGTTAAGGCTGTTAGGATGTCTCTCAATATACAGGACACCCAGGTCACAACACCTGACACACTTCTTTTTAAAAAGAAAAAGAAGGAGTTGGCTCTTTTTCCCTCAAATTCAGACTTAAATGAGGTCTTATCTGAAGCGTGGCAACACCCTAACAAAAAGTTTTTAGTGTCCAAACGCCTGATTTCCTTCTTCCCGTTCGCTCCAGCGGACCGTAAGAAATGGGAGGAGCCTCCACAGGTTGATGCTCACGTAGCCCGCCTAGTTAAGGCTACTACCCTTCCCATTCCTACAGTGGCCTCTCTTAAGGATCCTACTGATAGGAAGATTGAACACTGCCTAAAATCAGTGTTCTCCAATGCTGGCGTGTCAGCAAGACCAGCTATGGCCTCAGCCTGGGTAGCAAAGGCAATTGCAACTTGGGCTGACTCCCTGCAGGAGCAGATTTCCTCAGGCACACGTCGCTCTGAATTGTTATCAACGGTGGATCTCATTAGGGAAGGGGCCACATACCTGGAAGAGGCAGCGATAGATGCAGCTGCCCTCTCCTCAAAAATTTCAGCTTCTTCAATTGCTGCCCGGCGTGCACTGTGGCTGCGTACTTGGAACGCAGATTCTGATTCCAAAAAGGCATTGGAGGCCCTTCCATTCTCAGGGGATGTTCTGTTCGGCTCCGAGCTGGACAAGATTGTAGCCACCATTGCAACGTCCAAAACAGCTTTTCTGCCTTCGGCACCGGCTAGGCCTAGATCTCAGTCCTTTCGGACCTTCCGTCCACAGGGGAGGCCCAGGGGTCAGCCTTCATCAAGGGCGCAGGCCCCCACAAGGCGTCCATCCGCTCCCAAGACCAAACAGTCCTGGGCGGGTCGCCGTCAGGCCCCAAAACAGGCCGACAAGCCCTCAGCATGAGGATCAGGCGGCCCACCAACCACATCAGGTGGGCGGTCGCCTGTTGTCATTTGCCGGGGTTTGGCAGGCCACTACCACCGACAGGTGGGTAAACACCATAGTGGCCCAGGGTTACTCCCTCTACTTTCAGGGGCGTCCGCCTTCTCGGTTTTTCACAACTAGCATGCCCCGGGAGAAGGACAGAGCGGCTGCTCTGACCAGCTCCATTCACACCCTGCTGGCAGCAGGGGTCATAGTACCTGTCCCACTTTCTCAGCGAGGAGCAGGTTTCTACTCAAGCCTGTTCCTGGTGACAAAGCCGGACGGGTCATACCGGCCCATCCTCAACCTGAAGGGCCTGAACAAACATCTCTGTATTCCCAAGTTCAGGATGGAGTCCCTCAGGTCTATCCTGCAATCTCTGGAACCGGGGGACTTCATGGCATCCCTGGACATCCAGGATGCCTACCTCCATGTGCCAATTCGATCGGACAGCCAGTGCTACCTCAGGTTTGCAGTCAAAGGCAACCACTACCAGTTCATAGCCCTCCCCTTCGGGCTGTCGACCGCGCCACGAATCTTTACAAAGATTATGGCCACCATGGCGGCGGCCCTAAGGGCCCAGGGCGTTCGTCTACTACCATATCTAGACGACCTCTTGATACTGGCTCAATCCGCACAGACACTCCAGAGGCATCTGGAGCTAACGGTTTCCCTCCTGCAGACCCACGGCTGGCTCATAAATTGGAAAAAATCCTCAACAACCCCATCACAGCGGATGGTGCATCTAGGAGCCTTGATAGACACAAAAACTCTCAGGGTTTACCTGCCGGAGGACAAGTGGATACTCCTCAGAGACCTCCTGAAACTCTTCCTGAAGCAACAAAGGGTCTCTGCACCTGTGCATGAAGGTCCTAGGCAAGATGGTCTCTTGTTACGACATGGCGGAATTTGCGCAGTTCCATTCCAGGCCCCTGCAGAGGGAAATGCTGCGTCACTGGAACCGTTCCCAACCAAGCCTGAAATCGCAGACCTTTGTTCTGTCCAGGCAGACACGTCTGTCGCTCACATGGTGGCTCAGTCCTCTAAACCTTCAAAAAGGGCGCCAGTTTGTCATCCCTCAATGGGTGATGTTAACAACGGACGCCAGCCTCCGAGGGTGGGGAGCTGTTCTGGCAGAACATTCCTTCCAAGGCCGTTGGTCGAGGGAGGAGGCGCTGCTCCCAATAAACATACTGGAGCTAAGAGCCATCCTGCTAGCCCTCAAGTCAGCAGGCCCTCTGATTCACTCCAAACCGGTGAAGATTCAATCAGACAATGCCACTGCGGTGGCATACGTCAACCACCAGGGGGGGACCAGGAGCCTAGCAGCCATGAGGGAGGTAACATCAATTCTGCAATGGGCAGAACATCACCTGTTAGCTTTGTCAGCGGTACACATACCAGGCGTTCAGAACTGGGAGGCCGATTTTCTGAGCCGCCAGGAGGTACAGTCAGGCGAATGGGGGCTCCACGAGGATGTGTTCCAGGAACTAGTCAACAGATGGGGACTCCCGCAAATAGACATAATGGCCTCAAGCGTCAACAAAAAGTTACCCCGTTACGGGGCTCGCTCCAGGGACCCACAGGCATATCTGGTGGATGCCCTGTCGGCTCCATGGCCATTCTCCCTGGTCTACATTTTTCCTCCAGTGGCACTGCTACCAAGAGTCCTCAGGCGCCTCAAACAAGAAGGGACCACAGCAATCCTCCTGGCCCCAGACTGGCCCCGCAGAGCCTGGTACTCAGACCTTCGGGAGATGTCTCTGCAGCCACCTTGGAGGCTGCCAGCTCGTCCGGACTTGCTAGTACAAGGACCATGCCTTCATCCGAATCTAGGCAGACTAGCTTTGACGGCGTGGCTCTTGAAACGGAAGTTTTAAGAGAGAAGGGATTTTCATTACCGGTCATAAAAACCATGATAGCAGCAAGGAAACCTGCTTCTTCCCGGATCTACTATCGAATCTGGAATGCCTTTTTCACCTGGTGTGCGAAGAAGAACCTTCCGCCTAGGGAGTTTCGACTCTCCAGGATCCTGGCCTTCTTGCAGGCGGGCCTGGATTTGGGCCTAAGGTTGTCCTCCTTAAAGGTCCAAGTTTCCGCACTCTCTATTTTGTTTCAGCGGAAGTTAGCAAAGAAGATGGCTATACAGACCTTTTTGCAGGGCGTCCTTCACATACAGCCTCCCTTTGTACCCCCAATCCAACCTTGGGACCTCACAGTGGTGCTCTCAGCACTGCAAAGACCACCGTTTGAGCCTCTAGAATCCTCAGAGCTCAGGTGGCTAACATGGAAAACAGTGTTTCTACTGGCTATTTCTTCAGCCAGAAGAGTTTCGGACCTGTCAGCCTTGTCTAGTGCATCCCCGTATCTGGTGTTCCACCCGGACAGGGCAGTCTTAAGAACAAAAAAGGAGTTCCTACCCAAAGTTATTTCCAGTTTTCACATAAACCAGGATATCGTTGTTCCTGCTTTTTCCCAGTTGGAGGACTCCCCAGAGTTACGCTCTTTGGATGTTACAAGAGCTTTAAAAGTTTACGTTAACAGGACTCAATCCTTACGAAAGACAGAGGCCCTGTTCGTGCTCTATGATGCAAACAAGAGAGGCTGGCCTGCAACGAAGCAGACTTTGGCTCGATGGTTGCGGCTAACTATAAAACAGGCTTATGTATCTTCCAATAAGCCAGTTCCATCCTCTATCAGAGCCCACTCCACGCGTTCGGTAGCGGCCTCTTGGGCGGCTCATCAGGGAGCCTCTGCAGAACAGTTGTGTCGCGCGGCCACTTGGTCCTCTCCACACACCTTTCTAAAATTTTACCATTTTGACACGTTCGCCAGGGCAGATTCTGCTTTTGGACAGCGCGTCATCAGTGCAGCTCAGGTGCGTTCCCTCCCGTAAAAGGGACAGCTTTGGGACGTCCCAGTGACCACCATTGGCATGAATGAAAAAAGGGGATTTTGGTCCTACCTGTAAAATCCTTTTTTCTGAATCCATGGTGGACACTGGGCGCCCGCCCTCGCACACTGATCTACAGTAATGGGGGTCGGCTTACACCTTCCTGAAACTTATTCTTCCTTCGGGTTGCTGGTTTCTTTCCTGTTTCTCTTCCTTTTCCTGTACCTTGCGGGTAAGCTGTTGAACAAACTGAAGCCTGTAGGGGCGTGGAGGAGGAGGAGCCTGGGCTGCACTTGAAGAACTCTATTCTACTTGGTGCCTGTAGCTGAAGCTCCACCCACACCCCACTGTCCCAGTGTCCACCATGGATTCAGAAAAAAGGATTTTACAGGTAGGACCAAAATCCCCTTTTAGTCCTGCTGGAGAAAGTGCGCTATATAAATTTAATTACTTTGTATGATAATCCTAAACCGGTTAAAAGTTTATCTGCTTGTGTTTGTGGGGAGCTGCTACTAGATTGGGGACATAACTATCGCAATTAGTCATTTATAGCACAGCAATAACCTCAATCAACCTTCCAGTTATTAGGTCTCTGGATTCCCTTAATGCTTCCATAAGGTTCTATGTATGTTTCATGGTCATGTAGGGCTTTGAATATCTCCTAAATGATTCTGAAATCAGTGTTCAGGTAATGGGAGGCAATGCTAGTTGGGTTATCCAGGCTTAAGAGTGCTTAGTACCCATAGGTCTAGATGACCATGGCACAGAGACTGCAAATCTTACTGTCACCAAGTAGCGGCTATTGTGCAAATCATTTGCATACATTATAGGGAATGTTACTTGAATGAGTTTGATTGTTTTTGTAGATGAGGAACATACTCTGTTCTCCAAACTTCTTCTGGCTTCCAAAGACCAGATCCTGAAACAAGTGATTGTTAAAGAGAAAGCTGCGCTGCTGGAGCAGTACAGTTTGGACGGGGAATCGCCTGAGGCCTGTTTCATAGAAGCAGCTATCCAGGAGTTAAAGGTTGGCATAACAATGTTATTGGCAATGTGAGCTTTGTTATATGCAGTATTTTTAGATCAATAGCAGGAGGACCGCTTTAGTGACTTTTTTTATGATCCCTTTGTCTGAGCGGGGCATCAAATATACCAAATTAATGCAGTTAGCCATAGATGCGGTTGCAGAATTGTATTCGCGGTGTCATTGATTTCTTAATTTCGGAGTTATGTGGTAAAACTTCCACCCGCCATTTACAATGCTTCATTATTGTGACAGTTGGTGAATTAACCCTGAGCATTTGCTGGGTGGTCTGGAAACTTTGACAGTTATTTGCAGTGATGCCCTGAACAGGGAATGCTAGAAATCTGACTACTAAGGGTTAAAATGTTCTGGCCAGCACCCTTTGCCCACATGAAACCAGCACATTAACTCGTTTTTACTTTTACTGTCTGAATTTCACATGTTCTCCATTCACAGGATCGCCAGGACAGCCTCCAGGGGACCTGTCATCAAGACGTCGAAGTGCTTGCAGCCTCTATCGATGCTTTAAAGTTGGACACAAAGTGTGAAGAGAGGGCTCCAGACTTGGACCATAAGGTGATTGCCATTAATTCTTTGATCTGTAGGCAACATATTGATTAACATTTTGTATTGTAATACAACCTTTTTAATCCTGAAAATGTAAACTGCTGTTTGGCTGTACTTCTATCCATTGTTGTATTTATTCATATGTGGACTGTTCCACTTAATATAACCCCCAAAGACCCTTTGTACACAAGTAAAGATGTGTTGATGTTCAAACATGCAATATTATACTCCTATTATACTACAAATGAAATGCTAGTGTATTCCTGGGCTTGGGATAAGGTCATACTTTGTAACTGCTATTTTGTATTGTAATTTAGTTAGTTAGTCCTACTGATATTAGCGAGCATCTTAATAGCAGACTCATTAGTCCTTTAGGAGAATTAAAGCTATGAAATCCCCACTTTCTACCTCGATCAGGGTAGATCCGTTCTATTCCATGTACATCATTCCACTAACTACAGTATTACTTTTCAATTCTACATAGGTTTTGCAGTACATCTCTGCTTTTGATGGTGAGGTCATTGATCTGCCGGCTGACGATCTGTGTCCAGCCGTAAATCCCACAATTGTGGAACCTGTGACTGCTGAAGGCAGTGATTCAGCACCAGAAGAAGCTGCATCCTGTGTAATACCCAGTCATCAGGAACCAGTTCCTTCGAGCTCTGGGCCACTGGCAAATCCTCACTACTACTACTTCTACCAAGGTGTGTAGAATTTTGTTAGTATTGAAATCTTTTTATCTGCTAGTCACCAGCATGTCAAAATTACAGAACAACGTAGGTGTAATATCAGTGCTGATGGCTGTGCGTGCCAAGAGCAAAATTAGTATTGCTCCATGGATGCCATCTAGTGGCCGTCTGTGTGCACAACACCTGAATTCCCCACATAGAGGCGAGGAGCAGCGTTAACCATTTATTATATAGGATTATGGACTGTAACTCCTTTTCTGCTTTCAGCTGTGGACGGGCAGCATGTGTACCTGCACCCTGTGAATGTGCGCTGCTTGGTACATGAATATGGCAGTCTTGAGCGCTGTCCAGAAACCATTACTGCTACAGTGGTAGAAATTGATGGCTTCACAGTGTCTGAAGTGAGTTAATGTTTATACATATAAATAAAACAAAAATATAGCACTTGGTTTTAGCCAACATGATTGGTAATTTGGTAATGATATTTGGTTTTGCAGGACGTGCGCAGACGTCACCGTTACCTGTGCCACCTGCCTCTTACCTGTGAATTCAGCATCTGTGAGATGGCACTTGGTCCCCCTGCAGTGTCTGTGGAAACGCTGACTTATTTTGCTGGTAAGCTTTAATAAAACATTCTTCACCTTCTTCAATGGCTTAGCTTTGCTAAAGTGTCCCCCATATCTTCAGTAGTGAAAACTCCCAGATGCCACACTGTTAACTGTGCTGCTGCACTGATGTCACTGGGTTTTGTATGGGGTCTGATAAGTAACCTGAGGGTTGTACTGCACCAAATCCAAACACCATTTGTACCTATTCACATAAGACTGCTGCCACACCAATACAGTATATATTCTGATTTGCCCTGCCCCACAAACAGCAAATGTTGTCATGTCTATAGCATTGTTTACAATGAGTTTTTTAAATCTCACTCAAAATAAAGTGACTTCTATATGGTTGTCCATGCACATTGCCAGTGAGCTTCTCACTCGGATGCACGGAGAGATCATCATTGAGGCCTTGATGACATATCTAGTAGGGTAGTGACCAGTCATGAAATACATTTTTTATTTTGCTTTCAAGAGTCTACATTTTGTATATTTTCAGTGTGTGTAGTAAATAAAAAAATGTGGTGACCTTCCATTGTCATTCTGCTTTTCATGGTTGCCTGAAAATATTTTTAAAATTCTACAGATGAAGTGGAGAAGAGAAAAAGGCTGCGTCAGAAGAAGGCTCGCGATGAGCTTCGCAGGGAGAAACGGATTGAGATAGAGGAGAACAAAAAGCAGGGAAAATGTAAGATGAGACATCAGTGACGCTGACCTCTTGCTTTAAGTGTTCATCCTGTCGCATCCACAGACCAATTATTTATATATAAATTTGCTAGAATACAAAAAAACTGTTAAGTCTGAGCCTGCTAAGGACCCTGTTGCCAGACAGTGTTGTAAAAATCACCATTAAAACCACCTATAGAAACCTACGTACATGCATGAGGACTGTAATATTGTTACACGGTGGCCAATTAGATAGAACATGGTGCTCCAAGCACATTGCTTTAGGTCAGTCATGGCCAAACAATGGCCCTGCAGCTGTTGTGAAACTACAAGTCCCAGCATGCCTTACCACAGTTTTAATAAGTTTTAAGAAATGCTAAAACTATGACAAGGCATGCTGGGATGTGTAGTTTCACAACAGCTGGAGGGCCATAGTTCATCCTTCATGTTTGTAACTTAATGACCTGTTTATTTTTTTTTTTCAATTTACACCCTTCTCCTTTCATTTATACACCATCTACAGACCCTGAAGTGCATATTGCCCTGGAAAACTTTCATCAGTTCCCTGCAGTCAGTTCCACCACAGAGCCCACCACAGAGCCCACATTTCCTGGTTCCATTGCGTACATGTCTGCTACAGATGTGCAAAGCTCATCACCATCTCCTCTGAGCTGCAGCCCAGCGTCTCAGGCTGGTGAGTATTGTTTATACTGATGTGATACCTACTGGAGCGTAGTGCTGCACCTTCCTGTCTAATGTTACTCTCTTTATGTATAGGATCACTTCTTAGTCATGGTATAGAAAGCCCCATTGGTACTCCAGTAGAGGATGACACCAGGTTTCCCTCATTTGCTCAGGTGAGTTCTCATAGTTGATTATTTCATTGGTCCATGAAGGTGGTGTGGTAAATGTGGTTTATACATTGCCATATAATGCCAAATACTGGATTGGCTTGAGGTGGGCATAGCAATACATGGAGATAATTATTTTGTGGGTGGGAGGTTTGTTAATCCATCACTTTTTTTTTTTTTTATAAATACTAAACTGCTTTGCAGTTGATCACCATTACATTAGGATTTCATTTAGAAATCCTAATGTAGCATAGTATATTTAAGGTTGAAAAAAGACATTAGTCCATTGATTTCAACCTATTTGACTTGTAACTATTGACTTTCTCAAGTCAATCTATAGAATTCCTATCTATGTGATTGCTGTAACCACCCCCACCAGAATTTTACTGTTCTGATGGTGAAGAATTCTTAATTCAGTACGGAATTTCTTTTCCTCGAGCCTCAGTACATTCCCACGTGTCCTAAGTGTAGGCCTGTTAGTG
Organism: Crinia signifera; assembly: GCF_055691185.1. Taxonomy (NCBI): domain Eukaryota; kingdom Metazoa; phylum Chordata; class Amphibia; order Anura; family Myobatrachidae; genus Crinia; species Crinia signifera. Next base: position 351,193,820 of record NC_139217.1, read on the forward strand.
AACAAATCATCTCCCAGTTCCATATTATTCCCGATCCTGTATTTGACCATAATAATCATATCACCTCTTACTCTCCATTTCTCAAGAGAAAACATATTCCGCCTGATTAGCCTATCTTTGTATTCTAGTGATTCGAGACTTTTACTAGCTTAGTCGCCCTTCTCTGTACCTTTTCTAATTAACTTATGTCCTTTTTAAGGTGCGGTGCCCAGAACTGAACACTGTATTCCAAGTTTGGTCTTGCCAATGCTTTATAAAGAGACACTATTGCAGTGGCACCCTTGAATCCATTCCCCTTTTAATGCTGGCCAGTGTCCTGTTTTCTTTTGCTGCTGCACTTGAGCAGTATTACCCCTTCTCTACAGCAGAATTCCCTATAACTCCATTTAGCCATACTCCATATAAGTGGTGTGTTCATTTCTGTTCCCATAATGAATTACTTTACATTTGTCAATGTTAAACTGCATTTTCCACCTTTTCGCTTTTAAATTACTTTGTAGTGTATCCACATCCTCTACTATTAATAACCTTTTATGAGGCACCGTCTGAAAAGCTTTAGCGAAATCGAGAAGTGTTCTATCACAGGTTCCCCTAAGTCCAGACCCTACTGACTTCTTCATAAAAGCTAATTAAATTAGTCTGACATGATCTATTTTTGACGAACCCATGCTGAGCCTTACTTATCACCTTCTCCTGTTCTAAGAAATTTTGGATACTATCTCTTATTATTCCTTCTAATATTTTCCCCACAGTGGATTGTAGGGCTGACCGTTCTATAATTTTCAGTGTTGCTACTTGTCTTCCATATTGGTACTAGTTTAGCTATGCACCAGTCCCTTGGTACCGTGCCCGAGTTTGATTCCTCAAATATCAGATATAATGGTAGTGCTATGACAGAACTCAATTGTTTAATATCCTAGGGTGTATTTAGTCTGGGCCTGTTGTTACTATTTATTTATTAACCATTTCTTTATATAGTGCAGCATATTTCTTGAATCATTTTGACTATTTCCTCAAACATGCATACAGTTTGGGAGCAACCAAGAGCCGAGCATTTAATCTGTGGGAGATCCTCTGAAGATTCTTCCCTTGTAATTACCAAATCAAAAATTTCATAGCATAATTCCGCTTTCTCTTTCCTTCTGTTACCTGGGTATCCTGCTTATTTTTTAGTGGGCCAATGTTTTTCTTAACCGTTTCCTGTTTTGCTGTATATTTTTGGGGGGATTAGATTTGCTGTCTGCGGCTATTTTACTTTGAGTCTCTACTTTTGCCATCTTGATTGTATTTTTAAATTTCTTATTACATTCTTTATATTCGGCAAATGATTCAGGTGTCCCATCTTGTTTCAACATTTTTAATGCTCTCCTTTTTTTTACCTATTTTAAATTTGACTATTACCCTAGGAATACATTTTTAGTACCCTCCTACAGTATTTTTTTTTTTTTTTTAAGTTTGCTGCCTTTTTAGTAGTATCCATACCTCTTAATAATTCCTTCCAGTTTATATCCTTTAAAGACTCCTGAAGCTTACCAAAGTTTGCTTTTCTGAAATTTAAGAACCTAGTTGCTCCAATATAATTATCTTAAAATTTAAATCAAACTTGATCATATTGTGATCACTGTTCCCCATTGTCTCCCTTATGGTTATGTTAGTAGCAATGTCCCCGTTGTTGCTTATCAGGAGATCCAGGATATTGTTATTTCTGGTTGGACTTTCAATAAATTGATACTAATAGTGATCATTCAGGGCGTCCAGTAAAACATTTCCCTTAGCGCTACTACTTGACCTATTTTTCCAATTTATTTCTGGGTAGTTAAAGTCACCCATGATAATGTCCCCTAAGCTGGCCATTTTTTCCCACCTGTAGCAAGAGGTCCTCTTCCTCCATATTTATGTTGGGTAGTTTATATCCTGTTTCTACTATAAGTTTTTTAGCCCCTTTAATAATACCTGTAATTTCTACCCATACCGATTCTACTGACGCTATTGTTCTCTTGTATATGTCTTCCCTTATGTATGGTTTAACATATACACATACCCCTTTCCCCTTCTACCTAGTCTTTTTTTTTCCTAAAAGACTATAACCTTCTATGTGAGCCCCTCACTCATGTGATTCATCCCACCAAGTTTTGGTAATACCTAGGAGATCAAGCCATTTTACCAGTTAAACTCCTAGCATTCAGATTTGTTTATTCCTTTGCCCTTGTGTTACCTGTTAGTTGCAGAAGGTTCTTGAAATGATAAAGCAGTATCACGGACAATTTTTGTGTTTGGCTGTGTGTCTTCCATACACCTCTCATATACCTTGTTCTCTACTTCCTTCCCTTTTGCTTCCTCCATAATGTAGCTGTCTTTGCCCTCTATTCTACACTCATTTATTGGGTTAAGATTTCTTACTATACATTCCTCAACCCTGCCTAGTTTATAATCAAGTCTTCCTACCATTCTACCCCTAGCACTCCTGCCCCCTCCTCATTTAGGTGCAATCCGTCATGGGAAAAGAGATGGCGCCTGAATGAGAAGTCTGCCCAGTTTTCTAGGAATTCAAATTCCTCCCTCCTCCAATGTAGAAAAGGAACTGCAGTTTAATGCCATTGATCATTTTATTTATGTTTAAGACAGTTTTTGAACCTATATAAGTCTCAGAAGCAGTGGTTCCTCAAATTGTCTTCTGTCTTGTAGATGCTAAGAGTTGGCAAAGCAAAGGCAGAATCCTGGCCCAAGGCTGCAGTACAGAAAGGTAAATATGGTCTTTTTGATTTCTGCTCCCAGACAGACTTGTTATTAAAGTGTATTTTATTTCTGTACAGAAATTCCTATTGTGAGCACAGCACCTGCGGACAGTGATGGGGAGAGTGACTGCTCAGAGAGAGTCCCAGTACCGAGCTTCCAGAACTCCTTCAGTGAAGCTATGGAGGCGGCCTTTCTGAAGCTGGACACTGCGCTTCCTACACCTCCTCAGACAGGTAAGAGGTTGTGTTGTAGTTTGTGTTGTAGTTTGTGTTGTCAGCAGCTTTCACTTCCTGTACATAACTTTATTTTATTTTTTTCCCCCCAAGGTGAAAAGGGTGGGAAGAGGAAGAAGAAGCAGCAGAAACTTCTGTTTAGTACCTCTATGGTTCACACTAAATGAGCAGAGCAATGTAATCGCACCTCTGCCTCCCATCTTCTGCACACATTGCTATGTATCACTATCTGCAGTATTTATGGTTGAAGATTTTCATTGCCCCCCTTTCCCGGGTTTTTTTTGTTGCCAGTGGTGGAACTGGTCTCGGTGACTTCTAATTTCAGGCTCCTGATTATTGGGCAGAGTGTTGTACATGAAGCAGTGTATGACACTAGAGTAGTGTTTGCTAAGGTGCAAGTCAGTGTATTGCTCAGCTGCAGTGTAGCTAATCCTGGACAATGAGCTTCTTGCCATTGGGAAAGCACCTGAGCTCTTGATCTGCCATCAAGGTGAAAAAGCCATTGGCCTATGTATTATTCTTACATTCATTTAGTGAGCTTTCTGAAGCTGGGCGCCATTGCTCTGGATTTCGCTTTCATGTAAAAGGAATATTTTTCTTTCTGAAACTGTAGTTTAAACAATAAATTACTTACAAATAAATGTGAGCACTTATTTTATTTTATCCTGCAGCACATTTATAAACTAGATGTCTGGTATGTCCTTGGGTGTTCGGTCTCCTTTTCCTTCTCTCTTCAGCACTCACCCCATTCATTCTTTCTTCCCTTCTTATCTATCTGTCCATTTCTTTCACTGGCACACTTTATTTTCTTATACAGGGTATAAATTTAGCTTTTTAGCATATCTTCTTTGAAGGTGTGGACACACAGTACATGTCAGGTTTGATTCAATTTTGGCTAACCACTTTAGATGCACTACTTTACTTTAGATTTAAGCCTTGTACACACGGGGCGATCCAGCCTCTCTTGCAGGAGCTCAGCATAATCGCTGAGCACACCGCAATGATCTGCGCAGAGCGAGGCTTTGCCTATTGTTTATAAGCAAAGTCCCATGATCTAGCTGCAGGATAGACCATGCATGCACTGTATCTCTGAGGGCGAGTGACACATGGAAACACCCATTGGCTGGGGCTATACACACTGAGCGATCTGTGCTTAATTTTTAAGAAATCTAGTCAGATAGCCAAGAGGGTGAAAATCGCCTGGTGTGTGTGCCTCTTTAGACTATCTTGCAATTTGGCCCAAGGCCAAATACATTCTTGAGATAGACTTGCCTGCGGTCTATTTTTCTATTCGATACTGTCCAAACGGGGGAGCGCATAGGCATAAAATGCGACTGAACGCTGCAATTCAGACTTATGTGTACACACGGTCGACAGCCATGCTATTTAATCCAGATGCGATCAGATCGAACGGCAAGCCATGATACATGCATGCAAATTTGACTAAATAGCACAGATCTGTACTATATAGTCAATGCAGCCCTGTCTATCTGGCTCTGATTTGTGCTGTGCGGGAGCGTGTTTCGGGATAGCAAGGTTATAAAACCTGTGCGATTCCGATGCAATTTTGACTATAGAGAAAATCTCATGCCAAATCTCACCTTGTGTACACACCATAACTTTCTATATAGTCAAAAACACACCATGTGTCCACAGCTTATACCTTTCTTCCTCTTTGGTGCGTTTTATCTTCTCTATATGTGCCCCATTGCCTTTCTTCTATTCCACATTAACTATTGATAATGCTGTGATATACGGAGGCATGCTATGAAGATTGGCCAACTGAAACACTGAAGGCCCACCCCTGGTGTTGGAAGACTGGTGCACCAGAAGTCACACAGTTTGCAAGTTATATATAATGACACTATATTAAAATATATATATATAATCATAGGACAGTTCATTGATATTACCAAGTAAGCAGGTGACTGAAGCTACATTGCTGGCTTCATTGTGGGAAGCATAAAGTGAAGGTGGCTAAGGTCTATGAAGTGCTGTCAAGCTGTGGAAGTTCTGAGTTTAGAACAGTCAATTTCACAGCGCTCTGAAGGCGGAGCCAGCTAAACTGCAGTTGTCACCATCCCTGCTTTTGTAGCTCAAAGTGTTTATCATCCAGTGACCTGCAGTACATTCAACATCAAGTCCGCTGAGTGGACATAAACAGCTGAATGCAGGAACAGATTTTAAAGCTGGATCTAATGTAGGAAAATGATAATGAGGCTGCTAACCAGTATGAGGTAAATCCACATGTAGAAAATAGCTTTTATCCAGAAACTATGTACCCCAGGGCAGCTTTATCAAGACCCTTTGCCTCGTGACAATACTACCCTATAGTCCACAATATACTTCAGTCATTGAAGCCAGCAATGTAGCTTCAGTCACCAACTGCTTACTTGTGGTTCCAGTTGATAGATCTACAGTGTGTAGATGGATATTTTGATGGATTATAAGGAAATATTCACAATGAATATTATATAGCTATAAATCATAAGAGTTCACTGATGTCAAGTAAGCAGGTGTGGATTATTAGATTGAGAAAGTCATGTCAACCTTTTAAGTGTCAATTTATTTTAATCTATGGACTTTCATACTTTACTGTTCTCAATTGTGGTCCTCAGATAGTAAATATAAAAAAGTACAAAATAGACATTTTTTGAAAGTATTTTTACCTTCTAACCTATTTACTGTCTAATAATCCACACCAATTTACTTGATCAGTGAATATATTGATATGTTTAGTGTCATCAAAACACTGCCATCTGTTGGCAGCAAATGGAATTAAATCTCTCACATTAGCTAGCTTTCGAAGCATTTGCCTCAAGTGGGCTTACTAGTCTTAATGTATATATCTAAATAATTTAATATTGTGACTATATACAATTATCACAATACTATATAATACAATTCCTCAAAAAATGTTTCATATTGTCAAATGGTTTCATGTGTTATCCAGTGTAAGTATACAATGTCGGTGTATTGCAGGGTTTGTGTGCAGAGAATATATTGATATACTGTTATGGCCAATCACAGAATTGAGGGATCATTCCAATGTGCATAACGCTTTCATTTTTTCCAAAGGAGACTTTGCAATATTTCCCCCAGTGTTCTAATGCAGAATGAATGATTGAGGACCTCTTTTCTGACAGAGTAGGAGGCGCTGTAATTGCTAATGTTATTTATATAGTGAACACCTTCTGCAGCACTTTACAGAGAATATTAACATCCATCCCTGCCCCAGTGGTGCTTACACTCTATATTCCCTACCACATGTACATGCACAAATGTTAATTCTTAGGTTAATTTTGTTGGGAGCCAATTAACCTGTAAGTATTTTTTGGGATTGTGGGAGGAACCTAGAGTAAACTCACGCAAGCGCGGGGAATATACAAACACAGTACAATTTATATGTCAAAGGTGGGAATCAAAACCATGCTAACCATTACACTGTCAGTGCTGCCTTAGGGTTGAAAAGGAATACTACTTGCAGGCTGTGAATTTTTCATCTTATTTCACTCATGAGATTAGCAAATATGTCTGAACACTGGGCAGCGCTCAAGAAAAGGTTACGGTAGTGAATGATAACCAAAGGAAAAATTGAAGCTCTAAACTCCCAGGCGGAAAAGTGCTCCTGATTTGTAAGCTACAGTATAGGAGCATATGACAATCGACTATTTGCCCACAAATGCTGGAAGATAGACAAGTCCTTTTTGACAAATTGGTTAAAGCCATTTGATTAACAAACAAATCTGAATAATCGTGTATATATATCTTTTTTGCAGCATTTGGAAACAAATGGTAGATTGACATATTACCAGATTGCTGTGTCCACCAGATACATGAAAGTTTAAAATGTTTGTTAAAAAACCTGATGGTATCCAATATAAAAGTCTATCCCCCTTGGATATTATGTACTATTTCAAAAAATATATATATATTTATATTTGAGTTAAATGTAAGCTCAGAACATTCATGAAATGAAATTATTTAATTTTGCAATACTTATCTGATTCACATTTTTAACAGACCATAAAATATAATTTGGGTATGTACACCTATCTACAAACGTGTTCACAGCAATGCAATGGACACTAACTCCTACTGCATTGAGATGCCAAGTTAGAGGATGAAGATACTAAAATAATCACCGTCCATAAAAATGCCACAAACCAGCTTAATTTATAGGGACAGAGCGATAAACTATTGTATGTTTAAGTGCACCTACAGTAGAATTATGTCATCTGTATAAGATGCTGTTCGAGTATCTCTGACTGAAAAATGACACAGAACAGGTCCTAAAGACCATTGTATGGGCCCCATAGTATATACATAGTCAAGTCACATTATAATGACCAAAGAGCCAGAGTAACCATCTTGTGCAACATTGACAACAGCTAAATGGGCTGGCAGTGGGTTAATAAGGTGCAGGGATGTTGGCACAGGTATCTAGAGACATTCCGACAGCAGTATATCCTGCAGCTAATGGAGGTTGCGTGGCAGAAAATTTATAAAGCAAACATGAAGGTTGAGGTAGTCCCACAGAAACTCAATTACAGTGGAGATCGAAAGTTTGGACATCCCAGGCAAAAATTCATTTTAATGTGCAAAAAGAAGCCAAGGAAAGATGCAGGGTGCCCAAACTTTTACAGACACCATTTTTTGCTTTCTGTTATTTTGAAAGTGTAAATGATGGAAATAAAATCAAACTTTTTTTTACATGTTATATGAATGTCCAATCTGTAATTTGATGTCTTTGAGATTTTTCCATCTTTCCTTGGCTTCTTTTTGCACATTAAAATATATTTTTGCCTGGGGTGCCCAAACTTTCGCTCCCCACTGTAGGTTCAAGTCTGGAAAATTAGGACACATATTTGGAAGTCTTGGTGCTGGTGGACCACTGCTGGACTTTTCTAGCTATGTGATCCTTCACATTGTCTTGAGGAAGAGATCATCCACCCCAGAGAATACAATCCGCATTTATGGCTATATGTGATCTGCGAGGATGGCTTGATAACCAAATTGGTTAAGAGTACCTTGCACAGGGATGAGTGGGCCCAGATCAAAGTGCTGCCTCCACCAGCTTGTGTTCTCCCAGCAATGGTTGCAGGGTATTTGTTCACTGATGTTTCTTGCCACACAAACATCCAGCCAGTCAAAAAAGCCAAAAATGTAACTCATCAGCAGAGGTCTAATTCCAATATTGCCATACAAAGTAAGGCCTTCTCTGCTGCTGCACCTCCATTAACATAGGTGCAGTAACTATTCATTTGTTTCAGAGCCCCATATACGCTGAAGGGTTCACTGAACTGTCTTTTTAAAAGACACATCTGGTAACCCCCAGATTCTATTTGCCAGTGAGCTGCCACTAGTGTGTCAGTCAGCCCTCACACATTTTCAGAGCAGATGGTGATAATCACCAATCAATGACACGTAGTGTTCTGCATCTTCTACACCACAGCAGCACAAGAATAGTGTACAAACTGCACTGTTCAGAAACAGACTCCCTCAGGCCAAAAGCACATAACCATCCCTTTTTGTAACTCTTGCCATGTGTGCAGACAGCCTGGCCTACAACACGTGTTGCCGATGTAAAATATAGGAGGTGGTCATGACTATATTCACCTACACAGTGGAATCACATAAACTAGTTCTATACTTTTTGCATACAACTGTATATTCCTAATACAGTTAAATGTGCTACATGTAGTATGTACAAGTAATAATCACAAAATAGGGAGGTTGGAGTTTCTAAGAAAATGTAATTACACCTTTCAGAGGGTACACATTTTATTTTGGATACTAGGCGTCTAATAGAAAACTGATAAGGCGCACAATCCTCATGAGATCTGAATAAAAAAAAAAATCAATTTGCCTAATAACCAAACATTTTGAAATAAATAATAACAAAAAACTTATCAAGACAGTTACTCCATCTCCTCTTCCATCACAGTCATATATTCTGGTTCGTCAATATTGTGCAAGGAACAGCTGGTTATAGACTGCCGTATAGCAGCTTTCTCCTCTGTAACAGAAGCACATAGTATTAGTGGTATAAATGGTCACACACGCTGGTTGTGTAAAAGACAAAACTACTTACCTGGATTTGTACAGTTTTTCAATAACCGCACCAACTGTTTTCTGTTGTACGCGATGAGCCTCTTTTGGCATGTACGTATAGTGCCTATAACAGGTTACAATAGGTTAGCCATATTCATATATTACGCATCCTAGATAATGAGAAGTGAACCCTTCACCCCTATGTTGGTGTGATCTGCAACAAGCGTATTATCCCCCAGTGGCTGGAGACACATGCACAGCTCTTGTGTTATGTCGGTACATAATGTGTTGGGTTGCTGGCTGCCAAGATAAGTTGCTGGCATATCATTACATGTAGCAGGACAGATGTCTCCTTTCATTTGGTATATGGTAGTATATGAGGGCATAATCATAGACTTATATTGTACACACTTAATGCAGATAGGGGGAATTATTTAATAAACTGAATTACACCAGAAATGAGGCAATATATAATAAAAAAAAAAGCTACATAGAGGTGACTTGGTTGTGGCAGGACGACTGATAAGAGTGAAGGGCTCCCCCATGCAATATGAAGTTATTGTTTTATTTAACCCCTTCCTGACATTTGACGTACATTTACGTCATGGCCGGGATGTACTTCCCGACGCATGGCATAAATGTACGTCATGGCTTTAAACTGTCACCGCGTCTATAGACGCGGTGACAGTTTGGAGATGTCTGCTGTCCCTGACAGCAGACATCCCCCCTCGCCGCCCAGGGGGGGCAGCGATGCCCCCCCCCCATTCGGCGATCGCTGTGATTGGCTGTTCAAATGTGAACAGCCAATTACAGCGTTTTCTGTGTACCGGCGAATAACGTTCGCCGGTGACACAGGGATCGGTGGTGATTGGTGCTGTAAAGTACAGCACCAATCCCCACGGGGTGTAAGGGTGACACTGGTGTCACCCCACCCGCCCCCAAAGGCCGTGATTGGTCCGTCGGACCAATCACAGCCATGGAGGGTGATTTAAACTAACGGTGACTGCACTGCAGACGCCATTCCGGTCTGGAATTGCGTGCAGTGCGGTCACCGTGCCTATCTGCCGTGATATACTGACCTGATCCTTGCAAATACTTACCTGATCACTGCTTGTAGCGTGCTGGATGCTTCCTGGATCTTGTGACTTCTTGTGACTTCCTGTGTTGTGCTGCTGCAGTGTGATAGAGTTAGAGATAGAGAGAGATAGAGAGAGATAGTGACAGAGAGTGCTATATTTTGTGTCTGCTGCCCCCCCCCCCCCCCCCTGTTGTGCTGATCAGCAACTTTTTGGGGGTGCTGGTTTTTTTTTTATATATATATATACAGCTGTGCTGCGTGTGCAACTGACTGCTGCCCCCCCTTTTGTGCTGATCAGTATAAATTAACTGATCAGCAACTTTTTGGGGGTGCAGGTTTTTTTTTTATATATATATATATATACCTGTCAGAGAGTGATAGAGAGTGCTATATTTTGTGTCTGCTGCCCCCCCTTTTGTGCTGATCAGTATATCTGTGCTGATCAGCAACTTTTTTGGGGTGCAGGTTTTTTTTTATATATATAACTGTCAGTGCTGCTGCTGCAGTGTCATAGAGTGATAGATAGTGAGAGATAGAGAGAGATAGTGACAGAGAGTGATAGAGAGTGCTATATTTTTGTGTCTGCTGCCCCCCCCCTTTTGTGCTGATCAGTATATCTGTGCTGATCAGCAACTTTTTTGGGGTGCAGTTTTTTTTTTATATATATAACTGTCAGTGCTGCTGCTGCAGTGTCATAGAGTGATAGATAGTGAGAGATAGAGAGAGATAGTGACAGAGAGTGATAGAGAGTGCTATATTTTTGTGTCTGCTGCCCCCCCTTTTGTGCTGATCAGTATATCTGTGCTGATCAGCAACTTTTTGGGGGTGCAGGGTTTTTTTTTTTATATATATACCTGTCAGTTGCTGCCAGTTGCACCAAAGGTTGTGCACCTGCTGCCCCTCACTGGTAATCAGTGTCGCATCAGTGATCACCTTTTTTTTTTTTTAGGGTGCTGTGGGGTCTTTTTTTAATTTTTTTTTTTTACACACACTGTGATTTTGTGGGTGTCCTGTGGCCACTGTGCGCTGATCAGTGACGTACATTACTGATCAGCTTTTTCGGCACAGGGTTGATCTATTTTTTTTTTTTTATCAAATTCCTGTTGCCTTTGAGCGCTGTTCAGTGACGGACGTTACTGACCAACATCTGTGCTCAATTTTTGGCGCAGGACCTTTTTTTTTCTTTTTCTGCACAACATACACACTACACACTACATATCCCCCCGGGTTGAAATAAAGTTTGTACCCCCCCTACACTATACACGTGTTGAAACATTTCACTACCAGAAACACAAAAATAAAAATGGCATCCCAAATGTCATCCCAGTCATCCAGAAGAATGTATTCAGCGGAGGAGGCATATGCCATGCTTGCCTCTGACTCTGACACAGCCAGTGATGCAAGCGGGGAATTTGAAGGATTCATCTTAAGCTCCTCTTCCTCCTCTAGTGATGAGGGACCCCCTCAAAGACGCCCCCGTAGAGCAGCTGAGACCCCCCCCCCCCCAATAATTGATCTCGTATGGACCCCACCACCAGACAATTTTGAGCCCCAGGTTCCTGAGTTTTTGGCCATCCCAGGAATCCAATTTGATTCCACAGGTCTCAGAGAAATTGACTTTTTCAAATTATTTTTCTCTGATGATTTTATAAATTTAATGGTGGACCAAACTAATTTATATGCCCAGCAGTTTATTGCTCAAAACCCCACGTCATCATTTGCTAGGTGGACCCCTGTAGATGCAGTAGAGATGATGACATTTTGGGGTCTGGTGTTTCATATGGGCATAGTAAAAAAGCCAGAAATTAGGCAATATTGGAGTACAGATGTTCTGTACAGCACCCCACTTTACCATATGGCCATGACCCGGACTCGTTTTGAGTTAATCCTTAAATTTTTGCATTACAACGATAATGCACAGTGCCCACCCAGAGATGATCCCACCTTTGACCGGCTATTCAAAGTCAGGCCGGTCATTGATCATTTCAGTGCCAAATTTGCAGAGATGTACATCCCAGATAAATTCATTTGCATAGACGAGTCCCTTATACATTTTAAAGGAAGGGTTAAATTCCGCCAGTACCTTCCCAATAAGAGGGCAAGGTATGGCATAAAAATGTATAAGCTGTGTGAAAGCACCTCAGGGTACACTCACAGGTTTAGGGTATATGAAGGGAAGGATTCAAGAATTGAACCGCCAGAATGCCCCCCCTCCCTCGTAGGTGTTAGTGGGAAAATTGTCTGGGATTTAGTGCACCCCTTCCTGGATAAAGGTTATCACCTCTATGTGGATAACTTTTACACTAGCATCCCCCTGTTTAAGGCCCTTGGTTCAAGAGGTACAGCAGCTTGCGGTACTGTGCGCAAGAACCAAAGAGGCCTCCCAAAAACGCACATTGCCCAAGTAATGAGAAGGGGTGAAAGCAGGGCACAATCCACCGAAAATATGTTGTTGGTCAAATATAAGGACAAGAGGGATGTCCTTATACTGACAACAATTCACGGAGACAGTACCACCTCCGTCCCTGTACGAGGTACCAGTACCCACACCTCAAAACCTAATTGTATCCTGGATTACAATAAGTACATGGGCGGAGTGGATCTTTCAGATCAGGTACTGAAGCCGTACAGTGCCCTGCGGAAAACAAAAATCTGGTACAAGAAGCTGGCCGTGTATATCATCCAGATGGCACTGTATAACGCTTACGTGCTATTCCGTTCTACCAGCCAGAGGGGGACATTTATGCACTTTCAAGAGGAAGTCATAAAGGGCCTAATATTTGGGAACCAGCAGGCAGAGGGCCCCAGTACTTCTAGTACTGGCCCCCGTATTGTACCAGGGCAGCATTTTCCTGATGAAATCCCCTCCACTGGAAAAAAGGGCAGGACACAAAAAAGGTGCAAAGTTTGCTATAAAAAGGGAATAAGAAAGCAAACTATTTTCCAGTGTGACACTTGCCCCGACAAACCCGGCCTATGTATAAAGGAGTGTTTTAAAATATACCACACATCTATGGATTATTAGGTTCATCATTTCACCGTGCTTCGGGGGTCTTGCTAATGCCACATAGCACCCACCATTCATTCCACCAGAATCTGAGCCGCAAAATCCAAAAATCACTCCTTCCCTTCTGAGTCCTGCCATGCACCCAACTGGTATTTTTTGGTCACATGTGAGGCATTGCCGTACTCGGGAGAAATTGGGGCACAGATTTTGGGGTGCTTTTTCTCCTTCATACCTTATGAAAATGAAAAATTGAGCCAGAACTGCATTTTTGTGTAAAAAAAAATGTAATTTTTCATTTGCACAGCCCAGTTGTATCAAAATTGGTGAAACCCCTGGGGGTTTGAAATGTACACGATACCCCTAGATGAAGTCCCTGAGGGGTGTAGTTTGCAAAATGGGGTCACTTGTGGGGGGGTTCCACTGTATTGGTGCTTTGGGGGTCTTGCTAATGCGACATAGCACCCACCAACATTCCACCAGAATCTGTGCTGCAAAATCCAAATATCACTCCTTCCCTTCTGAGTCCTGCCATTTTTTGGTCACACATGAAGCATTGCCGTACTCGAGAGAAAATGGGGCACAGATTTTGGGGTGCTTTGTCTCCTTCATTCCTTGTGAAAATGAAAAATTTTGAGCCAGAACTGCATTTTTGTGTAAAAAATTTAATTTTTCATTTTCACTGCCCAGTTGTACCACAATTGGTGAAACCCCTGGGGGTTTGAAATGTACATTATACCCCTAGATGAATTCCCTGAGGGGTGTAGTTTGCAAAATGGGGTCGCTTGTGGGGGGCTTCCACTGTATTGGTGCTTTGGGGGTCTTGCTAATGCGACATAGCACCCACCAAAATTCCACCAGAATCTGAGCTGCAAAATACAAAAATCACTCCTTCCCTTCTGAGTCCTGCCATGCACCCAAATGGTATTTTTTGGTCACATGTGAGGCATTGCCGTACTCGGGAGAAATTGGGGCACAGATTTTGGGGTGCTTTGTCTCCTTCATTCCTTGTGAAAATGAAAAATTTTGAGCCAGAACTGCATTTTTGTGTAACAAATTTAATTTTTCATTTTCACTGCCCAGTTGTACCACAATTGGTGAAACCCCTGGGGGTTTGAAATGTACATTATACCCCTAGATGAATTCCCTGAGGGGTGTAGTTTGCAAAATGGGGTCACTTGTGGGGGGGTTCCTAACTTTTAGCATCTTATGGTGCCTAGAAACCTACATGGTGCCTAAAAAATAATCTCATAAAAAGGAGGCTCCAAAATCAAGTAGGTGCTCCTTCTATTATGAAGCCTGTGGTTTGGTCAACGTGCACACTAGGGCCACATATAGGATATTTATGAAAACAAATGAATTGGGGGAATCAATTTTTAGTCACATTTCTCTAGTAAAATGTACTGTGTTCCTTAGAAAAATGTATTAAAATTGAAAATCTGCAAAAAAATGAACATTTGAAATTTCACCTACACTTTGTTTTAATTCCTGTGAAACACCTAAAGGGTTAACACACTTCCAAAATGCTGTTTTGAATACTATGAGGGGTGCAGTTTTTGAAATGGCATCATTTATGGGGGTGTCTCACATACAAGGCCCTCAAAGTCACATCAGAACTGAACTGGTCCCTAAAAAAATCAGTGTTTGAAATTTTCTTGAAAATTTGAGAATTTGCTATTCATATTTTAAGCCTCCTAGTGTCCAAAAAAATTAAAAGGAGGTTGAAATAATGATGGCAACATAAAGTAGACATATGGTCTATGTTAGTTATTAACTATTTTGAGTGGTATGATTATTTGTCTCACAAGCAGAAAATGTAACATTTTGAAAATTGCAAAATTTTCCATTTTTTTTACGACATTTTGGTATTTTTCACAAAAAAACACAGACTGTATCGACGAAAATTTACCACTAACTTGAAGTACAATGTGTCACGAGAAAACAATCTCAAAAACACTGGGATAAGTAAAAGCAAAAAAAAGTTATCCCCACTTAAGTGATACATGTCAGATTTGAAAAAAAGGGCTCTGTCAGGAAGGCAAAAACAGGCTGCGGCGGGAAGGGGTTAAATAAACTCTAAAAAAACACAGATTTACCACCCTACTAAAAAAAGAATACATTACTAATCTCATTATTAGGCCACATGCATATTTCTTACCTCCAATATGTAACGTGTTGATGAAACACGGATATCGCTGACCTCTGTTCTCTAGACTGGTGATAAAAGGAAGGGAGGACCATAGAATCTGATGAAAGTCTTTCCGGCATCGTAGCAGTATTACGCCAGTATATGCATTAAGATATTTCACTGCAGCAGAAAACAGACAACCCTTACAAAGCATGTAATACTAGTGTCCATTCTAGCAGCCTGTTCCGTTCAGAACCAGTTCCTCTTCCCTGGCTGGAGTGTCGCTCTCTAATTGATTCTCGCAGAGTGTGGTATGCGTTTCAGTACTGATATACAGACCAGACTGTGCTAGAAGCACTACAGCAGAGTGTAACACCCAGGAAGGAAATAGGAACTGCACAGGGTTTGAAAGGTATATGGTGTTAAATGAACAATATTCTTCCACAGTAACATCAAACACCTTATACCAGTGGTAGCCAACTTCAGTCCTCAAGAGCTACCAACAGTTCACATTTTCTAGACAACCTAGCTACTGCATAGGTGCACTCATTACTCACTAACACATTTTAAAAGATCCACAGGTGGAGCTAATTACTTAATTTGTGATTCTGTGAGGAGACCTGGAGAACGTTAACTGTTGGTAGCTCTCGAGGACTGGAGTTGGCTACCCCAGCCTTATACCTTTCAAACCCTGTGCAGTTCCTCTTTCCTGCCTGGGGTGTCGCTCTTTGCTTTGGTGCTTCTAGCACAGTCTGGTCTGTATATCGGTATGGAGATGCATACCAGACTGAGAGAATCAAGCAGAGAGCAACATCACAGGGTTTGAAAGGTGTTAGAATGAACAATATTATACCACAGTAACATCAATCTTAATTATATGCAATGCTCTACTACAGTGGTTCCCAACCCTGGTCCTCAAGTACCCCCAACAGTGCATGTTTTCCAGGTCACCCGGCAGGTGCACTCATTCAGGCACATTTGAAAAGATCCACAGGTAGAGCTAATTACAGCACTTGTGATTCTGTGTGGAGACCTGCAAAACATGCACTGTTGGGGGTACTTGAGGACCAGGGTTGGGAACCACTGCTCTACTAAATGAATGCCCAACTGAATCTCAGTGTGAGGAACCCCTGTTAAGGTGCGTACACATGGGGCAATATGATCGCTGGCAATATATTGCTCAGCAATCATATTGCCCCGTGTCCCGTTTTCATCTGCGACCAGAGATGGTGGCAGCTGAAAATTTAAACACTGCTGGGTGAAGAGGCAGGGGATGTCGCTGGTCAGAGGAGCATGCTTCTCCGACCAGCGACCATTCAGGGGCTGAAAACGGGAGCGCGCACCCGGCAATTTATTGCTGGTGCACACTCCAATCACTGGCAATATGGTCGCTCAGCGACCATATTCCCAGCGAATTCAGCCCCTATCGCCCCCGTGTGTACACAGCATAACAGACATCATGGGAACTACAAGTATACAGTAAATGTATCTATGTAGTGAATTAGTAAAGCAGTCACTTGGGAGCAAATAAACGGCTTAACAAGAATCTGGGCTTGATGAAGAACTCCATGTAGGCCAAAGCAAAACAGATTTGGGTACCCCGTAGCACCTTCATGTTTGTGAGTTAAACATACAAATAATGGGATTAATTGGGCAATGGATGATCGGACTCTCCTAGAAATGAGGAAACGTGTCTTCATTAAATTTAGTGGCATGCACAGCTCAATGAGCAGAGGCTAGCACAGTGGGACCTTCCACACGGAGGGGCAGATTTATTAAGCTTGGTGAAGTGATAATGTGGCTGGTACTTTATCACCAGCAAATCAGCTCCTAACTGTGAAGTTACAGGCTTGGTTTGAAAAATGACAGGTAGAAGCTGGCTGGCCGGTGGTAAAGACCAGACACTTTTATTAAGCTTGGTGAAGTGATAATCTACCCCAAAGAGAGAAGTAGCTTTCAAAGAAAGGAAGGGCCACTTATGACAATGGCATTGAAAAAAAAAAAAAAAAGATAGAAAAAGGAGGAATAAGAAGCAGAAGGGCATAAGACGGTCAGGGAAAAGCCCAAAACAAAAAGTGGTGTGTATAAAATGTTGATAAAAGGTGGAAACATTAAAAAGGAATTTGGTCCCTGAGTCTTCCATGAAGGTTCCACGAGTGCCACGCTCCTTGTATTGTGATTGCTATGTAGTTACAATGTTCTGTCTTACACACACAAACATTTTAGCTGGCTGACAGCAGAAGCAAGACAGGTACTGTGAAAAGACAGATGTATGCAAGAGAATAAAAAAATATATCAAAGAGGTGTGAGTGTGCCTATACAGAGTACAGGAGACACCTCACTGATAGTGAAATCACTAAGAAGAACAGAAAGAATACATTAGTAGAATGTAATGGAGATCACACATGGGAAAGTGCAGTGTGAGCAGGACAGGCTCACATGGATGTATTTGGGAGGTGCAGACCTGACAGGGAGATGGAGCAGGCTGCAGCGCCGAAGTCCCCGTGTAGCTTGGACACCGCGATTCTCACGTTGTGCAGTACCGTTCTATGCGTGACGTTCTGCCGCCACCGAGGATCCTCCAGGACCAGCTCACATAAGAAATACCTTCAGGGAAGAGATATACACTAATGGCCGTCACAGGCTATGGATGACACAGCGCGGTGGTTACATAAAACACAAGGTACATACCGATTTTTGAACCGCATGTTGACGTGCAAGTAGTACACTCGTGTAGCTACTAGCGACGCGTGTAATCTAATGCGTCATGTCCGGCACATTCAGCGAGCTACGGCGTCCATATTGTGTGTGGCACATGTAACTGGGTTGTCCAACCAACCCTGCTAAACTCTGCCGCCTGCCGTGTAGTGGGGTGATCTGTGTGAGTGTCAGTGTAATGAGAGGGTCATGTTGGGAGGTATTTATTAGTAGTTCTCTGATTCTGTCCACAGCTACCACCAACTCGTCTTATTTTCAGAGTTTCTGTCTGTGGGCAGTGGGCACAGGTGGGATAAGTGTTGACCTTAGTAAAAGATGACCACATGGATGTGCATGATTACAGAACCATACCTACCAACGGGTGGGATGTATTAAAAGACATCTGCACCCATGGCCACGATGCTATCGCATATGTACTAACATCAGGGATGACCATCGATGATTAGAAAACATTGATGGTTTATGGCCAATGTCGAATAGTTTTAACTGAATAGTTTTGTTTTTCTTTTTTCATCTAGGGTCCCGGGACACAGCATAGCTCCGCCCCTGACACCCTTGAAGCCCTGCCCCCGTAATTGGATTGACCCAGATGCCAATTTTTCAAATCAAATGGATGACTATCGATATGTAAAACATCGATGGTCAACCATTGCATTCTTATACACCATCGATGGTCAGTTGCACCTTTGCCATCGATGGCAAAGGCAACGATGGCCATCTCTAACTATCATGTGACTAGCATACCTCCCAACATGACCCTTTCGAGGAGGGACAAAATGCTCTGCTCCTCGACTTTCTTCTTAATGCATGATTACCTCCATCTGTGTTGAACAGGTTAATTAATAAGAAAGGTGCTTCAACACAGGTGATGGCAATCATACATTAAGAGAGAAGTGCAGAAGCAGAGCAAAGTGTAACTCCTCAAGAGGGTAATGTTGGGAGGGGATGCGGTCGGAATGCCGACCGCTGCAATGCCGGCACTTTCTCCCTCTATGGGTGTCCACAACACCCATAGAGGGAGAATAAAATAGTGTGCCGAGCATAGCGAGGCAACGGGCCCACAAGGGGTGGCGATCCACGGCCCCCCTTGTAGGTATTTCGACCGTCGGGATTCCGACCGCTGGGATTTCATACTGATTCTGTTGGAGGTATGGACTAGCATCGCAATGAAGTGATGGAGGCCCCTCACGATACCTTGATGTGGTGTGCGGGGGTCTCCGTCACATCCTTGGGCCTTAGCAGATAACCCTGGCGCCTCCTCCTCCCCCTGCCACCGGAGGGACCTCCGGCTGTGTTGCTAGGGGGAGGAAAAGTTTGACGATCCAAGAAGAATACTCTCAGAATGACGAATGCATGACACAATCTAGAGTGGATTCCTTGAGTAAATCGGTGCGTTCCACTCTTAATATTAAGGAACTGGAGCAGACATCCATGGCTAAGGCCCCTTTGTTCAAGCAAAAGAAGAAGTACACGGCGGTGTTCCCTTCTTCTACACAGTTTGTCGAGGTTCACGGTTTCTAAGCGTATTTTCTCCTTCTACCCTTTTCCACAGAAGGGCAGAAGAACTGGCAGTCTCCTCTACAGGTCAATGTATACTTGGCCCGCCTAGTTCGGTCTACTACCTTACCAATTCCGACTGTGGCAACCCTTAAGGATCCCACAGATCACAGAAAACTGGACCATCTATTGAAATCCATGTTTGTTAACGCAGGCATAGCGGCATGGCCTGCCTTTGCTTCAGCTTGGGTAGCGAAAGCTATTGGCAGCTGGGCTGATACTTTAACAGAGCAGATCAATGCAGGTACACGTAGATCAGAGTTACTATCATTTGTAGACCTTATTAGAGAAGCCTCCATATATTTGGGTGATGCAGCCCTAGATCCAGTGTTCTTTTCATCCAAGTTCTCTGCATCCTCAGTGACAGCCGAACCTAAGCAACATTCCTTTTCATCCACAAGGAAAAACCAGGGGTCAGGCCTCCCTTAGGTTTCACCCTGCAGTGTTCAAGGCCCTGGTGAGACGTTGGGGCATGCCCCAGATAGACCTAATGGCCTCACACTGGAACCACAAGATTTCATGTTACAGATCCAGGGGCTTTCCTACTCATTGCCCTGATGGCTCCTTGGCCCTTCGATCTGGTCTACGTCTTTCCCCCAGTAGCCTTGCTAACACATTTCCTGCGCTGCCTCAAGCAGGAATCAGTGAGGGCAATTATAGCGCCCAATTGGCCGCATCATGCCCTATTCACGGACCTTCTGAACCTTGCGACAGCCATGAGGTGGCCTCTCCAAAGCGTCCGGATCTTCTGTCACAAGGCCTCGATCCAGATCTAGCTCGCCTGAATTTAACAGGCTCGCTTTTGAAAGGGAGATCCTGAGAGGGAGGGGTTTCTCAGACGCGGTTGTACAGATTTTGGCCGTAAACCCTCTTCGACCCATATTTATTATAGTGTCTGGTGTTCTTTTTTCATTGGTGCAGGATCCATGGCAAAAACTCGAGATACTATCCTTCTTACAATCCGGACTGGATTTAGGCCTTTGCAGAGCGACCCCTAAGGTCCAGGTATAGTCTCTTTCTATTTTGTTCTAAAGACATTTGGCCACACGATCTGCAATTCGCACTTTTCTTCAGGGAGTTCTCCTTTTACAACCAGCAGTGTGTCCGCCAGTACACCCATGGGATCTTCCCTTGGTGCTGCAAGCACTTAAAAAAACCTTTGAGCCTCTTGACTCAGTAGAGCTACAGTGGCTTTCCTGGAAGACTGTTTTCTTGTTGGCTATTGCCTCGGCACGCCGAGTTTCTGTTCTGTCGGCTCTCTCACAAGCTCCACCCTTCCTTATTTTTCATCCAGATAGGGCGGCCCTTCGAACTCGCCTTTCCTACTTGCCGAAGGTATTTTCCCATTTTAATTTGAATCAGGAAATAGTAGTGCCGTCTTTCCCTCCAGCGGCTGATTCTCCAGACCTGACTACCCTGGATGTTGTCAGGGCCCTCAGGATTTACGTATCAAGGATAAAGGAGCATCGTTGGACTGATTCCTTATTTATCCTCTACGATGCAAACAAACAAGGTTGGCCTGCTTCTAAGTAGTCATTGGCCCACTGGTTGCGACTGAAGATTCGCCAGACTTATGTGTTGGCGCAAAGGCTGGTGCCTTCTGTGATCACGGTCAGAGCGGACCACACGTTCTGTGGGTTCTTCCTGGGCAGAGTGCTCGGGGATCTCAACTGTGCTGAGCGGCCACATGGTCCTCTTTACATCCGTACATTCGTTTTTATCGTTTTGACATTTTCACCAAGACGGATTATGCCATTGGACAAGGTGTCATCTCTACAGTTTAGGAGCCTTCCCTCCTGTGAAGGGACAGCTTTAGTATGTCCCACTGTCCCAGTGTCCTCCATGGCATGAAAGAAATAACAGAATTTTAGTTCTTACCTGGAAAATCCTTATTTCAGAATTCTTGGACACTGGGCATCCGCCCTAATGCCCCTGACTGGCTGAAGGGTGTTTTCACCACTGTTCAGTGTATGTTGATAGTATAGTATGGTTTGGTATTTTTCCTTTCTTTTCCCTTCACTTCCTGTAATCCTCAAGGCTTTTTAAATTCAAACTGGAGCCTGAAGGCAGGGTATGGAGGAGGAAGGGCCTGAGCTTCATCCAAGAAGCATTACATGTGCTCCTCAATAAAGTGAACTAAAGAAGACACGGTTGCACGGTTATATTTAAGAAAAGGATACCTCAGAATATCACTAAAGATAACTTTATGACTTTCGTATCAACTTACCTAAACGTCAGTTTGGTACGCACAATTTGTTTCACTTAAATTTATTGAGGAGCACATGTAATGTTGTAAAAACGGATAAAATAAAAATAATCACACATATTCTAAAAAAGTTTTTTATTTGTTTTTCATTTGATCACGGACATTTATCTCCATTTGAAACTAATCATTTGAACTGGACCCCAACATCACTAAATAGACTGTGTCAGAAAAGAGGACTACAACCTAAAAACATATATAAGTATACTCTGCGCCTCATTGTTTGAAGTTTCCACTTTTTCTTGCTTACACGTAAAGCCCACGCCAGTTGCCAACAGTAGTAGCACTGTGTACACATAATGCCCACGCCAGCTGCTGATAGTAGTAACGCTAATTACAATTAACGCCCACAGTAGTTGATGATAGTAGTCGCGCTGTGTACACGTAACACCCATGCCAGTAGGCGACAGCAGTAGCGCTAATTACACATAACTCCCACGCCAGTTGCTTACAGTAGTTGTGCTGCCTACACATAACACCCATGCCAGTTACCAGTTGCCGACAGTATTTTATTCTTCCCTTCCTTACATCAGTCCTGTGTAGCTCCACCCCTTGTCCCATTTAGCCCCGATCTCATGTGCATTTAGCCTCGCACAGATGTTTATTCATGCAACTCAGGCCTGTATAGCCCCACCTCCTGCAGTCCATGTAGCCCCACCCCCTCTCACCTGTGTAGCCCCACCTCCCCCTCCCCTGCTGATTTGTTCAGAGACAGCCGGAGGTGATTTTCATTCCCCCAGGTCCGCTGCCTGACATGCCAGGAGTCCGGGACACATGAGCAGCGGTAGCCAGTGGCTAGAGGTACAGACTGGAGCAGAGAGAGGGGTGGGTCCAGGTAGCAGCTTCAGGTGAATAATGCTCATGTTGCTTGTGTCACACACACACACACACACACACACACTGAATAATGTGGCCAAATGATTTGAGCGAGATTGAGCTGAATGTCCAGAAGATACCGATGATCGTTAACGATACACACAGAATACATTGGCATTAATATTACTCAGAAGCCCCTTTCTGAATGATATTGTTGTCAATATCTTCTAGTGTGTATGGGCCTTAACTCTCCATTGAAAGTATAGGAAAGAGGGTGTGGCCACGTCCCTTTCCGATTTTGTACCAATTTCTGCCCTTCAGATTTTGGAGGGTATGCAAATATGGGAGCCCAAATTTACACTCACCAGCTTTCTTTGCTGACCACACTTCAGGTTTATTGGGGGTGTGTTGACATGATTGCATCATCATGGCTCAGCCACTGCAGTGCGGAAAAATACTGTATACAACGGGCTACAACGATGCGATTCAGCACTAATCATGTCATCGGGTAACCTCGGCTCACCCACTTGTGCTTTATTGTAAAAGGCCAAGGGGGAGTGCGGAGGGGGACATGGGAGAAAGTCACGCCTATACAGGGGGCCGGAAGCACCACATAATTTTTGGATAGGCAAGTATGCCGCCGAGCTCTAGCGTAGTTCACATCACAAGCCAAAAAAGTATGGGCAGGAAGTACTTTTTGTACTTGATCGCATCTAATACTAAAACGCATGCAATTTCAACTAGGTGCGATCTAGTACAAAAAGCATCAGGCACAAATAGTAGTGTGAAACTTAATGTGAATTGCTTAATTAGAATATAGGGGGGGGGGGGGGGGGGCATCCAAAGGCTTCTATAGCAAGTCCCGATATTTTGTTCTTAAAATATGAAGAAAAAATATTGGAGTTGCTCTGGAGGTGATAAAAAACTAAATTGAGCACTGAATAAAAATAAAAAATAAACTTCCACCCAATTTTGTACAAAAAGTCTGGGAAATGCGAAAAATCCTCCAGTGCAAGATTTAAAAAAAAAAATTGCTCTCAACTGATTATGTTTCTATGCATTGTATCAGCATAAATTATTTAGATTGGAGTATTTAAATCAATGCAATAAGAAAACTATAAAGTAGCAAAGATTAATACAATCAGAAACTGGATTCTAATAGCAATGAAACATGCTGCTATAGACACTTAATTTAAGTCAGAGCAGCAATTGCTAAATTGGTTTCCTTCAACTACAATTTAAGAGCCATTTGATGGTCTTCTACACATACCTTTGTACATCACTGCTGGAGATCAACAGTGCTACAAAGAATACAAACCCTTGGAGCAACCACCAAGTGTGGATTATTCTACACATCAGCTGATGGTAGACGGCAAACCTTCACAAAGAATAAAAATACAGGTTTGCAAGAAGCTATGACTTGCAAGGCTATTTGTTCCAAGGAATTAATGACTGATCTACCAGTAAAGCCCATACTCATGCCATCATATATATTGTTAGCCTCTTGTTTACTTCTGGAAAGACAATTATAAATGTCTTTACTTCTAAAATCTGAAAGTCAGCAGAAAAAGGATCTGATAACCCAGAAACTAGAAGAAAAGGGTTATTATAACATGGAAATTTGTTTTCTGATGTGTTTAGCAAAAATGACATAGTTTCTATCACTTCTTGCAGTATTTACTTCCACTACTATGCTAACAACGAATGTGTTAAACTATACCTGTGCAGGGTGCTTTATTACAATTTAAATGAGGACATTGGGGGTTATTTAGCCCTGATTGTTAGTTCGCAGGCCGGGCGAGTATCGCATGTGTACGGCGGTAGTACGCATGTGCGAGGGCGTCCTGCGAAAACATTCGGCTACTTTCTTTTTATCGTTGGCTGTTTATTAAAGCCGACATGCCTAGGCATTTGAAGGGAATCTTTGTGAAGTCAGCTGCGGCCCCAATCTAACTGCTTCTATGGCAGCCATTGCATAAGTCCTAGGCTATGCACACACTGGGAGAATCATTCAATGTTGAACGGCTTGCAAATGGATTTCCAGCTATTCGCTGATCCATCTAATTTTCACAAGCCGTGCTAAGCAATTCACAGGATTGCATGGGATGGGATTTCACTCTGGCTTGGCGACGTATACCTAATCGCAGGGCTCTTCAATTTAGCAGAGCCGTGATCAGTTCTGAATAACCCCCATTGTAAGCCCTCCCATATTTAATAAAGGTATATTGTGCACCTTCGACATGCACTGAAATAAAAAGCTGTGGTCTCAAAAGGTAGGGGCGTGGCCACACAAAAGTCAATTGCGTGGCCACACAAAAGTCAATTGCACTGTGTAGCAATTTAAAGTATGCTACACAGTGCAATCTTATTCATGTTACACCGCATATAGTGCAGATGATGACCTTATAGCACACAGTACCTGCACCCTATTCCCATTACTTTACACAGCAGTGTCCCTATTTACAGGGTGCGGCAGACGTGCCGTGCGCTAGGTTCATCTGCTCCACAGGGGGTGGGGGTGCGGCAGACCCACCACTAACCTGCTCCAGCTAAGGGGGGGGGGCAGCCACCCAGCCGCTCAATTGCTCCACGTGGAGTGTGGGGGTGCAGCAGACCCGCCGTGCACTGGGTTCATCTGCTCCACGGGGGGTGGGGGGTTCGGCAGACCCACCGCTCACCTGCACCAGCTCCACTGGGATGGGGTAATGCGGCAGTGTTGGTGAGTCAGGGCGTGCTGGTGTAAGGATGATCTCACTTCATGCCGCCCTCCAGTGGCCCTGGCTACGGTGTTTGGTGCCCCCCTGCAAACTATCATTTTGTGCTTTACCATACTTTACACAGAGACAATGCGTGCAGAAGGTGCACGCTGGAACAAATGGTGTAATTTA
Source organism: Crinia signifera (assembly GCF_055691185.1). Classification (NCBI taxonomy): domain Eukaryota; kingdom Metazoa; phylum Chordata; class Amphibia; order Anura; family Myobatrachidae; genus Crinia; species Crinia signifera. Next base: position 351,219,295 of record NC_139217.1, read on the forward strand.
AGGGTAAATACTGGCTGCATTATTTTTATACTGCAATTTAGATTTCAGTGTGAACACACCCCACCCAAATGTAACTCTCTCTGCACATGCATGTTACATCTGCCCCACCTGCTGTGCACATGGTTTTGTCCATTAAAGAAGGAGTTTGCTTTTGCAAACAAACCAGAATCACCCCGAATGTGCACAGTAGCAGCAGTGCTGTAACTAGATATTTTGGTGCCTTTTGCCAGAAAAGGAATTGGTGCCCCACCCCCTCCCCACACACACACTAAAAATAGGAACAGGGTGCACAATAGGTGTGGCTCCGTAGGGAAGGGTACATAATAGTGCCAATTCACATTACACCACACAGTAGTGCCACATATACATATTGTGCCAGCTAGATCTCCTTAGGCACACTGCACCAGGTAGAGCCCATTAGACACACTCCGCCTGGATTGCACCCATCTGTCTATACTAGCGCTCAATTATACTCTGCCTCCAGGACACTTAGCTCTATCATCTGCTCGTCGGAAGTGGTAATATGACCGATTCCGCCAACCAGATGAACTCCAGATTGACACTTCCGCCAACCACGGTAGACGGATTGGGACCCGCTACTGTGTCTTGGCAAAACCTATTCTATCTGATCCATATTTCTTCTGTGTGTTATAGTGTTTTAAGGCTCAACATTCCCATAAACTTGATGATTGTCATTTATGTGTTTTTATTTCTATATTTTTATTTCATTTCAGGCTGATTTTCAGGTTACATGAACAGTCCTGGTCATGTGACAAAAATAATCGATACTTAGTCTTTCTTTATAAGAACAATACAATGTACATATGTCTTCTTTCCCCTGTGCATGCATTTTTTATAAGATTTTTTTAACTGTGATGTTTATTCATTATATTGCAAATTAAAATAAATTATACTCTCTAACCACATCTGGGATTAATTCCATAATCAAACCAGGGTATATTAAGAGCTACCCTGCATAGACCTTTCATTCCAGCTCCTGATGAAGCCATGTGAACACGTTGAAAGGCATTGAGCCCCTTTGCACCTTCTTGCACCCCTGAAAATACCAGACTGTCATACTCTGTTACTCCAGACCAGTAATGCATTTCAAAAGGGCCAGCTCATCTCAGACTCATTACTTGCTCCCACTTACACTTGCAGGATTTTTGTCAAGCAGCACCCACCTTATGGAATGCCCTTCCACGCACATTAAGACTCTCCTCTAGCCTCCAAACTTTCAAGCGTTCCCTGAAAACTCAACTCTTCAGGCAACCTTATCATATTCAGGACCCCCACACAACCTCCAGTAGCATTTATATCTAATTGCATCCCATCAGGACTGTCTTGTAATCTGGTGGGACTGCCATGCTATGGAATTATATCCTTATGTATCCCTCCTATTATCCCTATAGATTGTAAGCTTGCGAGCAGGGCCCTCCTACCTCTATGATGGTTTGTTTCTACCCAATTTGTTTAATTACTGTTGTTTCCAATTGTAAAGTGCATGCTCGTTGACCGTTGTCACATGTTTGTTGCCATCTGTTTCTTGCTCAATGCCAGGGGGTTACATGTTCCTTGCCAGGGGTTACATACTCATTGCCAGGGAGATACATGCTCCTTGCCAGAGGTTTTATTCTTCTTAAAATCGGGGGTTACATGCTCATTTCTGGGAGGTTACATGCTCATTGCCCCCAGGGGGGATTACATGCTTGTTGCCCAGGGGTTTACATTCTCTTTGCTAGGGGAGTTGACGTGCTGATTGCCCAGGGGTGTTAACATGCTCATTGCCCGGGGGTTACATGGAGCACTGCGCGCCAGAGCTCCCGTCATCTCTTTAGGACTGTATTGCCCATAGCTGCATGTACTGCTGCCAGAGATTAGAAATGGTCTCATCTACAATATTCTCAAATAAATGCTGTAAATACTGTCAGTAGTTATTCTCATATGATTGGGATATCTAATTACTTCAAGTTAAAGCAGAATGAAATCCTGGAGAAAATTTAAGTCTTAGGGCTACATTTATTAAGGGGCATGCAAGGAATAAATCTGGTGAAATGCAAAAAGATATATGATTCCTAATCAGAGCAAAGATGAAATGCATTAATTACGCAACGGCTAAATATAGGTCAGTGCTTATAGAACTTGGAATCTGTGATGCCTCTTATCCTATTCTCACAGTATCTAAGCTGGATTCATATTGCTTTCAAGCAGAAAGGCAGCTGGAATTGCTCCACAGGAATTTGTGTTCCACTTGGAAGCTTTCACCCGGTAAATATAATTACAAGCCACTAGGTGGCACTATAGAGTATGTAAGTTCTATACATACAGTAGAGGGTTATTCTGGTTGATTTGTTTGGATGCGAATTCACATCCTTGTCAACCAGAACCCGCCCTGTGAATGGTGGTACGCCAGCCCACCACTCGCACAGTGCGTACGTTTGCACAGCATGTGAATGGATGTTTTACATATATATCCATTCGCATGCCAGTGGGAACCACCCACATCTTTCGATGGTCGCCAAGATCTCTCAGGTCACTTTTATGTGCATGTATCGTTCTCGCACGATTAAGGGATTCCCAATGTTAAAATTTGTTACTTTCTCTGTAGAGGTTCAATCACACATTTGTGAGTGCAAATGTCCACAGCTCGGAGATAAAATGCAGGAGTGTATCTGTAAATGAGTAGGGAGCGATGTCCAGCAAGAAATACATGGGGTGATTCTGGTTGGTTTACATAAGCAAACTCCTTCTTTAATGGACAAAACCATGTTGCACTGCAAGTGGGGCAGATGCAACATGTGCAGAGACATATATTTGGTTGAACAACAAATGTCTACGGCGCTCGGGGCTAGCGTAGTGTGTACTGGGCAGTGTACCTTCTGCAGCCACCGTGCTGGAGGAATGCCAACCTCCCCAAATACCACAAATAAACCAAGATAGCACGGGGCGCTGAAGTGACACACTAGACAGTTAAATTCAATAAAATTTATTGGGTACACATATCATAATGGCTACTGTGCAATTTGCACGACAGTATTCACAATAAAAATACACACAATAAAAACCAAGAAAATTAAATAAATAAATAAAATAAACAGTACATAAAAATAAAAAATAAAATAAAGATAAAATAAAATGGGTGGGGAATATTTAGCTGGTTGAGTATAAGCTAAACACATATTTGATCTGATTGAGGGGTCTGCCTTGAATGAGGCACAAGGCACTGTCCAACATTAACTGCAGTTACCCGCGTCCTTTTTTTTTATATATAGTGCTAGAGCTTTTGGGCAGGTATAATTCCAACTGCCAGTATTTATGTTGTTATACTTGAACAAGTCAGTGCTTATAACACAAGCGCATCCAGCGCTGAGGTACAGTCAATGTATCCAGACAATTTATAATGGCAAGTATAAGGTATATTATATTCAGCCACAACTCTGGAATTGAGAAAGCCGCCCTGTGAGCGGAGAAACGCGTTTTCCCCAATAGTCTATCCCAGAAGCTGGCCGCCCGGCACCTCCACATCACCATCTGACCCGTGGGTTTGCTATTCGGCAGCACATTTGGAACTGTGGCAGAGTTCCCAGGTGTAGCTGCTCCACGTGAGTCCAGCGAGTAACGGCACACCGCCATCGGGAGAGTCTGAGGCCAGTATTCCACATGCTAAGGCTGGAGAGAGGCACCCACGCCAAGTGCGGTATTCACTGAAGCCGCAACAACAGCCCCGAGCGGCGCAGCCCTCCAAAGAAGCACCGTGCATCTCCAGCTTCCCCGTAGCGGCACCAATCAGGCTGAATGTGGAGGTGCCGGGCGGCCAGCTTCTGGGATAGACTTCTGGGGAAAACGCGTTTCTCCGCTCACAGGGCGGCTTTCTCAATTCCAGAGTCGTGGCTGAATAGCCGCACATCTGGGATGGGTAATATACCTTATACTTGCCATTATAAATTGTCTGGATACATTGACTGTACCTCAGCGCTGGATGCGCTTGTGTTATAAGCACTGACTTGTTCAAGTATAACAACAATAAATACTGGCAGTTGGAATTATACCTGCCCAAAAGCTCTAGCACTATATATAAAAAAACCCGGACGCGGGTAACTGCACTTAATGTTGGACAGTGCCTCGTGCCAATCAGAACAAGTGAATCAAGACCTTGAGAGTTTCCTCCGCCTGTATTTGTCTTCCTCCCAAGATGATTGGGTGGATCTACTGCCCTGGGCAGAATTCGCCCACAACAACTCCTACCATTCTTCCTCCGGTACGACCCCATTCTTCACTGTGTACGGTCAACATCCTCGTGCACCAGAATTCTCCAGTCTACCAGTTTTCGAGTTACCAGCAGTGGATTCCTCATTACGCGGATTTTCTAAGATCTGGTCAAATGTTCACTCCGCACTCCAAAAAGCTTAAATTCGCTATAAAAAGGCAGCAGATAAGAGAAGGAGAGCGGTTCCACCAATGAAGATTGGGGATCGGGTCTTGTTGTCCACTCGAAATATCCGGCTCCGTTTGCCTTCCATGAAGTTTGCTCCTCGCTACATCGGACCATTCCCCATTATTCAGGTCATTAATCCTGCCGCCTACAGATTGAAACTTCCTGCTTCCATGAAAATTTAAAATGTAGTCCCTTCCAGCCTACGCCTCCAAGAGTTCCCGCTATCCAAACCGAAAGACAAGCCGAATTTGAGGTCAAACGGATTCTAAATTGTCGCCAACGAAATTCCCTCGTGCAATTCTTGGTGGAATGGACAGGCTACGGCCCAGAAGAGAATTCGTGGGTCGAGGCATCTGATTTGCATGCTCCCAAACTGGTGCGACAGTTCTTCCATCGGAATCCCGACAAGAGACCAGGAAGCTCGGAGGGTGTCCAAAAAGGGAGGGGTACTGTCACGGCAGCCCGCCGGGGGTCACGGCAGGGCCGCTACTCACCTGTCCGTGCCTGGGGGCGGCTCTCCGTGGGGCTGGTGCGGCGGTCAGGAGGCTGGAGGCGGCAATCAGGTCCCGGCGCAGTGAGAGGCGGCCGGCGGGAGCAGTGAGCTGGTTTGTGCTAGACAGCGCCGGGAGGCCGGCGCCACCATTGCCCAAACTTGCCTGCAACACCCATTTCCTTCCCCTGACTCTCTGCAATGGCAGCCGTCCTCTCCTCATAAGAGGGATCTGTCAAGGCAGCTCTGAGTCAGTGCAAAGTGTCAGTTAAGCTGTGCACATCCTGGCTCTATTTCTGTTACCATTTGATCCTGCTCTTCAGTTCCAGCTATCCTGCTCCTGTAGTGCTGTGGTCTGCCTACTGCTAAATTCCAGCCGGAAGGTTCCTGTTTGGTCTACTGCCCTAGTCTCCCACATCTGCCATACCATCGCCAACCAGTGGCCCGTGATCAGTGGCCCTCTTCCTTCTGCATCCTTCCTGTGGCTTTATTCTTCAGTTCTTAATTTATTCCATTATTTTGCAGTCCCCTGCTAAAGACTTTCATAAGAAGTATTGTGATAGCCAAATTCCCGTACTGACTCTCAAAGACATTATTTGGGACAAGCTTATTCTCTTTGTAAATGCAGAGGTCTCTTATTAAACCCGCACGTTTTCAACCTGCCCCCTCTGGTTCAGCAGTTGTTCCTGATAGTCACACGAGTTCATCCGATCCTCAGACCGTGACACAAAGCTTAACCCCCACTAGTGCCTAAATCTACCCACCCACCCCCCGACCCTGGGTGATGCTAAAACATACGTTTTGGATGTTGGCATCCATTTAAAGTTAAAGCACCAGGGTTGTGACAGCAGTTGTGATGCCGGTCTCGGTATACTGAACGACAACATCCTGACAATATCCCATCTATCGATATATAGTTTTCTCATCGATATATAGTTTTCTCATTTCTCATGCGATAGCAGCAGTGGGCGGAGCAATCAGCGCTGCTCAGTGGCGTAACTATAAATGTTTCTCCCCCCCCCTGCCAAAAAGTTTGTGGTGCTCCTCCCCCAGGCTCCTCTCCAGCGTGTGATGACGTCACACGCATAACGGAGAAGCTGAAGCAGGAGAGAGGAAGAGAGACCAGCAACACTGCTGCTTTCCTTGGCTCCGACGCATCCCAGGCCAGCCTAGCACGCCCATCCTGTACACAGTAGCCAATAGCTGGCTCTTTGTACAGTCAATTGAATCAGTGGAGGGATTTGTCATCTCTGCCATGGCTGCACCCGCGCTGCGGCTGACTCGCCTCCAGTGCTCAGTCAATGGGCAGCAGCATGTCAGTGCGTCGAGCGGGTGCCGGAGCCCACACCGACCCCGCTGCTTGCTGCCCCAAGTGGCTGCTGGGGCTGCCTTACAGTAGTTACGCCACTGGCGCTGCTGACTGTTCATACATTTGCCCTGCATATCGGGGCAAATGTATATGGACAGGGGCGCCCCTGTCATTTACCGCACACCAGCTCATTCATACATGGGGGAGAAGTGGTATCAATGCACATCATGTGCGCTGATACCCCACTCCCCCATATAGACCTTTCATACATCAGCTCCAAAGAGAGTATGACATCTATAGTCCTGCTAGGAGGTGAGGAGTCACAGAAGTGATATTAATGGCTTTCAATTAACTGATTTAAACTTGCAGGGGTGGAGAGATGCCCCCCTTGGACCAGGAGCCTGGTGGCAGATCCCGCCAGAGTTACGCCTCCCAGAGTAACGCCTCTGTTTTTTAGCTATACACATCTGTTCACACAGCAAATACATTCATTCACAAGGTGAGATTTCACTCAAGTGTGTGTGTGTGGGGGGGGACATTCACAGCAATGCGATCAGGTCTGAATTACCCCCTAGCATTGATAAAATGGTCCACTGAAGTTTTTATTTAAATATGCCCTTAATGTGCATGCTCCATCACACTGGTTGGCCTAGATATAAAGGCAGGCAGATCTAATTCTTGGCTCAGTCGTCATTTTAGTTCTCTAAATTAATATGTTAATATGTATTTTTTTTTTACCATGTTTATGACCTTAGTGAGAAAATTCCTACATACCAGTTGCATTGAGTGCAAGCTAGTTCTGTTTTAATAAATCCTGAGTCTGTAGATTCTGTCCTTAGTTTTCTGACCCCACTGTGTCCTCTCATTACAGTTATATTAAACATTTATGAGTGAGATCACCTTGCAGAGCTATGTGGTTTTCCTGCCAGCTCTCTGCACCGCCCAAGATACGGTCCTCTATTTCCACTTCTATTTTTAATGAGAACAGAAGAAGCTTTCGCTGGCGTTAAAAGCAATAAACCAAGGTGCTGAGAAAGTTACCAATATAGTCAGTACTCGAGGAATCCTATTCCAGGGCATTCCTCATGTTACACCGGGACGTTTCCATATCTTACCGGTAGGCCATGCAGTCCAGTCCAGTGTAAATTGTATAACATCAAAAAGCACAAACTAAATAAAATACAGTCTCCAAAGCTGCAATTAAGGGATTTTGTATTTTGTATCAAATATACAAAATCTTGCTTATTAGCTTTCAGAGAATCCCAACATATTAATATACATTATTGTCTTTAAGCTTTAAGCATATAATTGTTTTCTTACTAGTGTTTTGTTCAGCCCAAGGTTACAAGCCCAAATTCACATGGACTTGCCAGGAAAGAGACCAGACCCCACCACCCCCTATGTCCTCTGTGGGGCTCATTAGCATATTCAATATAAAAATATATTTATTCACACAGGACCATTAACTAAACTACACCAATGTACATCTCACTTGTCTCAAAATATCTCCCGACCTCTTTGCTCTTCACAAGATCTTCGTCTTCATCATCTGCATTCTTTACTCACCTCGTGAACCCATTCTGTGAGATGTGCTCCCATGCACAATAAGACCGCAAATGCCGGGTAGCACACAGGATCAGGACATGGCATTTGCAGTCTGGAAGATCCCTCAGCGGCCTGACTTATTGCCGGGTCACTGACATCCCACGGGGTCGGGGAGGAGCGGCAGCGCGTCATCTGGGGGTGAGGGAGGAGGCAGCTGATGATGTCTTCAAGCACTGCTTCCTCCATAGTGTGAACAAGATTCAGGCAGCTCAACCGGGCTTACCCGTTCACACTGCACAGCAACCTGTGTCACAGTTCGTGATCACAACCCTGTTCGTGATCAGTGGTGTCGAGATGGTGGGGGTGGGTACTTTTTACCCGGATCTGGGTCTGCTGAATAGGCTCCTGTCTTGCTCCCCCATTGCAAGCATCCGGGGAGTGGGGAGAAAGATGACAGCCTGCGGCTGCTGCCCAGTGCCGTGTGATGAGCTGCGGAGAGAGACAGTTGTAGCGGCAGCCTATCCTCTTTCTCCCTCTAATTTATGTTCTTCACGGGGTGGGACCACGCCCCTCCATAATGCCACGCCCCCTCCTTTTTCCTGGGGCCCAGCCAACCTGTCAGCACCCTTGGTCGTGACCAGGGTTGAAATGCTGGGTTGCTCGGCCTGGCAAATGTGGCTGTGGCGCTTTCATACCGCAAATCAACCCAGGTTAACATGGCAATATCCAGGTTTGATTTGGCAGTCTGAAAGGGGTATAAGATTCTCTTTTAGTCTCCAAGCCTTTAAGAAAACTGAAAACTCACCTCTTCATCCATGCTTATCAACTACCCACATACCTTTCATGAACTGTCCTATACAATTACATCCCCACTGTACAGTCCAAATATATCCTCAATTATTTACATTGCTGTGAGACCATATCAAACAGCCCACAAAGAACCTTTATAATCTGGAGGACCATTATGTAATAGATAATACCTGTCATTGTGTATCAGTGCTTATTTCCTTTTAGATTGTAAGCTTATGAGCAGGGCCTTACTACCTCTATGACTAAAAATACTGTGCTGGGAGCCTTGATGTGAGCACTGCTGACTATTGACTTCTGTATGTCGAGCTTCTGTAGAAGCTAATGGAGCAGAGTACTCCTGATCTACCTTTGTTTTATAAAAAAAAAAATTGTTCTATATTCTTCTGCCTACTGATGTACATAACAATTAAGAACTCCTGATTCAGCTAGTTTGACCTATTCCACAGAGGAGATATTCCTCTGACTACCAATTGTTGTGTTTATCAATCGAATGGTCTGTATTATTACCCCTGATGTTTGACGAAACGCATTGGGTTCCACTAACTTTTTGATGTACATACGGCTGTCTAGTCATAAAAATTCTGACGGGCCATTGTCTACATGCAAGGACACTGAAGCTATTGAATTTTAACAATACTTTTTAATGATTGATATTAACATATTCATTTATGGATACTATTTGATTGTCAATTTGAATAAATTTGACATTAGCGCCCTCAGAGACTTGTTCTAATATCTATCTCTGAGTCCTGTCCTCCACTATGCTGCTAGTACTATTTGTTTAGCGCAGTTTGGGGTTTCTTCGCTATATATATATAGCTGTTGTGGCTGACCGGCACTCGTGATGCTGAGCAGGAAAAACTTGCCCGGTGCTCCCCGTAAATGTGCAGCCTGTTATGGCTGCGCTTGTATAATTGGATGGTGGCGGTGGCACTCTCGGACTTGGAACAAAAGACAACGGATGCCCCTTATGTTGTCTTTTGTTCCGAGTCCAAGTGTGCCACCGCCACCATCCAAATATATATATATATATATATATATATAAATAATTTAATTATATATACAGTATTATACATATATACATACATGTATTTACATAAGCTGAAAATGAGCTGGGAAATTCAGCTTGTCAGTATTGCAGCCACAGGAGGAGGGAAGGCGGAGAGCACTGATGTGCTGCTGCCCACCCGCAGGCAGCCCACCATTGGATGGAGGAGAGGGGCCAACAGCGTGTCCTCTAACCTCTGAGACTTCTGGAATGCAACCGCTCTACCTTCGGCGCTCCCTCCAGCTGCAAGCTCAGCTGCGGGGAGCTGCTCTACCTGTGATGAGCCACTCCCCGCAGTCTTCGCCTACGCTGGCTCTCCCAAGCTGCTGCACGGGTCTGCAAGCCCATTGTCACACCACTGGGTAGAATAACGCTGTCAATTGGATGCCAGGCTTAAGGTCCCCATACACTGGTGCGATTTGGCCTGCTTTCACTCGATTCCGAGGGATTGAGACGAAAAATTATGTAAAATTGGGACAAATCGCATGTGTTTGACATCCGAATCTACCTGATGCATGGTCCCGTGCGCATCGGGTCGGACGTACTGCACATACGAATACTCGTATGTGCAGCCACCTGGTGCACATCACAGTTGCTTTTTAGCTTTGTATTGCATCCCATTGCCCTTGAACTACCCCGGCAGCCTGCCGGGAGTCCTTTTACATGCGATAAATTGCATGCATTTTATCACATGTGAAAAATACATGTGACGGCAACTAGACAACTAACCAGATTTGCCTCCTAACTTCCAAACTGCTATTATGTTATTGCAATACATTTTTACAACATTTTGCATAATCAGATGGGTGTTCCGTGGTTAAATGTGAGCTGGGGTCATAAATGCACCTTCACTTGAACCCACATGCAATAATTAGATGATACAATATGCCTTCATTCTTGAGGCAGAGCATGTACAAGTAGGCAGGTATTGCACTAGGTCAGTGGTTCCCAACCCTGGTCCTCAACTACCCCCAACAGTGCACGTTTTCCAGGTCACCCGGCAGGTGCACTCATTATTCAGGCACATTTGAAAAGATCCACAGGTGGAGCTAATTATAGCACTTGTGATTCTGTGTGGAGACCTGCAAAACATGCACTGTTGGGGGTACTTGAGGACCATGGTTGGGAACCACTGCACTAGGACATGTGTACTACAGGCTGAGTAATAGTTGGGATCTTATCTAATATCTATGCTTTTTGTACTCTTGGAATAACATAGCTGAAAGAAAACCTTTTTTTCCAGCTAGGGTTCTTTATTTCTATGTTTTTTTTCAATTGCCGTATATGTATGTGTTGTTTCCCTATAGAGATCTAGCAGCACGATGCTTTTCACAAATATAAAGCTGCACTGTATGATTACCAATGTATCTGTCTTATTATATCTTCCGCATATTTGAGCTCATGCAGAAGATATGAAAGCCTAAAGACCTATTTGCTGCATTGTTGGCTGAAGAGCAATGACCTCATCCGCAAAGGGCAACAGTGGCCCGGGTTTGACACATTTGCTGTTGAATTTGAACAAATGCATGAAAGAGGTAAGCAATTCTGTATCAGATGACTGCCTAATTGTAGCCTTGGGGGCACACAGACATTCACATCCAAATAATCCTCAAGATCTATGTGGCAGACCTTCTATTTCTGCCGATTTTATACTCCTGACTAATTTGCATCTTTTAGTTTTTGATTTGTTCACCACCTCTATATTTTATAACTAGACTATTATGGAGCAGACGGACCACCTCTATTTTGACGTTTATGTATTAAATACAAAAATACCTTTCTTGTTTGTTATTATATTATGAATTCACAGAGATAACATTTGCCTGTTGCAATGTATTCTTCTATCCAATGTATATGTTGTTTTGACTTGTTATTATAGGTTTGTGACTATGGATGTTGGAGTGATGGCCCTTGGGAAGGCACCGATGCTGTCTGACGGCACATGCTGGAGGCTTGCAAAGTGGTGCCGGGAGTACCCTGCAGCCTGTAGTGAGACTAAAGAGCCACCTAGAGCGTTCAAAGGATGGACATTCTTAGGATGGAGGAAGGGCTTTACTTCCCAGAGTTGGTGGTCCTGACCCATAGGTATGGCATTATGACATCACAGGTTCAGAGGGTGGGCTGACACAAGGTGCAGACAGTGATGTATACTGTACATTTCAAGAATGCATGACTCTCAATTTCCGTGGGGCAGTGACATTTTTTTGGCAGCAGTGTCTCAGGTTGGAGGGGCAGTGGAGAGACCCTATGTCATTCACTGCCCTGAATAGACACTGTAAGCATGCTCACAGCAAATATTCACAGGAGACACAGGGATGCCAGCAGATCGCAGAGCTCTGGCCCTGCCCCCACAGTGACAACAAATGGGGGCATGACTCATAATTGCATCATTGCTACGAAGCCATGCCCCCCTTTACCAAGGCCATGACCTTTTCATTCTGATTTTCATAGTTGTAGAAGCAGTGGCGTAACTATAAATCTTGCTCCCCCCTGCAATGTACCTTCCAGATTTTTACCAGAAACCATTCAGCACTACTGGCAATGCCCCCTATGCTGCAAGTCTCTGGACCACAAGAACACTACTCAGTGGAGTAACTAGATACATGTGGGCCCCATAGCAAAAGTTTGTAAGGGCCCCTATTCATCACCTAATGCTGAAAAATGTATATAGCACATGATACTTTGACAGGCAAAGTGGGTCCCTCTCAACTCTGGGCCCCAGAGCAGCTGCACCCCCTGCACCTATGGTAGTTACGCCCTTGACACTGCTGAATTGGCTATGAGGGATCCACCTCTCCTGCGCTTCAATTTCAGGACTGCGATCAGGTAGTGCAATAGGCAACATTTTTTCTGTTACATATATCACACATGCAGAGAAATGGAAAGGTGGGACATTATGAGACCGACAAACATTATGTTTGCTATGAAATATGCCTGTTCTAGGACAGGAAATCTGAAAGTTTTTGAACCATTTGCTTACCCCTCACATTCACAACCTTGTACAGATATCATGAATGCACCATAGGCCTGATGCAGATTTGGAAATACATTTAGTGTTTATGTCTCCAAAAAAAAGCTGGTATGACCACTTCCACGCATACACAGAAGGAAAGGATCCGGGATGCACACAGCAGGTGTGATAAATTCACCAAGGAAGAGAAGCAGCTGTCCCATCCAAATTAACAGCCTTATGTGTCATTTAATTTATTTCGGCATTTTTAAATTAGCCCTAGGTTGAAAGTATTCACCTCTAAATTTACTCACCTCTACGTTTTCTGGTAGTCCTCATCATCAGTGCACCCTCTCTTACAACCAACTCTGCACAGCTCCAGCCTCCTATGTATTTGAACATGGGACTACATAAAAACCGGACCCAGACAAGATCCTGTAACACCGGACCAGACATCAAATTCTGCATTCCGGAGTTTGTAGTGTCTGGTCCAGGGGGTGTCCCGCTACCCCCCCCCCCCCCCCCCCGGTCATCCACGGAGCAGACACATATTGGATTCCCATAGTGTACACACCTTAAATGGGTGTTTATTCAGCTCTCCATTGGACCCTATGCACACAAGTTTAGTTATACAAAAAAATAGATAAAGTTCATTGTTAAATGTTATACATTTGCTAACATAATTTGTTGTAACAGATTTGCTCTCTTCCCAGTGCATCCTACTGGTTTCTGTGTCTCCTTACTAGTAACTCAACACAGAGTTCACTTAGCAGTCACACTGCATTTGATAGATACAAACACCAACACAACGGTCATTTTATATCCACTTGAGCATCTATATGGTGAGGTAGAAGGTAAAACAACATTCAAAAGTATTTAGTAACCTATTACTGGGCAAGATCAGTTTCCTATGACTGAAAACCAATCTATAGCAAAAATCTAAAGTACGGTGATGAGACTTCACTGACACCATTGTTTAGGACATATGACTCCCTGTATGCTCTGTGTCCCACCTGTCCACACCATTGTATTTGGATTTAAGTGTAACTATTAAGGAATAATGGAATTACACCCATACATTGCCTAATAGCGAGTGTGACATCCCAGAGATATCGTACATTGCAGATACAGTGTAACAATGTTGATCAGTTGAAGGAAGTTGTATTAAAGTTATTTTGTAGATTGTAACTGCAACCACTTAAAGATACAGTAGCATAGTTACTATCAGGGCTGCCGATAGAGGGGAGAGAGTGTACTAATTACCCGGGCCCGGGCTGCCTGGTGGGGGCCCTAGTCCGACCCCCCCCCTTCCCTCTCCGTCCCTCCCGGGCAGCACACACCTACAGCATGTGCTGTGCTGACAGCAGGCTCAGCATGAGCATCTCACTGACACGTGCTGTAGGTGTGTGCTGCTGCTGCCGAGGGGGGGCACAATAACACTCCCCCCTCAATTTTAAACGGGGTGGCCAAGCCTTCCGTGATTAGGCCACGCCCCCAAAATTTAATAGGAGCCCGGCATACCTCTCAGCTGCCCTTGTTGCTATCTTTCTCTTCATTCCAGAGACAGACCTAGGTTCCAGAGAATGCCCTAGTTCAGTGGTTACCAAACTTTCTTGAGTCATGGTGCCTTAGAGCAGGGGTCTTCAACCTTTACGACAGTGTGGGCCACATTAAAAAATTCAACGAAGCCCGAGGGCCACTAATCTCTACTGTGGTATTTAGCACAGCTCTTCCTAGACAGACATCACAGTCCCCATAAAGCACAGCCCTTTATAGATAGACAGCACAGCCCCCGCATACATAGTTGGCACATCTGCCCATACACATAAACCCCACCTCCAAAATATAGTCAGCACCAGGGCTATTTCTAGACAATTAGGGTCCCAGTGCGAACAGAAAAAAAATGCAGCTCCCCCATACATAATATATTGAAGAAATTGCGCGCCCCAAAAAGGTGTGTCCTAATTCTAAGGGACATTGTCTAATTATAAGCGTGTGAACTAGCAGGAAAACCATTACCTGACATCTCACTTTTGCAACCTGCATGACCAGACATTGGTTACAGCAGGAATGGTTGTTGTCTTTCCTCGCTTAAGTTGGATGGCTAAAGGCCGCACAGTGACATATAAACATGAAGGCCCACACAGTGACCTAGTACGCCTCACAAATCAAGCCCAAACAATGACAGGCTACTTAAATCAATATACACTGTATATCCGTAATGCCCATTACACATTATGCCACACACCATGATGCCCATTACACATTATGCCACACACCATGATTCACCTCTGGCGTGTCCCACGTGCAAAGGGGACTAGCGCGGAAGGGTTTTTTTTACATGGCAATGACAGGTGGCGGGCCACTCAAAACAACTCAGCGGGCCACTTGTGGCCCGCGGGCCATGGGTTGAAGACCCCTGCCTTAGAGTATCAGCATTTTTTTAAGGCACCCCAAGTCCAAAAGTTTCTTATTGATACATTTAAAAAATTGCAAAGTTAATATTTTATGATTGGCATCCAATAGCACTGGTTTTGCCTGTCATTTTGAACATAAATAATTTATTTTGAGTCTGGACCATCAACCCGAGGCACCTCAGCAAGTGTATTACGGCACACCAGGGTGCCACGGGCACACAGTTTGGGAACCACTGCCCTAGTTCAAGAATGATAAATTACCCAATATAATTTCAAACTTTATACACCCCAGATTTTAACTGTCTCACTCTTCACCCACCTAGATGTGGGTATATGCACAAGGGCTCTGTGGGGGTGATGGGGGGGGGGGGGGTTATATATTAACTGGGCCAGGTCTTTGTAAAGGCCCAGTAGTGCAAGGTAGACACAACTATGCCTCCTTTCCAACCCCACTCTGCTGTCCTGCTCTCTTGGCACCTGGGTCTGCCAAGTGTCTTGGCAGCCCTGCAGATAGGTGTAAAATAGTCACCATCCTTATGTCACCATATGCTAATAATTGATTTCAAATATAAATCAGGTTTGGGGGACAATATAAAGCAGATAAAAAGGGGGTAATCCTGTGTACTAGCAGTCAGTACCTTTAATGATGGTTTTACTGTTCTACCAGGTAAAATTCCAGCTGGACCTTTAATCGTGCAGAAGCTGGTATGAGCTGATAAAACAGTGTGCCAAAATCTGAGATGTGGATGTGCACCTAGGAAGGATAAGTTCATCTACAATGTTCATCTTTTGTAAATAAAAACTAGCATCATTAATGGGTTCCTATGCTAAGTGTACCAAATTTTTGGAGTGCTTACCCCGTACTTGTGCTATATTGGGTCTCCCCTCTGTGTTAACACCAGAGGATGGCAAGCCCCCATACAGGGGGGAGGCAATGTACTAAGCTTTAGAGAGATAAATAGTACTAGCCAATCAACTCTTGCAATGTTACCATTTTTTGAATAATGACAATAGCAGATTGGTTGGTAGATTATCTCTCTCCACTTGGTTATGCTCCTATGGAACAAGACTGCTTTTTATGATGTCAAGGCAGTGGCTCCGCTCAAGTGTCCCCTAGATTTTGGCAGACACTCACAGTCCTTCTATAGATTGTGCAATCCTTCGCATTTGAGCGGGAGCTGTAACCCCAAGACTGCCTTCAAATCTCCATGATTTTCCTGTACTCAGGTTTCCTTCAGCTCCCGTTTCTCTAAGCTTGTCTTTTGTCCTTACTCTTGACCTCAAAGTCATAGATTCAGTGTACAAGGGGGAAGCTACTTCTTCTAGAACTACGGAGAGAGGTGTGCACCATACACACTGCACCCATTACAGATATGCTACTGTATAGCTACCTAGGTGTTTCTAGCTAGAGTGATTATTCACTCATAGATATGGGAGCTATAGAGACATTTTAAAGATCTCAACACAATCACGTTATTAAGCAGTCAACATTAGATCCACAACCTTATGTTTGGTTATACACACAAATGACACACATACACACCCCCCCACACACACACACACACACACACATACACACACACACAAACACACATACACACACATATATATATATATGTATATATATATATATATATATATATATATATATATATAGTTATTTAAATACATATATTGCGACTGTCTTATAGTGCAGGCAATTATAATATAAACACTCTTACAATAATATAATGGGATATAGGACCTGATTCTGAGTGGCATGGAAATGCACCCGTCTGCATGTTTCTGGAAATGGCGCTACAAACTCCTTCCCCCATGCACAGCCGCTGCCTAATGTACAAGAACTGAGACTCACACTGTTGGCGTTCCTGCATGCTGTAATACCAATTGCTGCATCCTCATACGCCACCATCTTTTGCCATCTTTTGCCCCATGAAAACTTCCACTAGCCCTATGGCAGGTACATTTTCTATGTTGGACCATGGCCTCCTAATCATGTGGTTGTGAATGCAGACACTTGCATTGATATGTCAAACATCTTCGTCCACATACTCATCTCCATCATTGGCCTCAAGCCTCTCATAGTATGTTGATTTAGTCCCCACTACTCTATTTAAGCTGTAATGTGTATTGAACTGTGGCGCTTTTTATTTGTACTCTATTTTTGTTATTTATTCAATGTTATGACAAGTTTTGTCTCCCTGTTTTGTTCCTTTGTACGGCGCAGCGAAACTCTTGTGGCGCCTTATAAATAAAATTATTATAATAATAATATGTCTGCGACATGCCTACAATTTGTGTGCACTACTGGTTATTTCCCAGTCAACACCCAGGAATCCCCATCTTTTTCCCACCATATTTATGTTACCATGTGACCCAATCACAACAGAACCTTAGTGCTTCACTCTGTGTAATGTTCCACAATGTAACCCTACCTGCTCTAGCTAATTATTGTTTAACATCTCCCACGTTCTATACCATCCTCGCTGACTTTTGTCTTTCCCTCCCTCCCCCTTTTGTTTCTTAATTTTAGTATATTTCTTCTTTTTTCACTTCTGTCTCATTCTCCTCCACCTGTCTTTTATTCTTTACTCTGCTTTCTCCGCCACCTTGATACCCCAGTCATTTTCTATCCTCCTTTCTCTTTACATATCCTACTCTTCCTCCCTCTCTGGACTCATTGGAATTTCTCTAGCTAAAACCATCTGTGCTTCTCATCGGAGATTCTCTTTAGAATACTCTCTTTCTCTCACTCACCGCCCCAGCCTGCTCTATCTGAGAGTCTCTCCTGTTACCCCCCCCCCCCCCCTACAAAATATTAAATTTCACTTATACAAAGGGCAGAATGCTCTAACATGAAAATGCTGTAAAAACCCTGTTATCAGGGTTTTTAACCACAGTTTTCTATGTTATGCCCCTCTGTCGGGGCAGCGCTGTGGAGAGTATAATCAGCTTTTGCAGGTGATACCCTATAGAAGCCTATAGGCTTCTCTCCACAGGGCTGATTGATGGATTGTTTTATATTTCGCAAGTTTTAAACTAACTAATAAAGGTTATATTTTAATGTGAGAGATCCTTTAAGGCGCACCACACCAGTGACAACCCCTTTCTCCTTTTCCTCTTGGATTATTAGTCATATCTATTTTGTTGTCTAGTGGTAGCACACCTCCCCTATTTTTGAAATAAATAGATATCAAACTTGGTCACCTCTGGGAGGTCCGATCTGTCCCTCTTATGAGAGGAAAGTCCTGTACGAGTGACAAACACCCCTGTCTCTGATTGAGGGATCCATGAAGGATCCCTCCCAGCATGGTCCACTGCCGGGCCGTCACTCTGCGCATGCACAGAGGGACTCCTGGTTCTCAGACCTGGAAGCCCAGTGCCATTAGTGCATATGCAATTAGTGAGAATGCGGTACCTGGCAGAGGGGTGCGACGTAGGGCGGCGGATGTTAGAACATCCCACCCAAAACATGTAGCAACCAAATTATGTATTGAAAACTAAGTAAAACAAAGAAAAAAAGGAGAAAGAAAAAGAGATATAGAAACAAGAAGAACAAATAAAAAAACAGAACAGATCTAACATAGAGTTATCAGAGCAGTAGTCCAGAAAGATATCTTCCTAAAATGCATGATACCTGCTAATGCAAAGATTTGTAATACTCTGACTTCTTATAAACCAACCATGGGAAACTGTTGTGAGGTCTGGTATTTCCTTGAAATCTTTTTTATGTTCCCCTTTGTAACTATTATTTACAGTTCAATGAACCACGATTTAAATAAAATGTACTGAACTGTAGAAGCAGCCTTTTCATTGGTCAAAATTGTATTATCCTGAACTGTACGAGAAGATAAACACATGGACTTCCATTTTGGAAAATATTGAATAGCCAGCTGTGTAGCACAAAGGTGAGAATTGTGTTTTTTTGTTTTTTTTTTAGCTGCAACCAGAGGGATTAAGTGAAATCCCGCAGTTATTAAATGTATGAGAAATAGATGTCCGTTTCTCCGATTCCATAATGTGCCTGGAACCACAGTCCACTGATCAGAAGCAGCGTGGGCATCGATGATGGCTTGTTTGACAAGTAATCAGGGAAATTCTTCATGTTAAAAATCCCCAATTAACTGATCCTGGCAAATTTCGCGATTTCCCTTATGATGAATAGACTCGATTTCCTGACCTGGTATCAGAGAATCAGAAAACAGGAGCAAATATTATTCTTTGCAGATTCAGGACCTTGTGGGCTCCCTGCACCGTGAATAGATGTGGTGCACATATGTTCTGTGCCTATTCATTTACTGCTCGGCTATGCTGGGTAACTGAGCTTCAACGCCAACTTTCCCCCCATGCAGACACTGCGGCCCACAGGAGGAGGAACAGGACAGTCTTCATGATTGTTCCTGTGCCGTCTTTACTCTAATCCCTAGAAGTCCATATTTTCGGTTGTAACTGTATAGTACAATGCAACGTTTACCATGTTTTTCTTGTTATTTCTGTTTGTAGTATGCCATGACTTTTACTATGCCCTTCAATAAAAGGAAGTATTAAATTATAACGAACAACCAAAGATTTCCATGTTGTTTTTTTTTTGCATTTTGCTGTTTCCATTGGGCCTCTAATTAGCAAGTAGCAGCTAAAGCATATAAAGTCTTCTTTATATGATCTGATGTGAAGAGCAGTGTCTAATGCTGTAATATACCGAGGTATGTGCAATCGCTCAAGCTCCAGTAAAAGCTCACAGTTAATTCAATCTGATTCTTTATTTACAATCTTTATCATAAAATAGACTAAAGGGGCCTACACATGGGGAGATTTAATATGGACAGCAGATACTTTAGTATCTGGATAGGGTGCCTGTATAAAGCGGTTTTGCCAAGAAGCAGCAAAAGAAGGGGTGTCACGCCCTTATAAGTGAACAAACAAAAAAAAAATGGTAGTTGCACTATACAATAAATCAGGTGTGCAAACAAGGAAATTATGGAATGGCTGCAATGAGTGGTACGCATTTATACTGGGTTATTTCAGTCACCTCGTCTCCTTGTTTGTCCCTTCCTTTTTGGGCTCAAAAAGAGTGCAATTCGTCCTGTTTAGGCAAATATTGAATGGCATCGCTTCAAAGTACTTCCTCCAATCGGGGTGGGGGGTATAGCATCCCTCCACACAGATGGAATATCTGAAGTGTTCACACGGGCGCCTAAACTCTCCCGAGCCCCCTCAAGCCGTACTGACCATCCCCGAGCCTGCCGCCTAAGTCACTTATGCAAATGGATACGTACGATCGCCGGAGCGGAGGGAGTGAGTGTGTGGGTGGTAGGGGGTATAACAGGAGGGGGGACCCCCAAAGGTGGTGCACCAGTGGTGCTCCACTGGAGGCACCACTTGCGCACACCTAATGCAAAGTGGTATGCCCGGAAATTTTCCGTTGACAGCCTAAATTTCCAGCCATACCACCCAAGGGGTTAATTATCAGACATTTGTTATGGCTGTTACTGCTATTTGTCATAGTTGTGCCTATTTATTAAAAATCTAATGTAAGTTGAGGATTTCGTGTTAAGTATTGTATACTTGATTACATTTACAATACATATATAGAATAAATATGATTTTACAAATCATCATCCATTTAATGTTTACCTATTAGAAGCATATCATTGTTTTAAGTAGAAATCATGTGTTAAAATGATGTTACTTGTTTTGAAGGTCAGTGAAGCCTTTGTCAGTAACAGGCTGCAGGGTCGCTGAGCAGAAGCAGCAGGAAGCGCAGGATCAGCAACAGCAGCCAGACACTGAGGACACAGAACCTGTGAGTATGACGCCATTTGAGATGACGCGCTTACATCTGTTCTTGGGGTGGGTAGATAATAAAGTTCACAATGTACAAACGCTCATCTACACACCGAGGCCTACATTGCCGATACCCTGGAGGAGCATAATACTTGTACTCCTGCCAGTTCTTCCCACCTGAAAAATAAATGGCAGATTCGAGACTAAGCAGCCTGCAGTTAAGCAGACTCTATGTTTTTATCTAAGCTCCCTGAGGACACCGGTTTCTGTGCCAGAACTAAACCAGACAAGGGGGCAACGTAAGTCAATTCATCCCCTTGAGGCTTCTCCTCAGCAAACTAAGATATCCTGATGGATATCTGCCATCACCAGCCACACAGCTAGTTCTGCAAAGCAGAAGGGATTGCACCATCTAAGCAAGTAGCCAGGATAAATGTATATATAAAATGTATATATATTATAAATGTGTATGCATGTGTATGTATATTACAAAATGTTTATACGTGTATCTTATGCATATTGCACTTAACATTTATGTGCAATGTGCATGTCTGCGTGTGGATAGATAGATGTAATACAGTTGCATATGCCATTTATATCACAGAAAGTTAAATACAAAAAATTAGACTTCTATATGTAAAAAAAATGACACATTTGAGTATAATTAGAGCTAGTGCCCATTACCTAACTAAGCCAGATCTATTTTCTTTTTAAATATATTTATTGGGTTTTTTCAAGTATTACAAATGATGCATATAAAAAATTCAACTGGTGTAGATGGCAATGACAATGCTGGGTCGAACATTAGAGACAAATCTCTTATGAATGTCCAATAATCACGGAGATAAATGGTTAGTGTGACGTTGTCAAGAGAGAGTTTGTCCTGATCATAGTTCATGAATCTTAGTAAGAACTGTCAATGGGTGTTAACAAATTCAACCCTGCCATGCCTACGCACTACATACCGTATAAATCGACACTTGCATACTTATATAACATAGGAAGAAAGGTTGGGAGGGGGGGTCAAGGGGTAGAAGGAAAAGGGGGGGGGGGGTATTTGGTAATTGGTTTGCATCGGATATGGGTATGTAAAAGTGTGCAATAGACATATTAGATATGGTCACATTAGCAGTTTTTAAAAGTAATGCTGAAACCTGAATCTATAACCGACACAGAGGTGTACATCCAATCAAACAAATTCAGATGGCCACTTCAACTTTGTGGTATCAGCCCAATCGCAGTGGTCATTCCGTCTGTAGTGGTCCCCATCGCTCACCTATTGTGGACCTTAAAGTTGACTGTAATTGAACATCATACATTTGGTAGGTCATTGTGCGGGTCAGGAACTAAATAAGCGAGTCTAGAGAGGGAACCGATTTACTTAACCAGTTTTTCATTATGAGCTTTTTCGCCGCTGAAACTACCATCGTCAAGAAAGGAATATGCTTATCGTTTTGCTGTTGTAACTCCCACACATCAAAGTTGGCAAAAAGGATAGGAAAAGGGTGTATGAGTATTCTTGTACCTAGTATAGTGGAAACATAGTTAATCACTTTATGCCAGAACTTTTTTATTTTTCCACAGGACCAGACATTGTGGAAGAAGGTGGCCGGAGACAACCCACACTTCATACAAGACCCCGATTCTTCAGGAACAAAGTGTTTCCTTTGGGCAGGGGGTATATATGCTCTTTGTAGTATCTTTATATGTGTTTCCTGTAACAGGGAGGATTTTAGGATACGTAATGTGGAGTCATAATCTTTGAAAATTGTGTCGCATGAGATCAATAAAGTATATCTCCAAGCCATTGTTTCCTTGTCCGTTCTGTTATCTTAGGGGCAGACAGCGCTGCAAGTATGGCGGTACGGGGTGGTACGGCGTACCATTAAAAGAAATACTGCCGGTACCCCGTACCGCCATAACAAATCTGCCCCAAAGTGTGTAATGCGCATGCGCGCATATGTAAGTGGCGGGGGGCGTGGTTTTCGCCGCCCCGCCACAGCTGATCGGAGCGGAGGGGAGGGGAGCGCATTGCGCTTCTCTCCCTCCCCTCCCTGTGTCACTCAGACTAGGCTGTCAGGCGACAGCCAATCAGCGCTCGCGGGCTGGCAGCCAATCAGGAGCCAGCCCGCGAGATAGACAGAGCCAGGCAGAAGAAACGGGAGATGCGCTCCCTCCCCCTCCCCTCCCCAGGGAAGCAGAACAGCGGGGGACTATAGGGGGGAGAGGACCTGACTGCCCCGGACACAGCCAGCACTGGTGAGTTGTGCAGCTGTGGGGGCATTTATGTGTGGCACTGTGGGGGCATATTATATCTGGCACTGGGGGCATATCTGGCACTGGGGGCATATGTGTGGCACTGTGGGGGCATATATCTGGCACTGGGGGCATATGTGTGGCACTGTGGGGGCATATGTGTGGCACTGGAGGCATATGTGTGGCACTGTGGGGGCATATGTGGCACTGGGGGCATATGTGTGGCACTGTGGGGGCATATGTGGCACTGGAGGCATATGTGTGGCACAGTGGGGGCATATGTGGCACTGGGGGCATATGTGTGGCACTTTGGGGGCATATGTGGCACTGGGGGCATATGTGTGGCACTGGGGGCATATGTGTGGCACTGTGGGGGCATATCTGGCACTGGAGGCATATGGGTGGCACTGTGGGGGAATATCTGGCACTGGGGGCATATGTGTAGCACTGTGGGGGCATATCTGGCACTGGGGGCATATGTGTGGCATTGTGGGGGCATATATCTGGCACTGGGGCACTGTGGGGGCATATCTGGCACTGTGTGGGCCTATTAGTAATGGGCATCAGTTGTGCGGTGTAATGAGCATTATGGTGTGGGGAATAATGTGTAACGGGCATTATGGTATGGGCCATATGTATTGGGTGTGTGACGCGTAACAGGCATTACTGTGTAAACTTTGGCCGTGTGCCTTTGGCGTGCAATATTCCAGCCACTCCCCCTAGTGTCATATGACCACGCCCCTGGTCACACCCCCTGACCACGCCCATTTTTCGCGGCACAGTACCACTAAGACCTTTTTCCTACTTGCACCACTGGGGGCAGATAAAGCAATGAGTTCATTATACAGGGTTTTGATTTTATATCCTGGTTTTTCAAATCTAACTACAGGCTTATGTAAGGTGTTTGTTTGCGAGGTTTTTAGAGATCTATCTGGGAGAGACGTTGCATAGTGCGATAGTTGGATAAGGGGGAATGTACTTAGTGTATTAGTGCACTACCTTTGGGGGTCCCCCCTCCTGTTACACCCCCTACCACCCATGTAAGTAAGTTGCTCTCCTCCAGGGTCAAACACCTGAGACACCAATTTCAGGTCTTTGTTAAAGATGTGTCTAAAAACCGGGTTATCCATTTCTGGGGTAAACATGGGGTTTCCCCAAATAGGTAACCATTTGGATGTGTGTGAGGGTGTTCTTAGAGATTTACAAATAGCGTTCCATGCCGTGAAGGTATCCTTAAAGAGGAGATGCTGGGCAATATGTTTCGGGACATTGGATGGTGGGGTATGGAGAAGAGCCCCTGGGGAGAAAGGGTGAAATAGTGCGCATTCTAATTTGTATAAAATAAATCTAGTGGATTCTAGAAGCCAGTCCATAGCATATCTGGAGTGTAATGCCCTAGAGTATTGTGGTAGTTTGGGGAGACCCAATCCTCCCATTGGCTTAGGCAATTGTAGTTTTGACATAGATATTCTTGGCTTTCCAGATTTCCAAATAAACTTAGTGCATGACTGCATGAATTGTTGGGTATCTTGGGTAGTAAGTTTAGGGGTAATAGTTGTAACATGTAGTGTAGCCTTGGTAGGATAATAGTTTTAACAACCTCTATTCTGCCTAGTAGGGACAAAGGTAGATCATGCCACACTTCCACAGATTGTTTTGCTTTTAAAATGTTTGGGGTGATGTTGAGTTTGTTCAGTGCGTTTGGTGTATGGGGAATTTGAATGCCCAGATATTTGATATGTGACTGTTAAAATGTGATGGTGTTTAAGTCTGGGTCTGAGGCAAAGGTGGGTTTTTGTCCCTTGAGTAATAGTAGCTTAGATTTTGTTACATTAATCTTGTACCCCGAAAAGCAACCAACCTGTTTTATAATTTTCATGGCTGTCGGCAAGGAATGTTCTGGGTGCAATAGAAAGAGCAAGCCAGATCTATTTATTTGAGGTGTTTATGGGCATATTTTTAAATACAAATTTAGTAAATCATAATAAATTGTAATTTATTTGGGTACTTATGTATTATCTGGGCTCCCGTTTTTCTTATGAGACCGCGTCCGCTCGCCACACTATATAAAATCAACTCCATGCGTAGTTGGATAGTAGGGGTATGAAAAAATGGGGTGCATTTAACATGGGAGCCCAGATAATACATAAGTACCTTTATTTGTGTTGAGCATTAAATGCAGCAGTTCTGTATACCTGGTATAACGAAATACATAAAAGTAGAACAAGCTTATACAATGCTAAAGAATTTGCGGAGTGTAGAAAGTTTACACTCTAGAGCAGGGGTGTCCAAACTTTTTGCAAAGAGGGACGATTTGGTGAGGTGAAGATGTGTGGGGGCCGACCATGAATCACATCCCTCACTCTGCCCCCATACAATCTATTTCAGCCTGCCCCCCTTCAGTGTATTTCCCCCAGCCTGACCCTCCTTGACTGTGTGTCCCCCACTCTGCCCCCATTCACTGTATGTCCCCCACTTTGCCCACATTCAATCTATTTCCCCCAGCCTGCATGCCCTCCACTCTGCCCCCATTCAATCTATTTCCCCCAACCTGCTCCCCATTCCCTGCATGTCCCCCACTCTGCCCCCATTCAGTGTATTTCCCCCAGCCTGACCCTTCTTCTTTGAAGAAAAAGCGCCATCTAGGTAATGGTTCCAGAGAGGGTGGGGGAGCTTCTGAGTGTACCTCCACTATATGTCTTCTCTGATGGGCTCATTCTCATTCTTAGTTACAGAGCTGATCCAAGCAATGGCCAATGGTAAATAAGCAAATGCTTAGGCATATAGGGAAAAGCCTAAGGACAGTGGCTTGATTGATTAATTGCTCATCCAGGCGGACTTCTCGGACAACTCACGCTGATTGGCACACAGAAGCTCAGAAATAGCTCACGTGTTGTGTGTGTGACTGTGGTATCTGGGGTAAGAGTCTTTTGTTGTAGTCGCATCTGCCGCAGCTAGTATTAGCATTTCCGTTAAAAAAGTGTGTGCAAGGACTGAGATGCTTAGAATAACGTTTGGTGCTTCTTTGGATGCTCAGTGGAAAGTCCATGTACATTCAGCCACACAATACACTAGGGAAAGACTTTGTAGCAGCATCAGCATAAAAAAGCAACTGTGGCAGACAAGAGTATGGGTAAAACCAGAACCGGACAGGACCTCGGAATCTCTGGACTGGCTCCATTCATCGATTTCTGTCATTCCGGAGCTTGTAGTGTCCGGTCCAGGGGGTGCCTGTCCGGGGCAGGCTACCAGTGACATCTGTCACCGGGATGAGGAGTAGGGATAGAATAAAGCCTCCCTGTATGGTCTGGGCATGTAGCAAAAACTGGAACAGTCCGGACCACACGGGGAGGCTGTAATCTTCCCATGTCCCGGGTAAAAGCTATCACAGAGTTTGATGTCCAGTTCGGCATTCCGGGGTCTTTTACTTAGTCCTGGCAGACAATGCAGCCACATCTGATTCAGAAATATTTTCTGTGTCCAAAATTAAACTGTAACCCTCAACAGGGACCACAGATAGATCGCTGCTGATAATTTGAGGTCCCAGTGATATTTTATTACCTTTCGGACATTTTTGAAGATGTGTGGCTACATATAGTGCTGGTGAAGAATATCAACCCCCTCCTATACTTTCACTGCAATGGGAAGAATAAGAAAAGACCTAAAAAGCTAAATGTGTCAGCATAATGAGACGTGTTGTCTTCTGCATTCTTCTCTTAATATACATTTTCTTACAGATCTGTGACTATCTTTTTTCTATCTCTTCTCTTGTCTACCTCTTCTCTTTCTCTACAGGTCTGAATATGTTAAACTCACTTCATTCCCCAAGGCCCTACAGTGACAATTCCTGAGCTTTCGTTAGGGGGTGGAGAATCTGCAGGCTGCTATTTATAGATAGCTGAGCACAGGTTGGAGACACCAGTGTTCGTGTGCTCATTTACTGTCTACACAGTAGGCACATACTTCCACACACCTGAATTCATGTTCACATGTGCTTGATTGATGACACGCATGCACTTGTTCCCACTGATGCACCCTGGTCTTTTTCTCTGGCAAATGGAACTGGCGGGTTGCCAGGCTGTCTGTGCCTTTATACAGATAATAACACACTAAGGAAGCAGTGATTACACTCACACAAATCACATAACTATACCCTATGCTTGTGTCTTCTCTCTCATCTAGGGCTTCCTAACCTTTTGCAGCCTGGGACATGTATTAAGTCTGGGAGTCAGCCTATGCAACTATGATTCAACCTGGAATAGTAATGAAATACATCATCTTGATACATCTGGTCCTTTGTGCCCTAATTACAATCCAACTTTTCAGCAATATGAATATTAAAAAATATAAATGACATAATTTGGTCTAATCCAGTGGTGGCTCCAGAGGTGGGGCTGCAGAACAGTCCAAAATTCAAATAGGGGAGCCACAGCAACTGACAGTGAGTCAAATTGGAACGGCAGTTGGTGGCAGTTACTGTGCCTCTCCTTTTTGAATCTTGAACTGTGCTACAGTCCCATCTCTGGAGCCTCATCTAGTATTGTTAAAGTATACAGTGCGGTCTTGTACACTCGTTTTTATAGGTTACTACCAACAAGTTGGGCATCACGGATGGTGTAATGGTTAGCATTACTGCCTCACAGCGTTGAGGTCATGGGTTCAATACCCACCATGGCCCTAACTGTGCAGAGTTTGTATATTCTCCCCGTGTTTGAGTGGGTTTACTCCAGGTACTACGGTTTCCTCCCACAATCCAAAAATATACTGGTAGGTCAATTGGCTTCCAACAAAATTAACCCTAGAATGTCTGTGTGCGCATGTACATGTGGTAGGGAATATAGATTGTAAGCTCCACTGGGGCAGAGACAGATGTGAGTGTTCAACTATACTCTGTGAAGCGCTGCATAATGTATGCGCTATATAAGAGACTGTTAATAAATAAATAATAAATAAATAAAATAAGTTAGCTTGTGGCCAACTGTACTCAGATACCACATAGTTATCAGTCCTTATATGTATTGCATACGTACAGACTTTCTGGCTCCCCCATGTGGGAGGTGAAACAGGAGGCATGGCTTACAACAGGTCTGCCATGTGGATGGTGGAAGTGTGAATGTGGTATCATAGTCCTGCACCCTGGTATTCAATGCCAAATTATTGGCATTGTAAAACAGGGATGATGATGTAAACCGCTTCATCGACCTCCCTCTACCATTCAGTTTTATGGGCGGCTGCAAGGCAGGTGCACGGGGCTGTAGCCAGCTCTGGGAGACTTGAAAGATACAAAGTTCCCCTAGGGGTTTTCAGATGTTGGAATGGGTCTACGTTCCAAGCTGCTGTGATATTGTGGGGGAGTCAGTCCCACAGACAAGATACAAAAAAGAAGACAAAGGATCAAGAGAAGGAATTAAATACATACCATGGGATAGTTAAAATAAACCAATTTATTAAAAACATTGTAAATAGAAATAAATAGTTAAAAATAGTAAATAAAACCAAGTAACAATGGCAATTTGCAGTCTCTCACAATAATGATCATGCAACAATAAGTCCTGTTTCTATGGTTGACCTCTAATGATCAAAGACCTCCAGATATACGTCTCAACACTCTCTAGAAATAGGTTCTCACTTGTGTGAGGGCTCACTTTGGAGCAATGGGAGTCATTGGAGTGGAGACAGTGGTCACCTGGTAAATAGCAAAGGCAAAAGGTCCAGAAGAAATTGGGTTGCAAAGTTCTTGTTGGGGGTCCAGTTGGATATATTGAAATTAAAATTCAAGGGAGAGACTGCTGGTGAAGCACACCTTTCCTATAGTTTCAGGGGGCCCTGGGAGCTGCACATGATTTCCGGGAGCCTACCAACAGATCCAGGAGAGTAAGCATGTTGTATTTGAATCGCCTTTCACAGGCTTTTCTGCCTGAAGTGACGTGCACAGTGGTCATTGGTTGAGGAAGAGTACATCAATTGCCAGCTGCATTATTAAATGAAAAATCCCTGAAATCATTAGGGAAGTCCTTTAGTCATGTTTTGACTACTTTTGAAAAAGCATTTCAGGGAGCTTGTGAAAGCAATACCTATGAGCATGTCAGTAAAGTCGACGTGTACTGCTCTACCTGAAATCGACGTGTACTGCTCTACCTGAAATCGACGTGTACTGTTCTACTTGAAAGATGTGTCCTTAATGTGACCCACACCCAAACATACACAAGTCCCAAAGCATTTATACATTACAGTATTTTGCATTTACTGCAGTTTTTCTCAGTAAGATCTAGTTGACTTTCATATGGACAATATGGAAGGTGTAATGCAGCGGCGTAACTATAGCACTGCAGCCCCCGCCACCGCGGGGGGCGCTGTGCATGTTGGGGCGCCGGGGGCTGTGGTGCTATAGTTAAACCCCCCCAATCCCCCGCAGACTTACCTATCTCGCTGGTCCCGGCGGCTCCGTTCTTCTGATGAGGACCACCACAAAATAGCCACCCCCATATAGCACACAGTTCTCTGAAACTGTCTGCTGTATGTGGGTGGCCATTTTGTGGGGTGGTCCTCAGCAGAAGAACGGAGCCGCCGGGACCAGCGCTATAGGTAAGGCTGTGGGGGATTGGGGAGGGGGGGGGGGTTTGCATGGGCGGCAGGGCAGGGGGGTAGGGGTGCTTGGCGGGGCGGCAGCGGGGGGAGGGGGCGCCCCCCCCCTAACGGCGGGGGGGGTGCCCAAAACGTAGCTACGCCACTGGTGTAATGGTTAGCATGACTGTCTCACAGTCCTTAGGTCATGGGTCTGGTTCAATTCCCATCATGGCCCTAACTGTGTGCAGTGTGCCTATTCTCCATGTGCTTGCATGGATTTTCTCTGTGTACTCCGGAGAATGTGTGCATACATGTGATTAGGGCAGACTAGATAGCCAACTTCTACGTTTCTATAAGCGTCCACAAGAAACCTTGGTACTTGTGTATTAGCAGGGCACCCACTAAGCAAATAGCTTAGTGCCCTATTCTGTGTAGTGAAATCACATCGCATGCAATATTGGTACTAGTTAATTTTCACTGCAACCCTGGCCGCGGATCGCATCGCACACAAATCGCATGCGATGTGATTCACCACACCCCCACTATCCACGTCGATGTGATGCAATGTGATTTAGCACATCCCCACTATCCATGTCACCCCGAAGTATGCCGAGGAGACCCGGAACCCGTCCTCCCGACCTTTTCATATCCCCACTATCCACGTCGGTGTGGAGTTCATTTTATAAAGTGGCGAAGTATGGCGAGTGCAGTGAGCCCCGCGAGGGTACGCGGATTACTTTACATGTACTCTGCGTACCCTCGCGGAGCTCGCCACACTTCGGGCTCTTTAAAAAGAGATAAATTCAAGGTTTATCTGTCTTTATCACCCTATTGGGCCCTACACACATAGCGATGTGTGTAGGGCGACCTAGCTATGCTAGGTCGGGCTGTGCTGCGCCGCTATCGCATAGCACACAGAGCTGACAGCCCACACACAGAGCGAGTTGTCAGCTCTGTGTGCTAAGCGAGCAGACAGCGCCAGTGTTCTCCGGTGGGAGAACCCTGCCGATGCCGAGATTGATGGGCACTGTCCATCAATCTCGGCCAGCGATAAAGACGTGCGGGGACGCGCACTGCTGCCGATATAGCCCCCACACATACACCGAGGGCATTTGCTAAGCGACTTTGCCAAACTAAGCAAAATCGCTTAGAAAATGCCTTAATATCGGCATGTGTGTAGGCCGTATATCATTCATCTCTTGTTAAGGCTTAATACATCTGCCTCACTGTGCCTTAAAACAAAAACAAGGAAATTGCACTGCTGATCCTAAAGGTGCCCACACACTGTGCGATGTGCTCTGTGCGTTTGGAACTAGATCACATAGCATCTAGTTCAAAATACATGCAAAATGCTACAACAGCGTGCATTTTGAACTAGATGCGAATGCGATGCAATCTAGTTCACAAGTAGGAGCTGCACACTTTTTTGCGATGTGATGTGCACAGGAGCGGGCATCACTTCGCAAGGCCAAAACGCACCGTGTGTGTGCACCTTAAGTAAATGTGTATATCTCTGGTTTCTTTTTTTTTTTATTCAAGTATATAACAGCTACATAATGGAAGTAAGGTGTAATTGGGTGATTGCTAGACTCTTTGGGGATCTCCCTGATGTTCAGAGAGAATTGGCAAGTATGCCTTTTGTTATGGGATACAAATGTTCTAGTTATACGTGTGACTTTAACAGAATTCTATAGAGGTCAAATGATGATTGCATAGGAATAATTGAGATGGACATAACAATTGTGCTGTAACCATGATAACAGATCTGTTCAGGTAACACTTTGACAAGAATAATGATCATTCATGTAATATGAGGGCTTAGCTCTTATTTATAGATATAGTTGCGTGTGACGCTTCTCTCCTTATTGATAGCGTTGTCTCCATCTAGTTCTCTCCACTGTGCTAGCGTGCTTCCCACCACCACCTTTCCCCCTCCTCCGGCCCGCCCCTCCCTCCTCAGTACAGCCACCGCCTCCTCCCATTCACGCTGTGTGCTGGAGCTGTCCCCGGCACTGTGGTGCTGAGCAGCCGGGCTCGGTGTAACATCAGCAGCTCCCTCCGTGCCCACTGCAGTCTATGGCAGGACGCGAGCTCGGTGCACAGACATGAGCGAGCCCAGCAGCTCCCTGCTCAGTGCGGGGGAGACCCGGAGACCTCACCATAGATACCAGCTGCCCCATGAGGCTGATCCAAGCTTCAGGAGGCCTCTTTGTCACCCCCGGGATAGTGGACTGGCTCTGGCCGGGGGAAGGAGACGCCAGTCCCCAAAGGCCACCGAGAGCCCCCCAATAATGAGAAGACTCCCAGAGCAGGAGGGAGGCAGGAGAACCAGGCACCCCAGTAACCTACATTATCACCAGTACTCCGATAGTCACCACCGGCACCCTTCCATTTACTCCCAGTATCCTTCCAGCAACTACCAGTCCAGCAGCCCCCCTTTGGATCACCACAGTCGCATTCAGCATCACCCCAATCACCAAAGTCACCACCAGCAGCAGCAGCATCACACCCCCAATCACCACCCTCACCATGGCCATTCTCAAAACACCCATACCCACGGGCACGTGGTGCTACCCAGCCACAGGCAGTCTCCCAGCCCTAAGCAGCAATCCCCGAGCCCGAGACACCACGCTCACAGCCCCAGGCAACAGCAGCCCAATCACAGGGACTACCCAGCTAGCCCCAGGGAGCACACACCCAGCCCCAAACAGGTGCCCTCTCCCAGTCACAGGCAGCAGCCAGAGAGCAGCCACGAGCAGAGGGCGAGGAGGAAGGAGCATGGGAAGAGTCCAGAAGCTGCCTCCACCCAGCAGCCTGCAGCCAAAGACCTTCCCCCGACCAAAAGCAGCGACAGTGACCCTGAGCCGGACTCTGAGCCCCTGTTTGTGGAGCTGCACCCCATCCTCAGCTCTGTGTTTGGGCAGGTGAGTGTCTTCCATCCACTCGTTAATTGTTCATCTCGCCTCAACATGACCCAATTGTAATGTCTGTCTCCTGTGCTATCTCCTCTGCTGTGTGACATCCTTGCTGTGGCATACCTTAGACCTCTGTAACGTTTTCATCCACTCTTCCTGGCATGTTCCCTGTCTCATAGTCCCTAACCTGCCTCAGAATAATCTGGTTTCCCATCATGACAGGGCTGTGATTATTGAATAGACAGCCAATAGGTTGGCTCCAAAAGGTTGACATGTTCAAAAAAGTCAACAAGGTCAACATACGGTTTTCCTATTTTTGTGACAATGTCGACATCTGTCCACACGCACCCCCAATTAACATACCCTGGACCCCCCTTCACTGACCATCCTTCGGGTCTGGTGCCTCAATTCGCTCGGCACACGTTACGTTCCCAATTCTAGTCCATGTGGATGGTAAAGTATGAAAAGTCCAAAAAAAGAAGAAAAAAAATCGGAAAAAAACTCATGTCGAACTTTTCATGTATTCTTTTTCATGTCAACCTTTTGACCATGTCGACCTTTAAAACAAGTCGACCTATTGCATTACGACCTCTTGTACATGTCAACTTTTTTACCATGTTGACATTTTGACGTCCACCTATTGACTATCTAGACACTGTAGATCTATCAACCGCACCCACTGTGGTCCTATGCAACAAATATATGACAGGACTGTGGTTCTATGCATATGACACACATGTAGGCATTACTGTAGGTTTCAGTATGATTTCCCGACAGTCAAAATCACGAAGGTCGAAATCCTAACAACCATTGCCCGATGGTCAAAATACCGACAAGGTCAAAGTCCAAACAGAGTTGAAATCACAGTCAAAATGGCAACGTTTAAAATGTCAGTAGGTCAAAAAGTAGACATTGTTGTTTTTCTTTTTTTGAGTGTCTATGTCGACATAGGTTGACATGGACATCGTATAAGGGTACCACATCCCCTCGCATTGCTCACTGCGCTTGCCATGCTTCGGTCACACACCCTTTATGCCCACTTGGATGGTAAAGTATGAACAAGTCGGTTTCAAAGCAAAAATCATGTCATGTCGAATTATTGACCCGTCTGCATTTTAAACGTCAACATTTTGAGCCCGCCAGGAATTTGACCTTGTCGGTATTTTGACCATCGGCCAATGGTTGCCAGTGACTGCATCACTTACTGCTGATGCTCAGATACTAGGAAGGTTTCTGGTGTCATTTCTTGTAGTTCATTAAATGCTTTTTGTGGTGCATTAATACAAACCTTGCTAACAAAATGACACGACTGTGATTGTGAAAAACTTCATGTTATATTGACTCCCTAAACATGTGGCAGTTTTATCTTCCTGCTACTGAATGCAGTGGTGAGAGCTGATTCTGTCCCTGTTCCTGTATTTCTGTATTGGAGAGATATGTATAAAGGTGTCAACGAGTTGTGCCATGATGTAATACGTCATTGAGATAACTGTCTGCAAGAAAAGTTGGAAATAGATATAAAATTAAAAATAAAAAGATTAAATAAATGTAAATGTAGGATACATTTGTATATGCATTGCATCTAGTAAATACTGTCAAATGAGCTAGGGTTGGTCACTACAATAGTTTATTAGATTAAGTAAGTATTTATCAAACCACTAAGGGCCAGATGTATCAAGCTTCAAAATGTGATACAATTGAGCATATAAACAGCCAGCCAATCAGCTCCTAACTGCCATGTTACATACTGGAGCTGATTGGCTGGCTGTTTATCGCTCTCCACTCTATCAATTTTTGAAGCTTGATACATCTGGTCTAAAGAGAGATAAAAAGAAAGGGAGAGAAAAACAGCAACTAACCAATTAGCTCATTGTTCAATCACAGCATGCAAAGCCAGAATAAAGCTGGGTACGCACTGGGCGATATATCGTTAACGATATGGTCAATATCATTAATGATATGGCTTGCATATTGTCCAGTGTGTATTGTCATTATCGTTAATGATGCCCATGGTTGCAGGTCATTAGGATACCCCGCCCTTCTCATCTGTACATGCAGCTCAAAATTACAATTTCATCTGCATGTTTGGAGCGGGTGACGTCACCGATTGACATGATGAACACAGTCAGTCAGTGTGTATGCACTATATATCGTTCTCCCATCCATGGCACCATCGAACTATATGGGCGGCCGCGGGAATCACTTCAGTATGTACCCAGCGTAAGAAGTTGGTTGGTTAGTGGTTTATTTAAAAAAAAATATCTATCACTTTCTGAATCTCTCGCCCTATTACATTTCCCCATATATATTGCTCTTCATGACCCCTTTCTGTTTGTCTTTCCACACACACAAAGATAACTGCATACAACCGCTCCTTCTCCCAGTTAATGTATCTAGTTGTAAGGTTAAAATACTAACACACTTTTTTGTGTTTTACAATATCAAATAAGGTTTTTATTGACTGCATGTTCAATTTTTGAATCAACAACTGTAATTAACTTTCCATCCCATTTCCTGAAGCTTAAATAAATGTGTTGGGGATGGGACATCCTTTTATAGAGCAAGTCAGTACAATATTTCACATGAATATATTTACGGCAGAGTAATATTATTTTGAACAATATTCCAAAAAGATTCCGTAGTTAATGGAGCTCTGTATACGGGATACGGTCGGTTGGTCGACCTAAGGATGGTCAACAGTCGTAAGGTCGACACCACTAGGTTGACTGCAAGGTCAACAGGGGTCTAGGTCGACCTGGCACAAGGTCAACAGGTCATTAGGTCGACACAAGCATTAGGTCGACATGGTCTAGGTCGATAGTAAAAAGGTTGACATGGGGTTTTTAACTGTTTTTTGAGCCATGTGCCGACAGGCGGTATTTCATGACCTACCATCCACTAGGGCATGGTGGGAGAATAAAATAGTGTGCCGAGCCTAACGAGCCATGCTAGGGGACATGTGCATTTAAAACTGTGTCCATGTGGACTGTGTCGACATTCCAGTGAAAAAAATAGTGAAAAACCCCATATCAGCACATTTTAAGGAAAGTCATTGGGATCCGAAGCATCTAACATTGTTTGGCGGACTCCAAATGGTTAAAGGTACATGGAGAAAAAATATTACAGAGGAACTACTAGCACAAACTGAAATGCGTACAATTTTTTATTTGATACCTTAAACCCAGAAGGATTAAATCTGGATTTTGAGATTAAGAGGTTTCTTTTGTCCTTTTTATGCACTTTATATATGTTTTTATGATGTTTGTTATTATATACATATGATGTTTGATCAGATATATCTACTGTTTTATAAAGTTTTTATTGGATCAATACTATTCCTGTTTTTAGGTATTTCTTTTTCAGGGCTTCTGTATTCCGGTTTAAAGGATTTTAGCCATGGGTATAATTGACCATTTATTATATACTTTATATGGGTGAGGCTAATGGTGTGTACACACGGCAGATATGCCTTTCTATGCGAGTCCTGATACGATCAGATTGCATCGGGACTCGCTTCGCACGGCATGCATGGAGTGGGACAATTTGGACTATATAATGCAGATCTGCACTATATAGTCTTGCCTGCCCTCTCTATTTCACTGCCGATTTGCGCTCACACGGGAGCGCACATCGGGCTCGCAAGCCCTAAAAACACACACAATCAGCATGCGATATGGCTTCCGATGTTCACTATATCGGCAACATCGGAATCCATATCGCACCGTGTGTATACACTATCAGACTATTTGTTCCTAATTTGAGTTCCACACCTATTTTTAGTATGATGTTTGTGCTCCATACAGATGGAATGCATACTTGACTTCCTTTCTGGATTCCGGGTGTGATGAGTGCGCACCACACATATGGAGCACGCTCTATCCCCCTAACACGAAATCCGGAAGTCATCACCGACACCTGTGTGGAAAGCATATCATGAATGGAGTTTTCTGTTATTTATTCCCATGATAAAGGCCTCAGATTTACATATCTATGTATAAAAGGGTTTTAAGCCATTTTCTGCTAATGACTAACCACTCCCCTCTAAGGGGCTGCCCCATATCTTGGTGGGTATCAAAATCTATATAAAAATAATTTCTATAATGTACTTAGCATATGGAAGTAGTGAGTTTTGTTACTTGCTAATTAAGTGGGATAAATTAAATTGCTAGAACTTGAAGATATCATGCCGGTGGGTTTTGCGGACCCAGTTATGACCATGGTGAGCAGTGGAGAATAGTGAGTGGTCCTGTAGAGATATGCTGATAGCGGACGTAACAATATGGCAGTATCCAGGGATGCCAGAGTATAACTGAAAGAAATAATAACTAAGGTACAGAATCCGAGTATAACAAAAATTACTTTAATGAACTCAGGATATAGCCAACTTGGCAGTAAACACAAGGTGACAAAACAAATGTAATAACTGCCAACTTGGCAGGGTACTTAAATAACAGGCACACTGTGACAGGAAGGTAGCAGTAGGCGTTGGAGACTAAATGGCACTGAGTATGAATGACCGAGTCCAGATGGCAACTGAGTGGCGATTGTAACTGAATGGCAGATGATACACTGATAGTGGCTGGTGCAGATTTGCAGGTGACTCCCAGTAGGAAACGGAATCCAGAGTATGATAATACGCTAATGGTGACTGTGGCAGGTTGGTGAATACACAAATGACTGGGAGGCATACAGCGTCCGGTAAGTGGCTGGAAAGGCGTGCAGCATCCGGTGAGTGGCTAGTAGGTGGACAGTGTCCGAGAGCAGCTGGGAGACGGATAGAAGCAGGATGCCAGATGGTCAGGCAGGGACATACATTACCA
Organism: Crinia signifera; assembly: GCF_055691185.1. NCBI lineage: Eukaryota > Metazoa > Chordata > Amphibia > Anura > Myobatrachidae > Crinia > Crinia signifera. Next base: position 351,256,641 of record NC_139217.1, read on the forward strand.
CATTTTAATTACAATCCGTTAATTTGGGCAGATGCTAATATATATATATATAGTATATATATATATATGGTACTTCTTTACTTTCACGGCGCCACTAGATTAGGAAAGATAGGATATCGCAGTCATCGCGGGCATTGAATGCACTAAAAAATCGGGTGCGACGCGATGCCCGCGATGCCCGCGATTTCCCATAGGGACCAATGTTAAATTTCTCAATTGACACGATTTTTCTGTTCAATGCCTCAATTGACACGATTTTTCCATAGGAATCAATGTTAAATGGCCCACAGAGGCCAAATAGACACCCTGAAGTGTGAAATGGCCCCCACAATTGTTAACGCCACCCCACGATCAACGTGAACCCGAAGTGTGGCGAGCGCAGCGAGCCCGCGAGGAGCGGCGGTTCACGTTGATCGTGGGGTGGCGTTAACAATTGTGGGGGCCATTTCACACTTCAGGGTGGCTATTTGGCCTCTGTGGGCCATTTAACATTGTTTCCTATGGAAAAATCGTGTCAATTGAGGCATTGAACAGTAAAATCGGGTCAATTGAGAAATTTAACATTGGTCCCTATGGGAAATCGCTGGGCATCGTGGGCATCGCGTCGCACCCGATTTTTAGTGCATTCAATGGCCGCGATGCCCGCGATTTCTAGTGGCGCCGTGAAAGTACAGAAGTACCATATATATATATATATAGAATAGGGACAAGATCCAAGGTGCTAATGTTCAAAGATATTTGGCGGTATTCAATGCTCTTTGGCAAGCTGTGACGGTGAGCGGTGCAGATAGCTCGCCGTCACAGCTAGCCGGTCAGTATTTAACTAACCCCCTTGCACCTGACGTTTCCAGCAAAGTGGAAGCAGCGAGTGTGGCTGTCAAACCGGCGATGCTTATGGCTAAATGCAGCAGGCTCGATGCATTGGCCGAGAACCCCGCTGTTCAGGAAATCCTTGCCACCCTTTGATGGGCAGACACCCCCTCGCCAGTGGCATTGAATACCGCCCAATGTGTATTGAAGGAGATATTTGGTTATACATGAAAAATCAATGAGGAATTATCCAAATATTGTAAATAAAAACAATCACTTGCCTCTCCCTGGCCATGTTGTATAGGTTCAGAAATGAGCGTTTGCAATGAATATCTAAGATAAAAAGTGAGAATAGGTTGAACAATGTATTGCTGTAATTGAAGCTAATTGCAAGATACATAAAGTAATCAGTCACAATGTAAAAGAGTAGAGGCAGTACCAGCAGAGGCGTTACCAGCAGAGGTGTAAGTTCATCCCAGTCACCCAGAGGCAAGTTGGAGTTTGCTGTACCCCCCTTAAAGAACAAAAAAAAGGGAAGAACAAGTTGTACATGCTGCTATATATATATAACATATAAAAACAAAAATTACTTAGAGATACATAAATAGCATTCTCAGCCGATCTACAGGGACCGGAGCCCGCTGTGAATTACCATGGCTCCAGCTCCACTGTGTGACAACAGCCGGTGGGTCAGACTCATGAGATTCAGCCATTTGCAATGTGATGGAATCAGTGTTCACCAGCAGGTCCCATCTCACAGTCCAGCAGCAGCGGCAGGTATACCAGGGCTTGCTGCAGGTCAGGCTAAGTTTTACCAGGTGGAAGTTGTCCTTTCCCCTATTGAAAGTGTATGCAGGGTTCCTGAGCCAATTAACAGAGGCAGAGGGTTCATTGCAGATATCCATTGGAAGAGCCTCCATCACACTTGGACCCTACTGTGAGCCACACAGGTGTTGCTGAACATGCAGGTGCCCCTACAGGGATTGCTGCTCGGGGTTCCATTGCCTCTGTGAGTTATGGCACTGGTTACCAGAAGGATGTGTCTGAGGAGCAAAAACATGTTTTTACACATCAATGTAAAAGTATAGTTGCTTCAACAACCTCATAGCAGTGGTTAAAATTTATCAGTATATGAAACTACTAGGTGATTCATCGCGCCCTACGGGTGCTCTTCACACCGGCATAAGGGGCTGCGCCCCCTTAACCTGTGAACGTAGGGGGAGGGTAGGGTGCAATGGAGGGGGTGAGTAGGCGCTTGGGGGTGGGGGTGCAGGGGGAGATGATGGCGGGAGGGTGGGTGGGGGGAGTACGGCCGGAGATGCTGGTTGGAGGGGGTGGGGGCAGAGATGCTGCGGGAAGATGGGTTTGGGGGGGGGCGGTGCTGGTGGAGATGCTGCCAGGGGGGGCGGTGGTGGTAATTTTAATTGTACTGGGGATGGGTTGGGGTGGATGCTGGCATAAGATTAAAGGGGTGCGGACATGGATACGCACGTGGGGGGGGGGGTCATGATGTGGGGGGAGATGCTGAAGGGAGATGGGGGGGGTTGTGCAGGCCGAGATGCTGTTGAGAGAGGGGGGGGGGGGTGTTTGGGTGAGGGCAGACCTGCTGCCCCGAGGGTGGGTGGGGGTGTGTGAACAGCCGCTGCTCCAGGGTGGGGAGGGGCAGACCCGCTGCTCACTTGCCACGCTGCCAGGTACTCCTGGTGGTGGGGGAGATGCTGCCGCCAATCGCGGGGGGGGGGGGTTGGGGTGGGGTGCGGCCATGGATTCTGTGCTGCTGAGTGCCCCAGTGATGAGGGGCGATGACCAGTTGCTTCGTGGGGGGGGGGGGTGTGGGCACACCCAGTGCGGGGGGGTTGTGGGAACACCCGCCTTGGGGGTTGCGGGCCTTGGGGGGGGAGTGCACAAACACCCACTGCCCAGGAAGGGGGGGTGCGGGGGAACATCCGCTGCCGGGGGTGGGGGGGGGGGTGCAGGCAGACCCGCTGCCAGGGAGGGGGGGGGGGTGTGGGAACACCAGCTGCCTGGGGGGGGGGGGTGCGGTGGGTGCTGTGATCCCCTCCCACACACGCACATATAGGGCCTTATTCTGGTTAGGTCGGTGCAACGTATGTACGGTCCGTTTCACCGTAGATTTCCCTACGCGGACGGTGAGCATAAGTCTGCCCACAAAATATCGCACACGGACGGTCACAAACACCGACAAAGGGGAGTGGCGTACACTTGAGCTAACGCCACCGTATACAGACGGATCTCCTCTTAGCCACTGATAACTGGCGTACAACAGAGCGCACGCCACCGTATACGGACGGGTATCGTCCGTTTTCCCAATGACATCTTGCGTATATCTGAGCGTACGCCACAGTGCAAGTAGAAATTGAGTCCAAAAACATCCTTGTTGCTCTTAGATGTGGTTTATGTGTCTTACCTAAAATTAAACCAACCTTTACATGTAGAGAAGTGTAGAAAGATATGCTTCCAAAGTGTTTGAGGGCTGTGTGTGGCTTGAAGGTAGTGAAATAATGGTTTTCACTTAATAGGCTGCAGTATTGCTTATTACATTCAGGTGTATGTGTCTTTCTTTTACGGTATCTGTAGGGGTGGTCTGGAGGTATCTTTGGCGTCCGCCTGTTTTTGGCCCAAAATGCACGGTGCATTCGCCGATCGAGCAGTTGTAGCACCGTACATTTTTGGTGCACACCCCCGTGTACGCCCATGTTTACACCCAGTTTCCGTCATTATTCCGGCCGTTACCCTAAATACGCCCCCATGCCGCCCACAATGACCGTACTCTTGTGGACAGGTTTTTTGCAAGGAGAGACCCATCCGTGAGCTGTGTGAGGTCGCCGAACCTGCGCATTGCGAAAGCTACGCATGCGCAGATGAAAAAAAAAACAATCCGCCTGTTTACGGTCCCACCGTACCGAGCAGAATAAGGCCCATAGTGTATATGAACACCCCCAAACACACACACATACTGTATATGAACCCACATACACACACAGACTAAATATGAACCCCACTACACACACACACAAACACACACACACACATATATACTGTATATGAACACCCCCTCCCCACACACACATCGTTACCAGGCTGTAGCACGGCCCGGGTAGTGAGGCCACGTCCACCGCCGATGTGTTTATCGTATCCCCCAGTGCAGGATCAGCCGGCGGGGACTTGCTCTGCGGCAAAGCCGCTGGGGTGAGCAGTTTAACGGCGGCGGGAGACGGCGGCGAGGCGGGCGGCTTTGTGTGGGGATGGTGACCGGCGGTTAGGGGTGTGGACCTGCCTGGAGGAGGCGTTATGTGTATAACGCGTTATACACATACACACACTTCTTATATATTTAGCTACGTGTTGGGCGGGGGGTAACTCCGCCCACCATTAGCTACACTGCTTTTGAGTGGCAGATCTGGCTAAATATATAAGAGCTCAGTAGCTACCAGTGCTCAACAGTGATTATACAAACAGAGTGATTTACTTCAATCAATATTGCTTATACAATCCAAATTGTTATAGCTACTGCTCCATGGGTGTGATGGTAATTTAATGTGAATAGTGTTTAATGTCAATCGGATATTGGCCTTTGGTGAATGAGCTGCTATCCAGCTGTACTGCTGTGTATGGCAGTGATTTTCAATCTATCAATCAATTTGCAGCACACCAAACAAGATTTTTCTAATTACCAAGGCACAACTTTGGACTCCTACAGGGAAAAACACATTGGCCCCCATATAAAAAAAAAAAAAACAACATTCACACTGGTCCCCACATAAAAAATATAATCAATCACATTGTCCCCCATATGGAACACAAAAATAAAACACATTAATCCCCAGGTGAACAAGTACAGTTTGTGCCAGGCTCATCTGCTTACAGAACACAGAAGAGACTTTATGCCAATGCCCATTGTTATCAGTAGGAAGGGGGTAGTGCAAAAAATGCCCTTATGTGACCGCCATATGAGTCACTGCCTAGCTGACATAATGTTGTCCTAGGGAACAATATAACAGCAGGACACCCGAGCAGCTCCTCACCTACCTCAGTGTAACTTGTCTTCTATAAATCTAATTCATGTCCTATGTAATCTATGGGCAGCTTCTTAAGCAACTAGCCCTTGAACCGGGACACCAGGAATGACACCATTGATGTGAGAATGGGAGCAACAACAGGAACTGCCAAACAATGATAAACAGATGACAAGAGAAGGTGGAGCAAGCAGCCAGATCCTGACTCGCTTTCATCAGAAAGGGGCGGTCCATTATGCTCAGAATATAGAGACAGGACTGGAGCAGAAAGAGAACAGTGAATAACAGTTAAACTGGTGGTGGCTGTAAACTGGTGTGAACCAGTGCTGCCGACAGTGGGGTGCCAGGGGTACAAATGTCCCGGGCCCCCAGCCTCTGGAGGGGCCCGGGCAGCTGCCCACAGTGGCACGGCAACACCCCCCCCCCCCCGTGTGGCCAGGCTCGCACAATACACAGTGCAGCCTGCAGAGCGTCGAGCCTAGGATACAGAGGGGCTCGGCGCTCTGCAGGCTGCACTGTGCAGTGAGTGCTCCGAGTCCCGGGAGAAGATGCTGCTGCACTGTGGGGCAGATATATGAAGGTGCGTTATGGGGGGGAAGGGTTATCAGCACACGTTATGTACGCTGATACTGATTCTCCCCCATGTATGAAGGAGCCGGTGAGCGCTAGATGACAGGGGTGATGTGCTAAATGATAGCAGGCAGATATGCAGGCCAATAGCAGGCCGATATGCAGGACGAATGTACGTACGGTGCTGCTATCTGCTTCGCTAGCAGTAGGGTGGCAAAGCCCTAACTCAACAGCAGGGACAGCGCTGTCCCTGCTGCTAGCTCTGGGCTGCGCTGGAGATCTCGCATGAGTAGCGAGATCCCACGCATGCCCAGTCCAGTCGGCCAGGGGGAAGGAGACAGCACGTCCTATGTAAACTGATGCGTTGTCTCCAGGAGGGGGACATCGCCGGAGGGGGGAGTTTGCTCTCCCACGCTTCAGCAGACAAGATGTTAAAACATCTTGTTGATGTCCCTTCCTGCTTTGCCTCATTAATGAGGCAAAGCAGGAAGTATTAAAGCGGCTCGCTATGCGCTGCTATAAATCATCTGCCCCACATCTGATTGGCTAGTGCGTTATCTCCTTCCACTTTATCTCTACTTTACATCCAGTTTATCTCTTCACCAGACATAATACATCCACCCCAGTGGTCGAAAAACACTGATGTATGCAGTTCAGTTTAGTCTCAGTTTAGCTTTTGGGCTCCTCTGAAAATCTTAGATTAGCCTCTGGTATACAGTATCTGAAAGTGCAGTTTAAGCTGGATACATACGTACAAATGTATCTGTCCAAACTGTCTGGTGGGATCAAAAATCTGGTAATGTATCGGAACAAGTGACAGCCAACAATTTGCTCCCAAATGTTAGAAAACAAACAAAAAATGGTACTTCCTCATCTTTGCGGCCACCGCTTACACTATGGAATTTACAACGAGCCACGAGGGTTATTTTCGGGGTCCACGCCACCCTCCTGTGTCCACGACACCATCTATTACCTTTAGTAAAGTTTTGGCGAGCAAAGCAAACCACCGAGCCCAATGCATGGCAAGCCCGCGAGGGGACAATCACAATTCACGTAGCGGCTAACATAACTGATGTAAGCGGTGGCTGCAAAGATGAGGAAGTACCCAAAAAAGATTTTTCGGATACATTTCTTAAAGCAAACTGATTTAACCAATTTGGTTAAATGACTATTGTCAGACAGATTGGACAGATAAATCTTTAGGTGTGAGCACAGCTTAGTCTCGACTGATTACAGGACTCTGGTGTTTACTATCACCAAGCCAAACTGCTATACAGACCAAGTTAAAGTACAAGAAGCTGCAGCTGATGTTTTAAATGCAGGTTATCACAGGCTGGCTTCTGGGCTCTGATGTGATCAAAGGGCACTGACTGGCAGAGTTGCAGTATATCACATCATGTCTATACGCTGCTGGGAAGTTTATTTTTATTTTTCAACATTTGCTTGATTTACCATCCAAATTGGCTATGAATGGGAAAAGGCACCTTATGTGATGTTTGCCATTTACACAATGTACACATTCACACTTAGGGGGTCATTCTGGTCTGGTCAGCCCGTTGCGAACTTGCAACGGGGACCGATGTTGATGGCCTGCGCATGCGCATAATCGCTTGTGCAGGTCTTCACTGCGGGTGCCCTTGGAGTCTTGAATAGTCTCTGAGACGCTTACAGAGGGGGGTGGGGGGGGTGCAGGAGGCGGGCAGTGGGCATTCGCATGTGAAAATGCTGGGTGTGTCATGAAAACGACTATGCGTCCCCATGCAAAATGGGGCGGCCACCTGCAGGCAGCTGACGTTACTGGATGTCAGCAGCCCGCCCTGTTCATAGAGTTGAAAAAACTGGATAATCGTAGGCGCCGTATCCTCCCTGTATCCACCGTACTGTTCATAGAGTCACCATTGAATGATTGCGGGCCCGCACGCAAGCCTGCGAATGGATGTTTATGCAAAAACTGAGTAGCAGGGGTGGCGTTCGCACGGGCAGCGTTTCATGGCTCGCAAAGCAGCAAATTAAGGCTGCTTTGCGAGCCAACCAGAATCAGGGCCTTATTGTGGTCACAGATGATACATATAAAATAAAAAAATTGTGTCAACTTTTTTGTGTGTTTTTTGACCCAGTCGACCTTTTGTACCTGTAGGCCTTTTGTTTGCTAACTTTACGTTGTCATCCTATTGATTGTCCTTCTAGAACCTATAGATCTATTACATCACACCTTCCCCACACACCATTCTTTACATTTACTTTACATTTTCTTTACATTTACTTTCTCAAAAGCAATGTAAGCAGTAGAAGTTGTTTATGGCCAGTTCTAAGTAAATGCAAATGGGACGCTGTATTTTAAAATGCGTGAATATTCCATAAACAGCTAGCGGCCCTATAACATCCCTCCCAGCCATCCAACAGAGAGGGCCCAGTCAGATTCTGTTAGGACATAGCAATAGAGAAAGCTGGTGTTGAGTATCAGGCCAGCACTGAACAATTTATGTGACCTTCAGCTATTTCAAAATGTAAATTTTGACCTTTACAGTAAAATGACTGTGTATGTTTTGGGACATATTTATATACTATACACGTTTAGCATAATATTTCATTTTATTATTTGTAGATTGGGCAAAATTCGATAATAATGACAATTAAAACATTTAAGACTGTACGGTATAAACTCTGGTAGCATTTTGTATGCAGGTACAAAACAGGCATGTATTCTGGGATTGCGGAGCTTTGTATAGTGCCAGAGTATTAATGCCCACATGCTAACTAACACAGAACTTAAAATACGTGCAAAACTGTTTAGAATTGTTATAAGGTGGAGTAGATGCGACTGCACTAATGGATTCGGAACCTCTTGGAGGTTATGTTTCTGAGCTCCTGAATGCTTATACCCCTTATTCTCAGTCATTTTAGAGCAGAGTTTCTCATCTTGTCAATACATGCATTAATTCATTCTGCGCCCTGCACAGAGATTAAAGGTAACTGCAGCAGAGTCTGTAGACGATATCTAGCTATGTCTAAGCGATATATGAAATGTACTTTGATGTATCCTCTCCAGAGAGAGCCCAAGTGTCCTCATTTTTTTAGCATACAGACAGTCTCTGCACATTTTATCCATCAGCTCAGTGGAGCTTTGTAGTGTCACCTTTAGACAAGCCTGACGTCTGTGCCATATTACAGATGTGCCCTCTGCTGTGCTAAAAGCAAACTGCACACATCTTTACCTGTGCTATCTATATGCGGCAGTTTTCTTCCTTTGTGATGGTGAAGTGTAAAATATGTAATAGCATATATATCATGTATATATACGTCTAGCATCCATGAGTCTCCGAAACACTGCCGTCTGGTGGCAGAGAGTGAAACTACATCTCTATCTCACACATGCATAAACACAGGAGGCTAAGTGTTTTGGGAATTAATCTCTATTTATCCTTAGTTGTAGCTTTGAGCCACTTCTGTGTGTGTGCATTTCACATTAACCTTTTTAGAGCATGTACAAACCACATTGCATTTCTATGCACATTAGATAAACACATAGGGCCAAATGTAATAGGGGGTGAGAATCAGAAAGTGAGAGATTTTTTAGAGAGTTTTCCCAATTTTTTAAAGCGGCAATCATGTACAGTGAATAACCATTTGGATTTTGCCATGTAAATGATTGCTGCTTTTAAAAAAAATGGAAAAACTCTCCCAAAATCTCTCACTTTCTGATTATCAAACCCTATTACATTTGGCCCATGGGGGAAGTTTAATCAAGCCTTGGAGTAAGATAAAGTGGAATAGCTGACCAAAGTAACCAGCTTATACGCTTCAAAAATGTGACTTTCTGCAATTTAATGCCTGCTGGTGTTATCCACAGATCCATGTGATTTTGCGTTGCCTGAGCAGGTGAAAAAAACCCTGATACTGCCAGCAATCAGAGCTAATTGAATAAGCCCCCAGGGATCAATTAGCCACGCTAACTCCCCCTAACTGTCATGATCTAGCACAGTCTTTGAAATGACAGAAGCTGATTGGTTTCTTTGAACAACTCCACTTTATCTCTCCCAAAGGGATATCTTCATCCTCACTTAGGGAGTGTTTTCTATTAGCAGTGGTACTTTACTGCTGCTAATAGGTGGTTTACCGGAGGCTATACTAATAGTCCCCATGCCGGCGTCCTTTTCCTGTGATACCCGCACTTATTGGGTTTTATGCTTTGTGTGCCCAATAATCCCAAATAAGCAGCCCCCAGAGCTGTGACAACACGTGGGATAACCCTGACCCCTTGTGTGCTTGCGTGATGACGGGTCCATTTTCAGCTGATTAAAACGGCCTCTATCTGGATACCACGATAATGACCATCGGTCATTAATCGCACAGGCAAATTTGATTGTCCAAAAAAGCATAAGGGCTAATTGGATGCCCTCCTTATTTATACAAAAACAGATAAAAATGTGTATGTTCACATACTTTTGTTTAAATAAGGTGTGAGGGCTATTAGATTTAAAGGTAACCCAGGAGGCAATTACCAACTGTTGTGCACAGGGATTCTGACCAAATATTGTCATGGGTATATAGGAGGGTTTTAGCTATGAGACAGTTATGATACAATTTCAAATATAGGTTGAACTCGATGGACTTGCAGCTTTTATTCAACCTCATACACTATGTTAGATATGACAGATGGGGAACCTAAATATTTAAACTTGATTGCGGGAACCTTCACCTTCTTCAGATGGCAGTTATTCTTGCACCATACTCCTTCCTTATGGTAAGGTGTCCTCCTGGTTGTAAAGAGAGAGAGAGCAGCTCCTTCTGATTGCAAACAGGGATCAGCTCCTTCGGCCAGAAGTCATGCATGTGTGAACCTAAGTTCATGCATGTGCAGTAGCACTGCCGAGATAAGTGCAGTGCTAAAGCCCCATACACACGGGGGAGATATATTGCTAGCAATATATTGCTTGCAATATATTGCTGAGCAATATATTGCCCAGTGTCTCCTTTTCATCTGCGACCAGAGATGGTCGCTGATGAAAAGGAACCTCTGCCGGGGGAGCCGCAGAGGTAATTATCTGGTCACAGGAGCAAGCTCCTGCGACCAGCGATTACAATGGGGCAGAAAACGGGAGCGCGCACCCGGCGATTTATCGCCGGTGCACACTCCCAATCACTGGCAATATGGTCGCCTGCGACCATATTCCCAGCGATTACAGCCCCTATCTCCCCCGTGTGTACACAGCATAACTGTCACCTCTGCTAAAGTAGTGGTGAACGAAATTTTGGGGACAGCTTAATGTTAATGTAGATATGCCATACCTGGTAATTAACATAATGGATAGGCTCCAAAGGCTTGATACATTTCTCCTTTAAGCTGTGTACACACGGGGGCGATAGGGGCTGAAATCGCTGGAGATATGGTCGCAGGCGACCATATTGCCAGTGATTGGGAGTGTGCCCCGGCGATAAATCGCCGGGTGCGCGCTCCCGTTTTCAGCCCCTTTCTAATCGCTGGTGACAGGAGCTTGCTCCTGCGACCAGCTGATTACCTCTGCGGCACCGCCAGCAGAGGTTCCCTTTCATCAGCGACCGTCTCTGGTCGCTGTTGAAAAGGAGACACTGGGCAATATATTGCTCAGCAATGTATTGCTAGCAATATATTGCTAAGCAATATATCTCCCCCCGTGTGTACGGGGCTTTAGAGATGAATGCATGGTATCTCATTACATATATGTGCATCATGTGTGCTGTACCTGAACAAGAAGCATTTTAAGCAGCAGGATGCTAACTAAATGCATGGCAACCAGTGAGATTCTGTCTATTATCTTCTACAAGGTGCTTAATAAATAAGTCTATTCTGAGGCCAAGCACCATTTTTCATCATTGTGGGGGCATGGCTAGTGGCTCTCGCTGTGGGGGCATGGCTAGTGGCTCTCGCTGTGGGGGCATGGCTAGTGGCTCTCGCTGTGGGGGCATGGCTAGTGGCTCTTGCTGTTGGGGCATGGCTAGTGACTTTCGCTGTGGGGGCATGGCTAGTGGCTCTCGCTGTGGGGGCATGGCTAGTGACTCTCACTGAGGGGGCATGGCTAGTGGCTCTTGCTGTGGGGGCATGGCTAGTGGCTCTCGATGTGGGGGCATGGCTAGTGACTCTCACTGTGGGGGCATGGCTAGGGGCTCTTGCTGTGGGGGCATGGCTAGTGGCTCTCGCTGTGGGGGCATGGCTAGTGGCTCTCTCTGTGGGGGCATGGCTAGTGGCTCTTTGAGCTGCTGGCTATGTCCCCTGCCCCCCCCGGGTGCAGCAGAATAGACATTGTGTACATGTGCACATTCATGGGTGACAGGGTGGACTCCCAACTGCCCCTCCCCCCGGCACGAGACTGCCCCAAAAAGATGTGGGACAGTTGGGAGGTATGTCCATAGCAACATCCCACTTTCGATAGAATGCTTTAGCTAGTTGTATTCAGAAGTGTTAATATATAATTAATATCTGTACACACGGCAGGATATGCGATCAGATCGCATCGGGACTCGCATCTCACGGCATGCTAGAGGGGCACAATTTACACCATATAGTGCAGATCTGCACTATATAGTGTTGCCTGCCCTCTATCTGGCTGCCTATCGGGAACATCGGAAGCCAAATCTTTCCATGTGTACACACTATTAGAAATTACATTTCATAGCATTTTAATATGAAGCAGTGAAGTAGATGTTCCAGGGTCTTTAGTGAATAATGTCGTCATTGCCCTGCCCGATGCTGCGTCATTCCACAACGGGTGGCTTGGATGTGATGATGGGATGCGATGCACCAAGATGTCTGAACTTCATGCATCCACTTCTCCATATGGATCTTTCAGATAAATCTATTTATAAGTGGGGATGTATGATATAACCTTTTGGAGGTTACTGGTATCGCTGTGGAAGCTTATTAAACCACAGGTTCAGAATTCTGATCTAGTGCCTGTTGTTTTCTAAATTGTGTTTCAGCTGAGTTGAGAAGAGGTAGATAATCGCAGTGCTGAAATACAAATGTACTTATTATACAAATATAAATATAGCTTGTTACATCATCTTAAAATAGAAACAAGGTTTGCTACCTCCTGAAATAAACACGGCAGGATGCGTCATTACTTTCTGTGCGCAGCCCCAACTCATTTTGGCCTACAGTATGATTGCATTTGGTGTGCATGACCTAAATAATAACAGCCAACACAGACCCTTTTTAATTGGGACTTTCTGCAGCAGTATCATAACCCCAAAGGGTGTGTCTGACATTGACTGGGGTCAAATACAGAATTATGCATTCTGCAATATTGTGCAACGTGAATTCTCTGATAGCACACCACATTCATGTTGCTGTAACACATTGGTCACATCTGTGTGACATATGTTCATTTCACATTCTCTGGGTTATCTGCTGTGTTGGGTTAGCAAATGAAATGAATTCACCTGTTGTATAATAATCCACGACTAACGGCTCTGCTTCGGTTCCTTGATTACCTTGTTATATATACCGTATATTGCATACATTGCCCATGATTGCAGTGCTGTGCATTCACCTCTGTGTTGAGGTTGTGTTTATTTGATCACAACGGTTGTTGTCCTTTTCTCCGCTCTGCAGCACATACAGACCTGGAATTGCCTTTTTTTGTATGCAACTAATCCAGCAGCCAGTCTTATATAGAATCGTAGCTTTCAGTGGGTTCGGAATCGTGGATGAGTCAGTGTCTCCCAATATATTTCCTACATGCATATATGTAGTATTAGCGTAGTCATTAGTGGGACATGTTCAGTCAGCGTCACTTGTCCTTTCTCCTGTCGCTCTACATCGTGCCTGTTGGTGAGCATACATCCCTTAACAGGCAACCACAGGAAACATAACAAATCAGAGGACTTAACTCTTTCATGGGATAGAAGACTACTGTTGCTCCTTTGACAGCAATATAGCTAACACAACAAAAGCACAAGGTTTGCAGCCAAATCCCCAAATCAGAAGGTTCCTGGTGCTGTTCTGAGCCAACGTCAGTGTCATGAATCCTGTGTCCGCCTCCAGCTGATCTGTCCCACATCATGTCATTGAAAAGCTGTAAAGGCTCATGGGGGAAGGGGGACCAGCTCCAAATTAGCCGGATTCTCTGAGCTCATCAGGGAATAGTTTCTGCTGCAGTTTATCTGCTGTAATCAGAGGCTCTATCAGAGAAACAATCTGCGGCTCAGAGGGTCTAATCTGTGGGACGCTGCTGACTGCCCCCAAGGCTCTGAGGCGCACACTGTGCGGGATGCCTCGCTGGCTGCTTCCCTCTCCATCTCTCTCCCCTTGGAAAGACTCGTCCTCTGTACTGTGTGTTATGGGGAATTGTGTGAAGTCTCCTCTTCGAAACCTCTCACACAAGGTATGTCTCCCGATAGAGCAACCCTACAGGAACAGATAGCACAGGGTTCAACAGAAACACCAAGGGGAGGTAAATGTAAGGGAAAGGATGTATAGTAGGCTCATTAATAATGGATGTTTTTAAAGCCCTTTAGTTTAAATCTAATTCCAATAGCTCCCAGTTACCAAAGGAGAGCAAAAAGAGGTGATTGGTCCATTGGATGCCTATGCTTCACCCAAGACCCTTTCAATGTCTCTCTGTCTCTTAGCATAGACATAGTGTAACTACCAGATCCCTTACTATCTCCTATCTGTCCATTATATTCGTATTGTCCGCATACACAGCTTTCTTTTAGATCAGTTCTATTTTTAAAGTTGGGATGAAATCCATAATTTGTAATACGGCCTTCAAAGCTCATTGTATAATCCCTAAGGGCCCAGAGAAACACTGGAAACTATGATTTATAAATGCGTGGGAATGAAGGCTACGATGGGACTAGAATGATAAAACAGTTCCTTATTTAGAGAAGAGATATAGTGGAGGGAGGGCAAAGAAACGGCATGGAACAGCGAGGCTTGGAAATGTTTCTTCCCCAAACTATAGGCAGAGAAAAGAATGAAAGGGAGAGCTGGGATAGGGAAAGCTAGAATGAGGGGGTATAAAAGTGTTCAGGAACATAACATGATGGCAGGGGGTATGCTGGGAGAATTTTGTAGTTGAGTGTGAAGCTAGAAGTCACCAGGATGGACACAGGCCTTTGTTAGAACACAAAAGAGATCATAGGTCAGATATACATAAGCAACAAGACATAGAATCATTTTATTCAGTATTGATCCCTTAGTGTGCTAGTAACACTCTGTATGTTGTAAGATACACCAGGAGGAGCGAAACAGTCTCAGACCGGCGCAGACAGGGGAAGAGGGTGCTCAGGGGCCTCTCATGGTGTTGGCACAGAACTGCGCAGTGATGCACAACCTGCTGGGCCCAGCCTGTATTTTTCTCCGAAAAGGATTCGCTGAGAATCGGCAGCCTGTACGTGAGTTCTGTGCCCTTTGCCTTCATTATTGTGTGACCAGATGCCAGCTTCTACCTTTAAATGTTATTATAAATCTCATGACTCTAAACTCAGGTAGCATGAAATTCCTGACAAAGAATTGTGGGAAAATGGTTATTTGCTTCTGATAGAATTCATCCTTCAGGAATCTGGGAGCAGCTAATTATTTCTGTCCAAGAGCTTGCACTCTATGCAGAAGAGAAACTACGTATAACCGGGTCATCCTCGCAGGTCACTCCACTGTGTTGTTACCTCATTTCTGGATAGCATTGCCTTTCCCCAGAACAAATGCTCTGTCTACTCTGTTCTAGGACACAGGGATGTCTGGCTGAAGAAATGAGGATTGTAGATAGCTGAATATGGGTTACGTTGGAAATAAGCATTTTAAAAAGTTTGACAAAGATTTAGCTTACTTAGAAAATAGGTCCTGGAAACAAGATGTTCACGTTTCCTTTTACAAACCTGCAACGAGTTCTCCGTGTATGATAGATAGTTATAAATATGGTTATTAATGCAGCACTGCTTCCAGTCACTGAATATATCAGAGCAAATGCAGATTGACTTCCATTATGTGAGGGATGATTCATGCATTAATTATTCTGCATCATATCATGCAGACACCAAGTATATTTAAAGCATTGTATTACTGGCTATGATTCTATCCCAGTCCTGGTCCAACGCTGAAAAGATGACTGTTTTTATCTGTGTATTTTAAAAATTCCAAAAGAAGATTCTTTTCATATATATATTTGAACAATGCATTTAATGTGCCATATACACAATACAGACTTCAGCCAAGTAGTGCACTTGTAACTAAGCTTAAACATTGTAGCTTCATCATTGTACTGGGTGTAGTATAACTGCCGGACAGTGGGGATTCCGACGCTTAGTATCCCGACATTGGAATCCCGACTGCTGTTTTCCCGACAGGGGGATGAGTGGAAAGTAGCCCCTTGCGGGCACGCTGCGCTCGCCATGGACCCCCAAGAGGGAGAATAGCCCCTGTAAGTCAAGATACCGACTGTCAGGCAGTTAAACAGTCGGGAGTCCGACGTCATCCCAACTGTCGGCAGGTCAACCAGCACCCATTGTACTTTACATCCCCTAGTCAGTAGTGCATGGTGGCAGGGCTGGATCAAAGCCTTTACAAGTAAAATTGCTGGCAAAGCCCCCTTCCCTTATACATACAGTCTTGCCACGAGCAGTCAACCTCCTCTTTCTCCACGCCGCCAGAGTGCCACCTATTCTTTCCATGCAGCCTGTGCACCCAGCCATTGACTGAGCGGCAGGCTGCTGATTTACATACTGTTGCCCTGTTCTGCGGCTAAACTCTCCATCAGTGCAGAGGGGAGCCGGGAACACAGGGACCCTTCCTCAATTCGGCTCTGCATGGGGCTAATGGACTTTGTGGCAGAAACAATGGGGCAGATGTATTAAGTCTGGTGAATTGATAAAGTAGTGATAAAGTGGAAGGTGATAATGCATCAGTCAATCAGCTGTGTTTGAAAAAAAATAACAGGAGCTGATTGGCTGGTGCGTTCTCACCTTCCACTTTATCACTACTTTATCACTTCACTGGGCTTAATACATCTGCGCCAAAGTGCAGTTTTGTCTCCATCAGAATTTCACACTATCCATGTGTGATTGTTATAAGATGTGATTGGTTTATACAAAAATGTCCAGTATTATTATCTTATTTAGCAACTTTGCTAATGAATGTTTGTGCACACAAAATAAGGCAGCAGAAGAAGCTGAATACGGAATCAGTTGAATATGACAGTGTTAATATACCTATATGATTAGAATGCTATGGATGATTGCTGCAGTCTCAAACATAATATTATTAATATGTGCCAAAGGAAGTGGACTGACAATACAATACAATACACACATGAACACCGGGCACACGGACACACATACACTGCTGACAATAGACATTCCCCTTCTAGCCACAGACGTTTGTGCATGAATATTATACAGATTATTGTAGTTCAACCATTTAATCCTTTTCATTCACTGACTTTAATGCTCCCTCCTTTTATGCTCTAATCTTTGTTTCAATATGTTCTCTTTTAGGACAGAGAGCTACGTCCAGAAGAGATTGAAGGTAAATATAGTTTTATAAAAAAGCAAGACTTTCTGGAGGGCTATTAATGCTGTAGGAGTGGGTGAGAAGATGCAGGGGAGTATCTTGTGCTTTAGGAGTAAATGAGAGACTGATACAATGGGCGACAGAGATTTGGCTGGGTCAAGTTAAATTCTAAGCATTATGGCTTTAGCTCAAGTTGATGTGACGGAGGGTGACTGATCATGCAGAAGAGTGTGGTATCAGTGTGCGGGGTAAATGTACCATAGCAACCAATGAAATTCTGTCTATCATTGGCTAGGATGCAATAGAGGCATGATAGAATCTGGATGAAGGAAATGATGAATGGTGAATTTACTGACTGCTGGATAAGAATGCTAGATTCAGTCATAAAGTATGTCATAAAGTAATTACTCAGTAAGGATTAGTAGAAATGTGTAACACGTCTGCTCTGTTCTGCTACGTTTATTTGTTTCACTTCTGTACAATGCATGTAGTTGATAAAGAATAATATAATGTTGGCTGTAAAGGGTGTTGGGTGTCGGTAGAACCTGACACAGCGATACATCGCTTTGCCATACACACTACATGAGCCATCAATGTGATATATTGTTACATGCGTTTCTGGAATCACTCCATCTGACATGCTGTGCATCATATGGAACAATGCAACAAACAACGTGTGCAAACGATAGGTTGGGTGTACACATAGGTGCCGATTTATGTTTTTGCTGGTGGGTGCTCAAGCCAAAAATATAGAGGAGTGGCTTCATGGGGAAGGGGTGTGGCCACAAAATAATACCAATTTATATTACGGCGCACAGTTGCCTCCAAAAATTAAATTACGGCAACAAAGTTCCACATACATATATGCCCCCACAGTGCAGTACTCCGCAGACAGATTACACTCTTCCCAGCATACTGTTTCCCAGGTGGCGGGTCCGGCAATGCAGGTGCTGCAGCCGCTAATTAGTAAATTAATACCCACAGAATCGGCACCTATGGGTGTACACACTATACGATGGTCATGCAGGTTGGTTGCAAGTACCAAGGCTGCACAATGTATCATATAGAGTGTACTTAGCCTAAGTTTGGAGATACTGACAATTCTAAAAATATTGGAAACATAATCCTTATGTCCTGATGTCATTAAATAAAATGTCTATAAAATAGAACGTAATCACAATAGGTGGTTGCACATTTTTCTACTCACACATTGGGCCAGATGTACTAAGCTTCAAAAAGTGATAAAATGGGGAGTCATAAACAGCCAGCCAATCAGCTCCTACCTGCCATAACACATGTGTTTGAAAAGGTCAGGCAGGAGCTGATTGGTTGGTTGTTTATCATTCTCCATTTTATCACCTTTGAAACTTAGTGCATCTGGCCAATTGTTTGAACTGGCAATTTGGGTCAATCAGTGAGGAACAATGGCTGCTTAGTGCACATACTGGACAATTACAATTTCAGTATAGCCAGATTGTAGAAAGGACTCTAGTGGTCCGATGACACAATGTTGATATAATTACCGACCCAGCAGATGTCCTTGTCTCCTCAGAACTGATCATTTTTTGGTTGGGCATAACATTCATTTAGAGACTACAGCCTAAATGTAACGGTCTGCGAGATGCTGGCAGTGGCAAGATTTAAGGCAACAATTATTTCTAACCTGGTTTTTGCCTTTAAATAAAATGCCTTTTAAGACTTAAGGACACATTGTTGTCACCCTGCTAGCAACTGAGAAATTGCCTATACTGTAACATTTGTAGCCACAGCTCAAATTGGTCAATGTGAAAAGTTGATGATATTAACAATTGTTAAGTTTCAGTCTGTTCAAAGATATTGTATTAATTAAGTTGTTTTCTACAGAACTAAGGGAAGCCTTTAAAGAGTTTGACAAAGACAAAGATGGATACATTAGCTGCAAGGACCTAGGCGATTGTATGAGGACCATGGGATACATGCCAACGGAGATGGAGTTAATAGAACTGTCTCAACAAATCAATATGAACCGTGAGTCATGTCGTACTATAACATACCTCTCAACCTTTAACAGTGATGTGGAATAATATCTTTAATATGTCAGGGTTCATAAATCATGCACTTATTACACATAAGGGATGGACATTATAAGCCTGGCATCAAATATTTGTTAGACTTCTGTCATAAAATCAAGCAATGGCTACTTGCTATCATATCAGAAAACACACGCTCATATTAGCTCAGTGTGCACAACTGAAAAACCTACAGTCATTGATCGGTCATCAAAAATGGAAAAACTTTCAAAAACATTGATGGTTGCTAAGCAAAAGCATCCAATGTCCATCCTTATGCCAACATTCCAGCCATTCCCAGTATTTCATATACTTGAAAGACAATAATTTAATAATTCACCACTTTTTTTCTTATGTAAAGTTGGAGGACATGTGGACTTTGATGACTTTGTGGAGCTCATGGGTCCCAAGCTTCTTGCAGAAACAGCTGATATGATTGGCGTGAAGGAGCTTCGGGATGCTTTCAAGGAGGTGAGAGGATCCTTTACAACTCTCAATCTGTCTCCCGTGGCCTACTTTAACTGTGATGAAAATCTAAATGGGAATGTATTAGGAAATGGTGGCTATTTTTTATTTTATTTATAACTGTTTAGGGATAATAATGGGTCAAGGTGAGATATGAACTACTGATATGGACTATGAGGTCATATTCAGCTTGCGGTGCCAATGCGGGCCACCACAGGGTCCATATCACAAGAAAAAAATAGACTGTGTAGGCAACTCGATTCTACTAGTAGGTGTACAATTGTACATTGCTAAAATTGTACATAGTCAAAATTGTTAATAGTCAAAATAGTACAGAGTCAAAGCCGCATTATGTGTATGCACCTTAACTACTGAATAGATTTCTCACATTAATAAACTCGGTATATTGCAATTGTGTTTTTAGTTTGACACCAATGGGGATGGAGAGATCAGCACAACCGAATTACGGGAGGCCATGAAAAAGCTGCTTGGTCAACAGGTTGGTCACAGGGACATTGAGGATATTATACGTGATGTTGATCTCAATGGAGATGGACAAGTGGACTTTGAAGGTGAGCATACCCATTTACTGGTAGTATAACTTGATATAGGCGGTAATGGTAAGCAATATCCTCAGAGGAAAATTTCCAGAGGAAAATCATTTTTTTTTCATAATCTACATTAGTTTTGAGAGTGGACTTTACGTCATTTTGGATGTGTTGACTAGATCAGTGATTCCCAAACTTTCTTGACCAGGACGCCTTAGAATATCAGCATTTGTTTAAGACAACCCTAGTCATAAAGTTTCTTACAGATACATAAAAAAAATAAAGTAAATTGTGCTCAACTGTCACCCTCAGGTTCAGTTATGTGGTGGGGAACATATGGGGAATGGTTCTAATTGTCCATACCTTTTATGATTATCAGCCACCATGACTGGTTTTGCCTATCAATTTTAGCATAAATAATTTGTTTTGGTCATGGACCCCCAATCTGAGGCACCCTTGCAAACATCCCGAGGCACCCCAGGGTGCCTAAGCACACAGTTTGGGAACCACTGGACTAGACATTTATAAAGAATAGATAGGTAGATACAGGTGGAACCGCTCTCACGGGGGGCAGGGCCGGTGGACGGGGTCGCATGAGCATCTCACGCTCTCGCGCATCCCATTGCCGAGAATGTGGCTCCCGTTCGCCCCATTCTGGTGGACGCAGGCTGGTGGGGGCTGGCAGCTGGCGATCATCGTGCCAGGAGTCACTCTAACGAGAGCAGCTCCATCTGTAGATAGATAGATAGATAGATAGATAGATAGATAGATAGATAGATAGATGTTCTGTCTTTTATGATGGTTGTTTTTTATACTGAGGATTGTACTTTTTGTTTCAACTTTTTTTCTTCTTTTTCTTTTTCCTAGAGTTTGTCCGTATGATGTCTCGCTGACCTCTGGGGAAGTAGCATCCAGGTCACCCATCTGACTGCACCGTTTTGGGGAAGACTTGACTTAATCCACCCAGTAAGGTCATGGACTTGGAAGGGCAGTGTTCACATCAGCCATATTGTCCCTGCCCAGAAGGTGCAGTGCCCATGCCGCTTCTCAGTATTTTTATTATGGGATAAAGCACAGGCCGTTCTTCCTGTTACTCCTGCTGCTCTGACTCATAATGTGCCATCCCACACCTATAAATGTGATACCCTGCATGGGACAACCCTATCAGGCTTCTTTCTGACTGTTGGGTCATAAGAAGGAGCCTACAGACTGATGTAAAAGACAAACCTGAGTGTGCATGAACTGGCACCCTTCATGTGACTTATCTCTTAGAGGATTTGTGCAATAATAGAATAGAAGTTTCTTCCCGGAATTTTCAAGACGTTTAATAGTCAATAATAATCTCGTGGACTAACAGCAAAAAAAAAATGTGATGTGTAGAATACAGCTATGAGCAGAGATATAGATACACTGGGTTTATCTACACACATCTAACCAAATAGTCACATTAGCATCATCTGATACAATAAATGTTGTCTATCTGATGTTCGAAGAAAAATAAGCAATTGAGCAGTTGACGGGTATTTCATAGCGTCATGAATAATAATGCAAAGGGCAGAACACATTTTAAGGGTGAGGCGACAAGGCACAACATGGTTTTACCACAGGTGAATGTGCTTGGTATGACACAATGCATAAATAGCTTTGATCACAGGGGACTAAGGGAGGTATTCAATCCCCACTGCTATTTCCGACGGGGGAAATAGCAGCAGGCGCCTATTCAATGCTGTCTTTCCCAACAACATTGAAGAGGCAAATCCCGAAAGGGCCCGACTGTCGGGCCCCTTTTGCCGAGAATAGGCATGGATTGTCCAATCACAGCCGTATCTTGACAATCCATGGCCATTTACATGGGCACGCCCCCTTTTCACATGATTGGCAGGTGGGACATTGAATCCCACCTGCCGAAATACAGGCGAGCAAAACGCATGGCTGTCTTGACCCAGGATTGAATACCCCCCTAAAGCTAAGGTGTTTCTGTAACTGAGTAAACCAAACCAAGACATCTGAATTCTTTTTTTCACAACCAGCATTGGAAATATTTAAATATCATTCAGCAAACTTTCTCCTGACAAACAAGTCAATATCATTTATTTCAATGGTTTTTGAGAGCATAAGAGCACCCTGCCTCATGAATTGAGGCAGCTTTAAACAGGCCTTTACATTACCAAGACATCCACCACAGTTCTCAGGGTAGTGTGTGTTTTAGTACACGAGAAACAAGGAAAACCTGTAAATGGTCACCACTATTATACTTACCGACCCTTATATAACAGAAGGAAATGCATGTTACATATTGTACATGACTTCCGGGTTTTGTTCTCCTAGTCGTTCCGTTATACCTACTCCTGCACTATTTACAGTACCTTTATATTATACTTGTACTTTGAATACTATCTGTATGTACTTATGTGTTTTATGTCTTATGATGAACTTGTTCATTTACCCATCCAGTATTCTACTTGATTTAATGGATTTAATTGTCTGGTTTTAAGAGAAACCAATAGTGCCAACTGCATCATCATTAATGTTCCAACGTTATCATATCTGTGTATTGTATGTGCATGAATATTTTACCTTGTACTCCATTCACATTAAGGCTTTACAGCTGTAACTGCACTGACGCAAACACATCAAGTTGTATAGCACAAGTTATTTTCCCAAGTGATTAGTTGAAATACATATTAGATTTCGTTACAGTCCATGGAATTGTGTCTCTGTATATCTCACCAGCCATCACAAAGATTTTTTTTTTTTAACAAAAAAACATTTTCTTGCTGAAATGTCCTTTAAAATCCTTTATTGAAATAGTTGACATGTTGCTGTTAATACAATGCATTAAAACAAAAATAAATTGTTATATAAACATTTGACGTTTCTTCTAATGTATAGATACATAGTAGTTGTTACAGAGCAAAGATGAGATTTCATTTTGTGATCACGATGATTGAAATTAGCCCAAGAGGTGGTAATTGTAGAAGGGACATGTATGGAGGAGTGGAAACAGTGTAGACATGTCGAAGCCGAGACGTTGCCCTTGGCAACCAATAAGCTGCTTCATATAATTTTATAGAATGCACTTGATAAATGTTACCTCAAAGCTGGCAAACTTCTCTACTCATACCACTGCTTCACACATCTCTGCCTCATTTCCATGCTGCAAATCTTTCTGGTTGGAACGAAAATAATGGATTATATCCATTTGAATTAACCAAATTTTCTGAATGACCATTTTTGGGAGCAAATGGTTGATTTGCTCTCATACTTTACCAGATTTTCACTTCAACCTGATTGGACATATAGGGGTAGATGTATGAAGCAGTGATAAGGGAGGAAAAGGGATAAAGTGCCTGGTACTTTATCATTGGCCTATCAGCTCCTAACTGTTCCTTTTAAACCCAGCCTGTAACTTAACAGTTAGGAGCTGATTGGCCGGTGATAAAGTAACAGACAATTTATAAATTCTCCTCCCTTATCAATGCTTCATACATCTAACCCATAAGGCCGAGTGATAAAGTGGAGACTGATAAACAACCAGCCAATCAGCTCCTAGCTACCATGTTACAGTTCGGGGTTGAAAAATAACAGTTAGGGGATGATTAGCTGTTGTTTATTACTCTCCAAATGATCACTTTTTAAAACTGGAAATCTGGCCCATAATCTTATAGTGTGTATCCAGCATAAGCTTGAGTGCAGGAAATAAAAAAAAACACCTTAATGAACCATTGCAAGGAGCGGATACTTCTGTATAATTGGCAGGTCATGAACTTGTCCCAAAATGAATAATAGGCAGAGGCGTAACTAGAACTTTGTGGGCCCCATAGCAAAATTTATAATGGGGCCCCCCCTAACTCAGGTCTCTACCAGTGCGCATCCCGCGGTGTGTGGCCACCATTAGTGTGAACAGTAAAAATGTGCCCCTCCAATAGATATTTTCTAAAATAAAGAATGGACACATTCTATAAAAAAGTGTGTGGCCTCGCTGCAAAGGGTAATGCCCCTCACAAATTATGCGACACACCGCAAAGCCCATTGCACATTATGTGACACACCGCAAAGTCCATTACACATTATGTGACACACCGCAAAGTCCATTACACATTATGAGATACACCGCAAAGCCCATTGCACATTATGTGACACACCGCAAAGTCCATTACACATTATGTGACACACCGCAAAGTCCATTACACATTATGAGATACACCGCAAAGTCCATTACACATTATGAGATACACCGCAAAGTCCATTACACATAATGTGACACACAGCAAAGCCCATTACACATTATGTGACACACCGTAATGCCCATTACACATTATGGGACACACCGCAATGCCCCTCACACATTATGGGACACACCGCAAAGCCCATTACACATTATGTGACACACCGCAAAGTCCATTACACATTAAGTGACACACCGCAATGGCCATTACACATTATGTGACACACCGCAATGCCCATTACACATTATGAGATGCACCGCAAAGCCCATTACACATTATGTGACTCACCGCAAAGTCCATTACACATTAAGTGACACACCGCAAAGCCCGTTACACATTAAGCGACACACCTCAAAGCCGTTACACATTAAGTGACACACCTCAAAGTCTGTTACACATTAGGCAACAATTACAAACTTACCGCGTTAATTCTTTTTCTGTCCCAAGATGCTCTTCAGGCAGCGCGGCTCCTCTCTGCTTCACAGGTGTAGGAGTATGAGAGGCAGTGCACACAAGCATGTGGGAGTATGAGAGGCCATTTAATAATGCAACAGTAGCAGGAGTGGGGGGCAGGTGTGCGTGCTGCTGCAGGGCCACCATCAGGAGATGGAAAATGGGACTGGTGTCTCAGGCCCAAAGACCCCCGGGCGGCATAGAAGGAGATTGTGGAGCCAGATACAAAGCTCCTGAGCTTCAGGAGACCAGTGTTACTTCCCTAGGACTGTCTGTCTCTGCTCTGACTCAAGCAGATTGGGGACTGACTGAGTCTGGCTGGCAGCCAAACTTGTAGAGACAGCGCAGCAGCATTTTGAATGTGCCGCTCTCTTGAAGTAAATCACAGCTCACGTACAGGCAGCCAATCAGGATGACTGCCTATCTGTGAGCACTCACTGACAGCAGCAAAGTCAAAATGCCCCTGCGCTGTCTCCAGAAGTTTGGCTGTCAGACTCAGTCCCCGATCTGCTTGTCAGAGCAGAGACAGCCAGTACTACGGGCTAAAGTAGCAGCAGTCTCCTAAAGCTCAGGAGCTTTGTATCTGCTACCATGGCTTCCTAGTGGGGACTGTACTGAAGCACTAGGAGCCTGGAGGGAAGTGGGGATTGTAGGCGGCGGGGAGGGTATCGGCGGCAGCCGGCGGGGAGCAGGAGGTGGCGGCCGTGCCTCTCTGTAGACACAGCCACAGCCACCACCGCACATCACATCAACGTCCGTACCACTGCGCTGCCGTGCCTGCGGCGCTGCGCTAGGCAGACAGTCCCTCCTCGCAGTCTCTCTTCCGGACTAGCGCCCCCGCCCATCCCCCCGCCCAGCTCCTTACTGTGCTCGCTGCTCTCCTCTCTCCCCTCCGGCGAGCAGCTTCACCTAATACAGGTGGCCGCGGTTCCCCCCAAAAAATACAAAACCCAAGCACGGGGCAGGGGAGTGCTTGCTGTCTATCGGGCCCCCCCAGCCGCCGGGCCCCATAGCAGCTGCATCCCCTGCACCCACGGTAGTTCCGCCACTGATAATAGGTATACATACCTCCCAACTGTCCTGATTTTTTCAGGAACATCTTGTTTTTTTGGGATGTTGGGGGGGGGGGGTGCAGATGGGAGTCCCCCTGTCACCCATGAATAGACCCACGGCCGCGCACATCAGCCTTTGGTGGGTGCATACACACTGGGTGACATACTGAGCAATATCGCTCATAAGAGGTAAAATGAGCGATATCCCTCCTTTTTTCACCCAGTGTGTATGGGGCTTTAGTTGAAGGTCTTAAACAATAATCTATTACGATAAAATATACATATCTTATGCTGTATAATTAAGCACTTTTCTTCAAAAGTTAAGTTTTAAAAAGAGATGTCTGTTTCTCCCCAAACTGCTGTTCACTGTTTCTATAACTCCCAGTAACTTATTACTACACCGTATTTGTGTGATGTCACTGGAATACTTCATTTAAATATCACTTTAAACATATAACTGTCTATTAATAGTACTCCATTTACTTTGAGACATCCATGCACCATCCAAATAAACCGGTTTCTCTCTACGTATAGTTTCCTCCCAATCCTCGGTATCCATAGGGTGTCCTAGGTCCAACTTCTATTCCAGCTCATGAGGATCTCGGGTATAAAAGTATAAATAGTAGATATCAGAACTCTAGGGTTGCGGTAGAAGCCCATAGGCTTCTATTAGGCATTGCTTCTATTAGGCATTGCAGGCATTGCAATGCCCCCCCCCCCCCCCCCACCCGCAGTTCTTCCAGTTTGTGCAAGTTAGTGCAACTCTGCCCCTTCTACAACTCTGCGACAGAAACAAGCTGATCGAAGCCAGAGCTTACATCCCAGACCCTTCCTTTTAATGTATGGGTTTATACCCATACATTAAAAGGAAGGGTCTGGGATGTAAGCTCTGGCTTCGATCAGCTTGTTTCTGTCGCAGAGTTGTAGAAGGGGCAGAGTTGCACTCACTTGCACAATGCAACAGGCATCATTTCCCAAGAGGCCTTGAACTTTTTACGATTGGTGACTGGGATCGATCGTCAGCAGCAGCCCCTTCACTGGGTAGTATTTCTGGGGCAGAGCAAACCTACCCTGGTAGGTTTGTTCTGCCCCAGGAACACCCACCACTCAAGGGGTAAATGCATTGGATAAAGCTGATGACCAGTAGCGGCAGTGCCACATAGGCCTGTAACTGACATTTTTGACGGGAGTATTATGGGATGCCACAGGGGGTGTGAGCTGTGCGGATCTGACAGTTGTGAGGAGTATGGCTAGTGTTGTTGGGGTGTGAATACCTCCCAACTTCTGCAGGGTAAAGTTGGAAATCAAGCATGTGTCAAGAGCCCAAAAAGGAGCACGGCCTCAGCAATTTGGGAGTGGCTTCATGGACATACCACAAGCGCAAGCCACACATCTTGTTTTCATCATTGTGAGGGCATGCCTGTGAGCCACTGGCAATGCTGCCAGCACCTTTGTCTCCCGGTAATAGACACTGCGCGCATGCATATAGCATCTATTCAGTGCTGCTCTGCTAATGTATAAGGCAATTCATCATACTTGCTTACTTTTGAAAACTAGTTTCAGGGAGATTATAGTTGGTAATAGAATTTTGAACATCGCCCCATTGAGGGGGCGTGTCATGCTCCACCTAAAGAGCGTGTCTAGTTCCATATATGGAGAGATTGTGAAAAGAGATTGTGAACGTGGCACCTAGAAGCGTGGGTGTGTACTGCTACATCTGAGACAAATCTTTTAAAATGACTTATATCCAAATGTAGATGAGTCCCAAAGCAGTTTACCGCTAATGTGCTGGGAAATGGTGCTGATGATTCAATGTAAATGTATCTGTCTCTCATTTCTTTTCCCCCCCAAATGTAACAGTGTAATGTAGGCTAGATGAAATGAGGGAGATTGCTAGACTAATGAGGGAGACAGGGAGATTGCTGTTATTTCAGGGAGTCTCCTGCAGGATGCAGGAGGGTAGGCAACAATGCAATACATGGAGAATTTATGGTAAGTTGAGATCAAGAACATATTTATGAGGCAGATGCTGATAAAGTTAGCAAAACTGACAGACTATTGACTGTTGGGGGAGACATCTGAAAACAATCTTAGGGCAGAGAAATAGATGGGATAATAGCATAAAATGGGGAGACATATTAGGGTAAGAAAGGGCAACACCATGCTGGGAGAGCAATGCATAATGGGGAAATCAGCTGTTTTCTCGTGTCTTGTAAGTTGGATCAGGGGTGAGGGGAATGGGGTCATTCGTCAGACTGCATTTAGGTCTACAGTCATTAGGTCGACCCCACTAGGTCGACTGGCAGGAAGGTCGACCTGACTTAAGGTCGACATGGGCCAAGGTCGACATGACTTAAGGTCGAATTTGCATAAAGGTCGACATGAGGAGGGTCGACTGGTCATAAGGTCGACATGGGTTTTTCACTGTTTTTTTATCCGAATGTCGACACAGTCGACATGGACACAGTTGGCAATGAGAATCGGACCCTCGCATCGCTCGCTTCGCTCGCAATGCTTCGGGCACGGTGCCTCGCTGCGCTCGGCACACTATTTTATTCTCCCACCACGCCCTAGTGGATGGTAGGGCATGAAATACCGCCTGTCGGCACATGTCGGCTCAAAAAACAGTGAAAAACCCATGTCGACCTTATGACCAGTCGACCTTCCTCATGTCGACCTTTATGCAAATTCGACCTTAAGTCATGTCGACCTTGGCCCATGTCGACCTTAAGTCAGGTCGACCTTCCTGCCAGTCGACCTAGTGGGGTCGACCTAATGACTGTAGACCTAAATGCAGTCTGACGAATGACCGCATCCCGGGTGAGGGCAGTGGCGTATTTATAATGGGTGCAATCTCTGTGGTGCACTCAGTCCCCTGAGTCCCAGGGGGTCCACACCACACACACTGCACCAAATTTTGTAATACTTACGGAGTCCTGCCATGAAGGCAGCAGCACTGCCGGAATCATCAAAAAATGCCACTGGTCCCTGGGTGCACTGTTCACTGGTCCCTGGGTGCACTGATCACTGGTCCCTGGGTGCACTGATCACTGGCCAGAGCACTGGTCCCTGGGTGCACTGATTACTGGTCAAAACTGGTCCCTGGTTGCACTGATCACTGGGTGTATGATATATTTATTTTTTCTATGTTTCCCCCCCACAGTCATAGGCTTGTGTGTCGATTGGACACACATAGCTGATCACACTGGCAAGGTCCCTGCACAGCTTTATTTGCCAGTGAGCAGAGAAAACTGGGAGAGCAGGGATATTGCAGTGATCCCTGTGATTAAGCTATAATGTTATCACAGGGCTCACTGCTGTGTTTATTCTATTTTTTTTTTGGTTAATTCTAATAACCATTTGATGCCCATTGCTTTGTAAAGGACTCATACATACAGATAGATAAAAATGTATAGATGTAGCATGTGATTCCTGTAAATACGTATTGGCATGATAACTGTAGTGTGTCCACCTTCTTTGTGTACAGAAGGTCGACATTTCCCTTTGACATCATTATCCAATTGGTCTGCTAATCTCAATGTGTTTATCTGAGCCGCTCTAGGAAAGGAGCCATACTGGCTGGGATTACACAGTCTAACAACACAGACAACATGAGCAGCAGTAACTCCCCCCACCACCTCTCCGCCCTCCCATCCGCACTGCTCACTCAGACCTGTTTCTCTGTTTTATTATGATCATCGCAGAAAGGTTATTCCAAGGTCATACACATAAAGATCTCTCTGGAATGAATACACCTATTTATAAATTGTATTCACGCATTATATTTGTGCTTGGATTGATGAATTAAATCTCTCATTATGGCACTGATTCAGCTACGTGGAAGACAGCAATAGTGTTATAGCTTATTACACATTCCATCTATGGTTACATAAGTATATAGGGTCAAATGCAATATGGTGTGAGAATTAGAAAGTGAGAGATTTTGGGAGAGTTTTCCCATTTTTATTAAAGCGGCAATTTACAAAATCAACCTGTTTTTTTTTTTTTGTGCATGTAAATGATTGCCGCTTTAAAAAAATGGAAAAACTCTCCCAAAATGTCATTAACTTTATCATTCTCACACCCTATTACATTTGTCCCTTAAAGTTCTTCAAAGTAAAAACAAAATAATTTCAAAATATATGTTTATGTTTTTAATTCATGACACCAAAAACAATATCACGTTTAGGTCGGAAAGTTTTATTGATGGAAATATCCCTATTTTTAATTTTTGTCTAATTGCACCTTAATATTGTTTTGTCTTGTTTCTTTCTTTTGCACTATCACTGACCAGGGTCAAAGAGCTTCCAATATCTCCACATTATCAATAACTGTTCACAAACAGCACTCACTTGAGCCTACCTGATATGGGGGTTAAATGAGAAAAAAAAAAAAAAAACACCTATGGCACATACTTGCCTACTTTTGAAAACTAGTTTCAGGGAGATTAGAGTTGGTAGCAGAATTTTGCACAGCGCCCCATTGAGGGGGCGTGTTATGCTCCACCCAAAGGGCGTTTCTAGATCCATATATGGAGAGATTGAGAAAAAGAGATCGTGAACGTGGCATCTAGAACCGTGGGTGTGTACTGCTACATCTGGAAGGGATCTTTTGATATTACTTAGATCCAAATGTAGATGAGCCTCACAGCAGTTAGTAAGAGATACTATACTTGGTAAAGTGCTGGGAAATGGGGTTTATGATTCAATGTAAATGTATCTGTCTCTCATTGGTTTTTTTCCCAAAAATGTAACAGTGTAATGTGGGCTAGGTGACATGAGGGAGATTGCTAGACTAATGAGGGAGAGAGGGAGATTGCTGTTATTTCAGGGAGTCTCCTGCAGAATGCAGGAGGGTAGGCAACTATGCTGTGGCAGGATTCACTAAAGAAGAAATTCTAATACTTCTTCCACACTGCAGCTCCTAACCGGTATATTGCAGATTTTTTAGCCTTTTTAAATGGTTAGAGCTTCAGTGTGAAAGCACCAGTCTGCATTTACCGGTTACAAATAACCGGTATTTGCAAACAGGTAAAAAGCCTACGTGGTTCAGAGCTGTTTTTATGCAGTGTTTTACGGCTCGGAACCAGTATATAGGACTCAGACAGTAGCTATGACAGCGCAGTGCATATGTAATGAGCCGCTCATTACAAACGCGCATATATGCATATATAATGAGCGGCTCATTAAATATGCACTACGATGTCTTATAGCTACTGTCTGTCCTGCTTTCACACTGCAAACCTGCTTGAGACCCGGTATTTATGTGCAGTGTGAAAGGGGTTTAAAAAGGTAATATACCGTTTTAAATACCGTTTAAAAAAACCGGGTCTCAAACATTTAGGCAATTTGAAAGCAATCTCTCTGCACATGTTACAACTGTCCCAACTGCAGTGCACATGGTTTTGCCAATTTTCCAAACAAATTTGTACTGCAATCAGATCTAAATAAAGGCCCTTATTCTGATTGAGTCGGATGGCTCCGAGTGCGGACTGCTGGCCGATGGTTGGTGTTTGCGCATGTGCAGAGGCGTATCTTCGCATGTGCGAACGCCTCACACCTACGAACACGGCGTGAGGTCCGTGCAGAAATCGATCGTACAGAACCATCCGAGCAGGGAGTGGAGAGGGGCGTGAAGGGCTGTTTGGGTTCATTACCATATGCGTAAGCCCGGCGTTTCATGGGCGTTCCCATGAAAACGCTGAGCGTACGTATGATAATGCGGCCGTGACACACGTGTGGGGGGTGGACAGCTGACATAGCCGGATGTCTGCTGCCCGCCCATATCCCTGCTTTCATACAGAAAGATGTCAGTGTGGTCTGGAGCACTTGGTGCTGTCTGACCACTCGGTCCATTATTCGATGGTCGGCGACCATCGGAGGATGGGGAATATTCCCACAGATGGAGGAGGTATTCTCATGAAACATTCACTCGCGGTCCGTTCGGTCAGTGTTTTACCGCATTTGGACGGTGTGAGCAATCTGTACGGTAGGCTGGGCTAAGAACACTCTGTTCCTGTCCGAAATACGCATCCGTCCGATACAACTAGAATAAGGGCCTAAGACCTTGGTGGTTGATTCAGCTAGATGCAAAGGGGACAAGTTTTGGTGGTTGATTCAGCTAGATGCAAAGGGGACAAGTTTTGGTGGTTGATTCAGCTAGATGCAAAGGAGACAAGTTTTGGTGGTTGATTCAGCTAGATGCAAAGGAGACAAGTTTTGGTGGTTGATTCAGCTAGATGCAAAGGGGACAAGTTTTGGTGGTTGATTCAGCTAGATGCAAAGGGGACAAGTTTAGATGCAGTGTACAGTAAGTAATGCATGTAGCCACACTCATAGCCATAAGTACATTTCAGCTAATTAAATTGGCACCTTCTTATATTTGATACAGGAACAGATATTTTATTTAGTAGGTGATTATCTGAAGGTTATTTTAGTTCAATATTTACAAGTATTTAACAGTTTTAGAAAAATCTAGAGTATTGCATCAGACAAGATTTTTTGAGACTGTGCATGTCATAAATATATCTTCATGTCAGCTGGAGCACAGTATGAACAGTACACAGATTATAAAATACTAATCAAACTGCCGCCTTCTGGGAGGGAGATAAACTTGGATTATAAACCCCAGTCTACCAAGATTTTCTCATTTTCTTAATCTTCCAGTACAGCAGAATATTGCCCTCTGTAAAGTTTCATCTCCAATGCTATTTCATACAGAATTTTCCTGACCTCTAGAATTCATTCTCCTAAACTAAACAAATCTATGCAGAGCAGTGGACAGAGGCCCTTATTCAGATCTGATTGCAGGACAAATTTGTTCTCAAAATAGGCAAAACCATGTGCACTGCAGGTGGGGCAGATGTAACATGTGCAGAGAGAGTTAAATTTGGGTGGGGTGTGTTGAAAATGAAATCTGAATTGCAGTGTAAAAATAATGCAGCCAGTATTTACCCTGCACAGAAATAAAATAATTCCCCAAATCTAACGCTCTCTATACATGTTACATCTGCCCCACCTGCAGTGCACATGGTTTTGCCCATTTTGAGAACAAATTTGTACAGCAATCAGATCTGAATAAGAGCCAGAGTGTGAGGAATTAGTTGGTACGGGCTGGGGAAGATGGGACAGTTAGACCATGTGCAGTGGCGTAACTATGAATTGGGCGCCCCCCCCGTTAATGGGGGGCGCCCCCCGCCGCACCCCCCGCCCGCAGCCTAACCTGTCTTGCTGGTCCCGTCCCGGCTCCCTTGCTGGCTTCATTCTTCTGCTAGTGAGACGGACCAACACAAAATGTCCGCCCCCATACAGCAGACAGTTTCAGAGAACTGTCTGCTATATGTGGCGGACATTTTATTGTGGTCCGTCTCACTAGCAGAAGAATGAAGCCAGCAAGGGAGCCGGGACGGGACCAGTGCGGACGGCGGATTGGCGGGCGGCAGATGGGCGGACGGGAGGGGGCTAACTATAGCACCACAGCCCCCCGGCGCCCACACATGCACAGCGCCCCCCCGCGGCTGCTGCGGTGCTATAGTTACGCCTCTGACCATGTGAAAAGCCCTGTATATGCATGAATATCATAAATAGCAATCTTATCTTTTGTAAACCAAGTGTGTATTACTGGCAATGGTCCCTAATTTCTAGGTTTTGTAGCTTCTGCCTCATACCTGATGCAACTTAATAACTGATACTGACACCATACCCTGTTTATTGCTGTCCATTTTATCTCTAATTCCTTGCTATGTGATGTAATACATATCTGTGCCACTACCTGACAGTTTTCTCCTGGGACATGAAAAACTTTGTGTAAATCCCTTGTGCCCTGTTATATCCTTTATATTAATTACTGCCCTGGGACATCCTTTATATTATATTTTACCATTTGACATTCCTCATAGTATACAAGGCCTAATTCAAATGTGAACCACAATTTGATGGAGAGTATGATGTCTGGGGGTCTCCACAGATGCATGACCCATTCTGCGGGTGTACAGTACGGGTATTGTGATATTGCAGCTGCAGTGTTTGTGGTGCAGGACAGCACCTAGAACCATTTTTTTCAAAACAGAGGCATGTAAGGGCATATACACCAACTTACTTGGTTGACACAGCATCAGGAAATGTCATCTTGGGGGGAGCGCTATGGTGACATGGGCAGGTCAATGGTGACAAGAGGTGAGCCTCATGCTGTAGTCTAAGCTGCAGTTGTGCAATTCCTTCCAAACATGAATCAGGCCCATAATGCCTTGTGACATCATTTGTATTATATACTGCCATGTGACATCCCTTATATGATATATTGCCATGTGACATCCCTTATATGATATATTGCCATGTGACATCCCTTATATGATATACTGCCATGAGACATCCCTTATATGATATACTGCCATGTGACATCCCTTATATGATATACTGCCATGTGACATCCCTTATATGATATATTGCCATGTGACATCCCTTATATGATATACTGCCATGAGACATCCCTTATATGATATACTGCCATGTGACATCCCTTATATGATATACTGCCATGTGACATCCCTTATATGATATACTGCCATGAGACATCCCTTATATGATATACTGCCATGTGACATCCCTTATATGATCTACTGACATGAGACATCCCTTATATGATATACTGACATGAGACATCCATTATATTATATACTGTCTGCCCCTCTGGCATATTTTGTATTATATACTGCCCTGTAACATTTTGAAAACTAGTTTCAGGGAGATTATAGATGGTAGTAGAATATTGCACAGTGCCCCATTGTGGGGACATGTCATGCTCCACCCAAAGGGCGTGTCTAGTTCCATATATGGAGAGATTGTGAAAAGAGCTTGTGAACATGGCTCCTAGAAGTGTGGGTGTGTACTGCTACATCTGTAGATGAGCCCGAAACAGTTAGTAAGAGCTACTATACTTGCTAAAGAAAAGTCACTGATACGTGTCAGGGATTGTTCTTCTATTGTGTTTTACAAGTGGTTCCATATAAATGGCCACAAGACATACATGTAGCCATAGGGATCATTGTTTTTTATTAACAATGATGGGAAATGGTGCTGATGTTTTAATGTGTCTCATTACAGCGGCTCCTGGTGATTCTATCGCCATTCGCTGTCCCCCGCTGGGCAACAGAGTCTGACATAATGGGGCTTGTGCACCCCATTCTCCTGGAAGCCCTGCGGCCCTCTGCGCATCTCCCCGCTCAGTGTCGTAACTATAGCTCCGCAGCCCCCGCGGTGGCGGGGGGGGGCGCAGAGAAATTGGGGGCGCCGCCGGGGGGACTGCGGGGCTATAGTTACCCGCGGTCTGCGTCTCGCCCGGCTATCTGCCGGGACCTGCCTGACCGTCATGGTTCCGGCCGGCTCCTGCTGCAATGAAAACTGACAATTAGAAAATGGCTGCCCCCATACTGCAGACAGTTTTCTGTCTGCAGCATAGGGGCAGCCATTTTCTAAGAGTCCGTTTTCATTGTAGCAGCAGGAGCCGGCCGGGACCGTGACGTCAGGAAGGTCCTGACAGAGAGCCGGGCGAGACGCAGACCGCGGGTAAGAAGGGGGGGGGCAGGTTAGGTGTGTTTGGGGGGGGGGGGCAGAATAAACGTGCGGCGGGGGGGGGGGCACTAAATAGTTAGTTACGCCCCTGTCCCCGCTGCCTTGCTGACGGGGACGTGTGACCGAGTGAGCCGTTTCGTGTCCCAGGGCCGGCCCTAGGCATAGGCATGCTAGGCAATTGCCTAGGGCGGCAGCCTATGCCTAGGGGCAGCATCTTTGCTGGGCAACGGCGTTCTAAAGACATATACATACTTTACTCAGCGTGCTGCCCTGGCACTGCAGCCACAGGCGCAGCTACTGTACTGTACTTCCGCCCGGCCAGCCGCTGCGAACCCCTACGTGACGCGGCCAGGTATCTCAGTGCTACTACTGACACACTGTCTCTCCCACCTCCGCCAGCCACCGTTGCGCGTGCTGGGAGGGACAGCACACCATGCTGTCAGTGTTATCCGGATGATGTCACTTCTGGAAGCTCCGGCTCTTCATTCTCTATAGTGTTTTCCGTGTCCCTGTCATCCCCCAGTCGTACCGACGCACGTTCTGAATGTATTAGAAAGCTGAATCAACGCAGGACCTGGACACAGATGGACGGACAGTGAGTGAAGGTGATAGAGGGAGTCGATCAGCCTCAGAGTCCGGCTGGCAGTACACTGCTGGAGACATAGAATGCAGGGCTCCCCCAGCTGCGTTTCCTGAAAACTCACCTGCGCCTGTCAGCGCAGCGAGGGGCGGGATGTGGCTGGAAGAGCTTACACACTGCTCCTGAATTTAGCAGCATGTGAGCTCATCCAGCCATCCTCCACCGTGCTGACAGGCTGCTCAGCGCTGCCCTCCTCTGATGACCAGCACTGTGGAGGGCACATAGTACTACTTCTAAAAGGGGCAGGGCATGGTAATAAGTAAAATATGGGCAGGGAGCGGCGCCCTGCAAAATACACCTTATGGCAACACTACTACATGCTGTGTAATGTTATTATGGGTCACTACTGTCACGACCACCATCTCAGCTACCCTGACTCCTTGTGCTGTCCCAGTCCTACAGACCTCTGATATGCTACCCTCTGTCTTGGTACTCATCTCCGCTGCTGATGCCCATGCTGGCTGTCTGCGTTCCGACACTCTGTCACCATGGGGTGATAGCTGTGGTGTGCAGTCTCCTGCTGTGCGGGCTCTGAGTGGCGTGGGGTATGAGCTGCCATGATGGTGTCCGTGTCATGTTAGGCCTCTGGCTGGGAAGCACCGGCTGCAGCGCCTCCGCTTATATTCTCCGCTGGCGGGTTTCTGACGCTGCATCTGGCGGCGGCCATCTTCTTGGTTGCTACAGCCTATGCTACGCGGCTCCAAAGTGTGAGGTCACACGCGCAGCCAATCACAGCTCAGCTCTACCCTTAAAGTCTGACTAGCCGGGTCAGAACGGCAGTCAGTACAATGATGTCTACCTGCTAACATAATTGGTCACTCCTGGCTATCCCTGTAGTATCCACTACAGCTCTCCTACGCATCCTGGTGAAAGTCTTCGCTGATCTCCCTGCTGATCGTCCACTGTTCCACCATATCATCACGGAACCCTCTGCCGCCTATTAAGATAGGACAAGGTTAACCCCCCAAAGGGTGTCATCTTCTTCCTTCATTCCTGATGGTTATTATCCGTTGTCGCATCCCTGGTCCTGCAGCTACGATCTCACTCAGCACAGGTTCAACTGGACTTCATCTTCTTCTCTTTCATCCAATCCTTCATCCAATCATCCAATCCTTCATCCAATCATTCAACCATCCAATTCTTCATCCAATCATCCAATCTTTCTTAAATCATCCAATCATCCAATCCTGCAATCATCCAACTTCCCAATCATCTTCAAGCTCTCCAATAAGTACTGTTTATTATTGCCTTCTTTCAGTTTATCAATATCTACAGTTATTCTTTATGCCATCATTCATATCTTGTACCGCAGTATCTTTATTAAAAAGTGTTTAATTGTATCCAATTGCTTCACTCCAATCTGTCATTCATGCAACAGCCCTACATTAAAGCACCCAGCCTCCGTTACACTCCAGCTGGTGCTTCACGAAACGTGACAACTACGTGCTGTGTAATTTGAATATGGGTCACTATTTGCTGTGTAATGTAAGTATGGGTCACTACTTGCGTAATGCAAATAGGATTCTTCTATCTAGCATAATAATTTGAACTGGGGGTACTACTGTGTAACGACGCTAATTTCTTGTGATACTCCACCCTCTTTATTCGGCATGCACCTTCAGCGTGCACTATTCCTTTATAACATTTTGGCAGTAGGGCACAATTTATAACCTGTAGGGGGCACCAAACACACTAGCACCAGGCCCTTGGGGGGGATCGCTGGCAGGGAAAGTGATTTCCACCACCTTTCCATAACCACTTTAAGCCCCGCTGTTGGTGGAGACTAAATACGTCATTCCTATGCAGCAGCTCTTGCTGGTAGACTTCCTTGAAGAGTTGGGCCCTAGGGTACTTACCCTCCAGGCTCCCCTTTAATATGGCACTGCTCCCACCCCACAGCCTAATCCTAACCCCCCCTTTAAGTGCTCAACCCTGCCTAACCCTGCCTTTGCTGGGAGAAGGGTGTTGCATCAGAGGTGGATCTAGAAGCAGTGCTAGGGGGCACCAGCCAAAATTTTGCCTAGGGCATCAAATTGGCTAGGGCCGGCTCTGTCGTGTC
Organism: Crinia signifera; assembly: GCF_055691185.1. Lineage (NCBI taxonomy): Eukaryota > Metazoa > Chordata > Amphibia > Anura > Myobatrachidae > Crinia > Crinia signifera. The sequence continues at coordinate 351,294,609 of NC_139217.1, forward strand.
CCCATCCGCCAGCCCCCCTGATGGTGGCTCTATCTGTAAATGCATCCACCTCATTCCTTCTTTCCGCAAAAATGTAACAGCTACATAATGTGGGCTAGGTAAAAGGAGGGAGATTGCTGTTATTTCAGGGAGTCTCCTGCATAATGCAAGAGGATAGGTAACTATGAACATATGATATACTGCCATGTGACATCCCTTATATGATATACTGACATGAGACATCCATTAAGTTATATAATGCCACGTGACATCCCTTATATTATATACTGGCCTGTGATATCCCTTACATTATATACTGGCCTGAGACACAAAACTCACTAGAAGATTAGGGTATTTTATTTAGGCACATGGTTAGTCACCTTCATATACAGACATATGGAACACCAACATATTCCATTACAATTTCAGTTGCCTGCTGTTATTTTGTTTTCTCAATTCATTGTAGTCTCAAGAGATTTGTGATATATCCGTTTGTTTCCTGCTGTTAGCAGTGACTGGGGAAAAGGTGTAAATTGAGCTCAGACGTGTTCTGTTACCTTCAATAGCAAAATGTGACTGCAGAGATTATATTTGTTTTATCACGGTTTCCAATTGTAAAGCGCAATGGAATATGCTGCGCTATATAAGATACTGTAAATCAATAAATAAATTACTGGTGAATATCACACAGGGATATATAAGTGATGATGTTTGATAAGATATATTGGTACTCTTTACCTAGAAGGGCGCCCGCGATTGGAATCGCGGGCGTCGGGGGTAAAAAATCGCGGGTAAATCGCGGGTACATTAAAATCGGGTGCCCGCGATGACCGCGATTTTCCCATAGGGATCAATGTTAAAAACGGTGATTGACCACGATTTTAATGTTAAATGCCTCAATGCCCGCGATTTGGCCATAGGAATCAATGTTAAATGGGCCACAGAGCCCTAATAGTCACCGTGAACTCTGAAATGGCCCCCACAATTGTTAACGCCACCCCACGATCAACGTGAACCCGAAGCGTGGCGAGCGCAGCGAGCCCGCGAGGGGCGGCGGTACGCGTCCTCCGACCTTTTCATGCCCTACTATCCACGTCGGCGTGGAGTTGAGAATAGAATAGTGTGGCGAGCGCAGCGAGCCACCGAGCCCGAAGCGTGGCGAGCGCAGCGAGCCCCGCGAGGGGACGCGGATACCTTCACAGGTAAACGCGTCCCCTCGCGGGCTTCACAGGTGTCCGCTTTTCGCCACGGACACCTGTGAAGCCTGCGAGGGGACGCGTATAACTGTGAAGGTATCCGCGTCCCCTCGCCACGCTTCGGGCTCGGTGGCTCGCTGCGCTCGCCACACTATTCTATTCTCAACTCCACGCCGACGTGGATAGTAGGGCATGAAAAGGTCGGAGGACGCGTACCGCCGCCCCTCGCGGGCTCGCTGCGCTCGCCACGCTTCGGGTTCACGTTGATTGTGGGGTGGCGTTAACAATTGTGGGGGGCATTTCAGAGTTCACGGTGACTATTAGGGCTCTGTGGCCCATTTAACATTGTTTCCTATGTAAAAATCGCGGGCATTGAGGCATTGAACACTAAAATCGGGTCCAATCTGATTTTTAACATTGGTCCCTATGGGAAATCGCGGCCATCGCGGGCATCGCGTCGCACCCGATTTTTAGTGCATTCGATGGGCGCCCTTCTAGGTAAAGAGTACCGATATATTTAGCTTTGTCAATACAAAATATAAATATGTTAGTAAAAAAGGTATGTGTAGTCCAGATATAATTTTTTATTTAATAAGTTTTATAATTACATGCCTTTTTTTTTACTGCATTTATTACATTTCTAACTAAATACTTTAAAACATATTCATTTAACTGTTAGGGGGCAGCTGGGCCGTTCCCGAGCACGGGTCTGTTCCCAGCGTCCTGGGGCGAGTGGCCGCGCAGGAGCTCCGGTGACGGGGTCTTTAGCGGCCATATTCTTCCGGCGTCTGTCGGGAAATAGGGTAAAAGCATCGGGGACGTTGCGAGGAAGCTTCCGGGTTCTGAACAGCAGCAGGGACGCAGATGGAGGCATCAGAGAATGCATTCCACGTCAGATGAGGGCAGGGTTTTTTTTTTTATAAAACCCAGCTCATCTCTTTCTGTGGTGCCAGTTATAGAGCCATGTTTGCCTGTTCTGCTACAGCATGTCAGCATGTTCCCTGCCTGCTCTGGAGATTCCCTGGCTGTATCTGCTCATTCCACCTGCATCAGATAAGTCTGTATCTCCTACATTGTCTGCTTATATTTCTCTTCATGTAATGAATTCCCTGCATTGGGGGTTTAGTAAAGTTGGTATTTATCCTCTGCACTGCTGCATTACCATTTTAAAGGGGATTTTGTGTATTCCAGTTAAGAGCTTGTGCTTTGTTGCACCTCCTGTATTAGTAGGGGACTTGTGTATCCTAGGTAAGACCTTGTGCATTGTTGCACCTGTTGGTCCAAACTTCCCACGTATAGCGAGTTGTGTCTGGTCAGTCTTCCGAGACCCTCTGTTTGTGGTGCCACGCCTCCTGCAGCAGCCTTGTCCCTCATTAAGACCTGGCGGCCCCAGAGTGAGGGTGGACCTAATTTGCCCTCACAAATGTGGCTGTTTTAGGTGAAGCCTTGGTTTGCAGGAGACAGAAAGGACTGCTGGGCATCCGCAACTGGGTCTCCACACCCACACTTCTAACATTAACATTAACTTAACATTTACAACACTTTACAACTTATGGGGCCTACACACAGGGAGATGCTGTGAGTGATGCTAGATCACCCAAAACGCTCAGCAAGATTGCTCAGCACACAACAATGTGTCAGCGCTACGTGCTGAACGATCTGTCAGGGCCAGTGTTCTCCAGTGAGAACACCGGCCCTGCTCGGCAATTAACTAATTTTATCCAGTATGCTGGATAGTAAACTTACCTCTTAATATCAGATATTTTTATATATAAACATGCAACACAAGAAACAAATTCACAAAAAGATAAAGTTCATTAGATAAATTTACGACTTGAACAGTCATGAATTAACAACGTTTTCAGCCCCTGAATGGTCGCTGGCCGGAGGAGCATGCTCCTCCGACCAGCGACATCCCCTGCCTCTTCACCCAGCAGTGTTTAAATTTTCATCTGCGACCATCTCTGGTCGCAGATGAAAACGGGACACGGGGCAATATGACTGCTGAGCAATATATTGCCAGCGATCATATTGCCCCGTGTGTACGCACCTTTATTAACCATTTCTGGATGACCATTTCTGTTTTTTAGTATATAAACTCACTACATAGATACATTCACCATCCTGGATAAAGTGCATGAAACACATTGGACAGTATAATGGAAGAGATTCTAAAACAAAGTGCACTGGGAGGAACGTCATCACAAGGCGCCTCAGCCAGACAAAGCTATACTTCCAAAAGGAAGAAGGAAACATTGTCGGCCAAAAGGAACATGTAGGCAGATCTAGGGATAGTTAGAGCTACAGATTTAGCTGCCATGTACCGGATACTGCTCCGAATCACTTCAACATAGGACTACTGAAGACTGGAAGAAGGGTTTACATTTTAAATAAGCAGAGTTTTTGTACACTAAGTCAGGGTTGCCGACTTTTAAATGCTCCTCTCCGGGAGAAGCCCGCAGAGGAGACTTTCCTTACCCGATCGGGGGGCGGGGCTTGACTGTGACACGATTGTGCCATTTTAGCTCCGCCCCCTCCTCTGAGACCCGTGGATTGCGGCATCTACATGCCGCGATTCGGGGGGCTCAGGGGGGTCCCCCAGATTCCGGGAGGGTTGCCCACCCTTCCGGGGGCCGGGAGGGGGACCCGATTTTCGGGAGACTCCCGAGAATTCCGGGAGGGTCGGCAACCCTGCACTAAGTAGGGGAAATGATAGTTTCTTAGAGTGTTACACCAACTGTCACACATGGAGGAGAAAATTGGATAGCCTGGTGCTCTTTTGCTGGATTCTGGGTCACAAACTTAAGGTGGCCATACATGTACAGATTTATTATCAGATCTGGCTGGTTGGAACAAAATCCTGGTAATGGATGACAGCAGATGACAGTTGACCATTTGTTTTGAAATGCTGGAAAACTGCCAAACTGTCATTCAGATATTACCAGGTTTTTGTCCCAACCAGCCAGATCTGACAGTAAATCTGTAGATGTATGGCCAGCTTCACACAGTGACTGATGTCCTCAACCAAAATGGCTGCCACAACATTTTGCAGAGTACCCTTTATGCTGGGTACACACCAGGACGACTAGGGCACGATTCTGTCAATTTAGATCCAATTCCGACCGGTTGTATGCAGATTGTATGTACTATCGTGTGTTTTTGACATTTATTTGATCCGATTCCGATCAAATGCGCGTTCACGCCGCTCGTTTGGTCGCATCTTTGGTCCTACGTGCTGCAGGTAGGATCCGTCAATCCCAGGCCGACCGACCGTCAATCGTATGCAGATCGTGAGTGTTTTTTGCCGCCTCCGTCGTCCGTCCGTCGGTGCGTCCGTCGTTTGATCCAGCCTATTTGAGTGGCATTTCCTAAACACTCCCCCGGCGCCATGTTTTTCCACATAGCAAACAGCGCTGGCGCAGCAGTTGGACTCTCCTTCTTGTCTCATCTCCCAGAACAACAACCTGGTATGTTTGCACTCCCAATGCTCTTCTATGCATGCCCACTGTTGCCACCAATGTATATAGTGTGTATAAAGCACTGGTTTGGCAACCGTGCACCCGACCATGTCACTGTTTTTTTTGGGTGGGCCCCATGTCTGTGTGTATACATATAACCAATGTCCACCATTGCAGTATTCCAAGCACTCCTCTCTGCTAGGCCCCATTCACCTGTGTGTGTGTGTTTGTGTATATATAGATATATATACATAAACCATTGTCCACCATTGCAGTATTCCAAGCACTCCTCTCTGCTAGGCCCCATTCACCTGTGTGTGTGTGTTTGTGTATATATAGATATATATACATAAACCATTGTCCACCATTGCAGTATTCCAAGCACTCCTCTCTGCTAGGCCCCATTCACCTGTGTGTGTGTGTTTGTGTATATATAGATATATATACATAAACCATTGTCCACCATTGCAGTATTCCAAGCACTCCTCTCTGCTAGGCCCCATTCACCTGTGTGTGTGTGTTTGTGTATATATAGATATATATACATAAACCATTGTCCACCATTGCAGTATTCCAAGCACTCCTCTCTGCTAGGCCCCATTCACCTGTGTGTGTGTGTTTGTGTATATATAGATATATATACATAAACCATTGTCCACCATTGCAGTATTCCAAGCACTCCTCTCTGCTAGGCCCCATTCACCTGTGTGTGTGTGTGTTTGTGTATATATAGATATATATACATAAACCATTGTCCACCATTGCAGTATTCCATGCACTCCTCTCTGCTAGGCCCCATTCACCTGTGTGTGTGAATAGCAATCTGCACAATAAAATGTATAGTGGTTTTCATAAAAGTTTATTAACATTTTAAATACTTAAAACATAAGAACTAGGTAAACTGGTAACTATAACTATAAAAATTTAAATATGAAACAAAACATGGGTATAACTATAACAACTAAAATGGTTTTATCTTTTTACAGTCCCAATGTCCAACGCAAAGGAACAAGAGTTTTTGGAAGGGTTTATTGAAAAATATCGTACACACGAATGCCTGTGGCGAACAAAATCCAAGGAGTATTCAAACAAAATGAAAAGAAACCAAGCCTTGGAGGAGTTGGCACGCTACAGTCTTCCATTTCATCCAGAGGCCAATGTTGAATGGGTGAGGAAACGCATCCAGAATATGCGCACGGTGTTCTTAAAGGAACACAAGAAGATGGAGGCTGCAAAGAAGTCTGGTGCTGGAGTCGACGAGATGTATCAAACATCGCTCTGGTACTATGACCGGTTGACATTCACCCTCAGCCAGGAGTCGATGAGGACAGGAGTAGTCCTTATGGTCGAACATGAAAACCAAGAAGTCGCGGCGCAGGAGGAGGAGGAGAATTCGCAGTCTGCATCGGTGAGTCTATTTTTTTGGCTATCTAATTGATTCCTCCTGCCAATCCACAGCGCCCTCCCCATTAAAGTAGGCCATGTACTCTTCCCTCACCTGTTTGGCTCGTGCACTCCCTGTGTAGCGTTGTGTTGGGGTTTGCAAGGAGGATATCTGCACTACCTCCTCTGGCAGTTCTTGGTCTTCTTGGAGTGCTGTGCCTGTAGCCCTTTGCTGTGTGGCTTTTCTGCGGAGCAAATTGTGCAGGACACAGCACGCCGTGACAACCCAGTCAATTTTGTCCACCCTCAGGTTAATGGCAGTGTGAAAAATGCGAAACCGGCTTGCCAGGATGCCAAAAGCATTTTCCACAACACGCCGTGCCCTGGATAGCCTGTAGTTAAAGATCCTTTTGTCATGGTTCAGGCCCCTTTGCGCATATGGCTTCATGACATGCTCGTGCAGGCCAAAAGCCTCGTCAGCCACAAAAACAAAGTTAAGCCCCTGTTTAGTTTCCTGGACAGACGGCAAGTGAAGGGTGTTCGCTATGAGCCTTTCGTAGAACTTTGTGTCCTTGAAAGTGCCACCATCCGATGCACGGCCATTCCTTCCTACATCCAGGAAGATAAACTCATAGTTGGCATTCACCACAGCCATTAGTACAATGCTAAAATAGCCCTTGTAATTAAAATAGTAGGAACCACTATTGATAGGCTGGGCTATGCGGACATGTTTGCCATCAATGGCTCCACCGCAATTTGGGAAGTTCCATCGCTGTTCAAACTCCTCTGCGATGACTTTCCATTCATTCACGCTGGTAGGGAACTGAAATTAGAAGTAAATAGAATTGATTAGTAAACATGTTCAATTTTTTTACAGCTTGGTGACTACCCACCTGCAACCCCAGACCTATCTGTCCTATCTGAGAATGCATGCACATCTAACGAAGTTCCTACTCCGGCACGCACTCCGCCACCCACCCTGGAACCCACTCCACCACTCCCCCGTGCCAAAAAAATGCGTGGCAAAGGAAAAAAAGGAGAAGCAGCGGCACATGAAGAATTTATGATGCGGGCACATCAAGTCCTGCAAAGAAACCCGGACAAACATGACAACTACTTCACTTATGTGGCAGAGTGTGTTCGCAACATGGCTCCTGACCAGCAACTTACTTTTGAAAAGTTATGCATGGAGTTGGTGTATAATGGCAGTTTAGGGTATCTCAACAGTGGCACTAAAATAGTTGGCATTGGTAGTGCACCAGACACACCACTGTCATTAGAATCACCAGTGCCTACTCCGCCTGCCACCGTAGCAGGCCAGTCGAGCACAATTCCAACACATACCCAGTCAACACCTACACAGCCTTCTCAACCCCCCAAGTACCGTCAATTCTACAGTTCTTTACTGATAGAAGATCCAGAGTGTCCTGTTTTTGAGGATCTGTCTTAAAAAATAGGCTACTTTATCATTTACCATCGACATGGTCTCAGCTGCAGGTATGTGATGGCCACTGCTCACATGGCGTATGGCGCACATCAATGGGGCCGGGACCATTGCATCTGCGCCATGCGCCATGTGGGCCGCAGCCTTTACATATCTGCAGCAGACATCCTCTGCCACACAAGGGCCACAGTGTGTATTTTTGTTTATTTATATGCTGCTACCTGTACCTGCATTACCAGAGGGAGAACAGGATTCTCCTCAATCTGGATAGCAAACTCCATTTATTGCCCTTTTTTCTTTGCCAATAGTATGGGGTACTGTGCGGCAGACATGGTCTCGGCTGCAGGTATGTGATGGCCACTGCTCACATGGCGTATGGCGCACATCAATGGGGCCGGGGCCATTGCATCTGCGCCATGCGCCATGTGGGCCGCAGCCTTTACATATCTGCAGCAGACATCCTCTGCCGCACAGTACCTTATCCCTACTGTTGTAAGGGCATGTTCCAGAAGTTACCAGAGTGTCTTTTGTCTTGGTTTTCTACATATATGCTGCTACCTGTACCTGCATTACCAGAGGGAGAACAGGATTCTCCTCAATCTGGATAGCAAACTCCATTTATTGCCCTTTTTTCTTTGCCAATAGTATGGGGTACTGTGCCGAAGACATGGTCTCAGCTGCAGGTATGTGATGGCCACTGCTCACATGGTGTATGGCGCACATCAATGGGGCGGGGGCCATTGCATCTGCGCCATGCGCCATGTGGGCCGCAGCCTTTACATATCTGCAGCAGACATCCTCTGCCACACAGTACCTTATCCCTACTGTTGTAAGTGCCTGTTCCAGAAGTTACCAGAGTGTGTTTTTTGTTTTTTTATATGCTGCTACCTGTACCTGCATTACCAGAGGGAGAACAGGATTCTCCTCAATCTGGATAGCAAACTCCATTTATTGCCCTTTTGTCTTTACCAATAGTATGGGGTACTGTGCGGCAGACATGGTCTCAGCTGCAGGTATGTGATGGCCACTGCTCACATGGCGTATTGCGCACATCAATGGGGCCGGGACCATTGCATCTGCGCCATGCGCCATGTGGGCCGCAGCCTTTACATATCTGCAGCAGACATCCTCTGCCACACAGTAGCCCGTACTTATTGGGAAAGTTTAAACTGGGTCATACATACTTAAATCTTTATATATAGTGTGTGTTTTTGTACAATATCTTTTATATATGGTATTATAATATATTTTTGTTGACACAATCTATTTACTATTTTACATGTTTTAACCATGAAAGGCCTAAAAAACCTGTTTCTGTCCTAGGCCTAAATTATAAATAAAAATATTTTGTTTGCACAATAAAGTGTACAGTGTATATTTCATCCTTACCTTGCAATACTGGTACTGCAGCACCTTCACAATGGCTTTGCAGGTCTCCGGGATGATGAGGCCCAAAGCTTGCGGGGAGATGAGGGATCCAAACTTTAGGTCAGCAAGAGACCGTCCTGTCGCCAGAAACCTCAGGGTGACCACCAGCCGTTCCTCAGCAGGGATAGCCATGCGATACTTGGTATCCTGCTTCTCGATGTGGGGAGTCACCAGACGCAGCAATTCCTGGAATGTGGCATCATCCATCCTCAAGAAGTTACGGAAATCGTCTGGGTTATTCTCCCTGATGTCCCTGAGCAGTGGCATGTGCGAACGAGTCTGACGCTGAAGTAGCCACTGCTTTGTCCAGCATGATCTTTCTCTCCTGCGCTGGGCTCTCTGACGCCTGAGCTTCAAAACTGCATAATAGAGCAGGTACTGTTGCTGGTGACTACCCATCACTGCATTCTCCATAGTGCAGGGTTAAAAGACACTTTGTAATGGCAGGCAAAACAAAGTAATGTGTAAATAGCTATGTCCAGCGTTCAGCAGGTATAAACCAAGCCTCACTAGTAACAAAGCAGAAATACACTGGTTTAAAATGGCTGCTGCTATTCCTATCCCCCTCTGCTAGTCCTCCCCCTCTGCTAGTCCAGCCCCTTCATTCAAATTTCAAAGGCCCATCTGACGACGGTCGCATGTGTTCTTGCAAAAAAAACAAAAACCAGCGATCCGACCGTCTTAACGACCATCGCGGGCGCATCGGGATCGGATCTAGATCGTTCCGCAAAAAAACACAATTTTTGCTAATCGTTTGCTGGGGACTGCCTGGGAGCTCCCGGGAAGTCCAAGGGAAATCGTTCCATGGTCGTCTATCGGTCGTGAACGACGGTGGTCGTCCTGGTGTGTACCCCACATTAGTCTGTGCCTAATTGGTCAAGGGCTCATCTTACATCAAGATAATGACCCAAAACATGCTTCAAGTCATGAGACTCAAACCCTATTGAGCTGGTTTGGGATGAAGTATGTAGAGACAATAAAATTTCAACATTTCAATATTAACTGTAAAATGCAAGTGTTCTAAAACTTGTTACTGGTAGTATAGAATGTTATATGCCAAAAATAGGAATTAATGTAAACTTAGAATGTCATCATAGAATAAAAGAGCATCAAGTTGTAAGCTATCCCTATAGTGTAAGCTTGCAGCAGGGCCCTCTTACCTCCAAGTCTGTCTGTTGTTACCCAGTTTATTTTATCTCTGTTTACAATTGTAAAGTGCAACTGAATCTGCTGCGCTATATAAGAACCTGTTAATAATAAATAAATCAATCAACTACTGTACGAGATGTGTGAAAAACTAAACATGACAGGTATTGGGTCAGGATCTTATTCAATGTAAGTTTCATGTCTTGATGTTTACCTACTAAACATAGGTGTCTGCATTTGGAGGGTGCAGTAGTTTAAAGCATTTCAACATTCTTCATTTTAGTCAGTGATCTTGCGTTTAATACTTGAGTGTGTAACCAATCATATTCCTGAAGGTGTACACTTATGGATAAACTTATCTCAATGAGACAATAAAAAGGAGCGTGGATCGACCAAATTGTGTCTTTTTACGGTTTTGTAGGGAATTAAGGACTGGAGTTTAAGGACAACTATGTTAAGAACAACATTAGGTTCTGACTTGCAGTAGTGCAGCCTCAAAACACATCTCTGATTGCTTGGTGCACAGAGAGAGGTCTTAGAATTGGTGCAATATGAACAGTGCAGAGTTACCACATCCCCTAGGATGAATTTCCTCTTTACCACTCCATTACAATGGATGAACTGCAATTACATGTAGAGCAGATCGTGCAGGCTACTCATACAGTTACAGCGGGTCCATTGGGCTTATGCATCATTGCTTGGTAAGAGATAAATCACATAAATAATGCATATGGATATTAATGATATTGCTGATTCACTACTGATTTTAGTTGGTAACGAAAAAAAAAGCTATACACTGTTTATTGAAGGTAACTAGGCCACGCTGTCAGTCTACCATGATTCGCTGTATTTGACACGGAACAATTTATATTAATATCATGCGCACTATATACAGAGTCTGCCTATCAAGCACTAACAGACGCTCTGAAAGCTTTCAGAGATTACCGGAAGCCGAAAACCTCTATCAACATGAGCTTGATGAGAAAGCTGGCACAAGCAAATTTTCAAGATAATTAATGGAATATTAATATGCTCTCTCTAATTTCCCTCTGACTGCACGGACAGCTGCTAAGAAGCACATCTGGCTGGAGATAGGGCCATGTTGGGACTGCAGAATTATGCAACCCAGCAAATTGGTGAATTATGAAAGAACAGTTAAGCTATGCACATGGATACACATGGATTATTATGTGTATTAAATCAATGCTTATATTGGCCTTTTCATCCTCATTAAAATGACATGAAACACATGTGTAAATGCTAGATTATATATATGTATATGCAATCCTTCTTAAATATGCCCCTACATTTGAACAGGATGGTGTTTCCAATCCAAAGTATCAGTGAGAACAGTGGTGTAGAAGACTCACAGGAAATATTTTTGCACCTATAAGGAGTGAGGGACCACAGTGAGGTGTTGAATAGGAGCATCTGAAAATTGTAGCAATGATGTAACAAAGAGAATGCACATCACACAGGGCCTTATTTAGATCTGAGCTCAGTACAAATTTGTTTGGAAAATGGGCAAAACCATGTGCACTGCAGGTGGGGCAGATGTAACATGTATAGAGAGAGTTCGATTTGTGTGAGTTATTTTGTTTCTGTGCAGGGTAAATACTGGCTGCATTATTTTACACTCTCTCTATACATGTTACATCTGCCCCACCTGCAGTGCACATGGTTTTGCCCATTTTCCCAACAAATTTGTACTGAGCTCAAATCTGAATAAGGCCCAAAGTGACATTGAAGGTAACTAGGCCACGTTGTCGTGGCGTAACTAGATCCATGTGGGCCCCATAGCAAAAGTTTGTAAGGGCCCCTGTTTATCACCAAATGCTGAAAAATGTATACAGCACATGATACTTTCACAGGCAAAGTGGGCCCCTCTCAGCTTTGGGCCCCATAGCAGCTGCACCCCCTGCACCTATGGTAGTTACGCCCTTGGTTGTGACAGTGGATAAACCCTTCATATATTCACAAAAGTGATGCAAAGGAAGAATATGCCTCTGCTCACATATAGCCAGGTGTAGGCAAGAGAGCACAGGGTCCTGAAATAATATTATACAGAACATATACATTCTGTATATTGGCTCCATGTTAGCATACCTCCCAACTTCTGTGTTGAGGAAATAGGGCCGCGCGAGTGCCCGAAAAGGGGGCAGGCGTATGCAAATGAGGGCGTGGCTTATTCTAATAGCCGAGACCTCATTTTCATACGAGAATAGACGCTGTGCGCATGCGTCTATTCTATTAGATTGGGGGGTCTCCCAACTGCCACCCCCCACAGCGGGACAATGCTTGCCGCGGGTGGGACAGCGGGACAGGACCCGAAAATCGGGACTGTCCCGCTGTAATCGTGACAGTTGGGAGGTATGTGTTAGTAGTGGCTATTGGTATAGCTCAGCCTTCCATAGGATGAGCAACTGGATGTCCCAACTTCAGTCACCAGTCCTGATCCTACACTTGAATTTCAAAACAATGTGGTACAATGCACTAAAAACATAACAACCATTTGGGCATCATATGTATTTGTCTATATTGCACTACACAGATGAAAGCTAATTGTTTATTGGTTGCTATGACTTATGGTACAACACATTTATCTAGAATCCTAATACACAATAATGCCAAAAGTATGTGTAAACTTGGGCATAACACTCATACATTATGCACTTGTTTAACATCATTCCAAACTGCTTATGCAGCTTCCTGGAAAGACTTTCCACTTGATTTTGGACCAGGGCTTTGAGATTCACATCCATTCATCAGCAAGAACATTAGTGAGGTTTTCTACCGATGTTGTGTGGTGATAAAAAGGGATCAGTCTGCTTTCCAAAATAATCTCAAAGATGCTTTCCAGCCAGGATACATGTGAAAACTCTGTGTAGTATAGTGAAGTTATTTAACCCAAAACTTCAAAAACTATTTTTGACAGACATCATTTTGTACTCAGGACATGGTCATGCTGAAATCGGAAAGGTCATTAGCCAAACTGTAGCCGCTAAGTTAGATGTATACAATTCTTTACAATGTCACTCCAAGCTGTAGCATTAAGATTGCCTTTCACTGAACCTAGAAACTTACTGAATAGTGAAAGGTCTCCATACATTAGCACTGTATAAATTACTGTTAATACAAAATAATAAACATATGGTAAATGTGTCTTGTTCCCTAAGTAGCATATAGTAAATACAGTAATTCCCAGCCTTTTTCTTGAAGGCAAAGGGGGCAGATTTGTTCTGTCAGCTCACAGCTTTGGAAGACTGAATCCTGCCAAGTCCTCTCCAATAACGCTGACCAGAACGGGTATGTACAGTGACACTGAAGAGGACAGAATGTATTCTTCCACCACTGTGAGCTCCCAGCACAAATCTGCTCCCAGCGCCATGAAATGGGGGAGGGGAGGACTGATATAATATGGTCATCTACTTGTTACAGTGGTTGGGGGAACGGACAATATGAGTGATTAATCCCCTTTTAACAGAAATGTGGTTTTACTGTTTCATACCCAAATTAGCAAGCCATGACATCGCTGTACACTGATGATCTCTGCTTACTGATTAAGGTCCCTTTGAATTAGGAAAACAAAGCATTTCAGCTGTAAAATCATTAAAGCTTTCATGTCACGAGTTCCATAAATCATAAATTTGGATGAACCGTGTAGTCAACTGTGGAAATGTGTTCATTATATAATAGTCATAGAGAACAGCACGTTGCTAATCTTTACTCTATTTATACCTCATTTCTCCCAGTCTTTTTTTCATCTTTCTCTCCCAGCATTCTCTGTCACTGGAATGAGGCCAGACAATAAATGTTGATCTAAAGCCTTTTGAAGTGTGCTAGATTACTGGGGATTAGTAATCAGAATATGTAAATGAAGTTCATCTAATGCAAAATACCAGCGTTTATGGAACATGACATGTTGATTAATTGGTCCAAACAGATCCACCAAAGGCTTAAACCAGCAATCAGAGTTATTCCCCATTGGTAGGATGTGGGAACCTACTATGAAAGAGCATGTTTCCCCAGTGATGCTGGCATCAGTATAGGGGAGATACGGGAGTTACAGTACCTCCAAGCCGCCTTAAAACCTGGTTTGATTACATTTGCAGACAGATAAGCAGATACAGATGCTTCAAGACATGTAAAGAGGACAGGTGTAAAGGCCCCATACACTAGGCCGACATACCACATGCAACCTCAGAACAGGCCTCAACTGGCATAACTGCCAGAACTGGTAAGTGCAACATTGACCCAAACATCCTGAGGACATTCCATTTGGCTTACTGCCTCCAGAGTGCCTGTGTGGAACATACGAAGGATGCTCTGGGAGGCCAGTGATGGTGCCACCCACAAAGCCAGGCAAAGCTCGCACATCTGCAGCTACAACCATACACGGTTTAGCAAAATAAGAAATTGTAAGACAAGTCATAAAAATATAGAGTAGGTTATTACAAGTGCAGTTGATTACCCAAGTGTACCTTGATTTTACACAGAGGAGGATATGTCTACCAATAAAGAAAACTAAGGGACCTATTTATCAAGCAGGTCTATCTTTAAAACATACTGACCTAATATATCTGCATGGGGCAGGCTTACAGTCCCTAAAATATAACAAGGTGTTTTTTTGGTAATACCTCTCCTAGCAGCCGCCACTATAATTATCTGGGTTATGTGCACAGCCATGCTTGGCACAGCAAGATGATCACTTCTGCCGCAGCAGTGGCCATGCCCCCCTTGTCGTCACACAGTGAAATTCCAGAGCTGCTTGACGGCCCAAGTCTGTTACTATTAGCTACGCATGTGCAATGGCCTGGCGAGAATCGCATTGCACGCTACTTCTGACTGACTACGCTGGGCACGGGAACACTACGCTGATTCTGACAGGTACGCTATGCTGACAGTGTAACTGCTGCCGTGATACTAAACAAGTACCGATTTTATAAAGTGTGGCAAGCGCAGCGAGCCACCGAGCCCGAAGCGTGGCGAGCCCCGCGAGGGGACACGGAATACACGTCAAGTAATCCATGTCCCCTCGCGGGGCTCGCCCAGCCTGCAAATTTGCAGGCTGGGCGATTATTGATAGACTAAGCATGCATACGGCCCGTAGTACGCATGAGCGATGCCATCCTGCAATACAAGCCTGCTTCTTTTTTTTTTATCGCTGGCCTTCTGCATGGTGACTGACAGAAAGCTGGTGTTTGGGGGTGGTAACCAGCAGGGGCGGATGTAAACTTTTCTTATAGGGGGGCAGTTTACTGTTTACTCTTGACTAGTGGCGTAGCTAGGTTTGGGGCGTCCCCGTCCCCCCCCCCGCCGTTAATAGGGGGGGGGCGCCTCCCCCCCCCCCTCCATCGCCGCAGGCTTACCTGTCTGCGCGTCCCGGCTCCCCTCCTGGCTTCAATTAATTCTATGCAGACGGACCACGATAAAATGGCCGCCCCCATACCGCAGACAGTTTCAGAGAACTATCTGCTTTATGGGGCGGCCATTTTATCGTGGTCCGTCTCCATAGAATTGATTGAAGCCAGGAGGGTAGCCGGGACCCGCAGACAGGTAAGCCTGCGGGGGATGAGGGGCGGGGGCATTACTATAGCACCGCAGCCCCCCGGCGCCCCCACATGCACAGCACCCCCTGCGACCGTAGGGGCTGCGGTGCTATAGTTATGCCACTGCTCTTGACCCCTCCAGTCCTCCTGACTCCTCTCTTCCCAGTCCTGACTCCTCCCTTTCCAGTTATGACTCCTTCCTTTCCCAGTTATTACATACATTTCCTCAACATGTAGTAAAACTTTATGCATAAAATATATTAATATGTTTGGAACATTCTCATTTGTTATGTATACTAACAATTTGAGTTAACAGAAAATGTTAATTGTAGTAACACACTGTGGGTGTAACCCTTTCAGCCAGGGACACACATCACACCTCTACACTATATAAACCTGGGTCTTCCAGCAAAAGAATTGCACGGCTTGCAGCTGGTACAAAATGCAGCCGCCAGACTATTAACTAACCAGCCCCACTCCTGCCACATAACTCCCATTCTACACTCCCTTCACTGGCTACCTGTAAAATGGCGATTTGTTTTTAAAATTGGCTTACTCACTTTTCCTACGTGACTAATGCTGTGTACACACGGGGGAGATATATTGCTCAGCCATATATGGCTGAGCAATATATGGCTGAACAATATATTGCTCAGTTTCTCCTTTACATCAGCGACCAGAGATGGTCGCTGATGTAAAAGAAACTGCCGGGAGGAGCCCGGCAGTGGAAATCAGCTGGTCGCAGGAGCATGTTCCTGCGACCAGCGATCACCACAGGGGCAAAAACGGGAGCGCGCACCCGGCGATATATCGCCGGTGCACACTCCCATTGCGGGCAATATGGTCGCTCAGCGACCATATTTCCCGCGATTTTGCCCTAAATCGCCCCCCGTGTGTACGCACCTTAAGGCCAAAGGCACCTGCAGCAGCTTCTGATTCCTTACTGTCCCACATGATTACTACGATCCAATGAAGAAGGACTAACAGTTCCCAGAATCTATCTGAATTCATCTGGGGGTCAAGCTTTCAACTTTGCTGCTCCAACTCTGTGGAACTCTCTTCCTCGCACAGTGCGAGAAGCCCCCACTGTAGAATCCTTTAAAAATAGACTAAAGACGTACCTATTTACTCAAGCATTTCACTGACATCCACTGTTAAGCTTGTTTTGTATTTCGAGCTGTAAAGACAATGGTGAAGCACTTTGAGTCCTATTGGGAGAAAAGCGCTATATAAATATCATTATTATTATTATAAAGACTTTTGAAAAATTACTTTTTTAACTCTTAAGAGGGTAAGTCCTGCTCATACAAACAGCAAAGCAAACACAAGAACAATCTTGCAACGGAGAATACATAAAACATAAAAGTCTACTTGCAAACAGGCAGAAAAGAAGTGAATGATGAATGTGTGCCAACCATTGTGCCAGCCTGAAGAAAACAACGTTGACCTGTCATTATTGGTGTCACAGGTGCTATTAATGTGTGCAGGAGAGAGGGCTGATGCAAGTCTGCTTTCATCTTCCAATACAGAGACAGAACAAACACTGCAACAATGTAAGAGTTACTGTTTTCAAAGTCTCATGTAAAAATACATCAACTCCCAGGGGATGATTCAGATCTGATTGTTGATGGGCAATTTGCAGAGCCCCCCAATCAGTCGCTGCCCAGACAGAGTGAAAAGCTGCCCTGTGCAAGTCTCAGTGGCGCACGCAGGGGAACTACGGAGCAACTACTAGCTGCTCTT
This sequence comes from Crinia signifera, assembly GCF_055691185.1. NCBI lineage: Eukaryota > Metazoa > Chordata > Amphibia > Anura > Myobatrachidae > Crinia > Crinia signifera. The sequence goes on from NC_139217.1 coordinate 351,311,935, forward strand.
AAAGGCCCACCGGCACCGCTCCCCCTTCTCTACCTGCCTCCGGAGAGAGCTCCCCCTCTCCCCCGGCTCCGCAGCCGCCCCCCCCCCCACTCAGCAGTGATCAGGTCTGAATTAGGCCCTATGAGAATCGCGCATTGATGTCACAATCCACAGATGAATGAAAATGAGCATCAATGTTTTATTTTTATATTTTGTTTTTTGGCCAACTTAACTGTCCCTCAGGAAACATTAAGCAAGAAGCTGGTCTGGAAGCAGTTGACGATTGTACTTGTTCCATGTTACAGGTCACAGTATACTCAAAATAGATGTAAATGTCTAGCAAAATCTATAAAACACATGTGGCTTTAATAATAATGTTCTTGGCACTGGCTTAATTCATCTAAATGTACTTATGGAAATTGAGCACCCGTTGGAAATGTGCAATGAATATTTATATTGCTACTGTAAGCTCTGTCTGGGAGAATAGGGCTGATTCAGAGATATATACGCAACTCAGTAGCAGCTGCTGCATCAATATGCTTATGCTGAAGGAGCCAGCTTGTGTAACTAGGCATCTCCTGACAGCTTCTCGGGTCCGCTGCGGTGTCTGAGGATGCAGCATCTTATCATCTGCGTGAACATGTCTTCTGAGTAACCCTGCAAAAAAAGAATGCAGCCACCAGCTTCAGGGTGTCCAGAAAACAGGGGAACATGACCCCTTTTTCTCTAAAACTTGTTGCTACCCCTGGTCTGCCCCAAAAAGCTGCAGCTTGGGGGCTCTGCGTGCAATCTTGTATAAAAAGATCTGCACATGCACAGTACATCATCTGGCTATGTGCAGATCTTTTATCATCAGAGTTGAACACTAAGGCCTTAATTCAGATCTGATCGCAGTACAAATTTTTTGGGAAAATTGGCAAAACAATGTGCAGAGAGAGTTAGATTTGTGTAAATTATTTTTTTCCTGTGCAGGGTAAATACTGATTTATTTTTACGCTGCTATTTAGATTTCGTTTCAGCACAATCCACCCAAATTTAACTCTGCACAGGTTACATCTGCTCCACCTGCAGTGCACATGGTTTTGCCCCATTTTCCAAAAAATTTGTACTGAGCTCAGATCTGAATAAAGGTGCGTACACACGGGGGAGATATATTGCTAGCAATATATTGCTCAGCAATATATTGCTCAGTGTCTCCTTTTCATCAGCGACCAGAGATGGTCGCTGATGAAAGGGAACCTCTGCCGGGGGAGCCCCAGAGGGAATCAAGCAAGCTCCTGCGACCAGCAATTATAACGGGGCGGAAAACGGGAGCGCGCACCCGACGATTACTCCCATCACTGGCAATATGGTCACCAGCGACCATATTGCCAGCGATATCAGCCCATATCGCTGCCGTGTGTACACGGCTTAAGGCCCTAAGCGTGAAATGTGGGAGAATCAGAAAGTGAGAGATTTGATAAGAAATCTCAATTTTTTTCAAATCGGAAATCATTTACACTGCAAAATCAAACTGGTTTTGCCGTCTGCTGTACCTGGATTCCACTGGTGTGTATTATTATACCCTGTGTTCCACAGCACAATAGTGTACACATATCAACATGCAAGCCCTCATCCTACATGTTCCACCTCAAACTTTCCCATTGACTTTGTACAATCCCTCTAATATTCTGCACTACTTTCATTCCCCTTATCTACTGCAATATGGAAAAGGAGATCTTATTGTATCAAACGTACACCCATCTTAGGTCTAGCCCAGTAGTTCCCAAACTGTGTGCCTCAGGACACTTGCAGGGGTGCCTTGGGTTGGTGGACCAGGATCAATTCATATTATTTATAGTCAATGTACCAGGCAAAACCAGTGCCAATCATAATATATGAGGACAAACAAAAGCAAATCATGTCCCTCACCAGATAACTGTGACATATAAACACAATGCACTTAATTTTATATATTTTTTTCTGAACTTCCTCGATAAGAAGCATTTGGCCTAGGGGTGCCTTGAAAATATTTTGATACTCTAGGGCGCCGTGATTCAAAAATCATTAGATGATTTGAATATTCCCATTGACAACCACAGCCTCTGCTGTTACAATACATTTTTCTTCAGGATATCTGGTTTGCTCCTTCTCCGCCAACAAATTCCCTGACACTTGCTCGTGATGGGTAATATAAGTTTGCTCAATGGGACTGTGTGATGACTTGGTGAGCTGTGATTGGCCATGGAAACAGCTAATATTTTCAAATGGACCAAAACCTTATTGCAGGGATTCCTAAAGGTGCATACACACGGACATCTATCGCTGGCAATATGGTCGCTGTGCGATCATATTGCCAGCGATTGGAGTGTGCACTGGCGATAAATTGCCGGATGCGCACTCCCGTTTTTAGCCCCCTTATGATCGCTGGTCGCAGGAGCTTGCTCCTGCGACCAGCTGATTCCCTCTGTGGCTCCCCCGGCAAAGGTTCCCTTTCATCAGCGACCATCTCTGGTCGCTGATGAAAAGGAGACACTGAGCAATATATTGCTAGAAATATATTGCTGAGCAATATATTGCCCCCATGTGTACACAGCTTTAGGAACCAGACATGCCCAGAATCTCCTACACAGCTGCAGCAGCTGTTAAAACCCTCTGCATTCTGTCAGAGCCACTGGTGCTGACACGCACCTTGCTGACAGCTGCTGCATATGGTGTGCTGAGCTGCTGGAACCAGACAATGGTCGCCATCTCTAGTCTATGCACTAAAGCATTTTAAAAGATCCAGAGGTGGAGCGAATTATTTCACTTGCGATTCTGTGTGGAGACCTGGAAAACGTGAACAGTTAGGGATACTTGAGGACTGAGGTTAGGTAAAACTGCAATAAAACATTGGTCGGCTGGTTGCTGATCAGGTCTACAGATTTGTAATCATGTTCAAAATATCTGCTACAAATGCCAGCGTCGCTCACGTGTGTTATATAAATTCAAATAAAAAATGTGTAAAAAAGATTATATTTGCTATATAAGGTAAACATTTCAAGCTATTACGATGAATACAAAGATTTGCTTGACAAATTTTATACTGCTTTTGACAAATTCACTTGGCACTCAAAGGTTAAAAAAAACATTTCACCTGACCAGGATCGGATGGAACTATTGTTCGGGTAAAAGTTTGCACAGACCAATCAGGACTAATACACTTCACCTGTATGCAGTATTTCTGGGGCTCTCACATACCCCCCAACATGACCCTCTCCAGGAGGGACACATTGCTCTGCTCCTGCACTTCCCTCTTAATTTATGATTGCCCTCACCTGTGTTGAAGCACCTTTCTTATCAATTACATACCTCCCAACATGATCCTCTCCAGGAGGGACACATTGTTCTGTTTCTGGACTTCCCTCTTAATGTATGATTGCTACCTGTGTGGAAACACCTTTCTTACCCATTTACCTGTTTAAAACAGGTGATGGCAATCACACATTACCAGGGAAGTCCAGAAACAGAGCATTGTGTCCCTCCTGAAGAGGGTCATGTTGGGAGGTATGTCAATTAACCTGTTCAACACAATTGACGGTAATCATACATTAAGAGGAAAGTGCAGGAGCAGAGCAGTGTGTCCCTCCTGGAGAGGTAACATGTTTAAAAAAAAGGGGCAGACTAGATGGGCCAAGTGGTTCTTATCTGCCGTCAACTTCTATGTTTCTATGTTGGGAGGTATGCAATATGAAAGGTAGCATTTACATTGTACAGACTCTGCTAAGCTCACATATTATTTATTTATTAACAGTTTCTTATATAGCGCTTTACAGAGGATATTTGAACATTCACATCAGTCCCTGCCCCAGTGGAGTTTACAATCGACATTCCCTACCGCATGTACACGCGCACACAGACATTCTAGGGTTAATTTTGTTGGGAGCTAATTAGCCTACCAGTATATTTTTGGATTGTGGGAGGAAACCGGAGTACCCAGAGGAAACCCACGCAAGCACGGGGAGAATATACAAACTCCACACAGTTAGGGCCATGGTGGAAATAGAACCCATGACCTCAGTGCTGTGAGGCAGTAATGCTAACCATTGTACCATCCGTAAAATATATATACTCTACTGAGTATACTTCAACATTTATTAATTTTTTTTGTACTGGAAGTGCTTCAGAAATGTTTACTTCTGAATATGACAAGCACAGCTAAATGTAGAGATCAGAAAATACCTCAATAAATAGGAAACGCAGTCCAAACATGTAAAATATATGGTGCAAATTTATATAAATTACTAAAAAGAAACTACACAACATAATAAATAATCCACTCATCACAGATCATTTACATCTCATTTAAAAAAAACTCCCAACTTCTAGCAAGATGGAAAATTTTAATACGAAACCTAATGTTACGAGAATCCATAGCTCATAAAGAGAACAACGTAAAATGGACACACCATCAAACATCACAAATGGGCAAATCTGGTATCACTGTGATCAGTTGCAATTAGTAAGAGCTGATCTCATTTACAGACAACTCTAATAGGATCATCTCATTAGTGCAGAGTTTCACTGCAGGATTATCCGTGATGCTGGATAATCTTAGCTATAGCTCTCCAGCTCCTCAGGTAGCACACAAAAGTGATACAAACACAGAAACAGAAACAGCAGATGTCAGCTGCCCGCCCGCTTCTTCCTGCACAGTCTGAGATCTTCCTGTCTCAGATCTGTGAGCTCTGGAGAAATCCAGCTTAGCATGGTCGAATTTCTGGGTATGGGTTGTTAGGTTGACATGCATTAGGTCGACGTGGTAAAAAAAAAAGTTGACACAAACAAAAGGTCGACTTGAGATTTCCCCTTATTTTTGTTGTCTATGTCGACATAGGTTGACATTGACACTGTATAAGTGTACTGCATAGCCTTGCTCGATTTATTCTTCACCTATGGCCACTGGGATGGTAAAGTAAAGTTAGTTTAAAAAAAAAAAATCATGAAAAACTCATGCCGACCTTTTTCATGTCAACCTTTTAACCCTATCGACCTAATGCATTCCGTCCTTTTTGATGTGTCGACCAATAGTGGTCGATCTTTTGACTGTCGACCTAATGATTGCATCATGCATCTCATGTGACAATGGCAGGAAAGAACTTAATTCATTAACTACAGAGCTGCTTTATTGCACCTTGCCTTGTTTTGTGTCTCATGGGCCTGATTCAGACCTGATTGCTGGTGTGCTATTTCTCACAGCGTCTATTACAGATAGACTGTGCATACGTTTGTGTTGAAATGCACATTTGTGACACGTCCAGTAATAAAATCCTGCTATTTTTTCTTTGCGTGGTTAACAGGAAGCTGGTATTTGGGGGTGGTAACCGAACGTTTAGTTATGGGTGCCTAAAAAAATGTAGGCGTTCCTAAAAAAAACATAGGCATGGACAAATGTTTTAGAGGAGGGTGTGTGATTTTTAGCTCCAACCTCAATCTGGCTGATATCATTGCTGCCGCCAAGTAAGTACAAGCCTACGATCAGTGGGGAAATCATTTGATGCTGAGTGGCTTATGAATGGTAATATTCGCATGGCTGCAAAGTCTTTACAAGCCATACACATCTATTCACACACCTTGATTCATAAGGATTTCACTCAAATTGCAAATTAGCAGCTGCGTGTTCAGGTCTGAATTAGGCCCATGGACCCTTTGCATCAAGAAAAAACACTCCAGGAAAACCTACACCTATTCTGTTATTTATTTGCAGGAAGCAGTTATTGAAGTCTTATTGACTATGATCTCTGCATTGAGCATTTGCCCTCTGGACTTTGTATCACCACTCAGTGATCTTCTAGCAGTGTTTACTTACATTCTTAAACTTTCTCTTGAACTTTATATTATTGCCTAGTCTCTTGTACCCTGAAGGTGTGCATAGAAGATGATTTTTAAAACGATATGCATGATAACGACATATTGTAATCACATTTTTATGCATATCGTCTAGTGTGTACACATTTTGCCGCCGCCAATGCATACAAGGCCAACTGAGGACATAGTTAGTGAGAGCCATGGTGCGGAATACAATGTGCTGTATGCACTTGCCGATTCCAGCCCCCCTGCTGGGTCCCGTCACACATGACCTCGCTGGGTTTACATATATATATATATATATATCGTCTTATGTGTATCAAGCTTAGCTTCAGTGTCGCGTATCCTGGAATATTCTGAACCTATTATTTTTGTGTTATCATTATCTCCTGAATCTATATCTTGCCTGGCCTCAAGCCATTGGGATCATATCCATTACATGTAATACTATGCTGTAAATTTCACTATGGTCCTGTTTGGTTATAATAAATACACTTGTTTCATCATATCCATTGGTACCTCCTATTAATGTGGGTTTGCCAGGATACATATGACAGAAATCAGGTGAATGTGGCAATAGTCATCATAAGAAAGCTGTCTTTCTCTCTACTATTGATTATGGGCTTGATGTTGGACATAAATCAGATGTATACTGAGATAGATAGAATCACCACTTTTTCATACAATTGACCTTGCAACCTGATTGGATTGATCTAGCCCTGATATTTAATACTAGCTATAGATTAAGAAATAATAAAACATACCTATACAAACAACACAGCACCCAAATTTGCAAGTCTATAAAAGAAGGGGGCATGGCCATGTGCCAATCTGGACTACCCACGCAAAACATTCTTGCCATACACTCTGAAGGCAGTTTGACTCAGACCTGTTAACTACCGATGCAGGGGACAAAGGAGCTAGCAAAACAATTCTACAAGTTTTATTCAAAAGAATTTTCCACAATCTGTTATATGAACATTTTCAGAACTCCCTGAGATGCACTTGGTACTAGAACATAGTCATCAGGACAAATCTAGTGTTTATGAAGCATTTAGCTGCCTCCCGCCTCCTCTCCAACTTAGCATTGCTGTACACTCCAGTTGCAGCTGAGCAGGAACATATATCCCAACTTTCCAGCAATTAGGATAAAGGTGCTGTCTGGCAAGTCTTGGCAGTCCTCCCGAAATCAGGGCAGTTGTAAGGCAAACAATCTGTACCAATACACAAAACGGTCACAAGAAAGCACAGAACAGACATTGCTAAATTGGGTATCCGGACTGATCATAGACTGACTCATGATAGACAGTCATATGGTCAACAGCCAAAAGGTCGACAGTGTTTAAAGGTCGACACACAATAGGTCGACAGGGTCTAAAGGTCAAAATGGTCAAAAGATTGGCATGAAAAATGTCGACATGCATTTGTTTACAAAATTTTCAGCCGACATGTGCCGACAGGCGGTATTTCATGCCCTACCATCCACTAGAACATGGAGGGAGAATAAAATAGTGTGCCGAGCCCGAAGCATGGCAAGCACAGGGAGCCATGCGAGGGGTTGCGGGACACTTAGACAGTGTCCATGTCGACCTATGTCAACATACACACCCCAAAAAACATTAAAAATGCATGTTGACCTTTTCCCATGTCAACCTTTTGACTGTCCACCATTAGTGGTCGACCATAGGACTTTCCATCATGAGTCAGTCTATGTTTTATACCATAACCGCTAAATCGTGTAGTAGTTGAATATTACCATGCACATATGAAGCCTATTGTACTTTATTGGGATTGTATATTGCACAGTGGCTAGCCAGCTACCTCACATCACTGTCATTCTTGACCAGGAAAATGTGTGCAGAGCTTGTGTGTTCTTCGGTTTGCGCACGTTTCAATCAAATAAAAAAGCTGCTTACTAAAATAGACCATAGTGTGTGTGTATATGCATACCCTCCAACATGACCCATTCCATTAGGTACAAAATGCTCTGTTCCTGGACTTCCCTGCCAGTGGCAGTTGCAGAGGTGGGGCTGCAGCACAGTCCAATATTCAAAAAGGGGAGCCACACCAGCTGCCATCCCAAACATCACTGAGAGTTGATGTGACCCCCCCTCTTTGAATATTGGACTGTGCTGTAGGCTCACATCTGTAACTGTCACTGGCAGGGAAGTCCAGGAACAGAGCATTTTGTACCTAATGGGATGGGTCATGTTGGAGGGTATGTATATGTGGCAAGAAATGTATAGGTAAGCTCCAAAGGTGCAGGGAAACCCCCTCCCCCAAGGAATGGGAAATATTCTCACAACACAAGGTGCTGTCTGGCAGTCTAGCCCCCGCAAACCTCGGCAGTCCTCTTTAAATCTGGGCTGGAAGGCATGCAATTTGTACCTGTGGCTATTCCGCAGCCACCGGTGCTGCGGGATAGACACACCACGGTACACGTGTATAAACACACGCTCAGGGCCGTTGCCATGGCTACCAGCGCTCTGTACAGGAGGCTGGCCCACAATGCCTGGCGAGAAGCTGCGCTGGAGCTCACTGATTGGCTGAAGCAACTACGCTAACCTGACTAGGTATTCGTGTCGTTTTAAGCTGCGGTGGATTCTGGGAGACTTGCCGGAGTTATTACCGCTTTATTCTGCGTTCTGATACCGCAGGCTGCTGCAGGTCTTTCGCCACAGCAGCTCTACCCGGAAGCGCGACTCACTTCCGCCACGCGCAACCGAACCAACCGGTTTCTTCGCGTCAAGCAAACTCCTTACTTTGGTCCCCGCCCCGTGTGCCCAGTTCTTAACGGGGATTGGTTTATTTACCTATCTGTCATTTACACCTCTGACCTGTGTCGCTGACTCAGCCAATTAAGTGGCTGGAATGGACCGGGCTGTCCGGGAGGCACTGGGATTGGTTCAGCGGAACAGGCTAGAGGTTTGGGTGACTCTTTGGACAGAGTGAATGAAATGTGCGGGCTGGCGGTGGCTTTGGAGTGCGGGTCAGCCGCCTGGGCTCGGTGAGGGGAAGCCGCTGTGAGAGAACACAAGCCGGGCTGTCTGTATCCAAGACAACCAACACTCCACTGCCCGGTGTAGGCCGTCGCCAGGAGTCATGCCCGGTGCTGTGTCGTTGTGGGGCCCACTGGCTGCCCTCTTGCTAGCTGTACTCGTCCCCCTTGCGGCGCAAGGAGCTGGTCTGACTGACAAGGTGATTTGGGCTGTTAATTCAGGAGGCGAGGACCACGTAGACGTGCACGGTATCCGCTACCGGAAGGACCCGCTGGAGGGCAGGCTTGGCAGAGGTGAGTGCATGGGTAGCCCACAGCGGGCATGGTAGCAGGTGTAGTCATGGGTGCTTGAAGCATATGGCATGGAGAAGGAGCAGGGCTTAAAGTGGTCATGCAGAGGTGGGGGAACTCCTTTCTCTATGCCACCTATTTACTCCCCCCTCCCCCCATTAGGTAGAGACAGGGCCAGTGGTAGGGTTTTTAGCATCCCCCTGCAAACTATAATGCTTTTCTGTGAGGATTACTGTGCAGGGCCAATGTGGAGGTTAAATGTTCCACCTCCCCAATAGATGTGCTCAGTTCCTCCCCATTCCCCCTCAATTTAACCCCTGGGAAGGAGTGGACTCCTCGACAAATAGCGGTGTAGTTATCAGAACTGCTGTCTGGGGGCAGAAAATGGGGACTAAGTAAAAACCGGACCCGGATAAGACACCGGAACGCCGGACCAGACATCAAACTCTGCATTCCGGAGCTTATAGTGTCTGGTCCGAGGGGTATCCCATGCGGGGGGTGTCTTCTCCGGGGGGATGCCTGTGATTGCTCACACCAGGGACATGGGGAAGGGGAGATTACAGCCTCCCCGTGTGGTCTGGAACGTTCCAGTTTTTATTACACCCCCGGACCATGCGGTGAGGCTGTATTCTCCCCCCTCTCCTCTCCTAGGTGACAGGTGCGAGAGCAGCCTCATCAGATGGAGCACCCCCGGACAGGACACCCCCGGACCGGATACTACAAGCTCCGGAATGCAGAGTTTGATGTCCAGTCCGGTATTCCGGTGTCTTATCCGATTCCGGATTTTACCCATACCCCAGAAAATGTGTCCCTGGGGAAAAGGGCTTACTGTCCTTTCCACCGCTTACTAGTGTCATTTAAAATCTGTTCACCTAAATGTATGGAGTTTGTTACTGAGCATTTCCAATGAGAGATTGTGCCAGGGGCATGCTGCACAGCCTGTGTGACTCCAGCTGTGCAGCACTTGTGAATGGCTTCCAGGTGACCAATATATGGTGGGTAGGTCTGCATTGTAGTTTGTGGCCTGCAGTGTCTGATTTCATGTTCATAGCATATAATCTGTAACTTTATTTAAAATGTGTATTGCCATTAACTTGAAGTAGCATTATGTTTATTTCCTGTGTGTGGCTGATAAAATTGCACATGCTTTCTTCCACCTTCTATGCTCAGCTTCAGACTATGGGTTAAAGCTGCCCATTTTGCGTTCCAACCCAGAGGATCAGATTTTGTACCAAACAGAGCGTTATAATGAGGACAGCTTTGGGTATGAAATCCCAATAAGGGAGGAAGGAGAATATGTTCTAGTGCTGAAGTTTGCGGAGGTCTATTTTGCACAATCCCAGCAGAAGGTACGTGTCCTATTTCTGTCTCCTCCTAATCTCGCACTTTGATAGTTTGTATTTCATGAGAGTGTAACATATGGCATGTTACCAGTGCAGGTGAGCAACTCTAACAGATGGCTCATATTTATTATTCTGCTGTCCGCAGGTGTTTGATGTACGTGTGAATGGTCATACTGTGGTAAAAGACCTGGATATATTTGACCGTGTGGGACACAGTACAGCTCATGATGAGATCATTCCCATTGTCATCAGGAAAGGCAAACTTAGTGTGCAAGGGGAAGTGTCTACCTTCACTGGGAAACTCAATGTGGAATTTGTAAAGGTAATACTTGACATTCTTGGAGACTTGATGAGTGCTATAACGGTCATTAATGTAGTCCCAGTACATGTTTTTTTTTTTTTCATATTATAAATAAAATAAAAATATTTTAAAGGTGTGTGTGTGTGTACACACTATAAGATGTTTTTAAAGAATATGCATGATAAAGGTAATATTATTGTTCATATACACTAGTTAATGATGTGCTCTCCCATTGATCAAATCTGCCTATATTGTCAAGGACTGCATGGATTTCAGCAGAGCACTAGGTGATGTCTCTGAATGATATTGTTAATTATATAATTTAATGTGTATGCCCTATATTGTTCGATCATATAGTTTGTACCCAGCATTAAGTGCATACACACTAGAACAGGGGTAGTCAACGCCTATTATTGAGAGCTAGCAACAGTTCACATTTTCTAGACTACCTGTTGCACAGGTGCACTCATTACTCACTGACACATTTTAAAAGATCCTCAGGTGAAGCTAATTACTGCACTTGTGATCCTGTGAGGAAATCTGGAAAATGTTAACACTGTTGGTAGCTCTCGTGCAGTGGGGTTGGCTTCTCCTGCACTAGACTATCGTTAATGATATTATCCTACATATTGATGATCTATTGATGCATGTCCCCTGTATTGCTAATGACATACCCGCCCCTGTCCACACTATGAAGATTGACTAAGGTCAGAAGGTCGACAATGGGAAGGTGGACAATCAAAAGGTTTATTTATGTCTCCCCACCCCTGAATTTTGACATAAGTCGGCATGGACACCCTTTCAATGTTCCACTGTGCTCACCATGCTTCAGGCATGGTGCCTCATTGCGCTCAGTTCACTATTCTATTCTCCCTCCACGCCCTAGTGGATAGTAGGGTATGAAATGCCGCCTGTCTTCTTGAAAAAAAATTGAAAAGGTCATGTTGAACTCTCGATAGTATGGGTTTAAACTGCGCTGAATTAGTGGTTTAGAAGAATGCTGCAGGGCTTCCCTAGGGTGTACTACATAATACTTGCAATGTAGAAAGAAAGGAGGGAAACTCAGTACAAACCTTCACCACTTAATACCAGTGGAATCATTTACTGACACTTTCTAGATTGAATAAAATAATATTTATTGTTCATTAAAGACTTTAATCAACAATAAGTATAATTTTATTCAATCTAGAAAGTGCCAGTAAATGATTCCACTGGTATTAAGTGGTGCAGGTTTGCGCTAAATTTCCCTCCTTTCTTTCTACATGTCGAACTCTTGACCTTCCCATTGTCGACCTAATGCTTGTGTAGACCTGTCGAGCCAAGCCCTGCATAGTGGACCTAGCGGGCCTTTCCTATTATGTGATGTTTCTGTTTATCCACATGTTTTATGATTGGTAGCCACTAGCACTGGTTTTGCCTATAAGTTATAGCGCACACCTATTTTGCAGCGTCTTACTGAGAATATTTTCCTATTCACATCCGTCCTTGCTCCAGTGGCTACTTCAAACTATAGTCCCTGCTACATTTACATGCACACACTAGGGTTAGTGTAGTTGTTTTTTTTGTAGAAGCCAATTAAAATGCCAGGGGGAGGAAACAAACACCACACAGTGGTGGGAATTGAACCCATGGCCTCAGTGTTAACATTACCCCAACTGCCTATCACATTGACCATAAATGTATTTTATTTGGACATGGACCACCAACCTGAGTTATTCTTAATTTGTGGCAGCTGCGTACATCACTGTTAATTGCTTCCACAACATCACTTTGTTTACTATGCACCCAAATGGGAATATGAGGTAAAGGCGCAATGATGTGCCATTAATTGAATATGCCCATAGCATATAATGTAACTACAGGTATGCATATAGTTTATCTTCACTTTTTGTTTTTTTAATCTTTTTCCAGGGATATTATGATAACCCCAAAGTCTGTGCACTTTTTCTTATGAAAGGAACAATCGATGGTGAGTTATAAGCATTGCTATAGACGGTCTATAGTGTTTTGGTCACTGGGGGCATGCCCAGCACTCGTTTAAAAAAAAAAAAAAAAAAAACTGCTTAAAAAATAAAAAATGGGTCATATTAACAACTGGTTTCCAAAGAAGACTGCAGCTGTAATCTTTAGCATTTATTTACTTCTAAAATAAAATGCATCTTTTTTTTCTTCAGAGGTTCCAAAACTACAGCCTCACCCTGGCTTAGAAAAGAAGGAAGAGGAAGAAGAAGATGAAGAGGAGGAAGGCCCTAGTACAAAGAAGCAGAGCAACAAGAACCGTGTGCAGTCTGGTCCTCGTACTCCAAACCCATATGCCTCAGACAACAGCAGCCTCATGTTTCCAATCCTTGTGGCCTTTGGAGTGTTTATCCCCACACTCTTCTGCCTGTGTCGGCTATAGGAATCCCAATGCCAATCTGTCTTTTTTTTTTTTTTCTACCCCCTCCCCCCCCACAATAATTTTTCAGAAATGAGCAGGCAAAAAAAACAACTCACTTTTACGGTAGAAGGGCTAGGTGGCCCAATACAATCAGCAGATCATTGCCTGACTTTAAATGGAACGAAGCTGCAGCTATTTGGATGCCAAAACTTCCAGGCATGTGATCCTGAATAGATTTCAAACATCTATTACACAAAATGAAAGAAAATAGAAATGCTGCTGATTGAATGCTCACTGATCTTGAGGAGCCCTTTGAACTATGTGTTCATGCGTTAAAGCCTAGAGTCTTGCATGGAATTCTTCCAGGGTACGGAATCTGCATACTCAGCCTTTTTTTTTTTTCTCCATCTCTCTCTCTCTCTCATTCTCTCTCTCTCTCTCTAGCTGGTCACTGAGCTTCAACTTTCAACCTAAATTATTCAGCAACATTGCTTAACTCCTGCCTATTGATTGTGTGAGTGTGTGTGCCGGAGTAGGAGATGCAGTGTTTACTTTTTTTCCCCCCATATACATGTTGTTGTGATATCGACCTCACAGCATCCAGGATAGTGATTGTGAGTGATCCTGTTATGCATAAAATGGAAAAAAATCTGGGTAATGGCTTATGTTCATATTTGTCCACAATTAAAATACCATGAAGTGCCCCACAAATTATTGCAGTGTATATTAAATTACAGCCAGTTATTCTACATAGAATGCCTTGCTAGTGTAATTAACATACACTTGTCTCTCCCCCCCCCCAATGGTCCACCCTTCACACATCAGCCTCTACCTATCTCGGTGCCATTGCTGGCTATGTTGATGTCTTCTACGGTACTCACTTTCCTTTAAACACCATGCTAATGTTTTAAGAGAAAGAAATGGCTTGCACTTTGGGGACTGCACGTTGCCGGCAGCTCTACATATATATTTATCTTTTTTTTTTTTTTCTCCAGTGTTTTCAGATTGCGTCTGTTTTATAGCTGTTGATGAACTGCCAATCTTCTGCTTGTGACTGGCATTTCCATAGCAGAGGTCTTATTTTTGATGATTTTTATTTCAGTGCCTTTTTACTTTGCCTTTCTGTTCAGAGGTAGCATATGGTTCTGTGCACTTTGATTTGTGTGATGCTGAGATTAAAACACTTGTTTTTTTCTTCTTTCTCCATTTAATTAGTTTTTTTTTTTTTTTTTTTATGGTAAGGATCCTGATTGGTGTGAAACTAGATACATTGATTGTTATACATCTTATGTTTGCTGAGCAATGCAAAATTGACAGTGCAGTGAAGGAACACCTACATTCAGTATAGAATTTATCTTCTCTGGTGCTAATGACTCGCTGTCAGATTGTCCGATCCCTAGTGTCTTTATTTTTTAAGTTTTTTTAATTTATTTTTTATTCCATGTGCTTAAATTGTGTGAATACACTCTCATGGTAGGCATCTATTTGCACCAGAAATGAGAACCATTTTGCAGATAAGATTTACTACCTGTTATTTAATCTTGAGTGCGCCTGGTTGTGATCACAAAGATATGTCGCAGAAGACTTTTTTTCTTGCATTGTTACGGAAAATTTAAAAAATGATTTCCTGTTCTGGAAGAGTCTCCTGGCTCCAGCAATATAATACAAGTTGCTTTTCACATATTTGAAATGCTTGTGACCAGAATGGAATCTGGATGATAATTCGACGGTCAAAATGTTGACATTGGACATCAGTTAAATTTTTTTTTTTTTTTTATGATCCATGTGAACTCCAATGGTAGAGTGTGCCGAGTGTAGCAAGGCACCAGGTCCGATGAGCGCTACACTATTTGGGGGTCCACATTTTCCGGTGTCAACATTGACACACAAAAAAGGATAAACTTGTGTCGACCTGGTACATTTTGACTTTTTGGTGTTCGAATATTCGACTCGTTGATCCACATCCAACCAGAATTTTCTATTGGCTTATTTTTTTATATTTGCATACCATAATGAGATCTTGGGGATGGGACCCAAGTCTAAACGCAGCACTTGTGTTATACACCTAGCCTGAAGGTTATTTTTTAGATCTTTTTAATAGTTTTGTGCATGAAACAAAGTTTATGAACATTAAGCCATCAGAAAGGAAACGTGTCACTGTCTCACTAGAGCTAAAAATATTTCTAACATGAGAGACTTAACCTGTAGAGCTTGAAATTCGTATATTAGAGTGATGTGTGTTTTTGGCTTTTTTTCCCTGTCAATACAGGAAGTTTTGTTTGCCTGCTGTGCGCTTTACTTTTTTTAAATAGTACTTTTATGCTGTATAAAGAGCAGTGGCATGTTCTTTCTCCCTTTTTATTCTCCTCCTCCTCTCCCCCCCCTAGTTTATGAAGGGATTAAAACGGTTGCTACTGTTCTATTTTGCTAACTTGAATTTAATGGTTAGTACGGTGTGCTGTTGTCAGAGCCTGAAAAATACTAAACTTACAGGTTTGGCAGGTACTTATTTTAGCAGATTGTAACCCACAACGTCTGACCTAACAACATTCTTCATGATATATGGGAGACTGACGTGAGCTGAATGAATTGAACTTTTGCATTTGTAAGGGACTAAATTAAACTTGGTATGGATTCTGGTCTTATTGTTTTCTTTTTGTTTACAGAGATGAGGATATAATGCTGCCTTTTTTTATATTACCTTTTCTATTGCAATCAATAATCATTTATTTGCTGTGTTTTTTTTTTTTTTTTTTTTTTTTGCTGATGTGATGTATTTTACACAGGCCAGTCCTGCTCATCCGTTAAGAAATGGCGACCCAAGTTAGATGAGATCTGTTCTTCGCAGCTGGTAGTGTGGTTGGAAAATCACACTAATAATCTTCCCGCAAAACACTCCTTAGCCTGTCGGTGGTGCATTCATTCTTGGTACCACACACTAAATGAACCATCTAGCCCAATATTGCAGTGTTGTGAAAACATGCAGTTAAGCTAGCAGAAAAATGTTCACCTTCACTCTCACTCTCCAAATGTGTATTTTTTTTTTTTTTTTTTATATCTGAAGATTTGTATTGATTTAACTGTACATTTCTGATCTTCATTGCCTGCTTCATGGTCACTTTATGTATCATAAACGTGAGTGTCTTAATATTGCGTGTTACCTTGTGCTCCTCAGCCTGGAGGAGATGTTGCAGAGGCTAGGCTTTATCTCTGCTCTTCATTTTATTTTTTTTCTCAGTTATAAATCTGTAATTGTCCTGGAAATATGACATTGCTGCCAGTTTATAAACAAATAAAAGATAATGTTTATATTGTACTCTTTTTGTTCTTGCTGTTTGTCCCTAAGGGGAAGATGTCATTACAGTGAATCAGAACCTGGGTAGATGTTGCCTCATAAAAGGTGATAATTATGTGATCAATGTTCCTTGCAGAGTGTAATGTATGTGTATTTTTGTTACAGATTTTTAATTATAAACCTACATGAGTAACACTTTCTGACCTCATTGCCTATGATACTGGCATGCTATGACTTTATGAGGAAAAATTCACCAAATCGGATCAAATATTGTACAAACTGCTTGGCTATATTGTGTAGGGTGTGGTGTGAACCAACAGTCGTCTGCTTGACCTGGTGGTGTAATGGACCCATTCTCACGGTGGAACCAGCTTCTTCTGGGTCCTGGTACTTCCGTGAGGATCAGTCCTGGCAAAGGCATCTGACTTAATCGAACTCTCCCAGTGGCACCTAACGATCAGCATGTTTAATGTCGCTAGAGTGAACTTGTTGAAAGTTTGTAGGTGTTCTCCTGGTGTCTGTTGACTGATTGAACCAAGTCAACATTATGATGATGGCATTCAACCCGTTAATAATTCATTATTTTATGTTAAGCTCTGGCTGATGTAGAAATCACCCCTGCAGCAAAGGCATGAAATTATCAAAATACTTTATTTAACTCGCCATTAAGGCCACTTGCCGCAAACAATATTTTTAAACATATTTTTTATTGAAGCATTAGCATCATTGCATTGTTAACATTTGGTCAATTCAAAGCGAAAATAACTTTGACATTAAGCATGTACACAACCAAATTCTTATACATACAGTACATTGATATAATAACTTAGTGAATGTATGACTCAGGTATTTACCGAATATGGTGTTATGTATATAATAGGCACTCTCAAAAGAAGGTAAGAAAAAGCTGGGGTAAAATACCTGAGCATCAGCTGAAAAAGATGCAATGCTTCCAACTACTTTGTTTTCTAGTTTACCGAACCAACAGAAAAAAAAGGACAGGAGCTGTATCCACAGCCCGCATCCAGAGATTAATCTATAAGTGGCCGCAAACAATATTTTAATGATTTTATTTTTTTTAATTGAAAGGTCCTGTTTTACATGCATGTAAAAAAAAATAGACCGGAGAAAACATGATAAACACAAAAGCATTGTCACAGTACAAATTTGTAACCTCCAGACCTCTAGCATATAGCGTTCTACAAACATTGCAGTGCCGTTCAGGAACATAACATAGCAGCCTCAGCTCCTTTCTCTGATTGTGTAGCTTGTGATCAAGTATTCTCTGGATCTCAGGATAGCGGTGTCTATCAACCTAATCTATTGCATTGGAGCTGCAGGGTTATAAGAGGTCAAGATCTTCATAAATGGTTGTAACTATGAAGGTGCTGTGATTTTTCTGGTGGATTATTAGAGATGAGAAATTTCCAGTTATGGATCGGAAGAGATAAAAATACCAGGACCTTTATTATCATTATGGTAGAAGGTATGTTGAAAAAAAATTGTAAAACTATAAATTCTAAAGATACGGTGGCAAAGTTTAGACCTTTTTTATTTAAATATAGATCCTAAGAAGGTAGAAGCGTTCCTATTCATTAAGTGATGGAGTTCATCTCCAAGGAATGGCAGAAATTGGATCTGAAGCAAGGAAAATTATCAAGGGTAGAACATAAATGTATCCTATTAGGGATGAACAAATCCTGAACTGGTGTATTATATCTAAAGTAGATGCTGCTGTTGCTGAATTAAGTTCTGGAACTACTATACCCTTTGAGGATGGTGTGTCCTTTAAAGACTCTATGGATAGAAGAATGGAGAATTATTTGAAGAAATTGCATATTCCTTCTGCTGTGTCCCTTAACCCTTTTAGTTAACATATGATAAAATATCCACAAAAAAAATCCCAGCGTTGCTCACATTATTTCTATAAATGAATTAAAAAGGTGTACACGGAAATAAAAGGCAAACCTTACAAGTCGTTATGATGAATACACGTTTGCCAATTTTCACACCTATTTGACAAATTCACTTGGCACTCAGGGTTAAATTGGGTGTACCTATCTTCAGCATCTAGGGCTCAGACTTTGGAGCTCTAATATGCACACGAACTTAGAGGGTAATATTAAAAATGTTAATTTTTTTAAAAACTTAGAAATTATGCAGAGATCGGTTGGTTTGATATGTGAACTTGTTCTAAGCTAGGTCCATGGCTACTGGAGTTACTGCAAGCAGAGTATTGTGGTTGCTTATATGGAGTGCAGATGCATGTTCTAAAAAGCAGACTGGCTCTTTTGAAGGTTCTCTGCTACTTTGCGCCAAGCTGGATGCTATGATTATTATGCTTATGGGAGGAAAGTCTGTCAGACTACTCCAGATAGACAGAATAGATTTCCTCTACCTACATCGTCCAGACAACGGTTTTATGGATGTCAAGAGCTAAAAACCAGGCCGACATCACAACAGGAGCCTGGATTCTGACCATTGTACAACAGTGGAATAATTATATTCCTGACAAATGGGTCATTGGTGTAATTCAACAAGACTACAGCCTAGAATTTCTACAGTATTCAAAGGTAAACACATTTTTGGAGTAGAGCGTGGTACACAACAGCCTGGAAAGTAGCAACGCAGGAACTCTGGACATTACCAATCACACCAGACCGTCTACATTAGGGTCTGATATCCCATCCAGGTCCAGCAAAATTATGCTTGGAGATTGAAGATAACTTTTTGCGGCAAAAGGGATTGTCAGAGCAAGTAAACCAAAGTCTATTACAAAGAAGGGTAATTGTTTCCTAGTACGGCACCCATCGCATACCATACTTAGTGGTGTGCGATGCGATATTCATGTTAAATTAACAGAAGTGCTTGTACAATGTAATATCATTGCAGGCGATTTTTTATTTTATTTTTTTTAATTGTACAAGCACCCTGATGGGTGCTTACAATGTTAAATGCACCCCCATTGTCAACGCCTCCCCCCCACTATCAACGCCAACCTGAAGCGTGGCGAGCGCAGCGGTATGCGGCCTCTGACCTTTTCATACCCCCACTATCCACGACGGTGTGGAGTTGATTTTAGATAGTGTGGTGAGCGGACACGGAATATGAGCCCGAAGCATGGTAAGCAGATGCGTTATACATTTTAAATTCAATAATTTTTATTGATTTTACAATAAAACAAACAGACAATTCTCCCAAGTGGGCAGACACAACATGGTACACTTGGCATAGGTCTAAAGTACAAGCATATAGACATAGCATGGCATATAGCATGTAGACAATATTGGACAGTGTTCCTATATTGGATCTGTAAACGGAATTGCCCGAAGGCGCCATTCGGGCAGCTGACAATCATGGAATAGTAGGAGTGTATGTTGACCGTCTTAACAGCATGGTATACAAAATGGTTCAGCATAAATAATTATCGATATAAACATATACCAAGCAGGATGTGAGATCAATATATGATACTGCAGTGACATGTCCAGCATAAAATAAGACCCTCACAAAACAAACCTCCCCTTAACCCCCCACCCTGTATAGCCTACCCCAACACAGGCATACCTGGAGCCCTTAACGTCTTATCCCCCCCCTATCCCAACGCTAGCCCATTAATTATCTAGACCCAAAATAAGCCACCCAAAAACCCAAAGCAAACCTCCCATATAACCCCCCACCCTG
Organism: Crinia signifera; assembly: GCF_055691185.1. Lineage (NCBI taxonomy): Eukaryota > Metazoa > Chordata > Amphibia > Anura > Myobatrachidae > Crinia > Crinia signifera. The sequence goes on from NC_139217.1 coordinate 351,332,032, forward strand.
TACAACCCACCCCCAACTAAGGCGTACCTGGATCCCATGAACCACCCCCTACACCTTCCCTAAGCTAAACTATTGTAAGCAAACTTCCTCCCCCTTCCTCCCTCCCTCCCCCCCTTAGTCTCAGGATATTGGAACACAGATATGTCGGGGCAATGGCATGAATATTATATACTCTGCATGTTAATGCATATATACAGTAACTCATGATGTAGGGCGGTATAGGTGAGGCCAAATTGCCTCTCACAGAATTATAGGTGGAAGAGCATATAGGGTAATCGGCATCTTTTTTGCAGGCAACAAGAGAATCAGGATATACTAAGGAAAAAAGAAAACAGAAAGGGAGAACACAAATTCTAATTTAGTACACAGTATTAGTCTGGCCATTCTTCAGAATCATGAAAAGAAAAGGTAATTGGAACAGGGTCCTCGCTAACAGCAAGAGGGATATCAGGATAAGTTCCACAGTGATAGTATGACCATATCCAGCCCAATGCAGAGGACAGCATACGAAAATGGGGCGATCCCGAGCAGGTGCCAGCAAGTATAACATAGCAAGACAGGGTTTTAGAAAAGCTTCCTATTATTGAAACAGGTCCTTGTGAGCTCATGTCCTGGATTAGTAGAGAAGCAGGAGCCATAAGACATTCATCGCAGCATGTATTCAGGGTGTCTTCAGACTTGTCATCCAGTGCATCGTCAATGTTGGAGCAAAAACCAGTGTCCCACTGTATAGCAGACAATCTGGCTATAAGCCTATCTGCAGAAGATGTAATAGCTTGCAGGACACAGTTCAGTGAGGCTTCCATATTGAGGTTAGCAAAGAAGAGGGGGCGCAGTGGCAGTCACACAGCTGTAAAAACTAATGGACGGGGACGGCTAGCACGCCCCAGTAATATAGCAGAGAGGCAACTGTAAGCCACTGTACACCCCCGTCACACAGTAGGAATAATTCAGAGAGTATAGTAGGCAAATGTCAAGTAGGAGCAGGTATAATTTCTAAATGCACCTGGACGGGTAGTTAAAGAACATGTCGTCTAGACCCAGTTTCACCTTCCACGCTGACATCAGGGGTCTCCAGACAGCCACGGCACGCAGGTTCAGAAAAATTGTTAAGGACCCGGAATGCCAATATCAGGTAACAGCCTGTAATCACAGCCGATCCGGAGATGATAGTGTTGAGAACAGACAGGCGTCACAACCCGGGAGACACGCGGGCAAAATGGCGCCAGCCACCTCCGTGCGGACAGCGGCAGCGCAGCCCAGATGGGAGCGGTCCCCGCTCACACCGCTCAGATCACAGAGAGCAGCAGGCGCCTGCACTCCTGCCCGCCACACCAACCAGGAAAGAAGTGTCGGGGAAGGAGGACCGTGGCAATTAGGCAGAGCAGTTGATCGGCGCTCCCGGGACCCAGCGTGTATGTAGGCCGCGGCAGCTAGTCCCTCCGTCCCGGCACTGAGATGCACCCAGAGAGGTAACAGGAGAGCTGCAGAGCGGTATGTGGGATATTCCACTCCCGTTGGATAGGCCAGGGGCTTCGGCAGCAGCGGTACAGGATGGTTTAGCAGGATTTAAAGACGGAGCTCCGCAACTCTGCTGCCTACTCCATTCGCGTTCAGGCCACGCCCCCCATGCGTTATACATTTAAAGTAATCCGTGTCCCCTCTCGTGGCTCGCCACACTATCTAAAATCAACTCCACGCCGACGTGGCTAGTGGGGGGGTATGAAAAGGTCGGAGGACGCGTACCGTCGCCGGCTCGCCACGCTTTGGGTTAGCGTTGATATTGGTGGTGGCGTTGCATTTAACATTGAAAGCACCCATCAGTATGCTTGTACAATTAAAAATCACATCGCATGCCGCTATATTGCATGCAATGCGATTGTATAAGATGTAATAAGATCAAAATCATGGGCGCCGTGCTAGGAAAAAAGTACCCAAAGAAGGTAGTTTTCTCGCACATATTATATGGTCTGGCAAAGCTTTATTGTTTGGAGGAGGAACTTCGAAAAGATCACTAACTCCATAATGACGCAATTCCTGTGCAGTGGTTTCTCACTAGGTCTAACTCTTTCTACCCTTAGAAGACAGACTGTTGCCCTAAGTGTACATCTAGATGGGAGACTGGCAGATGGTAGTTTAAATTAGAAATTCTGTTACGCCATTAAAATAATGTGTACACCCATCAAATCCTTCGTGGCTCCTTGGGACTTGAATCTAGGTTTTATACATTAATGAAACCAACCCTTTGAACCATTACTACAAAAAGCTCTCAAATTCCTGACTTGGAAGATTGTATTTTTTAGTAAGCAATTATGTCCGTGAGAAGAGTAAATTAATTATAGGCTTTGTGGATGGGAGAACCTATTGCTGGTCCTTATATTTCTACCCTTGGTGGTCACTGCTTTCCAAATGAATCGGTATATAGTACTGCTGGCTTTTCAGCCTGTATAAAAGAGAATAGAGACTGGTATAAAATGTATCTAGTTAGAAGTAATGGCATTAACTTACATACTAAATGACATTCAAACATTTTTAAACCTTTATTTGTGCAAAATAGGGAATATGGTACAGGGATCAATCGCACAAGACTGGTGGTTACAATATTTTAAATATTATGTAAGGCCCCCTCTATGAATTTATCTCTGCAATTATTTTGTATAGTCCAGGGGTGTGCTACCACAGACAAATAAATGGAATATTGGAAAGAAGAAAAAGTTTGTCTGTGTGGTGCACCTAAAGAATAACACCTTAAAATGTAAGTTTTATTCAAAGTTACTTTTAAAATTGCAAAATATAAAAGAAAACAAAGGTACTACACAAACAAGTGAATTAAAGTGCGTGTTAAAAGTGCATGCGTGACATCTCCGTGTTAATAAAACACACTGAGACGTCATGCGTGCTTTTTTAACATGCACTTTATTTCACTTGTTTGTGTAGTACCTTTTTGTGTTCTTTTATATTTCGCATTTTTTTTTTTTTTTTTCAATAATATATTTTTATTAGGTCTTCAGACAAGGGTACAAGGTACAAATGCATTAATCAGAGCATGAGCGATACCAAACACGGCAGTATATATAAAGTTTGCGTCATAATAGGATCACCTATTATTCTGGTTGTGCACTGTCAAGGAAATATATAGCATTTTTAATAATCACCCTTAGGGACCTAGAATTTTCCAATTTTAATATAACCATAAGTAAATACTAACTTTAAGAGTGTCAAATATATATGAAAGAAAGAAAGGAAAAGGGGGGGGGGGGGAGAAGAGGAGAGGGAAGAGGACAGACACAAAAGGGAAGAGATGCAGCCACATAGCATTGGGTAGTAATAGCTTAGTACCTAAGAGACGCTAGGGGTGGATCATTGCCAGTTAGAGAGGCCTATGGAAAGATCTATCAGTGGAGTGAGGCACATACGTCCTGCGACTCCCTATGTTCCCCCCACCTCAGCCACCTGAGGTGGACTGAGGAGGCGGCAGATGAGTATTGAACGTTTGCAGTTTCGAAGAGGTAGTGGTTATGGACCTTGTTTACAATTTGGTTGGTTGAAGGTATGTCAGTGGATTTCCAGTTCTGTCCTATAGCTGCTTTTGTGGCTATTAGGATATGTCTTAAAACATATAGGTCTCCCCCACCGAGATGTTCATGATGGTGAAGTAGCGCTACTACTGGGTTTAGCTGAATACTGGATCTAATTACTACGCTAATAAGATCAAAGATTTCTATCCACAGGGGACGGATCTTTGGACACTCCCAGAAAATGTGGAAGATAGAACCCACTTCGCCACAGTTCCTCCAGCATAAATCTGGAACGTTCGGCCATATGGCATGGAGCCTCTTGGGGGTGAAATATGTCCTATGGCAGAGTTTATAGAACATTTCAGAATGTAGCGAGCATTTGGACATTTTAAAACCCGAGTATAAGATAGAGTCCCACGTCTCCTCGCTCAGGGAAGTATTGAGGTCAAGTTCCCACTTTACTTGAGCGGGTAGTTTTCCTTGCTTAGCCCTCGAGACCAGAAAGTTGTACCACTTAGAGATGCCTCCTTTGTGTGAATGGGGAGATAGCTTAGAGGTGAGTATTTTAGATGTAGGGAGTCCAACTGCGGAGCCTGTGCTAGTGGTGGAGAGCCAGTGTCGGATCTGTAGATATTTATAGAATTAGTTTTTATGTAGCCCATATTTCCCCTGGAGCGAGGAGAATTGCAAGAGAGACCCCTCCTGTACCAGATGGCCGAGGGAGGATATGCCCGCAGAGGACCAAGACTCTAAATTTAGATCAGGGATTAGTTTAGCGATAGAATTAAGGGACAGCTCCGCGCTTGGCAGAGTTATCTCTTTTGTCCCAGCGGTCACTTCATTCCATACCTCTAGGGTTGTCCTAACTGCTAGTCCCAGCTCCGGTCTATGCGGGACAGCCCGGGCAGGGAGCCAGCAGAGGTCAACCAGTGGAATGATAGGGGAAAGGGATCGTTCCAGCACCACCCATGGCTTTGGGGAGCTTGGCTCAAACCAGTCTCTCGCCTGGCTTAACAGGCAGGCCAGGTTGTATTTGTCAATGTCAGGGTACCCAAGTCCCCCCAAGCACTTCGGTAGGACCGTTGTGCTCCTAGCTAGTCTAGGCCTCGCCCCCTTCCAAATATATTTTGTGAATATCTTGTTAATTTTATGTATTAAAGGCTTGGGAAGTCTTCTGGGAATTGCTCGGAGGAGATAGATTAATTTAGGGAGGAGAATCATTTTAGAGGCCGCCAATCTGCCCAACCATGAGATTTCGTGGGTGAACCATTCTGTTATCAGTTTCTCAAAGGATTTGAGAAGCGGCAGGAAGTTGCATTCAATCAGATGTACGTCTCTGGTTACGGACACTCCCAAGTATTTAATTGATCGCGTTTGCCAGGCGTATCTATACATATCCTTCATACGGGCCTCCACCTCAACTGGAATATTGAGTGGGAGGGCCTCCGTCTTGTAATATGAAACCGAGGAATACTCCTCCAGTACTTTGTGCAGAGCAGGGAGAGAGCTCTCCGGGCTCTCCAGGCAGAGGAGTACGTCGTCGGCAAACAAGCATATCTTGTGGGTCATATCTCCTACCTTTGGGCCTTTTATTAGGCTATCTGCCCTAATCTTTTCAGCTAACAGCTCTATAGCTAAAACAAATATGAGTGGGGACAGGGGCAGCCCTGTCTGGTACCATTGGATATAGGGAAGCTAGACGAGAGGCAACCATTGACGAACACCTTCGCGGAAGGGTAGGAGTACAAGGCAAAAATGGAATCTAGAAACCGCCCCTTGATTCCAAAACGTAGTAGCACTTCTCTTAAATACCCCCAATGTAATCTATCGAACGCCTTTTCGGCGTCCAATGATAACAGGAGTAGCGGGGTATTTCTGTGGTCACATACTCCCAGAATATCAAAGACTCTGCGAGTATTGTCCGGGGCCTGTCTTCCCGGCACAAACCCAACCTGATCTGCCGTGACCAAAAAGGGGAGTAGAGGTGCCAGTCTGTTCGCTATCAGTTTAGCATAAAGTTTCAGGTCTGTATTCAATAGGGCTATAGGGCGGTAATTCTGGACCGAAGTGGGGGATTTCCCAGGCTTCGGTATAGTGACTATACGTGCTTCAAGTAATTCACTTGGGAAGTTTGTAGAAGAAGACGCTTCATTAAAGACTCTGGTTAGCGTTGGGCACAGCTCTGTTTTAAAACATTTATAAAAGTTGGATGGAAAACCATCCGGGCCAGGGGCTTTGTCATTTGGCAGACCATCAACTGCAGCTTCAACCTCAGCTAGCGTCCATGGGGCGCAAAGGGACTGGCAGACCTCGGGGTCCAGCGCAGGCAGATTAATACTGTCGAGAAATGCATCTATGTCAGCCTTCAAGGGTTGGGTCGTGTGTTGGTCTTTATTAAGGTTATAGAGCGTGTTATAATATTCCGCGAAGGTGTTCGCGATCTGGAAGGGATCTGTCACTCTGGAGCCGCTGGAGTTGATCAATAGGTTAACCTTCACCCTAGCCCTTCTTCCCCTTAGCTTCCTGGCTAAAAGACAGCCCGCCTTGTTCCCAAAGACATAGAAGCGTTGATTTAGTTTATCTATGTTTTTTTGGATTTCCCGGAATGTTAGGGAGTTAACTCTATCTCTCGTTTGGGTCAGAGCCTTATAGAGGGATTTATCTGAGGGATTGGCTTTATGAGCCGTCTCTAGTCTGGAAAGTTCTTCCTCCGCTTCCTTAGCGTTCCTTGCTTCAGCCCTCTTTAATCTAGCCGCCGCCTTAATTGCGGATCCCCTCACTACTGCCTTTAATGCGCACCAATGGGTAAAGACCCCTGTGTCTTCTGGTGTATTAGTAGATAGGTAGGAGGAAAGAGACTCTTGGATGGTCTGCTTTGACTCTATATGTGACAGGGCCAATCTCCCCAGTTTCCAAGGGCCAGGGGGGGCTCGGAACGATCCCAAATCCCACACCAGTCGCAACGGAGCATGGTCCGACCATGTAATAGGCAGTATCTCGGCTTTCAGAAGGGAAGCCAGAGTCCATTTGTCAATTAGCGCTAGGTCAATTCTCGAGTACGACTGGTGGGGATGTGAGAAGAAGGTATAATCTCGCATTCCAGGGTGTTTTGCCCGCCACGCATAATAGAGATCATATTCATTAATAGCCTGTCTAAAACTTCGAGAGTGGTCTGGTAAATTAGGGGCCCTACGCTTAGAGGGATGGGATCTGTCTAAGACTGAATCTAACACCATGTTAAAGTCCCCCAGGATTAGTATGGCACCTTTAGCATGCTTCTGGACTGTTAACAGGAGTTTCCTACAGTAACTGATTTGCTTAGTATTTGGGGCGTAGCGTGAAACTAGGGTGGTCTCGACCCCTTCTAATTTTCCAACCAAGATCAGGAACCTACCCTCGGGGTCGGCATTGTGTGTAAGCGCAATCTGCTGATATTAGAATCGCTACTCCTGCCTTCTTGGAGGGGCCATTTGCTGTAAAACATTGCGGGAATCTATTGTCACTGAATCTCGGGGGGGCAGACCTAATGAAATGTGTCTCCTGGATAGCTACGATGTGAGCCTTCATTTTATAGAAGGAGGCTAACGCTAATTTCCTCTTCTGCGGCGAGTTCAAACCTTTTACATTCATTGAAACGATGTTAACCATTGTTAATGTTTAGTGAAACTGGCATATGATCGCTAGAAAATGCTCTCAACTGAATGAAATTGTACATGATGTCATATATTATGGCTACTTGGCACACAAGCAGGGGGAGACAAGATACACTAGGGAGGAACACAGAAAGATAAAAGGATAAAGAAAAAGTGAAAGTAAGAAAGGCGACTCTCAATAGAGTCGTAGTGGGGGACCTAACTGAGGGTTCCCCAACCATACTACTAGGGGGGTAGTGGACTGGCACCCCCCGCTCATCTAAGAACATAACATACTAATATTAACTGATTACCTGTGCTTTTGCTTAGCATAAACATGACCTGCCAACTGGAGGGGAGCATATAGCTCCGAACATTTAAAGCAATAATACGGATATTTATGGGCGAACCAGGCCTGTTCATGGGTCCTATGGGAAGTTCGCTTTAAAAGAGAGCAACATAAACAGCAACTATAGTCCAAACGTCTGAACCAACTAGTGCAGGGCCTGGAGCGCAATGATACAGAGGTCTTACTCCGCCAATGACCAGTCCCGCTGTACCTGACCAGCAGGCGATGTTGCAGGGGACGTCTCTGACAGCCTCCACTTTGATAATAGTTTCTCACCCTCCTCTACTGTTGAGACAGAAATTGTAGATCCTTCCCGTTGGATCAGGAGCCGCGTTGGGAAACCCCATCGATAGAGAATATTCGCCTTCCTTAAAGCTGACGTGATAGGCTGGAGAGAGCGCCTTTTAGTGAGTGTTGCACGTGAAAGGTCGCCAAAGAGCTGTAAGGAGCCCAGAGCCGATGCAGTCTCAGACGAGGGCCTAGCCGCTTTCAACAAAGCCTCCTTAACGTGAAAGAAGTGCACCCTCATTAGGATGCCTGGGGTGAGTCAGAAGGCTGCAGTCGTGGCTAGAAGGGCTGAGGCTGAGGAGCTCACGAAAACTGCGTCCTCTCAGCTTGGCATCCAGGCCACGCCCCTAGCTATATTTCGCAGTTTTAAAAGTAACTTTGAATAAAACTTTAATTTTAAGGTGGCATTCCTTTTTTTTTTTTTGTTGTTGTTGCGGGCCGCTCTCAGATATGGAATGAGTTTCCACTGGAAGGGTTTCTCAACCTCCACTGAGCCCAGGGAACCACTCCTATTGTTGTTGACATCATCCCTAACATTTAGAGACATTTTCCCAAGGATATTGTATGTTTTTTCCATACCGTTCTGTGCCAACTCCTTGATCTTTTTGCATCATTGTAAATATAGGGAGATACAAAATTGAATGGTGTCTATGCGAACACCCAGAAATTGCATCATCTGAGCAGGTTGCAATTGACTATTTTGCATATCTGATATCCACCTGTGTTTTTCTAGGAAGTTCGTGACCATTCTTAAATTGCACCCTACCTCCTTTGTACCTCATGCAATCAAAAGATTGTCTTCATGAAGACCCCCGGAGAGGATGTCAAACCGAATTGGAGGCGAGCAAAGTTTGAGTTAAAAAAATCTGTTTCTTTTTGGATGATAAAGGAACTCTATACTGTAACTGATTATATTGATCACCCATACTGTCTTTTTTTTTTATTTTTATTTTTTATTCCAGACATTTGAGAAGGCCCGGAGTCTGGCTCCCACCGGGAGTGGTCCTTGATGGTCAATGTCTGCTGGTTTATCTAAATGCATGACAAAAGGAGTACCTTAAAGATACACCACCTCTCCTATAATATGGATGTCCAGGCCTATAAGTTTTAGCTTCTTTATACTGTTGTCTTGCAGACACAGGAAGTGGAAACTTTATTCTTCCTATCCTGAGGTAAACGGATGACTTTCCTTCAGATATTCTCTGAATCATCGTATCAAGTTTGGCCCCAAACATTAAAGGACCTTCAAAGGGTAAAGGTGGCCATACATACGCAGATTTATCTGCAGATCTTTCTGGTTGGAACAAAAACATGATTATGGATGAGAGCAAATGACAGTTGACCATTTGCTTGGAAAACTGACAAACTGTCACTCATCCATAACCATGTTTTTGTGCAAACCAGCCAGATCTGAAGATAAATCTTACTAGTGTATGGGCACCTTTAGTCTATTCTTTGAATGTGCATCAGCGCTTTAATTCTTCAGCCACAGAGCATGTCTTGCCATGACTCCTGTGGCCATAGACGTAGCTCATTGAGAGAGAAGCTTGTAGACTAAAGTGAAGCTTGAATATTTACGTGACTTGTGAGTTGGAAACAGAAGCAGGTGAGTTAGAATACAGAAAAAGGTGAGTTTGAACACTAAAACCAAAACACATTATTATTGTTATTACCATACATCTGATACAATGTTTGGCCTGGTGCAGTGCAGTGGATGCAATGCATTTGTTTTCAGGGAGACATTCTGGAGACTCGGCTGCTGTCCAATCTGCAAACAATTTTCTTTGCTGCAGGAGGAGATAGCTAAACTGCATGCTGAGCTACGTAGGATGTCTGTGTCCTTGCAACCACCACTGCCACAGAGAGCCCCCAGAAGACATTCTGCCTGGACTGCTGTGGGCTCTGAAAGGCAGAGACTGACAGAGGGCATCAGACACATTCCCCAAGTGGTCACACTGCAAAACTCATATGCTGCTCTTGCAGGGTTGGAATGTATGACCAACGTAGGCAATAAAAAACAGGAAGATATGAGGACTTCTACCTCTACTAACTGTAGAACCAGGAAAATTTCACCTCCAAAAAGGACTGCACTCCATCATTAGAGGAGTTCATCTGGGAAATGCTACTAAAGTAGTGAAACAAGTAAGGTGCTTACCTGAAGCCACAGCTCCAAGAGATAAAGAACGCATGCTAAGAATTGTAAAGGCAGCAAGAAAAGATGGGGAGGTGGATGCCATCGTCCACCTAGGCACAAATGACCTGGTTAATGCTGAAGTCATGGCTGTAAAAGATGAATTTAGAAAGTTAGGAACTGCTCTAAAACAGGTGGCAACCACTGTGTAACTTTTTCAGAAGTATTGCCAGTACACCAAGGGAAGATAGAACTCTGAGAATTAGAAACTTCAATGTTTGGCTAAGGAATCGGTGCATTGAGGAGAGATTTGGATATTTAGGTCAAAGTCAAGCTACCTGGCAAGACAGAGCCTTATATAAAAGTGATGGACTGCACCCATCTTCAAGGGGAATCAGAATATTAAGTGAGATGTTTGGAAGCTTTATAAGCAACTTTTTAAACTAGCAGAGGGGGGCAGTGAACCAAATAAGAATGAAGAAATCTGCTCCCCCAACCTAGAGGTATTGTCTCTGCAGGCAAATGGAACAGGAAGCCTATCCACTGCAACAGAAGATAATGCCAATCAAAATCGAATAGATATAGGCAGAAAGATGAACATAGCTAGCAGCAGGAGAAGCACAAACACAACTTTAAGAGCTATGTGTGCAAATGCTAGGAGCTTAGGAAATAAAATCCCAGAACTAATTGCAATAATGCCAAAAAATGCAAAATCATGCACTTGGGTCTCAGAAATCCAAAGACTAAATATAGTATAAATGGCACTATAATGGAAACTACTGAGGAAGAGAGGGATCTAGGTGTCACTATTTCAGGGGACTTAAAAGCAGGTAGGCAATGTAACAAAGCAATGAAGAAGGCAAGTCAGATGCTTGGTTGCATAGGGAGAGGTATCAGCAGTAGAAAGAAATAAGTAATAATGCCACTGTATAGGTCATTGGTACAACCTCACCTAGAGTATTGTGTTCAGTTCTGGAGGCCATATCTCCAGAAGGATATAAATACATTAGAGATTGTACAAAGAAGAGCAACTAAAATGGTGCATGGCCTACATCACAAAACGTACCAGGAAAGACTAAAAGATCTTAATATGTATACTTTAGAGCAGAGAAGGGAAAGGGGGAACATGATAGAAACTTTCAAATATATCAAGGTACAGGTGGGAGACATTCTTCACAGGAAGAGGAGCAACAGAACACAAGGACATGCACTGAAACTAGAGGGAGGAAGATTCAGGGGAAATGTGAGGAAGAATTACTTCACAGAAAGAGTAGTAGATAAGTGGAATAGGCTACCATCAGAGGTGGTAGACGCAAATACAGTAGTACAATTTAAACATGCTTGGGATAAGCATATTGATATCCTTACAAAAAAATAAGGATCAAATATGGTTTGAGGTAACATGTTTAAAAAAAGGGGCAGACTAGATGGGCCAAGTGGTTCTTATCTGCCGTCAAATTCTATGTTTCTAGCTGAGAATGAAACTATGTCCAATGAAGCTTCACATATAAATGCTTCTATAAAATTCCGAGACCTCAAAAAATATTGCCTAGAAATCTTATGCTCAACATCTCTATGGATGGCCAGAGCCTGGCTGCCCTGGCTGTAGAAGCTATAGCTAAGCCTGCTTTTAGAGAAACTGCCGATGATAAATGCAATTTCTTTAGTGCATTTTCTATTCTTCTAACCATTGCATCTCTAGATGATGCTTCATCTTCAAGAGCAGGCCTGGCCAACCTGTGGCTCTCCAGATGTTGTCAAACTACAAATCCCATCATGCCTTGCCACAGTTTTGCTATAAGGGAGTGTTAAAACTGTGGCAAGGCATGCTAGGATTTGTAGTTTCCCAACATCTGGAGAGCCACAGGTTGGTCTGTCCTGTTCAAGAGGGATAGTAGTTTTTGAAGTAATTTCCTCTATAGCTGCGTCTACTGTTGGAACTATGTACCAAGCCAGAAATTGCTAATTCTTGAAAGGATACATCTTATCCAGCCTAGGTAATTTGCCAAGTCTTTTATCTAGCAAGAGCTTATTCCTAGAAATAAGGTCTTTATTACTTCATGTACTAGAAAGCATTTACCCTTCCTAGAACGATCCTCAAATAACAATTCCCGATCCTCAGTTTCCTTATAATTCATAGATTTGAGACTGTTCTTAAGCATACTCTCTACTACAGTATATCCAGATAAAAGATTTGAAAATGCTTCCTGGGTGGGGAGGGGGATCCCCAACCTCCGTGCATATCCAATGACCGCACTGAACATTTAATGAGCTCATTAAATATTCACTGCACAGCTCATTAGATATGCATAGAGCGGACCACTATTGGCTGGGTCCTACATACCGTTTCAGACCCGATTTTGGTGACAAAATACTGGGTCTGAAACGGGTAGGACCCTCCATTTTAACCATTTAGCAAAAACGGATTTTTAAAAACGGTAAATCTATTCTGCACCTTTCAGACTGCACATATAACTGATTTGAAACGGTTAAAAAACGGCAAAATACCAGTTAAAAAGTGCGGTCTGAAAGGGGCATAATATTGTTTCTCCATGTTGCAGTTCCAGAAGCCAAACAGAATGCAGCACTGATTAACACACCCCCCTCTTAAAATTCCTGCAAAGGTCATGACCCGCAAGTGCTTCAGGGACTTCAGCTCTAAAGGCCCCCATACACTAGCCGATTTTGGTCAGATTTCAGCCAGATCAGTCGGATCTGGCCGAAATCGGACCAAAATCGGCTAGTTTTGATGTCCCCTCAGATCCGATGCGCGGTCCCGTGCGCATCGGATCTGCGTCGGGTGGTCGGACCTGCTGCACGTCCGACCACCCGACTTGGGACCTAGTGGGGCGGCGCGGCGGTAGAGGGAGCAGGGGGGGCTGGGGGCGCTGCGGGGGACACAGGCGGCATAGAGCCGGGCAGGGGGAGCCGGCGGGAGCTGTCAGTACGGAATAAAAAAAAAAGCCCATACAATGAATGGGCAGCCTGTGACTGGCTGAGCGCTCTCTCAGCCAGTCAGCAATTGGCTGAGAGAGCGCTCAGCAAATCACAGGCTGCCCATTCATACATAGCAGCAGCGGGGACGGGCAGCGCAGTGGCGGCTATTATATTTTGAAAATACTTGTCAAATGACCAACGGCTCTCTGATTGGCTGAGAGCTCTCCGGCCAACCAGAGAGCGGCCGGTCATTTGACAAATATTTTAAAAATCTAATAGCCGCCACTACGCGTCCCGTCCCCGCTGCTGCTATGTGTAAGTACACTGCCCGGCCAGGTCAGCAGCGCTCACCGCACCCGCCCCCACCACCGCTGGCCGCCGCTGCCCGCCCCCACCACCGCTGGCCGCCGCTGCCCGCCCCCACTACTCCTCACTGCCCTGCAGCTCCCCGGGTTTTTTTTTTTACATGGGATAAATCGCATGCGATTTATCCCATGTAAAAAATGGCACATCAAGTGTCAAATTGTATGTGAGCCTCCCGGGGAGCTGCCAGGCGGCTCGCAGGTAAATTGGGTCCGACTTGTCCCTAGGACAAGTCGGCCTAATGTATGGGGGCCTTTACTTCAGAGCACACCAGAGCCCCGTGATGTCTCTCCTGCAGCAGAGTGGGCACTCACCTCCATAAGCAGTAATGGCGGTGCTGCCGCAGCATGCTGGCGTCCCTTTAGCCACGTGTGCCTGCAGCTGCAAGACACCACCGGTATCCCCACACCGCATGCTTCCTCCCTGGCCATTCGTCCAAAACTTTCTGACAGGTAAGACCAAGGCAGGGCCGGCGCTACCCACTCAGCAGCTCCTGCAAAGCAGGGAGGCGCCATGCTGAAAAGGCGCTGTTTCCCTCCCTGTTCTGCTAAAGCAGCCTCAGCCCTCACTGTCACTGCTTCCTGCACGCTGCCTGCAGCACCTGTCTGACAGCGGGCGGCAGTATGGAGAGGCTGAGCAGCTCCCTGCACCGCGCACACGCTGTCCTCCTCTTGCGACCTGCTCCCTCTTTCTCATGGACACTTGCGCTGAGGCATGTAGCACTGTCTGTGAATGCCTGGATGACATGTTATGTCCGGATCCGCCCCCTACCCATTGTTCCCTGCGCAGCTGTCAATCAAATGACTAACAGGCAGCAGCGCCGCCTCCCCTTCCTTCCCTCTTCTCAGTGTGCTGTGCCAGTGCCACAGCCAGTCCTCAACACTCCGCCCCCTCTATCTCCTCCCCTCTTCTTCCATCTACTCCTTCTCTCTTCTCCTTGCCCCCTCAGTCACGAGTGCTGCACATTCTTTTTGTACTGCTTTCGGATCGCAACGCACACACATTGCATGCATGCATGCCGTGCGATGTGATGCGATCTAGCCCATAACGTATGCGATTCTCACAGCGTGTATGGGCGCCTTTAGTGCCTACAACATTTTGCAGGCACAGCACTGAGATGGTGTATGCATACATGTACATGCACCCGAGATCCTCCATAGGATCGCATGTTGCATACACTCCCACAATCGGGCTGCAGCTTGTTGCAATGGCAATGTGAAAGGGCGCAAAATGTATGGTTTGCAGGAGGTGCTGGACACCCGAGCACCGGCCCTGGACCAAGGGATCGAGGAACATGTCCACATACTGTAGGAGGATAAACTGCCATCCTCCTCAGTCACAGAGGATGAGTGGTAGATATGGGTAAAATGAGTCACTAAAGAGAGCAGGACCAAATGAATGCTCATTGAAAAAATCTGGTTCTTTTGGATCTCTCCCTTTGAAAAAAAAAAAATGCTTATTTACGGTTTGTGTGTACTAAGTATAGTATCTGTTCGATTTATTTACATTTCAATTGATTCTAGTAATGTAAAGCGAATTTCATACATTAATCTCACAGGTTATCCTGCTGAACACCGATAAGATCCTATATGCCGCCGGACCCACTTGTCTGCTAAAGCCGCTAAAATGACTATCTCCGCAGCGACAGGCCTCAATGTGTTTAACACCACACACACAAGTGTGTAATTTAAGCCAGACAGGGGGACCGTTTGATACCAGACAATGATGTAGCACATGGCTGTTAGTGGTCCACTGGTGTAATAGAGGTGTAATACACCAGGAAGTAAAGCAAGTGGGAGACAGCCAGATGGAGCCCAGCTAGGGTTGCTACTTCTCCCGGATTTCCGGGATTCTCCCATT
Source organism: Crinia signifera (assembly GCF_055691185.1). Taxonomy (NCBI): domain Eukaryota; kingdom Metazoa; phylum Chordata; class Amphibia; order Anura; family Myobatrachidae; genus Crinia; species Crinia signifera. The sequence continues at coordinate 351,347,110 of NC_139217.1, forward strand.
TTTTTGGTGGCAACCCTCAAGGAGACTTTTCCAGTCTCCCGGATTCTCCTGGAATCCAGCTGTCTGAAAAAGCCTCCAGCCCTATTTGTTGCCTCTCCCCCATCCGCAGTCTCCAGCCACCTTGATAAGCGCTGTTGCGCCTGCCAGGCCTGCCTCCGCAGCCTGACAGACGCACTCGCGAGATGATGATGTTATCATCTCGAGAGTATTACCCTGTGTAACCCGCCGGCTGCTGCTGCTCTGAGTCTGGTGTGGTGCTGGTGCGTGTCCCAGTCTGGTGATCATGTGCAATGCACATGTTCCAGACGGACTCCCAGCATGCCCTGTCTCCGCCGGCCGACTGACTGGATACTGTGCTGCTGCTGGCCGCCTGCTGCTGCCACATGGAAGATGTGGGTGGTCCGCTGCTGGTCCTGGTGAGTTGTAACTTGGACTCGACCATCCCTGCCAGCTGCTCCCTGGCCTGCCAGCGCTGCCCCCCCAATCTGCCAGCGCTATGTTGGGTATTTTCTGGCTATATAACACAGGCGGCAGGCTCGGGGATATTTTGCGGCGGCTCGGAAGGACTCGGGCGCCTGAACTCTCCCGAGTCCCCCCGAGCCGTGACGACCATCCCCGAGCCTGCCACCTACCTCACTGATGCAAACAGTGATTGGCGGCTGGCAGGGGAGCTCCGGCATACAATCGCCGGAGGGGGGCGACAGGAGCGGGGCTGGGAGTGACCCCTAAAAGGTAGTGTGCCAGTGGTGCTCCACTGGAGGCACCACTGGCGGGCACCTAATGCAAAGTGGTGTCCCCGGAAATTTTCCGGGACAGCCCACTGTGGCAGAGCAGCAAAGCCCGGAAAATGTCCGGGCATACCACCCAAGGGGTTAATATGTGTTACTGGGATGTATCAGCTCCCTTTGATCGCGCACCTAGATACTGGGATACGTTAGTCTCCTTTAAAATATGCCTCTGCCTGTACTTAGCAGTGTGCAGTGATCTTTCTATAGCCTGTTAATCTTCCTTTCTTGGTCCATTCGTTCAGGGTCAGACATTCCCAACCACGGTACTCATGGCACACCAACAGTGCAGGTTCCAGTGATATCCAGGCTTCAGCACAGATGGTTTAATCAGAATTCCTCAGATACTAATTAAGTCACCTGTGCTCAAGCCTGGATATCTACAAAACCTGCACTGTTGGTGTGCGTTGAGGACTGTGGTTGGGAATGCCTGCCCTAGGTCATAATTCTGTTAGTGTCCCGGTGTCAGTGTTTTCTGTCAATGTCTGGGAGTATTATTGACACGCTTAGAACACCAACACTGGAATCGACCACTCCCACTTTGGAATAGACCACGCCCATTTTGGAATAGACCATGCCCACTTTTCCAGAGTGCGCGCATTAGGATTATAGGTGGGAATCTCCAGGAATTGATGAAGAGTGAGGTGGCAACCCTAAGCCCAGCTCACTAGGGTCCAGATGCACTATGCTTCAAAAGTGATAAAATGGAGAGTGATAAACTACCAGCCAATCAGCTCCTACCTGACATGTCACAGAATGTGGGGTAGATTTATGAAGTGTCGATCAGGGGAATATGCGCTATCCCCGTGCGTTATGGCATTTATAAAACAGATAGGCAAGGTACAAAACTGGCCATATCCTACCAGGAAGAAGGAGTACCCGGAGTGAGAGGCAGGAGTTTGAAAAAAGGCAACATTCCTTCACTTACCTACCCCCCCCTATGTTTTACACTGTATATACTACATAGTCCTAAAAAGCATAATCGTATTTTAATACATACCTAGACCCCAGTTTCTGTAAAACCTGTATGTTTTCACTGGAAAAAGCCCTGTTTTGAGATGATTTTGCTTGTCCTTCCGGATGCAAATGATAAGGGAATTTGGTCGACCCATATTAGGTCAACATGTATTTGGGTTGATCAGTAAAGGTCATCATGGCTTAGGGTAACACATGAAATAGATCAACATAGATGGAAGGTCGACACAATCATTAGGTCAACAGTCAAAAGGTTGACATGAGCTTTTCACATTTTTTAGCCGACATGTGCCATCAGGCGGTATTCCATGCCCTACCATCCACTAGGGTATGGAGGGAGAATAGTGTGCTGAGCACAGCAAGACACCGCTCCCGAAGCATGGCGAGCAATACCTCCCAACAAGATCCATTTCATCAGGGACACAATGCTCTGCTCCTGGACTTCCCTGGTAATGTATGATTGCCATCACCTGTGGTGACACACCTTTCTTATCAATTAACCTGTTCAACACAGGTGAATGCAATCATACATTACCAGGGAAGTCCAGGAGCAGAGCATTGTGTCCCTCAATGTTGGGAGGTATGCCTTATGCTGTGTACACACGGGGAAATATGATTGCTGGGGATATATTGCTAGCAATATATCCCCAGCAACCATATTGCTCAGTGTCTCCTTTTCATCAGCGATGAAAAGGAGACACTGCTACGGGGCGTAGGGGGAGCGCAGCAGCAGCAGACGCTGCTGCTGTCACTTTGAACGGAGGAGGGAGTGAGCAGCCGCACGGGGCTGGGGAGATCAATGCTGATCTCCCCGGCGCTGACCTCCCGGCACAGCGATCGCGGGGAAAGCCGCTGGTCGCAGGAGCATGCTCCTGCGACCAGCGACCATTAGGCAGTGCACACGGGAGCGCGCAGCTGGCGATTTATCGCCACCTGCGCTCGAAATCACTGGCAATATGGTCGCTCAGCGACCATATTCCCAGCGATTTCACACAATATTGCTCCCGTGTGTACACACCTTAAAGGTCCATACACACTGGGCTACTTTGAGCTGAAAGTCTCTCAAAACGGAAGGTTTGAGCGGCTTTCAGCTGAAAGCCGCCCAGTGTGTATGGCCCGGTGGTGAGTGCTGCTGCGCGCTCCCGCAACATCACCGGGAAAGCCGTTCATCTGCTGGTTATACCAACAGATGAGCAGCTTTCAGGATGGCTTTGCATAGCGCTCCGCTATGCAACGCGTCCTCCGCCCCTCCGTCGGCGCCGGGCAGGGGGAAAGCTGCTCTGTGAACGTGATCATCGCTGTCCATACACACGCTGGGCATAGTCGCCCAGTGTGTATGGACCTTTAGCCATGTCAAGCCAATGCATGTTGACCTAATATGCGTCGACCGAAGGACCCATACCCGATTAAACTGGCCGATTAACGCCATACCCGATTAAACTGGCTGCAGAACGCGCCTGCTCATCATTGATTTGGGATAATAGTATTTCTTCCAAGTAGAAAATTCCAGCTGCTTCTTGCAAGTCACCTACACCTGATGTCCCCATCACACCTGAGCTCCCTACACACACACTACCCTGCTGGTCACTGGGCTGTATAGGTTACATGTTACACAGCCTCGCAGTCCCATTGGCTGAGCCCCACCATTCTCGGGCACACGCCCAGCCAGTTTTTGCTGTGTGTGTCCTGCGCCGCATGTCGCCCAGTAACGGCGGAGGCCGCCTTCTTCCCTCCATAGCTACGGCAGCAGCGGATGTGGCAGCCGCCATCTTACAGACATGAGCGGGTCACACCGGGAGGCAACCAAGGAAGAGCGGAAGAAAGCGGGGGGTGGGGTGATTAACCGGCTGAAGGCTCGGCGGCTCCACGCCAGGGAGGGGGGAGATGCCGAGCCCAGGAGCGATACCGTAGTCACCGAGCAGGAACTACTGGGCCTAAAGGAGCTGAGACCCGAGCATATCCTAAGCCTGACCCGGGTCACGGAGAGTAAGTTATGGTCCTGGCAGGAGAGAGAGCGAGTGGGGACTCTCACCGGCTCTTACCTCTAACTTGTGTCTCTGTCGCCGCCAGATTATCTGTGTAAACCGGAAGATAACATCTATGGGATCGACTTCACCCGCTTCAAGATCCGGGATCTAGAGACTGGTACTGTGTTGTTTGAGATCTCCAAGCCCTGCTCAGGTACCAGTCTCCCCAGCCCCATAGCCAGTCTGTCACCTCTTTGCTCTACGTTGCTTTTCCCAGCTAACCCTAACCCTTAACTATAGTAAAGCTGTGATTATGACTTATAGGAGTGGTTGTTGTTGCTGCTGTGCAAGGTTTGGGTTATCTCTATTTGTTTCAGACATATATTTATGTATAAACTTTACTTTCTTAACAGAACAAGAGGAAGATGAGGAAACTGGACAACTTGATAGTAGCGCAGGGCGATTTGTGCGATACCAGTTTACGCCAGCGTTTCTCAGGCTCCGAAAGGTTGGCGCCACGTGAGTAATTGGCATGACTTTTGTAAGGGGGAATTCATTTGGAAGCGAGGTTTGGTAAAAAGGTAAAAAATTTTGAGTCCTTTTTTTGATTGCTTTACGTACGTGCACCCCAGTACCCCCCCCCCCCCCCCCCCCCCCCCCCCCCCCCAAAAAAAAGAGCTTCAGTGAGAACATTTGCAGAGCTGATTTGTAACAAATAAAATTCTCAAATTCTCAGAACTAAAGGTTGATGTGATACGTTGTAAATGAGAACTGTGTTTTACCCCTTTCACACCGCACCTGAAACCCAGGCTGTTACTGGGTCGAGGTGCGATGTGAATGTGCCAAACTTTATATCCAATATAAGAAGGGTTAAACCTGGGGTGACCCGGGTTTAATGTGAAAGTGACGGATCCGAGGTCCTACCCTGGAATTGCAATGTGAAAGTGCTATAAATGATATACCTTTAACACAAGTAATATTAGTGATAGAATAGGTTTACTGTAATACTAGAGGTTTAAGAACCTGAATTACACAGACAGATTCGGTATGGAATCCTGGCGGTCAAAATCTTGACCGCCAAAATCCCGACAAGGGGGGGATGTGGATCGCCACCCATTGCGGGCTCGCTGCGCTCGGCACGCTAATTTATTCTCCCTCTATGGGTGGACACCCACGAGGGAGAAAGTCGGGATTTTGACTGCCGGGAAATTGAACGCATTCCAGTTAGACAACTGTATAATGCCTGTCTATAAATTTTTGTGTTATAATAAATCAAGGTAATCACAATAGTCTCTATCCCTACTTAAAACAAATTGTGTGTATAAGCAGAAACACATTGGTGCATATTAACTGCGAATGCTTCTTTCTGAGAACTTTTGTAGATTTAAGGTCATTGTGTTCCAAGTAATATTATTACAATTGGCTGTTTTAGTAATGCAGTGTGATTATCATAATTTAACAAGGTCTCATCGGATCGTGGATAGTATCTGAAGGCACATCCGATTTGCATACAATCTTGACTATATATTAGCACTTAACGCTAGTAAATGGACTTTTTTATGTGTTTCGGCAATGTATGAAAGGGGCTTTTAACGTCCTTCTGAGGCAGCCCTGATCTTAACGTTCAGGCGCTGTGCTCCTGCTTGTAGCTATAAGCTTTAACGTTGCAGGCAATGTATTATTGCCTTCCCCGACTTTAAGCCAGATTTCTCTTCACCAGCCTCTGGCGTTAGGTGTGTTTTTTTTTTTAACCCCTCCCCCCCCCCCCCCGGCTGCCCCACTCCAGTCCCCCCTTCCATTATTTAGCTTTTTTGGTCCCTGCTGCTTTCAATCCAACACCTACCTGGTCCCCAAGAGAGCGGGGAAGTCTTTTGAAAAGGATGGTTTCTATTCTCCCGCTCGCTGTGGGTACCGCATCAGGGTATTGGTAGCGGCGGGATAATAGAAACCATCCCTTTCAAAGGACTGTGCTGCCGCTGATTTGCTGAGAGCTCAGCCAATCATCGGCCACCCGGTCTTTTGAATATGATTTCTCACAACTCTCCCGCCGCGTCCCCGCTATTCAGGAGACCGCATGCCCGGTCTTTTAATTATTATTTCTGACAACTCTCCCGCCGCGTCCCTGCTCTCTTGGGGACCAGGTGGGTGTTGGATTGAAAGCAGCAGGGACCAACATAAAAAAATAATGGAAGGGTGGACTGGACCAGGGCAGCCGGCGGCACCAGCATGCTGACAGGAGAGACAATTGTCGGCATGCTGACGGCATGGGAGGGGGGGCAGCAAAGGAGCTGAAAAAACAAAAGAAGGAAGGGGGGAATGGAGCGGGCAGCCGGCGGTGCCGAAATCCTAATCAAAAGACTGGGCAGCCACTGATTGGCTGAAAGAGGACGATAAACTGGGATGTAACAAAAAGGCATTTAAAGACAAGAGGTGAGTTAATGATTAACGTTACTCACTAACATCAGCTTAATACATTAGGGTGAAATCTGTCTCTGCTCCTGAGAGTTATACCAGGAGAAGTGGGAAACGTTAGATTTCACCCGTTAAGGGGAGATTGATACATCTGCCCCATTGTATCCACAATGCTAATGGTTAGAATGTTACTACAAGTAAATTCAGTGCTGCAGTGCAACATAATTGCCTACCTGACCCTCTCCATGCTGGAGAAAATGCTCTGTTCCTGGACTTCCCTGGTAATGTATGATTGCCATCACCTGTGGTGAAACACCTTTACTTGGCTCCCCACAGGTGATGGCAATCATACATTACCAGGGAAGTCCAGGAACAGAGCATTTTCTCCCGAATAAAGAGGGTCAGGTAGGCAAGTATGCAGTGCAGGTTTTCAGGTTATCTTGTAGACAACTTCTATATATACCGCAATAAAGACGATTGCTGTACAGAGAACGTATCCACAATGTTAGTTTTTACAATGTCATGTCAGGAAAATTCTTTGCTGTAGTGCAGGTTTTCAGGTTATCCCATGAACATAAGAAAAACAAATGAAAATATACCTTTAAAAATGCCCTCTCGCATACCTATGAAGATATATTTATTCAAATACTCCTACACATAAACACAATCCTGTTCTTGCACTGGTATTTTAACACCCAGAAATTGGTATAAAAGTTTGTAAAAAAGTTTCAAGATTAAGCAGGGTACACACTATATGACATGCAAAGGATACATTGTCATCTATGATTTCCCTGGAACACAGACAAATTATATATTGCTTATACACTGTGCATTCTTGCAAGATATATAGTCCGTGGCCACATCTAGTAGTATGCTGTCTTAGGACAATATCCTCATATTGAGCTGCATGTATGCACGACAGAGGACGTTGTTTACAACCAATGGGAATGTGCATAATATAATATAGGGCCTTATTCTGGTTCACTTGCAAAGACAAATTCCTTCTCAAATGCACAAAACCATGTGCACTGCAGGGGGGCAGATGTAAAATGTGCAGAGATTTCGATTTTGGTGAGTTATTTTGTTTCTGTGCAGGGTAAATAACGGCTTTATTTTTACACTGCAATATAGATCTCACTTTGTAGTAAAACCCCACCCATATCTAATTCTTTCTGCACAAGTAACATCTGCCCCACCTGCAGTGCACATGGTTTGTTCATTTGATAAGGAATTTGCCTTTGCGAGTGAACCAGAATAAGGGCCATAGTGCGTACAGTATACAATGAGAATGATTTATTGTTACAATTCACATCTTACTGAGAAGTTGTCCATAAAATTGTATAGTGCGCACTCAGCTTTTTAGGGTGTTTGGCGATTAACATCCTGATTTTACTTGATACAGTGTCTTGCTTTAATAAGAAACAATTTTTTTTTTCCCTTTTTGTTTGATACCTGTTTTGATTATTGATATAAAATTATAGAGCAAGATATTACTACTCGCCCTTTTCATACTAATTGGATAATTAGAGAGTAATAGTTATTGGCATCTGGGGCATTTTATCTTTTAATGTGTTTTTTTTTTTTTTTTTTTGTACAACTTTGTAGTGTGGAGTTCACAGTAGGCGATAAGCCTGTGAAGAGTTTCCGGATGATTGAAAGACATTACTTTCGTGAACGGATTCTTAAGAGTTTTGACTTTGATTTTGGCTTTTGCATTCCGAATAGCAGTAACACATGTGAGCACATGTACGAATTTCCACAACTGTCAGAAGATCTCAGTAAGTATGAGCACAACTTTGTGTGTGGACTAATCTTCCTAAATATGTTAATTTACACAAGAGCGCGCGCGCAAAAAGTCTAAATTAAATTTCGTTTTTTTTCATCTCGAATTATAGTAATTATTTATCACTTGTGATAGCAGGTGTTGCAATATAACAAATTGGGAACCTACTTTTTATGTTCTCTGATGCCAGTCTCCATTTTATAGCACTTGCACACCGCACCGCACAAGTGTCAAATTTGCATTTGTTTTGCATACTGTACAACTGTTAACCAGAAAAATAATCCAAATAGTAATGTTTAACTACAGGAAACGACAAAAGTATTTTGTAACAAGGATATAAATTTAAATATAACTTTTATTCATTGTAATTAAAAGGTAACCCATAAAACCATTTAAGCTGGGTACACACTAGGCGTCATGAGTACCCAGCCAAACATACTGGTGACTGTGCATATACATTTGCCAACGCAGGCAGGGGACTGCGCGCATGTGTCATAGTGCATCTTGCAGCATTGCATCGTTAGAGAGGTCTTCTGTCCGCCCTGCAGCAGCCTCAACTAGAAGGCATCTCTATGGATGGTGGCAGAGCACATATTGGGCATCCACACTTCCTATTATTTGCTAATGCAAACGATATCACCTAGCATGTACCCAGCTTTAGTGATTATTCTAATACTAATAGTGTTGGTTAAAAAAAATACCTTTATCACAACACTAACATTCTTGTCAAAAAAGAAAATTGGAAACACCCCTTCCCTCCTCAGTTATATGGAGTCACAAGTGACTTATACCATACATGCCAGAAAGCACAGCTGGTATCATAATTTTCCGTATTCATTGCTACAAAAACAGTTGGAAAGGCCCATACACACGGGGTTATTTCAGGGCTACTTCTAAGTGATTTGACTAGATTGCTTAGAAATTCTGCACACATTGCCATGTGTGAATACCCCACAGCGATGGCGATGCACAGTCCCATGCGTCGCTATAACCTGACTAGATCTTGACTGCATGCAGGCAAGACGACTGTGTTCTCACAAGAGTCCGCACACCTAGCTGGTGCTGTGCATGTGTGTCAGCGATCTGTACTTAAGCACATCGCTCAGCATGGGACACCCATCGCCCTGTGTGTACGGGCCTTTAGTCTCAGTCTGCATCAGCCCCCTCCAATATCTGGCAAAAAGATGCCGTATATCTATTGTATGTTTTTGACAAAACTATTTATATTACAGAGTGCCCTCACCCAACCAAACTCTGCTTACGAGAAATCTATAACCTCTATAATGGCAGGAGGGGGCTGATCAGAAAGTAACATGTATCCAGTTGGATATTATGGGAAAATACCTTTTTGCTTTATCTGTTCTGAGCCTTAGATAGTCTAAGTTGTTTTTCTCTGTTTATTTACCATCAATAAGTGAATGTATAATTTTGAATTCATAAGGGTCATTACGCATGAATTCCATATAGCTTAAGTCTAAAGAAAAAAAATGTCCTTCAACCAAAGGAATCTCTGGAATCTTTCACATTAACAGATTATATGTGCAGAACCTTTGTATATTTACGGTTATATACCGTAAATGAGGACTAATGTGTTTACTAATCATTGGAATATTTTTATATCTTACAGTAACCCTTATCTTTTTTTTTTTTTTTTTCCCTTGTAGTCCACTTGATGGTTGACCACCCGTACGAGACCAGATCCGATAGCTTCTACTTTGTTGATAACAAACTCATCATGCATAATAAAGCAGATTATGCTTACAATGGGGGGCAGTAAGGGTGTACTTCCTCTGCCTGATCCTTTTTTGGAATATATATCTATCATTCCTTGACTGGACCAGAGGATTATGGGAACTATTTGAGGTCAATCCTGTGCTTGACACATCAAGAAGCATTTGTCTTTTTGCTGTTGTAAAAAGTGCCGCAATAAGAATCTGAAGACTTTTGTACAAAATATATATATATTTATTTTTTTCATTCTTATTTTCCTCTATTTGCATTTTAAAAGCCTTTTGTGCTTAGAAGGAAAGTATACAGTAGCTGGAGAGTGGTGTTACCGGAAAGTTCATATAATCTGATTAAAACGGAGTAATGTTTGGCATACTGTTGCTTGATGCAAATTGAGATTTATTGTGCAATACTCATTTTTGTGTGCCCTTTGTACATCTGTAAAAAAAAAAGCCTGTGAGGAAAACAAATCTGGATAGTTATTTTCTGTATGATTTCTAAAAATGAAATATGTGTCTATTTCATATAAACCCTTCCAGTGTGATGGAACAAAACTACAAACAGCTAATTAGCCACAACTTTTTTTTTTTTTCTTAGACAGGTTTCATTTGAATATATTTTGTTACCATATGTGTGTACATATTTCTTACATATCCATTTTTTAGAACCTGTAGGATGTAACACGACTCTGGTTAACCATTGTGTATCTTCAGCTGTGGTTCACAGAGGTGCCTATTTTACTGTATTTTTGGCTTTGTCCTTCAGGGAGAAATATATGAACTATTTTTATTAGTGGAATACAGTATATTATGTAAAGAGCTTTAATAACATCTGCTAAAGCAATAACTTATTACACAAATACCATCTGTAAGGACTTGCCATATTGACTGGACAAGTCCTTTTATAGAGAACGGTCTTCCTTATGTGGTGGATTATTCATTTTAAAGGGCAAGTGGAATCGGCAAAACCTTTTACCCCTTTTCCACTACCTCAATAACATGTGTTATTGCTGGGCCTACTTGGATCATGGGTCAATTTAAAAAGGTACTTGAAAAATAAACCAGGTCGAGTGACCTGTAGCTACTAGGATTGTCCCTGGTAGTGCTGCAGTGTAAATAGCTGGACCCAGGTCATGCTTATAAGCTGCTGATTGGCTGAATATGCAGAGGTTCACTTCAAGGGAATGTCTGAGTCACATGCAGGCCAGACAGTGTAAATGAGGCAGACCCTGGAATAACCCAGGCCCATAATAACCTGAATCGGGCCTGGGTTTATAATGGAAAAGTGGTATTACGCTGTTCTAGCATTATAGTGCTAATACGTGTGAAAACCTTTCGCTTTTGTTACACCTTTTTTTTCTTTTAACAAGGAGTTTCCGTGCTTGTTTAATTATGTCCTTAATATCCCACAGGTTTTTTATAAAGGCATCCTACAATAGCAGCAGGGCATTCTAGGATGTGTAGTTCCACAGCACCTGGATCCCCGCATGTTGAATACCTCTGAATTCTATGAACACAATCAGTTAGTTGCCTGCCATCTGTGCCTGTTGCTTATAACCAAACATTCCTTGTACTTTCCAACAGCCTTTGATTTGTGCCATGTGTCTATTTAGTACTACAGATACTGTTATGAAGCTAGCTTTAAAAATTCAACATTTGGCAAAGAGATTATAGTATATGCAGGAGACTTGCTGCTTATCCTGGGATCTACTGGATTATGTTATATAGGGAAATTCAATTGCAGACAAGAAATTTTGCAGTTGCAGGGTTTTGCTATTCGATTAGGAGACAGAAATTGGGACGCAATGAATTCTATAAAAATCCTTTTCCTGTTTTCTATCCCTGAAATAGTTTAATTCTCGGAAAATCAATGGGACTTGCTGGCACACCCCCTGAAGGCTAATTGTGGAAGTTTCCAAATAGCTTAATTGGGATGTAATTACTCACCTGCCAAAAGCAGCGTCTCTTGCATCCAGAGTTGAGAGCTGGGTCTTTTGAAGCAGCTGTGATTTATGTTTTACGGTGTAAACAAAGGGACATATGCATGGGGCAATTTTTTTTTATTTTTCCCCCATGTCTATTTTTTTCCACCCCATATCAGCGATTAGAGTAGATCACTTAAAAACAGATCACTAGTCGTGTGTATATAGCCCTGGGCAACGCCTGTTGCCATTGCCCACAGGGAAAGACTGTGTCTTCCCTGCTAGACTGCGGGGCAAAACTGTGTGTGTGTGTGTGTGTGAGAACCACCACTGGAGTTGAACGCCAAGTGAACTATATTTTTCAATAGCCCTGGGGATCTCACCAGCCCCCTACCCAGTCAGGAGATGGAGGGGAGAGCACCAAATGGGCATTTAAAAAAAAAATTGTATCCCCCTCTGTTGCAAGGTTTTCTTTCATTGGGTACTGTGGACAGGGGGAGGGGAGTGTGCATACCTTTTGATAATCCAAAATTGAATGCAAGGATTTTTTATTTTTGTTTGTTTGTTTACCTTGCTCCCAACTGAATTTTCCCCATAGTGTAAATGAGGTTACTTTTATTTTTAAATGTGATTTTAGGACTGGCTTATCGAATGTTCTGTTTGTGAAATTCAATCAGGACAAAGTAGATTTTAACTATTTACTTATAAGTTGTTTTGTTTTTGTTATAGGGATATAAGGGCAGATTTAATTGCCATTGGGTAAAATGACTAGGCAGATTTAATTGCCATTGGGTAAAATGACTAGGACTTGCTCTGGTACCAATTACATCTACATCTTCCAGCAGCCTTTGCGCCTCCCAGCACTCTCAGAAAATTGGGCATACGTTTTATGTGGCTTTTAACCTTGCTAAACATCACTTCCAATTTAAATTCCACCACATTGAGTTACTTTTATTTTATAACAAGACATGGAAACATTTATTTATTTTCTTTGCAGCCAAAAGAAAGTTTTTGCAGCCTGAAAGCTGACCAGTATGAAATTGTAGGGACTCTGGTACAGTGTGCAAGGATAGGACTGTTCATAGGTGCAGGCTTTGTCCAGATTCATGGATGCTGCCTCCGCCTGGAGTCTGTCAGGGTAGGAAATGTGTTGTGAGTAGTATTGCTGCCTCACAATGCTGGCATTACGAGTTCTATTCTGACCGGTAGTTGAAGGATAAATGGGCAATGTAACCTCTTCTTAACTTGACAAAGTTGATAAAATAAATGTTTCAGACTTTTACCGTGTATGACTTAAGGCAGTGAATGCATTCTGTTTACTTATAAAGAGGGAGGAATTTTGTAAGAACCTGTATTTTTCTGAAAATAAAAATAAAGCTAATTTAAATAAATGACGTGTCCGTGATTCTCTGCGGCTGTGGTTAATTAGGTTGACAGTGAATAGGTCGACCGGCAATAGGTTGGCACATGAAAAAAGGTTTATATGGTCTAGGTCAGTGGTAGCTTATTGCAGTCCTCGGGAGCTACCAACAGTTCACGTCTTTTAGATCAGCTAGCTGGCTGACACATTATAAATGATCCACAGGTGGAGCTAATTACTACACTTATGATTCTTGGAGGAGACCTGGAAAATATTAACTGTTGGTAGCTATCGAGGACTGGAGTTGGCTACCCCTGGTCTAGGTTGATATTCACAAAATAAAAGGTTGACATGGAAATGTTGACACAGGACCGTTTTTCTTTTTTTACATTTTGGGTGTCTATGTCGAAATCTGCCATCATGGACACTGTATAAGTGTACTGGGTGCCAATATGTGGCTTGTTGTGCTTGCCATCACTGTGCTTGGCACACTATTACAAACTGGAAAGAAAGGTTTGTAAATTTGAAAAAACAGCGCTCAAGGTGACAATATGTAAATAATGAACAATACTTATGCTCATAAAGGTACTGGTTTAACTGGTTTCACAGAGTATAGTACCAAGTTGTAGAGTTATCTGGTTCTCCCCTAGTGATGAAACAGGGGAGACACAATACAACAAAACATAGTGCAGATCAATTGGATAAAAAGAATTTAATACAATAGTTGCACTTACAATAAAGTGCAACTATTGTATTAAATTCTTTTTATCCAATTGATCTGCACTATGTTTTGTTGTATTGTGTCTCCCCTGTTTCATCACTAGGGGAGAACCAGATAACTCTACAACTTGGTACTATACTCTGTGAAACCAGTTAAACCAGTACCTTTATGAGCATAAGTATTGTTCATTATTTACATATTGTCATCTTGAGCGCTGTTTTTTCAAATTCACAAACCTTTCTTTCCATATTGTCTTATTGTCAGTAGTTACAGGTGTTATTCTACTGTGTGAATTTGTGTATAGCTGCACGAGGTACTTCATTGCGCACCGTTTGGTTGAGACCTTCTTGTATTCTACACTATTACAAACTACCTATGTCCACTTGGATCGTGACGTAAGAAAAAGTCGGTTAAACATAAATAATGATAAACTTGTGTTTACTGTGTTGACCTTTTTGTTGGTGTTGATCTAATTCAGTGGTCAGGGAACTCGGTCCTCATTACCCCACACAGTGTATGTTTTGCTGGTAACCCAGCAGGTGCACAGGTGTACTAATTACTCAGACACATTTTATAAGGTGGAGTTAATTATTTTACTTGTGATTCTGTGAGGAGATCTGCAAAACATGCTCTGCGGGGGTAATGAGGACCGAGTTCCCTGACCACTGATCTAATTACTGTTGACCACTCGACTAGATACTATTTTCTGCAATCTGCCTGCTGCAGCATCTTTATACTTAGGAATTAGTGGTTCAATGGAAAAATGATGGTCTATGGTTGTTGAATTATATGAGGAGAACCCAGATAATTTTCTCGCCATTGATGGTAAAGAAGAATCAGATTTTTTTTTTTTGGAACTTGTGTATTATCACGGGGCCCACGATGTGCATCGTAGGGCATCGCATGCCATATAGCGGCATACGATGCAATGCATTTTTTTTAATTGTACAAGCACCCTGATGGGACCTTACAATGTGAAATGCCCCCCCCCCCCCCCCCGTTGTCAACACCACCCCCAGTATCAACGCCAACCCGAAGCGTTTCTCGTCCTCCGAACTTTTCATACCCCCCACTATCCACGTTGGCGTGGAGTTGATTGTAGATAGTGTGGCGAGCGCGCGTATTACTTTACATGTATTCCGCATCCCTTTATGGGGCTCGCCACTATTTGAAATCAACTCCACGCCGACGTGGATAGTGGGGGTATGAAAAGGTCGGAGGACGCGTACCACTGCCTCTTGCGGGCTCGCCGCGGTTCAGGTTGGCGTTGATACTGGGGGTGGCGTTGACAATGGGGGGGGGCATTTAACATTGTAAGGACCCATCAGGGTGCTTGTACAATTAAAAATCGCATCGCAGGACATGCGATGCGATATTTTATTGTACAATATCGCATCACATACCTTATTTAGTTTAACGTAATGATATACGATGCGATGGGTGCTGTGATAATACACAAGTACCTTTTTTTTTTTTCCCTACAATGTGATGGAACACTGTGCTGATCTTCACACCCATCATGATTAAGCCCTCAACCCCAAGTAGAGTGACCAATGCTGTATGAAACTCAACCCCAAGCAGAGTGACCAATGATGTATGAAACTCAACCCCAAGCAGAGTGACCAATGCTGTATGAAACTCAACCCCAAGCAGAGTGACCAATGCTGTATGAAACAATCGATTGGCCATGCAATCGATGTCAATTTCCGGTAACAACTATCGATGGAAAGTCCACAGGTCGCCATCAATACTGTACACTTGCAGTACAAGGTTACGTAGCCCTGCCTCCTAGTCAGGTATGTGTGTTTACAAATGTCACGTGATTACGTCGGGGGAGGAGATTGTACGTGAATGGTGCGCTGACGCCGGTAGCCGTGACCGTGGCAGTGTTCCCTGTCGGAGTGTCGGTGTACTCTGTAACAGGTTGCGGGGAGCGCAGAGCAGCCATGTTACGCCGGGTGATGGTGCTGAGCCGGGGGTGGTGGCGGCCGCCCTGCACTCCTGATCTTGCCAAGACCTCTAGCCGCCGTCTGCCCTGCGCCCGCTGCTTGCACACCGTGTACCAGAGCGCTGAGCTGCCCGATACTCATCGCATGCTGCGGGACACCTGCCGGGAGTTCGCCGAGCGAGAGCTCCAGCCACTGGCTGCACAGCTGGACCGGGAGCACCGATACCCGAGGGAACAGGTGTGCACATAGACAGCGCCATGTAAACCGACCCCCCTTCCCCCCTCTCGCTTAGCGCTGTCTGTGGCAAAGTCAACAAAAGCGAAAACTTCATACAATTAAATAATGTGCGGCCCTCCTGCTAACTGGTATCGTATGATGGGGATAAGGTCATTGGGTCACCAACATGTTGGTCAACATGCAGGAAGGTTGACCTGAGTCGGTCAGTGGTCTCCAACCTTTTTTGGGACATGAACTACTCCAGACAAAATAAACCGCCTGAAGAGCTACTAAAAGAAAAAAAAATGCCCATGTCGACCTAATGACCATGTTGCACTAACCCATGTCTACCTAATGATCCACACCCGTGACAGGCATACTGGTGCTTGTAGTTCCATAACCGCATTAAGGGCCTCAGCACTTTGTGAAAACATTTGATGTACTTCTCAATTCCTCCTGTGCTTAGGTGCAGCAGATGGGACACATGGGCCTGCTGGCAGTGGAGGTACCAGAGGAGCTGGGTGGTGCCGGCCTCGATTACTTGGCTTATTCAATTGCAATGGAAGAAATAAGTCGTGGATGTGCGTCCACCGGGGTTATCATGAGCGTCAACAATGTAAGATTAACCAGAAGAGTAAATGTCTACACACAGGGGCAGATGTATTATCTGCTGGTGAAGTGATAAACACACCAACTAATCAGCTCCTAACTTTAATTTTTCAAACCTAGCCTGTAACATGGCAGTTAGAAGCTTATACTTTATCACTTCACCAGGCTTAATACATCTCCCCCACAATTACCAAATCCTTTTTAAAGTCACAAAACCAATGAATCCCGAGCCATTCGGGATCTTCCCAGGCAGCAGGATCGCATCCTATTTATTTTATGTGGTCCTTTTGCTTCGGATATATCGCATGCGATCCAAAAGGGTATACACACGTTCAACTCCTTTTCTATTCAATCGTGAGTTGATCAAATCTCAAGGCAGTGTGTACAAATTCAATATTGACTATATAGTAAAGATCTGCCTGCACAGTCTATTTTTCTATTCAATATAGATTGAATGGGAGTGCGCATCAAATCTGGATCAAATGCAATGAAAACCTTTCGATTTTATTTTTAACATATAGTCCAATCGAAAGTGAACCTGAATCGCACCATGTGTACGGGGCATTAGCCTGCCTGGCTTGGCTGTGACACATTTCACTTGAAGCCAGTGTGATTATATGCTCTGCTGCAATGTTCATTGCATCAGACCTAATGCTGTTCATGTGACTTATCTCTGCAATCGCATGTAAAGTGATCAAATTGGGTGTGAATCACCCTAGTGTATGGGCACCTTATCCCTTAATGAGTATTTATAGTTTTGCTTTGGGGTACAACAAAGACCTAATCATTTTAGCATAAACCTGAACACTGGAAAAGGCAATATACTCTATTGCCTCTTCCAGTGTTCAGGTATATGCTAAAATGATGCACATGTGAACTAGAACAATATTGTGGTGAATTCCAACTGGTAATGTGCAAACAGCTCTGACTGTACCTCAGAGAGATGTTGTATAGAGGTAGAAGGTCATCAATCGCATGTGTCCTCCTTAGTATATCGTTAGCTTTACTGGTAATCTATAAAGTTGCAAAACAAACTGACAGAAAAGAAGGCTATATTTATGAGTTTGTGCATTACTTGTTGCACACAATCACCTTACACATGGGGAAGTTGATTGTCCTATGCTCCCATACATTATCAGATTTTTGTTCCCACCAGCCAGATATTTAGGTTTATACACACTAGACAAGTGGTCCCAAATTTCTGTCCTCAAGTACCCCCAAAAGAAGTTTCTTCACTTGTGATTCCAGAATCACATGTGAAATAATTAGCTCCATCTGTAGTGAATAATGCCAGACGTATTGTTAGTACTTGAAGACGGAGTTTTGGAACCACTGCACTTGACGATAAATTAAACAATATGCATGATAACAACCATTGTTAATTATATCTTTGTGCATACAGTCTAGGTTTATGATGATTATCATTTTATGACGCACACTCCTGTGGGGTGTTAGCGATGTTGTCTACACATGTGATGGAGGATCTCAATAGTGAGAGCAAATGCAGCATGAGCCCCCCCCCCACCGTTGCTCATTGTGCCTGTCATCAATGCTGGGCCCTATCGCTCCTGATATCGTGCATCATCTAATGTGTACCCATAAGAAATGTTACAGATGTGATCCTCATTTGTAAACCTTTTCCTTAGTCTCTTTATATAGGACCAATCCTAAAATATGCATCTGAAGAGCAGAAAAAAAAGTGGATTACTCCATTTTGTAGTGGGAACAAGATTGGCTGCTTTGCACTCAGTGAACCAGGTGTGTGAGAGACGTACATTTTAAGCCTTTACAACAGGCATTCCCAACCACGGTCCTCAAGGCACACCAACAGTGCAGGTTTTAGTGATATCCAGGCTTCAGCACAGGTGACTTAATTAGTATCTGAGGGATTCTGATTAAACCATCTGTGCTGAAGCCTGGATATCACTAAAACCTGCACTGTTGGTGTGCCTTGAGGACCGTGGTTGGGAATGCCTGCTTTACAACATAGCAGTAATGTCAGTGCCGACTGTTGTGCACGCCGGAATGGAGCAACTCTTATAATGCTGTCAGGGGCCATCTAGTGGCTGGTGTTGTGCATAACACTTGCAATGAGAACCAGCATTAGCCTTTTATTATAGGATGCATCTTTCTTGAGCATTCACTATTGGGGAGGAATTTAGGGGGTTTAGGTGATTCTGATAAGCATTCGTAAGTGTAGCTCTGCGCATATTTGCCTATTGCAATGTGCAGGGCTTCTATGTGGGGCGCCTTTGGAGACTTGCATAGTCTCCGAGGCGCTCGCAAAGGGTGGGGGGGCATGTAGGAGGTGATTGCATGCCAATGCCCTGCGTTTTCTTGGTGCACCTAGGAAAATGCAGGACATCCTCATGTGAACGGGGGCAGGTGGTTGACTTCACCGGTCATCAGCTGCCCGCCCTGTTCTCGGAGCAGGTAGCCACTAATCTAAGTCACCAGAGACTGACTTTGATAGCGAGCATTACAGAAATCATACGATAGTCAGCGACCATCGAATGATTTTGAGCCCGCAGGCAAGCCTGCAAATGGATGTTTATGATAAAAAAGTGCGGCGAGTACATTCGGCTGCCTTTAGTTTTAAGGTGTGCCCAAATAAAAAGGAGACTTTTGGTATATCTAATCACAGTGGGTTAATGTGTTTACCAATAGATGGCGTGGCGTTTTCCCCAGTTGTGCTTGTGTAGTGAACGGCTTCACCTCAGTTTCTACATTCCTGGAAAGTTGTTTTGCGCTGTCCATGTCGACTATGTCAACATTCGGGTTAAAAAAAAGTGGAAACCCCCATGTCGACATTTTGACTGTCGACCTAACCCCATGTCAACCTTCATGCATGTTGACCTAGTTGCTGTCTTTCCAATGATCCAAATTCCCCTAAATCTTGGCAGGGTTGGTGACAATGTATGCCTTTCCGGGCCGTGGCAAGTTATTGATGCTTTCGTGTCCTGCCTCATAGCAATGACACCACCGGAATATGGTGCACTGTGCGAGACTCTGCTTTCCGTACACTGCCTTAATCCTGTGATAAATGTTTGAAGCATGCTCGCCTTCTCCGCAAGGAAATTGGATAACAGCTCTTTGCACTGACCTGGAGGAATCCATCATGCAGCAAATCACGCAAAACAACTTTCCAGGAATGAAGACACTGCGGCGAAGCCGTTCACTACACCAGCACAACTGGGGAAAACCACGCCATCTATCGGCAAACACATTAACCCACTGTGACTAGATACAACTCCGCTACAGCAAAAGTCTCCTTTTAATTTGGGCACACCTTATATTTTGAAACAAATACTTTTCATTCCCATTCCATGATTTATTCACAAAGCTGCTATTAACTAATTGGGAACCACAGTAATGGTGTGTAGACACGGGTACAATCACCCTGCTATACCATAAAGTCTTCCTATCACTACAAAAGTGAGTGCTTCATAGCTGTTTGAGACCAAAGACCATCATGCTGGAGCACATTTGTCAGCCACCATGGTGGTCTGTTGTCTAGAACTGGAATGAATATAATTTTTATCATTCTCAGGTAATGGCAGCGATGCTGGGGCAGCAAGCACAGTGGCCAAGCTTGATGGTGATAAGTGGGTCCTGAATGGAACAAAATCCTGGATTACAAATGCATGGGAAGCTTCTGCAGCAGTCGTCTTTGCTACCACAGACAAGTCCTTAAAACATAAAGTAAGGACATCAATCTACAACCACATTAAAACGGTTTACAAATAGAAAAAAGTTGCCTTGTTAGAAAATACTCCTAACAGATTTCTAGGGGATCACAGTGTGGCCACATTCAAATGTATGTGTTTGCTCTGAAATACGGTCGTTCCCCCATCCTGTCCAACTGCAGCATGCTGCGGATGGACCAGGCAGCTGTGGCCCTGCTGCTGAACGGGACCCGCCTGGTTGCTATGAGTAGTCCCAGCCTGGGGCTGCAGGAAGGGGAGGAGTGTTGAGACTCTGCGCATTGAGATGCTGCTGACGGTCTTCTGACTGGCAGCATATTCATTCCATCCCAGTTTAAGAATTTTCTCCCACAGAGCCAGGAAACATTCACATATTTTCCAGAGGTCAAGTTATCTGTATTATGGTTATTTGTTTGTATAGTTGTGTTTAGCACTACACTATCTTACGTTTTTTATTTCACAGGGTATTAGTGCGTTTTTGATTGAGATGCCATGCCCAGGTCTCTCACTTGGAAAGAAAGAGGACAAACTAGGAATCCGGGCTTCCTCCACAGCAAATCTGATTTTTGAAGACTGCAGGATACCACCTGAGAATCTTTTGGGACAACCTGGAATGGGCTTCAAAATTGCTATGGTGACTCTTACACAGCAGTAGGAAAGTGTCAGTCAGTGGGTGCTGCATCACCTTACATTTATTTTATTTTTCTTCTTTCAGCAAACTTTAGACTCTGGCAGGATTGGAATTGCGTCTCAGGCACTTGGCATTGCTCAGGCTGCTCTAGACTGCGCTGTGGACTATGCACAGAAGAGAGTGGCCTTTGGTGCATCAATTACCAAATTGCAAGCTATCCAGGTGAGGAGACTTAAGCTGGCCATACTCTTGAGTGACTTCTTGGAGGGAGAAGTTGCATAAGATTTCCCACATGCGATATATTGCATGTGGTCCTTGTGCTTGCGATATATATCGCATACAATCTCAGTCAAGGCTTAAGCAGCCCATACATGCTGCTTTGTGGGCGTGCTGTACTAGCACGGATCACATTGCATTGCATGTGCATCCGTTGTGCATGCAATGCGATGCAATGTGATGAAACCTAAGTACAAAAAGTATGTGCAAGCACTTTTTGTACTTAGGTTTCATCAAATTGCATCGCATTGCATGCACAACGGATGCACATGCAATGCCATGTGATCTGTGCTAGTACAGCACGGAAAGCACAGCGTGTATGGGCTGCTTTAGGCCTGATAGGATCTATCTAGGAGCTCCGATCTGATGTGCACCGGACTGTGCACCGGATCGGAGCTTAAACACATACGATTAGACAGTTTTAACTAATTATAGTCCCTATGCGTCAAAATTGTACAAGTGTATGGTGAGCCTTACATGATGTGACATATCAATTCTTGTTGCCCTGTTACTCACCTTTGTTCTTTCACTGTTCAGTTTAAGCTGGCAGACATGGCGTTAGCACTGGAGAGTGCCAGACTGCTGACATGGAGAGCTGCAATGCTAAAGGACAACAAAAAACCTTATACTAAGGTTGGTACTGCTTTGTCCCAATAATTATTAGTGTGCGTGCTCTCTCTCTCCTGTGCAGCACTGACACTGATAGGAGTCGTCAGTTACTGACAACTGTTCTTACATTCCAATGGAATGACATCATTTGGTACTTGTTTCCTAGCACGGTGCCAGCGATAAAAATTTTATCCATCGGGATCCCCCGAAATCGCGTAGATCGCACCACATGCAACCAAATCGCATGCGATGTGATCAACGCAATTTTTATATTGGAATCAATGTAAAATGGTCCCTGAGACCCGATTTTACATTGGCCCCAATGTTAAATGGCCCCCAGACCCCAATTTTTATTGTTTCCCAACCCTGATAGGTCAAATGCGCCCCCCCCCCCCAATTGTTAACGCCAACCCGAAGCGCAGCGAGCCCGCGTGGGGCGGCGGTACGCATCCTCCGACCTTTTCATACCCCCCACTATCCACGTCGGCATGGAGTTGATGTTATATAGTGTGGCGCGCGCAGCGAGCCACTGAGCCCGAAGCGTGGCGACCGCACGCGCATTACTTCACCGGTATTACGCATCCCCTCGCGGGGCTTGCTGCGCTCGCCACACTATATAAAATCATCTCCACGGCGACGTGGATAGTGGTGGCATGAAAAGGTCGGAGGACGCGTACCACCGCCGCTCGCCACGCTTCGGGATGCCGCTCATCGTGGGGTGGCATTTGTCATGTGAAATACCCATAAGGGTGAGTATACAATGAAAAATCGGGTCCATTGGCCCATTTTACATTGTTCCCTATGTAAAATCGTGTCCATCGCATCGGTCGCATTGCATGCCTTCACTTAAGGCATGCGATGGACGCAATTTAATTGTCGGGGGAAAAGGGTAAAAATTAGCCCTAAAATCGCGTCGGTCCCGTCCATCGAATACCGGTATGGGATCACCTACGACCTGCTCCGTGCTAGGAAACAAGTACCCATCCTTTTTATCAGCAGTTGATACATACTGATTTTTTTTTTTTTTTCAAGTCTCCCACTGTATATATTTTTTGTTTCATTAGGAAGCTGCAATGGCAAAACTCGCAGCATCTGAGGCGGCTACACGGATTTCTCATCAGGTATTGTCACTTGCTCCCAAATCTTTGTAAACCAGTATCATGGTGCAGACATGTCAAAATTTCACTGCAAGGAAGAAACAGATTTTTCTTTTTTAAGTTGCAAAGCTAAATTGGTTTTACCTGCCCTTACTGTTTCCAACAGCTGTGCATGGGTCACGTGCAGAGTAATGCAATGATGTCACCAATGTCTCTGCCATTGCTGGCTCACTCATTGTTGCTGCTAGTGGAGGCAACGCCACGTGTTTTTCTCTGTTGGCTTTATGTAGTTATTAAATACACAACTTTATCATTAAGGTGGTGATGCAGATGTGTTTGGAAGCAGCAGTGATGCTTACATCTGGTAATCTGGTAAGCAGGAGCTGCCTGGTAAAAGTAGACCAGCATGCCGGTATGAGCCAGTTCTGCGTCTGAGGACGCACCAGCAGGTTGGCTGAGTAACCCATGAAGTTATGCAGACCAGCTGCTGCTCTGTTGCTGAGGCCAGGCATTATTAGTTTTATGTTATATTATTTCACTCCACCTCCCTCTGAAGAGAAGATCTTAAATACAGGTGTTAAAAGGTTGTCTTGAACCAAGAAAATGAGACCTCTGTCTATATACAGATATTGCTTTTTAATGATATTTAAAGGTCTCTGATGAGATATCTGTATTAATGAGTAAGTGTGTAACAGTACCAAACAGCAGCTACAGAAAGTATTCTGTGTTACTTCACAGAGTGGTTAATACAAATGATTTTGTGTTTAGGCCATACAGATCCTTGGTGGTATGGGATATGTGACGGAGATGCCGGCTGAACGTCATTATAGGGATGCAAGGATTACAGAAATCTATGAAGGCACCAGTGAAATCCAGCGACTCGTAATAGCAAACCAGGTCCTTAAAGACTATCAATGATATCACTATTGGATCACCGCATTACCGTTTGGAGCATAGCCTTACACTTGTGGCAACAGCCAATGACTTTTTCATAATATTGAAAACTTGAATGTATAAAAGAAACCATCTATGCGCCGCAGTGTTCTGACTGAACAAAACTTTACACCTTGAAGGCCTTTAACAGTATTATATTACTAGGAAACACTGATCAGGCATACATGACAAACCTTCAGAATAAAATATAATAATTTTTGTATACTTTGTAGCAGGTGTGTGTAGTGTTCTGACAAGACAGAGGCTTACAATATAGTAGGAGTTGTTTTACACTCTTAGCACATTCTATAACCTTTACTGCCACAACAGTATTTGTTTCTGATGGTGCATTGTGCTTTCTCAGAAACAATAGCATACACAAGTGATGGCTAACCTTGACACTCCAGCTGTTGTTGGACTACACATCCCAACATGCCTTGCATCAGTTTTACTATTTGGCCATGCTAAAACTGATGTAGGGCATGTTAGGATGTGTAGTCCAACAACAGCTGGAGTGTCAAGGTTAGCCATCACTAGCATACACACATACCTTTTTAAAAGTGCTGTACTTCCTGTTTTTGTAAAATCATCTGAATGGATTCTGGAAGAAATTCTACCAGTTTGCTACTAGGATTACAGAAAATTTACTTTACACAATAAAAAAAATACAACTAAAGGTCGATGTGTACATTGGGCTGCAAGGGATTATTAAACCACTGGTTGTCAATTCTTTTTAACAGAAGTTCCCAAACTTTTTGAATCATGACACACGAGTATCAGGATTTTATCACAGCACCCCTAGGTTAAATGTTTCTCCTAGATAAAATTAACAAAAATATTAAATTACATAAATTGTGTTTATCTCTCATTTTTGTGTCCGTTATGTGGGAATAGGCAAATTGTGGACAAACAGAAGTGAATCCTGCCTATTACATAAGTCATAAATAATTTTTCATGGACATGGACCACCAATCCACGGCACCCCTGCGAGTTCCCGAAACCACCCTAGGGTGCCACAGCACAGTTTGGGAACCACTGCTTTATAGGTTAAAAAAAAAAAAAAAAAAAAAACTATTGCTATTGCATTTGGTTGGTCCAAAGACTATCACAAGATCAGAAATTCTTATGTTTGATGTTAGCGAATCAGATTTACTGCATGCGGTTGTCTCCTTGGAAATAAGCTAACTGTCTTGTGTCAGTACAGGAATAGGTGTCAGCTTTAATGCCAACATGGATGATTTGTGTAGCTAATGACGTTTTCCACACGGGGATATGGCGTGATGCTGGCATCAGCAATAGCATACACACTTTTCAAATCTGGCCACGAAGAGCAATGACTAGTACCACGCCGCATAGTTCCGATTAGTGATGTTACATCATCATTGTTCATACAACATTTCTATTTTGTCATTCTGGAATTTAAAATGTCACTCAGTGTGTACCTAGCTTTACTTTAGTGTGAAGGCTCATACACACGGCCGATGGTGTGCTGAGCAATCTAGTCAGATCGCTCAGCACACAGGGTTTACTAGTTGCCCATACACACATAGCAGTGTGTGTATGGGCAATCTGTGCAGAGAGTTCTGAGTAGAACACTGAAGATTTGACTACATGTAGTCGGCTCAGGGGCCTACACAGAACCATTTGTGATTAATTTCTAAACATTCTAGCCAGCTCGCTTAGAAATCAGGCTAAAATCACCCCTTAAAAACCACAATTAAAGTTCTTGAGTGTCACTGAATGTTGCAACTTGCAGGTTTGATCTAAAGCCCCGTACACACGGGGGAGATATATTGCTCAGCCATATATTGCTCAGTTTTTCCTTTTCATCAGCGACCAGAGATGGTTGCTGATGAAAAAGAAACTGTCGGGGGAGCCCGGCAGTAGTAATCAGCTGTTGCAGGAGCATGTTCCTGCGACCAGCGATCACTACAGGGGTAAAAACGGGAGCGCGCACCCGGCGAATATCGCCGGTGCACACTCCCATCGTGGGCAATCTGGTCGCTTAGCGACCATATTTCCCGCAATATTATACAAAATCGCCCCCGTGTGTACGCACCATTATACTAGTGTTAAGTGTCTGGAAACTTTAGTCCGGTTTATGTCCATCTCTGCAGAGCTTCCAGTCCCATTACACCCCTCTCCATAAACTATGTCTACAAGAGAATAACTTGTTACACCGCTTCAGACACAGGTGGATGTTTCTGTCAAAAAAGTATTACACATTGTGACTATGCACAATTCTGAAACATGGCCAAAAACCGATGTACCTTTTAAACAGTTCTTCTGTGGCACTGCTTCAGAGGTAGGTTGTTAGAATGCGTGCAGTCAGGGCATAGTAAATCAACACACTGCGGAGTATGGACAGAAATGTATTTGTATACTCTCCATATGGAGTAGCATAAAGTACTAGAAGACTGGGAACTATTGTAACAGCAGCACTTTTCCATTTACTATAGTATAGAGTGGTGAAATGAGCTTGTAACCAGTTAGGTTCTTCTCAGAGCAGCCCAAACACCCTCTCCCCCACCAGTTTTTTTTTTTTGTTTCGTGCCCAAGATTAGGTATGGTAGCGTGGGGTCCTATCTTTTTTTTTTTTCTTCTTCCTCCCTCCCTCCCTCCCCAGGACCCTGTGCAACCATTTTGCAAGTTATGGTTAGCGCAGTGGTTCCCAAACAGGGTGCCTTGGAATACTTGGGTTGGTGGCCCAAAACAAATTTTGGTAAATGCTGATGGCTGCCAATAATAAATTATGTGGATAATTACAACCAAAACTATGTCCACCACCACCACAACTGAACTTAAGGCGGACAGTGAAGCATACTTTACCTAATTTAAATATATTTTTACTTAATAAGAGACATTTTGGTTTGGGGTTCCTTGAAAGAATGCGGTTATTCTAGGGTGCCATGATTCAAGTTTGGAAACCACTGGTAGCATGCCTTCCTGCCCCTGTTGGATTGCTGATTACTATTAGCCCATATTTCTTTCAAACACAATGTTTTGTGTTATAAATTCTATTATCGCATAGTATTTATTAAGACCTATTAAATTATTGGTGTTTACATTGGTATGCTTGTTGGATGTAGCCCCTTATGATTTATTTGTTGGACTCCAACATTTAGTGCTCTAAACCACATTGTTGACACTTGTTACTGTACTTTTGTGTCTGTGGAAACTCCATGGATTTCATGGTTATGTCATATGACCAAGGTGGCCAGAATTATACAGATGTTTTCTCCTAACAGGCCCGAGACCCTGATTGTCGGTCTCCAGTAGATACGCAGAGGGATGATTCAGCATACACCTCACTTTCACAAGTACTGCAGCACCTTGTAGCTACTTGGCCACTCACCCTGGCAAGTCTTTTCAGTGTAATCGCTACAAAGGCTGTGTACACTACAACCACTGAACTGCTCTGGCTTCAAGCTCATCTCAATTCATACAAGGTCTAGCACATCAGTCTACCTCTTTCTAAAGTCTTCAACCTGTGGTCCTCCAGATGTTTGGAACTACATGTCCAAGTATGCTCGGACAGTTTTGGTATGCTCCTATAGGAATAATGTGGCAATGCATGTTGGAACATGTAGTTCCCAAAAAATCTATATAAAATTAAGTAGATGTGTTTATATGTGCTTCTTATACCCCATTCACACCAGAAATGCAGGGACATTCCCGGGTTTGGACCCATTCACACCAGAAATGTCCCTGCATTTTCTGGTGTGAGAAGGAGGCCGGCAGGAGGCGGGCAGGCGGCGGAGGTGGGGAGAATACTCACCCCGGTTGCTGGTCCTCCGTGCAGGCCAGGGATCCACACAGGCGGCGGCGCAAATGACGGGACAGGCTGCGGATGAAGATGATGCAGCTCTCCGGCGTCCTCACTGCCGCCGGAGAGCTGCGTCATCATCCTCCACCGGCTGTCCCGTTCATTTGCGCCCGCCGCCTGCGTGGATTCCCGTCCAGAGCACACCGAGGACACGGCAACCTGGGTAAGTATACCCTGTACCTTTCACACCAGCCAGGTCCCCGGGTTGAACCCGGGAACAACCCTGGTACCTAGCCGGGTTGAAAATTGCCCGGGATTTTGTCCCGGGAACCTTTCACACCAGAGCTAGTACTGGGTTGTTCCCGGACTCAACCCGGGAATTTAGGCTGGTGTGAATGGGGTATTAGGTTCAGTTATGTGGTTAAGGGCAGGATTTGCTTCTGCTTGTACACATTTTATGATTGGCAGCTGCCAGCACTGGTTTTGTCCATAAATAATTGATCATAAATAGTTTGAATTGGTCCTGGACCACCAACCCAGGACACCTCTGCAAGTGTCCCAAGGCACCCCAGGGAGCCACGGCACACCGTTTGGGAACCACTGTGCTAGAGTTAGTTCTACCAAATGTAGTCACCAGGCACAACCACTCATGTCCTCTTGATCTAAGGAGATCTCCAAATTAGTCAATATCAGAGTGAGGTATAGTAATTCTGAGGTTGCCTGCTTCTCCATACTGGGGGAATTTACGGCTGCAGATGGCTGTGGAGACCCTCATTAAGGCAGTCAGGTCTGTACTTCTAATAAAGTATTCAGACCAACCCGCTATGGCCAATACTCCAGTCTAAGGAAGCCAAAACCTTTATATCCCAGGGACAGCCTCCAAACATCACACTGCGGTGGGTACTGCTCTTTAGTGCAACTTGATTGCCAGGGCAAGTATGAGCCACACATTTCGGTCAGGCATAAATTGGTCAAATGTGTAAACAGATTCAGCTATCCCATCAATTTTGGGCATAAAGCCAAATATCCCACTGATCCTGAAAGTAGCCTCCCTACTCTAGTCTTCAAGTGACAGAAGAAAGCAGTTCCAGACGTTGTCTTCCGAAAGGGAGCGCAAGTTCACCCGGAAAAAAAAAAAGGTTCTTGGCATCCGAACCTATAATTACACTATCAGCCAAGGGAGATTCCTTGCCTCCTGTGGCTGTTCATATTGCCAGTGTACTTTAATTTATTACCTTACCTATTCCAAATGCAGCCTAATTGAAGGATATAAAGGAAACTAGTAACTTTCCCAATATCCATTTGTTCTAATTGCTGGCGATATTAGGGTCACGTTATAAAGATTAGCAATCTATTGGAGTAGATGTTGCCCATAGCAACCACACAGGTTTGGTCTATTAGTTTCAAGGTGCTAAATAAATAAGTAGAATCTGATCAATTGCTATAGGCAACCTATTGCACACACAGCTCTTGCATCCACCTGGGTTGCTATAGCCATTGGACAGATTGTGTAGACCAGTCTCTCCATTCCAGTACTGAGAGCAGAGCTATTCTGAAGTGGACCATATTCTGTGGTAGCTGCAAGAAGAGCACCTCTGACTTTGTACACGGTGTGCAGATGCAGACTCTAAGAAGGCTCTTGAGAATGTTCTTTTTCCTGGAGATGTACTCTTTAGCCCTGAATTGGCGAAAGAGCTTATAACCATATGGCAGCAGCTTCTAAGACTACCTGTGGTGGTATCTGCAATAGTTGCAAGACCTACCTTTAGCCAAGGGAGAACCAAAGAAACCCATCCTGGTCCACAAGGAACTTTGCTGCCAAGCCAACCAACACGCCCGATCCATGACTAGACATCTTTAGTGGCCCTTGATGATCAAGTGTAGGAAATGTAAGCATATAATACATACAATCAACTTACTTTTATGCACTGCAATTAGTTAGCTGCAGCTATTTTTTTTCAGAGCAGTAACATATTTGGAGATTTGCAGGTATCTCAGGACAGATTATCTTAATCTGCACTGCCCTCTACCGCCTACTCTCTGCCTCTATTTACTGGAATCTTTCCAAAAGTATAATTTATCCTGTATTAACATTCACTTTTTAATCACCCAATATAGAATGTGTGCAATCTGTACTGCAAGAGATATTACTCAACTATAGGACAGACACCACCATAACAGTAACCAAGATCTCAACCAGAGCTATGGGATAAAACGGTACTTGTTTCCTAGCAGGGCGCCCAATTGTTTTACGTATGCTACCGTAGCAAAATCGCATTGCATCTCATGGGCCATTATAGTGTCATGCGATTTTTTTAATGTACTTTATTTACTGCTCTGTTGGCCCTAGGGGATTACATCGCACCTCCCACAAAATCACATGCAATATTATAGGGTGCCAAGCCATACCTTTAGCTATACACTTGTATGACATACAATGAGGTGCCACTATTCACGCCACCCTGAAGCGTGGCGAGCGCAGTGGAATGCGTCCTCCGACCTTTTCATACCCCCTTTATACACTTTGGCGTGGAATTGATTTTACATAGTGCGGTGAGCGCAGCAAGCCCCGCGAGGGGACACGGAATACATGTAAAGTAATCCGCGTACACTCACCACGCTTTGGGCTCGGTGACTCACCACACTATATTAAATTTAACTCCACGCCGACGTGGATAGTGTGGGAATGAAAAGGGCAGGAAGACACGTTCCGCCGCCACTCTTCGGGGTGGCGTGGATAGTGGGGGGGGGGGGGGGGGGGAGTGAAACCTCATTGTATGTCATACAAGTGTATAGCTAATGGCATCACACCCTATTAAATCGCATGTGATTTTGCGGGAGGTGCGATGCCAAAAGAGCAGTGCATAAATTACATAAAAAAAATTGCATGGCACTATAATGGCCCATGAGATGCAATGCAATTTTACTACTGAGAATAGCCCTATACGCTTACAGCGTACTGGGCGCCCTGCTAGGAAGCAAGTACCGATTATACTCCCAAACCATTGATGTTGCCTTAATAAATACCACCTTTCTGTAGAAATGTGGTATCAAAGTAGCTTTCCTGTTAGCCCCAATGCCGTTTGGGCGATAAAAAATGACCAGATATCACAATTAATGACTGATGATTAATGCCATTTTTATTGGCTAAAGGCTCATGGGATCAGGGATAACTCCCCAATCCCTGACTGCTCATCAGGCAGGCAAAGCATGATATTCGATAACAAGGGCTAAGAGACACTGGAACTAGGTCTGGTAAATAGCTACTAGCAGGATACCTTCCTAAATGTGGCCAGAGATTACTGTGGAAATGGCAGAGGACAGGCAGCTAAAACTGATGTAAGAAAAATGACCTTGATATACACATACCCTGGATTTCTAAATAAATGCTTTTTAAAATATAATTGTACTTCATGTTTTGCCCTCACAACACTGCAGCCTAGAACTTCACAGAACACATGCTTACTATTTCAGTATATAAAGTTAGTTTATCAACTATATAACAGTGTAAAAAATTCAAAAACATGTCCCAAGTGAGAAGCGATAAAAGTAGCAGACTACATAAGCAATGCTTTCTGTAAAAACAGCTTATTCTCTGTAAAATATGCCTATATACCGCCCGACACAAATTATGGTATAGTGTATTAGGATCAATGTATGTATGAAATTACTATGAAGTCTTCTGAGCCAGTACAGGAAGCTCCGATATTACTAACACCACTGATTGAATTGAAATATGAATGGCTCCATTTGCTAAAACTATTTTATGACTAATACAGGATTTTCCAAAAACATAGACTGGATATAATTTGGCTCACGTGTATTACAATATTAGACCCAATTGGAGGATGCAAAGCAGTTCAGTACTATAAAAAAAAAAAAGACACCAGAAAATAAAATTCTTAATAGGTGAAAGCAATCGAAACGAGTCTGAAGTGTTAAACACAAGTAAGCATCATTGCGTGAGTGCACCTCAGCATACGTTCCCCGACACTGATTAGACATCAGTGTTCCTGTGTAGGCCAAGGGGTCATCTAACTCTGGTATGAATGCGGTTGTTTCAAAGGGGAAGAGGGGATTTAGGCGGGTACCGGTGCACAGGTTACTTCCACAAATAAAGATAGATCTACAAAACATATCATGAAATACACAATATTGACAATTGGGTGCTTTTTGTGTCAGTATAATAGCTGGTGGAGGTGCTCCTCTGAGAGTAATTACAGTACTAGAGGGGAAAAGTATAGAAGAACGGTAATTATCAGTCTTGAAAGACTGATAATTACAGTTTGTCTATTCTTGAATAATTGTGGTTTATAAAGGAAATTATTTCGCATTATTGCTATTGACTACTATTAAGATCAGTGCTATTACTTGATATATAGGGCGGTATTCAATGAGAATACCTGCGAGGTGCAGCGAATCCTTTTTAGGATTCGCTGCACATTCGCCACGTTCCGGAGCCGGCAGGCTCCGGTATTCAACGTGTCAGGGGCTCGCTGCCCCTGACTGGCGAATATGAGCTCCTGCGGCGATTGCCGCAGGGAGCCTGAGGACGGTGGCAGACAGAGAGATGGAAGTCTCTCTGCCTGCCCCAGAACTTTGTGGGGGGTAGGTGGGCTCCCCGGGTGCCAGGCAGCACAGGCTGCCCCGGGGGGTGCCAGCAGGGGACCGTATATTCACTATACCCGATCGTAACGATCGGGTGCAGTGAATATATGAATATGTAATGAGCGGCTCGGCTCCGGCGCCCCCTGCTGGCTGCTGTGTAAAAAAAAATATATATATATATTTTTTTTTTAATTAAATATATATTCATGTGCTTACAGCACATGAATAAAAATAGCATGCCCCTCAGAATAAAATTCCTGATTTTTTGACACCAAATGTAAAAAACAAAACACTTTATTTTAAAAGTTCACATTCCACTTCACCATAAAAAGATAGCGATTGCTACTCGGTGAATCATGGTGAAAAAAACCTTGAAATGTATTCGCCATGTGGTCATTGAATAGGGTGATTCACCGTTTTAGTCAGAAATTTGCCAAACAGCACAAATTCGCCATAAAAACATGGCGAATCAGGCTCATTGAATACCGCCCTTAGAGTGTACACCTTCGCTCCAAAAAGTTGGATGTATATATAGTACATTTCTCTAATACTATACATCATACCTAACATTAGGTTTCATGTTGAGTGTGTTTTAGTATGTCCATTTTATTCCAAAATAAAAATTAAAAGTTAAGTTTTATTAAAATACTTTTTTTCAAGCAGTGCCCCCAGAAAAAAAAAAATACTTTCTCTTTCCCTCTAGTCTGGTATTAATGTATTTGTTACCGTTACATAAGTTGTTTTAGATTTTGTATATATCAATATGCAAGACATCTTTAACCCTTTGAGTGCCAAGTTAAATGCTCAAAATAGGTGTGAAAATTAGCAAGCATACCTTATATAGGAAATAAGCTTTTTTTTTTTTTACACATTTTTAATTTCTATAACAAATGTGAGCAACACTGGCATTTTTAGCGGATATTTTGCACATCTCAGAGTTGTTGGCACTCAAATGGTTAAATATTAAATATATAACACCAATTTTTCGTAACCCTTTATGACCCATTGCATGTTTCCAGTATATCCAAATGAGGACGTTGGTAAAGAAGAGGAAAGAAGCCCTAAGTAATCCCCCATAAATATGGTTTGGTACATAAATGCAATGTTTTTGTGTATGAGGTGCAATGCTTTCATTCTTATTTTCAATATATTGATACTCGAGCACTTTTTCACACACATTTAAATGGGAATTGGGATTTGAATGTCTGTAATCACAATACATTTTTATAATGTCCAGTTAAATGGGCAAGGGGTCATAAAGGGTTAAACTAACTTCAGAACAGTTTACATTTTCTAGGTCACCTACCAGGTGTTTCACCAACTGCCACATTATAAAGATTCTAAGGACCCAAACAGTTTGTTTTCCAGGTCACTTGTGGAACACAGTTCTACAGTGAAAATGTATCAAAAGATGGAGAAAGAAAATACCAGCTGTTAAGGGGTCAAGTTATCAGCACACATTGTGTGCATTAATACTGCTTCTCGTACAAATAGAACTGGTGGTGTGACAGCCCATGCATGAACTGTCAGTGGCAGTGCCCATTCTGACACCTACAGCTATCGATTCCGACAGCATGAACTGTCAGTGGCAGTGCCCATTCTGACACCTACAGCTATCGATTCCGACAGGCAGAACTCACACATACTTAGTGCAGCCAGCCGGCATTAGGCTCAGCGGCGTAGATAGCGTAAGGCAGCCCCCGCTGCTGCTTGGGGGAGCGGGGGCGCCGGCTGCGTCTGAGTGTGACAGACCATCTGTCACAAAAGATGAGATGCTGGTTGTGCCGCTGCCCGTGCGCTCGCTGAGCACAGGCGAGCCGGCGCGGGCATGACAGTCAGTGTCACACTGTCTGACAGTCACAGACGGGTGGGCTGTCCAATGGGCGGGCGGGCTGGCTGTCCAATGGGAGGGCGGGTGGAGGCGCGGCCTGGGATGGAGTGTGAGAGGGGAAGCAGCAGTGTCTGCTGGTCCTTCTCCTTCAGCTTCTCACATGCTGGAGAGGCAGAGAGGAGCCGGGAAGCCAGCAGGGAGGCAGCGCTGAGTCCAGCAGCAGAAACAAGGTCACACCCAGTATAAGAAACATATTTTAAATAAGCATATGCATATATACTGTATATGTGTGTACACATACATACATATATATATATAGCGGCACTCCAAGGGTTTTCAACAGCGTGTATTAAAGCAAACCAACGTTTCAGGGTATCATTCACCCCTTTGTCAAGGTTTAAGTGCAATAACTAGGTTATTGCACTTAAACCTTGACAAAGGGGTAAATGATACCCCGAAACGTTGGTTTGCTTTAATACACGCTGTTGAAAACCCTTGGAGTGCCGCTGTCTGTTCCTTCCTACGAGACTACCTGTTTGTTCCAGAAGGCACCCAGGTACTGAATCCCAGCTGAGGGAGTGCCAGGCCGTCTACCTCTCTCTATATATATACACATATATACACACACACAGATGGAGCGCCGTCATTCTTGCAGGGGCTGGCGGTAGATTTGCCAGCCCCCGCTGCACGTGCGTCCCCTTACTACGGTGCTCTCCACCGCCTGATCCCACCTCTCTGCTCCCCCCCTAACCCTTCCCGTCTTACAATGCCATTGGGGGGGGGGGCAACAATTTTTTTGGCAGGGGGGAGCAAAATTTATAGTTACGCCACTGATTAGGCTGATGCATTGTGGTGCTGGTAGGGATTGGGTAATGGAATTCTAGGATCTACCCCAAATAAAAGATAACCCTTTAAATTGTTAATTTGGTATCAGCTATTCACTAATTATTCCAATGCACTGATCAAACATGAAGCAAATAGAGGACGATAATGGTGAGATGACAATGGATATATTGCATAGTTTACCATTGCTCATCAATGCATGTTGTATAGCAATTGACTAAATGGTCTTGTTGCTACATTACAAAATTAGAATATATCAGAAGCACACTTAAGACCATTCCAAATAGACTATGTAGCTGCTGAATTTTTCCATCAGCAGTCCCATTTATTATTCTGAGTAAAACTGCCTACACCTCAAACTAGTCAGGACATCAAGGTAGATGTTTTATTACTTAAAATAAATGTGAAAATAAATATTAGAGAGTTTATCTAGACAAAATCAGTTTTCCAGAGACCCTGTTTCTCGTACCATAAATGCCTTTTTCCAACTGTCCAATTCAGCACAAGAGCAGCAGCTACCCTTCCCCAGAATGGAGAGTCTCTTACACCAGACTCACCTGCCATATATGGCAATGTGGCAGCAGAGTCACAGGAAATGAACAGTAAGAGGCAAAACATACAGCACCATATTTGGAGGTTTTTGTTTAGTTTGTTCCCCACAGATGGGGTGGTCACATGAGAGGTTCAGAAATACAGCAGATAAATGAAAATACTAATACAAAAAAAATAGAAAAAGAAAATATGTATTTACAGGAAGGTAACATTATTAAGATGGAGGGAGCAATGAGCGCAGCAAATTTGACATGCAAGAGTCCGAAGGTACCGCTAAAAAGGCTGCGCAAAAAGTGAAAACGAAAAAGGTTTGGGAACATTTCATCTGCCCTAAAGTCACTACATTGATCAGAACCAAATACAGTCACTAAAACAGCCCATGAGTACGTCAGAACGAGCACACAATACACTGGATTGGAACAGAGGCTTCACTTTGCTGGGATGGATTAGTCCTATAAAGCCAAAGATGAAAGTGCAGGACATGCGACAGAATACGGCAGACCTGACCTGATCCGGCCTTATTCTGTGAATATTTAAACTATCCATAGAAAATATATATCTCAGACTTGCCCTCTGCAACGTGAAACGGGTGAAATGGAATTAAATACGACAGACTATGTATATACTGCGAGTAACTCACACACTGGCTGAGATCTAAAAAGTCACTTCACACCACAGAAGATAACTAAAAAACAAGAAGGAGGAGAGCTATGTACTCCCCGTTGGGTCTGGTCCCGCAGGTTTCCTGAAGCGGTAATAGTCTTTAGCTCCAAGCCTTTAAGAGTCATGTGGTATACAGAGCTTCAAGCAGGCCAGACCTTGAAAGATTGCAAGATTTACACTCCGAATGACCCCACCAACTCTCAGTTGATTATATTTTGTCCATAGTACAACTGGAATGGAGTTCACTGCTGAGATCATGTTCCAATGTTTAGGATCTCGAGCGGAGAGCTCACTATAAATGTTCTTATATTTTACACAAAATCAGTTCATATGAGGTCCTTCAGTTGTAGCTGTATCCGTAACACCATGTTTATCCAGAATACA
Source organism: Crinia signifera (assembly GCF_055691185.1). Classification (NCBI taxonomy): domain Eukaryota; kingdom Metazoa; phylum Chordata; class Amphibia; order Anura; family Myobatrachidae; genus Crinia; species Crinia signifera. The sequence goes on from NC_139217.1 coordinate 351,383,433, forward strand.
GAAAGCCAAAAGAAGAATTCTGTCAGGTTTGGCCTTGTTTTTTCTGTTCCCATCATACCTCAAGGAAGCGGGAGCTGCTGGCCTTGGTGTGGAATGGTTCAGACCACATTCGGCGAAGGTCACCCTGAGAAAGAGAGAGAGTGTGAATACAGTCAGCGCTGTGTAGTGTCTGCTTTATTAGGATAGAGGAGAAGTCCTTCATGTTTGTTGAAAAGTCATAAAGCAATGTGACGTATAGCCACAAATTTGGTTTATTCATAGGACAGTTTTTGGTTTTATTGCTAGAATGTTAAATGTTATTGTGCACATTGGAGGATAAATGTACCGTATTTATCGGCGTATAACACGCACAGGCGTATAACACGCACCTTCATTTTAAGAGGGAAATTCCAGGAAAAAAATAAGAATAACTCAGATAAAGCAGAAGCCAGAGAAATTCACTCATCATTTCCCCCCCCCCCCGCCCCCCCAGCCCCCAGGTTTATTACAGTGTTATTACACTGTTTATTAGCATACAGCATTAATTTAAATACCGTACTGGATTTTACTTGCAGGGCAGCACAGTTATCCTTCTCCTCCTCCAGGCTACAGCCAGCGCTTGGAAAGGCTGATGACGCTGCTGTAGCCAGGGAGGAAGGAGTCACTGTGCAGGGAGGAGCTTTAACCCCTTGGGTGGTGGGTTGTGCTGGGGCAGGACAAACCTACCAGGGCAGGTTTATCCTGCCCCAGCAAAACCCACCACAGAAGGTTAAAAGCAGCCCGCCCCCCCCTCGCCTTCGCTCCGGCGTTAGTACGCCGGAGCTTCCCTGCTGCCTCTCTCCCCCTTCCTAGCCGCCTGTCACATTTAGCAGTGACGTCGGCGGCAGGCTGGGGGATGTTCGCGGCTCGGGAGGACTCGGGTGCCTGAGCGCTTCCGAGTCCCCCCGAGCCTGGCCGACATTACCCGAGCCTGCCGCCGACGTCACTGTAAAGTGACAGGCGCGCCGGGGTGGTCTGGGGAAGCTACGATCGCCGGAGGACAGGGGGACTGGGCCTGATCGGAGGTATGGGGTAGAGGTGCTGCGCCAGTGGTGCACACCTGGACACCACTGGCGCGCACCTATTATATACCAATACAGGTATATTTACCGCAATTTACCGCCGTATAGCACGCATATCGGCGTATAACACGCAGCCATCTTTTCCCCCTGTTTTCAGGGGGAAAAAAGTGCGTGTTATACGCCGATAAATACGGTATATATTTTTTTAACTCTGTATGCAGATTTCAGTAATAACAGGGGGTGATACAATTAGCCTCACAGAGAAGCCGCACCTGGGTTAAGTGCCCCGGACGGTACTTGTTTCCTAGCACGGTGTCAGTGATAAAAACTGTATCCATCGGGACCCCAAATATCGCATTGCATGCAACCAAATCGCATGCGATGGACGCGATTTTTACATTGGAATCAATGTAAAATGGTCCCTGAGACCCGATTTTACATTGGCCCCAATGTTAAATGACCCCCCCCCCCCCCCCCGATTAACGCCAACCCAAAGCGTGGCGAGCGCAGCGAGCCCGGGAGGGGCGGCGGTACGCGTCCTCCGAGCTTTTCATTCCCCCACTATCCACGTCGGCGTGGAGTTGATCTTATACAGTGTGGCGAGCGCAGCGAGCCACCGAGCCCGAAGCGTGGCAAGCGCAGCGAGCCCCGCGAGGGGCCGCACATTAATTCAGATATTACGCGTCCCCCTCTTGGGGCTCGCTGCGCTCGCCACGCTTCGTGCTCAGTTGCTCGCCACACTATATAAAAACAACTCCACGCCGACGTGGATAGTGGGGGTATGAAACGGTCCGAGGACGCGTACACGCTTCGGGTTGACGTTCATCGTGGGGTGGTGTTAATGGGGGGGGGGGGCGCTCATTTGTCATGTAAAATACCCATAAGGGTGGGTATACCATGAAAAAATCGTGTCCATTGGCCCATTTAACATTATTCCCTATGTAAAAACGGGTCCATAGCATCGGTCGCATCACATGCCTTAACTTAAGGCATGTGACGGACGCGATTTTTTCATTGTTGGGGAAAAGGCTAAAAATAGCCCTAAAATCGCGTCGGTCGCGTCCATCGCATACCTTAAGTTAAGGTATGCGATCACCTACGATGGGCGCCGTGCTAGTACCCCCCCGGACTATTCAACTGCATCACGTCCTGCACTTAATCCAGGAGGGGCACCCTATGGAGACTGCCCTAGGCATTAGTTGAGGTAACCTGCATCTCCCGGGGTAAATGCTGGGCTCAATGCAGTTACTACATGCATTACTTGCTAATCATGGGCTTAATGGATTAGCTCTGTGCATGTAAACTTTGAGCTACATTGTGCTACCAAAATTACATAAAGTACATATGCTCCATTGTGAAGTTAGCTAAACCAAAATCTGTTAAGATAAAGATGTGGGGGTGGAAAAAGGAGCACTATATTAAAAAAAACAGGAACATAGCATACCTTTAAGTAGGCCATAGTGAGAAGTGGTAATAAAGTGAAGGGAACCAAATACAGCAAAGCAGGCTGGGCAGCTCTGTGAATGCGTGAGGCCACTGTCGCTGTTAACAGTCCTGTTATATAATAAAAGTAATGTTAAAATACAATTTGTAGATAGCCCTCAAGGTGCCCATACACGTTACAATTATTGTATACAATATCGCATCTCATTGCATATCGGATTTGTGATGAGATCAGATGAGATAAAATCTAGTACAAAAAGTATGTGCTGCACATACTTTTTGTACTACATCTCATCTGATCTTATCGTAAAACCGAGATGCGATGAGATTCGATATTGTACACAATAATTGTAACATGTATGGGCACCTTCAGGCATAATTCAAGATGGACCAACAGAAAGAACACAACAATATTCAATATACAGAAAACAAACCTTCAGGATGTTGTTTATACAGAAAACAAACCTTCATAATATTGTTTAAAGGCAATATTTGTTACCAGATGATAGTTACTACATGGCCAAATGTTCTCAATCATGTCACACTTCCATATTCCTGCACTGTCCTCCAATGGATGTAAAATAGTTTTTCCAATTTAGTAATTATTTTAACCACCACCATTAAGGGTTGGGTTTCCATCCTCCCCTTCTTCTACGTCATGGATCCCATTTCACTCTGTCCCCCTTTTCTGCTCTGCCCCACTGTACCTACTGTCTGTTCTTCACCATCCCCTCACCAGGTCCCACACCTGCTTACCGACTTGGGCTTCTTAGTAACGTCCTTCTCGAGTCTCCACTATGGCAATAGCTCCCCTAAGGAGAGAGTTCAGGGTTGTGGCAGAGGACGGATTTGCTGATATGTCAATCACTGAATGTCAGGACTCACTGCGCACGTCGTAGACACACAGTTTTAAACAATTATATCGTAGATACAAACATACTTATGCCATTTTTAATTGGAGTAGTATCTCATTTGCATTAAGACTAATTTGTGTATCACACTTATGAGTGACAAGATCCTGTATGGTCACCAGAATTGCGAAAGTGCTGTATTTCATTACATACTAGCAATTAGCCTGTGCTGGTATATTACATGGACATGTGACATGATGCAGCATGGACATTACAAGTGTGCCACACTTTCTATTTATGCCTGCATCTAGTATGTTTGATAAAGGAAATGAATGTGGCTGTGGCTGCTGCCTGTGTTAATCTGAGTGACAATATGTTCATTATCTTTTGCTACACACACTTAAAGACTATTGGCCCCATACATTAACTCAATTGGGGCCAATTTCACCCGTTCAGAAATCGTCCCGAATCGGGTCATTGTGATGTCGCCTCAGGTCCGGTGCACATCAGACCAGAGTCGGAGGTAGGACCTGCATACAGGTCTGACCTCCCTCGCAGCTGAGGGCCGGGCAGGGAACATAGGTCGCATGCAAATTATCACAAGTATAAAGGACCATGGGGCAGATGTATTAAGCCTGGCGAAGAGATAAACTTGAGATAAAGTGGAGATAAATTGGAAGGAGATAACGCACCAGCCAATCAGCTGTGTTTGAAATATGACAGTTGGAAGTTGATTGGCTGGTGCGTTATCTCTTTCCAATTTATCTCCACTTTATCTCAAGTTTATCTCTTCGCAAAGCTTAATACATCTGCCCCCATATGTGATGGATCACATGCGACCTTGCCGCCCAGGAAGGTCCCGGGCGACTCGCAGGTGATCGGCTGTGCATACAATGCTGCAAGAGATTGCACTAGTGTATGCCCAACTCATATCCTGGTCTTCACAATCCTTTTTATTTCAAGTCATTTCCTACATATTCTTCTGATCTTTCACCACGATATAGATCACTTTCCTGGAGACATTTTACACATATAGAGGTTGAATCACTTTTGTGTGACCTCTGTTCATTGACATTTTAAATTGCCATAATTACATTTTCTAAAAAATGTAATTTAATTCACTTCAATTGTCTGTATAAACACATTTACAAACCGTATATTGAGATAAAGCACAATACTATAGTCTTATGTTCAAATTATTTTAGCTTCCCTCCTAATCCAACTTGGGCCAGGTGAGTACTGAAGACACGGGTTATCTAACTTGGTGCTCATAGAACAAACTCTGCGTATTTTTAAAGGTATCCTCCGGAACACTTCCTACCACCTGTAGATCTCTCGTTTTAGGACACCTGTGCTCCAGATAGATGATCTGGAAAAAAATGCACTCTTAGGTCTCAATACCTGGATTGATTCTTTACGGTTCCAAAATAACTGGGTTTGAGAAACACTGTTTGTGAGTACTTGCTTTTAAAAAAGAGTGGGCAGGTAAATGCAGTGAATAGCACAGAAATGTATTTGTAATCCATCTTAAAATTACCATGTTACTAAAAATGTGTGCTTCATTTTAAAAACAGCCACAGTAGCTTGCGGCCAATGACCTGCGGTAAGTAGGTTATAGTTCATAGGGAGCACTTCCAGGACAAATGGGGATTAAGTTTAAGTCTGTGCATCTGTTTAACTGTAGCTTGTATTTGGTTTTTTAAAGTGTTTAATTTGATTACATTGTTTTGTGATATAACAAATATTGTGCCCTGTGTGTGTAGACACTAGTGTGGAAAAAGCCCAGTTCTTCATATGCAATTTAATTTCTGTGTAAATCCAAATAGTTCATTTGATTGTGGCAAGTATTGAGGATAAACTCAATTGACACATTACCGTCCGTTGCTAAATTGTAAAGACCATATTTGCGAACTTAAGTTAATTGGTACCCTGCTATTAAGTGGGCTTGTGCATTACTACAGCAAATAAGCATCTTCATGCTTTAAAGATGCCTACATATCCTTATATCCAATTGTAATAGGCTCATCAATTCTCAGTTGGCCTCAAGGTCAAACCCAGAGATTAGAACAGATAGAATAGTGTATGTTGAAATTAAAACTATTTTCTTGGACCCATGTTTGTGCAGAAACATTTGCGGGGTCAATGTGTAGACACTGGAACCCTCCCACATGGTACAATCACATCCTGGAATAGCACACTGTGGTACGCAGATCCATGGGGCCATGAACAAATATCTGCGACTAGACCTACTGAAAGACAAAGCTGCACTTAAACTCACTGAATAAGCTGCTTACAGTACAGTGGAATACATGACAATACATTTCACGGTTTAAAAAAAAAAAAACACACCTGAACAAACCAAACTCTATACACAAAAAAACAAACATACTGCAAACCAAGAATAGCACATGTTTGCATACTCACCCACAAAGTACCCAATAAGTGTACAATGAAAGTAGGAGACCTTCTGCATTCGTCCAGAAATATTGGCAGCCCCTTGTGCGCCACATGAATCCGTGGTCGCTTGCTTTTTGTAATTATCATAACGTAGGACGAAGCACAGCAGCAGACCCGGCATCACAATATCCCCTATGCCAAGCATGGAGAAATGACTGCCTGTAGAACTGCATATAAGCCAGAATTAACTCAATTTGCAGACCATAAAACATATACATATACACATACTCTATCAAACACAGATTAGCTATCACGCACCTATGATGTCTACATAATGTATGAGTACCCACTTTCCCCAGGATCATCTGAGGATTGGCTCTCAGTCTAGAAGGGTTTTTTCATCTGTAGTGGTGAATACCGGATCTCTGGAATCTAATTCCTAACTATATGTGTATATCGTCAGTCTCTCTACCTCAAAGTCCTGGAGGTAAGCGTGGTTGTAGTAGGGACGTGTAGGTAAATTCAATGGGACAGGATTTCTATATTTGACTGAGTGAATGTGAATGCAATTAACATTTGTTCCCATATCAGTAGCGTAACTAACAAAAGGTACTGTGTATTATCAGGGCGCCCAATTTGACTACGTACACCGGCGTAGAGATCGCATCGTATGCAATCACAAGCGATGCGTTGGTACTTGTTAAATTCGCAGCACCCCCTGGCCGTGGACTGTATCGTATGCGATATCGCGTGTGATGCCATGCGATTTAGCAGACCCGCACTATCACATCAACCCTAGGCGTGGTGAGCGGAACAGAACGCGTCCACACAGACTTGGATAGTGGGGGTATGAAAAGGTCGGGAGGACGCGTTCCGCGTCTGCTCGTCACGCTCCGGGGTGACGTGGATAGAGGGGGTGTGCTAAAATCGCATTGCATAGACCTGGATAGAGGGGGTGTCCTAAATCGCATGCGATTTGTGTGCGATGCGATCCGTGGCCAGGGGTACAGTGAAAATTAACTAGTACCATTGCATTGCATGCAAATTGCATGCGATCTCACTATGCAGAATAGGGCACTAAGCTATTTGCTTAGTGGGCACCCTAGATAATACACAAGTACCCTAACAAATTACAGCTAACACTTTAATCCACCTCCTGGTTGTGCATTATTTATGAGAAACGTAAGCTCTGTGCTACAGATGACACTTGCACACAGTGCCTGCAGAAACCAATTTTGATCACCATGAAATAATTGCAAATAGAAGAAAATTTAATTCTGCAACATAATGGGAGAAAAAATTTATTTGGTAAGTGGGTTGCATACGGTCAGAGAATCAAGACACTGCTTACCTGGGGAACACTAACTTCCCTGGCAGTGACAGCCTTGGCACATCTCTACCAACATTCGGCCCAAGGTGAAGCTTCCTAGATAAAACGTCCAGAGGATTGTCAGCAGGCTGCGTTGCCACTTTCACCATAACGTTACTATTAAATATGTAGGCAGAAAAGAAGACCTGGAGAAAGAGCAGAAGTCTGAGCAGAAAAACAAAGCATTGGGACCACTTGTTTTATATGATTGTCATACTTAATTCAGCCACAGGAATTAGTTTAATAGTTGAAAGTTTTCCTATAAATTTACATACATCATATCTACGTTATCCGTGTATATCAGTCTCCCTTATTATCTATGGTTGTCTCAAAGTTTTTCCTTTCTTGCAGGGGGGAACTTACAATCAGGAAAATTAAATCCATCCATCCATCTAGTTAGTTAGATTCTACACAATTTGTGTGTTGCACAGTAACCTGAATGAGTTGTAGTTTTTAAAATGCTCCATTTCTATGCATAACATTGCACTTTAGGGCTCATTACCCATTATTAAGCTACACAATAGGCAAAAGGAGCATTTCTGAAATGACCAAGTTCTAAGTCCACAGAACACCATGTGATGAGGCTACTGAGCTTACTGAAAGCTAATGTTCCACTTCAGTTGTTGAATATGCTGACAGTCCCTTTGTTAAGGTAAGTCCTCTTAACCCTTTGAGTGCCAACAGTGCTGTGAGCGATCTTCAAAATAATCTAAAAATGCCAGCACCACTCACAGGGACTTTTCTTTTAGTATAAATAAATACAAATACAGCTAAGACCATTAAAGTTTAATTAAATATTGCATCCAAAAAAAAGAACAGTCACTGAGATTTTGAATGGATATTTTGAGGATCTTTTAAAGCAATGTTGCCACTCAAAGGGTTAATAAAAAATAAATTTAAAAAAAAAAGTGGTTTGCTTGGCAATTTTCACACCTATTTTGACAAAATCCCTTGGCACTCATTGGGTTAACAGATGCATAAGAAGCCTACACAAATGCCCGTTACACGGCTACTTACCCAGAATACATCATATATAAGCAGACCTGAAAGCAGGAGACAGGATACCTTCAGGCTAGGTAGACGCACAAAGGCAATCATCGCTACACAGAGTCCCATGGCAAGTGCTGGAAAAGAACAAACCATGCTTAAATCAAGTTTTGTCTCCCCGTACTGTAATATTGTTTGACCTTTGTACGGCGATGTGAAACACTAATAGCGCCATATAAATAAAAAAAATATAATAATAATAATAATACCCCAAATCTACAAAACTGTCACCACTAAGATCAAATGGACTGCTTAAATATAAAACATACGTATCACACCTTAAACAAAACCGCAATTATCATGTTACTATGTGCAGTACATAATAGATATATAAGCTTATGTATTATATAAGGAATAGGAGAACTCCATTTACATTGTACAAAACACCTGGGAGTTCTTTGACCCGTACATATTTGCTGGATTACTCTTAATGCCACAATACTCCTTGCTGACTTGTAATTTCTGTTAACAGGCAAGGCTCTAAATGCTAACTCACCATCCATTAGCAGCCAATGGCCAGTGAGCACCCAGATTAGGACTAGCATTAGAGAGAGAGAAAAAGACAGCAGCTCTGCAAGTGTAAAACGACCACAGCATCCAAAGGAGATCCTGCCAAACAGCAAATAACAGCATTAACAAAATCACCAGGCCACCTCTGACACTATTCGCTGTGTACATCAGAATTTATTTGAGGGAAAGAGTCATACAGGGGGAAAAAAAAAGTCTCTCTAAACAAGCAAATCTAAATCAGAACAACAACAATGTGATACATACAGGCATGGGCAGAAAATGACAGAAGTGCAATAAAATAAGACTTCTGCTTGTTTGTATTTCACACCTTAATGTCTTGCGTAGAATAGACATTGACAAGGCATATGAGTTATTGCTTTTTGTATTAAAAAAAAAAAAAAAAAGGAAAAAAACCACGTTTTACGGTGGCCATACACTGTGCGATGAACTCCGTGCTTTTAGTACTAGATTGCATTGTATTTAGTACAAAAAGCATACAATGTGCTACAGCCCTGTGCTTTTTGTACCAGATATGATGCAATCTAGTACTAAAGGCACAGGCTGCAAAGACTTTCTGTGCGCGGTAGCGCGCATTGCACCTGAAAAACGCACCATGTATGGACACCTTCAGCACTTATTCATAAAGCAAAATACTATGAATCTAAATAGATGCAGGGCTCTGTGATTCAGTAGCAGGGCACAGTCCTAGTATATACAAATGAAGAGCGTATACTCACTTGTTCTGAGGGGAGCAGGGTCTGGTTAAATACTGGCACATAGGAAGCAAGAGAAATGCAAATGCTATTGTTGCAAGAACTGAAAGAGAAAAGGACCATTAGTTTCATACAAGAGCAGTCTCAGGAGTTACTGCAGGGACAGAACACCACTAACCTGCAGTGCAAATCGTGAACACCACCTGAACAGAGTCAAAGAAGAAGAACATGACCAGGAGAGACACTGAGGCTCCAATGGGAAGGAACAAAGCCTGAGTGGAATCAATAGTCTGGATACCTGCAGAGAACAGACTGTCTGTAAAGAAAGGAATTTATTCAGGGGCACTAGAAAGTCATTAGGGCTCATTTACGAACATGGCATTTCGGTCCAAAATTTACACAGAACCACAGTAAGAAATCAGTATCACTCTAGTTTACAGCACAAGTTAACCAATAAAAGAAATAATGGGCTATTATGTACTTTGCACCTAACAACAATGTTAGTAAATGAGCCCTACTATGTACATGCCACTATTACTATGCTTAGCCCATTCCAGTGATGACCCCAATCTAAATATAAAGGAACTGCAAGACTTTAAAAGGTACCCCACCAGCACATTACTGTATGCAATACCAGTATACCTCCACTGACAGAAGCAACCTACACAGTGGCTGTTTTGGATGGTTTCTCTGTGGACAGGATGTACTATATGTGGAGCTTTTCATACAGGGTATGTCCTACTATTACACACCCCACTTTTCCCATATGTGTCTCGGGTCCACGTATGACATAGCCCACAGCATGACCTTCGTAGCTTGCCCAATATGGCTGCCTCACCTGAAACACACATTTTGTGACATCTCTTCTGGCCATAACCTATTCTACCCAGAATAATCCTACGTAGTGCACCAGGAGAGGTGCCTCACCTGGTACTTTTCATTGGTGTAATATATAACACAAAATGTTATTACCCAAATATCTGTACAAAGCCTGCAGTAAACCGTGTGCTCTCTAGGTTTAGATGCATCTAAATCATATTGAAGAAAAAAGCATACAAAAGTAATTGCAATACCTCCTTTTTGTACAATGTACCCTATTTTTTAAATAGATCAGGGATGGGGAACCTTTGGGCAAGCCATCTGTTGTTGAACTACTCATCCCAAGCTGCCCTACAGCAGTTTTAAAATGGGCAAATAGCAACTGCTGGAAAGCGGAAAGATTCCCAATCCTTGATCTAGGCAAAGTGACTTGAGTCCTGCAGGATAAAAGAACGATGTAAATATTTTGTATTATTTGTACAAAGAGTTGCAGAGGACCTGGCAGCTCACTCACACCAGGCATCTTGTGCTTGGTGGCGTATTGATGCTAGATTTATGGGAACATCTGTATATAGCGAAATAGGTTAGCTGGCTTCGGAGATGTCCAGAATTTTAAAAAATACACATAATTTAGTACTATATAGGTGTGGGAGGATCAAGCCATTCCCAGGCCAAAGCTAAAATTACCAAGATAATCATGACAACTTGCAACAATTCTATGCTTTCATCAGCGATTGTCAGCCCTGGCACTCCCAACAAAGTACATGTATTTATAATTCTGCAGGCGGTCACGCCAGTAAAATATCCAATAAAACTTGTTCTATTTAATGGTAAAAGTAAAAAAAAACATTTCTACCTTTACTCTCCCTTAAAATGAAATAAATGACCGATTATACAGGTCTATATATACACAGTATCTTTCTTTAAAAACCCAATTAAACCCCATACGGAGCTCTCTCTCTAAGCTGGATGAATAGCCAAAGTAGCTTCTCCTGTGCATGCCCAGCAGCTCCACTGAAATGTCATCTGCTGTCAGCCTCCGGCATTCGGTCTCCATCACTCCTTGTTTTATTCATTTATCTAGCGCACATATTTTGCAGCACTTTACAGAGAACATTTAACATTCACATCAGTCCCTGCCCCAGTGGAGCTTACAATCTATATTGCCTACCACATGTACATGCACACACAGACATTCTAGGGTTAGTATTTTTCTTTTAATGTATCTATATTTTCTCGATTTTTAACGGTTTTCTTTTACAGGTAGTGACATTACGGACAATGGCAATAACACAAACAGAACTCGTAGAGATGGTCTTACTATTCTGTAGAAAGAGGCACACTATTCAGCTAACCCATTACACATGAGTGGCAAATAGGACACCAGTTCCTATAATATTTAAAGAAACTGGATCAGCTGCAGAGTCTAGCCAAAAAGTGTACAACTAAAACCGTCTACAGATAAAGGAACAGCACCATTTTCAGAGAGCCCACAGCATAGCAATTGTGAGCTTACTCTGACAGAAATTTTGCCTACACGCAAATGCCACCCCTATAAGATTCGGGTGTTGCAAAAATGGACTGAGATGAGTGAAACAGTCAGGTGGATGTTCTAAACTGGGTAACTCATCAACTTCAAATAGGCCCCTCACTTTCTACACCGGGTATTGTTTAGTAATCAAGAACATTTGTCTATGGTGAGGTAAACAAACAAAACCACAAATACTGTTCAAGCAAAACAGTTGGTATAGCGTTTGTGGAGTACCCATATTGTGGGACCATTCTTTATTCATTTAATGTAAGTTGTTAGATGAAAAGATTTTCCCTCATTGTTATCATGGAATAGGTCATATCCTTTAGCAAGATGACACCCCACCTCATTATGTACTCATTGCCAGGAAATGAGAATGAATACAGATACATTATAACCAAGAACACCATTGTTTTCTTAAGAAATTACGAAGGTTTGATATGACACTAAGGGTGTGGATCTTAATGTCGACAGCACTTAGGTCGACAGTCATTAGGTCGACACCGTTGGTATCTAGGTTGACATGGGTGAAAGTCGACCGGAAGCAAGGTCGACATGGGTTTAGGTCGACACTGTTAGGTCGACATGTTTTTTTTGCCAAAATTTCGACACATCGACATGGACACAGTTGGAAGTCAACCGCAGCCTCTCGCACCGCTTGCTGCGCTTGGCACACTATTTTTTCCTCCCACCACTCCGTAGTGGATGGTAGGGCATGAAATACCGGCTTTCGGCACATGTCGGCTCATAAAACAATTAAAAAAGGCATGTCATCCTTCCGACCTTGCCCCTGTCAACCCAACTGGTGTTGACAATACGACCATATCCCGACCCTTCCCAATTGAAAAAATAACAACTTTTCAAATTATGATATAAAGTTCTTCATCCCATTAACAAAGAACCCTAAAAAGTAGACCAGGCGATGCCTCACATGTACTGCATCCTGCATCTCCAATTGTTCAAATCTCAATACAACTAGAATTGTTCTTCTATATATTGTGTCAAACCCCCGCATTACTTAGCATTGTAAAAACATTTGAAATCATTAACTGAATGGTGACCAAACTCTGAAGTCTCAGCTTGGCTGTATAACAAATATAAAAAAGGAGCCTCCCTGGAATTATCTTACACCTGTCCGCTACCCTCCCTCTCATGGTTGTATGAAGTCATAATGTACTGTATACTACTAAAGTGCAATGTATGCTTCTATTTTCCCCAATATAGTTTATGTACCTCTACACTGTAACCGTAACACCAAACATGCTTTCCTCCTTAAGTTTCCTTTTATTCTTCCCCTCTATATGATCTGACAGAGTTTCAATAAAACTTGATTCCATTTATAAAAAAAAAAAAAAAAGAAGGGGGATCAGTAGTGAGAGAAAAGTAGAAATGGGCAGCCCTGGCTGCGTTCCACAACAGATTTTTACTATGGATGATACTGTTAGTGTATCCATAACTGCAAAATAATGGGTTTGATACGAAATCCCGGCGTTCGGAATCCTGGCGTTCAAATTCCTGATGCCAGAATCCCGACAAGGGGGGTGACGGGGACACTTGTATCGCCCCCCTTGCGGGCTCGCTCTGCTTGGCACACTAATTTATTTTCCCTCTATGGGTGTCGGGGTCACCCATAGAGGGAAAAAGAGTCGGGATTTCGGCGGTCGGGATTCCGACTGCCGAGATTATAACTGCATCCCCAAAATAACACAAGTGTAAAGGCCCCCATAAATTAGTCCGATTTGTCCTAAGGACAAGTCGGACCTGATTTTGCATGTGATAAATCACATGCGATTTATCACACAACTCCCGGGGAGCTGTCCCCCCTGGTAGGTCCCCCGGCAGCTGCAGTCCCCCGCACGGCTCCGGGCAGCACATAAGATTAAGCAAATCTTATGTGCAGCCCGTCCGACCTCCCGACTCCGATCTGATGCGTACAGGACCGCGCATCGGGTCAGAGGGGATGTCAACATATGCTATTTGGGCCGATTTCATGGCCCGATTCATACGAATTGGGTGAAATTGTGCCCAAATCGCACAGTGTATGGGGGGGGTCCTTAACTTTACTATAGCAGCTGTGGAGACAAGTACAGACTTTTGCCTTGCAATATCAGCTGAAAATACACAAAACTAAAGTAATCTACATTGGTATAGGTACAAAAAAAGAGGTTGGTAACAGGCATGTATTTCTTACTATTATTAGTGCTGTTCCCGTTAAATGTTCCTGGAGAGCTACTGCCGTCCTTCTCCTTGTCTTGATTTTCAAAGTCCATATTAAGAGACCTATAAAAGAAATAACTATGGTTACAGATATTCTGAGAGACATGTAAAATGAACCACAAAAACAGTTCTAGCCCTGCTACAACGCTTGGCAAGTGATATCACAATGTTAATAGCAGCACAGTGTAGCAGGGCTGGGGCCACAATGACATTATCAAGCCAAATTCTGACCCGTCAGTGACAGCATGCTCCCGGATGCGGCTGACAAACAATATTCAGTGTGTATGCACTCCCTCATTTCTTCACGAGTACAGGAAAATCAAGGAGAAAATAACTAACAATATCGCATAATGTGTACGCACCCATACACAGTTCACCAATAGCATTAAACAGGCCAGTACCCAAGGCATTTTATCACTGCACACAGGTTTTACACTTTTGCATTAAGGTAATACTTTAGTATGGGTGCACGAATTGTATTACAGACAGAATCTGTTACATAAAAATAACCTGCCCCATGGGAAATCATTTTAGTTCATAGTTTTCTTAATGTATTTCTCATACTGCCTTCTAAAGTAGATTAGAAGACTGTATACAAGTGTGTTCTCTGGCCTGAAAATACTTTTGAGTACTGTAAATGTAATCTGTAAACGTTTGCTGGTATTAATTAGAACATTAACTTGTAATTGTTTCATTTTAGTAATAACCTGGAGTTATTGCCTTGGTAAACACAACCTTAAGGGCTGTTCACACAGTGCAAATTTGCTTGCCATTCGATTGGGATGGAATGGCAAGCACAACGCATTTGATTTGGACTACAGAGTACAGATCTGTTCTATATAGTCTTGTCTGCACAATTTATTTTTCTATTCAATTTCGACTCCACGGGGCCGTGCTTCGGGATTGAATCGGCATCGAATTCGGCTGAAACGTTTTAATGTCCATTCGATTTTGCTAACATAATCAAAACTGATTAGAAAAATAGACTAAATAGAACCCTGTGTATGGGGCATACCAGTAAATCACATAGAAATAAATGTAATATCTTTAAGCACTTACCTGAAGCTGCCATAGACTATGAGGAGGATTGAGATCAGAAACGTGGAAACTTGACTGGAATCCACCAAAGAATACGCCCTGTAGAATGCAGGATCCACAGTTCAGTATAGCCAAACATTACAGATCACTTGAATGACATGGGTTTTGGTTTTAATATGAGGGAAACACAAGTAATGCACAACCTCCATGGTAGCAGGCTGAAGCCACACACATTAACATGGCTTATTTTCACTACCTGATAATATACAGAAAATGGGGAAGGCGGGGGGGGGGGGGGGGGGGGGGGGGGGGAATCAAACTGTTCTTTGAATAGTGATAATTAATGGAAAGCATGATGGAACAATTCAATACCTTTTGTTACCAAATGTGCCATTCAAATTAGGTCATTTGGCTCAGCAGAAGTGCTGATGCCGGCGACACATAAGGGCCCTTAACATAGAGCGAGCATTCTGAGCAAAGCTACTTCGCTCAGAACGCTCAATCTCTCTCGGCACACAGCGCTACAGAGTGCTGTGTCAGGGTCAGCGTTCTCCTTTGAGAACACTCACCACGACTGATACCCTAACACCGGATTCAGACTGGCAGGGCCGCGCATCTAAAGCACTGTGTGGTCCGTGTACACACAGCAATTTACATACGTTTTCAGGCATTTTCTGAGTAATTTAGTCAAAATGCCTGAATGTTGCTCCATGTGTAAGGCCCATTACACCTGGAGAAATCTAACTATATCATTGGGCAAATAAAGAAAATGTAATCTCTCCCCCCAAGGGGTGATTTAATGGTTATGATTAACGGTAACCGACAGAGGAATTCAGTTGTTCCAGGCACTTATCACTTGTACCCAATTAGACCAGATAAACCAGTATAAACCGCTGGTTAGGGTGCCTAAAACACGGATTGTGCAAATTTCTTCTCACCACCTCAGAATGTTGTGAAGAGAAGTGTCCACCCGTAGCCCTCAAGCCCAAACAAAGCAACAATTGAATTGCTCCTTCAGGCACCAACTAGTAGCAGCTGCAGGGAAAATCATACTGAAGATCCACATACAGGGACATAAATGTGCATCTGATAGAACTACAGTGAAACCGATATAACATTCTCACACACACAGGTCATTTGCATACTTACAACTATTTCTAAGGAGACCAGACAGCATTTGTATACATAAACTACTTTCTGCAAGTCTTTGAACGGTCACAAATTGTTCCCATGATAAAGGTTTAACAATTGCTAGATTCAAATGGTATACCCAAAAATTTATAGGGAAGCATTGAATAGCGGGGAAAAGGACAAGCACACTACAAATAGATATATAATGCAATACACAAACGAACACCTAAAACCAACCAATGACTACTGCTTAAAATATCCATGTTTCTCTAACAATTGATTTTCAATAAATGTTGAGCATTTTAAAAGCATAAAAAATAATTGTGCCCATATGTTTCAGCGTAGAAAAGCTGTCCAGTACATTCAATTATGGCTGACTATATTCACAGCATCACCATTACTATATTATTAAACACTTATTTATAAAGAGCACACATATTCCGCACCGCTTCACAGAGAATAGTTTAACATACACATCAGTCCCTGCACCATTGGAGCTTACAATCTATATTCCCTACCACATATACAAGTGCACACATTCATTCCAGGGTTAATTTTGTTAGGAGTCAATTGACCTAACAGTATATTTTTAGATTGTGGGAAGAAACCCACGCAAGTTGTTATGAGAATATACCAACTCCACACAGTTAGGGCCATGGTGGGAATTGAACCCATGGCCCCAGTATGCGAGGCAGTAATGCTAACCTTTACACACTACGTGATGCCAATACTATAGTGTAGCAAATCATGCCACAACTGTTCCAATGCCATCCTTGACAAGAAAATACAGGTCCCTCCAATAGACCTTAGAACCAGTAAAACCACATCTGTCATACTACACTGCATAACAAAGATGTACCTGTTCCAACCACCCAGAAGCTATAAAGCTTTCCAAAAATTATTCTAAGAACTAGCCAGAGTAGTTTAGAGCAACTGAGTCCAAAAAAGAGGATTTTGGTACTTACCGATAAATCCATTTCTCTAAATCAGCAGGTGACACTGGAACTCACATTGGGTTTAGAGCTGGGACAGCTGGGAGCTAGGCACTACTAATTTGATTAGGGAAGGCTGGCTCCTCCCCTCTAAGCCCCATCAGTCCCCAGTTAGGAAATTGTCCTACTAGAGGAGATGGTAACAGTAAATAGTTCATTGAGACAACAACATTCATCAAATCATACTATAAAAGTAACCGAACTTGCACAAAAGAACACAAAAGGCAGGAAAAACTCCAGAGCTGGGAGGGCGTCCAGTGTCACCTGCTGATTCAGAGAAATGGATTTATCGGTAAGTACCAAAATCCTCTTTTCTCTATCATGCAGCAGGTGACACTGGAACTCACATTGGGGAGGTTCCAAAGACCATGCCCCGGGTGGGAGAGCTCTGTGGATCCTGCAACACCAGACGACCAAAAGTCGTAGAGGAAGAAGCAAACGTATCAAACTGGTAAAAGCGAACAAAAGTGTTCACTGATGACCACGTGGCTCCCATCTGAGCGGCCCAAGATGTACTCACAGATCTAGTGGAATGCGCCTTCAAAGTTGAAGGCGGCGACTTCCCCGCCTGCACATACGCCTGTGCAATGGTCAGACGTATGCACCTAGCCAAAGTCTGTTTCGACGCCGGCCATCCACTGCGGAAAGCGTCATAGAGAACAAAGAGACAATCAGACTTTCTGATAGATGATGTCCTTGCCACATAAATCCTAAGAGCCCGAACAACATCTAAATGTAGACTGAGTAGAGGAATCACTCTGAAAAGTGATTCACGTGGTATTTTGACACCACTTTCGGAAGAAAAGACGGATGTGTATGCAACTCCGCTCTATCCTCATGGAAGATAAGATACGGAGCCTTACAAGATAAGGCGCTGAGCTCAGACACTCGGCAAGCTGAAGCTAAAGCCAGCAGTAGTACTGTCTTCCAGATGAGGAACTTTAAAGGTACCTCCTCTAGAGGCTCAAATGTCCTGGACTGGAGAAAAGAAAGGACCAAGGCTAAGTCCCAAGGAGGTGTCGGTGGGACAAACGGAGACTGGACCCCTATTACTCCTTGTAGGAAAGTCTGGATCTCAGGAATGAGGGCTACCTTCTTCTGAAAAAGAATGGATAGTGCCGAGATCTACACCTTCAGAGATCCCAAACGCAGACCAGCGTCCAAGCCCCTCTGGTGGAACAACAACATCCTGGACAACTTAAAAGTTCTGAAAGGCCATCCCTGAGATCTGCACCAGTCTGCATTGGCACGCCAAATGCGATGATAGTGAGCCGCCGAGGATGGTTTACGAGCCCTCAACATAGTCGGAATGACTGAACCTGGAATTCCCCTTGCCCTTAACACTTCGGTCTCAAGAGCCACGCCGTCAAATGGAGGGACGACAACTTCTGATGGTGGAACGGACCCTGTTGAAGAAGGTCGTGTCCCTGGGGAAGAGGAAATGGTTCGTCCGCCAGAAGTTGCTGAATGTCGGAGAACCAACTTCTGCGCGGCCAAAATGGGGCAATGAGGATTGCCTGGATGGATTCTCTTTTCAATCTTTTTAGAACTTGACCCAGAAGTGGAAGAGGAGGAAACAGGTACACGAAGCTGAATGTCCATGGAATTGCTAGGGCGTCGGTCCCTATGGTGTGTGGATCCCTTGTCCTTGCCACATATCTTGGAAGCTGATGATTTTTTCGAGATGCCATCAGATCTACCTGGGGAGTCCCCCAGCGATCCGTGAGCTCCCGAAACACCTCGGGATGTAGGGTCTACTCTCCTGGATGGAGATCCTCTCTGCTGAGAAAGTCTGCCTCCACGTTCTCGACTCCCGGAATGAACACGGCGGTAAAAATCACCTGCCTGCTCTCTGCCCATTGTAGAATCTTGGATACCTCTGCCATGGCCATCCTGCTTCTCGTGCCCCCCTGTCGGTTCACATAGGCAACCGCTGTGGCGTTGTCCGCTTGAATCTTTATTGGTCTTCCCTGAGGATAATCCTGTGCTGCTAGCAAGGCGTTGTAAATTGCCCTTAGCTCCAACACGTTGATGGATAACCGACTCTCTCTGAAGTCCCATCTCCCCTGAAGATGAAGACCGAGCACCACTGCTCCCCAACCTCTCAGACTTGCGTCTGAGGTTAGGAGAATCCAGTCCCAGATGGCAAATCTTCACCCCTGTCTGAGGTGCTCCGAGTGAAGCCACCAGAGTAAGGCCTGACGAGCCAGGGCTGAAAGCCGAATCAGTCTGTGTAGAGACAGATGCGACCCCGCTCCCTTCCTTAGGAAAACCAGCTGGAAAGGGCTGGAATGGAATCTTCCCCAAGTTATCGCTGGGAAGGAAGCCACCATCTTTCCCAAGAGCTGAACACATAAGTGAAGCTGAACATGACGCGGTTGCAGAACCCTGCGGGTCAACGCTGTTATGAAACTGATCTTGTCCTCCGGTAGGAACACTCTCTGAACTGAAGTGTCCAACCAGAGTCCCAAAAAAAGAATCCTTTTGGAAGGAGTCAGAGTGAACGAATTGAAATTTAGAAACCAATGTTGACAAGGGTCTGAACCGTCAGATGCGCGTGTTCCTCCAGTAATTCCACCGACGACGCCTTGATGAGCAGATCATCCTGGTATGGTATTATAGTCACCCCCTGATGTCGTAGTGAGGCGATAATGACTGACAGTCTTTGTAAAAACTCTGGGCGCCGACGATAACCCAAAAGGCAGGGCCCTAAATTGGAAGTGGTCCTTCCCTATGGAAAACCTTAGGTAAGCCTGGTGAGGCTTCCAAATGGGAACATGAAGGTAGGCATCCTTGATGTCCAACGAGAGCATGAACTCGTTCGGTTCCAAGTATGCAATGACAGAGTGAATCGACTCCATCTTGAAAGGTTGGTATGATACCAATAGATTCAGGGATTTGAGATTTAGGATGGTTCTGACTGACCCGTCTGGCTTGGGCACTACAAAAATATTTGAGTAGTACCCCTTGCCTCTGTGTCGTCGGAACCGGGATGATAACTTGGGACTTTAGTAAGATATCTACCCCCTGAAGAGCCGATCTCTTGTCCTGAGACACTGAGAGAGCCGTGGTGAAAAAACGTGTGGGGGAGGAAGGTCGAACTGGATTCGATATCCGTCCGAAATGAGCCTGCGAACCCTAGGGTCCTCCGAAAGGGAGAACCACTGGGTTCTAAAGTCCAACAGGCGAGCTCCCACCTGTGGATCCCCCACAAAAGCTGGCAAACTGTCATGCCACCGGCTTCTGAGGTGGCTTAGGCTCCTGTGGTCGAGCGTTCGAGTGAGAACGGGCTCTAGCCCGAGTGCCTCTGGAGGCCTGAAATCCACGTCCTATACCACGAAAGGACTGAAAGACGGTCCCGTATAGTGACGCCATGCAGGTGGAGCTTCTGAGGGAAGGAATGCTGACTTCCCCCCCCCCCCCCCCCCCCCCCCCCCCCTGTAGCTTGCGAAATCCACTTATCAAGCTCCGGTCCAAACAGGATGTCTCCTGTGAACGGAAGTCCTTCTACTTCTCTCTTGTACTCAGCATCTGCCTGCCATGAACGCAGCCACAATGCTCTTCTTGCGGATATGGCGTTGGCCGAAATACGAGCAGATATAAGCGAGATATCCTTAGCCGCGTCACCCAAAAAGGCTGCAGACTCCTTTATGTGCTCTGCTAATTGACCAATCTCATCCCGAGACATACCTGAGTCCAAACCCTCTAGAA
The DNA here is from genome assembly GCF_055691185.1 of Crinia signifera. Taxonomy (NCBI): domain Eukaryota; kingdom Metazoa; phylum Chordata; class Amphibia; order Anura; family Myobatrachidae; genus Crinia; species Crinia signifera. Next base: position 351,404,242 of record NC_139217.1, read on the forward strand.
TCATTTCCGCCCATTTAGCATTGGCCTTGTTTACCCAGGCCGATACTATGGAAGGTCTAAGTTGGGCACCCGCCGCCATGTAAATGGTCTTTAGGGTGGCCTCTAGCTTGCGGTCCGATGGATCCTTCAAAGAAGATGCTCCCGGGACCGGCAATGTCGTCTTCTTGGATAATCTGGACACGGAAGCGTCCACTGGAGGCGGAGTCTCCCATTTGCCTAAAGCAGCTGGGTCAAAGGGATATAAAGATGGAAAGCGTCTAGGTATCTGAAAACGCTTATCTGGGTGCCTCCAGGCTGCTAAAAGTTGATCCTGGTTTGGACAAGAAATAACAGTAGCAGACCTCTTTGTCTGACCAAACAGGTCCTCAGGTAAATTAAGAACCTGCTTAACCGCAATAATAAGGGCTTCAATGCCCCCAGGGGTAGGATCTGGTTCAACAGGATCATCCTGCACCTCCTCCCACTCTCCTTCCTCCATTTCTTTAAACGGAGGCTCCTCGTCAGAATCATCCAAATGAAACATAGCCTGCAAAGGCTGCTTCTGGCTAACGGAAGCCATTGAAGAAGCTAAAGACTCCACAGACTTAGCCAGGGTTGAAGCCCACGCTGGTTCAGCCCTGCGTGACTGCCAATTCTGCTGATAATTTGGACATATTCCCTGCTAGCAGGGAAGCCCAGTTAGGAGCAGTGGGCTCGTTCATCAGAGACCCCGTAGGGGAAGCAGAACAGACCTGACAAAGCGTTGGTTTGCCATCTGCAGAGTATTGAGAAAATGTAATATTACAAGAAGTGCAAATAAATGCCTTCTGGGAAGCCTTGGTGCTCGACCTGTCCGTCATGCTCCCCGCACAAGTCCGGTCCACACAAACCTCTTGTGTCTTCCTCACACTTAAGTCACCAGGGGCTGCGGGACCTGGAGGGAAACAAGCCCTGATACCCACAAACACCCCTGAATTCACCCCTAAGTATATACCCACAAGGGGTTAACAAGAGCCGCTGGCTGCAGTAGTCCTATGAAATAGGAAAAGAGCAGACCTTACATATAGAAACAATCGTGTGTGTGTGTGTGTGTGTGTAGAGCGCATAGCAATGGGCCGTGCCATGCCCGCCTCAGGCTTTAAAGCCTATACATTACACTCACTCTCTCTCCCCAGCAGCGTCCTGTAATAAAGCCGCAGCGCGCACCTCTCACCTCGCGCCCAGCGCTCCGCCGACCGCCCGCTCCACTCCCGCACCCCTCTGCCCCTATATACAACTAGGACAGGGGGAACCTAGAGCTGGCAGAAACAGCGCTGAAGCGGCGAGTGCGAATCCAAGATGGCTGCGCGTGAAACGGCAGCAGTTAGGAGGGGGATTGTAAGGAAAAGTACTTACCCGAGGCTGCTACCGCTTGAGTGGCTGGCAGGAGCACAAACGTCTGGGCAGGCACCTTTTGGGAGGCCCTGACCGACAACCTGGTCCCAGAACCAGGGGCGCAGGAGACCCGGACCCAAGCTTTTAAATAAGCAGGGAAGGGCTCTGTATCCTTAAGTAGAAAGTATTCTGCAAAGGCAGACTCTTTAGAAAATGAACAACCTGCAGGAGCAGGTAGAATGGCGACCAGCTCCCTGGGCACAATTTTCTAACTGGGGGCTGATGGGGCTTAGAGGGGAGGAGCCAGAATTCCCTAATCAAATTAGTAGTGCCTAGCTCCCAGCTCTAAACCCAATGTGAGTTCCAGTGTCACCTGCTGCATGATAGAGCAAATATACTGCAATTTCCAGAACAACCAACCTATGCTTGAACACAGATATAGATATTTTAAATATTCCAGTTCTCCATCTAAACGGGACTTTACATATTTGTGGCCTAATGATTATAGGAGAATGTGCAACAATATTGAGGCAAAATGCACCCCTTGCGTCATTAATCTATGCATTCCCATGAATACGGCTTTATGGCCACAAAATGTCAGGCTCCAGTAAGCAGGCAATTAAAATCATGGTAAATGTATGTAGACATGTTGATTTCACAAAGGAAAGCATGTACATACTTATCACTTCATAGAAAGCGGATTTGCCCACATGAGCCATCAACAAATACCCATAAATTATCAATAGTGAGAAGACAGGCTGCTGCTCGCACCCACATATACTCAGGCTTACAGTCTGCAATTCACAGACAAAGGCACCACCCAATCCTGTCCCTAAACTCACAACACAGGCCAAAAGGATTTTAATAACTGGTTTGCAGTCTCAGTGCTATTTGTGTACTATACAGGCATGGGTTTCCACTACTGAGAGGTTGTAGAAATGCCAGACTGAGACACAGAGCACTCTGTCAGGGCTGGACAATGAGGACATTCTCCTCCGTTCCTCACAACAGCCAGTGCTCACACTGCAGCACCTTCTACAGAAATACCAAGAGCAACCAGAGTTTATCGCCCCAGAGCACGCAGTGCATATCTCACCATTCACAGCTGTCAGTTAACACTTGTGTCCAAAAAATAGGATGGCGAAGGTTGTGCAAACTAAGTTTGGCGGATATGAAAGAACTAAAGGTGTGGAAACTGGTACAGGTACATGAGGTAGATAGACCCCTGCTGGCAAGTAGCAATGAAACAGCCCGAGTAAGATTTCCCACAGACAGGAAAGCAGGGAACACTAACGGTGATTCAGTAGAGCAGCATAGATGCACTCTCTTCTACACTAATAGAACGTGGATGGGAAAACAACATTTAAAAAAAAAAAAATAGCAACAGAACAGTCTATAGAGTACCATACAGTTAGCAATACTACCTTGCAGAACAGAGGTTATGGGCAGTATTCAACTGTTCTATCACACCCGATCTCCAATCTAAAGTGACAAGAGATTGGGGTTTGATGTCCAATTTATTTAAATTTACTTTTTGGCCAAAAAAGTTTGGTTTAGCGGTGTAAACCCATCCAAAATAATGGATGCAACCTTAATAGTCCCATTTGTTAAAAGGTAAAACGCAGACACTGGCAGCTGACCGCACCCAAATGGACAATGAAATAGCTCAGCACGAGTTCAACCCACGTTCATAAATGATTGGGGGAGTAATGGTATGTTAATTGACTGCTGAATAAAAAAATTAACCAGAGTATATAATGTGTGTACATGTGATGGGGTATATGGGGGGCAGCTAAATCAGACCATAATAAAAGCTATCAAAATCAAATGATTTCCCCCTGTGAACTCCTGTCACTTTAAGACAGCAGGTTGGGGAGTGATAAACAGCTGAATTCTCACCATAGGAAGCTCCACTATAACAGGAAGAGATGTGAATGTTTGAGTTGGTATGGGCTGCTCTAAATAATTGCTGATAGAGTAAACAGCTGGTAAGGTGGGGTAAATATTGTTTTAATAAAATGAAAATAAAGCAAATACATTTTTACACTGTGCATTATATAGGGTATATTAATAAGTATGAATGAATTCTTCAGAACATACTATCTACTTCAAGTTGTACTCAGAGAGTGCAGCTGAGCTTACAATGATCTACATAGGGCATTGGTTCTCAGACTCTGTCCTATGTACCCCAAAAGCGTGTTTTCCAGGTCTCACAGAATAAAGTAGCTTCAGCTGTGATCTTTCAAAACATGTCTGTTAGTTAGGAACATGCCTGTGTACATGAAGAGTGACCTAGAAAACATGAGCTGTATGGGGACCAGAGGGCCACAGCTTCAGAATTATGACCTAAAATACACGGTTATGTGCATGCCTCTGAATGGGATACGGTCGGTAGGTGTCTAGGTCGACATGGGGTTTTCCGGTCGACAGGCAGTATTTCATGCCCTACCATCCACTAGGGCATGGTGGGAGAACAAAAGTGTGCTGAGCGCAGTGAGACACCGACACATGTGTCGACCTTATCCCGTGTCGACCTAGTGACTATCTTATGGTCGACCCAATGATCCCAACCCCTCTGAACACAAAGTTAGGATTTAAAAAACACAACAAAACTGGATAATGGCATGGTGCATTCTAAAAATGTTTAATTCAATAGTTTACAGTAACCAGATGGTTCTAGTACCAGGACAATCTGGCACTTGGGGTTCTACAAGTGCTGGAAGGCCCTGGCAACTGAGTTATGCCAATACCTTTCACTTGCCAAAGAACATGCTTGCTCTTTTAGCTACACATTAATAATAGCAGTGCCCTGTGCTACTGGCAACATGATTAATGGGTATACACGCATTGCAATATGAAGTACCGTATGGGCTATAGTGGTACAAAACAGTACCTATCCCTTGTCTAATGGTGTGTACACACGGTGAGATGTGCCTTGAGATGCAATCCCCGATATGATCAGATCGGGATCGGATCGCAAGGCACATCCGATTTGCATACAATCTTGACTATATAGTGCAGATCTGCACTATATACTCAAGGCAGCCAAGACTTTCTGGCTTGCGATACGTGAACGCGCATTCGGGATCGGATAGGGATCGCAAGGGTTAAAACCCTTGCGATCTGCATCCGATGTTGACTATATCGTCAACATCGGAAGGCAAATTGTACCATGTGTACACACTATTACCCTCCACTTCCTATTATTTTTTATTGTATTGTCAATATTTTGGTCTTTGAAACTACAGAAATTTTCCGGTTTTATATTTGACTTGTGAGAAACAAATAGTAATATGGTTTAACGTTTTACATTTGAGATTTACTACTTTGTACTTTTGTCTTTTTTTCTGTTTGAAAAATGTAAAATAAAGAATCTATAAAACAAACCCAAAAAAGTACATATCGCACAGTGTGTAGACAGCTTGCAATGCAGTTTTGCAACACAGCGGGTCAGTACAAGAAAAAAAAAAAAAAAAGACTGCGCAAGCAACTCAAATTTGACTACAAACTAGTCTGAGCTATTTCTACTTTAATCAAAATCATCCATAGCCAAAATCGCACACAATGGGGTCGATCCTATTAGCACTGAAGGGTGCAAGATGCTGTTTGGGTGCGGTCTAAATGCTGAAAACGGCGCCCGAACTATCACACCCTTCACTGGGCCGCATTCACTTTAAACTCTTAAGCAAATTCAGTCCGCTGTAAAGTGTGCCCGGAGCCGTGATTATTTGCGAGTGCGAATCATCCGCACCTAATAGGATGGACCCCAGTTTGTTCATTCAATATCGGTGGTTCTGGGCTCCGGGGAGTTCAAGGGAAATCGCAGAGCCAATAATGCACCTTTACTTATACCTTTTGTGGACCTCAATGGTAAACTAAATTGACTTCAAAATCTACTGTATAGAACAGCTGAGGGGACAATCTAACAAAAAACATGTTAGCTGTTTGGGAATAGAAGGGCAAAAAGAGGGGTTGGTGGAGCAATGTAATGTAGGACGGGAGATAAGGTATTGGAAAATAGGTGCTGCATTGTAAACTAGTTAAACTATTATGTAAATGGTGCTCTGCTAAAGAAAATAACTGTGGGTGGTATATTATGTATGCAAGAATGAGAGGGGTGGTGAAAAGTAGTGGAGTATAAAAAGGGGGATAACACCTAGGTATTGCAGCACATTTGTAAATATTCCAACCAAGTCTTCCCATGTAAATTGCCTTCTGGCTGTAGCCACAATGAAACATTTTCCAGAGAATCATTATACCGATTCAATACCGTATGTAAACAATTACAGCACAAACACAAAGCCAAACCAGAGCTCCTGAAATCAGGTAATGAGAGATCATTGAACACCCCCCTTACACTTCCTGCCATTAGAGCTAAAATGTTTATTTCAAGACGCTGCAACTTTCACTTCACAAAAAAAACACAAAAATGAAGTGTCCAGACCTGACATGTGCAGTGCCCAGGCAGAGATTACAAACATGCACACAGGAACAGAAAAATCAAACCTCCGCCATGCTCATGACTGTCTGAATGCCAATGTTCCAGTGAAAAGTGTGCATTGTATGGTTGTAACTAATGCTGGGTACACACCAAAACGATTTGGGCACAATACCATCAATCTGGATCCAATTCAGACCGAGTGGATGCAGATTGGGTCAAAATAGTTTGGTTGGATCCGAATTGGATCAGATTCCGATCCTACCTGCTTGCATGTAGGATCTGTATAAGATCCATTCATCTGAATACAGATGGGATGGAAATCGGAGTGCACGATTTGCATCCAATCCAAATAGTTTTGGTGTGTACCCAGCATTAACACTTGTACCACTTTCTCACCAGGTCAATATGGTGATATAAAAAAAAAATTCTAGGATCCTATAGAAAAATAATAATAATTGAAAGCCATAACACATTTTAACCAAAACATGATGCTGCAGAGATAATTTTATTGATGATCTGTGGAAATAGATCACTTCCTATAGCCGACTTTAATGCTCACCATTGTCTGCAATAGAAATGAGTCAGCATGTATCACATTAATTTGTAAGAGATACTGGTTTTACTTTCACATTTTCTTTGCCTGATTAATTACAAAAGACCAGGCAAACTGCCAGCTTTTAGAACACCACTGGCAAGCTATTGTTACATTCAGGAATAATATTAACCATTAAGTCACATTGGTTGACCCTACCTTCCAGCACTGACATTGAGGCGACACAAATTGATCATCCAGAAATATTCAAATCAGTTCTGGCATAATTGGGTCTTAAAACTGGGATTAAAGTAGGTGCAAAATAGCCTGCAAAGGTCAATAGTGAGCATAATTAGCATTGCCGTCTCCCAGAGACTATGGTACCTATATCAACCTGGGCACTAGCTGTACGTTCTCCATTTAAGTGGGCATCCAAATGGTACTCCTTTTCACCAAAGTCAAAAACATAGGTGGGGGGGATTCAACTGTCCCCCACAACGTGCCATCAACGCACATCACAAGCTACAAAAAGTATATGCAGCTCATACTTTTTGTACTAGATCGCATCTAGTTCAAAACGCATACTGTTGTAGCATATCGCATATGCAATGTGGTACAGACCGCACAGAGCACATTAAGGTGCCCAATTGAGGGAATACAATTGAATAGCTTTGATGGGCATCTATTACATTGGAACACCCACACTTCAATTCACAACATAAAAGTATAAAAAAAAAATACTGGGAGTGGTAGAGCATTTACAATGTAAGCTCTACTGTGGTACACTGATGTAACTGATCAAAAATCACCTGTAAAGCACTGCATATTGTTGACCCAATACAAAAGGTTACTAATACCTTACAAACATACCTAATAACTGCCCTGTCAATACAATATTGGGTACTTGTTTCCTAGCAGGGCGCCCACTGAGCTATTTGCTTAGTGGGCTATTCTGCGTAGTGAAATCGCATCGCATGGCCTTTTTGTGCCTTGCGATGGGATCTCAGTAGTTACATTTATTTAGTGCACCAGGAGTGAAATCGCACATCGCATGGCCCTTTTTTGTGGTGAGATGCGATCTCAGTAGCTCATATGGTAAAACACCACCACTCTCCACGTCAGACCGAAGCGTGGCGAGCGGCGGCAGAATGCGTCCTCAGACCTTTTCATACCCCCACTATCCACGCCGGCGTGGAGTTTATTTTATATAGTGCGGCGAGCCCCGCTGATTACTTTACATGTATTCCGCGTCCCCTCGCCACACTATATAAAATAAACTCCACGCCGACGTGGATAGTGGGGGTATGAAAAGGTCGGAGGACGTGTTCCGCTGCGCTCACCACGCTTCAGGGTGATATGGAGAGTGGTGGTGTTTTACCATATGAACTACTGAGATCGCATCTCACATGATGCGATTTCACTACGTTAGCGTACGTAGGAAATCTGGGCGCCCTGCTAGGAAACAAGTACCCAACATTGTGTGTGGCCAGCAATAGAAATCTACAGTGATGGTCTCCACTGATTATGTCACCACTTTACATTGATGGCAGGAGATACTCACTGGGGAAACTTGGATGTAGCATATGGCTGTATTCAATTTCTTATTGCACCCAATCTCCCTAGAAACCGAGGGAGATTTCAGGCGTGCTCATTAAGGTCGGGTTTAGCCACCCACGCATACCCCTGGAGCGCTAAAACATTTGAATATAGCCCCTAGAAAGTGGATAGGGCTAAGTAGTAGATTGAAAGCAAAAGGAAAAAAAGAGTCTTATCAAACCTTTGCCATTGGTGGTACGCCCCTAGAGCAGGCATGTCCAAACTGTGACCATCCAGCTGTTGTGAAACTACACATCCCAGCATGCCTTGCCATAGTTTTAGCACTTCCTAATAGCAGAACTGTGGCAAGGCATGATGGGACTTGTAGTTTCACAACAGCTGTAGAGACATAGTTTGGACATACCTGCCTTAGATATTGGGGCACGCACACAAACAATTGTTAAAGTAGACAGAAAAATTATCATTTTTCTTAGCCTATTTTTAGAACCCTGAATTTATATATGTAATGTTATAGAAACTAATTAAATTAAATAAATATCCACCCACTTTGTAAATTATGAGTCACAGCATTTTATTTTTTTTGAGGCACATCCTGCATACCATTGTTGATTCTGTTTACTACACTATGTCAGCACTCAATCACAGTAAGCACGTCAAGGCCAATTAATGGCAAGGTTACCGATAGAACTCTGCATGCCATTAGCAGCAGCAGGTGGATTGTTAGCATCATAAGGGTGTGTGTGGGGGAGTTAATGCGATGACAACGCAACATAAGAGTTTTATGACATAGGCTGGCACTAGACTGGTAATCCACACCTGCTAAAAAGTGAAACTGCCTACCACTGTGTGTGGCCTAAATACTTTTGTACCAGTTACTGACAGCAGTAGTAACAAAGGTTACACCACTGTGTACCCACAAACAATTGAATGACTACATCATGCACCGGTTAGTTAAAACCACAACACTACTGAATTCCACTGAATAGGTTTTGCGGCTGATGCACTTTTAAATTGGCGATAAGACATTGTTAGCAGCTAATGAACAAGCTATCTCCACACTGGCTGAAAGCTTTAGACAGAAAAACTATGTGCACTGTGAACAGTTTAGCTGCAGGATACCACTGTACACTTGGGTAATCAGTTACAGCATCAGAAGGGTTCTATCACTTTCTTACAACGCTTGTTGCATCTCCTCCTTTGTTAAAGTAATCTTTAACAAAGGAAAGGCATGTTAATTTAAGAAAGCTATTGCATAATGCAGTGGATGGAGGTTTCTCCAGTCGGGATACAGCAGGGCTGGGCAACACCGGCCCTCCAGATGTTGATGAACTACACATCCCAGGATGCTTTGCATTAGTTTTGCTATGTGGCCATGCTGAAACTGATGCAAGGCATGCTGGGATGTGTAGTTCATCAACATCTGGAGGGCCGGTTTTGCCCAGCCCTGGGATACAGTCATTAGGTCGACAAGCACTGGGTGGACATGGGTCTGGGGCGACAGGTCATTAGGTCCACATGGGCAAGGCTGATAGCCAAAAGGTCAACATGGGGGTTTTTTATTATGTTTTTGAGCCGACATGTGTCTACAGGCGGTATTTCATGCACTACCATCCACTAGGACGTGGGAGAATAAAATAGTATGTCGAGCTCAAAACCATGGCAAGCGCAACAAGCCAACGCGAGGGGATGCAGTGCTATGTTTCATTGTCCATGTCGACATTCAGGGAAAAAAAAATGGAAAATCCCATGTCGACTTACCCCCTTTCGATCATCATCTTGTAGACAATGATCCATACCCCTCCAGTCTATGTACATTCATGGATTCAATAAGTCACCCTCTATTTAAACCATCAAGTAAAGTCAGAATGCAGAGCATTAGGGCACACATACCTATACAGTAAATAAACCAATTCAAATGTAAGGAAGATGCTAATTAACCAATAACTTTTCCTACTCATCAAAAACTACACCCCCAAAAAATATAGTGTTGCCGCTAGGCTGTTTAAACGGTGAGCTGCGCCCTGCACAATTTTTAAAGGGTAAAATGCGCCCTGCCCCTCTGACAGCGCCCCGCTAAAACAGACTGCCTCTGTCCCCTCTGCTGTGACCAGGGAAGCCCGGTCCGCCCCCCTTACGCTGCACCCATGCAGCGGCGCCCTGCCTGCCCTAGTTATTAGAAGGAACATATATATATTTATTTTATTTATAACTGCCTTGAATATGACATTATTACGCTTAGAGTATAATGGGATGCAGCAGGTCAAAATGCGGACACCAGAGTCCTGACATTGCTAGAGGGGGTAGAGTGAGAGGGTAAGTATAACAACATCTGGCATCCCAACAACAAGTCATGCATTCGTATTCCACGAAAACTAAAACGGTGCCCAAGAAGTATGTTGCATTAAACATGGATATAGTGAACGATTAACAAAGGACACATATTACTTTCAGACAGAATGGTACCTAAATCCCAGCTTTTAACTGGCATTTGAGTTTGTTTTGCTGGCCCCAGCAAATCACAGGGTCAAGCATTTCTACCGATAATTTTCTTAACATGGGTATTTCTTCTGCGTGAAAGTCAACCCAGGTTAAATTGTTAAAACCAGGGTTGAAAACCGAGGAATTTTTTAACTCTTCTACACAAGAAAAGGACCAGTGTTCACCGGCAAATTAGCAGGTAGAAATTATTGACATCATTAACATTGCATGCTCCAACACATCCGCTGTCTGAATATATAAATTTTGGCTATGTAGTTATCAAGTTGCATATTCAGCAGGGTCCCAGTGACTTTACCATAGGAGTCCTCATACCCACTGTTCAACATGAAAAACTAAGGACAGCAGGCGCACTGCCGGGAATTTCATCAGGGCCCAGTTGCCTGTGGCTGGCAATCAGAACTAGTCAGTGCAGGCCATGTTATTACTGAATTAGCCTGTAAACTATATATCAGGACTCAAAACATTTTTGTAAAATCTAGGAGCCAGGATGAAAGTGTAGGACCCACACAATCTAAAAATAGGGGAAGCGCACCAAAAATGTACACCGTAATGCCTTCTACATGTCACACACCCATTACATATTATTCCACATGCAATAATGCCCATTACGCCACACTGTTATGCCCATTTCACATTATGCCACACGCCGCAATACCTATTATACCACACAGCATAATGCTGTATGTTTGTAGGGATCCTGTGTGGTATGTATGTACATACACAAAAAAAAAAAATATATATATATATATCTGGGGGGGGGGGGGGTGTGTATATGAATACTGATCTACATTTGGTGTACAGGCAGCCCAGTGTTTAATGTTTTCTATAGTCTGTTGCTGTCACTGGAGCCCACCTGTCATCAGCCTGGACTTGTATGATCCAGGGCTTGTAAAGTCACAGGGATCTGTCACATGTATGATCCAGGGCTGTGACTGTAGGTGTGGCTGCAGGGTCCATGTAGCGTCTGTCAGCAGGAGCGGCGGCTCTGCAGGGACTTGGCATCTGTCAGGATGACGCAGCCAATGAAGGAAGTGCAGAGGACTCAGGCAGCGTATGGATAAAGCTGCTGCCTGCAGTGATCGGGTAGTGTGGCGCTGAGGATTTGTATTGGCTGCTGAAGGACCTGCTCTATTTTAAAAACCGGGGGAGGGGTGTGTGGGGCGTTGGTGTCAGGCATCGCGGACTGCGCTGCCATGGGTTACCTGACAGGAGGGGTATACAGGTGGTCGGGTGACTCTGATCTGCCAAGACCAGATTCTGCTTCATCCCTCCATGCAAAAAATCTGGTCCCCAGGAGGCAGAATCTGGTCGCCGTGGCGACCTGGCCCTTGGTTTTTGTTGAGCCCTGATATCTATCTATATATCTATCAATATCTATATAGATATCTATCTATAGATATACATAGCAATGACAATGTTATTACTACACTGCAAGCACTGGCTCTCCCTGCGGACAATAGCGGTGCGTGGAACTGCACATCGGTATAGGACATACATACAAGCAATAGTTGCACCATTTCTAAGCAATCTAGTCATATGGCTTAGAAATGGTGCTGAAATCGCCCAGTGTGTATGCCCCTTAACAGAAGAATTTCCTTGCAATGCTCAGCAAATACATAAGTATAGAAATAAATAAAAATGACAACTTGTCAACAACCACATCAGGTTTAAATACAACAGGAAATGGTTTCCCACCACATAAGTGCATTGAGGCTTGTGGAAGGAAGCACAGTGCCACATGAGGACCTACGAACCAGATTACTTTGTAGTGTTCTTGAGTACAGCGTAGCAACATTATGTAACCGGCTAGTTAATGTTTGCATCTTAACAGTAAAATAGCTATTTGGTCATATTCGACTGTCGACCTAGACGACTGTCGGCCATCATGCTGTAGACCAAATGATCCCAACCCAATTAAAGTTGCCTAAACATGATGGGAAAATGCACCCACGCAGTACTCGTTATTCATAGGACTCATTTTGCGCATATGCAATACTGAACCTGTGATTGCACCACAGTTTAGTAAACGACTGCTTGATTGACAGGCAAAGGTGTTCTGGGGGAAGTACGGGGCAGCCAGTGTTCGGGCAAACGGGGACCCCGTGCCCCAATTATCCAGGCATGGTGAGGCCAAGTACGGTGCCTGCTGTTGCAAGGTTTCCTTGGTTTTCCTTGCAATGGCCCCCTGAGTAAGGACTAGACAGAACGCTTAGAAAGAAAGCTGTAACGCCCCCATGTGAATGGCCCATAAGTCCTGTACATGATCTGCAGTACCACCGATATAGCTAACTATATAGGCTGTGCTGGTGGACAACAAATATAGCACACATACAAACAATATTGTTTAATGAGATTGTTCAGAGACTTCATGGGGTCCCCCCGCTGTGTATGCCAGACCAAGCAATTTTCACAGGGGTGGACGGCTTTCCATAGCAGGATACTATGGAAAGCAGCTCACTCCGTCGCTCATATGCTGGTAATACCAGCAGATGAGCAGCAGCATGTGGGAGCGTGCATTAGTGCCCAGCCATACACACCGGTGGATTTCTAGCTGAAAGCTGCTCAAGCGGCAAAACGGAGCCGCTTTCAGCTCAAAATCTCCTAGTGTGTATTATTTATTTAGTCTCATATAGCGCAGCAGATTCCGTTGCGCTTTACAATAGTAGCAAGTGATAAAACAAACTGGGTAACAACAGACAGACTTGGAGGTAGGAGGGCCCTGCTGCAAGCTTACAATATATATAGACCTTTAGTGTGCATGGACCTTTACTCAGATGTCATTCTTGAGCTCCTCCTGAATGGAAGTGAGCTCATTGTGCCAGACAGAATGTAGATAATATGTCACTAAGATTTTGGTGACAGGATTTTAGCCATTACTATTCAGGCAATGTTGGGGGGAAAAAAAAGTTTAATAAAAAAACCCTGGCTTACATCAGATTTTGGTTATAACCATTTTTATGCATGAATGTTTTAATGGAAAAATGAATCCTACTTCTATTAATACGGTGAAATATTGCAAACCTTTATCAACCATGTTAATGCTTTCTAACATTAAGGGACCGATTCAAATGTTATTGCACCAGCAGCCACTAGATGGCGCCCAATGGAGCTATCCAATTTAACTTCAGTCAGGCATATATGGCTGCCAGTGCAGTCATTTCAGCTCACCACCCCATGGCGACCGAGCTTAAATACGTGTACAAAAAAAAAAAAGTCAACTGCAATTTGTGTCACACCCATTAATTTTGTCAGGTTGAGGCGTTGTGTCTACCTAACCCCCAACCTTAATGGATACAATAAAAATGTAATTTGAATATTGCCCTGTAATCTCCTGTCACTTTAAGCCAGCTATCCACTACTGCGATTTGTACGAAGGCAGAAGTCCCAGCTGATACCCCTTGAGCCGCCCGGGAAGGTCCAAGGTGACAGGATCGCATTTGGTCCTTTTGCATGTGATATAATCACATGCTATTACATTCCCAGCAGCGGGAAGCGATGGATCCTTGGTGCAGCAGTAATGATCTCTGGCTCCCACCTGATGCACACAGGACCATGCGTAGGATTGGATGGAAGTCCTGGCGGCAGAGTAAATTCGCTGCCAGATATCTACCCCTTTGCTGAAAACCGCAGAGAAATTGGAAGTGTAAGCCACCTACTACTTCAGGATCAGCCGAACTTTGCTCATAGAGGCCCGACTTTTGGTTCCTCCTGGCAATTTATTTAAGCGACTGCCATCGCGTTGTCCAACTGAATCCTGACTCGTCAACCCCTGAGGAGATTTTGTGCTTGGAGTTACACTAATCTGACAGCTCGTAATTCCAGGATGTTTATTGGAAGTTTCGATTCTGGTGTGATCGAAGGTCACCGCCCCCCAACCTCGAAAACTGGCATCTGTCGTGACAATGGTCCAGGTGCAGGGCTTGAAGCTGCGACAGTCTAGAAGATTGGGCACACTGAGCCACAATTGCAGGGACATGCAAGCTTCCCTGGACAAGACGATCATCTTGTGCATCTGAAGGAGAGAGTTTGACCACTGGGACAACAGGTACCCCTGGAAGGCTCGAGAGTGAAACCGACCAAACCAGAGAGCCTCAAAGGAAGCTACCATCATGCCTAACAGACAGGTAACAAAGGTGAACCGAAACCCTGCGTGGTTGTAGGACTTCACAGACTTTCTTCTATAAAGCCAAAACTTTGTCCAATGGAAGAAAAAGATTTTCCTTGACCGTGTCAAAAATGAGGCCTGAAAACAGCAATCCCTGAGTCGGTAGTAAATTAGATTTCTGGAAATTCAGGATCCAACCGTTTTGTACAAAATACTGGCACGGTGCCTTGGGAAGATCGTCGAGGTATAATTATTATCCCTTGAAGTCGAAGTGCTGCAATCATGCAAGCCATTATTTTGGTTAACACTCCGGGGGCGCAGATGACAGGCCAAAGGGAAGAGCCCTGAACTAATAATGATGATCTTGAATCTCAAACTTCAAAAAATTCTGGTGCGGCTCCCATATGGGATTGTGTAAATATGCATCCTTGATGTCTAGGGAAAGCAGGAATTCCCCTGATTCCAAGTCGTCACCACAGAACAAATGGATTTCATCTTGAATTTGTGGTAACATATATAGTTGTTCAGAGGTTTTAAATTCAGGATAGGGTGATCCGAGCCATCTGACTTTGGCACAACAAAAAGACTGGAGTAGTAACCTTGGCCTTTTTTGTGTGTCGGGACTGGAACAATCACTCCTGAAGTCAGAAGTTCCTGAATGGACATGCCGGGACTCGGCCATTGCGAAAATACCTGGGTGGTGTGAGAAGGGTGAACTCCAGACTTTAACCTGGAAAGATAATTTGAAGCACCCAAGAGTCCCTATAGTGAGTTTTCCAAATCTCGAAAAAAAAAAAAGACATCAGCCTGGCACCCACTCTGGGAACCCCAAAGCGAACAGGAAGACATGCCACTGGTTTGTCAGTGGTCTTGGGTCCTGTCTATGGGCAGTGGCCGGGGTAGCAGGTGCTGTTCTGTCTCTTCTGTGACCCCCTAAAGGCGGAAAACCCTCCTCTGGATCTACCTCGAGTCTAGACTGATGAGCCACCAAAGGAAGGAACCACAAATTGCCACTTAGGAGCTTGAGTGGAAGAAAAGACTTCCACCTGTAGCTTGTGAAATGAGCTTGTCCAGTTCGGGACCGAACAGCATGTCACCTGTATAAGGTAGAGCTTCAACTGCCTTTTTTTTTTTTATCTTCCCTTCCGCCTGCAATGCAACCATACAGTGCTTCTGGCAAAGACTGCAGAAGCCAAAACTTTTGCTCAAAAGACAGAGACATCTGATGCAGCTTCCCCTACATAGGAGGCCGCATCCTTAATACATTGAAATAAAAGGTAAAAGCTCCATTCTGTGTTTTTTTTGTTGCAGACCTGAGACAAGTCCTGCCGCCCATTTTTTCATAGCTCTGCTGACCCAAGCAGAAGCCAGAGCCAGACATAAAAGCACACCCACTGTGGTATAAATCGACTGAATAGTAGTATCCAGGCGACGGTCTGGAGCTTCCTTTAGTGACACTGCCCCCGGTACTGGGAGAGTAGTTCGCTTAGATAAACAATAAAAAAGGGAAACGTCAGGTGGAGGGGGAGTTTCCCACTTTGCCCTTGACTCTGGGGAAAAAGGGGTATAGTATTTTTAGCCATCGAGACATTTAAACTTTGGTACTTGTTTCCTAGCACGGCGCCCATCGCATCGCATACCATAAGGCATACGATGGTATGCGATGTAATACAATTTTAAATTGTATACCATCGAATTGTATGCCATATACAATGGTATACAATTTTAAATTGTATAAGCACCCTAATGGGTGTTTTCAATGTGAAACGTGCCCCCTATAAGATAAATAATTGTATAAGCACCGTAATAGGTGCTTACAATATTAAAAGCACCCCCACGCCACCTGTTTCATTTAGCAGGACCTAGTGAGGGCATCCTGGTCTAAGAAGTAGCAGAAACAGATTGTGTCAAAGAATCCACCGACTGAATGAGGAATTTAGCCCACACAGGCTAAGAAGATGCCATCTTTGCCAACCAAGATGGAAAAACGTCTATCTTTCCGGGACGCTGCTAATTCAGCCTCTAAATTTGACAGAACTGCCTGAAACAAGTCCCCAGTAGGTTGATACCACTTTTACATCGCTGACCCGTTTTAAAAACCGGTATTTTAAAACGGTAATTAAAACGGGTCAGAGCCTTAATAGTGGCCAGATTACCGTTTTAAATGCAGGTTAAGTGTCATTCACATTGCAGTTGAAACGTTTCATTCTGAACACGTTTCAAGGCAGAGTGTGACCATTGCCTGTCATTATGTGACCTACGGATACCTGTGCTGGGACAAAGGTGAGCCGCGTCTGGGACACCAGCAGTCCTTGTATGGAGATCTGATGGAAGATGTGGATGAAGTCCGGGGAGTGGGGCACCAGCCTCACATTATATTCATACTGGCTGAAGATCAGGGATACCGTGACATTGGGTACCACGGATCTGAGATCAGGACCCCGACACTGGATAGATTAGCTGCGCAGGGAGTAAAGCTGGAGAACTACTATGTGCAGCCGATCTGCTCCCCCTCCAGGAGTCAGTTCATCACTGGGAAGTAAGTGCCGAGTGAGTGAGTGTTATCACACAGGATATCAGTGCTTGTGCTTGTGTTGTTTGCCTGAAATACCGTTTCAGACAAACTGTACACATTCACATTGCACAAAAAACGGCAAGGAACCGTGTAGGACTCTGCTTTTTACACGGTTCGAAATGCCAGTTAACTTAAAACGGTAAATCGGCTGTGGTGCATTCACAGTGCAGCCTTAAACGTTTTAAAAAGGGAAAAAAACGGCAATATACCGTTTTAAAAGTGCGATGTGAAAGGGGTATAAGTCGGGTCTGCTTGTGAAGCTGGAGGTGCATAGCATGTCCCACATAGGGAAAAAACCCAGAGTGTATTGTTTCTTGACATTTTAGAGCTGCCTTACAGGAAGTAGCCCTTCCTGCCATAGTGCTAAAGATATATGTATATATAAATACAGAAACACCCACGTAGGCTAACACGGGGGAAAAAAAACCACATCACAATGAGTTAAAACCAGGGCCTGGGTGACAGTAGGTAGAGGAGCCACAACACCCTCCCAATTGTATGTGTGTCAAGTGCAGTAACCCTCCATGACTGTGACTTGCAGTGTGCCTGTAGTCTGTAGAGGGAGCACTTATGGCTGAACAGGGACCAGGTCTGCAGCCAAACTTGGAGACCAGCATTTAGAGATGGCTGAGACCTCTGAGAGAAGGCACCAGGCGCTGCAGGGGAAAGTTTAACCCACCAGTATGAGCACTCTGCGTAATGGAGCCGAATTAAAAATCTAATGGCGTCCTTCACAGCATAGCATGTCTATTATTATTATTATTATTTTATTTATAAGGCGCCACAAGTGTTTCGCAGCGCCAGTGGCAGAGTGGAGAACACAGCAGTGATTCCGCTCAGCTTACATTGAGCCACAGTGTCAGTGCTGCCAGCACGCTGTGTGCAGCAGCTGTCATGAGTTTCTCCCTCCTGCACCGGCCAACACGCTACATGGCTGCCCCCTGTGTGGTGCACAGCAACCTTAGCTTTTGTAACTAAAACATGCCGACATAAGAACAATATTGTATATATTAAAATAAATGGTAGAACTTCTTCACTAATACTGCAAACATATCTTCATCCTCTCTCTAAATGTTATTCTACAGTACCTTCATAGACACTATGGGATCGATTCTATTCTAATCAGTGCACTGCTAAGTCAGGGAATGTCAGTACTTGCGGGTGCATCATAGTGAGTACCGGCATTTTTCAACTGATGTGCCCCACGGCAGTACTGTTTGTGCTGTATTAGGGTACAAAACCGCATTGTCACACTACTTTTGTCTGATTTTTGCTGCACCGCAGCTTAGGGCAACCAGAATTTCACTAGTCAGCACTAGGAGCACTCTGTTTAGAATAGCACCGGAAGCTTAAAATTTTACACTTCGACATCACTCCTACTTTACTGAACCTATTTAACATGCAAATATAATTTACTTATTACCAGATATTTATATAGCGCACACATATTCCGCAGTGCTGTACAGAGAATAGTTGAAAACTCACATCAGTCCCTGCCCCCATTGGAGCTTACAATCTATATTCCCTACCACATGTACACAGACACACCGACATTCTAGGGTTAATTTTGTTGGGAGCCAATTAGCCTACCAGTATATTTCTTGATTGTGGGAGGAAACCGGAGTACCCAGAGGAAACCCACACAATGATGGGGAGAATATACAAACTCCACACAGTTAGGGTCATGGTGGGAATCAAACCCATTACCTTAGTACTGTGAGGCAGTAATTCTAGCCATTACAACGTCTGAACTGCCCAAATAGAAAGAGTCCATCCTATCAAACGTTCAATGGAGATTTCAAGACACTAATCCTCAAACCGAGAGATGATCCCACTCATCTGAAATCCAATCGCCCAACTACTCTTCTGAATATAGATTTTAAGATAATCTCGAAGGTGATGGTCAATCAATTACAATCATGTTTTTCTTATCATTTATCCACAGCAGTTAGGCTCTAAGTGGATATCACTCAGTTAAGGGCATACATACAGCAATTGCCCTGTAAAAGCAACAAATCCCTGTATGCTTTTGCATTTGGGTACCCACAAGGCCATTGGACACAGTATCCTGGCCCTTTAATTTGAAGTGTTATCTTCAAGCATTTGACACAGATTTTTTATTTGAGGAGGTTCTTTTACGCATCACCTTCCACCTCTTCTGATAAACACTAGACATTATCCCATAATTATGATTCGAGGAAATCATCAGGGCTATATCTTATCCCCTCTTCTGTTTAATATTTCCTTATAGCCTATGCTCAAAATAACTGACTTTTGTCCTACCCTGGTGGGCATTAAAATTGGCCATGATGAGGACATCAGAATTACAGGGGTTTTTTTGCTGATTTACTCATCAAATCTTTTAAATACTGAAGTATCCTTACGTACACTCCAAAACTCAATGAGAAATTTGGAATTGGTTTCAGTTTACCTTGTAAAATTTAAGCTTTGGATTAAAAAAATACATATATATATACAGTTGGGCAAAAAAGTATTTAGTCAGCCACCAATTGTGCAAGTTCTCCCACTTAAAAAGATGAGAGAGGCCTGTAATTTTCATCATAGGTATACCTCAACTATGAGAGACAAAATGAGGAAAAAAAATCCAGAAAATGACATTGTCTGATTTTTAAAGAATTTATTTGCAAATTATGGTGGAAAATAAGTATTTGGTCAAAAACAAACAAGCAAGATTTCTTGCTCTCACAGACCTGTAACTTCTTCTGTAAGAGGCTCCTCTGTCCTCCACTCGTTACCTGTATTAATGACACCTGTTTGAACTCTTTATCTATATAAAAGACACCTGTCCAACACTTCAAACAGTCACACTCCAAACTCCACTATGGCCAAGAGCAAAGAGCTGTCAAAGGACACCAGAAACAAAATTGTAGACCTGCACCAGGCTGGGAAGACTGAATCTGCAATAGGTAAGCAGCTTGGTGTGAAGAAATCAACTGTGGGAGCAATTATTAGGAAATGGAAGGCATACAAGACCACTGATAGTCTCCCTCGATCTGGGGCTCCCCGCAAGATCTCACCCCGTGGGGTCAAAATGATCACAAGAACGGTGATCAAAAATCCCAGAACCACACGGGGGGACCTAGTGAATGACCTGCTGAGAGCTGGGACCAAAGTAACAAAGGCTACCATCAGTAACACACTACGCCGCCAGGGACTCAAATCCTGCAGTGCCAGACGTGTCCCCCTGCTAAAGGCAGTACATGTGCAGGCCCGTCTGAAGTTTGCTAGAGAGCATTTGGATGATCCAGAAGAGGATTGGGAGAATGTCATATGGTCAGATGAAACCAAAATAGAACTTTTTGGTAACAACTCTACTCGTCGTGTTTGGAGGAGAAAGAATGCTGAGTTGCATCCAAAGAACACCATACCTACTGTAAAGCATGGGGGTGGAAACATCATGCTTTGGCGCTGTTTTTCTGCAAAGGGACCAGGACGACTGCTCCGTGTAAAGGAAAGAATGAATGGGGCCATGTATCGTCAGATTTTGAGTGAAAACCTCCTTCCATCAGCAAGGGCATTGAAGATGAAACGTGGCTGGGTCTTTCAGCATGACAACGATCCCAAACACACTGCCCGGGTAACAAAGGAGTGGCTTCGTAAGAAGCATTTCAAGGTCCTGGAGTGGCCGAGCCAGTCTCCAGATCTCAACCCCATAGAAAATCTTTGGAGGGAGTTGAAAGTCCGTGTTGCCCAGCGACAGCCCCAAAACATCACTGCTCTAGAGGAGATCTGCATGGAGGAATGGGCCAAAATACCAGCAACAGTTTGTGAAAACCTTGTGAAGACTTACAGAAAACGTTTGACCTCTGTCATTGCCAACAAAGGGTATATAACAAAGTACTGAGATGAACTTTTGTTATTGACCAAATACTTATTTTCCACCATAATTTGCAAATAAATTCTTTAAAAATCAGACAATGTCATTTTCTGGATTTTTTTTCCTCATTTTGTCTCTCATAGTTGAGGTATACCTATGATGAAAATTACAGGCCTCTCTCATCTTTTTAAGTGGGAGAACTTGCACAATTGGTGGCTGACTAAATACTTTTTTGCCCCACTGTATATATACTTGGACAAAATGGGCAGCACATCTACCTCTCATGTGGGACAAAGGTTGAATACGGTATTTGGGAATAATTCTCCCTAACAAACATTGATTACAAACATAACATTGAAGCTGTGTACACACGGGGGCTGAAATCGCTGGGAATATGATCGCAGGCGACCATATTGACAGTGATGGGAGTGTGCCCCGGCGATAAATCGCCGGATGCGCGCTCCCGTTTTCAGCCCTGTTCTAATCGCTGGTCGCAGCAGCTTGCTCCTGCGACCAGCTGATTACCTCAGCGGCACTGCCGGCAGAGGTTCCCTTTCATCAGCGACCATCTCTGGTCGCTGATGAAAAGGAGAAACTGAGCAATATATTGCTCAGCCATATATGGCTGAGCAATATATCTCCCCCGTGTGTACGGGGCTTAAGGAAACTATAGCTAAACTCTGACCCGAGGGATTTCAGTCATTTCAGCTATACTATTTGGGTAGAATGGTGTATTTCCCAGAACTTTGTACCCTCTTCAGGGTTTCAATATCAATCTTGTTATCTAAACAAAAATAAAAACATTTATATTACACAATTCTTTCAGAAAATTATTTGGAAATGAGCAAGAATTGGGATGATGAAACTATGTTAACCGAAATGGAAATGTGGCATCCTACCATACTAATATCTCACTAAACTATAAACTGTTACATAGGACTTTATTAATACCTTTTTGCATATGGCGGATTGAGAAATACCGGGTGACGTATTAGATAACCCTCTTCTTAGGACCACTAGAAAACATTGGTTGTTATTAAGACACAAAATATAAATTAAGTCCACACTATTCTATGAGCCTACACTTGTTTTAAATCCAATTTTCAGAATGGAGGTTTCAAAGATTTTTTCAAGTTAGAAATTAGAATGATTATGTAGAGGGAGTCATCTTATTCATCAAATGCATAAACCTTTGTCTCATTGGGAAGCCGTTACCAATTTTTCAATTACTGGAGCCTTAAATGTTTCATTTTTTTCCAAGCTCACCATTATGCAAGCATTCGCTCTAAGCTCATTCCAGCTGGGGAATTGGACAGATCTCTGGATAAATGGTTATTGGTAATTCCGCCACTCAAGGGCTTTTTGAAACAGGAATATAGTACAATGGTTCAAACACTTTCCCTGAAAGTGTTACTCCTGAAGACCTCCTTAAGATTAGGTACTGCTAATCCCAAATTGGGCGATATTTAATTTGTTACCCACTGATATCCAAATACTCTGCAAAGTTAGGATATTATTATTAGCAGTTTCATCGGCAGCATGCAAATCTATATTACAATTATAGATAAAAAAAAAACACCTCCAATCCTCTAATTATTTAAGGAGAAACTAATATCTTTAATCAAAGGTGTCCAAACCAATAAGTATATTACCATTGCTATTCTGGCATTGAAAAGCAACTCCCAAAAGGTGGGAACCAATAGATCTTGGATTTTGGCCATCAACTGTGAAACAAGCGCCTGTAAACTAGACTAGGTGCAGCATATCAGGACTTGATGCACACAGCAAATATGCCTTAGACACGCTCCTCATTCGCCAAAATGCTTCACTCCTATGAAAATGAACAGGTTAGCGAAAACCTGGAAAATGTCGCTTGAAGGGTACCAGGTTAATGGGCAAGTACCCAGGAGGATTGGACTGAAGGCAGAACATCTTCGGCTCTAGTAAAAAGGTACTCACTAACTTAACTCTCCTCTATCAAATTGTGCACACTGGCGTTCCACAGTGTTAACTGCTAACACATTCTACCTCAAACACATAAGAATAGGTTTTGTGCAAGAAACAAACTAGTATTTTATATTTTATAAGATAAATCCATGAAAAAGGGCACCCTTGGACCTTACTTCTTGCCATCAGTAACGGAATAGACTTGGGCTCTTAAATCAATAACTAAAATACTGCTGTAATTGCCCCATTTGTACTGCTAGATCAGGGGTGGGCAACTATTTTGGCTGGAGGGCCACTAAACAAAACCAGAAAATATTCGAGGGCCGCACACATAATATCTTGTATATACAATACAAGTCACGAAAAATGCTTTAAGATGTTTATCAAGAATATTTGTAATGAACATGTTACAAGACATACAGAATAAATATATATATATATATATATATATATATATATATATATATATATATATATATATATATATATATATATATATATATATATATATATATATATATATATATATATATATATATATATAGAAACTCCGTGAACCCGGCACTCGGACCCTCCAAGGGTTAACTTGCTCTGGTGCCTTCAGTATAGACCAACAGCCCAATGCATAACACTCCAATAAGCAGCGGCACTCAGAGACTTGTAGACGGTGAAAAAACGTGGATTTATTGTCTACATGTTTCGGGGTACTTCCCCGTCTTCAGGACAAAAGCAAAGTGTACACACAGTGAAATATATACCCCACACAAAACTTACCCCTCCCGCTGTCTTCCCGCGCTTCCAGAGACGCCTCCCTCCGTCACCGTCCGTTCACCCTCTGTGCGGCAGCCGGAAGTCGTCGCGTCGCATTCAGTGGTTGCCAAGGCGCCCAGAGGACTCTCACTCCCCCAGAACGCCCAGCCCCATCCTGCAACTTCGCGTCTCCTTCCTGCCTTCACTGGATACTTCCGGGGACGCCAGGGTGCGTTGTCATGGAGACGCAGGAGACCCTGTAAAATACGTAATAACAGACACAGAAAATCAAGAAACAATATACAAAATATATATACATATATTACAAAATTTTAAAAAACATTTAGTGCGGGCTATTATTGCCGTGGTACAATATGCAAAGTCTAACCGTGTTTTACAGGGTGTACTAGTGACATACACGCTAGATGTAAACAAAGAGCTCCCATAAAAAACAACATGTTAACGTTGCACTCTTGTCTAATGTAAGGGGAGCAGCTGGATATTTGTGCACTGTTAATGTATATTTGTTCAATTTAAAGTGCAAGTGCAACACAATAACACAATATAAAATGATTTGAAGTGCACATTAAAAACGAGAGTACCGAAGGGTATCAAATGATACGCACATTATCGACTACATTTATTATGACAAAATGTGGGACTGCACCCACCTATGCCATAAACCTCAAACAGACGTTACAAGCGGCCTAATGGACAGTTAAGCTAGGGGGGGCCAGGACCAATGATCTATATTGCTATGACAGAACTTGTTACCTCACTCTAACGTCTTATATAAAGTTAATGAGGCCCAGGGAATCATTAAGACCTTTAGGTTTAAGTGTTTGCAATCTAAAGATTGCAAACACTTAAACCTAAAGGTCTTAATGATTCCCTGGGCCTCATTAACTTTATATAAAAAGTTCGAGTGAGGTAACAAGTTCTGTCATAGCAATATAGATCATTGGTCCTGGCCCCCCCTAGCTTAACTGTCCATTAGGCCGCTTGTAACGTCTGTTTGAGGTTTATGGCATAGGTGGGTGCAGTCCCACATTTTGTCATAATAAATGTAGTCGATAATGTGCGTATCATTTGATACCCTTCGGTACTCTCGTTTTTAATGTGCACTTCAAATCATTTTATATTGTGTTATTGTGTTGCACTTGCACTTTAAATTGAACAAATATACATTAACAGTGCACAAATATCCAGCTGCTCCCCTTACATTAGACAAGAGTGCAACGTTAACATGTTGTTTTTTATGGGAGCTCTTTGTTTACATCTAGCGTGTATGTCACTAGTACACCCTGTAAAACACGGTTAGACTTTGCATATTGTACCACGGCAATAATAGCCCGCACTAAATGTTTTTTAAAATTTTGTAATATATGTATATATATTTTGTATATTGTTTCTTGATTTTCTGTGTCTGTTATTACGTATTTTACAGGGTCTCCTGCGTCTCCATGACAACGCACCCTGGCGTCCCCGGAAGTATCCAGTGAAGGCAGGAAGGAGACGCGAAGTTGCAGGATGGGGCTGGGCGTTCTGGGGGAGTGAAAGTCCTCTGGGCGCCTTGGCAACCACTGAATGCGACGCGACGACTTCCGGCTGCCGCACAGAGGGTGAACGGACGGTGACGGAGGGAGGCGTCTCTGGAAGCGCGGGAAGACAGCGGGAGGGGTAAGTTTTGTGTGGGGTATATATTTCACTGTGTGTACACTTTGCTTTTGTCCTGAAGACGGGGAAGTACCCCGAAACATGTAGACAATAAATCCACGTTTTTTCACCGTCTACAAGTCTCTGAGTGCCGCTGCTTATTGGAGTGTTATATATATATATATATATACATATATATATATACATATACATACATACATACATATACATACACATACACACACACATACATATATATATACACACACATACATATATACATATACACACACACATTTATACATTATAGATTAAACAAAAGAAAAGGAAATAATATAGGCCCAACAGGCACCAGCTTACTTTAATTTTTAAGGGCCGTGGACACAGGACATAATAATAAAAAAATGAAATGATATATAGTGCAGGTTTGTACGGCGGCACTCACAGGATTTAATTCTTTAAAAGTATGGTCTGCATTTTCTTTTAAAGAATTAAGTACTGTGAATGCCGCCGCAGTACTTCGTACAAACCTGCAATACAGTATATCTCGGGAAGGCGTCAGAAGTCATTTTCAAATGCTGTGGAGTGCCGGCTCGTGCAATCATTATAATAATAATAATAATTAATGCCAGTGGCAAACCAAAAGCAACAGCAAAAGATAACCGGTACTTTGACATTTCAACAATTGGTGGACTAACAAAAAGGAGTACAGCAAAGAGACTGACATAACTTAAGTAAAAAATAAAATAAAATAAGAGTTAAAGATTCACAGCATTCTGGTACAGGAACAAGTGAAGGCGATATATGCACCATCATTATGGAAACTTCTTTTCACCCTGGAGGAAGAAGCCATAACCCAATCCCAGAGATGCCATATCCTGGGGGGCAGATGGCAGAGGCAAAACCGGAGAGTGGATCCAGTAAGTAAATAAAAAAAAATTTCCCCCATCCTATGTTCTTCAAGTAAAGTGGTAGATTCAAACCGGCTTGCAAAGGTCCAAATTCGGTCCCTGTGCGATGGTGGGCGGCTGCACATGCACATTTTCTGGGAGCGTCTTCAGCAAATGTTACCATTGAGAAGTCACTTGCAGCCTGATTGACAGGTTGTGGGCGTGCCGGGATGGGCTCTTGGCATTTCATGGGTGTACCCACAGAACAGTTGGTGCAACCATATAAACACGGAGTGCCCGACAACATAGGCATTCCTTTGCCGGTTAGGGGCTGGTGCAGGATGTTGGCGCCCTCCCGGAATCTGCTAAAATCCTTGCAGCCTCCGAGTCACTCCTGGATTACACAGAAACTGTGGGTGCTAGGGACAGAGGGAGAAATCATTTGAACGAATAATCCTGCACAGGGATGGGTAAGGCCTGGGGCGGTGTTAACCTGCTCGCTGGGCTCTGAAAACATGCAGCCCAGCAAGCAGATTTGAATCAGGTCCAAAGTATATTACATGTGCTTATTTTTTTCGAACTCCAAATCCCCGTGCACCATCAAAAAGCAGAAGAGTAGCAGCGTCGAGTGCTACAGCTGATACACCTTGTTAAAATGAGCTTTGAGGAACGAAAAGGAATTCAAAAGTACCTGCACAAATTAGCATTTTTGGAATGCAAGTGGCTGCCGAAATGTCATCAGAACAAGCAC
This sequence comes from Crinia signifera, assembly GCF_055691185.1. Lineage (NCBI taxonomy): Eukaryota > Metazoa > Chordata > Amphibia > Anura > Myobatrachidae > Crinia > Crinia signifera. The sequence goes on from NC_139217.1 coordinate 351,431,136, forward strand.
TTTGGTTCAAGGAAGTGGTATGTACTGCTGCAATAATGGGACAAAAAAATCAATTGCCTGGGAGCCCGACTGTAGTGACATCTACCACTTCTCAGCTTCCTTCCCAACTATTCACCTGTGTACCTATTCACCTCCCACAACAGCCACCTCCTCAGCACAGCATAGTCATCCTCCAGTGGAATTAAAGGCCCCCATACACTATCCGATTTTGGGACGATTTCATCCGATTTCGGCACTTTGTGCGGATAATCGGGTGAAATCGGCCCAAAATCGCAGGTGTGTGATATCTGATCCGATCCGCGGTCCCGTGCGCATCGGACCGGATCAGGGAGGTCGGACGGTCAGTACATACAATCACGTCCGACCTCCCTGTATGCATAGGCCTGCCCACCTGACAGGCATATGCATGCAGACACCGGGGGAGCAGTGGGGCGGGCAGCGGGTCCCTGAGCTCCGGGGAGTGCTGACCTGGCCGGGCGGTGATGTTCATATATATCAGCAGCGCTGCAGGATTCGGGAGGGGACATGGTGCCGGGTGCGGCGAGTGCTGCTGGCTGACCTGGCCGGGCATGTGATAACAAATAGCAGCAGCGGGGATGGGACGCGCAGTGGCGGCTATTCGATTTTTAAAATACCTGTCAAATGACCGTCCGTTCTCTGATTGGCTGAGAGAGCTCTCAGTCCGAAACGCGTCGGAAGGCGTGCGGATTGGAGGGGTCTTGGAGGACTGATACCTACTGCAGCGTCTTGATCCTGGTTGCGCCCGGGCCACTTGGTGACTATACGCATGCGCTTACTGAACTGTATTACATATGGTTCACACTACATCTGGTAATTTCCTTCATGTACCTTGCCACTCTGCACTTGCCACTTTAACCATTTGGATTTTACATTGCGTGCATACATTGATTTTATTGTTTGATAGATGTTTTTTGCTTATGTACTTATGTTTTGTGTGATGTATTAAAAAACCGGTATACACTATGTGGATTTTGTATTCTCTCCACATGTACACATGATTGTGAGCTGAAGGAAACAGCTGTGATACCGGTGTCCCGCAAAGAGGAGGTTATCACACATTAAGGGAAGTAAATTCTCTATTCTCTAACGTTGGTGGAGGTTGACCCCATCCCTTTTTCTACACTATTGTCTTCTTTTTGGGTGCCAGAGAAACACCCTAGGGGTACAACCACCCTTGCAGCTGGTGCGCACCTTATATACTTACTCTTTTTCCTATTGTAACACATATCTATGGGTGCGCCCACCGTTTTTGTGAGCACACAGATGAAAACGGTTAACTGTGCAATATGTCGCTGAGTGATATTAAGCAAAATTCTCACAGCAAAGTGCACCGTGAGTACACACCTTGCATGATAATAGAATTCAGAGATATTTGTTACATATTCTTGTGCAAATGTATGATCAAGCACCCAAGCCATCATCAAGGCTCCTCTACGCATTTGCACAAGTATAAATAACCAATATCTAAAGTCTATTATCAAGTGTTCAAGACTGGTTGCCATTTAGTGAGCTGGAAGGAAACATTGTATTATTCTCCAACACTGAGATATAACCAAGGTGTTTGAGGCAGCTTAAAAATGGGTTGAAATTTTAAATTTATTTATTTATTAACAGTTTCTTATATAGCGTACACAGATTCCGCAGCGCCTTACAAAGCATAATTAGGAGCAAAAACACATATCAAATTACAGTACAAGACAGTTTAGGACAAGTACATGGTAAAAATGGATAGTTGCACCAGGGGACAGGACACTGAAGCAATCATCAGGGTGGCAGAGGTTTATATATTCTAAGAAAGGCACAAGAGGAGAGAGGGCCCTGCTCGTGAGAGCTTACATTCTAAAAGGGGAGGGTTAGACAGACATGGGTGACAGAAGGGAAAGAAGTGAGCATAAACAGTAGTTTAGGATGAGAGATGGTCAGGTTTTATGCTGGAGGATGGGAAGGGGTCAGCTTAGTCTTTGATATTTTAAGTCTAAAAAAGTGCTGGGTCATCCAAGAGTAGACAGCAGAGAGACAGTTGGAGATATGAGTGAGGATAGAGGGCGAGAGATCAGGAAAGGAGCAGTAGATATTAGTATTATCAGCATAGAGGTGATAGTGGAAGATAAGTGAGCAAATAAGCTCACCTAGAGAGGACATATAGAGATAGAGAAGAAGAGGACCAAGAATAAAATGATGGGGGACACCTACTATCAATGGAAGAGCAGAAGTGGTGAAGTCATTAGAGGTACAGCTGTGCATTTTCAAAACAGACAGTTAAAGATGTATAGTAATTTGCATTGGTTCACCTAGTGTTCCCGCTAGGCCAGTGGTCTCCAACCTTTTTTGGGTCGGGAGCTACTCGCGACAAAATAAACCGCCCGAAGAGCTACTAAAGTAAAAAATGTTAAAAAATCTGCATAATATAAAAAAAAACACAATGCAATGCCCCAGCCATAATATGGCACACACTGCAATGTCCAATATGTCACAAACATACCTCCCAACACTGTAGGTAGAGGAGAAGAGACATCTGCGCGTGCCGAAGGCACGCGCCAAAAATTAGAGGGTTCAGCTACTACCGTGGAACTCCTGCGAGGCTACATCCCCCATTTTTTCCACTATGGGGGCATGGTCAGCTCTCTAAGAGCTGTAGCCACATGGGGTGCGGCCATGGAAAATGGGGGTGTAATACACATATGCCCTCAATAGTGCAGTGCCAGATACACATGACCCCAATAGTGCAGTCCGTGATACCCATTATAAATATGCCCCGCACGTGATGCTCCACATTTTTTCCACTATAGGGACATGGCCAGCGCTCTGAGAGCTGCTGGCTATGCCCCCAGCCTCTCTGAATAGACACTGTGCCATATAAACCATGCCACCAGCAGTGCCAGTTACACAATGCCACCAATAACTGCAGTTATGCCATAAACACAATGCCCCCAGCAGTGCCAGATAAAAAATGCCTGCCCGATTGTGGTGCTGTGTGCGTGCACCATAGGCATGTGCTAAAAAATAGGTGTACACTGTAGCCACATGGAATGCGGCCAATGAAAATGGGGGTGTGATACACATGCCCCCAATAGTGCAGTGCCAGATACACATATGCCCCCAATAGTGCAGTGCCAGGTACACATATGCCCCCAATAATACACATATGCCCCCAATAGTGCAGTCCCAGATACACATATGTCCCCAATAGTGCAGTGCCAGATACACATATGCCCCCAATAATACACATATGCCCCCAATAGTGCAGTGCCAGATACACATATGCCCCCAATAATACACATATGCCCCCAATAGTGCAGTGCCAGATACACATATGCCCCCAATAATACACATATGCCCCCAATAGTGCAGTGCCAGGTACACATATGCCCCCAATAATACACATATGCCCCCAATAGTGCAGTCCCAGATACACATATGCCCCCAATAGTGCAGTGCCAGATACACATATGCCCCCAATAATACACATATGCCCCCAATAGTGCAGTGCCAGATACACATATGCCCCCAATAACACATATGCCCCCAATAGTGCAGTGCCAGATACACATATGCCCCCAATAATACACATATGCCCCCAATAGTGCCAGAAACACATATGCTCTCACGCTGCCAGTTATGCCCCCACTGTGCCAGGTATGCTGCCCCCACTGTGCCAGGTATACCCCCACTGCCCCAGATATGCCCCCACCTTTGTTGTTGATCCTGCGGAGGGAGGAGAGTCTGGTGTCCCCCTGCTGCCCGGCTAGTGTTCCCCTGCTGCCCCCACCCCAGCTGATCTCTTCCCCCACCATCCCATGGGGAATGTATGGGGACAGTAGTCACACACATTTCCCACCGCAGCGCCTGAGCACAAACAACATTGCTGAGCTTGCTGGCTGGCTACACACGCTGCCTGCTACACTAAGAAAAAGTACTCACACGGCGCAGCTAGACTCCGGAGTCCGGGCGGTGCAGAGCTGGTCCGGCTCACTGTCAGTGTCACTCAGGTGACGTTCTGAGGGCAGGAGAGCACAGCTCGCGCGGCGCGCATCTCCTTCCCCTCACTTTCCTCTCTGTGACTGACTGGGCGTAAGCAAGTCAAAGCTCGCGGGCCGGCTCCTGATTGGCTGCCGGCCCGCTAGCTCTGATTGGCTGACGGCCAATCAGTCACAGGGATACACGGTGAGGGGAAGGAGAAGCACAAGATACGCTCTCCTGAGTCTCCTCACCTCAGAAGGGAAGCGGGCAGCAGCGGCGGGCAATGAATGAGGGAGGGAGGGAGGAACGGTTGGGTGGATGGGCAGCAGTGTGGTCGAGCCACCCGCATCGCTGCCGCGAGCTACTGGTAGCTCGCGAGCGACGGGTTGGCGACCACTGCGCTAGGCTGTTTTAGCGGGGCGCTGCGCCCTGACCGCTTAAACAGCGTGCTGCCTGCCCGCCGGAGTGCACCGGTGAAGCCCAGCGCTGCCATAGATTGCGGTGCACGGCGCTTTCCCGGCAGCTCGGGGACGTAGTTACGGCTGGGCACGCCCCCCTTCAATGATTTGCGGCCCGGGCACGCCCCCATTTGTGACGCGCCGGCCCCGGCACGCCCCCATTTGTGACGCGCCGGCCCCGGCACGCCCCCATTTGTGACGCGCCGGCCCCGGCACGCCCCCATTTGTGACGCGCCGGCACGCCCCCATTTGTGACGCGCCGGCCCCGGCACGCCCCCATTTGTGACGCGCCGGCCCCTAAACGCCCCCATTTGTGACGCGCCGGCCCCGGCACGCCCCCATTTGTGACGCGCCGGCCCGGGCACGCCCCCTTTAGTGATGTTAGCGTGCCCGGGCACGCCCCCTTTAGTGACGTTGGCGTGCCCGGGCACACCCCTCCAGCGCCTTGCCCCGTTTGGTTCCTAGAAGGAACACTATCATCTAATCTCTAAAAAGCACAAAAGGGCTCTAGATATTAATAATCAGTGTCTACTTACAGCAAAAGTTTGTATACTCTTCATATCATACGACCAATCTAATAATGCCAGAGCAAACTTACATTTGTCTGCATGACTGCCTACACTACGGATCAGTGAGCAATGATGGCTACGGAAGTGGATAGACTATGCTGATCACAATGCTGAGAAAGCTGTCAGAAAATAAAATGGTGCAAAATGTGTACCCAAACTCCTGGGTCAGGAGACTTGCAGTTCAGAGGCCAGTATTTTACCCATTCTTATCCAGGTCCACGCAGTTAAGCGGCATACACACACGGGATATTTTTGCCTATTTTCTAAACAATCTGTCTAGATCGCTTAGAAATTAAGCACAAATCACTCCATATGTACACCCATAGCGATGTGCGATCCCTTGCAACGCTATCACCAACTCAGAGAACGCAGAATGAATTGCGATTTCTCTTGAACTCCCCCTGGACTTTCATGGAAGTGATTTCATTCATTTCATTTTTTTTTTAAATAAGATATTGCACGCAATCAAGCCATGATAAATCGGATGCACCAAAAAAAAAATATATATATATTTTCCATCCTAATTTCAATAAATCAACAGTGCAGTACTAGCAATCTAGGGGCTCCAAACAGACACTCATGGGACTGCGCATCGGATAGAAAACACGATTTGCCACTACAAACAATAGATCAGCCAACAGGTCGGAATCGAATAAATTGTGCAAAACCGTTGTTAATATATGGTGCGCCAGCGAATCAGTTCTTGTTATTTTTCAAACACATAACGGGGGACGATTGGTTGGAGCATCATCATCACTCATACTGAATACCACTGTTAAATGTGCTCCATTATCATTTGGTGGCTCTCCACATACACTATTTTCATCTTGATTTTCTATAGTAGGGAAGAACACTATGAAGACCCTGCCAATATCAAAGGCATGAACGCTACAGGATAGATGCTCAAGATGAGCCGTGATCCGACAAGCTAAGCACATCCACCACAGACAACACACCAAACCAGGGGGGAAATTTCAACTGCTCATGTGCCCTTTAGATGCAAAACATTAATCACGCTACGCCAACTCAATGTTTGACCAGGTTTCTGCCTATCTCACCATCTTAAAACCTATTTTGGGACAGTATGACTGGCGAGGCAGAGGCTAATGGCCGCGAGGTGAAGCAGTGGTCTAATTGCGCCGGCCTAGCAGGAAATTAGAAAAAAAAAAAAAAAATCAAGAACATTACATGCTCAAGAGGTTTCACCTTACTTATTAATGCGATGAAAAGTTAGGTAACTAATAATATGAACATTTACAACAATTTTATAATCATTATAAAATATTCATTGCTTAGATACAAGATGTTTACCTATTTGACTCGCCCTTGATACAGGACCCACCTCTGCTACACAACTACTTTATGAAAAGGTGAGTAATGAATGCTTTACGATTACCTGATCAACTAATGATGACAAAACAATTAGACCCAGTGCAGATTAGCATGTCACATCAAAGCGTATAAGGCTTGATCATTCATCTTTCCCTTTAGAAAATGACACCCAATGAGACACAAAGGCTAGGACTGATATTTTCAAATTGATGTTTTTAAAGGTAATGAGCTTAATGTAGGTGTATTCACATATGTGCAAGACTTTTTTTCTATGCAAAAGGAACTATGGTTACCATTTTTCACAGCTACAAGAATAAAATGATCAAGCTTTAATATATTTTTGACATAGAGGTGTATTCAAATGTTAAATTGCACTTAAACTCCCGTCTAAAGTGACAGGAGATTATAGGGCGATACTTAAATGAGAGTTTTTATCACGCATATCAGCTAAACCAACCAAACTGATGGGTGCAAAGCGAAAAGTTATGTTTGGGCGCTGAAATGTGTGACTTCAAGCATTTCAGCTTGCCATCCTTGGAAGCAGCGAACTGAAATTATGGCGCACCCACCAGCAGAAACAATTGAATGGGTGCCGGGACAATCGGTAACAAACACGCCCCAATACTGACACTTTTGCAAGTGCTAAGTGGAGCATAAGTGTTCCTTGTTATAGTATTAGTAAATCAAGCACTTGCAAAAGAGTCATCTGGACACCAGTGTCCAATGCAATCTCACCAACAGGTAACGATATAGAGTGTAAGCTTGCGAGCAGGGACCCAGTTTGTTTATCACAATTTACTATTGTAAAGCGCAACAGAATTTGCTGCGCTATACAAGAACCTGTAAATACACTTACCAATCAGGAGCTCAGTATGTCAGGCCACACATCACAACAGGGTGGACAATTCAAATTGCCCGCCAAGTTGTGATGTCCGTCCCCTGAAAAAAAATTTTAATAGCTCCATTGGGTGCAATCTAGTGGTTGCCAGTGGCGCAAATAATTGAATCTGGTCCAATGTCAGACATATTGAATGTACTACACACTCATTGATTGTTGGTCCCTCAAACAAATGACATACGATTGTAGTGTGTATAAAGAGATAGGTATCTTTAACCTGGGCTCCTATTGATTCCAGCATTAAAACTGATGGTATTACCTATAATTATTTTTTAATATCAGATAACAAATACACTTTAAGAAATTGTCACTGTGCATTGGCATGGAATGGTGGGCAAGTACTAGAAACCCTGTCCATATACCTTTAAGATACAGAACTCTTTGACATCAGCTTTTTCTTTTGGTAGCAGATACAAAAAATTCTAAATTAAAAAAAATATATATATATGAGCAACCAAGTGGTCAACAAATCTTTTAAACGCAAGTGGTTCCTGTCATCTTCAACGGAGCCCCTTACACAATTCAGGTCAGCTGTTCTGATTTTCCCCCATGTTTGAACATTACTATCTGTTGCCAAAAGAAAAGGCAGAGTGATGTAAAAGAAGAGTGCTGTACACCAGAGTGCACAATAACTTGTTTGTGTATATTAAGTCATTTCTCAGAATGTATTTATCAAAACAAGGTGAACATTTTAAGCTTTTTATAATTGAATTGTTCGCATCTTTTTACCATATCATTTTTTAAATGTACTACCACAGTGTGTTTACACAATAGTGATGAATAAAGGCCCATAAATATTAATGCATGATGCACTAATTTCCCAGTAAACTGATGCATCCCGGAAGAGAAGAACCACAGTGTCATCACTAGTGGGTATGCTCCCTTAAAGTTTCTAAGCGCACAGGAGGCCTTTGTTCTTCATTGTTGATGTTGTATTATGTATGAGATAATGAGCAGGACTCCTGTGACTCTACTAAAGCCTTTCAAAGTATCCAGTGCTATAAAGTTAACATATGTTGCTCTATTTATTAAATGAAACGACCATTGACTAAGCCAGTGGTTCACAACCTTGGTTCTCAAGTACCCCCCACAACAGTGGACATTTTTCAGGTCACCTGGAGCACTCATTCATGGACACACTTTAAAAGATCCACAGGCGAGCTAATTATTTCACTTGTGATTCTGTGTGGGGACTTCGTAAAATGTGTACGGTTCCGGGGTACTTGAGGACCGAGGTTGAGAACCACTGGACTAAGCTATATACACATGAACCTTAAGTGCAAAAACAACAATGCACTAAAACGTTATCAATGTGGACTGGTAACCCCTTGCTATTAACAATCTGAATTAAACAAGGACAACACAAGGAAATTAAGCAGACATCTTTTCACCATAACAGCGTACATGTTTTTCCAATGGGTAAGAGACAAAAGGCCCATACACACTAGAAGATTATTTTTCCAATCTGGCTGGTTGGAAAGCAAATCTGGATTTTTGGGGAACAAATTACAATAATCCATTTGCTCTCAAAAGCTGGAAATGGGCAAAAGCAGTCATCTGCATACATGGATTTAAACAATTTGTCTGAATTACCATTTTTGTCTGTTTTTCCATGTTTAGGAGCAAATGGTCAATTGTCACTTACACCCAAAAATGTCCAGATTTTCAATCCAACCAACCAGATTGGAAAGAATCTTTGTGTGTATAGACCTTGAGACCATACAAGAAAAAAAAAAAAAGAAAAAAAAATGAATGACATTACAGTCAGTAAATGAATGAAAAACTCCATATCAAAAAATTGGGAAAAAAAAAAATCAAGAATATTAATATTGGGTTCTTTCCCAATTTTTGATTATGGGGTTTCTAATTTTTTCATTTCATTCGAACACTCTCCACCAAACTACCCAAGTAAGCACAATGTAAATTTTTTAGTGACTCAATCAGCCATGAAAGGCAATGGAGGTAGTACAGGGGGAAGACGACAATAGGTACTGATGAGCTAGTCACAATGAGTATGAAGAAAAAATAAAAGCACAATGCCACAAGCAAACTAGTAGAAAAATTGAGCTACAGTATATGACCTATACAAAACACAAGTTATGTAAAATGCAGAAAATTCTATATTTTGTCAATGCTGGTGGGAAAAGAGGAAGTAATCTGCTTCGCAAATATCTTCATTTAAAATACATATTGCTGTGAAAAAAATACTATAATTTTTTTTTTAAATTACAAATCAAAAGATGAGACGTTCCAAACTAGCAAGTTTTCAGAATGATTTTTTTCTTCTTCTTAAATGTACGCACAATACTTGCTAAACTGCCCCAATGCTATACAAATAACATGAGAGGCAGACTAGAAATATCACATGAGCCAGCAGAAGTGATCTCCTGCCCTACAGAAAAATAAGACCGAATATCGTGAACATACTGTTTATTTGCAGTATATAGGTCACAAAAGTTGTAATGGGGTCTTCCTTTCAACACACCATTACATCTACATCCAGGGGTGAGGATGAAGCAGGCACCTGGAGACCTGGCACCGAGGCCCGGCATTGCTCGACACCAAGGTGCAGACGTCCTTACCTATGCAGCACACGGGCCCCTGCTGTGTCTCATCCCTGTGTTCGGCCCACGGGGACAATCTCTACTGTACACTGAGCCTCCGCCGTCCTCCTCACCCCACACACCGGCCTGGCCGATGCATTCACACACACCAGCCACCGAGGTACCCGCGGCCCGTACCGTCCAGACAACGACCGCTGTGTACTCCCATTGCGATCCTGCCCATCATCCCCGGCCATTGCCTACCGGGCCCAGACAAAGCCGGGCATCCAGACTCCCAACCACCCACCCTCTTTGCTCAGACTACGGCCCGCCACCATTACACAAATCCCCCCATCAGCATCTCACCACGAATAGGTCTGCTCGGCCATGGCGGCGGCGGCGGCGTCTCCACCAGGGGGTCAGGGCTCCGGCCCAGTGTTTGTCAGCGACGGTTCTGCGGCTTCGCGCACAACATGGCGGCACGGGTTTAGTGCGCGGTGGTGCAGGGATACCGAGGGCATGGGCCCATGGCCGACGGTAAGACGGAGGCAGCGAGCACCGGACTACCACTGACGGAGAGACCGCGGCTGCGCGCTCGGGACTTGCTGCAAGCACGACGCGCGACCCCGCTACGCTCTCTGTGAGTATGCGCGCACACGCGGAACGCAGCTCGAGTCACGTGATCGGCCTGGGCGTGTCTTCGGTGTAAAATTCCCTCCCCATTACGTCACTGAGAGGTGCGCGCTGCACGCTCCATGTAAAGATATATTTAGTTACCGTGGTGAAATATAGGGAATATCATAGTATATCTAGTAGTAACAATTACTGTAAAATGATTGCGGATACAGAGAACTATAATAGATGTCCATTAAATGCATAAGCATTAATGTAGGTGATTTATGTAATCACTGACATAGACAAAAGTTCAACACAAGCAAAAGGTCGATATATATAAGGGCGATGGTCGATATATATATATAAAAAGATATGAGTTTTTCACCATTTTTGGGGGGGGGACTATGTAAAAACCGGACCCGGACTAAACCCCCGACCGCCGGACAGGACATCAAAATCTGCAGTCCAGAGCTTGTAGGGTCCGGTCTGGGGGTTTCTTGTCCGGGGGTGTCTTGTCCGGGGGGGTCCCTGTGATAGCTATCACCAGGGACATGGGGGAGGGGAGATTACAGCCTCCCCCGGTGGTCCGGACGGTCCCTTTTTTGTTACATGCCCGGACGATACAGGGAGGCTTTATTCTACCCCTCCTCCTCTACCTGGTGACAGGTGTGACAGGCAGCCCACTCGGACAGGACACCCCCGGACAGGACACCCCCTGGACCGGAGGCTACAAAATGCAGAGTTTGATGTCCAGTCCGGCGGTCCGGGGGTTTTGTCCTGGTCCGGTTTTCACCCATACCCTTTTTGGGGGACTTTTTCAGACTTTGCTATCTTATGCTGCTTTCAGACCGCATAACTGGCTTTGACCCTGTATTTGGAAACGTTTCCAAAAACGGGTCTGCCAGATAAAACCCCTTTCACACCGCAGCACTTAAACGGTATATTACCGTTTAAGTGCCGATTTTTTGACACTGGCAGACCCGTTTTTGGAAACTTTCCAAATACAGGGTCAAAGCCAGTGCAGCCTTCAGCCCTCCCCTCCGTGCAGCTCCCCCCCCCCCCTCACGTGTCGACCGAGAGCATGTCGACGCCCCCCCCCGCGCATGTCGACGCCCCCCCACCCCACCCCGCGTGTCGGCGCCCCCCCCCCCCCCGTGTCGACTTACCCCGTGCCGGTACCTCCGTTGTGGACTGCAGCTCAGTATGCTCGGAAAGCACTTATGAAAAAAGTGTCTTCCAGAAAATGGCTGCCCCATAGGAAACCCTGTTTAAAAAAACTGTCTTCCGTATGGGGGGCAGCCATTTTCTGAAAGACACTTTTTTCATAAGTGCTTTCCGAGCATACTGAGCTGCAGTGCCGGGAACCACAACGGAGATACCGGCATGGGGTAAGTCGACACGGGGGGGCGCCGACACGCGCGGGGGGGGTCGACACGCGGGGGGCGTCGACACGCGCGGGGGGCGTCGACACGCGCGGGGGGGGCTCCAGTGCTGTGAATACTTAATGAACGCTCATTAAGTATTCACTGTGCTGAATTTAGGACCCAGCTCATTGGCTGGGTCCTAAATACCGTTTCTGAGCCGATTTTTGCGCTAAAATACCGGTTCAGAAACGGGTAGGACCCTGCATTTTAACCGGTTAGAAAAAACGGCATTTTCTAACCGGTTAAGTGGGACTGGACCTTTCAGACCGCACACATTACCGTTTTAAAACGGTAAAAAAACTGCAATTTACCGTTTTAAAAGTGCGGTCTGAAAGGGGCATAATTGGTCTATGATCGGGAATGTGAAAAACTCACGTCAACCTTTTCATGGGTTGACCTTTTTCTTGTCAACCTTTTCCAACCTTTATCGACCTTGTGCATGTCAACCTGTATGTCAATGTCATTTCTTTAGATTCCATGATCCACAACTTAGCTAGAGCCTCCCCAATATTTATGCTGTCACTCCCAGAGCCGTACTTCGCATTAGACACGTGCCTAGGGGCAGCACATGTTTGGGGGTGGCATTTGGATGCTTGTGATAGTACTGTCAGCCTGAAATGTACCAGTAACTGCAAAATATCCACTGTACTGTACCATATTCCATCTTGAATACAGTGTAAATGGATCGGACATGCAGATACTGCCCTGTGAACTGTCCTACTTAGTAAATATGTATGCATAATAACAAAATAAAAAGTGTCACAGTTAGGTCGGTATGTATTAAAATACATCCCCGCCCGACCGCAGTGTTGCTAGCACATATGTATTAACATATGTGCCTAGCATCGCAGTGCAGTGACGGGGGCCCCCGTGATACCTGTGATGTGGTGTGCGGTCTCCGTCACATCCGCCTCAGCGCGGCTGTCCACGGCGCCTCCTCCTCCCTCCTGCAGCCGTAACGACATCCGGCTGTGACATATGCTAGGGGGAGGAGGAATTTCACGGACGGGGAGGGGGGTAGGAGTCTGTGGCAGGCGGCGATGGAAGCCCATAGGCTTCTATAGGGTATCACCACCCAAAGGTGGCAATACCCTGTCCTGCGATGACACAGCGGTCAGTGGCTTTTTTATTAATCCATTAAAATGGCTATTATCAAATAAGGGCCATAATTGTTGTGTCTAGGGGTGCACTCACCACTAATTCTGCCCCTAGTCACTCCTAGTAACAAATTATATGTATGGCATTTCTCAGTCATACTGTATTTGGAGAACAATGTGATGACAGGTGGTTTGTAGGGTGCTTGGATCAGCACCCTGTTACCTATAGGGATACTGTAGCTCCACTTAGAGCTCTACTTCCCGAAAGCTGGTGGTTCCGCACCCTAGGCATGACATCATGATGTTATGGGTTTAGGAGACACACTGCCGCCCTGTTATGATATGGAATCGAAACACATGTTCAAGGAGTCTTTTCATGAACCAATACATAATAATGATATCATAATAACTTTAATATTATTATTTTTTACTTTGATACTATGAAGTTTGTAGTGTTTTAGTGACTGTTAATCAGTTCCTCTAGTTGAGGGGTATTCAACTATTATCTTAAGTGGGACACTATTAAAAGTTATGGAGATCCCATCTTAAACATTTTAAGATCGATTTTGTATTTCTGCAGGAGACACATTGGGTGTCTTCTGGAAAGATATGCATATCGGCCCCCTTTAAGAGGAAGGCACGAGGAGTAGCAAAACTTTTTGGGAAATATCTCACACTCTGGGGATTTGTAGGGACTGGCAAATGGGGAGTAACCTTAGAGGTGATGGGAGTTGGATGGTGGAAGCTTGGTGGACAGATGTAGTGCTTTTTCATGTACCGGAGTACAGGATAAACGGAGGAGAAGTTAAGTAAGGTTTAGAAGATTTAATAATAAAGTCTTACAATACAGCCAATTAATAAACTTCAATGAAAACAAGCAATAGATATTGGCAATGCAAAGAATCAGGCAACAGTGATAACAGTAGCAGTTCGTATATCAATGGATAGACTGTTGCACAGAACTTGGATACAACTGTAAAGAGGTTGGAGATGACTGGAGGATTTGGAGACCACTGTAAAGAAGTTGTAGATGATTGTGAAGACCTGTTTAAACAAACCAAGGCTTTGAGAACTGCCAATTTGTTAACCAACACATTTCAATACCAATCCCTCCCTTTCTGGAGAGACTCTATCGCCCAATGAGTTTTCATTTCTATTAAATACCTCTCCGGAGCTGGTTATAACAGATTAACATCATCTTTTTTTTTTCAAAGTAGATATTGAGGAGCTGTTTTTTATTTGTTTTTTTATTTGTTATGTTATGTATGCATGTTTAAGTCTGTATACAGTGATGTTTTATAAATCATATTTTCTATTGATTGCATCAAGTAAATAAATATATATATATATTCTAACTATAATATATGTACACTTGATTAAATTGCTCTGTAACAGTAAAATATTTAACAGTGATGACAGTCGCAGTTCGTATATCAATGGATAGACTGTTGCACAGAATTTGGATACAACTGTAAAGAGGTTGGAGATGACTGGAGGATTTGGAGACCACTGTAAAGAAGTTGTAGATGATTGTGAAGACCTTGGAGATAACTGTAAAGACTTAGAGATGACTGAAGGATTTTGGAAACCACTGTAAAGAAGTTTTAGATGATGGTGTAGACCTTGGAGATGACTGTAAAGAACTTAGAGATGACTGTGATCAACTTGGAAATAACTGAAGAAATTGGAGACGACTGTGAGCAACTTTGAAATAACTGAGAAATTGGAGACGACTGTGAGCAAAAGAACTTGAAAATGACTGTGAACAACTTGGAAACACTTGGAGATGACTGTGGATAACTATGAAGCCTTGGAGACAATTGTGAACAACTGTGAAGCACTTGGAGACGACTGTGGATAACTATGAAGCCTTGGAGACAACTGTGAATTGCAGGGAAGAACTTGGAGACAACTGTGAAGCACAGAGAAGCTATCCCAGCAGGAGAGTGGTAGGTCTCCTGCAGAACACTGGTGGATCACTGAGGCACTGGTTACCTTTAAGGAACACCGGGACAAGAGCAACAGTTGGACAGGAAGAACTGTGGAGCGCAAAGGGAACAATGTTACATAGGGAACAATGTTAAATGGCCCAATTGACCCGATTTTACATAGGGAACAATGTTAAATGGCCCACAGACCCCAAATAGCCACCCTGAAGTGTGAAATGGCCCCCCCAATTGTTAACGCCACCCCACGATCAACGTCAACCCGAAGCGTGGCGAGCGCAGCGAGCCCACGAGGGGCGGCGGTACGCGTCCTCCGACCTTTTCATACCCCCACTATCCACGTCGGCGTGGGGTTGAGAATAGAAAGTGTGGCGAGCGCAGCGAGCCACCGAGCCCGAAGCATGGCGAGCGCAGCGAGCTCCGCGAGGGGACGCGGATACCTGTGAAGCCCGCGAGTAGACGCGGATACCTGTGAAGCCCGCGAGGGGACGCGGATACCTGTGAAGGTATCCGCGTCCGCTCGCCACGCTTCGGGCTCGGTGGCACGCTGCGCTCGCCACACTTTCTATTCTCAACTCCACGCCGATGTGGATAGTGGGGGTATGAAAAGGTCGGAGGACGCGTACCGCCGCCCCTTGCGGGCTCGCTGCGCTCGCCATGCTTCGGGTTGACGTTGATCGTGGGGTGGCGTTAACAATTGGGGGGACCATTTCACACTTCAGGGTGGCTATTTGGGGTCTGTGGGCCATTTAACATTGTTCCCTATGTAAAATCGGGTCAATTGGGCCATTTAACATTGTTTCCTATGTAAAATCGCGGTAATCGCGTCGGTCGCATCGCATGCGATTTTTTGGTCGCATGCGATGCGACCAACGCGATTTTTTACCTTGCGATGCCTAAGATCAAAATCGTGGGCGCCGTTCTAGGTAAAGAGTACCAATACATCTGATAAAGAAAGCAGAAGCATACCAGTAGTAGTGTTGATGAAAATGCAGGCGTGTCAAGTAGGGTAGGGTTTGTGGCATCAGCTCAGCCCGGATGTGCCTGTTTTTCATCGCAATGTAAGTAAGTCTCAGGCCATGCAGTGCCTGTGATGACTTGTTTCCCTATGTAAAAATCATTAGATAGTGTGCTTCACCGCTGGCACACACCTACGGATCGGACCAACACATCGTGGATGCTAAAAAGCACCCGCGATGTGCTGCTGATGAGTCCAGTCCAATGGATTTAACCTGCAGCATGTTCAATCTGTAGGGTCTGACCCGATGCGCACGGGACCACACATCAGGTCGGATAGGGTGTTACACACATCGGATTTGGGCCGATTTATTGGACCCAATTGAATAAGTGTATGGGCACCTTAAAGGTGCCCATACTCGGTACAATTATTGTATACAATAGTGTATACAACAGGGGTTCCCAAACTGTGCGCCGCGACTCCGTGAGGGTGCCGCGGCCAATTACACACTAAGGCAGCCTCATGTCCGACTCCACACCGCAGTGCAAGTGAGGAGTGAGCAGCAAGCCGGGAGGGGGTGGGGGGAGCAGAGTCAGCCGGCGGCAGGAGGAGAGCAGGAGGGATAAAGAGTAAGTGGCTTACGCACTGGTGGTCTGGACGGAGTCAGGACATGCTATGCTGGCCGCTGTATGTGCACAGAGCTCCGGGGCAGGAGCCTGTGCTGCAGACTGGGGCTGCTAGCTCTGTGCAGGAAGCTGGGACCTGCCCTATCCCTGTGCGCTGTGATTGCACCATGCCCAGACTGAACGCCGGCTGCCTGCTACCTGCAATGACCTGACCGCCTGCCAAAGCACCATACACAGCCTCCCCTGCTTGGAGCAGTTTCTCCCCTCCTACTGGGATGCTAGGTACAGGGTGCAGAGGGGTCTGCTAGTTACAGAGAGAGGGCAGAGGGGTCTGCTAGATACAGAGGGAGGGCAAAGGGGCCTGCTGGGGACAGAGGGCAGAAGGTTCTGCTGGGTACAAAGAGTGAGGGCAGAGGGGCCTGCGGGGTACAGAGAGAGGGCAGAGGGGCCTGCGGGGTACACAGAGAGAGAGGACAGAGGTGTCTGCTGGGTACAGAGAGAGGGGGCAGAGGGGCCTGCAGGGTGCAGAGAGAGAGGGCAGAGGGGCCTGTGGGGTACAGAGAGAGGGCAGAGGGGCCTGCGGGGTACAGAGAGAGAGGGCAGAGGGGTCTGCGTCCACACATAGTGCCCCTGTAGAATTACTCTGCTTGCAGGCAGGGGAAAAATCATTTGATCGTGAGTGATTTTTCCCCTGTGCGCACAGCTGCAAACACGCAGCTGTTCACAGGGGCAGGGGGATTGAGCTGAACAGGGCGGCTTTTACCTGCTACAGGTCTGAATTGGGCTTTTGGTGCATGACAGCAGCATTTGTCACACATGTACCCAAGCCTTCCCTCTTGTTACAGTGACTGCCATATAATCCAGAGGGCTTATTAACTGGATCTTAAACATCAATTTTCTATTCCAAAAACATCCTGCCAGCCAAATGTAACTACACATTCCGCAATAAAGAACTACTTGATATGAATTTTGCAACTGTTGAAACTGTTGATCCAGGATTCATTGCCAATGATGACCTCCAAGATGGAGTTTGACCAACTATCATCAAACCTGGCCTGCATGTTGCAGCACCAAGACATCCGAACCTCCTTTGCACTCAAGTCAGTACAGAAACTTTCTCAGGCCAAGCTTTTTGTGGAGTATCGAGCAGATCCCAATGAGATGCCTATCTCCTTCTCTAACTGGGCCGTGGTCAACCTGTCATCCACCTCAACTATGGCCCACACAGCAGCGATGTTGTCCTTGGCGATGGTGGACATAGGTTGGCCACAGTACTCCTCGTCTTACAGGGACCATTACCCTTCACACCGAAACACCCAGGTGCCGGATGAATGCATTGGGAAATACTGTAAAAACCTCATTTCTCCTTCACTGCCTCCCACCCAAGGAGAAAGAAAGAGAGAGAGAGAGGGGGGGGGGGGGGGGGGAGCAAGGATTTACAGTTGTTACAACACCTATAGGTTGTCTATAGGTTGTCTCACTGAATGTATTCAGTCATATGTATTACATTATGATACAATAATGATGATTAAACAAATATTATTGTCTCACCAGTGCCAGGGGTCTCCTGCCATCACATCAGTAGGGAAGGTGCATTATTATTTCGAGCCAGGGTTGGTCACAGCAGTCTCAGCTTGGTGTAGGCAACAGCAGCATCAGATTGGTGTAGAAAAGGGGAGGAGATAGGCTGGATCAGTTGGACCTCCTCCTCCAGTGCTGTGATGCAAGACACTTCAGCAACAGACCCTTCAATAGCAGACCAGCTTCGAAAAGAAGGGGGGCATGGGACGGTGGTTCTACCACTGCACTATTTAGAAACAAAATACTTTACCTTTTATTGTTACAGCACTGCACTGCACTTTAAGAACTTATTGCACACCCCTCATATAATAACAGCTGTCTGGAACATCTGTACACTTATATGTCCCATAAGTGAGTGAAAGCAAAAGGAATTAAAAACCTAGACAGATGCAAATCTGCATTAATTATGTCCAGTCTATTAAAATGTACGAATATATGAGTAATTAGCAGATGTTTATTAAGCAAGTCCTTCTTAAAAGATATAGGCAACAGCAGACAACACCACTTGTAATCTGGCCTTTAGAAATACAATCAGAAATCTCTGTTCTCTAAAATATGTAGGTGTGTATAGGGAAAGAATAGAGAAATAACTGCTGCACCTTTGCTGCATTGCACGGCTGCTCTGTGTGGTGGGGATCGGTAGAAGAGGGTGGTTGGGTAGGAAGTAAGATAGGTCAATTCTGCTACCATTAGAGTTAGCTGGCATAGTGCCTGTTACAAAGCATCGCAGGGATTCTCTGCCAGACCGGTTTAGAGAGTGACGGGAAGACAAAAGAGTGAATACCTGTGCAGGTCGTGTGAGGTTTTTAGATCAGTTTCTCCCTCTCCTACTCTAAAGCAGGGACGTGCACTGAGGTAAATGGCTGAGGAGTCCCTGGCAAGTACCAGAGCCAGATTTGCACACAATATATGAGCCATGGGGTACATACCGGCATTATACACATGTGCAGCAGTATATAAACTTTATAAACTCCAAACTCTTGTTATGCTCACCAGGAGGGAATCGGATCCTGGCAGTGGCTTCTTGGGGCACATCCAGCAGAGGGGTACAAGAACAGGAGAGTGGGATATCCATGCTGATAGCCCTTTTCCCATAAGGCTGTAGGTGTCTACCGGTACTAGTATGCCGCCAGGACTTATGTCGACAAGTGGCAGTGTGAACTTAACCCCAAGGGATCCAAGCAGCTACCGGTAGGAGATGGACCTACACTGCCTATAGCAACCTAGTCTAACCCCAAATGACTAACTAAAAGCAGACACACAAAATGGCACGTAAAGCATGCAAGCACAAAACACGGACTCAGGAGACAATGGATGAATCCCATTAAGCGTAAGCTAATAGTGCCCAACTGGAACGGACAAGACAAGAGCAATACCAAAGTGTATTCTAAAACAGGTGGGAGCACATAAGGTATATACACAGACTGTGACAAGAACAATTTAGGTATAAAGGTATACCTACAAACAGACGTGAACACATAAAGCATATGCACAGACTCTCTTAGCAGCTAACATAAATGAACCAATCCTGATGCAGGAGTGAGTACATAAAGAATACACACAGACGGACACAAAAATAACCAAAGTACGTACAAGCACAGCATGAGTAGCCTGATGCCACTGCCTCCACAGATACCCCAGTGGGGGCTGACTACAGGTGAAAACTGTAATAGCTGATACTCTCCAAACATCAAACTGCTAAATGAAAAGCTAGATGATACTTGCTCTGCAGAAGAGGAGAGTAGCAGCCAGTCAGTAGTTCAGTAATGCCCCCCCGGAGTTCAGGCAACAAGGAGTTACTAACATGGACCAGATACACCAGCAGAGTCAGAGCAGAGTCTCCACAGAACTCTATATCCGGCACCGGGGCAGCACAAACGAAAAACCTATAAACACTTCCCATCCACCTGCTGCAGAG
This sequence comes from Crinia signifera, assembly GCF_055691185.1. Classification (NCBI taxonomy): domain Eukaryota; kingdom Metazoa; phylum Chordata; class Amphibia; order Anura; family Myobatrachidae; genus Crinia; species Crinia signifera. Next base: position 351,451,082 of record NC_139217.1, read on the forward strand.
TGTCCGCCCCTGATTACAAAGAGCAAGCAGCTGGACACTGCTTCAGGTGTGCTAATGCCTGGCATCCCCGTCACCAAGGCAACCACTGTGGGAGAGCGGGTGCTGGTGGAGGGAGACACGCAGTACGCCTGTCATCATAGTGTTGTTCCGGCTGCCTAGCAACCAACGGGACCTGTACCCTTGGAGCCGACCGGACAGCAGAATCGCCGTAAATACGGCACCTAACATTCCCTTGAGGAGGGGACTCCAGACCCTTAGCACCTGGTTTCCATGGAAATTGTCGAAAAAAGGCTGCTTTTAACCTAGGTGCATGTAAACACTCCTCTGACACCCAATACCTTTCTTCACCCCATAATTCTTCCAATGTACTAAGAATTTAAGTCAACCTCGTACCAGTTTAGAATCCAAGATTCTATCTACCGCAAACTCCTCCTGACCCTGGACCAGAACTGCCCTGCCTTTTGGAACGTGAGCCCTGCCAAACTTGGTGGAAGTTCAAAGAGGAAGGGGGGAAAGGGATTTGAGAGTTTGTCCGCACTGGTCAGTGGTTGTGAGCCACTGTTGTCCTGAATAAGAGATAGTATTATCTGTCTGTGAGAAAACTGGTGATTAATCCTGAATTGGATATATTGGTCCTAGACATGCATCCAATTTTAAATTTGATGTGTCTGTTATAGGACCACCAGTGGTGCCCCCTGAGTATGAGCTGTATTATGTAAACACAGATTCCAAGGGAGGAAAGAAGAAAGAAAGATATACTCTTGGTGGGGGCACTCTTATCTTGCAGACAGTGATTAAGCTGTTATTGCTGCAGTAAAAATATAGCTTTTATTAATATTATTATAAAATTATGAACCATGCTTTTATATTCCTGCTCCTTACAGCGCTGTACAAAAATAATGGTATCTGGTGTATGTCAGACTCTAAATGTCTGGCAGCTGCGGAAAGAGAGATTGATTTCATGCACCTAGATATATTCCCGTGAACAAGCGCCCAGCGAAACGTACGTCGGGACTGCCGATCACGTGGTGCACTCACGTGACCGGCGCACAGCTGACAGACGGGGACGGACCAGCACGGCGGCTACTCGTGGCTCCCAGCTCCAGACAGAGACCTTCGGTAGCAAGGTAACCGCTGGATACGTCCAGCGGACCTCCTTCCTTCTATAGTTACAGATCATACCTGCTATTTAAGCACACAGTACACCAGCTACTCATCTGTAGGAGGGCTGGGAGACCGGGTTATACACTGACATCCGCCTGCTATTTCTTGGCCGTAACTGTCAAGGAAAGAGAACCTATGTTAATTCATATATTTTTTTTTCATCATCTTTTATAATAATCTTTTCTACTTTTTCAACTTTTAATTTTTATTATTTATTTTTGCGATCCCTATAAGTGACCAATGATTATCACTCCCAAACTATTACCAACACAGTGGTAGAAAATTGTGGGATATATGAGGATCACAATATATCTAGGTGCATGAAATCAATCTCTCTTTCCGCAGCTGCCAGACATTTAGAGTCTGACATACACCAGATACCATTATTTTTGCACAGCGCTGTAAGGAGCTGGAATATAAAAGCATGGTTCATAATTTTATAATAATATTAATAAAAGCTATATTTTAACTGCAGCAATAACAGCTTAATCACTGGAGTGCCCCCACCAAGAGTATATCTTTCTTTCTTCTTTCCTCCCTTGGAATCTGTGTTTACATAAAACTTGGTGGAAGAACAGACGGGTTTAAGGAGGGAACAATGGAACACATTATTGATTTTCAGAGACCTTGGCAGTGACAGTCGGAAGTCCACTGGGTTGACTCATTCCAGAATTGTGAAAGGATAATACCAATAAACCTGGGCCCAAGCTTAGGACTTCTCTGGCATATTCTAATGTGTTGGGTGGACAACCAGACTTTCTTACCCACCCTAAAGTGACAGGGTCTCTTATGTTTGTCAAATAATTTTTTTGCCCGGCACGAGGCTTCCTTAAGTGCCAAATGAACCTTCTTCCATGAATTCCTCAGTCGCCTGACAAAAGAAGAAGAAACGGCCACAGGTGCCTCAAAGGAATTACACTTAGGGTAGAATCCAAAATTGCAGAAACACTGAGACTTCCCCAAGGCAGAATGACAAGAATTGTTATAAGAGAATTCGGCCAAGGGTAGTAACTCAGCCCAGTTATTCTGACACTTAGACACAAAATATCAGAGGTATTATTCCAGACTTTGATTGATCCTCTCGGTTTGGCCATTGGACTGTGGGTGGTATCCAGAAGAAAGACTAACATGAACCCCCAAACTGGAACAAAACAACCTCCAAAATCTGTCTATAAATTAGGATCCCCTGTCAGAAATTTTATCAAGCGGAAGGCGGTGAAGCCTAAAAACATGTTGGATGAACAGCTGGGCCAAGTCTGCAGCACTGGGAAGCTTGCACAGCGGATTGAAGGCCGCCATTTTGGTAAAACGGTCTACAATGACCCATATGGTGTTACACTGCAAGGAAATGGGTAATTCCACTATAAAGTCCATCGAGATGTGGGACCAAGGTTTAACTGGGATGAACAGCGGCAGCAACTGACCTTCAGGCAACTTCCTGGAGACCTTATTTTGGGCACAGAGGACACAAGCTGCTACAAACTGAGAGACATCTTGCCTCATAGTGGGCCACCACACCGCTCTGGATAACAGCTCAAGTGTCTTAATGACCCCAGGATGACTAGATACCTTGTTGGAGTGAAAGTCCTTGAGAACTGCCTTACGAAGACGTTCAGGAATGAAGAGACAGCCTTGAGGAGTCTCTCTAGGTGCCAAAGATTGGGAAGCCAGAACTTGTGAGGCCTGTGTAAGTCCTCCCACAATAATAGAAGACGGAAGTAGCACCAGCTGGAGAATATCGTAAGCTGGGTGCCTTGACGTATGGAAGTTGCATCCACGACAGAATAGAGAAAACAATAAGAGTAAAATATAATGGGTTTAATGAGAGTATTGCAAACAGTGATAATGATGAGATAAATGGTATATGGCAGATATGCAAATATAAAGTCAATTGTCCAGTAAGTTATTGTAATAAATGATGAAGCTTAGTCCTTAAAGAATATTGCAATATAATTGAAGAGTGGTACTTGAATAAAAGTCTTTAGGTTGTAGAAGGAATGAAGATTGGATGGGTTGGAGAACGAATGAAGATTGTATTGCAAATTGGAAGATTGGATGAATGATTGAAGATTGATATATTGGATGATTGGTTGAAGATTGAGAGATTGGATGATTGGTTGAAGATTGAGGGATTGGATGATGGTTGAAGATTAAGATTGGATGATTGGTTGAAGATTGAGAGATTGGATGATTGGAGGATTGAATGATTGGAGAATTGAATGGTTGTTTGAAGAATGGAGGATTGGATGATTGGAGAATTGGATGGTTGTTTGAAGAATGGAGGATTGGATGAATGGAGGATTGGATGGTTGTTTAAAGATTGGATGATTGTAGGATTGGATGGTTGTTTAAAGATTGGATGATTGGAGGATTGGATGGTTGTTTAAAGATTGGATGATTGGAGGATTGGATGGTTGTTTGAAGAATATTGGTAAATGAAGAATGATGAAGAAGAATTGTCCTTTGCTGTGTGAGACCGTGGCTGCAGCCAGAGGTAACCGTGGAAGTAACCGTCGGGAGTGTAGCAAGGTGAGACTTCTTGGAGAGCCTAACCTTGCATGGTCCACATTGGCGGTAAGCAGAGTCCGATGGTACGTGAAGTAGTGAACGGCCAGCAGGATCTCTTCAGGGAGAGGCTCGGATTGTAGTGAGGACTACAGAGCCAGGTTGGAGCAAGTAAGCTCAGGAGCGTAGCGAGTGCTACAGAGCCAGATGGGAGCAATGATGCTGCAGGGTGGACATCATTGTACTGACTGCCGGACTAGCCTGAGCAGTCAGTACTTACCAGGTGAGCTGTGCCGGGATTGGTCAGGCAATCAGGGAGTGAGGCGGAGCTGTGCAGGAGTGGCTGGGGAAACCAGGAAGATGGCTCCTGCCTGAGAGGGCGACAGATTCTAGCCGGCCCTGATGATACGCAGCTGTGCAAGCACCGGCCTTTACACAGACGCTGACCAGGCACAAACACACATGGCGGCATGCTACACATATCCTGCATGACACTGGAGCACAACACGCCGGTGTCACCGCACAGTGACAACGCGACCATATGTACCCCTGTGAAGCCAGAGACATGAGCAGAGGTGAGCGCCATAGGTTTTAGTGTACCCAGAGGGTCCAGGGCTGAATGCTACACAGGGGTTGTGGGCAAACGCCATGGTGGATGTGACAGTACCTCCTTAAGCTGAGAATCCTGCACTGGCTGAAAGCTGTGGGAGAGCGCATCCACCCTGACATTTTTTGGGCCTGGTCTGAAAGTAATGAGGAAATTAAATCTGGTAAAGGACAAGGCCCACCGGGCTTGTCTTGGGTTGAGTCATTTGGCTGACTCAATATAAGCCAAATGTTTGTGATCTGTAATTACCGTCACCCCATGTTTTTCTCCCTCCAGCCAATGATGGCACTCTTCAACCACCCATTTAATGGCTAGGAGTTCTCGGTTACCCACATCATAGTTTCTTTCTGCAGAAGAAAACTTGCGGGAAAAATAAGCACAGGGGTACATCTTGTTGTCAGACGGGACTTTTTGCCAAAGTACGGCTCCGGCATCAATGTCAGAAGAATCAACTTCAACAAAGAAAGGGATTTTAGGATTGGGATGATATAACACAGGTGCCGAGCAGAAAGCCTTCTTCAGCTGCTCAAATGCCCTAGTAGCCTGAGGAGACTAATGCTGTGGATCTGCCCCCTTCCGGGTTAATTCCACTAGTGGGGCCACAATGTCAGAGAAAGAACAAATGACTCTCCTGTAATAATTAGAAAAACATACAGATAGTGGTAGATGCTCAATTAGTTCAGTAGCATTTCCCAGGTGCATGAGGGAGGGGTTAAATACTGGGTAAGTAAAACAAGACATTTTTTCCCTCAGCACACTGAGCAATGCTAGTAACCAATCTAGAACACTACATGGTAATAGAATTCAGAGATATTGGTTACATATACCTGCGCAGATGTATGCTATGCCCCCAAGCCGCGTCAAGGCTTCTCTGTATATTGGGGATCCCTAGCGCTATATCTAGGTGCAGGGTGCGGCACCCCAAAAAAACATCATAAGCTGGGAAGCCCAGTGCGGCATGCCAGTGATATACTAAGTGTTAATAATTAGTGATAGGAAGCCGAAGCTATATAAAAAGAGAGAGATATAAATGAATGTAATTAAAATAGGATAGAGATAGTGTTAGTGAAGGAAAGGTGTTAATAAAATGTAAGGGCATGCCGCACTAAAGTCACCCAGCCCATCCAGTCCAGGAGCACCGCACCCCACACCACCGTTACCCTAAATTGGAAAAAAATGTCTTGTTTTACTTACCCAGTATTTAACCCCTCCCTCATGCACCTGGGAAATGCTACTGAACTAATTGAGCATCTACCACTATCTGTATGTATGTTGTTAGAGGCAGAAGGGAGCCCATATTAGGAGGAGATGTGGGTCCTGATATGCCACATGGAGTAGTCAGGGGTTGCTCCAAGGTAGGTAGCTCTTAGTTTGGATATATCAAGTAAGGAGCCATTATCATGTGGCTCCTTGCTGGTTAATCGTAGACCCAATTTAGGGTAACGGTGGTGTGGGGTGCGGTGCTCCTGGACTGGATGGGCTGGGTGGCTTTAGTGCGGCATGCCCTTACATTTTATTAACACCTTTCCTTCACTAACACTATCTCTATCCTATTTTAATTACATTCATTTATATCTCTCTCTTTTTATATAGCTTCGGCTTCCTATCACTAATTATTAACACTTAGTATATCACTGGCATGCCGCACTGGGCTTCTCAGCTTATGATGGTTTTTTGGGGTGCCGCACCCTGCACCTAGATATAGCGCTAGGGACCCCCAATATACAGAGAAGCCTTGACGCGGCTTGGGGGCATAGCATACACCTGCGCAGGTATATGTAACCAATATCTCTGAATTCTATTATCATGTAGTGTTCTAGATTGGTTACTAGCATTGTTCAGTGTGCTGAGGGAAAAAATGTCTTGTTTTACTTACCCAATAATTAGAAAAACCCAGGAATCTTTGGAGAGCCTTTAGAGTAGTAGGACGGGCCCAGGAAAGGACGGCCTGAACTTTATTAGTTCCATGAAAAACCCCTTTGGGGAAATGACATAACCTAGAAAAGACACCTGATCCTCTTCAAATACACACTTCTCCAATTTGGCATAGAGTCCATTTTCACTGAGTTTTTGAAGGACCGTTCTGACATGCCATCGATATTCACTAAGGCTTCTGGAAAAAATAAATATGTCGTCCAAATAGACAACTACGAAGCACCACAGGAAGGGATGAAGGACCTCATTGATCAGGTCCTAAAAAACTGCTGAAGCATTGGCCAACCCAAAGGGCATTACCATGTATTCGTAATGACCTGTATGTGTATTAAAAGCAGTTTTCCACTCATCCTCTTCCCTGATTCTAATCAAATTGTAAGCTCCCCTAAGATCAATTTTTGAGAAAATTACAGCTTCGCAGACTTGGTCAAAGAGAACGGAAATAAGAGGTAGCGGATAAGAATTCTTGATGGTGAATTTATTAATGCCCTGTAATCTATGCAGGGATGGAGGGTGCCATCTTTCTTCCCTACAAAAAATAATCCCTCCCCCACGGGAGACTTAGAAGGACGAATGAAGCCTTTGGCAAGGTTTTTCTGAATATACTGGTCCATGGTTTGAGTCTCAGGCACGGATAGGGCATACAAACGCACCTTGGGAAGTGGAGCCTTAGGATTTAAGTCTATGGCGCAATCAAATGGACGATGAGGAGGCATCCTTTTTGGAGAAGACATGTGCAAAATCCGGTAAGGAAGAGGTAAAGAAGATGGCACCGCCTGGGTGATGTGAAGAGGAAGAGATAAGCATTTCTTATCACAATTAGGGCCCCACCAGACAATTTCTCCAGTCTCCCAGTCAATTCTGGAATATGCTCTCTCATCCACGGTAACCCCAGGACCACTGGAGCCAAAGGACAGTGGAATAAAAATAAGGAAATCTCTACTGTATGAAGAGCCCCAATGGACAATTGGAGAAGGGGGGTCCGTCAGGAAATGCAGCCGTTGGATATAGGAAGTCCGTCTAGACCCCAGACGGTGATGGGGCAATCCAATGCTATGGGTAGGGTTGCCACCTCTCCCGTTTTTTCCGGGAATCTCCCATTTTGGGTGGCAACCCTCCAGGAGGCTTTTCCAGTATCCCGGATTCCGGGATTCTCGAAGGAATACGGGTGTCTGAAAAAGCCTCCATCCTCTCCCCAGTGACCACACTAGCCAGTACCCCTGTCCGTTCCGCGCCGCACCGCCGCTGCGCCTACATAACGCTGTGACTATGGTTTTTTGTCCAGCATGCCAGCCGTTGATGCCCGGCCGCCCACCTGGCGGTTACGTGCTTCCCCGACTCCAGCTTCTGGACACTCTGCTCTATGCTGCTGCTCATCCTCCGAGTCCCAGCGGGGCTAATATCGCTAGTGCTCCTGCCTCTGCCACCGCAGCCCACACCAGCCAGCCAGCATTAGGTGAATACACTAATATATATATATATATATATATAATATATATATAATGTACGCATATGTGTATGTATGTATGTGTGTGTGTGTGTGTATGTACGCATATGTGTATGTGTGTGTGTGTATGTATGTATGTATGTATGTATGTATATATATATATATATATATATATATATATAACATATACACTAAACATCGGCACTCACCTTTCCTTGTTTTGGGGTGCCCTATGGCTTGTGACCACATTGTTTAAACAGACATTGTAGGGGCTCTGCACACACTAAATTAACTGATAATAAATAGTGGCGATTTGGTTCATGAATTGATCAATTCATTTAAGCCTGCAGCCCCCGTCAAGGGACCCCACCTTTCTGCAGGTCCTAGCACTATCGCTCAATATGGCTACAATACACATAGCTATCACATCAATATTTGAATCCAGCCATGCTATCTGGTCTAAAGCTCACAGCAGACTGTGCTTTTATAGGTGAGCAGTTACCAACACACCTGTCACTAATCATCTAGGGAACTGGTTAACATAAGCTATGCATTATGGGTTAAAACAGGGTGCATGAGAGAATGTGACCACAATAAGACTAATTAAAAAAATTAATCTAATAAATAATATATACACTAATATATAAATATATTTGTGCGGCACTTGGGTCAACTCATAGCCACCTCCATTTAGGTTGACGTTTCAGCCATTTAATATGGCTTTTATCAAAACAGCTTACATGTAAGCTGTAAGCTGTTTTGATAAAAGCCATATTAAATGGCTGAAACGTCAACCTAAATGGAGGTGGCTACGAGTTGATTTATTTATCCAAAGACCCAAGTGCCGCACACCGCAGAACTATTTATTACAGCATTGTCGAGGCACGCCAGAGTGAGGGCCTGTATTGAATAGGCCAAGTTTCGGCCAACCCGGTGACCAAAAAGTTACCGGCGGCCCCACTGTCCAAAAAGACACTGACCCCAGTCTGGGTGCCTGCAAAAAAAAGCCTGTCTGCAATCAAAACCGAGTTCATGGGGGAAACTGGCTAGGCCTAAGTGAACTTCCCCAACTTCACTTAGGCCCTGTCTTTTACTGGCTTAACAGGGCAAGCCAGCACCCTGTGACCTGAGCCTATACAATAAAGACAAAGCCCTTTGGCCTTTCTACGTTTTTTCTCAGAGGTGGAAAGACGAGTGGCCTCTATTTGCATTGGTTCTTCATGAGTGTCTAGAGAGACAACTCTTTCTCTCTTTGGCGTTCCCTGAAACGCCTATCAACCCAAATGACGAGCTTCATCAATTCATCCAGTGATGACAGACCAAACTGACTGCGAAGGCTTGGATCATTCCACCCGGAATCCACGGCCCAGCGCTGAAATTCGCTTGCCCCTGTCTGAGTGTGTGATGATTAGCTTCAGCCAAAGCCGCACGGTCGGGGTCACCATACAACAAACCCATAGCGGAGAAAAAAGAATCTACAGAAGAAAGATCCTCTGCATCCACAGGCAGGCCGAACGCCCAGGTTTGGGGATCTCCCTGTAACAAAGAGATGATAATACCAACTCGTTGGGCCTCAGAGCCCGATGAAGATAGCCGAAGTTTGAAATACAACTTACATGCTTCTCAGAAATTAAAGAAGTGTGAGCGGTCTCCGGCGAAACGGTCCGGCAGGTTCACCTTCGGCTCAGAACTCCTCGATGTGGATAGTAGCACACGCTCATCCTGGGAATTAACTGGAAGGGTGAGTTCCTGAAGCTTTTGGGTTAGGTTATGCACTTGTCCCGCAAGAATTTGCACGGGGGACTACTGAGTTGGATCCATAGTCCCTTTCTTTCAGTTTTGTCCGGAGATAGGGCCTTATTCTAGTTCACTCTTTCTGACAAAATCCTTCTTAGATGGACAAAACCATGTGCACTGCAGGGTGGCAGAGGAATAATGTTTAGAGAGATTTAGATTTGGTGAGTTATTTCTGTGCATGGTAAATACTGGCTGCTTTATTTTTACACTGCAATATAGATCTCACTTTGAAGTAAAATCCCACCCAAATCGAATTCTCCCTGCACAAGTAATATCTGCCCCACCTGCAGTGCACATGGTTTTGCCCATCTAAGAAGGAATTTGTCAGAAAGAGTGAACCAAAATAACCCCCATGATGTTATGCTCACCAGGAGGAAATCACGGATCCTGGCAGAGGCTTCTTGGGGCACATCCGGCAGAGGGGTACAAGAACAGGAGAGTGGAATATACGTGCTGATAGGCTGTCCCTATTTCATCCGGACTGAAGTTGGGAGGTATGCAACTGGAATGGACAAGACAAGACAAGAGCAAGACCAAAGTGTATTCTAAAACAGGTGGGAGCACATAAGGTATATACACAGACTGTGACAAGAACAATTTAGGTATAAAGGTATTACCTACAAACAGATGTGAACACATTAAAGCATATGCACAGACTCTCTTAGCAACAGCTAAGATAAATGAACCAATCCTGACGCAGGAGTGAGTACATACACAATACACACAGACTGACACAAAAATAACCAAAGAATGTACAAGCACAGAATGAGTGGCCTGATGCCACTGCCTCCACAGATACCCCAGTGGGGGCTTACTACAGATGAAAACCCTGTGGGAGAGGGGGTGCCGGCGGAGGGAGACACGCAGTACGTGGCGTATCGTCCCGGCTACCTAGCAACCACAGGGACCTGTACCCTGGGAGCCGGCCAGACACCACAAGCGCCGTAAATATGGCACCTAATAACTCTAGCGTATACATTAGGAAAGGCTGTGCCTCACTTCACCGCACGCCACTGTTCTAAAGTGGTGTACCGAAAGGGCGACTACAGCATTAAAAACGATGATACCATGTTCTCACTACGAGTGAGAAATACACGGCTTTTACCCGGCATTAAAATGCCGGGGACTGCACGGACGGACCCCCGTTCTCACTGCAAGGCAAATTCCCGGGTGAAGAAGTTCTACCCAGTAATTTGCCTTTTAACACAGGTTTTATGCAGTGAGAACAGGTCAACTCGTGTCTGCATACCTGGATCACAAACACGGGTAAAAAGAAGGGTTTGTGACCCGTTCACATTACAAAAAAACCTATGTTAAAAGGCAAATTTCTCGGTCAAAATGCTAGACCCGGGAATTTGCCTGCAGTGAGAACGGGGTAGTAGTAGGTTTGCCTAAATCGCCCCGTGTGTACCCTATGGGTGAAATTAATGCCCCGGCCCACATTGTTGGTATTATCCGGCCAAATAGACTTTGCAGGCAAAGAATATTCTTGCTGCATTGTGTATTTGGCCGCTGCTCCCAGTGCTGGCAGGATATAGTTAGCCATCTCTCTGACAGCTTAACTACAACTCGATACACACAGTGCTCAATCGAAATTGCCAGGACTGAGTCCAGTGTGTACATAGCTGAAGAGAGTTCCCGGCAGCACCAATGCAGCTAGTTGAAAACACACATTTGTTCAATGGTTCATATGATTGGTCCTGCTATAAGTGGGTGTGGGGCACCAATGGTAGCCCTAACCATACTGACGGACAGAGTTTTTCACCAATAATCTACCCCTTGTAGTCATGCAGGGTGATAGCCAACTACAGCGATAATTGCACTGATGGACAGTATAAGACACTTCCCTCCAATAGAATACTTCCTATGATCATGGGGGTAATGGACCAATAACAGCTCTAATTGCATTTATAGTGTGTTGCACTAATAATCTACCCTCTGCAGTCACATGTGTGCCTAGCCAGTCAATGTGCACTTAATCTAAGGTATGGGTAATGTCTTATTGATGGGGATGTGTTGTAGCCTATCCTGATGTAGGGAATGTGTAACACCTGGGCATACGATTAACTTTTAGTAATTTAAACTATTGCAGATTTACATACTTCCAAACACAGGAAAAATAACAAAATAGTTATTTCCGACAAATTGTTGAAATCATTTGATATAACAATTCGTCTTGACTACTTTCATCTATTTTCCAGTGTTTTGGAGCAAATGAGCAATCGTCATTTTCTCCCATATATTATCCGATTTTCATTCCAACCAGCCAATTACTTCGAATGGTGTAAAGATAATCTTTAATTGTATGGCATGTTTACATATCTCTGCACATTTTAAACCTTTCCCAGCCACTAGAAAATGGTTTTACCAAGGTGCTAAGTTAAGCTAGTTACACACTATAAAACGTTTTAAACAAACCAACAATTTGACCAATTTATTAAGAAAGTAGAAAAGATTGTATATTTATTCTTTGGGGGTCTCCAATTCGAGCTATCACACTTCTAGCTTAATTCTTTAAGTAGGTTTTTTATACAAGCGCTGGAAGGGAAAAGGAGGGTGGGTACCGTGATTGGAGTAAAAAAACAGGTATACTGATAGGAGCAGTGAGAGGAGTAAGTGGAATAGAGGTAGAGTAAACCAGAAGAAAAATGAAAATACACAAAAAATAAATAAATAAAAAATGAAATAAAAATAAGAATAAATAGAAATAATAAAAATAAAAATGAATAAAAGTAAATATAAATCTGAAAGTACTCAAATGAAAGTATCCAAATAAATTAAAACCAAAATCGAAGTAAATAATAAATAAATAAAAAATAAATAAAAAATAAAAATAAATAAAAATAAATATGTGCGACCAATTAAATGTTTACATTCCTTCTTGGAGTTTAGTAGAAGCAGTCCAGTACTAGGAGGGGGTAATGGAGCGTGAGGCTAGCTAACCCTGCACTACGATATGTGCTGCCGCAAGACGCTGGCTAAGCACAGTTTTACCGGAGTTCCGGAGTTTCTCTTGTGAGTGACGTCACCTGCCGGCTTTTACCTCGCGCTTGTAGCGGCACTGGCGGGCGGCTAGCTCTGTGTCTCCTTCTCCGTCTGGGGGGCTTCCTGGTTCATCCAACGCGTTTCACACATCAGTGCTTTGTCAAGGATGTTTTGTGGGTTCACTTTTTTCTCTTTAAATAGGACAATCTTTATTGTTAAAAACGGAAGTCTAAAAACGGAAGTTTAAGAATAACCAGCGGGAACCTCATGGTCTTTCTGGGCTCCTGTTTTTTTGCTGGTGATTTGGTCATTTGGTTTTTTTAATTTTTTTTAATTTTTTTTAAAAAACAACAAAAAAAATGCAAAATATTAAAAATAAATAAAAGATCATAAATAAAAATAATATAAAGCATATGGGTAAATAAATATAAAGAAAAAACAGACAAAAAAATATAAAAGTAAAAATAAAAATAAAAATAAAATAAAATAAAAACAAAAACAAAAACAAAAATAATAAAAAAATAATAATAATAAAAAAAAAATAATAATAATAAAAAATAAATAGACGAACAAAAAACAACAAACAACAAACAAAAAACGGACAAGGAGAAATAGAAATAAGCTGTGAAGTAGAAGTAAAGAAAAGAAGGTACCCAATTGAGGTGGTGGGGGGAGGTAAGGACAGGGATTCAGAGGAATGCTTTGAGCTCGATGTCGATGTTTAGGCCTTTTGGTATAAGAGTGTCCAATGTGTAGATCCATTTAGTCTCGATTTTTTTCAAATTGGACACTGTGTCTCCGCCAGGTGACGTCACTCACAAGAGAAACTCCGGAACTCCGGTAAAACTGTGCTTAGCCAGCGTCTTGCGGCAGCACATATCGTAGTGCAGGGTTAGCTAGCCTCACGCTCCATTACCCCCTCCTAGTACTGGACTGCTTCTACTAAACTCCAAGAAGGAATGTAAACATTTAATTGGTCGCACATATTTATTTTTATTTATTTTTATTTTTTATTTATTTTTTATTTATTTATTATTTACTTCGATTTTGGTTTTAATTTATTTGGATACTTTCATTTGAGTACTTTCAGATTTATATTTACTTTTATTCATTTTTATTTTTATTATTTCTATTTATTCTTATTTTTATTTCATTTTTTATTTATTTATTTTTTGTGTATTTTCATTTTTCTTCTGGTTTACTCTACCTCTATTCCACTTACTCCTCTCACTGCTCCTATCAGTATACCTGTTTTTTTACTCCAATCATGGTACCCACCCTCCTTTTCCCTTCCAGCGCTTGTATAAAAAACCTACTATTTTTTCTACTGTCCTTATATATCAAGCTGCTCTAAACCTTGTAGCGCAATTCTCCTAAAAGGAATTTATTCCTTTTTTCCACATCTTAATTCTTTAAGTGCTAAAATAAGTTCGACCAACAAGGTGTCTGGGGTGGATTTCGACAACGATTATCAAATACAAAAGTATATGTGTGCTCTAGATTTTTCAGTTTGAATTTGGCCCTGTTGCTACGCCACATACTGTAAATGAGTCAATGAAGTACCAGAAGTTTAAATAAATAAATAAATATTTTCACATCAAATGCACCTAGATATATTATAGATGCCGACTTCTATGTGTGACATCACAGGTGACGGGGTTGAGGTGTTATAAACCATGGAGGTGGCACAGGGCCCTCTCGCGTTATCATAAGCACATCGGCGTCTGTTATACAATGCAGTGATTTCCTCAATTATACAGCAGGGGCAGTGGCTACAATAATGCCATTCAGCAAGAATCGTGTCATTGGTCCTCCAGGATGCAAACTTTATTTGTTAAGTGGGCACCCGGGCAAGACTGCGGCTAAAATATTAGACTTGCCCATTTCTCTGCCAGGTAGGGAGGGTCACATGATTTTCAGGAGCCTTCCACAAGGGCGGATCCAGTAGAAAATGACAAGGGGGGGCACCATGATAGGAGAGGATTTGGGAGGGAGGGGGGGGGTGTTAATGGTGTAAGTGTATATGCTAAGAGAGCGGCGAGAGAGAGGAGAGCAGAGAGAGGGCAGGAATGGGATTAAAAATAGGCCCTGGCGTTTAAAGTACACAGGCCCACCTTGGCAAAAAAAGTGAAGGATGTACTCTGGAAAAGGGGGTGTGTCCACTCAAAAGGGTGCGTGTCCTTGAGTGTAGTGTACCGCACCATGTAAAACTTCTACACATTATGCAACAAAATACTAGACCCGATTATTCTTGCCCCTTACACATGATGTCAAATGGAATGAGCCAAAATTCACATAATGCCACATGGATTGAGCTAAAATTCACATAATGCCACACGGTTTGTGCAAAATTCACATAATGCCACACGGATTGAGCCAAAATTCATATATTGCCACACGGATTGAGCCAAAATTCACATAATGCCACACGGATTGAGCCACATTAACATAATGCTACACAGATAGAGCCAAAATTCACATAATGCAACACAAATTAAGCCAAAATTCACAATATGCTTTAAAAAAAGGGACATTGTACACCAAAGACACGCATTAAAAATTTACACCATAATGCCCATTACATGTTAAGCACACACCATAATGTCCATTACGTATTATCCCAAACACCATAATGCCTAGTAAAAATTTTGCTACATAAGTGCTGCTTACCTACATGCTCATTGCCAAGGGTTCCATGCTCATTGACAGGGGTTCCATGCTCGTTGCCAAGTGGAATTACATGCTCATTGCCATGGGGCAAAACATGTTCGCGGTAGCTGGGGGTCAGCCGCCGCCGGGCAGAAGTGACGAGTTCGAGAAAATGCAGGGATTTACCCGGGAATATGGTCCCAGGATCATGCAGAGACATTCCCGGGTTGGCCTCTTCTACATCAGCCTAGTCCCTGCATTTCTTTGGTGTGAGGGAGAGACAACCCCCTCATTAACCGGCTATATTGTTTAAATTTCTATATCTTCAGAACCAAATGACCCATTTACATTAGACCAGGATCATATAGAATAATTTTTGAGTTGGGCTTCGAATGATTTTGGTACCGTCAAACTGGGCCATTTGGTTCCAGAGTAATTTGCCCTCAAAGAACATGAACAGCCATGAAATTACATTTTAGAAGCCAAATATCTCCGGAATCAATTGACCCATATGGACCCATCTGGTTGAAGGCTCAGCGATTTGGGTTTGAATGAGATCAACCAGAGCTTCTGGGATGCCGGGGGGGACGGGGACTGGCAGTCATTAGAACCAGGTGGGGGTCAGAGTAAAGCGGGTCCCATGTTATCATATGAGGAGAATGTTCCAGCTTTGTCCGGCAGTATCTCCGGTTTTCCCGGGGGCTAGCGATGCGGGGCTGCACTCATTGGAAAGTCCCCACCTCTCAGTTACATAATTAGCTATGTCTGAAATGACAGGGGGGGGGCACGTGCCAGGGTTACACCCCCCCCCCCCCCCCCCCCCCCCCCCCCCCCCCGCTCCACCACCACCTCCACCGGAATCCGCCCATGTCCTTCCGGCCTTTCTGGCAGTGTAAGTGTACTAGAAACACTGTTTTGTTTTTTTTCTTTTAATTTTTGCTCTAAGATTGTAGCTATTAACAAAAATATTTATAGCATCCCAAGTGCATTTTGGTTACTTCTTTAGAATATTATTAGTGCAAAGTGCTGATATGATTATTTTGGCTTTAGAACAGATGGTGATTATATACTGTATGCAAACACACATCTTCCAACAACAATGAGTCAATAGCAGCTGTATTGCCCTAGGACAGGGTGTAATGCCAGTTCTGTGACATGTTGTTTGTTGAAAATTAAAGTTTTAAATTAAAGTATTGCTTCCTGATAGATTTGGAAGTTGTACTCAGGTTCTATATATGGGCCTGATTCAGACACAAGGCCCAATGGTGTATGTACAAATCGGATGGTATGGTAACTGTGCAGGGGCGGATCCAGGATAAAATGACAGGGGGGCACCATGTTAAAAGAGGGTTTGGGTGGGGGAGGGGGCAGTGTTAGTGGTGCCAGTGTACATGCTAAGAGAGCGGCAGAGAGAGGGTGGGAATGGGATTAAAAATAGGCCCTGGCATTTAAAATACGCAGGCCCACCATGGCGACAAAAGCGAAGGATGTAGTTGTGCGCACGCCCGAAGGCGCGCTCCGGAAAAGGGGGTGTGGCCACTCAACATGTCCTTGAGTGTAGTGTACAACACCATATACAACTTCTACATATTATGCAACAAAATACTAGACCCCATTATACTTGCCCCTTACACATGATGCCAAATGGAATAAGCCAAAATTCACATAATGCCACATGGATTGAGCCAAAATTCATGTAATGCCACACGGATTGAGACAAAATTCACACAATGCCACACAGATTGAGCCAAAATTCACATAATGCCACATGGATTGAGCCAAAATTCACGTAATGCCAAATGGATTGCGCCAAAATTCACATAATGCCACACGGATTGAGACAAAATTCACATAATGCCACACAGACTAAGCCAAAATTCAAAATACACTTCATAAACATGGATATTGTCCACCAAAGGCGCGCATTAAACATTTACACCATAATGTCCATTACACATTAAGTTACACACCATTATGTCCCTTATGTATTATGCCAAACACCAATAATGCCTATTAATAATTATGCTAAATAAGTGCTGCTGTTCTACATGCTCATTGCCAAGGGTTCCATGCTCATTGCCAGAGGTTCCATGCTCGTTGCCATGTGGGATTACATGCTCATTGCCAAGGGGGAATACATGCTCGCGGTAAATGGGGGACAGCCACCGCCAGGCAGAAGTGATAGTCACTGACAGTGGCAGAGCCTGGCTGTATTCAGAGCACTGCAGGTCCCGGCTATTTGAAATAATACCCCTTTCACACCAGAAACAGCCATGAAATTACATTTCAAAAATAGCAAAATGGAATTGAATGAGATCAACCACAAGCTTCTTTGATGCCAGAGGGATAACTGGCAGCCGGCAGAACCGGGTGGGGGTCGGAATTAACGGTTCCCTTATATCCTAAGGGGAAAAACATTACAGCTTTGCCAGGCGATATCTCTGGTTGCCTTCCCGGGGGGGGGGGGGGGGGGGGGGGGTGTGCTAGAGACACGGGGCTGGGCTCGTTGGAAAGCCCTGGTCCTCAGCTACAAAATTAAATTACAGGGGGGGCACGTGCCCGGGTGCCCCCCCCCTGAATCCGCCAATGTAACTGTGCACAAGCATGATTACTCACAATCCTCCCTTAGCCACAGAATGATTTTGCAGCGTTTGAGGGATTATTATTATAATTTTCATCTGATTTTGCAGTGTAAATGATTGCCACTTTACCAAATCTCTCACTTTCTGAATCTCTTATCCTGTTAAATTTCACCCTTTATTTCCATTCTATTTGAGAGCCCAGCCCCCGGACACTTGATCTGGTTCCTGGGTTCCAGCGCAAATGCACAGTATGGGCGCAGTACTGCGCATGCACAGAACCCATTTGTAAAAGTGTTGTTAAAGTGGTATCACAGACTGCATCTGGCTTCACTTTAGGCAGAGACCAGGGCCGGATTAACAATGGGCCTGATGGAGCTACAGCTCCAGGCCCACTCTCCAAATAGGCCCAAGTTTGTAGCTGAGGGCCAGGGCTTTCAAATGAGCTGGGCCCCGCATTGCTAGCCTCCAGGAACCGCAGATACCGCCAGGCAAAGCTGGATCGTTTTTCCCATAGGATAACATGAGACCCTCTAATTCCGACGCCCCACCCTGTTCCAACCGCTTCCAGTTCTGCCTCCGGCATCGCAGAAGCTCGAGATTGATCTCAATGGAACCCAAATTGCTGGGCCTTCAATCTGATACCAGGCCATATGGGTCAATTGGTTTCTAGAGATATTGTGGGTAAAACTATTTTTTTTATTTCTGAAATGTAATTTCATGGCTTTGTTTGAGGACAGATTTCTCTGGAACCAAATGGCCCAGTTTCACAGGACCAAAATCATTCGAAGCCCACATGTAAATGGGTCAGCTGGTTCCAAAGACATAGCTGGGTGTTTAGGGGGAGGGGGGGTCCTCTCCCCCTCACACCAGAAATGCAGGGACTAGGCTGGCGTAAAAGAGGTCAGCCCAGGAATGTCCCTGCATGATCCTGGGACCATATTCCCAGGTAAGTGCCTGCATTTTATGGTGTGAAAGGGGTATTATTTCAAATAGCCGGGACCTGCAGTGCTCTGAATACAGCCAGGCGCCCCCTGCTCTCTGCCCCACTGTCAATGGCTGTCATTTCTGCTCGGCGGTGGCTGTCCCCCAGTTACCGTGAGCATGTATTCCCTCTTGGCAATGAGCATGTAATCCCACATTGCAATGAGCATGGAACCCCTGGCAATGAGCATGTAGGTAAGCAGCACTTATGTAGCATAATTTTTAATAGGCATTATGGTAAGTGGCTTAACATATAATGGGCATTATGGTGTACATTTTTAATGCGCGCCTTTGGCGGGCAATGCCCTGTTTATGAGGCATATTTTACATTATTGCTCAATCTGTTTGGTACAGTGTGTATTTTGGCTCAATCCATGTAGCAAAATGTGAATATTGGCTCAGTCGGTGTGAATTTTAGCTCATTCGATGGGCATAATGTGTAAGAGGCAAGTACAGTATAAGGGGGTTATTATTGTGTTGCATGATTTGTAGGGGTATATGGTGTGGTAAACTTAGGTGGCCACATAAAAGGTGCTGAAATGTTGTCTACCAAGTTTTGGCTTTCATTCTTTTTTTTATGACTGGAGTGCCGCCTCACCCCGCAAGTATCTTAGGACATCAGAATCTTGCGGGTGCACCTTGGAGGGAACCGCCAATATATCTCCCTGTATTTTTCCTATGCCAGCCCCCTGCCTTTTCCAGGCATATATAAGTAGTTGAAAGTATTTACACAAATAGAGACACACCCATGAGCAGACCACCCAACCAGAACACCGGTCATGCCCCCCACATTTATTAGGTGCTGGCCACAACCCTTATTATTGTGCATAATAGGCCCTTGATAATTTTCAGCTCCAGGCCCATTTAGACCTTAATCTGGCACTGGCAGAGACAGTGGCAGATTTTACCTGGGGGGGGGGGGGCTGCAGCCCATAGGTAAAAACCGCCACTTATCAGGTATGTTGGGGTATATTTATGAGTGTGACAATTGTTTTAGGCTTGCAGGTTGCAGTTCATTTGAAGCGTTTCAATCTTTTTATTATGCCATATAGTATGCATTGATGCTGTTATCCTCTGTTCTTTACCATTTTGGGGGTACAGGCTGATTTCCCTATTTTCACCTGCACTTTTCAGTGCATAACTGCATCACAGGTCATCCATTTTCACAATTTTCTAATAGGATAGGTCAAACAAGGGGAGCACGCATACATATAATAAGCAATTTTTGGGAGGGAATAGGTGCAATACCTTTACCCACGATTGCGGTTCACGTTATCGCAGCTAATAGGATACTCTCTTCGTTGGAAAGGTATAACAAATAATGACTAAAGAGCTATAAAGGCTTGTTTTACCCCCCTTACTTCTATTTTATAAGCTGCTTGTATCTTTCCAAAGAGTGTATGCAGCTGCTGATATCCAAACCATGATAATCCAATTATTAGGGAGATGACACCTAAAGGAACCAATAGATGATTCTTGTGAATTGCAATTGAAAAGCATTGGTCTCAAATTTAGCAATAATATTTATGTCTGTTTTATTTATTTATTACAGTTGTATTGTTTTTCTTACCTATTATATTTCTGGGATAGCATGCGCTCTGAATGTTATTGCCTGAGTGTCTGGTGTCTGGGAAAATTACTACCTCTGTGCCATTTCTCTAGACCAGTGGTTATTTTGGAACCAAATGAGATTATATTATATCACATATGGTTGTGTTGTATTCATTCTGTGCTTGATTAATGCTATAAATATATTTTAACAGTACAGAAATGGAATGTAATACAAACAATAAAACTCCCATGTAGGAATCATTTAGGAGTAGCTCACGATTACAGAGGCAAAATAAACATTCTCATAGTTTACAGAGGTCTAATCCCTATATTTAACTGCACAATGAGTACATCATGGGTGTTATTCTGGTTGATACGTACAGTACATGCGCATGTTCACACGCACCCATACAATATGCAGCTGCATGCACGCATTCATGCTAAACAATGCCCTTACCACATGTGAATGTGACTATTCGCAGCAGTACACAAAGGGGAGTGTACTCCAGCTAAGCGCACATTTGCATGCTCCTAGCCACATTCACGTGAACGCAGGATATGCACTGTGCGTGCGAACAGCCTCTGTGGTTTTGTTCATTCGCAACTCCAACCATACACATGTAGCCAAGCCATCCTCAACACTATACTTAATTACATGAATGGCCTTACTTTATTGTGTTTATTGCAAGTCAATTTTCATCATTAGTGGCCATAATTAATTAGCAAGGAAGCGTTTATTAGTTCCCTTTATTTATTAACTCTTTATAGCACAACTACATTTAAATAAATGTATCCTACAAATGCCCAGGATATGAATTTGAAAGTGTTTGAGTGCATCATTGCTCATTCCGTTTGGTATAGTGTGTATTTTGGCTCAATCTATGTGGCAAAATGTGAATTTTAACTCAATCCGTGTGCCATAGTGTGAATTTTGGCTCAGTCGGTGTGAATTTTGGCTCAATCCATGTGGCATAATGTGTAAGAGGCAAGTACAGTATAAGGGGGTTACTATTGTGTTGCATGATTTGTATAAGGGGTATATGGGCCCTTATTCTGTTTCGGTCGGTACGGCCCGCGTGCGGCCGTACCGCCGATGTTTGGACTCTGCACATGCGCAGAGGTCAATCTGCGCATGTGCAGCCCCCTTCGCCGCAGACGTATTTCGTCCGCCGCAAAGGGGGCGTATAGGGGCGTGAGAGGCTTCATGCCCTCATTTCCCTATGTGTACGCCCCGCGTTTCATGGGCGTTCCCATGCAAACGCGGGGCGTATGCATGGTAATGAGGGCATGACGCCCTCATTACCATGACATGGGGGCGGAAAGCTGACGTCGCCGGATGTCAGCTTTCAGCCCCCATACAAGCTACCACACGGACGATTGTCCGTGTGGTCTCAGCTTGCGGGAGCTGCCGCGGCGTGCGGCCCTGCCTTCGATGGTCGACGACCATCGAATGCAGGGGGCAGCTCCCACCATGGTGGAGGCGTACGCCTCCACCATTTTTGTGCGGATCGCCAGCCGTCCGTGTACGGACGGCCGTGGCGATCCGTCTGGTGGGCGGCCCTTGGTTTGTGCGGTCGGAGCCCCGTGTGCGGCTCTGACCGCACCAACCAGAATAAGGGCCATGGTGTGGTAAACTTAGGTGACCACATAAAATGTGTTGAAAAGTTGTCTACCAAGTTTTGACTTTCAGTATTTTTTATATGACTGCAGTGCAAGTATCTTAGGACATCGGCATCCTGCGGGTGCACCTTTGGAGGGCACCCGCCAATATGTCTCCCTGCATTTTTCCTATGCCAGTCCCCTGCCTTTTGCAGGCATATATAATTAGTAGATAGTATTTACAGAACACCGGTCCTGCCCCCCATATTATTAGGTGCTGGCCACAACAATTATTGCGCATAATAGGCCCTTGATAATTTTCAGCTCCAGGCAGGGCCGGTGCAAGGCACCGGAGCGCCCCAGGCAAGTCGGGGTGGGGGCGCCCCGGTGTCTGCCGCCCGGGGACCTGTCCTGCGGCGCTGTAAAGCTGGCGGCAGCGGCAGCGGGGGGTCCCTGCAGTCAATAAGAAATAACGAGCGCTATCCGCCGGGCTATGCGGAAGTGCTTCTGTTTTGGAAACACTGGCCGCACGGTGCACGCTGATTGGCGGAATCTCAGCCAATCAGCGTGCGGCCAGTGTTTCCAAAACAGAAGCGCTTCCGCATAGCCCGGCGGATAGTGCTCGTTATTTCTTATTGACTGCAGGGACTCCCCGCTGCTGCCGCCGCCAGCTTTATATACGCACATATACGCCGCAGGACAGGTACCTGGGTGGCAAGGGGGGCGAAATACCGCCCTCCAGTGGCCGACGCCCTAGGCAAATGCCTAGATTTGCCTAGTGGTGGGGCCGGCCCTGGCTCCAGGCCCATTTAGACCTTAATCTGGCACTGGTGCGTGTCAACCAGAATAACCCCCATATTTAGAGCATCGTCATTGGCTTCTCTACAGCACCTTAATTGGTTTATTTCTTGGCACATTATATATCATATTAACAATGTTACTATACAACTATATATCATGCCTTGGAGCTGTGCATTAATGATATGGAGCTGTTATTCTAAAGGCCCATACACACTAGACAAGTTTGAGCTCAAAGTAGCTCAGTTTTCCCTTTTTGAGTGCATGTATGGCCGAGCAATGAGGGATAATGCACACACCCGCATCATCGCCAGCCACTGTCATCCTTCGTCCTGTTTTACGGGCCGAGTGAACCACTATCCACAGTCTCCTACTGTGGAAAGTGATTCATCATCCATGACAATCAGTAAGCCGAGTGAAAATTCAAAGTGTGTATGCACTGATGATCGCTGGCCATGCACCCTGGGCATAAAGACCCAGTGTGTATGCACCTAAAGTACTGAACTGTGTATAGCATAAACTGAACCTCCTGCCATGGAGTTATCCTTGACTCTGCTCTCTGCTTTACTTCTCACATCCAGTCCCTGATGTCACCTCCTTTGAAACATTGGGAACGATTCAGACCTGCGCGCTAGGCTAGGCCTAGCGAGCAGGTAATTGCAGCTCTGCTGACCTGCTTTCCACACACAAATGGGGGAGGGTGCTGACATCATGTGAATATAATATATAGTAAAAAATATAACTTTTTAAACCCCCTTCTTCTCTTTAACTTTAATTTAGCAGTGCTATGCACACTTACATTTTTAGGTAACTATACACAAAGTAACATAAAGTAATCTATCAATACCTGTTCAAAAGAAGTGCAGGAGTGAAAGTAAACACAGATGAAAGCGCTCTTGGATTAACCAACAAAGGATGAGTGTAAATAATTGAAAAGAAGATGATATTTTTTCTCCCTTGTCTCCCATACCGCAACACTGCCATGTGCTGTGGGAGATCATTTACATGGGTCTGATCATCTATGCTGCCCCAAAGAATTTGGATCTCAAGGATTGAATCCTAAGGACTTTTCAGGAATTATCTTGGTGACATTCATTTTAATTATTTACTCATCCTTTGTTGGTTACTCCAAGACCACTTTTTTTATTTGTGCTTACTTTCACTCCTGCACTTCTGTTTATTTTGAGTAAATTTGGGATGTTTACTCTTTCTACACAGTGTTAGCAGCACTTGGGTTTCATTGCGCATTGTTTATTTCTTCCATTGCGTGTTCAATAGATATTCTTTATTCCAGTATTTGTGTGCAACGTTGACTTTAGATCAGCAAAAACTCTACCATTGGATACCAAGTTTCACTAATTATCTTTTATTTAGCAGACTTTCAGTACTGTGGATTCCTATTCCTTCCCTGCATCTCTATCCTGTCCCAACCATCTTTCTTCCTGACACTCATAACGTCTGTAGCAACATTCCCTTGGCACCTTCTGTCATTATTCAGTAAAGCACAGCCCTATGTACAGCTGCAATTCCTTTAACAAACTCACTTTTCCAATACTCCTAAGCCCTGCACAAAATCCCTTCTGCATGCTATGCGTCACCTTTTTATGATTTGATCCTTTTAACTACTTTACACTTCCTGCCACCAGTGGCGTAGCTACAGGGGTCGCAGCGGTCGCAGCGGTCGCAGATGCGACCGGGCCCCTGAGCCAGGGGGCCCAACCCCCGCCACTGTCCTGGAGGAGGGAAGCGAACAGGACGCACGCACCCGTTCCCAGTGCTGCTTTGCGGGCCCGCGTGCGTCGCGCTGACGTTACGCGGCAAGGGGTCCCCTTCCTATTGGCTGCCTGCGGCTGGGGACGGGACACGGTGGCCGTATCTGAGCTGTGATTGGCTGCAGCGGCTCCGCTGCAGCCAATCACAGCTCAGATACGGCCACCGTGTCCCGTCCCCAGCCGCAGGCAGCCAATAGGAAGGGGACCCCTTGCCGCGTGACGTCAGCGCGACGCACGCGGGCTCCAACCTCCCCATCTTGCTGAAGACCCTGTCTGATGAGTCCGATGAGGTGAGGCAGCGTCATAGAGGTTTGAGACACCCTGCTGCTTGTGGTTAGGTTATGGCACTGTGTGAGCCCCAGCTGCTGCAAGAAGATGTGTACCGTACCCCATTCATAGATCGTCCTTATCACCTGGGGTGTAATAATAATGTGGGAGAACTGGGTGTAATTTGGGCCACCTGGAAATGACTTGGCTTGCACGTGTAGGCTGCCAGGACTCAGGAGCAGGACCGCCCGGCGCCCTGTATCGGACTACAGTGAGTCCTGTCTGTCAGGCTTTTGAGATTATGGGGAAAATTGCTAAAACTGCTGGGATGTGTAGTTCCACTGTTACAGTGGAACTACACGTCCCAGCATGCCCTGTCACAGTTTTAGAAATCCATTATCTAAAATCTGTGGCAGGGCATGCTGGGACGTGTAGTTCCACAACAGCACTATATAAAATATAAACAGACCGAGATTTTAATTTTGTTGTATGTAGGGGGGCCCCAAGCTGACCTCTCGCACCAGGGCCCATGAACCCTTAGCTACGCCCCTGCCTGCCACATTAGTTCCATCACTCAAAAAAGCAGAAAAGAAATAATGCACAGGTAGAAGTGTACCAAATAATAAGAACAAGAAAGACACATACACGAAAAGGGAATTACAAGTGATCCGCAGAAAAGGAGCACTCAGTGCGGAATATAAAAATACTCCTTCCATCACTCACAAAATCTGTCCCTTCGCTGACTTTTCTTCCAATACCTGCATGCTAGAGATAGACATTGGAAACTGATGGATGCAACCATCGATGTTACTCATCAATGTTCCATCATCTTGGGAAGGCATAGGGCATTGTGCTCATTGCAAGTGCTGGTTTTGCCGAAATCTGTCTTATATTCTGTGGTTTGAATTGAGGTCACATGCCATTCATGCATGATGGGGGCCTGATCCTCTACCTTTTTCTTATTGGTACTAGCTGTTTTAAATATGTACCTGTTACCTGCCTTGGTGGGTATAGCTTTTCTGTGCTGATGCTATGTTCATCAGCATTTGTTGCCTGGTCTGTTGTCTGTCTTTGACCCTGACTGTCTTACTTACATCTAGACCGATACTTTGCTTGCGACCCTGATCTAGTGTAACTACCGTTTGTATATGTTACTTTGCTTGTCTGTTGCTTTATCCTTTGTGATATTAGTCCTAATGGATAAAATGTGGTGGTTGTAGATCACGTGGACACTTATATTGAATATACGGTACTTACCTGCTCATCCATTTTCTTGCTTTGAGGCTGCGCTTCCAGAAGCGATGATCAGATAAGACTCTTCTATTCATTTTTGTTTTACACATTTTATGATCTTCTTTAATAAATGTTGTAATTTTTCATGGAAATATAGCATTACAATTGTTATTCATGGTGCAAAACTTAAATTGTGCTGCTACTGCGAAATTACTACATGATGATTGAAAGTGTATAGCAAAGATTCCATTATCACGCAATATCAAATAACCTATTTTTTAAGAAAAAGAATAAAAAAAGAAACTGTGCAAAGGAGTATATCATTTTATAGTAGATTAATTCATCTCTCATAATAAACAGTATACTGGGCAGTATAAAACAAATAAAATACATAAGTCAGTGACACTGGCTTGGATTCCTGTGATACACAACATTTTGATTTCTGAGAGAATCTACATCTCTGTGGCTGTGGAGTTATATATATGCATCTGAATTACATCTGCTCACTGACGAATATTTTAGTGACCAGCTGATCCCTGCTGTGATCCCTCCAACATCGTAGCTGGCCGCATCCCCCACAGGTTTCTATGGGGGATGCGGCCCGATACATTGGGCATTCTGAGATGGCGGTAGCCTATGGGCTACACACTGCAGCTACACGCTGCCCTGTTGCCGGGGGTAGTGCGGTCAGTGGGGTCAGCGGAAGGTCATCGCTAACCATGTATGCCGCAGACCCCCCTCCTTTATGAGCCCTGTTCCTACGCGCCAGGGACGTCACATCCGTCGTTAGGATCGCATTTTACGATGCAATACTGGGCTGTAATATTACGCCTTAGCCCCTCTGTGGATGTTTCTGTTGCATCTTACATACCAGTAAAACACCAGTGTCTTATTGGTACATCATCTGTCCTTGCTGTCATAATACCATTGAGTGATATCATCATATCAGTTTGTTATTCACACAAGTATTCATTCTGCTATCTATCGCCTGTTGTCATTACTCTGAGATTATGTCCTGGGGACAACAAAAGACTAGTGACCGTATTGAATTCCACATGCTACAGTTCAAGTTCTTGTCAATGGTTCTGATAATTAGCAAGGAGTTCTGTGACAGGAAGCTTTGGTTCTTCCGTCTACACTTTATGCTTGACCACATCCCACTAATACAACCCTGCGGTCCCCTTCCCCCATGTTTGCCTCATAGATTGGTTTATCTGGGCATAGTCCTTCCCAATAATTTCTGTTTGGATGCCGAGCACTGCCATATTAAACTAAGTACAAGTAAACAGAAATGTAAGAATAGCTACTCACTTGTAGACAGACTTTCTTCTTATCATTAGCAGGATTAGCCCCATGTTGCCATCGTCAGGTATCTGTAAGCACTGTGCAATGTTAAATTGTTGCATTGTCTGCAGATGTATTGTGCTGTGCTGGGCATATGTAATCCCTGGCATTAATGTATATGTTTTATTTATTTTTACTTCAAATCTTATAATACTTGTACAAATATGAAAGGTCATGTCAGGGATTATCAGTACAAATGTTAGAAGGGAGTTAGAATTGGATTGATACATTTTGATGATTTACAACAACAGCAGCAACAGTAATAGAAACATGATCAGTAGAAAGACACACCCAGGGGCGGCACAGTACCAACTCAGAACCTCTACCACATTACATTGATAAACCACTGATGCCCTCACCACTCAACAAACCTTGAAACCCAAAAACCGTCTCCTCCCCTTCCTTCCCCCTTTCTAACCTTCTCTCTGTAGCTGAAATAACCAGACGGAGTTGGGTATTTATGGCAAATTAGAAGGTCACAATTTACTGTTACTTAATTTGGGTGGACAAGATAGCACAGCGCTCCACCAGCCCTTATTGCAGCTGAATCATGTAACCACCTGGGGGGCCCGGGGGCACTTTCTCGCAACTGAAAACCTGTAACCGCAGGAGGATCCCATTTTTGCACCCCAACACCAGGCCTGGCACCCCACTTTGGCTGGCCCGCGGTACTTCCACCAATGTTAGGTTCCTAGAACCATAGCCCGCCACCCTACCATGACCCTACCTCACCCTGGCATTTGTTTTATCTAAAGAGTTTTTCCTGGCTGCCTGACGTCTTACTGGTGTCCTGGTCCCCAGCTTTCTCTCTGCTCTCCTCAACTCTGCCTATACGGCAATGACCCAGCTATGGTCTTGGTTGTAATGCACTCTGACCTTTCTTGAATGTTGTTGTGGCAAAATAGGGTTGGGGGGTTGGAGTTCGGTTATTGGTACAGGTTATGGAATGCACAGATGGTGCCCCTGGCAGAAGGCAAAACCTGAAAAACTTTTCAGGGTCTGTGGCTAATCCTTTTTTAATACAGGCAGTCCCTTCCGTCCCCCAAAATCAACGTTGGCAAGAAGAAACCCCCGGGCGACCCTCTACGGAGGATGGGTGTTCGTTAGGTAACAATTCCTTCGCCTGATCGTATATACTTTTTGTAGCTTGTCAATTGACACCTGCCGATGCTATTGATAGTCTTCTCTGAGCACCCTGCTTTGATTGCCGCCATGGCTGTGCCACTTCTAAAAGAATGTGTACCGTATTCCTTTTCCTTCCTACCTCCCAGCACAAGGTTTTGAACTGATAAATGGTGAGCAAGGACGCGTCTGCGTGAGCTACGAAAGCTGTGCCCTCTCCAGTACTGTGCTCCAAGTACTCTTTTATCCGCCTAGCCGGGCATGTTGCTGGGTTGCTTCTCTCCTTCAGCTTCACCCTTTTCCTTTTCCCTTGCTGGTCCATCTTGGACTTGTGTATTTTGCAAACTACCACTGTTTCGCTAACTTATACAATGCTCCCTAACATGCCCAATTACATATGCGCAGCCACCAGCTCGCTCACTCTAAAGGCCCTGTGAAAGGCCAATGCGAATGCCTGCTTCGTATTTCCCTTTGCAAACTGTCCTTTGCTGCCGACATGAGCTGCTCTAACATAGGCTCCTTAATGGGCAGCCTGGAGTCTGGTTCAGATGGCCTTCGCCTGCCTCATCCTTCATCATTCTGCTGATGGTAAAGCTCTTTGTTACGGCACGTGGCTTGGACGAGCTAGGTGTAGGCAGCAACCTCCTGAAGCTCCTGTATTTATCCCGCAAATTACCCTGATCTGCCTCAGCTGGCAGCTCTGGAACCTGGGCTGACTGGAGGGCACCCGTCAGGACATCTGCTGTCCCTGTTGGTGTGCTGCCTGTGACTGCCACTCCTAAAATAGAAATCTACTGCGGCCTACTAACACTCCGGCTCCTGGACCTCTGCCACATCTGTAATCGGCTCCCCTGTAAGAAGCACGGCGCCTGTTCCCAGGCGGCTTGATGGACTGGCGGATCTCATGCCGTTGAACTCCCCAGATTTCCTTGGCGGGGAGAGCAGTAAGCGGTCTTCATTGAGGCTTGCTGCCGTGGCCTGCACGAGGAGAGCCGGCGCCATCTTGCTGGGCTTGCGGGATCGCCGAGCTGTGGCGCTGGGCGTAGGCTACATTGCATCCTGCTATTGCCGGCTACTACACGAGCGTCCCTACCCTTCTCTTTTGTTTTACAACATTATTACCTGGCACTCCCTGCAGTGGTGAGTGGGGACTGTGACAACATATTTAGAGCGCTGACGCCATTTCTCCCGTTTAGATGCATGGCTACAGCAACGCTTACAGCGTTTTGCTTCCTGTGATTATACTACAGTTCTCTCTCTAAAGCCGTTTTTGTGACACTCCTGAGACGTTTACTTATTTGGATGAGTATGGAATCCTTTTTATCACAGATCCTGCGAGAGATCTAGATCTCCTCTGCTAGATTATGCAGGCGGCTGGATGATGTCCGGGGAGGTGTTCCATCTTCTCTATATCCCCTTGGAAGTCAAAATATAGCTGTTGTAGGAGATATCTCCATGCTCACAGCTCCTATGGCCTCTCCTGCTAAAATTCTGCATTTTACTATCCTGTCTGATGCTCGGAAGAGTGAGCCATCCCCTATCTCTACCTTCAATAGATGTGATATAACGGATGTGAAATATGTGTTTACATCTACTGATCCTGTGGCCTACCCTGACATGGTTCTGAACTCCTCATTGGATTCATATTCCTATGTCGACCTATACAGGTTCATGACTGATTGGTATACCACCCCTGTATACAGTGTTGATGACACAGTTTGTCTACAGTCCTATGACATGATATTGGAGATGATTGCATTCTCCTCCTGAGCTTTGAGTTATATGTGCCCCGGATATTGCTCCAGCTGCCAGAACGAGACTTATCCTCCTTATAGAAATCTCATTCTGCCTCATAACAAGACTGAAAATTGGTCAGATTAGCAATTTCACATTATTGGATTGTTGATTCTACACATATATACCTTACTAATTCTAATTTTATTGTGTATGTTATAATCCTATTCTGTGTTATAGAATGGTCCTTTGTCCGATATTCCAGTATAATGTGCTGTCATGGGAACCGACTTTCAATTTCCATTTCTGATGCTGTACGCTGAGTGGAATAAACTGTTTCACTTGTATGTTTGAATAACCTAGTTTAGGGGGGGGGGGGGAAGAGATAGGGTTCTGGGATCCAAGTATACCGAAGTTAGGGGTAGGTCATACAGGGTGGGGGGTTAAGGGGAGGGTTGCTTTGGGATTTAGGGGGGGGGGGGGGTTGTTTGACACGTCAATATAAATACACCAATTTGTTACTCCTGAGCAGATACGTGGTTCTCCTGACTGAACTGTGAGATAGCTGGGATCGCATATTACATTATTATAAGACTGTCTCAATACATTACATTCCTGTTCATTTATACTAGATACCTACCCGTATGGCCCCTATGGGTATTTTTGTTGCTTAAACTTGCACAGGTAATGTTCTATATGTCCTGCAATAGCTACTTGTTCTCTACATGGTTGCTATGTAATACGATAATACCTGATTGTGTGCCACCTGTATATTGTCTACCTGTTTGGTTTGTTTGATTTTCTATATGTGCAAAAATCAATAAAAAAATATTGAATTAAAAAAAAGGTATTTGTTACAGTATGTCGGCCCCATGCCACCTTGGAAAAGAAGGCAATGCCTGCTACCTGGCCTGCGCTCTAGACTTCCCATCCCTGTACATCCCCCACAGAAAAGCTTTCAGCGCTTTGATCTCCTCCCTCTTTTTTGTACCCTCTCTTGCTGCCACTTCTTTATGCTTCTCCCACTCCTCCCAAGCTGCCCTGTACCTTCTCCATGTTGCCGGCGCTAACAAATTTCTCACCTGCTTGCTCACCCTGTCTAGACAATCTGCCATAAATGAAATGGACAGGTTAAACCTTGCAGCTGTGCCTGTGGTGCCGCCTCCCCGAAAGCTTCCCATTTTCCCCTCGAGGGGCATCAGCTATTGAGTTATCTATCTCTGGCATGTGCTTGGCCCAGAAGTTAATGTTGTGCTGTAGGCACCCCAAGTCCAGATGTCTGATCCAGGGCTGTCTTAACAGCAGTGTGGGCCCCTGGGCAAAGCAATGCACTGGGGCCCTTACCCATTCTCCCCTCCTAGGGGTGGGGGGTGCTATCAGCAGCAGCTTTGATGTCCCAGGGGTGGCAGGGGGTGCTCTATCTTCCACTCAACGGGATGCAGTCAAAATCCAGACGGTCAAAATCCCGACAGGGTCAAAATCCCGACAGGGTCAAAATCCCTAATGGGTCAAAATACAGACAAGGGCAAAATCCCGACATGGACAAAATCCCGACATTTAAAATCCCGACAGGGTCAAAATCCCGACATTTAAAATCCTGACAGGGTCAAAATCCCGACATATAGAATGTACAGGTGAAACAGTCTACATGACTTTCCGTCGACAGGTGTGAGGTCAACGTGGTTTTTTTCACTGTTTTTTTGAGCCGACATGTGTCGACAGGTGGTATTTCATTCCCTACCATCCACTATGGCATGGTGGGAGAATAAAATAGTGTGCCGAGCGCAGCGAGGCACCGTGCCTGAAGCATTGCGAGCGAAGCGAGCGATGCGAGGGGCTGTGGTTCACTTCCAACTGTGTCCATGTCGACTGTGTCAAAAAACAGTGAAAAAACCCATGTCGGCCTCGCACCTGTCGACGGAAAGTCATGTAGACTGTTTCACCTGTACATTCTATATGTCAGGATTTTGAACCTGTCGGGATTTTGACCCTGTCGGGATTTTAAATGTCGGGATTTTGTCCATGTCGGGATTTTGTCCTTGTCGGTATTTTGACCCATTCGGGATTTTGACCCTGTCGGGATTTTGACCGTCGGGATTTCATACCGAATCCCACTCAACATGTAGGACATGGAGCAGTAACTTCTGCTAATTACTCCTTTACTGCACAGGTGGTGGGAGGGTGAACACTAACGTGTGGAAGGGGGCACTGAGCTGAATGAAGGGTCCCTTGTAAATGACTTCCAGGGAGGTAGGGGGTGTTTTATACGCAGGGGAGAGTTGGATAATGGAGTGGGCTTAATATTCGTCATTTTCCGGTGGAAGGGCAGCTTGTTTGACTGCAGATATTGCCATTATCTGGAAATAGATTTCTTAGCCTTCAATAGTATCAAAACCTAGAGTCCCAACTTTCAGGAGGTGCTGGGGACTTGAAGATCAGAGATCAGGAGCCAGAGCAATCCATTGACAAAAATATAAAACTGTACACCAGACATTTGGAGCTGGAGCAGGGACCGGCTGCTGGAAGGCTGATATCTCTGGTTCTGGTATCCCAATTGCACACTGAGTGAAACATAACTACATAATAATCAGATAACACAGAGATTTTGCAGATATACGCAACCAAAATCTCTGTGTTATCTGATTATTATGTAGTTATGTTTCACTTAGTTTGCAATTGGGATACCAAATGTTTTTTCCTAGACAGAATTACCCCTCCCTTTTGGCACCTGAGTGACACACCTCTGATTGAGCAGCTTACCAACAAAAGTGTTGTGCAGTTGAGAGAGGCATAGATGGGTCAGCATTAGGAGGGATTGCTGACTCCTGAGTGCCATTGGAGAAGCCAGGGGTAGCTCCAGGTAAGCTGGCTCTTAGATGTAGTAAGCCATTATCATGTGGCCTTACACTGGGCTATTAAGCCCAGACATATATGTTACTGCTAATGGGATGGGTTTGGGAGTGTGGTGCCCCCTGTGTTGGTAGGGCTGGCCTACTCCAGGTTGGCACACCCTAACACTTTATTAACACTTATTTTTTCCTATCACATTGTATATATTTTGTATTTTAATCACACCTTCACTTCCCTACATAGCACTTATGTGCTTCTTATTAACCCCTACTAATTTTCATTTGTGTGCTGCCCTGGAGTACTCAGCCTGTGTCGGCATGTTGGGGGCCCACACCCCAGACCCATACCCAGTATTAGAGGCCCCCAGTGACAGAGATGCCTTGACGTACGGCCTGGGGGCTTAGCCCTATATCTGCAGATATACGCAACCAAAATCTCTGTGTTATCTGATTATTATGTAGTTATGTTTCACTCAGTGTGCAATTGGGATAACAAATGTTTTTTTCCTAGACAGAATTACCCCTCCCTTTTGGCACCTGAGTGACACACCTCTGATTGAGCAGCTTACCAACAAAAGTGTTGTGCAATCTCTGGTTCTGGGTATGATAGAGACAATCTGCTAGTGTTGACAGAAAGGGGAGAGTCCAAGATTTTGGAATATACTCTCAGAAAATCTCTAAGGGGGGGGGGCGTGGCTTGGCCGGGGAGACGGACAGAAGCACCCATCCATAGCTCCTGCAACCTACCCTGCTAAAAAAGCTCTCCACTGCCACATTTCACCCCCTTACCTTCCCACCCTCCGCTCAGCAGCCCTCCGATTGGCGGGGGAACAAGTTGGGCACTGCCAGGGAGTCGGGAGACGCTGCCAGCGGGTCCCCGCGAGTTGCGGCCTAGCCTGTCAGCAAGCCGGGGCCTCAATTTATTCAGCTACCCGACGACGGAGCTCCGCGGCGGCGATCGCGGCAAAAAAGAGCCAGGGACGGCCAGAAACGGGCTGTCTACCCAGCAGGACCCCTCCTGGAGCTGCTGGAGCCCATCCAGGACCTCCACTCAGTGCTGCAGGGACAGAAAACGGCTCTGGAGCCCTGGAGCTGAGGTAACGGCGGCCATCTTGGGAGACACAGGAAAAACTGCAGTGTGTCTCCTCACGCTGCTTCCTCCCATTGCCCTTCACCCCCACTACCTGCAGACCTCACTAAGACCCCCCCTTGATAACAGGCTGGAGCTGGCCCCTGAAACTTTGAGAACCACGCCAGCAATTTGGGTCTGGAAGGGGATACCCTGCACCCCACTCAGGCTGATCTCCCCACCCTGCAGCAACCCCTCAA
This sequence comes from Crinia signifera, assembly GCF_055691185.1. Taxonomy (NCBI): domain Eukaryota; kingdom Metazoa; phylum Chordata; class Amphibia; order Anura; family Myobatrachidae; genus Crinia; species Crinia signifera. The sequence goes on from NC_139217.1 coordinate 351,485,332, forward strand.
TACTATACCCCTGGCCACCTGGCCTAAATACCTCTGCCAGCCACATTAAGTCTGGAACCTGACCCCTCTCCCTACAACTTATGGCTGCACCCCCTCGCAATACACAGCCTGCTTGAATCACCAGCCTCCCTCAGGTGCCGTTGTGCACACACATCCATCGGGCCCTGGGCCCACCAGGACTCCTATTCTGCACCTTCTATGTTTTGAATATACACCTGTATATGGACTATGGCCTGTTGTTGTGATGTAATGTAAGAGGCCTGCATCCTTTCAGCTCCCAACGAATCTGACACCATCCTACCCCAATCTGCTCTATGATGTGACCATCGCTATGCAATCTTTGATATTTTAAATCTCACACATACAGCCTTCCTACCGCACCTATCGTGCTCCTACATCTGATGTCTGCATTACAGTGGGACATCTGTTTATGAAAAGATTCCTGATACCCCTACCAATGTCCGCGGTGGACCCAGCTTTAGTCCACTCTGAGGCTACCACGTGTGGACATTCCACTGATTCCGATCACTCATTTACCAGATCTTCCTCAAAGAAAAAACGTAAATCCACCACCAAACCCCAAAAACCCAAGATGAAACCAGCCGACATTGCTGCAGTCCTCGGCCCTCTGCTAGACGAGAAGCTGGCGGGTATCAAGGAGGCCATTGACACCACTCTTACCCAACTTACCCACCACTCCCAACGCTTGGATGAGGTGGAACAAAGGGTTTCAACTGTAGAAGACGATCTCACCACAGCCCAACGCGCCGCCGACTCCCAATCTAGGGATATAAAGGCACTCCAGGAGAAAATCGAGGACCTGGAAAACAGGAGCCGTCGCAACAACCTGAGGGTGGTGGGCATCCCCGAATCGGTGAAAGGCCACGAGCTCTTGCACCTCCTGTCAACCTGGCTCCCGGAGCAACTAGCCCTCGATCTCAAAGGAGCCCCACTTGCCATAGAAAGAGCTCACCGTATAGGTCCAGAAAGACCGAATCGTGGGGGGCGCCCCCGCCCTGTCATAATGAGGATCCTCAACTATGCAGATAAAACCAGAGTTTTGGAGCACTATCGCAAAACTGCTAACCTCTCCTACAATGGTGACCAACTACTCATCTTTCAAGACTTCTCTGCTTTGGTAGCAGCCAAACGCAAGGAGTTCACACCTGTCTGCAAACATCTCATTGACGCTAACATCAAGTTCTCCCTACTATACCCAGCCCGTCTTCGTGTGTTCATGGACGGAAAACCCCTTTTTTTTGACACCCTGGAGGAGGCGAAATCCCATTTTTCCATCCCTGACACTTGAACATGCCCAGCCTCCTTTTTACAGGCTCTCCTACGTTTTTTTCTACCCAACCTTTTTGTCTTGCCTCTTTCTCCCGCTAGACGGTGATAGAGATGGGACAATTTCTTTCCTTACCCCCTTTTTTTTTTTCTCTCTAGGCACACTGCGAATTCATGGCTAACACTGCATGTACCACCACTGTTTAATATTATTTCCTTGATAATGGCTGTACTGTGTGAATACTTAACACAATGTACCAGGATCAGATGACCGTTGGGCCTCTTCGAAATTAGTTATTAATGTTATACTTGAAAGTTTGTATGTTGTTAGTATTTTTTGCCCGTCCTGCACCCAGGCACATCCCCTCTGTGGGATTCCCCCCCTTTGCTCGCTGGGACGAAGGGGGACTCCCCATAACATGTATATCCTTCCTTATGATCCCGCCTACAGGAGTTGGTTAGCATAACTGACCAGCTTCCCCCATCTACCTCCTCTGGGAGAAATGTCCCTCTTCTCTCATTCAATATCTTATCTTGGAATGTGGAAGGCCTCAACCACCCAGTTAAACGTAGAAAAGTTCTCTCACATCTGCAACGAATGTCCCCACATATTGTTTTTCTGCAGGAGACCCATTGGGTAGAAGGCGCACAACCAATGCTTAGGGCCCCCTGGCTCGGAGAGTATGTTTCCGCTCCCTTCACTACCAAAACCAGGGGCGTAGCCATTTTATTCAGCAACAACCTACAATATTCCATAGCTAGAAAATTCATCGACCCGGAGGGCAGATTTATTATTTTAGATGTACTTATTGACAATGTTACCTATACTATGCTTAATGTATACGCTCCTACAGGCCCCAATGATTCTTTCTTTGCCTTACTTTTACAGAAATTACTTTCCTGGGGCCACACCAATCTTATATTTGGAGGTGACCTTAACACAGTTATCGACCCATCCATGGACAGGTCTGGGGTGAGTACAAACCGGCTTCCAGCTCTTTCACACCTTCTTTCTCCTCTATGCTCTCAGCTCACTTTAATTGACCCCTGGCGCATTTTCCACCCCCTTCAGAGAGACTACTCATTCTACTCTCATCCTCACTCAACACATTCTCGAATTGATTACCTATTTATCTCAGACCACCTTCTCCCCAAGGTGACACACACTTCCATTCATGACATCATTATCTCTGACCATGCCCCCATTTTACTATCCATCCGATTATCCCTACCACAGACTTTTACTAGATGTTGGCGGTTTCCATCCCACCTCCTTCACTCCAATGATTTTCTACTGCACCTGAAACATTCTTGGTTAAACTACACTACAGATAACTCAGCTCACGCAGAAAACCCCTCACTATTCTGGAACGCCTCTAAGGCGGTGCTCAGAGGCCATATTATGTCCTATGTTAATTCCACACGTAAAAAATTTGCTCTTCGCCTAAAAGAGCTAAGTAAAAACTTGACTGAGACTTATAGAACCTATAAGCGATCTGACACTCCTGCTAACAAAGAAGCATATCTTGCTTCCAAACTGATCTACGACACCTATCTTACAGAACAGGCCCAGACTAAACACAACTTCTTTAGAAACAAACTACATAGATTTGGGAACAAATCTGGCAAGCTCCTGGCTAAATTGATTAAAGGCCCACACTCTCGCACGTGGGTAAACACTATTAAACAATCAGGAACATACATCACTGACCCCAACGACATATGTACCGAGTTCATGAACTTTTACAAGTCCTTATACTCGGCAGGCCCTGATAACGTTGCTGAAAGTAATTCTTTCTTGAAGACAGCTAACTTACCCACACTCTCACAGGAGGAAAGGGATATGCTAGATAGTCCCATTACGGAGGAAGAAGTATGCACCACCATCAAATCCCTCTGTAATGGCAAAAGTCCGGGCCCAGACGGATTCGGAACTGAATTCTATAAAATGCTATGCTCTGAGATCTCCCCAACCCTGACCCTTCTCTTTAATCACATACTGACCTCTAAAACCCTACCGCCTAATTTTAATGAAGCCAAAATTATAGTTCTCCCGAAGCCTGGAAGGAACCCCTCCTTGGTCGGCTCCTATCGCCCTATCTCCCTCCTAAATCAGGACTTTAAAATCTTAACAAAATTAATGGCCAATCGTCTACAGAAGTGTTTACCACAGTTAATTTCACCGGCCCAGCTCGGCTTTGTTAAGGGAAGACAGTCAGTGGTGGGTATTCGTGCAGCTATTGCTGCAATAACTCACACACGGCTCCATCAAACCCATGATAATATCCTCATTAACTTAGATGCCGAAAAGGCCTTTGACCAGATTGCCTGGCCCCATCTTCACAGGGTATTGGCTAGTCAACTATTTGGAGAATCCTTTAGGGCCTTCATCACATCTATATACACAGACCCTAAGGCCCAGGTATTGGTTAACAATGTTGCCTCTCCCACTTTCTCCCTTGAAAGAGGGACCCGCCAGGGATGCCCCCTTTCCCCACTACTTTTTAACTTGGCACTTGAACCACTCCTCCGCTACATCATTTCATCACCCCACATCCAGGGCATAAACATAGGCACCAGAGAGATACGGGTAATGGCATTCGCGGATGATATCCTTCTCTTCCTATCCAACCCTAATCACTCGGTCCCCTTCCTTATTGATACAATTAATAACTTCTCATCCTTCGCTGGTTTTTCCATCAACCTTCACAAATCTGAAGCCCTCGCCATTTTTGGTCAGGCACGCAACGGATGGTCCACACCCTTCCCTTTCAAATGGGCCACCTCTTACATCACTTACTTAGGCATTAATCTTCCCCCACACCCACATACCCTATATACACATAACATAGCTCCAGTTATTCAAAAAATTAAAACGGAACTTACCTTATGGCAAAATCTACCTCTTAATTTCATAGGCCGCTGTAATCTTTTTAAGATGGCTAGTTTCCCTAAACTATTATATATTCTACAAATGACCCCAGTCCTACTCACCAAATCTGACCTATCTTCTCTTAATGCTATGATATCCAAATTTATCTGGAACTCCAAAAAACCCAGAATTAGCCTATACAAGCTAACGCAAACTACTCAGAGAGGTGGAGTTAACCTACCTAATATCAAATATTACAATTTGGCATGTATCCTTCGTTTCGCTGTAGATTGGATTGCTAATACTAACATTTTTACGGATGTTTCTTTAGACTCCCAGCTCTCCCATCCCCTTTCCCTCAGCTATATTCTACACGCTAAACCATCCCACCTAAAGTCAGCCCAATACGATAACCTCCTCTTATCATCCACAATCTACGCATGGAGACGCGCTAGGAAATCATTACACCTACAGTGTTATCACTCCCTATCCCTACCACTTGTCGGCAATCTGGAATTCCAGAATGGCGAAACCACCTCCCCTTTCACCACCTGGCGTTCCCAGGGCATTCTGGCATTACGACATTTACTAAACACCCTACATACCCCGTTAACCTTTGATGAAGCTGTATCACGTTACCACCTGTTGCCACACCATAAATTTGCATACTTCCAAGCAACACACTACTTGCAATCCATACTCACCAAATTGCGGCCCCAAGATATCACAAATCCTCTTGATTCCGTCATCCGCACCTGCACACACTCCATATCCACATTATACGCACGCATACGTCCTGAATTGGACCCTGACTCGGACATCCAGGGACTTCACAAATGGTCATCGCAGACCACGACTCTAGAGCCTGAAAACATTCTAGACACATTCTTATCCAACCTCAAACTTATTCCGGCTAGTTCCTATCAGGAAATGTCTTACAAAATTTTACATAGGGCTTACTTCTCCCCTAAGCGTTGCCACCTGATGGGCACCGCTGACTCTTCTGACTGCCCCAAATGTCACTCCCACGATGCTGACTTATTTCACTGCTTATGGTCCTGCCCACATATCCAAACTTTTTGGAACACCCTACACAACTTTGCCACCTCTTCATTGAAACTGGTTTTTCAATGTAATGAGGCATGGGCGTTGTTTGGATACGTCGCAGACCAATCCTCTGTCCCAAAGCATGACAAAAAACTCCTGGTGATCCTATCTGCCGTCGGCAGAAAAGCCATCCTGCAGCAGTGGATACACACCGCAGCCCCCTCCCTAGAGATGGCGACATCTAGGCTGCTCTTCCTATTTACCATGGATTGGCTAGAGACGTCTCTCCATAAGGAATCTTTGACCGCAACCCTATTCCAATGTTGGGATAAATACATCCAAATCTTACCATCTAGGACCAAATCGGCAATTCAACTGTGCTTCCAGTCCACCTCATGGTATAACCTACAACTCCTCCAGAATAAGACCCCTGTCACCATTTAGACGCCATATCTCCTGAGAGATGTGCACTCTTACTCCATACTCCATACTCTGTTCCCACTTTTTTTTTTTTTCTCTTTCTCTCCCATGTATTCTTTGCTGGATGGCTGGATCGGTCCATGGATGGGTGGATGGCCTGGGACTAGAGGCGGGCTGTTATTTGTTTATTTGTTTAAGTTAGTTATTTGGATATTTTGAAGTCAATATCTATTAGGTACTACCGAACGTGTATTGATATCACTTTTGGGGCTTGCATTCTGATCTGAATGCTAAGGCTTTACTAATTATTCTTAGCAACTTTCTTTTTTTTTATAAACTACTGCTCAATTTACTGTTTACCACTACCGAAGTTGCCATGCCAGGCTCCTTGTACCATCTCTTTCATTACCTATAATATGTTAATTATTTTTGGAAAAATTTGAAAATTGTGAATTGACCCTCATAAAATACTGTCATGTTTCTAATTCCGATGTCTGTAACAATGGTGATATATGAGGCTCAATAAAATATATTTTGGAAAAAAAAAAGAAAATCTCTAAGGGGCATATTTATTAAGCTTGGAGAAGAGATAAACTGGAGATAAAGCGGAGAAAAGGTAAAAGGAGATAAAGCACCAGCCAATCAACTCCCAACTGTCTTTTTCAAACACAGCTGATTGGCTGTGCTTTATCTCCTTTTACCTTTTCTCCGCTTTATCTCCAGTTTATCTCTTCTCCAAGCTTAATAAATCTGTTCCACAGTCAGAGAGAACCTGGGTACACATATATACAATTGTCGGGCCATTCTTCCGTTCTGGGTCGGACGGCCATTCAATTGTATATGTGTGTACGCTGTCCCGTACGAGCGATAAACGGCAAAAAACTGTCTTGACCGTCCATACTCGGTCGGTCGACGGTTCTTTGCTGTTTAATTTTCATCCGACAGGACGGCCCCATATCGGAACAAAAGTGCAGTGTGTACGCACGTCCGACCGATATGCTGCCGTCCTTGCGACTATACTGCCAAAGCTGGAACGCCCATGTGGGTGTTCCATAGCTGCATCATCTCTGGCAGGGTGACTAAAAAAAAAAAAACGGCGTGGGGTCCCCCCCACAGCCGTAACCAGCACCAGGCTGAAAGAGCCGTGGCTGGTATTAAAAAATCAGGAAACCCGACAAATAGGGCTTCGCTGATTTTTTAAAACCAGCCCCAGGCTCCAGGTCCGGGGCTGGTTCCCAAAATACGGGGGACAAAATGACTAGGGGTCCCCCGTATTTTAAGAACCAGCCCCAGGCCAAACCAGCCAGCAGGGTAATGCCACAGCCGGGGGACACTTATTATATAAGGTCTCGCGGCCAAAGCATTCAGCCCTCTGACCGGTCAGCCTGGCCAGGGGTCCTGGGGAAGTGCTCAGCTGCTAAGCAGCCAATAGAATCATTCTGATGAGAGGCGCAGAGGATGAAGGATCTCTGCTCCTCTCAGTCCGATGCGGGGAGATCCAGGAATCGCCGGCAGCTTGAAGAAGATGGAAGATGGACCCGGGACCCAGGGACCTACCGACGGGATCAAGATAAGTAAGTATCAGTATGTGTGTATGTTATGTATGTATTAAAGTTTTATTTTTCTGGTGTGTCAGTGTGTATTTATTTAACTATATTTTTTTCCTTTGGAACTACAAGACCCAGCGGGCCCTTTAATGCCCCGCAGGCTGGGACTTGTGGTTCTCCAAGTCCCAGCATGTGGGGGAGGCTTGCTGGAACTCATAGTTCCACAGTTTAAAACAATAGTTTTTAAATCAAATTTTTTTTACACTGAATCAGCCCGGTGGCCACCGCACAGGGCCACCGGGGACAGCACCAGCCTGGTCAGGTAAGTCCTGGAGGGGGGGGGACCCCTTTATTGGGGGGGTCCCCACTTCCCCAGGACCCCTGGCCAGGCTGACCGGTCAGAGGGCTGAATGCTTTGGCCGCGGGACCTTATATAATAAGTGTCCCCCGGCTGTGGCATTACCCTGCTGGCTGGTTTGGCCTGGGGCTGGTTCTTAAAATACGGGGGACCCCTAGTCATTTTGTCCCCCGTATTTTGGGAACCAGCCCCGGACCTGGAGCCTGGGGCTGGATTTAAAAAATCAGCGAAGCCCTATTTGTCGGGTTTCCTGAATTTTTAATACCAGCCCCGGCTCTTTCAGCCTGGTGCTGGTTACGGCAGTGGGGGGGACCCCACGCCGTTTTTTTTTTTAATAGGTAAAAGGGTGACTAAAATGTTTGCTATAATTATGCCCTAACCCAGCCCATTATGATAATTTTGGTCACATGTGACGTGTCAATAGCCCAAATCGAGACAGTGTTTACGGTGGTACAATCTTTTTATTGCGACTGTTTGGACGGGAGTACATCGGACGTCGCAAGTAAAATTGTACAGGTGTGTACACGCGTGATCGGCTGTTGTTTGTGGACGGTCCGACAGGAGTACGGTCGGCCGAACGGTTGCAAGAAACAGGGATTGTATAGATGTGTACCCAGCTTAAGAAATATGACTGGGAAGTGCAATTAACAGGTCGGATGTGGGCTGCTGCTTTGAAGTTGGATATCTCCAGTTCCCCAGGGCCGAGTTTCAAAATTCTGGTATCCCTGGAAAAAGGGGTTCTTCGGCTATCTGCCTCAGGCCCTTATACACCTGGGGCCCCTGGGAAAGTGCCCATTAAGCCCATACGAAAAGACTGCCCTGGTCTGATCAGGTTAATCGCTGGTGGGGAGGAGGCTATTTGCTTGTTCAATGCCTGAACCATCCCCAGGTTGACTTCCTCTAATGCAGCCTGTAAGGAGGATGCCTTGTATTCAGACTTTCTCATGCTACACTATTTTGTGTCACAGAACAGTGCTGATGAACAAACTTATTGAAGACTCACAGCCAGCCATTTGCAGCTCTCACATTATACATTTCTCCATGTTCTATGTAATCCGTGTTTTTCTTTTAGAAGTTTGGTCAGGGTTGCCTAAATTTGAAGTCTCCTCTCAGGAGAAGCACTTCGGGGGGCAGAGCCTAATGTAGACGTAATCAAGGCCGCCCCCCCCCCCCCCAGTACTGCAAACTCCGCAAATTGTGGGTCTTCTGGGTGGGGCGGGGCTAAATGACGCTATCTTTAGCCCCACCCCCTCCCCCAAGAAAAGCCATGGATCGCGGGAAATGAATGCTGCCATGGGGGAGATGCAGGGTTACCCACCTTATCGGGAGCCTCCTGGCCATTCTTTGTTTTGTGTACTTTGTACTATATATAACATGATTATCTGAGCATAAAAATGTATCCATTCACAGGGAGACCATTTCCAACATAGGTCAATCTAGTAGATTGACCCCATATTTTGTGAGACCCTGCATTTACTATTCTGAAAATAAAAGTAAATACTGCAGTAGTTTATTTTATCATGTATACTGCATGTTGCTGCAAAGCCATGCTTAAGTGGACCATTTTAAGTGGCTCACCCTATATAGTTCTCCAAAACACCAATGCAGAAAGAAAATGCAACATTCATTTTGAATTGCTTTAATTAAGGAAAAATACCCGTGTTCATCATTAGAGTATACAATAAATATAATCTTTGTTGATTTACTTTTTTCACCTCTAGTAGCGTAAATGGAATATAACCGCTATCCGCGTCCAAAGAAAATTAGAATAGCAGGAACCATGATCCATTTAAAGTGTTTTCCACATCTGGCTGCTGGTGGTTGGCTGTTGGTAAAGCATGGTCTACAGGACTCATGTATTTGCTTATTATTCTTCAGTTATTATTAACCAGAATGCAGTTTGTTTACTCCCAGTATACATGTGGGTTTCCTCCAAGTGCGCAGGTTTCTGGTTATGCCGAATAGTTAGATAAGTTTGACTAGACTGGCCAGAATGTGTTTGTGTATGTCCATTTACTGTAGTATAGAACATAAGGCCTAATTTGGATTTGTTGGTTTATGTAGAAATCTGATGGTTTATGTAGAAATCGGATGATCAGCGAGCTGTGTATGCATGATCTCTTGCAATCCTCCCTTTACCGCAGTGTGATTGATATGCTGAAACATTTGTGAATGGATCAGGGACCGCTCTATTATATGGTGCCGTCAGTGGCGGAACTTGAGGGTGGTGAGCCCAGGTGCAAAAATATAATTTGGGCCCCCCTCCTCTAACCCAACTCAAGTTCACAATATGCAACAAGGCAGAGGGTGACAGGGAGAGGCAGAAGGAGGCCAAGTGTGACAGGGGAAAACAGTGGGTGACAGGAAGAGGGTGACTTGTGTAGCAGTGTGTCCCTTAGTTCTCAGGGGTCCCGGGACATTGCAGCTATTGTAATTGCGTCTCTGTGTCGCGTGTATCCCCAGCAAATATGCTGAGCCCAAAAAATGGCTTCCACACTGCACCCATTATAGATATGCCACTGTCATGGTGGAAATCCGCTACTAGCACTCAGATCACAGATGCGTCTTTTTCCTAGAGATGCCTCATTTTTGTTGTACGTTATTGCACAGCCACTTTCCTGCAATAACAGCCATATTGGAATTAGTTCAATAGTTTGAAAGCCTCATTGGGGGCTGATGTGAATGACTGTACAACACTGCTTAATATCTTTGTGCTATAAAAATTATAATTGGATTATTTTACTGAACAAGTAGCAGTGTAGAAGAATAAAAGTAAACAGGCTCTTCTTTTTCTGATCTTTCACAGAACTATTAAATCTTATAACATACAGTAATGAACATTTCAATGCAAACTATGTGAGTGGTCTTCTGTGAATTGGAAATGATTGTTTTTAATATTTTCTTGTATTTGTTTAATGGAGAAGGAAAGCACCACGGCTGTAATCTCACTATCCCTCCACTGTGTTTTGTTGTAGTGAAGAGCTTGGAGTCTACGCAGTTAGAACATCAGTTCCACAAAAGTTAACGATCTTTATTGTTGTATCTGTTAGTGTTTTAACATCATTATTCCCTAATATGTATTAAAAATGTATACTGTACATGGACAACGGTTGCAAGAATCAGTTGTCCCAAAACCATGGAGTCTTTCTCATTATCTTTAGACTCCTCCACACTTGCGTGGAAGGGTCACGTTCCCCAAAAACTTCGGAGAAGGGTGGAGGCTGCAGGAGAGTTGTTGAAAGATGACTCTCCAGAGAGGAAGTCTATAGGCTCTGGCAGAGACAGCATCTCTCCACATGAAAGTAATGTGGAGTAGAGATGGGCAAAATGGCTAAAGAGAGCGGGGATCAAGTAGGGATCGGCAGGATCCTGGGATTTAGGGCATTTTTGGCAGGGATTTGAATCCTGGGATTGGAGGCTCCAATTCCGGGATTCCGGGATCCAAATGCGAATGCGCATTTGATCCCCTTCTCATGTGTACCGCTGAGCGGGCCGGGGAGGAGGCGGTTAACTTGAAGTCCGGGCAGACGCGACTGTGTTTGAACACTGTGTGGTGCGCAGCATGACCTCTAACATCACACTGCGCTGCCTGGCAACAAGGTTGTGTGGCTGCGCAGCGTGATGTGAGAGATCACATCACACTGCGCAGCCACACACTGATTCCCACGCCCCGCATCTGCCTGGACACCGAGTTACCCTCCTCCCCCCTGGCCCACCGGCCCGCCACACATTTCCTCTATGCTTAGAGGTAATTTATTAATTATTGGGCATATCAGGGCATATCATATTGGCCTCCCTAGGACCAAGTGAGCGCTCAGTGACAAGATCCGGATCTTTTGGGCAGCTCACCGGTACACTTTTAAGAAAAAAATAGTTATTTACTGTTTGTGTGTACCTGTTCGTTTTATTTACATTTTAACTGATTCAAGTAATGTAAAGCAAATTTCATACATTAATCTCACAGGTGGTTATTTTTACTTATTTTTCGATTTATCCTGACACCTTTTTTTTTAAACACTGCCAAATTATTTTTGCACCGAAAAAGGGCATTTCATGGCGACAATACTGTCCAAGTTGCTAGGAATTCTTGAGAGGGTAATTTGATAATAATAAAGCACAATTTGTTTTACAATCATTTATTGCCATAAACGGTAAACACAAAGTAAAATCCAAAAAATGTAAAAATAAAATTTAAACAGTGAGCTGCACGAATATGAACATATATGACTGACTAAAACACTGAACATATAGGTTACATGTAGGAAAATTTAAAAGAAAGTACAGTCTCGGAGTTAGTACATATCAGCTGCCACAGGTGGCAGTGCTGAGCTCAGGCAAATGCATTGTATAATAAAAACGAAACTAAACTAAAGAATGACCTTTAACCTTTTTTGGAACGGCGGCTCGCTCACTCTTTTAAGGGAGCCATTCAAAAGATCTGTTTTATTCTCGAATGACCCATCTCTAATATGGAGGATCCAGAATAGGTTTTGGAGCAGTAGCAGAAGACAGGTGTGTAATCAGCAGCACCGGTGATTTCCTGACATAAGGGTTTCCAGGGAAGAGTTATCTTGCTCTTGATGGCAGATTAACCTCCTAAGGGATAGGCTGTGGTGTGGGCTATGGTAGGGACCATTGGAGCCCTTGCAAGAGTATGTTAAAATGGGATTACCTGTATGCTACTGCCTGTAACCACGCTTGCCTTTGGAATTAATCTACTATGCTGTGGCCTGCATTGAAAAATACAGTCTTTATTTGAGTTCCCGTGGTTGTGATCCTTGTCACAATTGGTGGAGAATGCAAGCAAGGACACTATATACAGCATAAAACCATGTGTAAGATACCGCTGTTTAAACTGCAAGTTGTTTTTTTTTCTTCCCTGGTTATGCATTGTGCTTGACAGACTGTTTGCTGTTGTGTGCTAAATAGCAGATGGATGTCGGCTTGGCTTGTTCTGGTAAATTATATTAAACCTCCTAAATTGGCCCCTAAAGGGAAAGGGTAGGGCATTATGGAGGAATTACTCAAAAAGTTTGCTGAACTGGCAGCAGTGGGCCCTTCAGGCTGGCCCCCAGACATTTGAGGAGTTGGCAGTAGTGATTGAGCAGTACCTAATGCTGGGAAAGCTGAATGAGCCAGGTCAGGATACGTGCCAATACCACAGCCAAGAACTCAGGTCCCAGTGTTTAAACCAAAGGCTCCGCCTCCCTTGGTGTGCCCAGAGTGCAATCAGGGAGAGGTGATGTATTGCAGTGTGGGAAAAATGGCTTTACGGCATGGCGGCTAAGGGATATCCCAAGCAGAGTCCTCCCTGTTCCAGGTGCTGATACAGTAGGAAGTCTTGGAGATCTGCGTACCGGCAGTGAGCTTACCATTGTCGCTGCCAACATGGTTCCTCCTGGAGCTGAAAAGGACCCGCCTCCTGTCAGCGTGTTGTGCACCCATGGCGATGTTGAGGCTTGCCCACGTGTCTACTTAGCCCTGACCGTTCAAGGTCGGCCATTAAAGGTGGTAACGGTGGTAACCTCAAGACCACCTTATCCGTTGATCCTGGGCTGGGACTTTCCATTACTGTAGGAGCTGGTTACCTGGCATGATACCAACAAACTGTCAGCCACTGAAGCAACTCTGGAGCCAGAGACTACCAAAGTTTGTCATCCAGGAGCACTGCTGCTGGTCCTGAACCACCCCAGGAGACTGAGTCAGAGGTTCAATGGAACCTAGTTAGCAGGGCTATTTTTGTGCAGGCTCCAGCAGGAACTGTGGCCCTTATTCTAGTTCACTCTTTCTGACAAAATATTTCTTAGATGGACAAAACCATTTGCACTGCAGGTGAGGCAGGTGTAAAACCCCACCCAAATCTAATTATCTCTGCACAAGTAACACCTGCCTCACCTGCAGTGCACATGGTTTTGTCCATCTAAGAAATATTTTGTCAGAAAGAGTGAACTAGAATAAGGGCCACAGTTCCTGCTGGAGCCTGCACAAAAATAGCCCTGCTAGTTAGTGAGAATATATCACTGCAGGACTTTGAGGGAGATCAAACTGAGTATTCGGTCAACAGATCTACCATGTTATGATCACCCACGCTCAATCAAACCTGTCTATTTAGACACCTAAAGAGAGTCGACCATGTCTAGACTACAAAATAAAAACACAGAAAAACATCCTAGAACGTCCTTCTTCTCCGGCCGCTGTTGAACCAGTTAGTCTGATAATTAGGAACCAGTTAGTCTGATAATTAGATCTTGAATTGTAAATGTAGAATAATAAATTTGGGAGTAGTGTTTATGTAAAATAATGGCTATCCCTGCAGCATGTGAAGAATAGGATTATCTATCCCTACCCAAAGGTACAAGAAGAAAAAATTATAAATAAAATCACAGCGTCTGGGAAAAAAAACAGCCCAAATATATATATATATATATATATATATAGGAACAGTGTACCGAAGTACTGGGGCGGCACTCAGAGGGCTTGTCACCGGTAGCAAAAAACTGCAGACCACACTAGCAGTGAAGCTGACGTTTCGATAATTTAATATCGTTATCAAAGACAAAGAGGACATGAATCCACACTTACCTATAAAGGAGAGAGATCACCCGTGACTGCGTCTGCTGCGATGCACGGCCCGGCCCGTGGCGCTGGATGCATGACGTCACCAATAGCCGCCCGCTCCGTCCGACGGGTCCGTTGCCATAGCAACGCGTTGACGCTAAGAAGAAACAACAGATTAAAAGATTTAAACAACGCAACCTGCCACAGTGTTATGAACTGAGTACTCCCACCAGAGTGAGAGACGCTTATTATATAAATAAGATACAGGGGAAAAGAGAGAGGTGAAGCATATACACAATACAGGTCATTGCAAAAAAATCGACAAAACATTGAAACTAATGTCGAAAAAATTAAGAAAAATATCTCAATAAGGATGGAACGCATAAAAAGAAAAATCAAAAATATGGAGATCCAGGGTATGATGTAGAGTCCTGCAAAAAAGGGGGGGATAGTTAGTACTCAGAGAAAGCAGCCGAGGGATAAATATTCGTTCAATCCTGCAGGGTGGATGGTGCTTAATCTAAATATCCATCTCGCCTCCAACTGCAAAAGTTTTTTGTCTCTGTCCCCTCCTCGAATGTTATTAGCAATCTGATCGATCATTTTGTACTTGAGTGTCGGAAGCGGGTGCTTCAGGTCCCTGAAGTGCCGTGCTACCGGCTGATCTGATGGTGCTCCCTCCAGTGCTGCTTTAATCGCTGAGCGATGGGCTGCCATCCGTTCTTTAAAAGTTCTGGTGGTTTTGCCCACATATAGCAATCCACATGGACATCTGATAATATAAATAATGTAGCGACTGGAGCAGGTGAGCACATGCCTTATTTTGATCCGTTGACCTGTGTGTGGATGGGCAAAAGAATCGCCCGGTTCCAGATATCCACAGGTGACGCACCCCGTACACCTGTAGTTACCAGGTTTTCTTGTCAAAAAATGATGTTTAGGCATTTTGCCAAAGTCAGTGACGTCTGTTTTTACAATTTTATCACGGATGTTCACACCTCTCCTATAACATGGCATGATATTCTTATTGGAGAGGGCAGGCAAATCAGGATCATATTTGGCTATTGGCCAAAACTTTTTCAATGCACCTACTGTTGCTGTACTGGATGTAGAATAAGTACTGATGAAAGGGATGGAATCACTAGTTTTTCTCTTGGTGCCGGAGCTACACAAAGTATCCTTTCTTGGGATTGATAATGCTTTATCCCTCGCTGATTTGAGTGTCACAGAATCATAGCCTCTCTGTTCAAATCTGCCCATCATCTCGTCCATCTGTTGTATAGTGGTCTGTTCGTCACTACAAATGCGTCTTCCCCTTAGCATTTGAGAGAAGGGCAGTCCACGCTTGGCTGCACTGGGATGGTGACTCCTTGCATCAAGAAGGGTATTCCTGTCAGTTGTTTTACGATAGACTGAGGTGGTTATGGAGTTGTTCTCATGTTTGATGAGCACTTTGAGATAATTAATGCTGTCAGCATCAATGGTGGATGTAAACTTAATACGGGTGTCACCTTCATTCGCTTGTAGCAGGGTACTATCTAGTTCTTCCCGAGTACCAGTCCAAATATGGTATTTCCACATGGACATCTGATATATTATCAGATGTCCATGTGGATTGCTATATGTGGGCAAAACCACCAGAACTTTTAAAGAACGGATGGCAGCCCATCGCTCAGCGATTAAAGCAGCACTGGAGGGAGCACCATCAGATCAGCCGGTAGCACGGCACTTCAGGGACCTGAAGCACCCGCTTCCGACACTCAAGTACAAAATGATCGATCAGATTGCTAATAACATTCGAGGAGGGGACAGAGACAAAAAACTTTTGCAGTTGGAGGCGAGATGGATATTTAGATTAAGCACCATCCACCCTGCAGGATTGAACGAATATTTATCCCTCGGCTGCTTTCTCTGAGTACTAACTAACCCCCCCTTTTTTGCAGGACTCTACATCATACCCTGGATCTCCATATTTTTGATTTTTCTTTTTATGCGTTCCATCCTTATTGAGATATTTTTCTTAATTTTTTCGACATTAGTTTCGATGTTTTGTCGATTTTTTTGCAATGACCTGTATTGTGTATATGCTTCACCTCTCTCTTTTCCCCTGTATCTTATTTATATAATAAGCGTCTCTCACTCTGGTGGGAGTACTCAGTTCATAACACTGTGGCAGGTTGCGTTGTTTAAATCTTTTAATCTGTTGTTTCTTCTTAGCGTCAACGCGTTGCTATGGCAACGGACCCGTCGGACGGAGCGGGCGGCTATTGGTGACGTCATGCATCCAGCGCCACGGGCCGGGCCGTGCATCGCAGCAGACGCAGTCACGGGTGATCTCTCTCCTTTATAGGTAAGTGTGGATTCATGTCCTCTTTGTCTTTGATAACGATATTAAATTATTGAAACGTCAGCTTCACTGCTAGTGTGGTCTGCAGTTTTTGCTACCGGTGACAAGCCCTCTGAGTGCCGCCCCAGTACTTCGGTACACTGTTCCTACATTGCTTTGTGGAAGGCACCGAGGCC
Organism: Crinia signifera; assembly: GCF_055691185.1. Taxonomy (NCBI): domain Eukaryota; kingdom Metazoa; phylum Chordata; class Amphibia; order Anura; family Myobatrachidae; genus Crinia; species Crinia signifera. The sequence goes on from NC_139217.1 coordinate 351,501,944, forward strand.
CTAGGATTACAAGGAGGAGTGCCGGACCCCTCAAAATCTTGTTATATATATATATATATATATATATATATATATATATATATATATAGTTGATGGGGTTGCGGCCTGGCACTCTCCTCACAATGGCCCTTATTCTAATCGGCACGGTACGGCCCGCGTGCGGCCGTACCGCCGATGTTTTTGGTCTGCACATGCGCAGAGGTCATTCTGCGCATGTGCAGCCCCCTTCGCCGCAGACGTCTTTCGTCCGCCGCAAAGGGGGCGTATAGGGGCGTGAGAGGCATCATGCCCTCATTTCCCTATGTGTACGCCCCGCGTTTCATGGGCGTTCCCATGCAAACGCGGGGCGTATGCATGGTAATGAGGGCATGACGCCCTCATTACCATGACATGGGGGCGGAAAGCTGACGTCGCCGGATGTCAGCTTTCAGCCCCCATACAAGCTACCACACGGACGATTGTCCGTGTGGTCTCAGCTTGCGGGAGCTGCCGCGGCGTGCGGCCCTGCCTTCGATGGTCGACGACCATCGAATGCAGGGGGCAGCTCCCACCATGGTGGAGGCGTACGCCTCCACCATTTTTGTGCGGATCGCCAGCCGTCCGTGTAAGGACGGCCGTGGCGATCCGTCTGGTGGGCGGCCCTTGGTTTGTGCGGTCGGAGCCCCGTGTGCGGCTCTGACCGCACCAACCAGAATAAGGGCCAATGACAGCTGCCCCGGTGCCCTCACACAATATAGGTATAGGAACAAAGTACAGGCGGCACTCGGAGGTCTTAGCAAAAGGTGTATTTGGGTGAACAAAGCTGACGTTTCGGAGCAGCGCTCCTTCTTCAAAAGCTAGTAGGTGAGACTCACCTACTAGCTTTTGAAGAAGGAGCGCTGCTCCGAAACGTCAGCTTTGTTCACCCAAATACACCTTTTGCTAAGACCTCCGAGTGCCGCCTGTACTTTGTTCCTATATATATATATATATATATATATATATATATATATATATATATATATATATATATATATATATATATATATATATATATATATATATATATATATATATATATATATATATATATATACCATGTGTCAAGAAAAATCTCGATGGTTGCCTGTTAACACACCATGAAGTTGAAACCATGCGTAGCTAAATATAACAATAGAATTTGATCTAATCAGTAGAAATTTATTAAAATAAGGCACATATATGGAATATTTTGATCCAGACAAATGGAATAAAAAATGGAACAATAAAACATACACATAAAAGACTAAGGTAAAAAAGAGAATGTAGCAATAACAATTGTGTCCTTGCAAGGATTAATATTAGCACTTTGGCGGGACGCCGGCGCCAAAGTGCTAGTATTAATCCTTGCAAGGACACATGCTGAATTAGCCTCTTGTTCCTGTCTTCCCACCCTCCATCTTGTTTTTTATATTTTTTTATTTTATTGAGGTTTCATTGGCTATTTGTAGGTGGTAAATAACGGCAGATTACATACCTCCCAACTTTTGACCTGAAGAAATAGGGACACTCGCGAGCACCCAAAAAGGGGGCGGGCGTATGCAAATGAGGGCGCGGCTTATGCTAATTAGCCGCGACCTCATTTTCATACGAGAATAGACGCTGTGTGCATGCGCACAGCGTCTATTCTACTAGATTGGGGAGTCTCCCAACTGCCACCCCCCGCAGCGGGACAATGCCTGCCGCGGGTGGGACAGCCGGACAGGACCTGAAAATCGGGACTGTCCCTCTAAAATCGTGACAGTTGGGAGGTATGAGATTATCTTTTTTTGGCATGGATCTCAGTTGAAGTTTAATTGGTTCTGCGTTTTTCAGTGCGCTCACCTTTGTTGACTTTTTATATTTGCTGGGCCACTTTACCGAGGGCAGTGTCATCACCCTACCAGGTGTGTAGTTAAGTTAGAAGGTAGAGTGGATACCTGCGTTGGTTTAGTTGGTTTTGGATTATTTTCGATTGACTGGTGTAAATCTAGCCATACACTACAGCGAGAAATCGGGTGATATTGGGCAATCCCATGTGTTTTAGCTCTGCTCTAATGTGTTTTAGCTCTGCTCTGATCCGGTGTGCGGTCCTGTGCAGCCTTTGCTGTATGATCTGTCGGATGGAAAAGCCTTCGGCAGCACTTGCTAGGATCGCATGCGATATATTACATTTTAGTTTATGGAGGACTTTAGAGTTTTGGGGTTTGGGCTGGTTTTAACCTTCCTTTCAATGTCACCATACTTTACTAGTATTTCTACAGCTATTTTAGTATATAATTCATTTAAATGCTAATAATTTCTGCCAAATCTATGTCTCAACATATTTATTTTTATTAAAGTATGGTTTTGAGTATCGTTCAAGATACATACACAGGGTAATCCTCAGCCATTAAGAGGTTTATTAAAACAATGAATAAGATTGTACCTCCAGAAGCCAGAACTACAGAGCACATTGGAATTTTCCCTTTCAGCAGTGGCATAACTACCGAGGGTGAAGCTGCTATGGGGCCCGGAGTGCCTCAGGGGCCCCATAGCTGCTCTCCTTGCACCCAGTCCTACATGAAGTGGTGACACCAGCAATACGCTACACAGCCCAGAACACGCCGAGTGGTAAGAAGTCTGAGGTGACCAGGGCAGCCGAGAGGGGGAAGGGGGGGGGGGGGGTAGCGGGTACTAATTACCCAGGCCCGGGCTTGCTGTAAGGGGCTCAGCAGGGGCCCTGGTCCGACCCCTCCCTTCCCTCTCCATCTCTCCCGGGCAGCAACAGCAGCACAAACTTCTACAGCAGGCTCAGCATGAGCGTCTAACTGACAGCGTGAGAGCTCATGCTGAGCCTGCTGTCAGGCTCAGCTGTTAAATGTGTAGGTATGTGCTGCTGCTGCTGCTGCTGAGTTTAGAGTATTTAGAGATTTCTTTCACGTCCATCTAAACATTTGCCTAAACGAGGGAGGTGACCAAGCCTCCCACACTTAGGCCACATCCCCAAAATGTTACCGTGGACCGGCATTCCTCTTGGCTGCCCTGGAGGTGACTGGGAGGCTCCGCACCACTCTCAGCCTTTGCTGCGTTGCAGTGCACCCCATGAATTAATATATATAATATTTTCCTGCTTCATGAGCAGGTGGGCATTAGCTGTGGGGATCTCACACCACACAGTAGTGAGGGGAGATCCTTTTTACCTGACCATGATGATCCCCTCGAGATCACCGCCACTTCCGGCGTGACTTCCCCATGCTGAGCGGTGCAGTATCACCAGTGTGCACGCAGTCCAAGATGCACTAGCAGCCTGACATTTGCTGGCACTGCAGCAGGGAGGCTCTAGCCTAGCCTGCTCTCTCTCCTATTACAACATGGGAATGAAGTGGAAAGCTGGCCACGCCTGAGGAGAGAGCTGTGTTTAACTAAAAAAGCAGCATAAGATGCAGGGTAAGTACTGCCCCCCCCCCCCCCCCCCCCCTCCACTACACATTCTGCCTAGTACAAACTATGCAAGTTGAGCACTCACATTCACCCCCCACCCCAAATATGTGGTCTGACACCCCACCTAAAGAGTACTGACAACCCCCCCCCCATCTTCACTGCAGAGTAAACGCTGACCATCACCCCCCAATATGTCCTCTGACCCCTTCCCCCATACACTGTGAGTTCTGTAACACCTCCCCCCAATATTTGTCCACTGTGACAAACCCCCCAACACAAACACACCACACACATTATGCCGTGCTGTGTATGGCCCTCTCAATATGTGCTCTGCCCCCACCAACACACACGGATATTATATGCTATGTGTACTAACATCTCAATATGCTCCCTGTTATATCCCTGGGGGCGAGGGGGCTTTTAAGATTTTGCTATGGGGCCCACAAAGTTCTAGTTACTCCCCTGCCTTTCAGGCTTTCATACAGTGGGAATACAGAATTGTTCTGTTGTCCATAACTGATCCAGGTTATTACAGTAAATTAACACCAATGAGGACAGTATTGTATAAGCCATGTATACATGTTTTTTTTTTTTTCATACAGTCGTAAACAGCAGTAATCTAAAGACTGAGCAGAATGCTGGGTGTTTGTCCATGGTTATATTACTTGCCCTGGAACATCGTGCTTGTCAATCCCCTGCATTGTGTGAGTGCGGTTAATGTGCTTTTATAAGGCACACATTTGTGTAGGGGAGAAGCTGTGCTTATTTAATAGAGATTACTTTTACATGTGGCCCTATTAAAGTACGACTGCATACAAACACGCCAAATACAACCGTATTTTGCTTAATACATTTCCCCCTTGTATCATACACAGGACATTTTTGAGGCAATCTTTCTTCTCCTTTTTCTTGTCTTCTTTTCCTTATACTTTTTCTTTTCTTCCATTTTAAATTGCATACATATATGTATACTGATTATACAATCTGTAATTTCTATCTTGTACAGTAAACAACTGTTTTGATTTACAATTGGTCTGTATCTATCTGATCCGATTGTAATATATATTGATATTGTGGTTAAATTGTTAAAACTTAAATAAAAACATTTAAAAAAATATATAATATAAATATTAGTTCAATATTACAGCATTTTATAATTTTGAGCTGGCAAAAATACAACCTTCATGTTCCGGAGTCCTTTGTATTGATGATTTCTGGGCAGCTGTAAACTGAAGCATAGTTACAAAAACACTGAGGACATCTGCTTGATATGTTAGAGCTGACTCCTTGCTCTGGAGGTGGTGGAGCAGCAGTAGCAGCAGTGGGAATTTACTGTGTACCAGCAGCCGGAATCTCTACTGTGCACCAGCATGCCCTCAAATATTATTATGTTTTACTTCTATGGCGCCACCAAGTGTCCACGGCTCAGTACAGGGAAAATTACAACAATACAAGCGATCTAATACCATTTTGCAAATCCACCATTCCGATTCATAGGGCCTTATTCTAATTCACTCTTTCTGACACAATCCTTCTTAGATGGACAAAACCATGTGCACTGCAGGTGGGGTAGATGTTACTTTTGAAGAGAGAATTAAATTTGGGTGGGGTTTTACTTCAAAGTGAGATTTATATTGCAGTGTAAAAATAAAGCAGCCGGTATTTACCCTGCACAGAAACAAAATATCTCACCCAAATCTAACTCTCTGCACATTTTAATTCTGCCCCCCTGCAGTGCACATGGTTTTGGCCATCTCAGAAGGATTTTGTCAGAAAGAGTGATCTAAAATAAGGCCCATAGTCCCTAAGGTGAAACTAGAGGGACCACATGAGAAATGTGTGTATTCTCTGTGGTACCTCTATTCTTCCCTTAAACATATTATTAAGTCACTGCATGTCATACAATGAAAACATTTTATATAAACATTTCCTTCGTACAGTCTTGTCATTATAAATCAATAACACAAAGTTTATATATAGAAAGTCATTAGGGGGGGAATTTACTAAAGAAAATTTGTAAAAAAATAGGTGTATTTGTATCCAGAAATACACTTATTTTTGACATTTACTATCCCGAAAATACGGCAGTTCGTAGTCGTATTGATGTGCTATCAATACAAATACGAATTGCCGTATTTTCGGGATAGTAAATATCAAAAATAAGTGTATTTCTGGATACAAATACACCTATTTTTTACAAATTTCCTTTAGTAAATTTCCCCCTAAATATCAAAAATAATTTTGTTTGCATACAAAAAATTTAACTGAAACGTCACATCATAAGTTACTGCCATCATTCAAGCTGTAAAAGTACACTAGGGTTCAAGAAAAGTTATTTTCTTAATTAGGCAAAAGTAGAGATAGCACGTTCTTTCTTCAAAAAACTGGTGTTCTTACTGCTTTATACATAGACTCCTTGGCTGTAATCTCCATGGTCCCCTGATTTCAGAGCTGAGTAGAACCTTAAAAGTTATTTATAAAGTAATTTGGGTACTTGTGTAGTTTCACAATCGTGGGGACCCAGTGGAGGCGGTGGCCAGGCAGGAGGAGGGTAAGTAGTAGTAGTAGTTGTTTGTTTATTTATAAGGCGCCACAAAGTGGCCGCAGCGCCATACATAGCAAATAAAAAAAAAAAATTACAAGGTAAGAATAATGAAAAACACACACACACACATTTCCCCCACTATCCACGTCATACCCCCAGTATACACGTCGGCGTGGAGTTGGTTTTATAAAGTGTGGCGAGCGCAGTGAGACACCTAGCCCGAAGGGTGGCCAACGTGGATACTGGGGGTATTATGACGTGGATAGTGGGGATATTAACCATTGTGTAGTTTCAGGGCTCCAGAAGACCTTACGTAGTTTACGTAGGCAGCATAGTGCTGTATTGGTATTCTCAATACAGCACAACGTAAACTACATACCTGCAGGTGTGAAACTACACAAGTACTGTCATTTGCGAATGTATTCACATGTATGTCACTCAGCATAACTGCAAAGCAAATGTCATTTGCTGCTAATGGCGTGCACTGTCCCTTACTAAAAATGTCGCAGTTGAAATCAGGAGTACAGCACAATATTTGTAAAACAGGAAGCAGTAATTATAGGCTCGCTGTGCTGTCATTTATGTGACATTTATGGAAGCTGGACAGGGCAGGTTTTCCCAATATAGGGTATTTTTGCCCATTAAGAGTCTGCTGCACAAATATATTTCTGAAATATTATCATAGGTACGCATCGTGCAGATTGTTGCTTGGTAGTCACTTTATGTCACTTTATGTCATAACATCTTATTTTATGACATAAAGTGACTACCAAGCAACAGTTTGAACATTGTGTACCTATGATATTATTTCCTTTCAGACAGCAGATGGGATAATTACTACTCAAGTGAGATAAAGAAATTAAATATGGTCTATCACAGGGGAATGGGGTCTTTGTTTGTATTTAAGTGAACTGAATACTCCTAGAACAGTGGTCCCAACCTTTTTTCTCTCCCGTACCCCTTGATTAGGCTTTTCATTGATAAGTACCCCCTCCTCTCATTTTGAAATATGGACAGTACTTAGTGGTAGGCGGATCTTTTTGCATGTCCTTATATTAAGGAGGAGCGGAGGAGTAGTATACAGCAAGGAAACCTGTCCTTCTGTGTCTAGACACTGGTTGTGTATTATCTCCAGGATTCCCACTAACACCGGTAGGATTAATGCCGCTGCTTCCTCCACCTTTTTCAGTGCTAGGCAGATGGAGGCTGATGTCTGAGGGCAACACGGGAAGCTCCCAGTGGATTGCTGGTCAGGCATATGACACAACATGGTTTGTCTCCATGGCAATGGGTCTTCTTCAGGCATCAAAAGATCTTTTCATTGTCCGCCATTACCAATATTATTTTCAAGTACCCCCAACTGGTCTGCATAGTACCTCCAGGGGTACTAGTACCCCAGGTTGGGAACCACTGTCCTAGAAATTAAATGTTACAAAATCAATCAAGCTTACTCCTTCCTGGACCTGTAAATATCATTTGATACTGCATCTCTCTACATGCATGGTTTAGGGCAGAGATTATAACATTATAACAGTCCAGGTTTTAAGGATCTCTGTGCTTGAGCACGTTACTTTAGTACTTAGGTAACTTTGATGTAACCATCTGGACTCAAGCATTAAGGGTGGAGAGTGATAAACAACCAGCCAATCAGCTCCTACCTGTCATTTTTTAAGTGCTGATTGGCTGCTTTTTTATCACTCTCCATTTTATCACTTCTTGAAGCTTGATACATCTGTCCCTAAAAGCCCCCATACACTATGCGATTTGGGCACGATTTTGACGGAATCGGGTGAATCGGGCCGTAAAATCAGTCCAAATCGCATATGGAGACATGACCTCCGACCCGATGCGCGGCCCCGTGCGCATCGGATCGGAGTCGGCAGGTCGGACGGGTTGCACATAAGATTTTCTAAATCTTATGTGCTGCCCGGAGCCGTGCGGGGACTGCAGCTGGTGGGGGGACCTACCAGAGCCGGGCGGAGGGATCAGGGGAGCGGCGCAGGGAGCCCGGCAGAGGAGGAGAAGAAGCTGCCGTCAGTGGGAGCAGGGGGGGCGGCGCAGAGTACCAGAGAGCCGGGCAGGAGAAGACGCTGCCAGGCAGCACGAGTGGCGCCGGGAGCAGAACATACAAAAAAAAAAAAAGCCCATACAAACGCATAGGAAGCCATTGATTGGCTGAGACCTCTCTCAGCCAATCGCTAATTGGCGGAGAGAGGTCTCAGCCAATCAATGGCTTCCTATGCATTTGTATGGCCTTTTTTTTTTTTTTAAGTGTTCTGCTGCTCCCGAGTCCCGCCGCTGCCCGGCAGCGTCTTCTCCTGCCCGGCTCCCTGGTACTCTGCGCTGCTCCCGCTGACGGCAGTGGCTTCTTACACGGCTCCCTGCGCCCCAGCCCCAGGATCACCGGCGCCCCCCTGCCCCTCCCCGCCTGCCCCCTGCTCCTCACTGCCCGCAGCTCCCCGTTACATGTGGTAAATCGCAAGCGATTTATCACATGTGAATTTGGCACATCAAGTGACAAATTGTATGTGAGCCTCCCGGGGAGCTGCCGGGCGGCTCACAGGAGAATTGGGTCTGACTTGTCCTAAGGACAAGTCTGCCTAATGTATGGGGGCCTTAAGTGCCTAACAATCTTGACTGTAATGGCTGTCTCTAGGTCTCTGCTTGAGCTCTTTCTAGGTGACTTCAAGTAGCGCTGCATCTCCAGACTCCAAGCCAAGGGACAAACACATTTCTAAGTAGTTTGGATAGCCATTTAGCCCTCACATACAGTTGAATAATATGAAACAACCTTTACTACAAAATATAAGCTCATATACATCTCAGTTTGAAACAGCATGAGTGTAACAATGAATGGATTCACCCCATAGATAGACCAGACTCTCTGCTCCATCTCTAATCGTCTACAAGACTCACATGGCTCAATAGCGGATGACGTAATTCCTTCCAGATCAGTAGGTTACTCAACATGTTTCATCTCTATTGTAAAGAAGTAGAAGTTTTTTTTTAACATACTTACCTGGTCCCCTGGTGGTGCCCTGACGGTCCCCGGCATCCAAGGCGGCCTTCAGGATCCTCTTCAGCGGTCCCCGGGGTGCATTGCACTCCCACAATGCACCCCTGGGACCAAAGATGCCGCTGAAGAGGATCCCGAAGCCTGCCATGGACGCGGGGGGATGTGGTAAGTATGAAAAAATACTCAAATTGACCTCTTATTGTAGGTACCTTGTTGAATCAATTGAAGAGAGAGGTTTTGTAACATCACTTTATTAATTGAGCTTAGGTTGCTGCAGTAGTACATGACTGGGAAGTTTGGGAACAAAGTACATTCCTCAAGTTTCTTTGAAGAGACCAACATTTGTGTTTGTCACGTACTACTGCAAGAACCCCCCCCTCCCCCCCCCCCCCCCCCAAAAAAAAAGCTGACTTTATAATTTACATAGTGTAATATACGTAATTTTAACACCACCCCACAAGTTAAAGCTTAGGCTAAAAAATGTCTAGGTATCATAGTTTATCCTGCAAAAATCAATAGCAACACAATACTTGTCATTCAATCCAAGTTAAATGCTTATCATTTGCTGTTAGTTACTGTTTATTTCCTTTTTCACACATTGGGGAAGATTTAGAGTTAGGAGTTCACAAATATTTAGCAGCTTCCTTTTTATTCTGCAATTATACCCCCCCCCCCCCCATACTGTACCTGATATATTAACAAAATAATTTTTTTATGACAGCTCAAATATTCATCCTATGTTCTGTATACACACTTCACTACATAATTAACATTCCTATAAGAAGGATACATTTCCCTAAAGCAGTTTGTCAGATATCTGTACAGTGCTCTGCATTTGTTTCATGACATTTACACATTAGGATGGACAAATGCTGTGCAATACTTCTGACGTCAGGAGCCGATCCATCAGGATTATGGAAGACAGTCAGCTCTATGAGCTGTGTACACACTGTGCAATAATTGGACCAACCAACCTGAAAATTGTCTGATTAGCCCATTTATAGCACAGTGTGCAAAAGCTGTAAAAGTGCAATAATGCTTCCTGTGTTGGTCCAGCCCCCCTTGTGCATGACATCATGGGTGACATTCTATGATATGCGATTAGCGCTATTTTGCGGTAATTAGACCACAAAATGGCGCTATCGCATTTTCCCATTAAATCGCCGATTTAATGGGATGCGCACAGGGGCTGAAATCGCATATTTTGTGCGTAAATGTCTGGTGAATAAAAATGCGAGATTATTTCGCATTTTTATCGCATCCAGATGTTTGCGCACAGAAAAGTATACAAGTCGCTTATTTAATGCTATGCGCATTTGCACATCGCATTATTTAAGTGACTAATTTTCGCACTTATTTCAGACCTGGGTCTGTTAGGCGAATTAGGCAGAACCCTGCACAGATCGCAATGTTCCGTGCAGGGTTCTGCTGTAAAAAATAAAATAAATGGTTAAATAAAAAAAAAAACGAGCGCGGGGTCCCCCGCCCGAGTGTAACCAGCCCCGGGCTCACTGAGCCGGTGCTGGTGACATAAAATCAGGGTCCCCGACAAATCGGGGTCCCCTTGATTTTATGAAACCAGCACCAGACTCAAGGTCCGGCGCTGGTTCCCAAAATACGGGGGACAAAGTGACTAGGGGTCCCCCGTATTTTAAGAACCAGCACCGGACACAACCAGCCAGCAGGGTAATGCCACAGCCGGGGGGAGACTTTTTATACAAGTCCCCCCGGCCAAAGCATTAACCCCCTGGCTGGTCAGCATGGGCAGGGGTCCTGGGGAAGTGGGGACCCCCCCAATGAAGGGGTCCCCCCCCTCCAGGACTTACCAGCCCATGCTTATAGTCCGGGGCTGTCCTCCATGCCCCTGGGCTGTGGGCATGGAGCTGATGCTTTGTGTAAAAAAAAGAATGATAACTATTGTTTTACACTGGCGAACTATCAGTCCCAGCAAGCCTACCCCGCATGCTGGGACTTGGGGAACCACAAGTCCCAGCATGCAGGGCATTAAAGTGCCCGCTGGCACTTGTAGTTCTGCAGTGTAAAAAATAGTGCACAAAATCACACTGACACCCTGAAAAATAAAACTTTAATACACACAAAACACACTGATACTTACCTACCTTGAGCCCGTAGGTCGGTCCCTGGATCCTGGATTCGTCCTCCGGGGCTCCAGGGCAGAAGAGTCCGGTTCCGGGGCCTTGGTCCTGGTTCCGGGGCTGGTCCTGGGGTTCCGGGGCTCCTGGCGTGAAGAATCCGGGGTCCGGGATCCGTGGTAGTCCAGAGGGGTACCTAAGGAGGAAAATCCTACTCACCTGCTCCCCGGCGGCGACCTCCGCTGACAGCGCTGCTCCCGAATGGTACCCGGCTTCAAGGAGTTGGTCCGGCGCTGAGATGTTGCGGACCTTGAGTCTGGTGCTGGTTTCATAAAATCAAGGGGACCCCGATTTGTCGGGGACCCTGATTTTATGTCACCAGCACCGGCTCTGTGAGCCCGGGGCTGGTTACACTCGGGCGGGGGACCCCGCGTTCGGGTCTTTTTTTTACTAACTTGCGCTGTCCTGCAAATGTGCGATTTTCAGACATGAAAATCGCACATTTTCAGGACTAAAAACAGCGCACTACATCGCCGCAAATCGCCCCTATTCGCACTTTTCAGCCTCCAATGCGCATCACATTAAATATGCGCATTTAGGCAGAAAAATGCGATTTCAAAAAAGGCGATTTGCGGCGATATGGTGCGCAAATAAAACATGCGCTTTTAGCACAGATCATAGAATGTCACCCCATGTGTCTCACAAAGGGAGCGGGGCCAGCCAGAAGAACCTGGATGCCCAGTGCACAAAGTGTCTAGAAGATGTTCTGTGCGGCTGTATAAATGTCAGGGTGCCTTATTAATACTGTAGCTGTCTAAAGAAGGCTATGGGTGGCATTGCCACAGCATTACTGGCTGCGGGGAGCAGTTCCAGGCACCCTTCTAGCCAGAATAAAGGGGCATGAGTAGGCAACAGCGCTGTTCACAGAGCCCTGTTTGGTGGCCCCATTCAAACATCCCTAGTTAAGGGCCTGGGCTAGCACAATTCTCTGTGCACAGTTTAAATATGCCCCATCTGCACTTCAAAATGGCTTTGCCAAGGTGCAAATATGTGCCTTGTTTTGCTTGCATTATTAGTAAATTATGGCCAAAAGTATTAAGCCTTAACAAATAGAAATGTGGAGAGTGATACTGAGTGATAAAGTAATCAGCGCCTAACTGCCATATTACAGGCTTTCTGAGAAATAACAGTTAGGGGCTGATTGGCTGGTCCTTTATCACTCTTTACTTTATCACTTGTTAAGGCTTTTGCGGTCTGAAAGCGGTATTAGTTTAAGCTATTCATTTATTTAACAATCACTTTTTGGGGCAGCTTTTTGATGAACATTATACGTACAACTAAGAATAGGACTCTAAAATGAATATAGAGCCTAGCAGGGAAACACTAATTTCTTTGGATCTGTGCAGGGTAAATACTGACTGCTTTATTTTTACACTGCACTATAGATCTCACTTTGAAGTAAAACCCCACTCAAAGCTAACTCTCTCTTCACAAGTAACATCTGCCCCACCTGCAGTGCACATGTTTTTGTCCATCTAAGAAGGATTTTGTCAGAAAGAGTGAACTAGAATAAGGCCCAGTGTGTAGTGCAATCAGTGATCATGTATCTGTGTTTATGACAGTCCCTGGGCCGCACCATCAGCCCTTTATGGATGCTGGGGGATTTGCTAGCAATCATAAATACATTCAGATCCATCAAGCTTGCATATTCCAAAGAGGGTCTAAAATAGAGCTGCAGTTCAGTTTACCTGGTACAGTATGTGCAGCTTATGTTTATAGTGCTATTGACCTTGCTGGTGCATTTTAATGAGTGTTAAACCTGCTAACAGGAACTGCCCAACAGTGACATACAGAGGCCTCAGTCCCCTGCCTTGTGTTAACCCCTGTGCTGCTGGAGAGATCTGCTGTTTGCAATGTGTGATAATAGCAATACCTGCTATATCCTTTCATAAAATAAGGGCCTGTTGTTACAGTGTAGTGTATGGAATTATTTTTGCTTGATTACTGTAGGGAGTGAGATTATATATTATATATTGCACTCTTTTTACATATTGTTAATATTCAATTGGTCCATCGCATTATTTCCCTAACAGCTGCACTGTAACAAGGCATTATTATTATTATTATTAGGGTTTGTGTGTAGGGATGCACACATATTTCTGCTGCACCTGTCAACAGGACAACAGAACAAGTGTAAAACATAACACAGAGCTCAGAGTAGATGGGGTAGGAAATGAATGAGAAGCAGGGGCAGCGAGAACTTACAATATAGCCAATGTAGTCTAACAATATTAATTTGTAGCATCCAACCAATTTCTAAAAGCGACTTTTATTGACAGCATTTACATTGAACAAATAGCGTACAGTTCATTTGGGTGTTATCAGGTGCTTGGGTGGTCAGCTAATTTCCAAAGTCAATAATTTCTTGGTTCTCAGCCACTCCCACCTTGTATTAACTATCATGTAATCTCTGTAATATTTACTCTCCTATCTCTTCCCATTGTTGATTCTCTCCTTTTTTACTCTCTCTTCTTTCCTTTCTTTATTTCCTCTTACTTGCTCTTCCCTTGCTCTCCCCCCTCTCTCACCTGCACTTTGTGCAGAGTTGGGGTCCAAAGTTCAGTAACTTGTGAAGCGCAGGGATAAATATGAACCTTGGAGGATTTACTCTGCTCTGATGTAAACAGAAAGAGACAAGGGTCCCTTATCTGCTATGTCTCAGTGAAGACTGTCCAGGGGGTGACCACTTACAGGTTGTGGCCGCAGAGCAAGTATTTTTGGGGGGAGGAGGAGACAGAAGGTGGGTAGAGCATGGGCTCACGCCTGCTTATCCCTATTACAACCGCAGGATGGTGAGGTGGTAGCAGGTAACAGTGAGGATGGCGTCTCAGCTTAGTTACTTACAGCAGGAACTACTAAAGGCTTTACTGGAGTCAGGTGTCACTAAGGAGACTCTTACTAAGGCTCTGAGCGATGGCGACAATTACCAATATCCCAGGGATCCCCTGGATGACATGAGCAGCATGGAAGACGGTGATCACTGTGTACACCTGCCTAATGGGCTGGGGGAGCCTCACTTATCAGAAGACGACAGTTCTGAAGATGGAGAGGACTTCACACCACCAATCATTAAGGATTTAGAGAGACTAAGCCCGGAGGAGGCTGCTCATCAGAAGGCCGTGGTGGAACGACTGCTGCAGTAAGGGCAATGTACACTGTACTCTCCATAATACTCTGTCCTACACTTTGTATTATTTTCCATACTTTGCGCACAAGTTTCACCGCTCTGTTTGGCCCACAGCGCTCTCTCTTTTCTTTTTCTTATTAACCCTAAATCCCTCTGTGTTTCTAATAACACCGCTCATGCAGAACCTGTTCTACAAACAAACCCTTTCTTCGTCCAGATGGAAAGTGTTAGAATTTATTGCTGTGTACAGTCGCAGACATATATAACAGGGTTTGTCTGTATCCTTGGTAAAATTCACAGGAAAAGACGTTATAACGCAAAGCGGGTATTCCTAACGCCCTTTCCCCTCAAGTGTTGCAAGTCTCTATGGTGTAGGAGTGTTAATTCTGCTTATTCTATAAGGTGCAATTAATCCAGGTTTTTCTGTACAGCAAAAAAATATTAGTTCCTAAAGATTAGACCCAAACGCATCTTTTTAGAGTCCTGTGTATCCATCTGTATGCATTCCTCATGGTTTGGCGTTGTGTCCTTCCCTGCTGGCTTGCTCTACTGTGGGATGATCTTCTCTGGCTGATGCTGATCTTCTTGGCCTTCTAGTTGGGCTCCTACTCTCTCCTTATGGTGCTGTGGATCCTGTGCTGAATCTCCTCCGGGTACTGTGGGTTCTCTTAATTAATGGGGCTCAGGGGGCCTGAGCTGGTTACTAATTATCCAGGCCCTCCATAATCTGTGCATTTATAAACCAAATGGCCTCTACCTTTTGTGATGATTAACTATGATGATTAACCACTCTCCTGCTACTTTGGACTGAGATTACAGCGATACTGCTGCAACAGACTCCAAAACAATAATGTTCTGCTTGACTGACTGTATATGGCAGAACATTCTGCTGGGCAGATACGTCTGACTAAATCCCTCTCCTGAATAAGTAGCTAGCAGTTTCAGGTTTTGCAAACGTCATAGGTTACAGACTTTTGCTTTACGAAATTCCCATGTCTAATAGGGATATCGAGTCAGAATCTCCTGCGGTGCCCACTCTTACCTCTATACATGAAATCCTTGTACACCTGGTCCATTTGCAGTATGCCCTTTGTTCCTTGGTTAGCCTAGCAGCAAAGTACTCCAGTCCCATTCTGACAACGGCCACAGAATGAACAGAGAAAGCCCGTGTCTGTACGTTTTGGGTCTACTGAGATACAAATCTCTTCATATGAACTTTCCATTTAAATTGGTTAAGGTGCTATAAATTATCAACCAGACTCTTGTTTCCTCTGAGTTGATAACTAACTAACTGGGTTACTTATTGTTCATGGAACAAAAGGGAGTTGAAAACGCCCTTAGAAATGACCTCTAAGGATGGGAAAAGGGGCTGAGTGGCATCACCAGTGCCCCAAGAGAGATGCGAAGAGACAAGTAGATGTTAAGGGCAGTGTAGGTGCTAAGTGTCACCCACCCAGGTGCCGATGCAGCTTGCACACCAGAACATGACCATCGCTTTATCGGCAAGCACTTACTTATTTCTGTAATGGTGTGTACAGTCACACATGCAGTAATGATTCACAGTACACAAGAAGGCTAAGTGTATCATTAATCTTAATACTGGACTAACTGCTTACAGGTTTTGCAAAGGACCCCCATGAGCACAGGTGGCCCCTTGGTGTATGTGTATACACCTATCCCCAGTACATAGCAGTTATTGTTTGCATACACCTTGGACTTTGTGCTCAGATAAGCTGGTATCAGTAGCTGAGTGAATCACCATTTGGTGGTGGGGGAGGGTTGGCAGTGTGCATACAGGTGTATATTTGTGCATAATATGGATTGCAGATACACCTACAGGACAAAATACCAGATTCGTCATAATACATATCATGAAATTGTTTAAACCGTGTCCATTTATTTTGCTTTGTGCTCTGATCCTGTTCTTTATTAGACTTGAAGATATCAACTTCACTGTATGTGTCGAAAATAGAAAGTTAACTAGTGCGGGCTGGGGTTAGATAGCAGGGGTGCTGGATGACACTGCAGTGGGCTGGGAGTGGGGCTGTTTTGGCACACTGTGTACTGGTGGGTTGGGGTGAGTCTGCAGTGTGCTCCCTATGCTGTGCCCTCCTCATATGCAGATATATTATTATTATCCTTTATTTATATAGTGCCAAAAGGCATCCGCAGCCCCCAGTTATAGTACACAAATAAGCAAAGCAAGAAAACATTGATTTAAGCTGGCCATACACATACGATTTGCACGATATTATCTGATTATGATGCACCTGGCTGATAAATCAGATGAAAACTGGTAAATGATGTGCGTTTGAGCTCCGATTTGATGCGCAGTCCCGTGCGCATCAGAACGGAGCATCTAGATTGCTAGTACTGCACTAAGGAGCCTTGTCTGGGATCACATGAGATATACTATTACTACTTTAAGCCCTGGTAAAGACATACCTCCCAACTGTATTGCTTTTCGCAGGACCGTCCAGTTTTTTTGGGCCAGTCGCGCATGCCTGCCGCTTCTCTGAGCAGAACAGCAGGGAATAGACGATGAGCGTATGCGCACAGCATCTATTCAGAAAGGCAGAGGAGCTGGGGCATGGCCAGCAGCTTACACAGCATTGGTCATGCGCCCATAGTGGTGGAATACGGGCCTTGGGCTGCGTGGGCGGCACCCCATGAGGCCACGCTCCCTTCAACAATTGCCACACCGTTTTCTCAGGCACATCCTGAACCTATTCTTGTGAATGTTGGGAGGTATGCTAAATAGTATATGGATAGCTGCAATTAGCAGATAATAAATAAGTATTAGGGTGATTCCGTTTGGTTTGCAAAGCACATTTGGTTTGCTAATGGACAAAACCATGTACACTGCAGGAGGGGCTGATGTAACATGAGCAGAGAGTTAGATTTGGGTGGGGTGTGTTCAAACTGAAAGTGCAGTATAAAAATAAAGCAGCCAGTATTTACCCAGCACAGGAGCAAAATAACTCACCCACATCTAAAGGCCCCCATACATTAGGCCGACTTGTCCTAGGGACAAGTCGGACCCAATTTACCTGCGAGCCGCCCGGCAGCTCCCCGGGAGGCTCACATACAATTTGGCACTTGATGTGCCATTTTTTACATGGGATAAATCGCATGCGATTTATCCCATGTAAAAAAAACCCCGGGGAGCTGCAGGGCGGTGAGGAGTAGTGGGGGCGGGCAGCGGCGACGGTGGTGGTGGTGGGGGCGGGCAGCGGCGGCCAGCGGTGGTGGGGGCGGGCGGCGGGTGCGGTGAGCGCTGCTGACCTGGCCGGGCAGTGTACTTATACATAGCAGCAGCGGGGACGGGCAGCGCAGTGGCGGCTATTATATTTTTAAAATACTTGTCAAATGACCGGCCGCTCTCTGATTGGCTGAGAGCTCTCCGGCCAATCAGAGAGCGGCTGGTCATTTGACAAGTATTTTAAAAATATAATAGCCGCCACTGCGCTGCCTGTCCCCGCTGCTGCTATGTGTAAGTACACTGCCCGGCCAGGTCAGCAGCGCTCACCGCACCCACCACCGCCCGGCCAGGTCAGTCAGCAGCACTCGCCGGTGCTCAGGGACCCGCTGCCCCGGTGTCTGCATGCATATGCCTGTCAGGTGGCAGGCATATGCATACAGGGAGGTCGGACGTGATCGTATGTACAGACCGTCCGACCTCCCTGATCCGGTCCGATGCGCACGGGACCGCGCATCGGATCGGATCAGATATCACACACCTACGATTTTGGGCCGATTTCCCCCGATTATCGGCACAAAGTGCCGAAATCGGATGAAATCGTCCCAAAATCGCATAGTGTATGGGGGCCTTAACTCTCTCTGTACGTTACATTTGCCAAACCTGCAGTGCACATGTTTTTAGAAAACCGAATGTGATTTGCTAGCCAACCTGAATCCCCCCTTGATGCCATGGAAGGGACTATGGAGTAGAAGATAGTTTAAATAAGAGAAGGAAGGACAGATGACGAAAGAAGACCCTGCTTGTGAGCGCTTACATTCTAAAGGGGTTGACACACATGGGGTAGATATATCCAGTACTATTTTTCTAGAAAAATAGGGAAAAATAGGTTCAGGAACTCCAGGTCTGCGGGTGGATCAATTAAATAAAAAAAAAAACCATATATAATAGAGATAGGGAGGGAGAGATAGATGTATATATTGTATTTAGAAACAAAGGCACTCACAGGTGACTTTAAAAATAAAACTTATCTTATGGAAAGTACATTTTCAGTTCCTGATGATGTCATATTTAATTAGAGTTCCTGCTGAAAAATAGCACTGGATATATCTGTATATAGTTATACACATACACATACATACGTACATACATATATGCATGCATATACTGGTGGTTGAAGACCCAGCTTTTTACCTTGGCTGCCCCCATCTTGCTCACTCTCTGACCCATCTTGCCCACACTACTGCCCTCTCTCCCCGAAGTCCTAGATGGAGATTTATGCAGCTGCTGGCGATCCTGCATGCCATTGCACAGTGCAGTGGGTCTGAACACTGGACCAGGTTCGCCATAGGAGGGAGTTAGATTGCCCAACATGTTGGTATAACTCACACCCCAGTGTCCACTCTACCCAGTGCCTTCCTCTACTCCCCTCTCAGTTGTTGCTATTATTTCCACTAGCCGTAACTTGGCCACCTGTAACCTAATATTAAACCTTCTCCTACAGCAGCTAACAGTACAGTAGCCAAGTCTGAACATCGGCAACCATTAGCATGTAGCTTGAATATCAACTTGGTTACTTTGGACTATGTGACCAAATACCAGCACACCCATATCACATGAAGCTTGCTTCAGTTATAAACCCACCACATACTATATTTCTCAACTGAGATAAAACAGTTAGGAACATGTTCACACTTATCTTGTTATAGGGGTGTAAAGTAGGTGTGAATGATAAAGTTAGTGAAAACATCAGTATAAGGTACTGGATGTTATACAGTCATACGTGTTTCACACCTAACCTCCTGGTCTGACCTTTCTCCAAATCGAGGTACTAAACACTGTTTCAACCTATGTAGATCCTTTTCTCACCACACGTTAGAACTAAGTAATTCTTGGGTTGGCCCTCTTCACAATGTACAGGATTCTGGACTATGGGGATTATTTTGGTTAAATTCTGTTGGATGTATATAACCATCCTTGCGAGTCAACCTAACCCCGCCTTGCGAATGGTGGCACACCGGCCCACCATTCGCAAGGTGTGTTTCTTTGCACTGGCTGCGAATGGATGTTTTGAATAGACATCCATTCACAGCATGCAGGGGAACGCCCACATCATTCGCATATGTAAGAGTGGTCTGAGGCACCCTTACACACTGTATGCCTGCACGATGTGAAGGAAATGGGAGGGCAGCTGACATCCGGTGATGTCAGTTGTCTGCCCCAGTCGGCCATGTCATGGCCTCATAAAACGCTGGGCATACACATATGCTAATGGGGCCGCCAGTTTTCTCAATAGTGAGAATATGAATGTGAATTTATTTAACATCTATTTAATTAATCTATGGTATCTGATGGACAAACCTGCTTATCTGAAAGACAACCAAGAGCTCATGGCATCTCTGACAATATTAAACAGACAATCTGGAACTAGGACAGCAATAGCCCAGAAACCACTTAAAAAAAAAAAAATACACCTATGGCACAATTACCAGCTCAGCAATGTTCAAAACATCACGACTGGGAATCTAAATTTCCCCAGTGGCTGTTTCTCTTTGAAGCCCCTAGGTTTACACTACAAGGTAAGGGTGACTTCTATTACATTTCTCCAGTAGCTACTAATGTCTGCAGCAGTGGGGTGAGAAGTTGCAGCTGGACTGTCTGATCAGCCGTGATCAGCAGCATGGCAGGCACTGGGTGAGAAAACGAATACCATTTTCAGACTGCATATGCCGTCTCGCACCCGGGATTAGGACACGGGTCCCACCCCAGTGCGACACGGCATATGCGGTCTGAAAGCTCTGACACCGACCCGGCTTACTGCTGTGCCAGTGACATCACACGGGGTGGAGCTGAGCGGTGACGCGTCACCAGGGGCTTGGGAGGAGGCAGCACTTGGAGCTGACAGTGCACCCAGGCACTCGTTCACACTGCACTTGACATGGGTAAGAGCCGTGTTAAACCCTGGTCAACCCAGGGTTGAACTCCCGTGTTGCTCGACCTGTGGTGGCCGTTTCAGACCGCACCTCGACCCGTGTTGGTGCTGCAAGGACACGGCAATAACCTGGGTCTAGAGTGCGGTCTGAAAGTTGTACAAGAAGCACAGGGGCCAGGAGGTCCCTCTGATACCCCTTTTACACCATAAGCAAATTCCCGGATTAAAGATTTTTAACCTGGGAATTTGCTGCAAAACCCAGGTTTTTCTTTGGGTCAACAATGGATTTAAATCCCAGCACTCCGACCCTGCTTTTGTCCAGGGACGAAGTGCCGGGATTTAAGACCCGTGTTGACCCTTTCATACCGCAGAAAACCTGGGTTTTTCGGCAAATTCCCAGGTTGAAAAACTTTAACCTGGGAATTTGCTTCTGGTGTGAATTGGGGTCAGGCTTCACCCGGCAAAATGACCCAGCATTTAAAAAATGCTGGGTCATTGCAGGTTGGCCGTTGTGAAAGGGGTATAAGCCTCACAGTGGGCTTTCTGACTGGTCATAGCAGATGTAAACATGTCATGGAAAGCCCAGCCTGGTGTGGTTGCATCTGATGCATCCACACCAGGCAGATAGTTGAAGAATGCTCACATCAAATCTCATCTGTAGTTTCCAAAGTATTCCACATTTTTATGAGAATAGAATTGGAACTCGCTATGCTGTCAAATGCAGGGCTGGTGTAAAGGTGCCCACACACTACAACGATTTTTGGTCCGATTGGCCGATTTCCGATAATTAGGCCGATATATCGTCCGATGTTTACCGATAATCGGTCGAAAATCAGCCAATTTTGTTCCGATGCGCGCTCCCGTGGATCTTTAGCTGAATCTTCTGATCTTACATGATGCACAAAAGATCAGAAGATTTAACAAAAGATCCATAGGAACGCACACGGGATCTTAAGAAAAATCTTTGGTAAAGATGTGCGCTTGCCTGAAATCTTTTGTCCAGGACGGAAAAAAGATTTTAAGGCTAATTTATGCGCACTTTTTACGATCGCAGATCTTTCTAGTGTGTGGGCACCTTTAGGCTTCTCAGCACCCTAGGCAAAACTTAAAAATATTGCCCCTAGACCAATGCCCACTCCACAGCCCCTCAAGTGAAAGTGTGGAGGGGCATCAAATGCAGCTGCCACCTGCACTTAGTACAACAAGGTTGTCTTCCCGTTAGTCATCATTCATTTTGTGATAGGCAGACTCTGTGGCCCCCCTTAGATCCCAGCACCCTAGGCAGCTGCCTAAAGGTAGATCCTGCCCTGGTTGAATATACACGTTTGGGTATCTTGTGTGAATTCACACCGTGCAAGCTCCATAAATGGGAAAATCCATATGTGCACTCATATGGTACCTTCTGATTGCAGCTAGACTTATGGCTGGAGAGATAACTGGATGGTGACAGGGCATTCTCACAGTTCAGAGAATGTTCGTGTGAATGCAAGCTATGCAGAGCCGGGTTGGAAGGTTATTGTTTTTACAGCTCTGTGCAATCCCATTTCATTCACAGAAAAACGTCCTAAAAATGCTAGGAGAGCGTTAAGCATTATGGAGTGACATATATTGCCTGGGAACTTGCTTCTCATGCTCTCTATAGTCCCAGAGAAGACAAAGAGGGTGATTTAGACCTGTCCGCTAGGCTGCGTGTATTCGCGGCCTAGTGAGCAGGTAAACACAGCCCGCGCTCCAATCCGCTCCCTAGCATGCAAGTGGATGTGTTCGCATACACAGCTGCTCTCATGCCGCCGGACAGGAGAGGAATCAGGATTTCTCCACTGTTCAGAAAGAAAAGTCAGCCTGGACTGACTTTTCAAGTGTACGCTTCCCGACGAATTCCGGGCAGGCGCTGATGTCATGTGACATTAGCTATCCATCCCAAGCAGGCATCAACGCGCCTGCATTCGCAGGGGTACGCCCAGCATTTCTATGGGCACACCCATGAAAAGCTAAGTGGTCCCCTGTGTCCACCCCTCCTGGAGCGAATACCCCAGTGAGTGTGATACTCGCCGGAGGCTTTCCCTCCGGGGGGTTTGCACATGCGCATATTCGCACATTCGCAAATCACGACCATTGCCCAGAGGAGTGAATTCAACCGGCTATGAGAGAATTCGGCCTGCTACAGTCTGAATTACCCCCAAAGTTCTCTGCATGTTTGACATTGACCTGGGGCTTAATTCAGACTTGATCGCAGGGAAAATTTGTGCTCAAACTGGGCAAAACCAGGTGCACTGCAGGTGGGGCAGATGTAACATGTGCAGAAATAGTTACATTTGGTTGGGGTGTGTTCAAACTGAAATCTTAATTGCAGTGTAACAATAAAGCAGCCAATATTTACCCAGCACAGAAACAATATACCCCACCCAAATGTAACTCTCTCCGCATATGTTACATTTGGCCCACCTGCAACGCATATTTGGGTTCTATGGTAGGTTGTTAGATTAAAGTTTATTATCATATTTTTCGACCTCAGCCAGGGTCTTTAATAATGGTCTCCTTCGCAATAGATTATCTATCAATGTCACAGGGGAGTCTAATTTCCCCTGACATTTTTGTTCCAACAATTGAACCATTGTCATAAGAGACACCTCTATCTTCAGCAATAGGATACGATGATCAAGGGTACCACCCATAAAGTCTACTTGCTAATGACATCCTCCTGTTTGTCACCAACTCTGAGTCATTGTTGCCAACCATCAATCTCCTGTTAGACTTTTGATCACTGGCCCTAAATTAAATACCACTAAGACAGAGGTTCCTCCCTTTTATATATATAGTCAATGAGAAGGCACTCTAAATCATACCAGCAGCTTGCCCCGATGTCTGTCCAAACGACATGTACCGTAGAATATAGAAACAAATAGAGGAGGCACTCGTCGGTCTCAACAGCGACAATGAATAAGGCACAGACACAGCTGTCTAGTCAGCAACGTTTCGAGATTTACTCATCATCAGACGATGAGTAAATACTTGTTCAGAGAGAATTAGATTTGGGTGGGGTTTTACTTCAAAGTGAGATCTATATTGCAGTGTAAAAATAATGCAGCCAGTATTTACCCTGCACAGAAACAAAATAACTCACCCAAATCTAATTCTCTCTGCACAAGTAACATCTGCCCCACCTGCAGTGCACATGATACTAATTAATATATATTTTTGTATATTTTTAAAGACGCTACCAAAATACCCGAAACACTGCAGTCAATTGTTGTGCCCTCTTTCTTTGTGTATGTTCATGTGTATGTTTCACCTTTTAGGGAGGACCCATGGCATGTGGCCAAACTGGTAAAATCTTACTTACAGCAGCACAATATCCCACAGCGGGAAGTGGTGGACACTACAGGGCTCAACCAGTCTCATCTATCCCAGCACCTAAACAAGGGCACACCCATGAAAACCCAAAAGCGTGCAGCCCTGTACACGTGGTATGTGGGCAAGCAACGAGAAATCGCCAAGCGTAAGTATAATCATGGCACTAGATTTGGGCCCTCCTTTGTGGACCAATATGTACAGGTCATATAAGCTGGCATCAAGACACATGACCTCTTGTATTTGTCTATTTTCTTGGCAACAGAGTTCACCCATGCTGGACAGACCCTGATGACAGATGACATCTCCTGTGATGATGTGCCAAATAAGAAAATGCGAAGAAATCGATTTAAGTGGGGTCCGGCCTCACAGCATATCCTGTTTCAGGCTTACGAACGTCAGAAGAATCCCAGCAAAGAGGAGCGTGAAGCACTTGTTGAGGAGTGTAACAGGTAAATAGGAAAGCAAAAGAGTGCATAACACAAATTGGTGAAAATGAAAAAGAGACTTAAGTGAAATATTTTGAATGCTAAATTTGCAGCAGTGTAAGCAATAGGTCTACTGAGAGTTAAGGATCTATCTAACATCAGTATCCTCTGTATGGATCCGATATGATATCCCGGAGGTCGGGATCCCGGCGGTCGGAATCCCGACACTGGAATCCCGACCGCCGAAATCCCGACAAGGGGGGGACATGGATCGCCCCCCCTTGCGGGCTCGCTGCGCTCGCCACGCAGCGGGCCCGGTGCCTCGCTACGCTCGGCACGCTATTATATTCTCCCTCTATGGGTGTCGTGGACACCCACGGAGGGAGAAAGTTTCGGGATTTCGGCGGTCGGGATTCCAGTGTCGGGATTCCGACCGCCGGGATCCCGACCGCCGGGAAATTAACCGCATCCCCTCTGTATAACCACATTACAAAATGTACCACCATATGATAATCAGCTATAGTCTGTCCAGTCTACAACCTGCATGCACAGTGAGAGGTTAGAAAATTGGCCCACTGCTGGGATGACTGGGCAGACTCTAGCAGGGGAGGAGGACCAGATGGTAGGGGAGTATACAGCCACCGGAAGGAGTGGCAAATCGGGGCAGTGAAGCAGGAAAGCACAGCTGAAGAGCATGAAGATATGGGGCGGGACAATGTAGAGCAGGAGGCAGATGAGTGGGCGGGGAGGTACAGAGCAAGGGTGGGACAATGCAGTTGTGGGCAGGATGAAACAAAGGGTGGACAGAAGGGTGCAGGGCAGGCTGTGGTGACCCAGGCTATACTGGGTCATTTTACTATTAAATTATTGCACCATGGCTCATTTGTTTTAACATGCATGTTTATACTTCACACATCTTCCAATTTTGCCGTTGAGGTATATGGATCCTGAACCTATTTTTTTTAAGTTTTTCCATATGATTAAGAATCTTATAAAGGCCTACATTTATACAAATGTTTGTACAGAAGGGCTCTCTGTAAAGTCTTTGCCAAAAGCTGCAATAAACAGCAGTTAGCGTAACGGACAAGCTGAAGCAGCAACATTGTTCTCTTTGCCTTTTCATTTGTACAGGTGGGGGGAGGTTGAAGTTTATAGCACACATATCTGTACCATTTACCTTCCCTATTGCATTTAAAAGGAGACATGGAAAAATCAGGATGATATACCCAGATAATACTGGGCCTTATTTTGGTTCATTCTTTCTGACAAAATCCTTCTTAGATGGGCAAAACCATGTGCACTTCAGGTGGGGCAGATGTAACATGTGCAGAGAGAATTAGATTTGGGTGGGGTTTTACTTCAAAGTGAGATCTATATTGCAGTGTAAAAATAAAGCAGTCAGTATTTTCCCTGCACAGAAACAAAATTACTCACCCAAATCTAATTCTCTCTGCACATGTTACATCTGCCCCCCTGCAGTGCACATGGTTTTGTCCATCTAAGAAGGATTTTGTCAGAAAGAATGAACCAAAATAAGGCCCACTGTGTGGTATTTTAGTGCTTTGAGGTCTAAGCTCTGATACCACAGACTGTGCTTGATTCAGTAAGTGGTAGATATTGAAAATCACCAATGGGGAGGACTGTATCTTTTTATAAAGGGATAACACGTTTTAACCAGTGCAGACAATTTCTAAAAATATATAAAAGATTATTATTAATATTACCTGTAATAATAAATCCCATGAATAAGGCATCTTTCAAAACCCATACAGTTCCTCTTTTCAATCTGGGGAGTAGCTCTCTGGTGTGGTACTTAAAGTACAGCCTGATCTGTATTTCAGCACTGAAATACAGACCAGAGTATGCTGGAAGCACCATAGCAGAGAGTTAAACCACCAAGGTAGAACTGCACAGTTTTTTAAAAGGTGCAGGGTGCTAGAATGAACCTTAACATGTCCACCCTGACTTCCCTTTCTATTTCTTATTGAAAAATTGATTCATTTTGTTTATTAGGTCTACTATGGACTGTAAAGTGGGTGCAAAAATAATGGTATACTTGTTAGGCTGTAAATATTTTGCATGCAAGTTTGTTGATGATGATTTGTGTAAATGCAGGCACATATGTGTACAGCTCTGCAAATCTGCAGTAATGCTCTATAGCAAAGAAGGGATAGTGGACAATCCTTTCTAGACAACGGTCAATATGATAAGATAAAATATGTAGAGGCCAGCATCACCACTAGTCATAGGAAAACAGAAACCTATGTATATCAAGCAGCAGCTTCAGAGCCGTCATTCTCTGCAATGTTACGTTTTTGACAATGAGGTATCTGTGGCCTTCTTAGGTGTTTATATGCTGGTCAATTAACTCTCTTCTCTGTACCTTCAAGGGCCGAGTGTCTGCAAAGAGGGGTGTCCCCATCACAAGCACAAGGGCTAGGCTCTAATTTGGTAACAGAAGTGCGAGTATACAATTGGTTTGCAAACAGGCGCAAAGAGGAAGCATTTCGGCACAAGCTCGCAATGGACACATACAACGGTCAACAAGGTTCTACTTCAGCCCTACCGACTCATGATCTCCCTTCATCCAAAACAACAGGTAAGTGGAGTATGTGCTCCTAACAATAGCTGTAGATTATCTTGCATTTAGATTATATAGTTATTTTATGTCACAACAGGTCGGTATACGCAAGACTCAATCAATGAGCGCGGGACCTCGATGGTGACCAGCCAGAGTGGTCTATCTCCTTCTGGCCTGGAGCACAGTCACAATCTTATGAGTAGCGACAGTAAATTAGTTCAAACTTCAGGTGGCTCTCTTCCACCGGTCAGCACACTAACTGCCTTGCACAGCCTGGACCATGGACAGCACACCTTCAGCCAGACACAAAATCTCATCATGGCTTCACTCCCCAGCGTAATGACCATTGGCACAGATGCAGCATTCAGCAATTCTGGTCCGTCAACATTAGTCATAGGTAAGAAAACCCTGGACATATTTGTGCTTCAAACTGAAAGCATTAGCTCAATTTTAAGTGCATCATTTCCTGGAAGACATTCTTTGTTACTTATGGCCAGAGATGTGAATATGGCGTGAACAGTTGCTAAAATAGTAGAGGACATCTCACTGGCAACTGTGACCTGTTCCATTTTCAGCATGCGAATACATTAACTCTGCGCTCATCTCTATCTCAGGTCTTACATCACAATCTCAGAATGTACCTGTGATAAACAGCGTAGGCAGCAGTCTCACCACCTTGCAGCCGGTACAGTTCTCCCAGCAAATCCACCCTTCACACCAGCAGCCATTAGTACAACAAGTCCAAGGTCATATGACACAGAACCCCTTCATGGCCACGATGGCCCAGCTTCAGTCTCCACATGGTAAGAGAACTAATCAAGAGCCTGTAGATTGGTATTGTGACCCAGACTCTAAACACTTATCCTTTTTCTGCAGCTCTCTACAGCCACAAATCTGATGTTGCCCAATATGCATCTGCTAGTTTCTTCCCCCAGACCATGGTCATCACAGACACGTCTAACCTGGGAACACTAACTAGTCTGACCCCTAGCAAACAGGTAATAGGATATAAATAATATATAGAGAGTCAAAATGATGTTGCATGTAAATTCTGGTCATTACTTGTTGACTTTTTTAGACAACACTCCTAATGGTTTTTTTTTTTTTTGCTAATCACTGCAAAATGATGTAGTGAAATCTACTAAAGTGGCTAAAACAAGGACAATGTTTGATTTTCAACAGATCCATTCTCTACACTCTAGTGCACAGAGTGATTCCCAAGGGTCCCAACTCCAGAATCAGGACTCCAGCATCTTGCACCTTGCTCCCAGTCACCGCCTTTCCTCCAGTCCTTCAGGTAACAATATTGTCAGACGTAAGAAACAGTTTTCAGTACACGTACTGTAATACCACATTACAATAATCAGAATAACAGATTATTTCTGGTTCTAGTAATTTGCTTTAGGATATGTAAAGAATTATAATGAAAAGGGGTTGGAGACCTAATAGCAGTTACATTTCTTTTTTTGGTAGCTGTATTATGGGCAGTGGGTTATATTCAACCACTAGAAAACTTGTCACTGTAAGAAAATTCACATATCTGTCCTATAACCAGAGGCATCTTAGTTTTTCACTTCCAAGGGAAAGGAACATTTGGATGGGAAGAGTAGAACCAATAATGAGCTTTCATGGGTGGGGTTGGTCTATGTTCACCTACAGTCTCGGAGAAAAGGATTTAATGGTTAGTACAAAAATACCCTTTTCTCCTTCTGCAGTAGGGGAATACAGATGGTGGGATGTCTCAAGCCACACTCAACAGGACAGGAGATTGGCCTCAGAATGAAAAGGAGCGGGAAAGAACATAAACCCACCAGATTGCTGTTCAGATCAAACAGAAGATGGACTTAATCTTTTGGCTGTCAGAGAGAACAACCAAGGAGTTTAAGTGGTGCAACTCCTGCAACAGGCAGACAACTACATCCAGAGTACCACATTCTTAGGATGCTAAAAGTAAGGACACAAGTACAGCACCACCAGCTCCTGATTCATAGCAGAACTAGAACAATTTTCAAAATAGCTGGGACTGTACTAATGACTATTTCAGCCTCGTGACATAATGGCGGAGCTGATACAAAGATAGAAAGCTCAGAGAAAAGCAATTGCCATGAGAAAATACTTGGGAACAGAATGTAGGTGCTAAAGAAAAGGAACTTTGACCCTAATGAGACTCAAGTCCAAAAGAAAATCAGGAGAAGGAAAGATTGTCCAAATCTTGCCCACAACTTTAAGAAAAACACTTTTAATGTCTAAGTAGCATCAACTGATGCTGAAAGAACACAGCAGACAGCTGTACCTTGAACAGGCTTAAGGCCAATCCCTTGTATATTACTCCTTGAAGTAAAAGGAGCAGGCGGTATGCACTAAATAAATAACCTCCTGCGATAGACACAGCAGGTTATTTATTTTATTATTTATTTAAATTCTTTATTCATCAGAGCACTCACACACACATATATCACATAACAGTATAAAACCAGAATAAAATAAATAGATAGTTAGGAAGAGCCACATAAACCAAATCCAGACACTCTCATCCACATAGGATGTTACATCCACAGTACCGAAGTACTAAATATAGAAATTGGAGAAATGGAGCACTCACCAGTTTTTTAGTTGCAAGAAAAACAAGTATTTATTCAAATAAGAGCCATCAAGTGCATAATGTCCATCTCAATATTTCAGTCCCATAAGGATCATCGTCAGGACTCACAACATATGTAATAAAGCCAAGTACAATGGCACAACAAGGGTCTGTTGTAGGTGAAGACAAGTTAATATTGCATGGACACAAACCCACCCTAGGGTAAACTGTAATACAAGAACTGACTAGAGATGTTACAAATTGTGCGGCAGTAACAAAAAAACCATATGAGTATTAATGCAAATATCTATACCACAATTTTAATATAAAAATAGTGTTAAGATATTATGTAAAGTAAAATAGTGTTTAAACTCCTGTCTGACATGGCGGTATGGTGTGGATATAATTCGTAATGACTGGGTGATTACGAGAATAAGTGGATAGTACTTTCCCTACTTCCTACTTCAGCAGTGGTGTGCGGCTTCTCCTATGTGCTGTGGTATCGTCTTCTTGCTAACAGATTCAGTCTCTGTGTTCTTCATTCATCAGGGTGGCCAAATTGTATATGAAAGCGCCTGCACTGGCTATGTCTATTTATTATGGAAAGAGATATGCCCAAGAGAGGACATATAGAAGTCTCCCTTGGTGGGGCACAATCCTTTAAAATGTAACTTTTATTAGATATATGTTAAGAAATCCCTCAAATTAGTGAGGAATATAATACAATCAACATAGAACATGTCTATTTATTCCAAAGCATTACATACAGTTATGTACTTTGTCAAAGAGGCTTCATTTTATTTTTATAACACTAGAGTTAATTTTAGACAATGAACAGTAGGTTTTTGTTGCGTGGTAAGAAACTGGAGAAGATCCACGCAAACATGATAGAACATGTAAACTCCACACACATTGGGTATTATTACTACAGTGCAGTGAGGTAATAATCCCAACCACTATTCCATTCATTCTGCCTGCCATCCATGGGCAGCTTTCCACAGCCACAACATTGTATGAATGTCCTCATTGACAAGATCCACCTCTGACCTCAGAAGATCTGCCTAAAGTCATACCTTCATTTGCATCATCATGCCTAGACTCCTGCAATACCCTCTACCATGGTCTCCCAGCAAAATATAATGCAGCTGTAAGGCTATTACACAACGTGCGCCGTTCCAACCACATAACACTCATTCTCTCCTCCCTTGACTGGCTACCTGTAAGATGGCAAATGGTTTCCAAGATTGGCTTACTCACTGATTCTGTCCCACTCGATTACTACAATCTGTAGATGGAGGTCTATTAATAGTACCAGGAATCCCCCTAAATTCACCCTAGGGTCAGGCTTTCAGCCTTGTGGCTCTGACTTTACTCGAGCATTTCATAATATCCACTGTTTTGTATTTTGTGCTGTAAGGGCCAGGCAAAGCACAACGGGCCATATTTAATTGCCATATCACACGCAATCTCCTGTCTAAAGTGATGTGAGATCACGGGGAGATTGTGCGGACTGCTCTTATTAGGGTCAGATCTAGCGGATATGTGAAACTAATTGGTGCGTCGCAGAATGTCTCTTTTGAGCGCTCAAACGGTGGACCTTTGGTGGATTTTGTCTTGACATCCACTGGAGGGATGTTTCAGATAAAATGGTGCTAAAACATTTGAATACGACCTGTCAGTCTTATTGGAAGAAAAGTGCTACATAAATAACATTATTATTATTGTCTAACTATTCCAGTAACATGTCTTCAAGAGTCGCACCATTAAAGTTATAATTCGCAAGCCTTAGAAAATATAAAAGGGCCTAAGACAGTGGATATATCTATTCAAACAGATCCTCTGGTAGATGTGTTATCCCTTTAAGATAATGCTTTGTGCTTCACCTCTTTACCCAGGTGAAGCAGGAAGCCGCAACATGTTAACATCTCCTCTGCCGAAGCTGGGGAGTAAAAACCCTCCCCTGTGGCGATCCCCTCTAGAGCGCAGTACTGTGTCCCTATCCTGACCAGACAGCTCCTCTGGAGAAACACAATATCTCGCAATAGGTGCAGCCCAGACACTGCCCTTCATATAGGGGTACATCTTTATAAAAAAATGTGTGCTAAAAGGAATATGTGACAGGGTTATACAGTGGTTTGGGGCCATATTTATGGGTGTTGCCAGTCTTCAGAGGGGGTACGGCCAGCAGCCACATTGGTTTGCCTAACCAGTAGAAAGTGTATGGGCTAGGCCCATTAATATACATAGTAAATACTGCTAGTGCATACCTGATAATGCACCATATTAATAACAGGAATGCACTGTAGAAGACACCATAGTCCTGTGCAGTATAAGGTGACCTCTGGATATAGCATAATTCACGTGCACAACCTGCAATCTGATCCCTAGAGAAGGTGGGCCTCTAGGGGTTGTGGCCTACCTGGGGTGTCCCCTGTATCTCTATGGGCAAGTGCAACCCTGGATAGGCTGCTAAGGGCTAAATATCCCATTGGTATGACAAGTGTGGTACAATTATGTTTTGTTTTCACACCTGTCATACCAATGGGATACTGTAGCACTCCCTGAGGAGTAATGCTGTGTACAATTACTTTTTGTTTTCACACACACGTCATACCCAACAGAGTTTAGTGACATAAAATGGTTAAATCTGACCACAGTACTGGGCATGACGAGAAAAACAGGGCATTTTCCCCTTATTTCACCTCACCAGCTCCAGAGGCTGCAAGCTGAAATGCCGGCAGCTGCTCCCGCTTGGAGCAACATTTGAATTGCTTCATTAGGTGCCACCTAGTGGCTGCCAACGCCATGAACTGGTAAATTCCCCTTTAGCGGCACAAACTGAAAGCTTGTGTAAAACTGCTGCTGAATATTAACTCATAGCAATATTTAAGGAAGACTGTATATTATACATTACCATTGAATTATAATTTCATAATGTATTAATATAATGTACAAGCACTTAGTATAGTGGATGGACAGCTTTCTAGATAGATCTGTCCTGACAAAATTGCTGTAGATCATACAAGGCATGCCTATAGTCAGTCTGATAATTGCCACTAATTAACCGCTGTTTGGGACAGTTGGAAGGTACAGTGTACAGTGTTTTTGCATGCACTATTATAACTTCACTGAGAGCCCTACTGGAGGTTAAAGATTAGAAATGCAAGTAAGAATATCCGATCATACACATTGAGCAGCTTATGGTGGCTAACACAAAACAGTGGTGACCCCTCCTTACATACAACAAATTCCCTAAAAATTGGTGTACAGAATACACAGAACGTTTTCCCTCCAACAGCGTACACACATAAGGGAGATACCGTACATGGGATGGGCATCTCCTCTTCTCTTAAGTAAATATGAATAACTATGGTGTCGTTGTGTAGTTAAACATACATTTGTCAACTCGATGGATATGGCATCCCACATACTGTATAGCAAGAATGAAATGAGCAAAATATAGTGTAATACTCCTTATTGCTGATAAGTTAAAAACTAATAAGTGCGACCTAGGGCTAAGTTACTTTTAATCCAGTATTTGTTAACCAAGAAATTGATCTTATGCGCACATTTTTTATTTTTTTCACTTTAATTTATATTTAGTCACCCTATAATTCTTGATTATATGTGACTATGATGGTTACCATTTAGTTGAGTCCACAACTGGCATCACCCTCACCCTGTGTTAATTTTATATTTCTCTTCAACCCCCTCTTTACCTCTCTTTCTTCCTTGTTTTGTTTTATTTTAAAATGTATCAATGACGTCTGTGTTTTATGTGCAGAACTGATCTCCTACATATTATTGTTTCTATGTATTCGCAATTTTCTGCATACTTTATAATGCAAAATTTCTCTAATAAAAATACCCAAGTTAAAGAAAACGAAAAAAAAAAAAAAAAACCTTGTAAGCGCTGTCTGAGAACTGTTTTTACATCCAGTTCTCCATCCTTTCTAGTAATGTGTTCATCCTGCTGGTTACTTTGTATTTATTACATTTTATTGCATTTTTTTGGTTTATAACTTATCAGCAATAAATAGTATTACACAATATTTAGCATTTTTATATTTGCTATATGTGGATGCCATACCATCGAGTTGATGATTGTATGATTAATTACACAACGACACTGTTGTTATTTGTATTTACTTAAAGATGCAGAGAAGAGGAGATGGCGATTCCCTGTTAGGGATGTACAGTATCTCCCTTATGTGTGCCCTGCTGGAGGGAACACATCCTGTGGATTATATACACCATTTTTTGAGGTTATTGCCCCCATTTACCATTGATCGCATTTACAACGCGATTTGGATGGAATATTACTGCCCAGGATCGCATTCTAAAATGCAATAATTTCACCTGAATGTATCACCTGCCAGGGCGCAGGGCTCCGAAAAGAGCCCATCCCTGCGATGCTCAGAGCCGGTAGCCGGGGGGTCTGCGCATGCGCGGTTACGCACTGACCCCCCGCTGCTCGGGCAGTGCGATGTGTAGCCATAGGGCTATTTCATACACTCCGGCTCCTGCCGGGCGGCGAAAACACAGCAGTTTAGAATGGAGGGGATGGCAACAGCCCGGCAGCCGTCCCTTCCAGTGGTGCCATCCTGTCTGAATGGACACAATCGTGTCCATTAGTAACTACTATGCATGGCTTCTGGCCGTGCTGGATTTTGCCGCCTGGCAGGAGCCGGAGTGTGTGAAATAGCCCATAGGCTACAATGGGCTATCGCCATATCAGGATGGCGATAGCCCAGGGGTGCGAAGACGGGCTGCCCGATGTTGATAGATCGGGCAGCTTCGCATCCCCCATAGAAACCTATGGGGGATTCGGCCGGCGGCGCTGCAGGGGGGATCGCAGCAGGGATCGGAGATTCCTGCTGCGGTTCCCCTTTAATACATTTAGGTGATACTTAATATTTGCGGTTAATTTTCGGGAATTTAGCCGCAAATATTACTTGATAAATGGGCCCCTAAAGACTGTCTTATGATGCTCAGTAGTTGATAGTGTCAATATACTGAATATCATAAGGCTGATGCAGGGTTGAGCACAGGTCTATTTGGGAAATGAATTGTGCGATTTTTCACACTGCACATGCACAGGAACCAAACACTGGGGAGTAGACGAACTGGAATGGGATTGGACATTTTTACCTAAGTTCAGTGCGGCCAAGAGGACCGCTGTGGGCTATGCAGAATAATACATATGAATAAATATGTTTGTTTTTATACACATTGTTTACACATAAGATAAGGCTGGTGCAAGTTGGCAATAAGAATAAAGGGCCCGATTCTAATTAATTTGGTCCCCGGCCTGTTTGCCCTGCTCATATTTGCATATGCAGGGCTTCTGTGCGGGTGCCTTCGGTGACTTGTATAGTCACCATGGCGTTCGCTCAGGAGTGGGCAGTCAGAGTATCCTATAACCTTCCAATGAGTGTACACATTTAGTATCATTAAAACAATGTGGGGGCAGTTGATGGTGACATTTAACACTAGCTCCCCTGTTCTCCATTTGCAATTACTAGGTCACATAATAAACTATGGTACTTGTGTAATATCACAGCGCCCGGCTATGCTACGTTGTCAGTGTAGCCCAACGGCTGCCTAGCATAGTCAGCATAGTGACTCTGCGGCAGCCCTACGTAGTCAGCCTACACAGTGCCCCTGCCAGCTCTGCCTGTGTCCATGGGAGCCCCCCTACCCCCCCACACAGACTCCGGCGCAGGCAGGGAGGCTTCCATCTCCCTGCCTGCCGCCATCCCCGGCTCCCTGCGCCATGCAAATTTATACCAAGTCTCGTGTACTAATTATACCTGGTGTATTTAAGTGTATTTAAGTACTTAGTATTGAGAAAGTATTCCGCTTTACGGACACAGTACCTAAACTGCAAAATTCACTTATTGTCCATCGGTTTGGGAATAATCTGGCAAATGCGTCCATTTCAAACCCCCACTATCCATGCCAGCCTGAAGCATGGCGAGCGCACGCGTTACGCGTCCTCCCGACCTGTTCATACCCCCACTATCCACGTTGGTGTGGAGTTGATTTTATAAAGTGTGGCTCGCCACGCTTCGGACTCGGTGGCTCACTGCACTCGCCACACTTTATGAAGTCAACTTCACGCCGACGTGGATAGTGGGGGTATGAAAAGGTCGGGAGGACGCGTAACGCATGGGGGTGGATAGTGGGGGTGTTTCAGGAACACATTCACACCTGTCATGTCAGCCAGGTTTAAATGGTCAATGGTGCCCACATAATGTAATAAGCGCTGGCTGACTACGCTAACTGCGTAAGCTCCGGCTGGCTGTGAACGGGCGGGAACACAACGCTGATAGTAACAGGGACACCTGACTGACTACGCTAACTACGTAAGCTCTGGCTAGGTGCGAACGGGCGGGAACGCTACACTGCGTAATGGGCGCCGTACTAATACACAAATACCTAAACTATCAGTACAGATATGCCCATATAATCTTATCCTCAAATCATGCAAAATAGCCTCTATTAATATTTCTATGAAAGGGACCTAAACACGAGGCGAATTCAGGGCATTTTCTAAGCAATCTTACTGGATTGCTTAGAGAATGCACCTACATCGCTCTGTGTGTAGGTGCCATAGCAATAGTGACGCCTGGCCCCACGTGTCGCTATCGCCTGGCAATTAATATCCAGCATGCTAGATAAATCTAATTCAGAGGTAGCCAATGCCAGTCCTCGAGTGCTACCAAGAGTTCACATTTTCTAGATCACCTAACTGGGGCACATCCGGTATTCATTACTCATTGACACATTATAAATGATCCACAGGTGGAGCTAATTACTTGACTTGTGATTCTGTGAGGAGACCTGGAAAACGTTAACTGTTGGTAGCTCTCGAGGACTGGAGTTGGCTACCCCTGATCTAGTTTATCGCCAGTCAGGGCCAGTGTTCTCATCGAACACTAGTCCTGTCAGATCGCTCAGCACAAAGCGCGGACACATCGCTGTGCAGAGATCTACATTGCTCAGCAGAATCTCCCCGTGTGTAGGCCCCATTAGCAACACCAAAACACTAACTGTAAATAAGTACCGTACCTTGTGCCTAATTCAGCATGGATCGCTAAATCAAAAGAATTCATAAAATCGAGGGATTATCGAAAGACTGCACATGCGCTGCATTTGCATTATGCATATGCAGGCCCAAATAGCGGAAAAATATCGGTACTTGTTTCCTATCTGGGCGCCCGTCGCGGGCATCGCGGGTACATTTATGTATGGCCGCGACGCGACCGACGCGATGCCCGCGATTTCCCATTGAAACCAATGTTAAACATGAAAATCGTGTCGGTCGCGTCGCGGCCGGCCATAAATGTACCCGCGATGCCCGCGACGCGATGCTCCCGATTTCCCATAGGAATCAATGTTAAAAGGCGCGATGGCCACGATTTTACTGTTAAATGCCTCAATCCACCCGATTTGGCCATAGGAATCAATGTTAAATGGGCCACAGAGCCCATTAACCCTTAAATGTCCCCCCAAATTTTTAACGCCACCCCACGATCCACGCCAACCCGAAGCGTGGCGAGCGTAGCGAGCCCGCGAGGGGCGGCGGTACGCGTCCTCCGACCTTTTCATGCCCTACTATCCACTAGGGCGTGGTGTGAGAATATAATAGTATAACCCCCGATGACCGCGATTATGATCGTGGGCGCCCAGATAGGAAACAAGTACCAAAATATCCATATGCACAGATGTCACAGAGTAGCCGCAGTTTGCCAATAAGCCGGCGTATAGGCACCGGAGACATGGTGTTTTCTAGGCGTTTGTGAAAATGAAGGCGTGCACAGACATTTTTCAGGTAGGTCTCTGATGCTAGCGATGACCCTTCCAGCCTGGATCTTGAGCAGATTAGTGGAAGCCCTAGACTGGCGGAGGTGGCAAAATGGATAGATGGTTTGGTTTTTGCGAATGGATCTGCCTGGGTGGCGGATTCCTGCTTTTAGTCCACTACGAATTTTCCGATAAGCAATCCATGCTTTATTAGGCCTCTAACACACTATTTGCAAAATATGATGCAAGATTGCCAAAAAAGTCAGAATAAAGGGAAAAGTAGCAAGGTAGAAGAAAAAAATTAAATAAAGGTAGCTCCGTATGAGTGACACTCACCATGAATAAGTAGACCCCCAGGTGTCTTGCGCCATATGGTGCAAGAGAGGTGTATGAGGACACATATGTAGCTGCCTGATACTCTGAGTTGGCCTTTACCTTTATCCTACCCGAGTATCAGGTGGTGAAACAAATAGCTGGATTATCCCATGTGATATGGAGATGCAGCTGAGATGTGTAAGGAGCTATGTTACCGGAAAACTGATAGCTCAGACAAAAGTCTTCTGAGGATTATGTTTCTATCACACAAAAAAAACACCATAGCCTGCAATATAATAATATGGTTTACCATGCGATACCAGCAGCCTCATTCACGGCATTAGGAAATGCTCAGTATAATAAGATATGCTTATGTCATTACAACACAGTATTGCACATGAAACAGAATTTTTTTCAGATTTCATTTATGTACAAATGATGACAAATTGGAGAATATCAGCTATATACAATATATTGGACTATATTAACATTCTGATCTTGTGATGTTCTTTCTGGTACAGTGTCTTCGGTCAGCTTGGTTCACTACCAGAATCCCAGTACCACTGAGAGCCACAGCCATCTCCTGTGCCCATCACACAACAACATAGACACGTACATGTCCTCGCAGATGACCTCTTCCTCACAATGAAAGGACTACGCCGTGGGCTCTAGCGGCCATTTGCATACCTTGGACTCTCACATTGATTAAAGGAGGAGCACAAAGCAGAGTTGCCATGTTTAGGGTAAAGGTAGCAGGAGCCAAGGATCTATGAACAACACCCAGAGCTGGAGATATTTTTATTGATCTGAACGAACCATGCTTTGTGGAATGGACGCACCTGAGCAGGAGACTGCAGTAAAAGCTAATAACACTAAAGACTTTATCCCTTTAAATCAATTTGTCTCAATATAAAATTGTATTTTCTGTACCTATGTCTGCAAGGGACCAGGGCAGTCCCGATGGTAAAGATGCTGCACTCACACCCTTATCTCACACCCGGTGTATCACCGTTTTCCAATACCACCTTCTTTTTTTTCCTTTTAGTCCCATTTTTCCCAGACACCGTTGTCGAGTTCTGCACATCTGATTGAATTTCATCACCCGGTCCTTTGTCCTCCTTTTTCTTCTTCTTTTTCTTCTTTTTGCATTTCTTTTTAAGCTGGTTATCGCAGACTGTGTCCGAGTTCTTCCCTGGGATTGGTGGCAGTGCGCTCTCTTTAAGAATATCTAAACCTGACACAGCAGCCTCGCAGAACCTCCGCTGCTTCTCCTCTTCGCTGTCCTCACTGCCAGACACAAAAAGAAGGACATGTTATCAGCCCCGTATCCATTGTCCCCAAGGATTTCCAATAAAAACTGGATAGATTTTTTTTTTATCAAAAGTAGAATATATGCTAGAAACACATGGGTGACATTCATCTCTTAAACTAACTTTTTTTTAAAATAAAACTGCAGGTGTTTGGCATAAAAGTATCAGACCTAAGTAATTTTGATTCAGAAAATAACTATGTATATAACCTACTATTTATATAGCATTACCCATTGTATATTGCACTTTATACAGTATAACAAACCGAACAATAAACAGAATAAATGTTGTTCCATAGCCCTTATGTGTTTGTATCATATAAACTGCAGGTCAAATATGCTAATACAAGTTACATGTTAATTGTGTTATTCAGAAAATAGATCGATTAACCCTTTGAGTGTAAAATATCCTCAAAAAATACCAGCTTCGCTCACATTTGTTATATAAATTCAAATAAAAAGATTATATTTCCTATATAAAGGTAAACATTACAAGTCATTATGAGGAATACAAATGTTTGCTTGGCAATTTTTGCACCTAATTTTGACAAATTCACTTGGCACTCAAAGGGTTAAACAAGTTGTGCAAGGCAGACATGTCTACACTCCTCACAGACATGGACACATTCATTAGAAGATCATGTTACAAGTTCATATACAGCTGTGTCCACATGCACAGACTTTGTGACTTAGCCCCAAGTGCCTAGTATACTATAAGTAAAAAAAATGCAATATTCAGCAACATTGAAAAAGAACAACACTCTAGGGAAAAAGGAGAGACAGGTCCTGCAAGAGTGATCCGTGGCATATGCAACGTCATATGGACGGTTTGTGTAACACCCATTTGCATAACATCCATCCAAAATCATCCAATGGTCGCCGACCGTCGAATGATTTCTGTAGCACTTGCTAATCTAAATTACTCTCTGGTGACTTAGATTAGCGGCGCCCTGCTCCGAGAAAAGGGCGGTCAGCTGACTTCGGGGATGTCAGCCACCCACCCCCGGAAGGCAGGTCGCCATCTCTGTTTGCATTGAGATGCCCAGCATTTTTCTGGGCGCACACCTTGTTTTTCGTGGATATGCCCAGGAAACGCACCCTGCATGCCCCATACCCGCTGCGAGCTCCTAAATCTCAGAGGGCGCCCGCAATGAAGACCTGCACAGGAGCATAAGCTATTATGTGCAGGCTGCCAACATTGGTCCCCATTGCGAATTCGCAACAGGGCGACTCAACCAGAATCACCCCCCTGGTACACTATGGGCCTAATTCAGAGATGTGCGCAAATGGATCCACTGTTGCAAATTTGTACACAGCGGCTTTGGGAAATATACAAACGGTGCAGTACCAGATTTGTATTGAGGCATCTCATAGAGGCATTGCAGATTCGACACTTGAGCAGGAAGACGCAACCATTGGAAGCATATCAGTCGATAATCCCCTTGTTGAATAACCCTATAGCTGTGCAGAACAGTCCATGGAGCAAGGGGTGTACGGGGTTGAAGGCAGTTGCACTCTCCCAAATTGTTGTCAACAAGTCTGCATTTTAGTAGCCACCTACCTGTTATCACCCCACAAATGGTACCTGAGAGTCAATAACTTGAAATAAAGGTACTTGTTTCCTAGAACGGCCACAATCGCGGGCATCGTGTACCTTAAAGTTAAGGTACACGATGCCCGCGATGGACCCGATTTCCTTTGAAATCAGGTCCATTTTGCCGGCAAAGGCAAAATCGGGGGCATCGCGTCGGTCGCGGCCATTAACATGGCCCCCGACGCAACGCCCGCGATTTTGCCATAGGCTTCAAGGTAAAATATTTTTTAACATTGAAATCGGGAGCATCGCGTCGGTCTTGTGCCATTATAATGGCACAAGATGAGATGGACTTGATTAAGTCCATCTCACATAGGAAACAATGTGAAATGGGCCAATATGACCCATTTCACATTGTATATGGCCCCGTCGTCACCCCACGATTGACACCAACCCGAAGCGTGGCGACCGCAGCGAGCCCGCGAGGGGCGGCGGTGCGCGTCCTCCGACCTTTTCATACCCCTACTATCCACGTCGGCGTGGAGTTGAGAATATAAAGTGTGGCGAGCGCAGCGAGCAACCGAGCCCGAAGCGTGGCGAGCCCCGTGAGGGGACGCGTATACCTGTGAAGTTATACGCGTCCGCTCGCCACGCGTCGGGCTCGCCACACTTTATATTCTTAACTCCACGCCGACGTGGATAGTAGGGGTATAAAAAGGTCAGAGGACACGCACCGCCGCCCCTCGCGGGCTCGCCACGCTTCGGGTTGGCGTCAATCGTGGGGTGGCGGCGTTGAGGGGGTAAAATTGGGGGTCTGGGGAATATTTTACATTGAATCCAATGTAAAATAGGGTCCCAGGGACCCTATTCACATTGGATTCAATGTAAAAATCGAGTCGATCGCATCGCATGCGATGCGACCGACGCAATTTTTCCGACACGACCACCCCGATGCAAATCGGTGTGGCCGTGCTAGGAAACAAGTACCGAAATAAATCCTGTGACTATCATCGCTAGACCATCACAACACAAGCGCAGTAGCAAAAAATGACTCCACTGAATACAAAATCCAAACTATAACCATCGCTTTATTAGGCCCTATACACGATCCAAGATGCAAAAAGAAAAATTAGGAAAAAAGTATGCAGCATAGGAATCTTTACTCCTTTGCTATCTTGGCTGTGCTTATGGTTGTTGTCCTACTGAAAGATGAACTGTCATCCCAGTCAGAGGTCAAGAGCACTCTAGAGCAGGTTTTCATCCAGGATGTCTCTGTACATTGCTGCATTCATATTTCCCTCTATCCTGACTAGTCTCCCAGTTCCTGCCACTTAAAAAAAAGGGGATTTTTGTAAGAACTTACCGTTCAAACTACTTTCTCTGAGTCCATCCTAGTGACACAGCTAACCTTGGGATGTAGGCGGGTCGGCAAGAGCAAGGCACCTATGTGGACGTCTTTTGAGAGCAGGCTCCTCCCTTCTGCATCCCAGGATACTTCAGTTCAACTTCTAAAGCAAACTAGGATACATAACTCAGTACAATGCCTTAACATCTTATTATGCACAATCAACATAACCCATAACATGACACACATGAACGGTATAACTTACTGAGCGTAAGGGAGGGATCACTGTGTCACCAGGATGGACTCAGAGAAAGGGGTTTGAACGGTAAGTTATTACAAAAATCCCCTTTTCTCTTTCGTCCATCCTGGTGACACAGCTAACCTTGTGACGTTCACTAACCGGTCCTTTGGGAGGGCACGCTCAGACTCAGTTCTCATCACTGCTTGTCCGAATGAAGCATCCTCCGATGCGAACTCATGGAACCTATAGAATCTTGTAAAGGTATGAACAGAGGACCAGGTGGCAGCCCTGCACAACTGCTCTACTGTAGCCCCATGACGCACAGAGGAAGCAACTGACCTGGTGGTATGGGCATTTATCCGTGAAGGAACAGGTCTACCTACCTTGGTGTAAGCAAAAGCAACCACTGACCTTAACCATCTGGCAATGGTCTGCTTAGAAGCAGGCCATCCTCTCTTATGTACGTCATACAACACCAAAAGTAAATCAGTTTTGCGGACATCCTTTACTCTTTCCACATATATTTGCAAGGCGCAAACAACATCCAGTTTCTTTGACTTGTCCCTATTTTTTGCCCCTTCAAGCGGAGAAAACACCGGGAGTACAATCTCCTAGTTCAAATGAAAAGAAGATACTACCTTAGGTAGAAATTTAGGTACGGTTCGCAGCACAGCCCTATCCTCATGAGGAATCAAAAAAATGGAGACTTGCACGAACAAATTTAAGGTCAGCCGACCTCAAAGGTTCAAAAGGAGGATTCTGTAATACGGACAAAACCAAAGACAAATCCCAAGGCGCCACCGGCTGCCTATACGGGAGTTTTAAAAACCTGTAAAAAGGTCTGAACCTCAGGCAACAGGGCTACCCTCTTCTGAAAGAAAATGGATAAAGCCAAGAGTTGCACCTTTAAGGACTGCAGACTGATCCCTGCAGAGAATCCATCTTGGAGAAAATCTGCCTAGACACCTTGAACCTGGAGGTGTGTACCCTCTGGCGCTCACACCACCTGATATAGATCTTCCAGCTAATTTTAAGCTGACACAGGCTTACAAGCCCTGGGCATAGTCTGGATGACCGCATCTGAAAACCCTTTCTTCTTTAAAAGGGAGGTTTCATAAGGCAGGTCGTCAAATTGAGCCGAGCTTGATCCAGGTGTAGAAATGGTCCTGGTCTTAGTAGGTCCGGCCGAAGAGGAAGACGCCAAGAGTCAGTCGAAAACCTCAGTATGTCTGAGTACCACGACCTCCTGGGCCAGTCTGGGGCAATCAGAATGGTTTGTACCCTCGGTGACCTCACTCTCTTCAGCACCCGCGGGATTATAGAAAATGGAGGGAATACATATAGGCAAGGTTGAAATGCCAAGGAACTGTCATGGCATCCACTGCCCAAGCGGTTGGATCCCTGGTCCGAGAACAGAACCTGGGACCCTGACAGTCCTGAATGCAATCAAGTCTACTTCTGGGAGACCCCAGCGAGACACTATCTCCTGGAAGACTTCCTGATGAAGCGCCCACTCTCCCTCCAGCAGCTGTTCCCTGCTGAGGAAATCCGCCTCGACATTCCGGATCCCTGGAAAGAATACAGCCGACAGAGCAGGGATGGTCAACTCTGTCCACTTGAAAATCCGTGAGACTTCTTGCATTGCCATCCTGCTGCGAGTCTCGCCCCGATGATTCAGGTAAGCCACAGCCGTGGCATTGTCCGACTGTACGCAAACTGGTGACCCTTTCAACAGATCCTCTGCCTGTAGAAGGGTGTTCCAAACCGCCCGGTGCTCCAGTATGTTGATCGGCAGTCTGGATTCTTCCTTGGAACACCGTCCCTGTAACCTCTGTTGTAGAACCACTGCTCCCCAGCCCCTGAGACTGGCATCGGTTGTGACAACCAGTCATTCCCACGAGTGGAGAGAGCGCCTCAACTGCAGAGTTCCCAGATTCGTCCACCAGAGCAGAGACTCCCTGGTCTCCAGAGACAGCGACAACCGTTTCTGCTTCATGGACTTTGAATTTCCTGACCAACAAGAGAGAATGTTCCACTGAAAAACCCTTGAGTGAAACCGTGCTAACTGCAGGGTCTCGAAGGTCGCCACCATCTTGCCGAGCAGCTTCACACCCTGCCAAATTGTAGGATTTGGAGAATGCAGGATCAACAGTACCAAGTGACGAATGTCCACGGCCATGGATTCTGGTAGAAACACTCAATGTAAGTGTGTGTCGAAAATCACCCCCAGAAACTGAAGTCTCTGTGTGGGAGTCAAATGAGACTTCGGGAGGTTCAACCACCACCCCTGGTCCTGAAAGAGCTTAATAGCCAAATGTTCCAGCAACTTGTCTGCTGACTCCGCCTTGAACAGGAGGTCGTCCAGGTAATGGATAATTACTATCCCTTTCAGCCTGAGGGCCGCTGCCATTACAGCCATCACTTTTGTGAAGACCCTCGGAGCTGTGGCCAGACCAAACGGCAGAGCCTGGAATTGTAAATGGGTCTCTCCTATCGCAAACCGTAGTAGGCACTGATGTTCCCTGCAGATAGGCACATGAAGATACGCATCCTGGATATCCACCGATGCTAGAAATTCTCCCTCCTCTATGCTTAACAGCCCAGATCGAAGAGATTCCATGCGAAAACGGTCCACCCAGAGATGCAGGTTTAAAGATTTTAAATTTAGAATGGGTCTGAATTACCCATATGGTTTGGGGACCAGGAAAATAATTGAATAAAATCCTTTCTTCCTTTCCTCC
This sequence comes from Crinia signifera, assembly GCF_055691185.1. Classification (NCBI taxonomy): domain Eukaryota; kingdom Metazoa; phylum Chordata; class Amphibia; order Anura; family Myobatrachidae; genus Crinia; species Crinia signifera. The sequence continues at coordinate 351,546,571 of NC_139217.1, forward strand.
TGAGGTACTGGGACCACTACCCCTTTCTCTATAAGAGACGTTGCCGCCCCCAAGAAAGCTGACCACATGCGAGCTTCCTGCGGTAAAGGCATAGGGAGAAATCTTTTTGGAGGAGACCCCCTGAGATTTATCTTGTAACCCTGTGAAATGATGGAATAAAGCCAGGGGTCTGTGGTGGAACCTCTCCACCTGTCCCGAAACTGCAGGAGGCGACCCCCCCCCACTCTGAGCCCAGAATGGGGAGTCTCCGCCCCGTCATGCAGAGGACTTATCCTCTCTTCTGGGCACGTTTCTTAGTGAAGGCCCCGAAACTAAATCTGTGTGCTTTCCCTTTACTGGCTGGAAACCTTCCTCTTCCTGCCTGTTATCTGTTCGATGCCGCCCTCCCCCCCCTGAAAGGATGAGCGAAAGGACAGATTCGCTGTCTGCTTCCCAAGCTTTAAGCCAGAGGGCTCTCCTTGCTGATACCGAAGTGGCCGATACTTTAGATGCCATCTTAGCTCCTTCTTCCCAGTCTCACATATATATTCTGCCGCACACCTAACTTTTCAGCCAGTGTGAAAGCTTCAGAATCAGGCTGGAGCAGACTTCCTAAGGCCTCAGCCCACTTAAATCATTGCCTTGGATACCCAAGCAGAGGCAATTAAAGGGCAAAGTGTAAAACCCACCCCTTCAAATACCGCCTTATGGAATCCTTCCACCTTTTTGTCCACTGGATCCTTAAAGGCCATGCCGCCTTGAATGGGTAATACCGTGGATTTGGATAACCTGACCACAGGTGCATCTACTAAAGGGACCTTCTCCCATAATTTCACACGATCCTCCGGCATTGGGTACATGTTAGCAAACCTTTTAGACATAAGAAGCTTCTTGTGTGTGTGAACTTCTGCAAGAAGAAACACACTGGAACAAAACCTGCCTAACTAGTGAAAATTTGTAAAATAAAAAAATCCTAGCTACTGTAATCCAAAAGAAACGTCTGCAGCCTGTAGCCTGTTAGCACAGCACCCACTCCTGTGGGCACCTAAAACGAACTGAAGTATACTGGGATGCAGAAGGGAGGAGCCTGCACTCAAAAGATGTCAGCATAGGTGCCTTGCTCCTGCGGACCCTCCTACATCCCATGGATAGCTGTGTCACTAGGATGGATGAAAGAGAAACATCCCCACAGCATAATGCTGCTGCCACCACCATGCTTCACTGTAGGAAGGGTATTGTTCTGGTGATAAAACAAGGGGGGGGAGATTGCGCAGAATTGATGACAGAACAAGAATTGATAAAAAAGTAACAATACTAGTTTAATAAAACATACATTAATAGTATATAGTTGTGCAATATCATGGGGAAAGGGTTAAAAATGTAAAAAAATGGGATAATGAAAAAGCTGCGTCCAGAACTGAGTAATATCACCTTATTCTCTGGCAAGTAAAGAGGAAGAATGTGGACATATGATAGGTCCTCCTTGACACTGGGACATGGAATCCTTTTTACAGAGTGTCCTCCAGGTAGGGACTATGATGGTAAAGTCCTTATTTTGGATTCTCTGTGGTGTGAGGTTCTGCTTTGAACCATAAAGGAGTACCTTAGAAAGGTGGCGTTCCTTCAAACGTGGGTACTCCAATGTGAAAGTGGATGAATGGGTGTCCCGGTCTTGTTCTCCTCTGGAAAGGAAATGGTGCACTTTTCTTTTTTCTTTTTATGCCAAGGTGGTGTCTGGATAAGCAGCAGGATGGGAAGGGTAGGTGGCTGGGTAGCCTGGCCAACGCGTTTCACTGCTTAGGAGCAGCTTTTTCAAGGTGTATTGTTCTGGTGATGAGTGATGCCTGGATTCCTCAAAACAGGACGCCTGGCATTCATGCCAAAAAGTACAACCTTTGTCTCATCAGACCAGAGAATTTTGTTTCTCATGGTCTGAGAGTCCTTCAGGTGCATTTTGGCAAACTCAGGAAGGCTGCCATGTGCTTTTTACTAAGGAGTGACTTCCATCTGGCCACTCTATCATACAGGCCTGAATGGTGGGTTGATGAAGAGAGGGTTGTCATTCTGGAAGGTTCTCCTCTCTCCACAGAATAATTTGTAGCTCTGACAGAGTAACCATTGTATTCTTTGTCACTTCCCTTACTAGGGCCCTTCTTCCCCGATCGCTCAGCCTAGATTACTAATATCTTCCATTTACGGATGATGGAGGCCACTGAGCTCATTGGGACCTTCAAAAGCAGTAGATCGCTTTCTGTACCCTTCCAGAGATTTGTGCCTCGAGACAATCCAGTCTTAAGAGTTCTACATACAATTCCTTGCTTGATTTGTGCTCTGACATGCACTGTCAAGTGTGCAACCTTACGCCCCATAAACAAGGGACAATTCTAGCCTATATAGCCAGGGATATGGTTGCTAAGGGACCATATCTCTGTGTTTACATGGTGACTGACGCCGGGAGTGCGCTCCCGCAACCAGCCCTGGGGTGGTCGCTGGTTGGAGGAGCATACTCCTGCGATCAGCTGTTTCCCCTGGAAGAGAGTCTCCTTTTTATCAGCGACCATCTCTGGTCGCTGAAGAAAACAGAACGCTGAGCGATATATTGCTCCATGTGTACAAAGCTTTATAAAGACAGGAGTGTGCCTTTCCAAATCATATCCAATCAACTGAATGGTGGACTCCAATTAAGCTGAAGGGACATCTCAAGGATGATCACCTGGGCTCAATTTTGAGCTTCGTGGCAAAGGCTGTGAATACTTATGTACATGCGATTTCTTAGGGGTTTTTTTAAACAAATTTGCAAAAATCTCCAAAAACTGTTTTCACGTTGTCATTATGGGGTATTGTGTGTAGAATTTTGAGGGAGGAAATACATTTGTTCCATTTTTGCAATAAGGCTGTAACATAACAAAATGTGGAAAAAGAGAAGCTCTGTGAATACTTTCCAGATGTACTGTATTTGTTATTTATTCAGCACCTTCTAGAGCAGGGGTGTCAAACTCAAATTCATCGGGGGCCGCATCAGCAGTTTGGTCACCCTCAAAGGGCCGGTTGTATCTGTAGGACTATGTGTCCACTCTTTATTATCATAAATTATTGTCACTGCATTCAATTATTGTATACTCAGCAGTAGCATTTCCCTCCTGCTATTGCTGTGCACTGCAGTGCATTAGGGCACACATTAGGGCACACGCTGCCTGCACAGGGGGGCAGCACTCAGTCTTAGGGCATATGTCCTGCTTATTATCATGGTACACAGCAATTAATGATGGGCTGCAATGTGCCAGTGCACACACACACACACATAGGCAGAGAGTTTGACACTTACCCGCTCTGATGCATCCACTCCAGTCTGAGCTGCTCCACCACCAAGGACACAGCTGCGCTCTCACACAGGCGCATTTCCCCCTCCCTCCTGTGAGTAGCGCTCCTCGCACTATCTATCCAGGAGTGGGGGGCGGCGTGCTCCCGGTCACTGTGCAGTGCACACCTGCAGTGCAGTAAGTGACCTGGAGCGCACAGCAGCAGCAGCACCATTCACCACGACGGACCTGCTCTTTCCTCTCTCTGGCTCCTATACAGCAGGTGGGAGCGGAGGAGGGGTTGACGACCGGTGGCACTGCGCTAGAGGGCAGACGTTCTCTGGCTTGTAGGCTGCCGCGCATGCGCTGAAGAGGCGGCTTTCTTGTTTAAAAAAAATTAATTAAATCGAGAATAAAAGGTGAAGGCTGGCGGCGGCTGCGCGGGCCACATGAAGAGGTCTGGCAGGGCGGGTTTGGCCCGCGGGCCTTGTGTTTGACTCCCCTGTTCTAGAGTATTATAGATTGTATCTGATTGGTTGCACTTCGCAACATTCTATGTGAAATAGAACTTCCATCTTAGTAAGTTTCCACCATAATAACACAGATAGAAAATTCCAATTCAACCTGCATTTTACCTTTGTTCACTAATGGCCTTTACAGCCCTTTGCAAACTGCTCAAGTCAATTATTACTTGCACATAAGAACTGTAATAAATTGTAACACTACTGTATATACTGTATGCAACATCAAAATAAGTTTTGCACATGGTATCGTTGATCCAGAAGTCCAGGCATGTAAACCAACCAAAGAACATTACAGCTTTTCAGGACCAAATGCAGATTTTGGAGCCACAAAATCTCACCTTAAATAACCGTATGCCAGCAGTCAAAAAAATTACGTCACTCCGTAAGGCAATCCGTGCACCCACTGATGACGCTTCTCAGTGACTATCCCATCTCCTAGAAACCAACAATACAAAAATAGCTAGTACAAAGTTTAACTAGTACAAAATGTAAAATAGGAATTAGGTCATGAAACATCGGAGATATATATACAACATACAAATAGTACGCCTCATAAAAGCAAATTCGACCTAAACGGTCACATAAGCCTCTAGGGCAAGCGTATTCAAACACATAATTGATCTAGTTTCACAATGCTGCAATTTCAACGCTCTATCTACACCTCTAACAGAGGCTGGTATCTGATATATCATACGATACCTCACGGTGGATAAACTGTCTGCCACTTCAACAAAGTGCCTAGCAACAAGTTGCATTGTGAAGCTAGACAGATAATTTGTATGTTGTATATGTCTCTGCGAAGTCCCATGACAGGATCTCTATTTAAAATGTTGTACTAGTTAAACTTTGTACTAGATATCTTTGTATTGTTGATTTCTAGGTGATGGATAGTCACTGAGCAGAGTCATCAGTGGGTACCTGGAAGTCAGGATTGCCTTAACTGATTACGTAATTGTTTTGCCTGCGGACGAGTGCCTGGTCCCAGAAGCGTAGGGATGGTCTTACTGGTGTTGTTAGCTCTAATGAAAATGTCTAAACAAAAAAGAAGGTGTATAACACAAAGCGCCCGGTGTATAACCTTTACAACATATATAGATTCAATTCTGAGTCACTGTTTTTTGCTATACAAATGGAAATAATTTCACCACATGGACACTTGGATGTCTCAGTATTCAGAAATGATGGATGCCTGAAACAATAACCACTCGTTCTCACAATTCATGTGATAAGGGTGTTATAATAGGAAACACAAATAGTAGGGATGCCAATCCCGGGATCGGGATCGGCGGGATCCCGGGATTTAGGGCATTTTTGGCCGGGATTTGAATCCCGGGATTGGAAGCTCCAATCCCGGGATTACGGGATTCAAATGCGCATTGGTGCACCGCTGAGTGGGCCGGGGAGGAGGCAGTTAACTTGGAGTCCGGGCAGACGCGGCGGTGTTTTAACACTGTGGTTGCGCAGCGTGACCTCTAACATCACGCTGCGCTGCCTGGCAACAAGTTTGTGTGGCTGCGTAGCGTGATGTGAGAGATCACAACACGCTGCACAGCCACACACTGATTGGCCGGACACTGCGTTACCCGCCTCCTCCCCGGCCCGCCGAGTAACAGGAGTTACCATACCTCGTCTCCTCCACCACGTCTGGCCGGACACCTACAGTAGTTACATGCCTCCTCCCCGGCCCGCCTAGTGTGTCACCTCGCCTCCTCCCCGGCCCGCCGAGTGAGTCAGCTCGCATCCTCCACCACATTTATTATGCTTACAGGTAATTTATAAATTATTGGGCATATCAGGAGGCCAATCCCGGGATCCTGGGAATCCCGGGATTGACCGTTTTTCAATCCCGAATCCCGGGATTGAAAAAATGGCCCGGGATTGGCCTCCCTAACAAATAGTGCAAATTATCTTCAATCTTTATCTTATAAGTGAATTTAATAATCGTCCTCACTTACAATATGAAGACAATAAAACGGCATTAAAAACAGCCCCACAGTGGAAAGCAGCTAGGTCAGATATAATAAGGAGGCTCAGTCACAGGTCCATTAGCCAGTCCGGAACAGGAGATGGAGTCCGCATCTGAAGCACCGCAATGACCAATAGAAGCCTTTCTCTGGGGGACAATCCCCCAGAGAAAGTTTCTCCAGTACTATTGGGGTATTTTTATGGATGTTTACCCTTTGGTACTTAGCTGCACAGTGTTTTAATTGCGAACTATTGTTGTTACTCCATCCTTCATGCACGAAAATGTATAAACACTGAAAGGTTGGAAAGCTTCACAGCCTTTGGTGTGCTATTTTCATAACCCAGGAGTGCCGCTATTTGTATATAATATATATATTATACAGTATACATATATGGCAATCTAAAGTGCAATGAGATGATGTGGCGAGATAAATATTAAATTATGAAAGTAATATGTAAACAAAACTACTGCTCCCAGTTCTTTCGATTTCAGTGGCTCACCCCCACTGTTCCTAGACCGAGCAGGCGACCTTTTTATTACTAGGGAGTGCCTTCCTGTTGAGCTGTTGCATACACTAAACAAACCCGGTCCAAAAAAAACCCACAAACACACACATATATATATATATATATATATATATATGTGTGTGTATACACACACACACACACACACATATACATATACACACACACGCACTTGGAGGGAGGTATACTAACCAAATCACCAGGTAAAACACTACAGCTGAACACCTGATCTTCGCACTGAATCTCTCTACAAAGCAAAGGTTCAGCCTTTTGAAAGTGTAGTGGTGTGACCTAAAGTAATGGCAAATGTGTACCAGCAACCTTCTAGAGCACTTTCCCAGATCAAAAAAGTACAGACCCGGAACTTGCTATATAAAAAACTATCAAACTATCAAGTTTCTACTTTGTCGCTGATTGGTGCATCGCAAAGTTAATTTGCTCATTAAGACCTGGAGATAGTGTTAAGATATTCATCCTACTTGTCTATGTTACAGGATTATATGGAAAGGGTGCTATTCCAAGGAACATATTGAAAGCTTGTCCTGTAATAGCATAAAGCTTGGGTTCAGGACTTCTCAAAGCTTGGGGAGAGATGAAGAGAATAGAGAAAAAAGTACCAACCAATCCACTCCTAACAGTGGGGCAGATGTACTAATCTGCCTATAACGTTTTGAGAATAACGAGTCCCGCTTCTCCAGCATAACGTGGAGAAGCGGGCAAACGTTATAGGCAGATGTATTAACCACCCCAAAGCCGATAAGGAGAGCCGTTATCCCCAGCGTTAACGGCTCTCCTTATCGGCTCCCTCGCCGCCCCGCACATGCGCAGTCGCCGTCGCCCCCCTGCCCGGCTTACTGGGCATGCGCGAGATCTCGCTAAAACTGCGAGATCTCCAGCGCAGCCCAAGCCAGACGCAGGGCTAGCGTTGTCCCCATAGTGGGGGATAGGACAACGCTAGCCCTGAGCTGGCGAAGCGGCCGGGGTGAATTAACGCCTTGAAGGCTGATAATACATCACCCCGGCCGTTAATCCCTGGGGGGGATTGCAGGGACAGCCCCGCCGAGCGTAACTCGGCGGGCTGTCACTAGCGCACGTTAGGTGCGCTAGTAATACATTAGGACAGACGTAATCCCCCCCAGTTAACCAGCGTTAAGTGCATTTTTGCACTTAACGCTGGTTAATACATCTGCCCCCGTGTTTCTTGATACAGAGCCTGTAACATGACAAGTTAAAAACAGATTATACTTTATTGCTCTCTACGAATTCATAAATCTCCCCCTATCTTTATATGGTGCCACAACTTCTGTAGCGCTGGACATGCAAAGAAGCAAAAGAGACATGGACGTACAGAACAGAACAGGTATAAACATACATACATAAACGCGGATCAGACCATTCCTCTCCACTGACGCGACCAAAATTCTCATTCACTCTCTTGTCATCTCCCGCCTTGACTACTGCAACATCCTTCTCTCTGGGCTACCTCTCACCCACCTCGCAACTCTCCAATCCATTCTCAACACTGCTGCTAGGCTCATCTTCCTCTCCCGCCGCCTCCCCCTCTGTCTATCTCTTCACTGGCTCCCCATTCCTTTCCGAGTTGTCTTTAAACTCCTCACCACCACCTACAGGGCTCTCTCCTCCTCCACCACTCCTTACCTCTCTTCACTGATCTCTATCCACACTCCCTCCCGTCCTCTTCACTCCGCCGCTGACCTCCGACTGACCTCTCACCTAATCACCTCCTCCCACTTCCGTGTCCAAGACTTCTCTTGCGCTGCCCCCCTGCACTGGAACAACCTCCCGCCACCTATCAGGCTTTCTGATTCCCTTACCTCCTTCAAGCGCTCCCTCAAAACCCACTTTTTTCGACTAGCCTATGCCTCCTCCTAACCTCTTTTGATCCTCCTATCCTGCCTCCGTTACTACTACTATTACTCCTACTACTACTACTACTGTTCAGACCATGTACCAATCATAAAAAAACAGATAACACAAAGGATGGACAGTTTGCGATTGGGTAGACACAGGAGGCACAGGCTTGAGACATATTGTATCCAAGATGATTCGTTTTTATGATCTAGCAAGAGTGTTTAAAGAACCACCACTCAATTCCTTTAGTAGAGGGAAGGGTGTTTCCAAAAGGTTTCTATAACATACTGTTTTCTAAAATAAATGTTGTAATAATTAATTTATTTTCTTTCTCCAATAGGACTCAGGGTTTATAGGGGTCTCCTATAATAGTTACCAATCCATGCTTGTACTTTACCCACTTGTACTTGTGTAAATAGGGGTCCTGATCTCACACATCCACATTAAGGCAAAGATATAGAAGGAACAGTTCAAGTTCAGAAAATGGAACTTTCTGAATTAACAGTTTTAGAACATCTTTTAATTTGTTTAGAACATTAAAATGTTTACATTCCCCATGTAAAGAGTGAAACGAATAGCCCAGGGGGTCACATGTTCTTAGTAGGATTTCAGAGTTTCAGATTAAAGTCTTTGAAATTCTGCATTACAGATGGCTAGCCATAGGGGACTTAATGATAAAATATATACTTCTTACTGTCTAGTTGGCTTTTTTCTTTTAATTTGTTTTTCAGAATGTGCTTTTCATTTTTACATAGGTATGGTGCGAACTGAACCATAGGGCAGAAAAATTAAAGACTGAGTCATGTTTTTATTAGAATACAGTCATGTTTTTATTAGAACACGGTGATGCCTATTTTACGTTTTTTATTTTTTATTAGTAAGATGATGCATTATTTTATATCATCTTGCTATTTCTTTTGTTACCTATGTTTATTGCTGCTAAGCAACCATATTTTGATTAATGGAGGGAGGACACGTCCACTTACAAGCAGATTTGAACTAGATAAAATCAGTCCAGTTTTATCTGGATTAAAATTGTACTGATCTCTGGTTAAAATGTGCTTGGAATTGTACAAAATACATTGAGTGTCCTCCCTTCATTAGTACTATATTCACCTGGTTCACTGAAGACTCCTTTCCCAAGGCCCCTATCCATCACTGCTGGTTCAGTTTTGGGATGCTGGATTGCTGCTTTATGTGTCAAGAACAGGGATTACCAAACAGTTTAGAATCATGGCATCCTAGAGTACTGTATCAGATTTCTTGCATGGCACCCCTAAGTCAACAGTTCTTTATGCAATAAATAAATAAAAAGCCATTAAATAAAGTCAATTGTGTTTGTCCCAGGTTCTTTTATCTGTTGAGGAACAGGATTTGCTTCTGTCAGTCCACATCTCATGATTTGAAGCCACAAGCATTGGTTTTGCCTATCACATTGACCATACGTATTTGAACTGGTCCTGAACCACCAATCCCTGGCACTCCTGCAAGTTCCCCATAGCACCCAGTTAGGGAACCACAGGTCCTAAAAGATAAAAATGACAGAACGGAGTGGGGGGAAAACTGAAAAGGTACCATATAGTATATGGGAATGAGGACAGATGCCAAGTTCCTACACTGGTATTATATATTATCTGACAAGTTTTTGTTACACCAAAATGTTAGATTATTATAGTGAATTGAAATGGGCTCCAGTGCTACTGGTTTATTTTACAGATCTACAACGCTTAAACGTTGGAAAGATAAGGTGCAATTAGTTAATTTTTACACACACACACAGATATATTAATCAGGCATTTTTTCAGGGAAGCTGTTGGAAACTATTTATTATAGTATGGGATCATTATTCTGGGATATTCATAAAATCCATACAAACATGATAAGGGGCATGCTGGTATCAGGGTGATACAGGATACAAGACCTTAGCCCAGTGGTTCTCAAACGTTGTGCTGTGGCACCCAGGGGTGCCTCGGGACACTTGCAGGTGTGCCTCAGGTTGGTGGTACAGGAATAATTCAAATTATTTATGGTCAGACTAATAGGAAAAAAACAAAACAGTGCTGGTGGCTGCCAAGAATACAGATAGGTGGACAAACAGAAGCAAATCCTTCCCCTTGCCAAATAACTAAACCTAAAAATGACATATACACCCAAATTTACTTCATTTCTTTATTTTATTCTAAAATTTCTCAATAGGAAACTTTTGGCCTAGGGGTGCCATGAAAAAAAGATTCAGATACTCTAGGGTTCTGTGATTCAAAAACATTTGTTGAACCACTGCCTTAGCCAATACAACCAGGATCCGACAGCAGCACATGGAACCCTTGCATGTATAGAACAATATGCTGCAGGAGCATTATCTGGGACTAAGGGGGGTATTCAAACACAGTCGTGCTCCCGCAGCCATCTCCCGACGGGGGAGATGGCTGCGGGGCCCTATTCAATGCTGTCTTCCCCGACAGCATTGAACAAGGTTTCACCGCAGAACGAGCCCGACAGCATAAGCTGTCGGGCTCGTTCTGCCGAGACAAGCCGGAAATAGGCGAGCTCCTGGCCGGAGCTCGTCTATTTCCGTCATCAACTCGCGGCCACGCCCCCTTCTCGCCGCTCGGCGGCCGGGACATTGAACCCTGACCACCGAGCTCCAGTCGAGCCAAGCGAGAACGGGACAGGGGCACGGCTGTCGAGCTTGCTCGACAGCCGTGCCCCTGACATTGAATACCCCCCTATATGTGCCCATACAATGATCACACCAGTTATGGGCTGGATCGCATTGCATCACATGCCTTTTGCATGCGATACGATGCGATCTGCGGGCAGTACAAAAAGTATGTCCAGCCCATACTATTTGTACTATGCAATGCCCACAGGAGCGCTCATTACATTTCATGGTGCTATCGCACCGTGTATGGGCACCTTTACAGAGATTTGTGGAACCCATCAACCAATTCACTCGACAAGGATTGAGACTAGAAATGGTTCTGTTGCTGTTTGTAGACTGCCGGTTATGTTTTCTCTGTACAAGTTAGAGCTATATTCCTAGAATGGCTGCGCTCATCAATACATCTCTGCAAACAATTGTTCTTTAATTAAAGTGTTAAAACTCCTCCAGGGATTCTGAACCGCAAAATATATTTTCTAGGCTACCATATCTTTAAACCAAAGGAATGTTTACACTGTGCTGATGGGTTGATATATGTATCTCTCTAGAATATCACACGCTGATCACAATGACATATATGTATTTATGTGAATATATATTGGTATGTTTTATAAAAAAAAATTATATAATTTTTATGAATTTATATAAAATGTAGCTTTTTTTTTTTCAAAATAATTTTTATTAAGTCAAGCAGTGAAATATACTGTACACCAAATACATCGTAGATGCACTATGGTGCCATATACAGTAACAGTCAGTTACATTTGAACAACTAGAACAAATTACAGTATCCAAAAAAACTATGTTGACTTGATGTGGGGGGAAAAGAGACAAACTCAATGAGACAGAAACACGAGGGAACGGTTGCACAGAGAGAAGGTATATGCCTCAGATTTGTGACACATATATAACAGTGGAGCATAGGGTAAAAAGTACAATAAACCTAGGAAGTGAACAGCTCCTGTATCGCTAACTAGGGTAGGGGATAGCAACATAGACATATCTATCTGGTTATGGTCTATGGGGGAGAGACCCTGTCTTTCTCTGTACTCACTCCATTTGAGCCATTTGATATGAATTGATGAAGCGGAGGGGGGAGTACTTGCATCCGGCCGTCTCAAAGAGAAAGTGTTCATGGACTTTGTTAACAATATGATGTATGTGAGGTATAGAGGGTGATTTCCATAGCTGTCCGATAGCAGCTTTAATAGAGACCTAAAATGTAGCTTTTTAATCATCTAGTGTGTCTTGTGTCATTGTGATCAGCGTGTGATATTATACAGAAACACATATATCAACCCATCAGCGCAGTGTAAAAATTCCCTTGGTTTCCAGAAATTGGGGCAGATGTATTAAGCCTTAACAAGAGATAAATGCAACAGTGATAAGGAGAGATAAACTTACAGCCAATCAGCTCCTTACTGACTTTTTTCAAACACAACCTGTAACATGGCAGTTAGCAGGTGATTGGCAGAACATTTATCTCTCTTTATAACCCTTGCATTTATCTCTTGTTAAGGCTTAATACATCTGCGCCAATGTATCTAGAGCTGTGGCACGTGCAGCAGTTGGGTTGAATTTAATTTATAACACACCACTTATAATTATTTTTTTGCACAGCGCCAGGTATAAAAGAGTGTGGTTGTACCCTTGTGGTCCACCACTCTCTATCTTCTTAACCCCTTCCCGACATTTGACGTACATTTACGTCATGGTCGGGAAGTACTTCCCGACACATGGCGTAAATGTACGTCATGGCTTGTAACTGTCACCGTGTCTATAGACGCGGTGACAGTTTCAACATGTCTGCTGTCCCTGACAGCAGACATGTCCCTGCATGCCCAGGGGGGGCTGCGATGCCGCCCCCCCGTCGGCGATCGCTGTGATTGGCTGTTCAGTGTGAACAGCCAATTACAGCGTTTTCTGTGTCACCGGCGAATAACGTTCGCCGGTGACACGCGATCGGAGGTGATTGGTGCTGTAAAGTACAGCACCAATCACCGCGGGGTGTAAGGGTGACACTGGTGTCACCCCACCTCACCCCGCCCGCCCCCAAAGGCCGTGATTGGTTCGTCGGACCGACGGACCAATCACAGCCAAGGAGGGGGATTTAAACTAACGGTGACTGCACTGCAGACGCCATTCCGGTCTGGAATTGCGTGCAGTGCGGTCACCGTGCCTAGCTGCCGCAGTATACTGACCTGAACCGAGCAAAATACTTACCTGATCACTGCTTCATCACTGCTTGTAGTGTGCTGGATGCTTCCTGGATCCTGTTACTACTTGTGACTTCCTGTGTTGTGAACTTGTGCTGCTGCAGTGTAATAGCGTTAGATAGAGAGAGATAGATAGAGAGAGATAGAGAGAGATAGTGTCAGAGAGTGCTATATTTTGTGCTGCTGCAGTGTGATATAGTTATAGATAGAGAGATAGAGAGAGAGATAGAGAGAGATAGAGAGATAGTGACAGATTGTGCTATATATTTTTTATATAACTGACTGCTGCCCCCCCTTTTGTGCTGATCAGTATAAATTAACTGATCAGCAACTTTTTGGGGGCGCAGGGTTTTTTTATATATATATATATATATATACCTGTCAGTGCTGCTGCTGCAGTGTTATAGAGTGATAGATAGTGAGAGATAGAGAGATAGAGAGATAGAGATAGTGACAGAGAGTGATAGAGACTGCTATATTTTGTGTCTGCTGCCCCCATTTTGTGCACCCCCAGCAATTTTTTGGGGGTGCAGGGGTTATTTTTCATATATATAACTGTCAGTGCTGCTGCTGCAGTGTCATAGAGTGATAGATAGTGAGAGATAGAGAGATAGAGAGAGATAGTGACAGAGAGTGATAGAGAGTGCTAAATTTTGTGTCTGCTGCCCCCGCCTTTTGTGCTAATCACTATATCTGAGGTGATCAGCAACTTTTTGGGGGTGCAGAGTTTTTTTTTTTTTTTTATATATATACCTGCCAGTTGCACTGTCAGTTGCACCAAAGGTTGTGCACCTGCTGCCCCTCACTGGTAATCAGTGTCGCATCACTGATCACCTTTTTTTTTTTTTTGAGGCTGCTGTGGGGTCTTTTTTTACACACACTGTGATTTTGTGGGTGTCCTGTGGCCACTGTGCGCTGATCAGTGACGTACATTACTGATCAGCTTTTTCGGCACAGGGTTGATCTTTTTTTTTTTTTTTGATCAAATTCCTGTTGCCTTTGAGCGCTGTTCAGTGACGGACGTTACTGACCAACATCTGTGCTCAATTTTTGGCGCAGGACTTTTTTTTTTTTTTTTTTAACCCCTTCAATTTTTTTTTTTTTTAACCCCTTCAATTTTTTTTTTTTTTTAACCCCTTCAATTTTTTTTTTTTTGTATAAAGTATTTTTTTTTTCTGCACTACATACACACTACACACTACATACCCCCCGGGTTGAAATAAAGTTTGTACCCCTACACTATACACGTGTTGAAACATTTCACTACCAGTAACACAAAAATAAAAATGGCATCCCAAATGTCATCCCAAATGTCATCCCAGTCATCCAGAAGAATGTATTCAGCGGAGGAGGCATATGCCATGCTTGCCTCTGACTCTGACACAGCCAGTGATGCAAGCGGGGAATTTGAAGGCTTCGTCTTAAGCTCCTCTTCCTCCTCTAGTGATGAGGGACCCCCTCAAAGACGCCCCCGTAGAGCAGCTGAGACCCCCCCCCCAATAATTGATCTCGTATGGACCCCACCACCAGACAATTTTGAGCCCCAGGTTCCTGAGTTTTTGGCCATGCCAGGAATCCAATTTGATTCCACAGGTCTCAGAGAAATTGACTTTTTCAAATTATTTTTCTCTGATGATTTTATAAATTTAATGGTGGACCAAACTAATTTATATGCCCAGCAGTTTATTGCTCAAAACCCCACGTCATCATTTGCTAGGTGGACCCCTGTAGATGCAGTAGAGATGATGACGTTTTGGGGTCTGGTGTTTCATATGGGCATAGTAAAAAAGCCAGAAATTAGGCAATATTGGAGTACAGATGTTCTGTACAGCACCCCATTTTACCGTATGGCCATGCCCCGGGCTCGATTTGAGACGATCCTTAAATTTTTGCATTACAACGATAATGCACAGTGCCCACCCAGAGATGATCCCACCTTTGACCGGCTATTCAAAGTCAGGCCGGTCATTGATCATTTCAGTGCCAAATTTGAAGAGATGTACATCCCAGATAAATTCATTTGCATAGACGAGTCCCTTATACATTTTAAAGGAAGGGTTAAATTCCGCCAGTACCTTCCCAGTAAGAGGGTAAGGTATGGCATAAAAATGTATAAGCTGTGTGAAAGCACCTCAGGGTACACCCACAGGTTTAGGGTATATGAAGGGAAGGATTCAAGAATTGAACCGCCAGAATGCCCCCCCTCCCTCGTAGGTGTTAGTGGAAAAATTGTCTGGGATTTAGTGCACCCCTTCCTGGATAAAGGTTATCACCTCTATGTGGATAACTTTTACACCAGCATCCCCCTGTTTAAGGCCCTTGGTTCAAGAGGTACAGCAGCTTGCGGTACTGTGCGCAAGAACCAAAGAGGCCTCCCAAAAACGCACATTGCCCAAGTAATGAGAAGGGGTGAAAGCAGGGGAATATGCACCGAAAATATGTTGTTGGTCAAATATAAGGACAAGAGGGATGTCCTTATACTGACAACAATTCACGGAGACAGTACCACCTCCGTCCCTGTACGAGGTACCAGTACCCACACCTCAAAACCTAATTGTATCCTGGATTACAATAGGTACATGGGCGGAGTGGATCTTTCAGATCAGGTACTGAAGCCGTACAGTGCCCTGCGGAAAACAAAAATCTGGTACAAGAAGCTGGCCGTGTATATCATCCAGATGGCACTGTATAACGCTTACGTGCTATTCCGTTCTACCGGCCAGAGGGGGACATTTATGCACTTTCAAGAGGAAGTCATAAAGGGCCTAGTATTTGGGAACCAGCAGGCAGAGGGCCCCAGTACTTCTAGTACTGGCCACCGTATTGTACCAGGGCAGCATTTTCCTGATGAAATCCCCTCCACTGGAAAAAAGGGCAGGACACAAAAAAGGTGCAAAGTTTGCTATAAAAAGGGAATAAGAAAGCAAACTATTTTCCAGTGTGACACTTGCCCCGACAAACCCGGCCTATGTATAAAGGAGTGTTTTAAAATATACCACACATCTATGGATTTTTAGGTTCATCATTTCACCGTGCTTCGGGGGTCTTGCTAATGCCACATAGCACCCACCATTCATTCCACCAGAATCTGAGTCCTGCCATGCACCCAACTGGTATTTTTTGGTCACATGTGAGGCATTGCCGTACTCGGGAGAAATTGGGGCACAGATTTTGGGGTGCTTTTTCTCCTTCATACCTTCTGAAAATGAAAAATTTTGAGCCAGAACTGCATTTTTGTGTAAAAAAATGTAATTTTTCATTTTCACTGCCCAGTTGTATCAAAATTGGTGAAACCCCTGGGGGTTTGAAATGTACACTATACCCCTAGATGAATTCCCTGAGGGGTGTAGTTTGCAAAATGGGGTCACTTGTGGGGGGGTTCCACTGTATTGGTGCTTTGGGGGTCTTGCTAATGCGACATAGCACCCACCAACATTCCACCAGAATTTGTGCTGCAAAATCCAAATATCACTCCTTCCCTTCTGAGTCCTGACACTTTTTGGTCACACATGAGGCATTGCCGTACTCGGGAGAAATTGGGGCACAGATTTTGGGGTGCTTTTTCTCCTTCATACCTTCTGAAAATGAAAAATTTTGAGCCAGAACTGCATTTTTGTGTAAAAAAATGTAATTTTTCATTTTCACTGCCCAGTTGTATCAAAATTGGTGAAACCCCTGGGGGTTTGAAATGTACACTATACCCCTAGATGAATTCCCTGAGGGGTGTAGTTTGCAAAATGGGGTCACTTGTGGGGGGGTTCCACTGTATTGGTGCTTTGGGGGTCTTGCTAATGCGACATAGCACCCACCAACATTCCACCAGAATTTGTGCTGCAAAATCCAAATATCACTCCTTCCCTTCTGAGTCCTGACACTTTTTGGTCACACATGAGGCATTGCCGTACTCGGGAGAAATTGGGGCACAGATTTTGGGGTGCCTTTTCGGTACTCTTTACCTAGAACGGCGCCCATCGGGGTGATCGCGGGATCGCGGGCAGTACATAAACGGCCGCGACGCGATGCCCGCGATCACCGCGATTTTCCCATAGGGAACAATGTTAAAAAGCCAGATTGACCGCGATTTTGCATTCAATGCCTCAATGCCCGCGATTTTCCCATAGGAATCAATGTTAAATGGGCTACAGAGCCCAAATAGGCTCAATTAACCCTTAAATGTCACCCCAATTTTTTGACGCCACCCCACGATCCACGCCAACCCGAAGCGTGGCGAGCGCAGCGAGCCCGCGAGGGGCGGCGGTACGCGTCCTCCGACCTTTTCATGCCCTACTATCCACGTCGGCGTGGAGTTGAGAATAGAATAGTGTGGCGAGCGCAGCGAGCCACCGAGCCCGAAGCGTGGCGAGCGCAGCGAGCCCCGCGAGGTGACGCGGATACCTTCACAGTTATACGCGTCCCCTCGCGGACTTCACAGGTGTCCGTGGCGAAGCCGACACCTGTGAAGCCCGCGAAGGGACGCGTTTACCTGTGAAGGTATCCGCGTCCCCTCGCGGGGCTCGCCACGCTTCGGGCTCGGTGGCTTGCTGCGCTCGCCACACTATTCTATTCTCAACTCCACGCCGACGTGGATAGTAGGGCATGAAAAGGTCGGAGGACGCGTACCGCCGCCCCTCGCGGGCTCGCTGCGCTCGCCACGCTTCGGGTTGGCGTGGATCGTGGGGTGGCGTAAAAAAATTGGGGTGACATTTAAGGGTTAATTGGGTCTATTTGGGCTCTGTAGCCCATTTAACATTGATTCCTATGGGAAAATCGCGGGCATTGAGGCATTTTACATTAAAATCGCGGTCAATTAGGCTTTTTAACATTGTTCCCTATGGGAAAATCGCGGTAATCGCGGGTACACGATTTTGATGTACCCGCGATTTACCCGCGATGACCGCGATTTTTTACCCCCGACGCCCGCGATTCTGATCGCGGGCGCCGTTCTAGGTAAAGAGTACCGCCTTTTCTCCTTCATACCTTCTGAAAATGAAAAATTTTGAGCCAGAACTGCATTTTTGTGTAAAAAAATGTAATTTTTCATTTTCACTGCCCAGTTGTATCAAAATTGGTGAAACCCCTGGGGGTTTGAAATGTACACTATACCCCTAGATGAATTCCCTGAGGGGTGTAGTTTGCAAAATGGGGTCACTTGTGGGGGGGTTCCACTGTATTGGTGCTTTGGGGGTCTTGCTAATGCGACATAGCACCCACCAACATTCCACCACCAAAAATCACTCCTTCCCTTCTGAGTCCTGCCATGCACCCAACTGGTATTTTTTGGTCACATATGAGGCATTGCCATACTCGGGAGAAATTGGGGCACAGATTTTGGGGTGCTTTTTCTCCTTCATACCTTATGAAAATGAAAAATTTTGAGCCAGAACTGCATTTTTGTGTAGAAAAATGTAATTTTTCATTTTCACTGCCCAGTTGTATCAAAATTGGTGAAACCCCTGGGGGTTTGAAATGTACACTATACCCCTAGATGAATTCCCTGAGGGGTGTAGTTTGCAAAATGGGGTCACTTGTGGGGGGGTTCCACTGTATTGGTGCTTGGGGGGTCTTGCTAATGCAACATAGCACCCACCAACATTCCACCAGAATCTGAGCTGCAAAATCCCAAAATCACTCCTTCCTTTCTGAGTCCTGCCATGCACCCAAATGGTATTTTTTGGTCACATGTGAGGCATTGCCGTACTCGGGAGAAATTGGGGCACAGATTTTGGGGTGCTTTGTCTCCTTCATTCCTTGTGAAAATGAAAAATTTTGAGCCAGAACTGCATTTTTGTGTAAAAAATTTAATTTTGCATTTGCACAGCCCAGTTGTATCAAAATTGGTGAAACCCCTGGGGGTTTGAAATGTACACTATACCCCTAGATGAATTCCCTGAGGGGTGTAGTTTGCAAAATGGGGTCACTTGTGGGGGGGTTCCACTGTATTGGTGCTTGGGGGGTCTTGCTAATGCGACATAGCACCCACCAAAATTCCACCAGAATCTGAGCTGCAAAATCCAAAAATCACTCCTTCCTTTCTGAGTCCTGCCATGCGCCTAAATGGTATTTTTTGGTCACATGTGAGGCATTGCCGTACTCGGGAGAAATTGGGGCACAGATTTTGGGGTGCTTTTTCTCCTTCATACCTTCTGAAAATGAAAAATTTTGAGCCAGAACTGCATTTTTGTGTAAAAAAAATGTAATTTTTCATTTTCACTGCCCAGTTGTATCAAAATTGGTGAAACCCCATGGGGTTTGAAATGTACACTATACCCCTAGATGAATTCCCTGAGGGGTGTCGTTTGCAAAATGGGGTCACTTGTGGGGGGGTTCCACTGTATTGGTGCTTTGGGGGTCTTGCTAATGCGACATAGCACCCACCAACATTCCACCACCAAAAATCACTTCTTCCCTTCTGAGTCCTGCCATGCACCCAACTGGTATTTTTTGGTCACATATGAGGCATTGCCATACTCGGGAGAAATTGGGGCACAGATTTTGGGGTGCTTTTTCTCCTTCATACCTTCTGAAAATGAAAAATTTTGAGCCAGAACTGCATTTTTGTGTAAAAAAATGTAATTTTTCATTTTCACTGCCCAGTTGTATCAAAATTGGTGAAACCCCTGGGGGTTTGAAATGTACACTATACCCCTAGATGAATTCCCTGAGGGGTGTAGTTTGCAAAATGGGGTCACTTGTGGGGGGGTTCCACTGTATTGGTGCTTGGGGGGTCTTGCTAATGCAACATAGCACCCACCAACATTCCACCAGAATCTGAGCTGCAAAATCCAAAAATCACTCCTTCCTTTCTGAGTCCTGCCATGCACCCAAATGGTATTTTTTGGTCACATGTGAGGCATTGCCGTACTC
The DNA here is from genome assembly GCF_055691185.1 of Crinia signifera. Taxonomy (NCBI): domain Eukaryota; kingdom Metazoa; phylum Chordata; class Amphibia; order Anura; family Myobatrachidae; genus Crinia; species Crinia signifera. Next base: position 351,566,477 of record NC_139217.1, read on the forward strand.
GGGAGAAATTGGGGCACAGATTTTGGGGTGCTTTGTCTCCTTCATTCCTTGTGAAAATGAAAAATTTTGAGCCAGAACTGCATTTTTGTGTAAAAAATGTAATTTTGCATTTGCACAGCCCAGTTGTATCAAAATTGGTGAAACCCCTGGGGGTTTGAAATGTACACTATACCCCTAGATGAATTCCCTGAGGGGTGTAGTTTGCAAAATGGGGTCACTTGTGGGGGGGTTCCACTGTATTGGTGCTTGGGGGGTCTTGCTAATGCGACATAGCACCCACCAAAATTCCACCAGAATCTGAGCTGCAAAATCCAAAAATCACTCCTTCCCTTCTGAGTCCTGCCATGCGCCCAAATGGTATTTTTTGGTCACATGTGAGGCATTGCCGTACTCGGGAGAAATTGGGGCACAGATTTTGGGGTGCTTTTTCTCCTTCATACCTTCTGAAAATGAAAAATTTTGAGCCAGAACTGCATTTTTGTGTAAAAAAATGTAATTTTTCATTTTCACTGCCCAGTTGTATCAAAATTGGTGAAACCCCTGGGGGTTTGAAATGTACACTATACCCCTAGATGAATTCCCTGAGGGGTGTAGTTTGCAAAATGGGGTCACTTGTGGGGGGGTTCCACTGTATTGGTGCTTTGGGGGTCTTGCTAATGCGACATAGCACCCACCAACATTCCACCACCAAAAATCACTCCTTCCCTTCTGAGTCCTGCCATGCACCCAACTGGTATTTTTTGGTCACATATGAGGCATTGCCATACTCGGGAGAAATTGGGGCACAGATTTTGGGGTGCTTTTTCTCCTTCATACCTTATGAAAATGAAAAATTTTGAGCCAGAACTGCATTTTTGTGTAAAAAAATGTAATTTTTCATTTTCACTGCCCAGTTGTATCAAAATTGGTGAAACCCCTGGGGGTTTGAAATGTACACTATACCCCTAGATGAATTCCCTGAGGGGTGTAGTTTGCAAAATGGGGTCACTTGTGGGGGGGTTCCACTGTATTGGTGCTTGGGGGGTCTTGCTAATGCAACATAGCACCCACCAACATTCCACCAGAATCTGAGCTGCAAAATCCAAAAATCACTCCTTCCTTTCTGAGTCCTGCCATGCACCCAAATGGTATTTTTTGGTCACATGTGAGGCATTGCCGTACTCGGGAGAAATTGGGGCACAGATTTTGGGGTGCTTTTTCTCCTTCATACCTTCTGAAAATGAAAAATTTTGAGCCAGAACTGCATTTTTGTGTAAAAAATTTAATTTTTAATTTTCACTGCCCAGTTGTACCACAATTGGTGAAACCCCTGGGGGTTTGAAATGTACACTATACCCCTAGATGAATTCCCTGAGGGGTGTAGTTTGCAAAATGGGGTCACTTGTGGGGGGGTTCCTAAATTTTAGCATCTTATGGTGCCTAGAAACCTACATGGTGCCTAAAAAATAATCTCATAAAAAGGAGGCTCCAAAATCAAGTAGGTGCTCCTTCTATTATGAAGCCTGTGGTTTGGTCAACGTGCACACTAGGGCCACATATAGGATATTTATGAAAACAAAAGAATTGGGGGAATCAATTTTTAGTCACATTTCTCTAGTAAAATGTACTGTGTTCCTTAGAAAAATGTATTAAAATTGCAAATCTGCAAAAAAAATGAAATTTTGAAATTTCACCTACACTTTGTTTTAATTCCTGTGAAACACCTAAAGGGTTAACAAACTTCCAAAATGCTGTTTTGAATACTGTAAGGGGTGCAGTTTTTGAAATGGTATCATTTATGGGGGTGTCTCACATACAAGTCCCTTAAAGTCACATTAGAACTGAACTGGTCCCTAAAAAAATCAGTGTTTGAAATTTTCTTGAAAATTTGAGAATTTGCTATTCATATTGTAAGCCTCCTAGTGTCCAAAAAAATTAAAAGGAAGTTGAAATAATGATGGAAACATAAAGTAGACATATGGTCTATGTTAGTTATTAACTATTTTGAGTGGTATGATTATTTGTCTCACAAGCAGAAAATTTAACATTTTGCAAATTGCAAAATTTTCCATTTTTTCACGACATTTTGGTATTTTTCACAAAAAAACACAGACTGTATCGACCCAAATTTACCACTAATTTGAAGTACAATGTGTCACGAAAAAACAATCTTAAAATCACTGGGATAAGTAAAAGCAAAAAAAAGTTATCCCCACTTAAGTGATACATGTCAGATTTGAAAAAAAGGGCTCTGTCAGGAACGCAAAAACTGGCTCTGTCAGGAAGGGGTTAATTGTTTTTTTGTACCATATCTTTAAGTCTAAAATAAGTTTAAAGGGATTATAATTAAAACTACTGTATAATTAGTGGGTATGAGGACTTCTTGTCAGTCACATAATGCAATGTCAAATAATAAACTTTATTACTTTTTAATGGGAGTTACATTTTAAATGTCTAATTATATGTATACATAATTATCTTATGACTACATTATCATGCAAAATCACAAGGTGTTTACAATAACTACATATACAACTGGTGTTGTGTAATAATGTTGATAAACCTGATTCTTATAATGAAGCAATGTTTCATTCAATTATAATACTAAAACAACTTCCCTTTTTTACTCAAACAACCACTAAGCTGAAAATGGATCCGGTTGATAGATCTACAGCAGGGGTGGCCAAACCGGTCCTCGAGATCTACCAACGGTCCACGTTTTCCAGGTCACTTAGCTGGTGCACAGCTGTAGTCATTACTAACGGTCACATTTTAAAACATGCTGCATTCATTCCTACTATAGATCCACAGGTTGCCTGGAAAACATGCACCGTTGGTAGATCTTGAGGACAGGTTTGGCCACCCCTGATCTACAGTGTCTAAATCAGGGATGGGGAACCTTTGGCCCTCCAGCTGTTGTTGAACTACACATTCCAGCATGCTCTGGAACAGTTGTAGCATGGCCACATAGCAAAACTGCTGGGATGTGTAGTTCCACAACAACTGAAGGGCCGAAGGTTCCCCATCCTTGGTCTGGATAAACGGTCAATAGGTCTATTTCAAAAGGTTCACATGCAATAGATAGACAGGTCCAAAAGTTTGAAATAAAAGGTTGACATGGGAAAGGTCGACAAGGTCAATAGGTAAACATGTGACAAGGTCGACGTGAGTTTATCATGTTTTTTTTTTTTTCAATCGGCTTGTTACTTCACCATTCATGTTGGCATAGAGGGATAATATAATAGTGTGCCATGTGTAGCGAGCCCGAATGCAAGAGTCCGAGTTACACTAATTGGGAGTCCATGTCGACATAGACACACAGCTCTGGGCTGTACAGGAGATCTTGAGCATGCCAAGTACAGCTGGCTGGGCAGGCAGAAGCAGCATGCACACCTGTGCACACAAGGTGGCATCCCCGGAGGAGGGAGTTTTTTGCTCCGCCACTTTGACAGACAAGGGGTAAAATGTAATAGGAAGAGAGATTCAGAAAGTGATAGATTTGGTAATAAATTCCAGGTTTTTTAAAGCAGAAATCATTTACACTGCAAAATCACACTGGTTTTGCAGTGTAAATGATTGCCGCTTTAAAAAAAAACACTGGAGATTTCTTCCCAAATCACTAATTTTCTGATTCTCTCCCCCTATTACATTTCACCCATTGTTAGTACATCTGGTTGTTGTCCCGGTACTTGTGTAGTTTCACGGCGCCACCGCGCGCACAGTCTGTGTTTGAAACTTGGCAACTTGCCAGACTCTGTGTTTACTGTGCGCGTGCTGCTCTACCTGTTCTCAGCGCAGCGCGTGGCTGCTTTACATATGTAATCTACGTTAGCAGCGCTGACAGGTCATTGTAGTACTTGTAGTTCCACAGTGAAATAGACAGTCCTGCACACCACTGACAACGGGGGCATGTAAACTGGACACCCCGGCACACCGCTAACGTACGGGGCTTCTAAACTAGACACCCCGTCACGCGCTAAAATGTAGACGCTTTAGTGTCTAAATCAAGACTCCCTGCAAACCGCTAAGTAGGGGGCACTTAAATTTAGACGCTAAAGCGTCTGAATTTAGTTGGATCTAGGGGTACATAGGGGTGCACTGTGCAAAACACTCTTAAACCTGTTCACAATGACACTAGTCAACGTAACAGCTGTCGACCTTGTTAATTCCACTATCCACGCCACCCCTAAGCGTGGCAAGCGCAGCGAGCTCCGCGAGGGGATGCGGTACGTGTCCGACCGACCTTTTCATACCCCCACTATCCACGTCGGCGTGGAGTTGATTTTATAAAGTGTGGGGAGCGCAGCGAGCCACCGAGCCCGAAGCGAGGGGACGCGTATACCTGTGAAGTAATCCACGTCCCCTCGCCACGCTTCGGGCTCGGTGGCTCGCCGCACTTTATAAAATGAACTCCACGCCGACGTGGATAGTGGGGGTATGAAAAGGTTGCGCCACACTTCTGGGTCGCGTGGATGGTGGAATTAACAAGGTTGACAGCTGTTACGTCGACTAGTATCATTGTGAACAGTTTTAAGAGTGTTTTGTACAGTGCACCCCTATGTACCCCTATACCCAACTAAATTCAGACGCTTTAGCGTCTGAATTTAGATGCCCCCTTCTTAGTGGTTTGCAGTAAGTCTGGATTTAGACGTTAAAGCGTCTAGATTTTAGTGTGTGCCGGGGTGTCTAGTTTAGAAGCCCCGTAAGTTAGCGGTGTGCCCAGTGTACATGCCCCCGTTGTCAGCGGTGTGCAGGACTGTCTATTTCACTGTGGAACTACAAGTACCACAATGACCTGTCAGCGCGCGCTGCTGCTGCCAGCGCTACGCTGATAACATAGATTACATATGTAAAGCAGGCACGCGCTGCGCTGAGAACATCTAGAGCGGAACGCGCACAGTTAAACACAGAGTCTGGCAAGCTGCCAAGTTTCAAACACGGGCTGTGCGCGCGGTGGCGCCGTGAAACTACACAGGTACCGTTGTCCCTTCCTGCTTCGCCTTGGTAATGAGAGAAAGCAGGAAGTGTCGCTATAATACATCTACCCCACTAAGTGAATGTCAGCTGTTTCATTCACTCAGGGCATCCTATAAGTGTATGAAAAATATGTTCTCATCATTTATATAATTTATTAAACGGCTCTCATCTAACGCAGCTTGTAATTGTGAAGCTCCTGTTAGTAAAAGACCCTTTGCCACCTCACCTTGTAGAAGATGCCACCCTGCGCTTAGGAATAGTCAATGGTATCACTGTCCCAGGAACCGACGTCCGGAACAGCCGAAAACCTTTAAAAAAAAAAAAAAGAGTTAATAATTACAGTATATAAAAATATATAAACACAATTTGACCCCTGCATGCCAAAGGTCAAGCTTAAGGTTGTCACAAAATCTGCACATGAGCGGAAGGAAGATATACACTCCAGAACCTACAAGAGTGCCTTGAGACGAAACTCATAAAAAATCTACATTTGATACCCATACCCAAGTGAAAGGAGCTGCTGATTTGGCTTTAAGAGATCCTGTGATCTTTATCAGTGTCTGACTTAGCTGCAAAAATACTTTTTCCCATGGGCAATATCCTACTAAAGACCATGGTGAGAACGATTCTATCAGTAACTCTCTCTCCCCACTGGCATGTTATAAACAATTCAACATTCTATTGTTTTTACTACATGTCCTCAGCTGTGGAGTCACTTATAACAAAGACCAGGAAGGACCTAAAAGGGAGAGAGTGCTGTTCTGTCTCTCATTTTAGTGTACATTGACCATGATCAGATAGTGATCAGAGAATATGAATGATTTGACTCCATCCTTATTGTTATCCAGAAGATTACTACGTCCTTGTGGGCATTTGATTGATAAACCAACTGTTACTCTGATTGAAGGATTGCTACAAAACTGATATTATTTAAACAAGGATTGGGACTTTGCAGTGTTACTTGTAGTCAGACTGTAATGGATTTTTAACAGGTTTTACAGTATGTAATTCCTGCAGATCCCAGGAGTCTGATGATTATTGCACTATTTGTATTAATGCATGTCATAGGGTAGTATTCAATGAGAAAAATTCGCCCTGTTTTATGGTGAATTTGTGCTTTTTTCGCCTTGGACGGAGAATTTTGCTCTCCAAAAGCGAGCAAGCCTATTCAATGTGAAATATTCGCCGTCTTTTTAAGTGATTTTCGCTGTCTCTCGCCGTGTAGCAATTCTCCATCTTTTCATGGAGAGCTGGAAAGCTAACTTTTAAACTAAAAGGTGTTTTTTTTTTATTTTGGTGTAAAAAAATCTGTTTTTTTTTTTCTGTGAAGGGGCATGTTATTTTTATTCATGTGCTTATAGCACATGAATATATATTTAATTTAAAAAAAAATATTTTTTTAATTTTTTTTTTTTTTTTACACCGAGCAGCCAGCAGGGGGCCGGAGCGCTCGAGCCGCTCATTAGATATTCATATATTCACTGCATCCGATCATTACATATGCACGATCGGGTGCAGTAAATACTGGGTCCCCCGCTGGCTATAGGGGGGGGGAGGGGCAGCTTGTGCTGCCTGGGTCCCGGGGAGCCCCCTCCCCTCCACATATGTTCTGGGGCATCCAGGGAGACTTTAATCTCCCTGGATGCCACCGTCCCACGGCTCCCTGTCAGCTCCCTGCCGCGGACGCTCGTCCGCTGCAGGGGTTAAGACTCGCCGCCACTCGCGGCGAGTCTTAACCACGTTGAATAGAGCGAGCAGGAGAGGCAGCGAGCCCTCCGGAACACGGCGAGTGCATGGCGAGAGAAAAAATCTCTCGCCATGCACCGCAATTTTTTTTCATTGAATACTGCCCATAGTATTGTTTGTCCTTTTTTTTTTTGTATTGTATTGTTGCCACCATCACAGCAACACATTGAAAAAAGCCCTAGTAGAGGGGTCATTGCAGTCATTTGCACAGGGGATGAGTAGCCTTTACAATTCAACGTTGGCAACAAAAGTCTAAATTGTGCCCCTCACAGCCTGATTTCTTCCCGAATTGCCTCAAATTGTTTGCAGCCCTATAGGGCAACAAGCACTTTGGGCCTTAAGCTGCCTATACACGGCCCGATGCGGGCATGCGTTGTGGGCTTAAATAGCACAGATCACATCGCATTGCATGTGCATGCGTTGTGCATGCAATGCGATGCAATGTGATGAGAACTAAGTACAAAAAGTATGTGCAAGCACATACTTTTTGTACTGTGCGATGAGGTGCCGCGGGAGCGCGCACCTCAAAGCAAGGAACGCACAGCCCGGCATCGGGCCGTGTATGGGCAGCTTTAGAAAATCCTTCTTAGATGGACAAAACCATGTGCACTGCAGGGGGCAGCTGTAAAATGTACAGAGTGAATGGAATTTGAGTGAGTTATTTTGTTTCTGTGCAGGGTAAATACTGGCTGCTTTATTTTTACACTGCAATATAGCTCTCACTTTGAAGTAAAACCCCACCCAAATCTAATTCTCTCTGCACAAGTTACATCTGCCCCACCTGCAGAGCACATGGTTTTGTCCATCTAAGAAAGATTTTGTCAGAAAGAGTGAAATAGAATAAGGCCCTTTGTGAGAGTTTGGGCTGCCATATACTGTGGCTGCTACTACAATGACTCACGGATTGATCCCCTTGTCATATAATGGTTTTCACAGTGGGAACAGCTCTTTTGACAACTGGTCCAACTTTTTCCTTCTTTTCTGTCACATATTGGAAGTGTTCTTCCCGAATTGCCTCAAATTGTTTGCAATTGTTCTGTCACATATTGGAGGTGTTCACCACATTCACTAAGCTTAACCCCTTCCCAAAATTTGACGTATATATACGTCATGGCCGGGAAGTACTTCCCGACACATGACGTATATATACGTCATGACTTCTAACTGTCACTGCGTCTAGAGACGCAGTGACAGAGGGACAATGTCTGCTGTCCCTGACAGCAGACATGTCCCTGCATGCCCAGGGGGGGCTGCGATGCAGCCCCCCCGTCGGCGATCGCTGTGATTGGCTGTTCAGTGTGAACAGCCAATTACAGCGTTTTCTGTGTCACCGGCGAATAACGTTCGCCGGTGACACGGGATCGGAGGTGATTGGTGCTGTAAAGTACAGCACCAATCACCGCGGGGTGTAAGGGTGACACTGGTGTCACCCCACCTCACCCCGCCCGCCCCCAAAGGCCGTGATTGGTCCGTCGGACCGACGGACCAATCACAGCCATGGAGGGGGGTTTAAACTAACGGGGACTACACTGCAGACGCCATTCCGGTCTGGAATAGCGTGCAGTGCGGTCACCGTGCCCAGCTGTCGCCATTTACTGACCAGAACCTTGCTCAATACTTACCTGATCACTGCTTGGGATCTTGCTTCATCTTGTGACATCCTGTGCTGTGTTGTGCTGTGTTGTGCTGCTGCAGTGTCATCGAGTTAGAGAGAGAGAGAGATAGAGAGAGAGAGATAGAGAGGCCTAGTGACAGAGAGTGCTATATTTTGTGCTGCTGCAGTGTAATAGAGTTATAGATAGAGAGATAGAGAGAGATAGAGAGAGAGAGATAGAGAGAGATAGAGAGATAGTGACAGATCGTGCTATATATTTTTTATATAACTGACTGCTGCCCCCCCTTTTGTGCTGATCAGTATAAATTAACTGATCAGCAACTTTTTGGGGGCGCAGGGTATTTTTTATATATATATATACCTGTCAGTGCTGCTGCTGCAGTGTCATAGAGTGATAGATAGTGAGAGATAAAGAGATAGAGAGATAGAGAGAGATAGTGACAGAGAGTGATAGAGACTGCTATATTTTGTGTCTGCTGCCCCCCTTTTGTGCACCCCCAGCAACTTTTTGGGGGTGCAGGGGTTATTTTTCATATATATAACTGTCAGTGCTGCTGCTGCAGTGTCATAGAGTGATAGATAGTGAGAGATAGAGAGATAGAGAGAGATAGTGACAGAGAGTGATAGAGAGTGCTAAATTTTGTGTCTGCTGCCCCCGCCTTTTGTGCTGATCACTATATCTGAGGTGATCAGCAACTTTTTAGGGGTGCAGAGGTTTTTTTTTTTTATATATACCTGCCAGTTGCACTGTCAGTTGCACCAAAGGTTGTGCACCTGCTGCCCCTCACTGGTAATCAGTGTTGCATCACTGATCACCTTTTTTTTTTTTGTGTGTGCTGTGGGGTCTTTTTTTAATTTTTTTTTTACACACACTGTGATTTTGGGGGTGTCCTGTGGCCGCTGTGCGCTGATCAGTGACGTACATCACTGATCATCTTTTTCGGCACAGGGTTGATCTATTTTTTTTTTTTTTTGATCAAATTCCTGTTGCCTTTGAGCGCTGTTCAGTGACGGACGTTACTGACCAACATCTGTGCTCAATTTTTGGCGCAGGACCTTTTTTTTTTTTTTTTTTAACCCCTTCAATTTTTTTTTTTTTAACCCCTTCAATTTTTTGTATAAAGTATTTTTTTTTTCTGCACTACATACACACTACACACTACATACCCCCCTGGTTGAAATAAAGTTTGTACCCCCCCCCTACACTATACACGTGTTGAAACATTTCACTACCAGTAACACAAAAATAAAAATGGCATCCCAAATGTCATCCCAAATGTCATCCCAGTCATCCAGAAGAATGTATTCAGTGGAGGAGGCATATGCCATGCTTGCTTCTGACTCTGACACAGCCAGTGATGCAAGCGGGGAATTTGAAGGATTCGCCTTAAGCTCCTCTTCCTCCTCTGGTGATGAGGGACCCCCTCAAAGACGCCCCCGTAGAGCAGCTGAGACCCCCCCCCCAATAATTGATCTCGTATGGACCCCACCACCAGACAATTTTGAGCCCCAGGTTCCTGAGTTTTTGGCCATGCCAGGAATCCAATTTGATTCCACAGGTCTCAGAGAAATTGACTTTTTCAAATTATTTTTCTCTGATGATTTTATAAATTTAATGGTGGACCAAACTAATTTATATGCCCAGCAGTTTATTGCTCAAAACCCCACGTCATCATTTGCTAGGTGGACCCCTGTAGATGCAGTAGAGATGATGACGTTTTGGGGTCTGGTGTTTCATATGGGCATAGTAAAAAAGCCAGAAATTAGGAAATATTGGAGTACAGATGTTCTGTACAGCACCCCATTTTACCGTATGGCCATGCCCCGGGCTCGATTTGAGACGATCCTTAAATTTTTGCATTACAACGATAATGCACAGTGCCCACCCAGAGATGATCCCACCTTTGACCGGCTATTCAAAGTCAGGCCGGTCATTGATCATTTCAGTGCCAAATTTGAAGAGATGTACATCCCAGATAAATTCATTTGCATAGACGAGTCCCTTATACATTTTAAAGGAAGGGTTAAATTCCGCCAGTACCTTCCCAGTAAGAGGGCAAGGTATGGCATAAAAATGTATAAGCTGTGTGAAAGCACCTCAGGGTACACTCACAGGTTTAGGGTATATGAAGGGAAGGATTCAAGAATTGAACCGCCAGAATGCCCCCCCTCCCTCGTAGGTGTTAGTGGAAAAATTGTCTGGGATTTAGTGCACCCCTTCCTGGATAAAGGTTATCACCTCTATGTGGATAACTTTTACACTAGCATCCCCCTGTTTAAGGCCCTTGGTTCAAGAGGTACAGCAGCTTGCGGTACTGTGCGCAAGAACCAAAGAGGCCTCCCAAAAACGCACATTGCCCAAGTAATGAGAAGGGGTGAAAGCAGGGGAATATGCACCGAAAATATGTTGTTGGTCAAATATAAGGACAACAATTCACGGAGACAGTACCACCTCCGTCCCTGTACGAGGTACCAGTACCCACACCTCCAAACCTAATTGTATCCTGGATTACAATAGGTACATGGGCGGAGTGGATCTTTCAGATCAGGTACTGAAGCCGTACAGTGCCCTGCGGAAAACAAAAATCTGGTACAAGAAGCTGGCCGTGTATATCATCCAGATGGCACTGTATAACGCTTACGTGCTATTCCGTTCTACCGGCCAGAGGGGGACATTTATGCACTTTCAAGAGGAAGTCATAAAGGGCCTAGTATTTGGGAACCAGCAGGCAGAGGGCCCCAGTACTTCTAGTACTGGCCCCCGTATTGTACCAGGGCAGCATTTTCCGAACGAAATCCCCTCCACTGCAAGAAAGGGCAGGACACAAAAAAGGTGCAAAGTTTGCTATAAAAAGGGAATAAGAAAGGAAACTATTTTCCACTGTGAAACTTGCCCCGACAAACCCGGCCTATGTATAAAGGAGTGTTTTAAAATATACCACACATCTATGGATTATTAGGTTCATCATTTCACCGTGCTTCGGGGGTCTTGCTAATGCCACATAGCACCCACCAACATTCCACCAGAATCTGAGCTGCAAAATCCAAAAATCACTCCTTCCTTTCTGAGTCCTGCCATGCACCCAACTGGTATTTTTTGGTCACATATGAGGCATTGCCATACTCGGGAGAAATTGGGGCACAGATTTTGGGGTGCTTTTTCTCCTTCATACCTTATGAAAATGAAAAATTTTGAGCCAGAACTGCATTTTTGTGTAAAAAAATGTAATTTTTCATTTTCACTGCCCAGTTGTATCAAAATTGGTGAAACCCCTGGGGGTTTGAAATGTACACTATACCCCTAGATGAATTCCCTGAGGGGTGTAGTTTGCAAAATGGGGTCACTTGTGGGGGGGTTCCACTGTATTGGTGCTTTGGGGGTCTTGCTAATGCGACATAGCACCCACCATCATTCCACCAGAATTTGTGCTGCAAAATCCAAATATCACTCCTTCCCTTCTGAGTCCTGCCACTTTTTGGTCACACATGAGGCATTGCCGTACTCGGGAGAAATTGGGGCACATTTTGGGGTGCTTTGTCTCCTTCATTCCTTCTGAAAATGAAAAATTTTGAGCCAGAACTGCATTTTTGTGTAAAAAAATGTAATTTTTCATTTTCACTGCCCACTTGTATCAAAATTGGTGAAACCCCTGGGGGTTTGAAATGTACACTATACCCCTAGATGAATTTCCTGAGGGGTGTAGTTTGCAAAATGGGGTCACTTGTGGGGGGGTTCCACTGTATTGGTGCTTGGGGGGTCTTGCTAATGCGACATAGCACCCACCAAAATTCCACCAGAATCTGAGCTGCAAAATCCAAAAATCACTCCTTCCCTTCTGAGTCCTGCCATGCACCCAACTGGTATTTTTTGGTCACATGTGAGGCATTGCCGTACTCGGGAGAAATTGGGGCACAGATTTTGGGGTGCTTTTTCTCCTTCATACCTTCTGAAAATGAAAAATTTTGAGCCAGAACTGCATTTTTGTGTAAAAAAATGTAATTTTTCATTTTCACTGCCCACTTGTATCAAAATTGGTGAAACCCCTGGGGGTTTGAAATGTACACTATACCCCTAGATGAATTTCCTGAGGGGTGTAGTTTGCAAAATGGGGTCACTTGTGGGGGGGTTCCACTGTATTGGTGCTTGGGGGGTCTTGCTAATGCGACATAGCACCCACCAAAATTCCACCAGAATCTGAGCTGCAAAATCCAAAAATCACTCCTTCCCTTCTGAGTCCTGCCATGCACCCAACTGGTATTTTTTGGTCACATGTGAGGCATTGCCGTACTCGGGAGAAATTGGGGCACAGATTTTGGGGTGCTTTTTCTCCTTCATACCTTCTGAAAATGAAAAATTTTGAGCCAGAACTGCATTTTTGTGTAAAAAAATGTAATTTTTCATTTTCACTGCCCACTTGTATCAAAATTGGTGAAACCCCTGGGGGTTTGAAATGTACACTATACCCCTAGATGAATTCCCTGAGGGGTGTAGTTTGCAAAATGGGGTCACTTGTGGGGGGGTTCCACTGTATTGGTGCTTGGGGGGTCTTGCTAATGCGACATAGCACCCACCAAAATTCCACCAGAATCTGAGCTGCAAAATCCAAAAATCACTCCTTCCCTTCTGAGTCCTGCCATGCACCCAACTGGTATTTTTTGGTCACATGTGAGGCATTGCCGTACTCGGGAGAAATTGGGGCACATATTTTGGGGTGCTTTTTCTCCTTCATACCTTCTGAAAATGAAAAATTTTGAGCCAGAACTGCATTTTTGTGTAAAAAAAATGTAATTTTTCATTTTCACTGCCCACTTGTATCAAAATTGGTGAAACCCCTGGGGGTTTGAAATGTACACTATACCCCTAGATGAATTCCCTGAGGGGTGTACTTTGCAAAATGGGGTGACTTGTGGGGGGGTTCCACTGTATTGGTGCAACATAGCACCCACCATTCATTCCACCAAAATCTGTGCTGCAAAATCCAAAAATCACTCCTTCCCTTCTGAGTCCTGCCATGCACCCAACTGGTATTTTTTGGTCACATGTGAGGCATTGCCGTACTCGGGAGAAATTGGGGCACAGATTTTGGGGTGCTTTTTCTCCTTCATACCTTCTGAAAATGAAAAATTTTGAGCCAGAACTGCATTTTTGTGTAAAAAAATGTAATTTTTCATTTTCACTGCCCACTTGTATCAAAATTGGTGAAACCCCTGGGGGTTTGAAATGTACACTATACCCCTAGATGAATTCCTTGAGGGGTGTAGTTTGCAAAATGGGGTCACTTGTGGGGGGGTTCCACTGTATTGGTGCTTGGGGGGTCTTGCTAATGCGACATAGCACCCACCAAAATTCCACCAGAATCTGAGCTGCAAAATCCAAAAATCACTCCTTCCCTTCTGAGTCCTGCCATGCACCCAACTGGTATTTTTTGGTCACATGTGAGGCATTGCCGTACTCGGGAGAAATTGGGGCACATATTTTGGGGTGCTTTTTCTCCTTCATACCTTCTGAAAATGAAAAATTTTGAGCCAGAACTGCATTTTTGTGTAAAAAAATGTAATTTTTCATTTTCACTGCCCACTTGTATCAAAATTGGTGAAACCCCTGGGGGTTTGAAATGTACACTATACCCCTAGATGAATTCCCTGAGGGGTGTACTTTGCAAAATGGGGTGACTTGTGGGGGGGTTCCACTGTATTGGTGCAACATAGCACCCACCATTCATTCCACCAAAATCTGTGCTGCAAAATCCAAAAATCACTCCTTCCCTTCTGAGTCCTGCCATGCACCCAACTGGTATTTTTTGGTCACATGTGAGGCATTGCCGTACTCGGGAGAAATTGGGGCACATATTTTGGGGTGCTTTTTCTCCTTCATACCTTCTGAAAATGAAAAATTTTGAGCCAGAACTGCATTTTTGTGTAAAAAAATGTAATTTTTCATTTTCACTGCCCACTTGTATCAAAATTGGTGAAACCCCTGGGGGTTTGAAATGTACACTATACCCCTAGATGAATTCCCTTAGGGGTGTAGTTTGCAAAATGGGGTCACTTGTGGGGGGGTTCCTAACTTTTAGCATCTTATGGTGCCTAGAAACCTACATGGTGCCTAAAAAATAATCTCATAAAAAGGAGGCTCCAAAATCAAGTAGGTGCTCCTTCTATTATGAAGCCTGTGGTTTGGTCAACGTGCACACTAGGGCCACATATAGGATATTTATGAAAACAAAAGAATTGGGGGAATCAATTTTTAGTCACATTTCTCTAGTAAAATGTACTGTGTTCCTTAGAAAAATGTATTAAAATTGCAAATCTGCAAAAAAAATGAAATTTTGAAATTTCACCTACACTTTGTTTTAATTCCTGTGAAACACCTAAAGGGTTAACAAACTTCCAAAATGCTGTTTTGAATACTGTGAGGGGTGCAGTTTTTGAAATGGTATCATTTATGGGGGTGTCTCACATACAAGTCCCTCAAAGTCACATCAGAACTGAACTGGTCCCTAAAAAAATCAGTGTTTGAAATTTTCTTGAAAATTTGAGAATTTGCTATTCATATTGTAAGCCTCCTAGTGTCCAAAAAAATTAAAAGGAAGTTGAAATAATGATGTCAACATAAAGTAGACATATGGTCTATGTTAGTTATTAACTATTTTGAGTGGTATGATTATTTGTCTCACAAGCAGAAAATTTAACATTTTGCAAATTGCTAAATTTTCCATTTTTTTACGACATTTTGGTATTTTTCACAAAAAAACACAGACTGTATCGACCCAAATTTACCACTAATTTGAAGTACAATGTGTCACGAAAAAACTATCTCAAAATCACTGGGATAAGTAAAAGCAAAAAAAAGTTATCCCCACTTAAGTGAGACATGTCAGATTTGAAAAAAAGGGCTCTGTCAGGAACGCAAAAACTGGCTCTGTCAGGAAGGGGTTAAGGAAGGACTGAAGAACCAGTCTATATGAGAATATGACTTTCAAATGTGCTTATGTACTTTAATGCAGATATAACCAGGGTGTAATTGTCATTGCTGCCTATAAAGAACTCACCTTCATCCTCAGAGGTGGACGGTGCCTTTGAGTCTTGCTTCAGATTGCCACTTCCAGGGATTTCTTTGATACATCTAAATACAGCCAGGCAAATGACAGAAAACAGGGAAATATGCATTCTCCAAGGCCCGTTTGCGGTCAGTAGGTCAACACATAAAAACGGCCGACATGGTCGAAAGGTCAACATGAGTTTTTCGTACTTTTTTTTTTTTTTAAACCGACTTGTTCATACTTTACCATCCCAGTGTGCATAGAGGGAGAATGCAATACTGCCTGAAAAATGGCGAGCCACGCAAGGGGGCGTAGTACAAAAGTGAAAAGCAAGTCTACTGTTATCATGTTTAGCTTTTTGATTGTGTCGACCTTTTGACCATGTCAACCATTTTCATATGTCAACATTTTGACTGTCGACCTAATGATCCACACCCTCCAAGACCAATGGTACTTACCTATCCAATATGGCAGAAAGCTTCTTGGCCACATGTGTGCGGAATTCAGGGGTAGTTTCCAGTTCATTTCCATCATGCTCGTGGCAGTCAGGTCGGACCCTGCAGTAATCTCGTATTTAGTATCACATACACAGAAATATTAATTACTTGCTTATGATGAATATCAATACATACCGTAAACTTGGGATAACAGGACTGATAGGATTCTGTTGACATCGTACCGATTTCTCTATTCCTGCAATATGAGCATAGCTACTTAAATCACGCACAATCAAAACATTCTACTTGTGATAAAAAACACTGACATACAATTAGGAAATAGTAAATACATATGGGTCAGTTTGAACAGGGGAAAAAAGGGACGAGTTGCCATTGCAATAGTGTATATGTGCTGGCAACGGCAACCTACCGGTAACTCATCCCTTCACAGACCAGTCTAGCACTGGGCTCATTTTGTACACAGCATAATGAGGCTATAAATAAAAATCAGCGAGTCCAGCAGTACTGTACACTGGGCAATGAACCTGCAATTTGGGGTCTTTTCCTGTGATTGCAGCAATCAATCACAGAAAAAAAAGAGCAGAAATTGCAGGTGACTGACAGCGGGTCCGATGCAATGCACGGTCCCGTGTGCATCGCACCAAACTCTCCAAGTTGCCACTTCTGCAGAAGGGGCAACTCGGAAACCCTGACTCAGTGGCAATCCAGGCAGGCTTGGCTGAGATTGCATGCGATATATTGCATAAAAAAGAACCGCATGTGATCCTGCTGCCAGTGACCTCAAGGAAGCACTGCATGCAAGGGGAGAAGATGCTGCATTATATGGGGGTCCTAACATGCAGTGGCGGATTCAGGGGGGGGGCACCTGGGCACGTGCCCCCCCTGTCATTTCTTTTGTAGCTGAGGACCAGGACTTTCCAACGAGCCTAGCCCCGTGTCTCTAGCCCCCCGGGAACCAGAGATATCGCCTGGCAAAGCTGTAACGTTTTTTCCCCATAGGATAATATGGGACCCATCAATTCCGACCCTCACCCAGTTCCGGCGGCTGCCAGTTCCCGCTCTGGCATCATAGAAGCTTGTTGTTGATCTCATTCAATTCCAAATCGCTGGGCCTTCAATATGATACCAGGCTGGTCCATATCGGCCAATCGGTTCCAGAGATATTGCGTGTAAACAGATTTTTTTATTTTAAAAAAAGTAATTTCATGGCTGTTCATGTTCTTTGAGGGCAGATTACTCTGGAACCAAACGTTCCCGTTTCACTCGACCAAAATCATTCAAAGCCCACTCAAAAGTTCTTCAATATGATACATGTCTCATGTAAATGGGTCAGTTAGTTCCGAAGATATAGCCGGTTAAATGAGATAACTGGTTAAAGGGGGGGGGGGGGGGGGGAGGGGTGGTTTTCTCTCCCCCTCACACCAGAAAATGCACAGACTAGGCTGGTGTAAAAGGGGCCAACCTGGGAATGCATTTTCTGGTGTGAAATGGGTATTATTTCAAATAGCTGGGACCTGCAGTGCTCTGAATACAGCCGGGCTTTGCCACTGTCAGTGGCTATCACTTCTGTCTGGGTGCGGCTGTCCCCCATTTACCGCAAGCATGTATTCCCCCTTGGCAATGAGCATGTAATCCTGGCAATTAACATGTAACCCTTGGCAATGAGCATGTAGATAAGCAGCACTTATGTAGCATCATTTTTAATAGGCATTATGGTGTTTGGCATAATACCTAATGGACATAATGGCTTGTAATTTAACGTGTAATGGACATTATGGTGTAAATGTTTAATGCGCGCCTTTGGTGGACAATGTCCCTGTTTATGAAGCGTATTGTGAATTTTGGCTTAATCTGTGTGGCATTATGTGAATTCTGGCTCAATCCGTGTGGCATTATGTGAATTTTGGCTTAATCTGTGTGGCATTATGTGAATTCTGGCTCAATCCCTGTGGCATTATGTAAATTCTGGTTCAATCTGTGTGGCATTAAGTGAATTTTGACACAATCCATGTGGCATTATGTGAATTTTGGCTCAATCCGTGTGGCATTATGTGAATTTTGGCTTAATCCGTGTGGCATTATGTGAATTCTGGCTTAATCTGTGTGGCATTATGTGAATTTTGACACAATCCATGTGGCATTATGTGAATTTTGGCTCAATCCATGTGGCATTATGTGAGTTTTGGCTCAATCCATGTGGCATTATGTGAATTTTGGCTCATTCCATTTGGCATCATGTGTAAGGGGCAAGTATAATTGGGTCTAGTATTTTGTTGCATAATGTGTAGAAGTTGTATATGGTGTTGTACACTACGCTCAAGGACACGCCCCCTGTTGAGTGGCCACACCCCCTTTTCCGGAGCGCCCCTTCGGCGCGCGCACAACTACATCCTTCACTTTTGTAGCCATGGTGGGCCTGCGTACTTTAAATGCCAGGGCCTATTTTTAATCCCATTCCCACCCTCTCTCTGCCGCTCTCTTAGCATGTACACTGGCACCACTAACACCACCCCTCCCCCACCTAAACCCTCTTTTATCATGGTGCCCCCTCTGTCATTTTATCCTGGATCCGCCCCTGCTAACATGTAATATATACCTGTACTTGTGGGGGCAAAAACATCACCCCCAATTAAATTGTCCCCATAGAATTTGGAGGTGAAAGAGTGAACTCTGATCAGAAATCATGTGTCACTTTGCTGCAAAGGAGCAGCCTTAAGGACTCAAGCTTGCTCCTCCCCCTAGATGGGTCTTTTTCAAGTCAAAACAGCAGCACCACCACACAGCTTGCTGATCTTTGAGCTGTGCTGCTGTTATATCTTGAAAAAGACCCGTCAACAAGTACGCAATATTTCCATTAAACTTGTTAGCATCTAAACAGTGAGTGCCTTCTATGGTTATTACTGTATATATATATATATATATATATATATATATATATATATATATTTTTTTTTCCCCCGACAATGAGCATGTAACTCCTGTCAATGAGTGTGAAGCCCCTGGCAATGAGCATTTAGGTAAAAAAATATATAATAAATGAATGGGGGGTGTTGGCAGGTGGTTGCAAAATTTATAGTTGCACCACTACAGATAGGTGTCAACTATCGAGGATAATTGTATAGCTCCTGGGAAATCAGCCTAAGGGGCTAATTGGATACTGGCCTAAGGAAGTTGCCATTGTTCCCAGCAAATTCCACCACAGGATCACCAAAAGAAAAAAACCCTGAATTCTGGGACCTACAGGCCTCTATCAACACATATTTATTTTCTTAAATCTACCACATTAAAAAAAAAAGTATGATCAAGAGAAAGTTAAGCATACAGTAGGTTTGCAGGGGTGCAGCCACAAAACCCACTACTTCTGGAATACTGTTTGGATAAAGAGGACTGCAGTGAAGTTATTTGATTATAATAGACACACAACATGTTTTGTAAGAACAAAGCAAAACATATAAGTACCTCATAACAGTCAATCACTGTGTAGTAGGAGGGATATAAGCACGTTTTGTAGAGACAGGATCAAGAAAACATTACGCCATTTCTCTGACAAACAGAAGAATGCTCAAAATCAGAGTATCCATTAGAACAATGATCCTTAAGCATATTATTAAATAGGCAAAGCAGCAACTATGAATTAAATATAGTCAAGACACTGGGATGACCAGGTCTAGACCTCAACACAATACACAAAGTCATGTTTGGTGGAAACCAGACAGTTTATCACCACAAGCACCAACTACTAAGCATGATGGAAGAGGGGATGATAATTTGGGTTGTTTTGCAGCCATAAGACATAGATATCTGTCAAACACTGAGTCCATCATAAACCCTTCTATAACAGAGTAGTCATCTTTATGACAACTAAAGCTTGGCCAAGATTGAATTACGCAACAGGACAATTATACTTAACACTTAAGCATGTGTACTGAATCACAGTATTAGAAAATAATCAAGGGTTTTGAATGGTCAAATTCTAGTTCTGACCTTAAAACCATCAGTGATATAGCAGGACCTTGATGCATAGACAAAAACCCTTACAATCAATGAACTGAAGCAATGCTATAAAGGAGTGGTCTATTATAGGGTTAGGCAATCTGTGGAACTACACATCCAAACCTGCTCTGCCACAATTTTAGCATGCCTGTGACAGGGCATGCTGGGATTTGTACTTACACAGCAGCTGGAGTGCCACAGGTTGCCTGTCCCTGGTCTATTACATTCTTCAATCAAAATGTAACCGACAAACTCATGAAGGAAACGGTTACCAATTAATACTATAAATCACTTGTGGGATTCACAAAGATACACACATCCAAAAGCATCCCCAACGGTGCTACTGTATTACAAGCAATAACTAATTGCATGTGTTGTTGTGTTCTACTACTGGGAAGTGGTGAAATGTGGTCATAGAAGGATTAGTAAACTATAGACAAAGAAAGCTCAGATTTCAGGTAAACCCTTAAAATGTTATAAAATGGTCCTTGATTGTGGTGCTCTGCCACCATCTTAAGCTGTAGACAAACCCAGTGTGTGCATCCTGTTCCACTCTGTCTAGCAATCATTTTAGGTTATTCTCAGACAGGCATTTCTTGCTATATATATAGTTCAAAATAACATGACTTCCAAATTAGGGTTCCACAGTAACCTGGTGCTGGGAACATTTTTTTACTTCAAAGGGTCTTCTTTTACAATGGGAAGAAGAAATCTGCTCAATGGTTTCCTTATGACCCTGTATTAATAGAAAATAAAAAAAAGTCTGTGATCTATTAAAGTTTATTTATGCAGTACTACCCACTTAGCGCTTTACAAAGAATATTTCTCATTCAAATCAATATCTGCTTAACTGGAGCTTACAATCTAAAGGGGCGTTTGTTTAATGGGCGCCCGTAATTTCAAATCCCTGCCACTTTAGACAAGGTGGT
Source organism: Crinia signifera (assembly GCF_055691185.1). NCBI lineage: Eukaryota > Metazoa > Chordata > Amphibia > Anura > Myobatrachidae > Crinia > Crinia signifera. The sequence continues at coordinate 351,587,217 of NC_139217.1, forward strand.
ATGCAATTATTTGGGTGCCCACTGTGTTGTTGCACCCAGAAATACCAGAAAACCCAACTAATGTACTGAACGCAATGTAAAAGTGTGCAAATGTGGCAGATTTTGCTCATTGCTGCTCTTTACCTCAGGAGTCTGTGAGCAGAAATGATGATAGCGTTCCCGGAGGCAGAAACAGTTAAATATGAATTGTCCCCTACATTATTTACTATAAAAATGCATACACGCATAAGAGTTTATCAGAATCCAGTTAATCTACCAGCATATTATTGGGGTATGGAAGTTTCTAGGGGTGCCGGATGACGCTCCGACAGTGGGGATACCGACAGTCAATATACCAACGTCGGGATCCCGACTGCTGGTGCTCCGACAAGGAATATCCCGACTCACTGGGGCTATTCTCTCCTCCGTGGTGAACGCAGCGAGCCCGCAAGGGGCTTCTTTGCACTCGCCCACCTGTCGGAGCACCTGCAGTCGGGAAACTGACTGTCGGAGCTCCATACCATATCTATTAGCACAAAAAGAGTACTTTGGTCCGTCGAGTGGCCTCTAGTGGTCAAAAGTGGTACTTCACCTCATAGAAGTTAGCCTTTTATTTATATACAGTATAGATAGATGCTTAACATATGGCACAGCACAATCTAATATATTAAATTCCATGCCCAGGAAATGCTGGGTGGACCCCAGCGACTGCCCCCTGTCTGTCATTCAAGCAATGAGTGCCCCAGCGAGTAAATCAGTTGCCGAAGGCACTCGATCCGGGGGGTTTGCACATGCGCATTATTGTGTGAATTTGGGCCTGTGCAAGGTCTGAATCAGTCCCAAAGTGTAATATAGTAAGTATACTATGTTGTTGGCATAAGGAAGTTATGGTGTATGAGGGCAGTCAGGGTTATTTCGCAAGGCTGCGAATTCGCAGCCTTCTGAGTCCACCAAACCCTGCCTTGGGAATGGTTGGCTGCCACTACCCATTCGCAAGTGCAATTTGCATGGCAGGGGAATCCACCCACATCTTTCAATGGTCGCTGACCATCAAAAGACGTGGAAGGTGCACGCATATGTAAGGTTGCTCTGAGAAACCTTACATATGCGTGCACGCTAGGAAGGAAATGGGGGAGCAGCTGACATCCGGTGATGCCAGCTGCCAACCTCCGCGTCATGGGCTTATTAGCATGAGAACGCCCAGTGTTCTCATGGAAACGCCCATGAAACACTGGGCATTCCCATATGCTAAGGGTGCCACCACTGCCCCCTATCCTGGGTGCGTGCACAGAAATGCGCATGCGCTGTTAAACAACATCGGTCCCAGTGCGAATGCAGCCCTCCTGCGAACGGACCCGAATAAGGTCTAGTATGTGTTCAGTACAATGATGGATATGAATCAGATGTTGTTTATAACAGATCCACATCCAGTATATTTTTGTCAAGTCATGAATGATAATCCTATTTCATTCAAGGCTTCATAATTTAAATAAAGAACTGGAAGCAGAAGAGCAGAACTTTCCCCAAAAGGGTCCTTGAGATCTACCATCAGTTCATGTTTTCCAGGCCCCCTGTGGATCTGTAGAATGTGATAACGATATTAATGATATCATCGTGCATATCAGCTAATGTGTACACACTACATCGTTGATGATCCAGGCTCCCGCAGGTCATTAACCACCCATGTCGTCTGTACATGCAGGTAAATTCTGACTATCTTGTCAGCAACAGCATGCTCCTGGATGCGTGCACTGAACTATTTCATTCACTAGTATGCCAGCTCCAGTATGCTATAAATCAAACAAAAACAAAAGAAGCTCAATAGCATCGCAAAATTTTGGTAGTTGTTCCACACACCAGAAAGAGCAGCCACCTACTATCATCAACTTCCCATGTGAAGTGGGTGGTCCAGATTGCCTGTAGAAATTTGCACCGTTTTTGCCCCAACCCCAGCTTTACAAAATCATCAATAGTGGACTAAATTATGGGCAGTGTCATGTCGAAATAAATGCAGTTTAGTATTTATGTACTAATCCTTGGAGAGAAAGTGGACAGAGAGTACCAATCAACCAGCTCCTGAGATTTTTCTAATACATCTTGTAATGGGATGCGGTCAGGTTGCCGGATTTCAAAATAATGACGCCGGAAACCTTTGAATGAAACACCAGCCCAAGAACATCTAAGGGAGGCATGTCCAACTTTGGCCCTCCAGATGTTGTGAAACTACACATCCCAGCATGCTTTGCAATAGTTTTAGCATTCCCTAATAGCAAAACTGTGGCAAAGCATGCTGGGATGTGTAGTTTCACAACATCTGGAGGGCCAACATTGGACATGCCTGCTAAGGGATCTGGCTGCCAAAGCTAGAATAACGACAGACAGCATCCCAACCGGTGAGTATGTGGCGCTGGCTAAAATGGGGCTGGGGAAGGTTAGGTTTAGGCACTAGTTGAGGGGGGTTTAGGGTTAGACTGCAGGGAGGGCAAGGTTAGAGTTAGGCTGCAGGGGGGGGGGGGGGGAGTTAAGTTTAGGTTGCAAGTTACAGTGTTTAGGCTTAGGCTGCTTTAAGGGAGTATTCGGGGGTATGGGGAGAATGTTAGCTAACTAACTAGGCCCATCATAGTTTTCTGTATAGGGATGCCGGAGTCGGTCATCGGGATACGGATTAGTTAGGAGCTGAGAGGCTGGTACTTTACCTTCATCCACTCTCTCCAAAGCTTAGTACACAGACCCATATCACTACTAAGGGGCATGTCCAATTAGGCATAAGTTTTACCAAGCTCTGGGGTTAATGCCTATAACTATTCAATTATTTAGGGTGGTACTGTATGTACTAAAGCAGAGGTTTTTGAATTTTACAGCATTTCCAATGTACTAAAGTCCCGATGATGGGGTTCCAAGGCTTACAGATACTATAGCAAAAATTACCCTTTAGAAGCCGCATCCCCCATAGGTTTCTGTAGGGGATGTGATGGCCGTATCGGGTCCCTGGGCTGCCGCCATTCTGAGACAGAAGTAGCCTATTGTAGCATATGGGCTATAGACTACTAGCGGGGCAGTGCGGTCAGCTTTGACCGCATGTGCGGAGATCGCACCCGGCTGAGCACATTGTAGGGGGACAGGGCTTGAGCGTGCCGTCATTAAGGCCCGCCCCCATAATGCAAAATAACCTAATTTGCCGATCTCAGTGGAGGGGGTGGGGCTAAAACGACAATTGTGACATTTCAGCTCCACCCCCTCCTGAGACTCACGGATTGCAGTATTTAAAGGTCCCCCAGAATCCAGAAGTGTTGCCCACCGTTCCGGGGGTCGGGAGGGGAACCTGATTTTTGGGAGCCTCTTGGCCATTCTGAGAGGGTAGGCAACCCTGGCATATTACAATGTGATCCTGAGCGGTAATATTCTGCCCAGATTGTATACACAGGGGGAGATTCTCTAAGAATCTCCGCCCCCCATCACATTTATAATTATTGCATATGTTCTAACATATGCGATAATTATAGCAAAGGACAGCTCTTGCGTTAAGAGCTGACCTTTGCGGTGAGAGTCGCTGGGTCCCAGCAGGTCCTGACGGCTCCCCCCTCCCTCATACACCCGGCGCAGCAGAGCCGGGCTTTCCTCCTCCCTGCACTCGGCAGAGGATCAGTGCAGGGAGGAGGTCACAGGTCCGGGCAGCACAGCTCTGTGCTGCCCGGACACAGGTGAGGGGGCGATGCGGGACGGCAGGGATCCGTGCAGGGTGGCGGGGGGTCGTTGCGGGGCGGCGGTGGGATGCGGTAACCCGGCGGGGGATGCTTATAGCATCCCAAAATGCTGTAAAAACCCTGATAACGGGGTTTTTACCGCATTTCTTGTTTAGAGAATCTCCCCCATTATCAGTAGTAAGTAGGCCCCTTAGCCTTTTCCCATGCAGCAACTGCATAAAATAAGTTATATAATGAGTTTATCACACAATAAAATTAGCAGATGTGCTTTCCTTGCAGCCCCTGAGGCAAATAATGTGCGGGATAATTTATTGTTTAGTAGAACAATTTTCAGTATTGTTAAATATTGCTGCTTTCTTTCCTGACATGGACTACAAATGATCTGGAAAACATGGACTGTAAGGGGTCCTTATGTCCCAGGGTAAGAAATAAAGCACAGATGCTAACTACAAAAACGCCACCATGTAGGTCTCAAAGGATTTGAATTCTATCCGGGCTCTCACCGGGCGGCTGCCAAGTTGCCTCCCGGAAACGTTCAAGTTCTTCATCCCCGCTGCTACTCTCCCCAGAGTCTCCGGTATCCCGCCGCTGTGTGCTACTGGGCGCTGCCATCTTGCGTGACGTGTTACCGCTGCCTACTGCCTGCTGGTCTGTAGTAGTTCCTGGGCCGGCAGTGACGTGTGAGGGCTGGCTCTCGGTGTCTGCGAACGGAGGGCCAGCTGGGTGATGGTGGATTTCGGCTTAGTGAAGGTGAGTGATGTTGATGCATTGCGGTCACAGTGGCCTGCTTGTCCCAGCGATATGACTGTGATGATGGTATCCCCGCAGCCGATGCTGCCGCTATAACAACCGACTGGGGGCACTCAGTTGCCAGGGGTCCGGTGACAGCTGGTACCTGTACTGGTGGCTGACGCCGCGGTACAGCCAGGCGACTGCACCAGCAGAGAGTGACCCTGGGGCGGGAGTTCCTGTGCGGTTTCCCCAGCAGCTGGTTGCGTCCATTTACATGGCGGATAATTGCAGTGCTCCCAGCAATAATCTCCTTATGACTCAATATTGTGTTTGCTGCAGCAGTCTATGACGGATCTTTGAGTCTGTCTTCCTGCTTATTATGCAGTTTATATCCTAGGCTGGCAGCTCTTTGCTCTTCAGCTTTTTTGGAACTAGAAGTCTCAGCATGCCATGTCAGACAGATGATTATTAAATCAATAGTAGCGGGAGAACTACAAGGTGCTTAAAAGTATCTGGAAGGCATTGTTCTGATAGAAGGATAAAGTTATTTGTGACTTATTAAGACATAATAATTACATAGATGTCAACACCAGAACTATATGTATGTAAGGCTGCAGTTTCTCTCTCTGCCAGGTTATTTACTGACATTACTTGGTACTTGTGTACTAGCACGGCTCCCATCGCATCACAGACCATAAGGCATGCGATGGTAAGCGATGCAACTCGATTGGCACCTGATGGTATACAATTTAAAATTGTATATGGCATACAATGCGATTCAATGCGATTTTCAGTTGTATAAGCACCATAATGGGGACTTACAATGTTAAATGCACCCCCACTATGAACGTGAACCGCGTCCTCCGACCTTTTCATACCCCCACTATCCACGTCAGCGTGGAGTTGATTTTATATAGTGTGGTGAGCCACCGAGCCCGAAGCGTGGTGAGCGGACGCGAAATACATGTAAATGTACATGGGGCTCGGTGGCTCGCTGCGCTCGCCACACTATATAAGATCAACTCCACGCCGACGTGGATAGTGGGGGTATGAAAAGGTCGGAGGATGCGTACCGCTGCGCTCGCCACGCTTCGGGTTCACGTTCATAGTGGGGGTGGTATGGGGGTGCATTTAACATTGTAAGCCCCCATTAGGGTGCTTATACAATTAAACATCTTATATTCTATTTTAATAGCATCGCAGTGCATCGGGTGTATGCCATGCCATGCGATGCGATTATATGTTGTGCGACCAAATATCATGGGCGCCGGGCTAGTACACAAGTACCCATTACTTTCATTCTGAATCCTGCACATCTGGCAGACAATTCAGTTTCTAAGCTGGGCAGACACTATGCAGTTCTCATCCCAACGTGGTTGTATCTGTCAGGTAGGACCGATAATTGTGTAGTGTGTACAGTGTGTAGTGTGTACACGGTACCATGGCCTGATGATCTGTCTACCAGGCATGTCCAAACTGGCCCTCCAGCTGTTATGAAACTACAAGTACCATCATGCCCTGACACAGTTTTGCTACTAGGGAATGCTAAATCTATTGCATGGCATCCTGGGATATGTAGTTTCACAACAGCTGAAGGGCCATAGTTGGACCCATTGGATCTGCTCCTAATGTAGCACATGCAATATATCTGTCACATTAAACATAGAATTTGACGGCAGATAAGAACCATTTGGCCCATCTAGTCTGCCCCTTTTTTACCCTTCAGGTAAACATTGTTTAGGTATCTGTCAAAAAGTGCAGTGACTGCGGACCTCCTTGGACCAATGTCTGCCATTAGTTTATCGTACACCTTAACAGACGTTTGTTAATATCGCAAGGAGAAATTGTGTGAAGCACCCCATTTATTGTGGAATTACATGTCAGCCTGCCTTTCCAGTGACACATAACATGGCATCCATAGTCATCCCCTGATATTGCTTTTACTGGTGACAGTGGTGACAAAAATGTGCAATCTACAAATATACTTGTCATTAGGTTCTTTAGACACCTGTAGCTTCCCCTTTTAGCTCACTTCTCCAATTTAGGGTGGCCTGTGGCAATGGCCAGTATTCAATGCGGCCGGCGAGGTGTAAACGGCGGGGATCGCAGAAAACAAGCGATCCTCGCTGTTTAACCCCCACACTGGCTGATCACCGTATTCAACACCGCAGGGAAAGATTCCCCCAAACAGCAAGGCTCACGGCTAATGCAGGGAGCCCACTGCATGTAGCCGCGTGCCTTGCTGCAGCGGCCGCATAAACAGTTTCCCTCTCGCTCCAAAAACCGAGCGAGGGGGAAACAGCGTATGCAGGGGGGGGGGGGGGGGGGGGGTCATTTGAATACTGACCCTGTGAGCTGTGACAGCAAGATGGCAGCCCTGCTCGCTGTCCCAGCTAGCTCCCAGCATTGAATACACCATAATGTGTCTGTCTACTTCATCTCCACATGCTTGCACACTCAGTCAGTTTGAGTCTGCCCAAGCACTGATTACATTAAAGTCACCAGTAGTATTCACTTTCACCATTCCATCCAGCCATTATTATAATTAATTTGCTTTAAAAGGAACTATGGGGGGGGACTAAGTTTTGGAGAGAGCTAAAGTATGAATAAATGGGTATTCAGCTCCTAGCTGCCATGTTACAGGTTGTGGGCCTACATCTACTAAGTACTTAGTACTTACTACTTAGTACATCTACTAAGCTTCGTAGATAAAGCACCAACCAATAAGCTTGTGTCATTTTTCAAAACACAGTGTGTAACATCACACTTGAAAGCAGATTGGCTGGTACTTTCTCTCAACTTTATTACTTTTCAAGGCCGAGCACGGCTATGGTATAGATGGTTAATAATGGTCGACCTAGTGTCTGTCGACTCAGATATTGTCGACCCAGGAACCGCGTACCACCTAGCACATATTCCTCTAAATTAATACTGGGATGTGTGAACGATATGCATCTACTATTTTCAGGATCATCGTGGTCTATCTGAATTGGTCTAGCAGTCATTAGCATAATTGAGCAAAATCTTAGCATTACACAGGAGTTTAGCTTTGGCCTTTAGTACCAGGAAAGCTGCTTAACCCATGTAATCCAGTGCGGTCTCTCCTGAAGTAGTGGCAGTCGCGGAAATTAATTAACTCATGGGCTTTCAGCCCAGGAGCTGAAATCATGCGTAAAAATTAAATTACCTTTATTAGTGTTCATTCTAGCACCCGCTATATTTGAAAACCCATGCAGTTCCTCTTCCCAGCCTGGGGTGTCGCTGTCTGCTGTAGAGGTTCTAGCACAGTGTGGTCTATATATCAGCACTGATATGCAAACCAGACCTGTGCTAGAAACACCACAGCAGACAGCGACACCCCAGGCTGGGAAGAGGAACTGCATGGGTTTTCAAATATGGTGGGTTCTAGAATGAACACTATCATAATTTATATTTTCAAATTGAAAACCCGGCTGGTGTATCTGCACTATGTTATTATTTATGCCAGCATATTCCATTGCGCTTAATTGAGAACAAAATAATAATGAGCCAGACAATGAAGTAAGTGGGCCCTGCTCACAATTTATAGGGAAATAGGATTTTGATAAAAAGTGGATTATATTGCAAATAAGTCCAGCTAGGTGGTAAATGTTCCTAGTGCAGTGGTATCTTTTGTGCAGTGCGGGCTACACCTGGCGACACTGGAGTAGCACAGCTACTCAGATGGTGTCACGAATTAGCAGTGTTACCAGGGAGAGGCTAGGCATGGGTGAGGGGATGCAGTTGAAATCCCAGTGGTCGAAATCCCGACCGCCAAAATCCCGGCACTTTGTCCCTCTGTGGGTGTCCACGACACCCATAGAGGGAGAATAAATTAGTGTGCCGAGTGCAGCGATCCACGTCCCCCTGTCCCCCCCCCCCCCCCCTTGTCGGGATTTCGACCACCGGGTTTTCAAACCAATCCCATGGGTGAGAAATGACAAAAAAAAAAACAGGCAAAACCGCCCACAATTGAATACAATAGAAGCAAAAAAAAAACGGGGATCAATTGAATACCACCCCCTGCGTGTGTGAAATTGGGTCTGCTCCATTATTGCACTGGGTCTTTATTGAACACTTTACAGTTGCCTTGGTGGTATTAAAAGCTATTTCTATATTTAAAGCCTGTTTTATAGACACCTGCTTCTTTATTATTATTATTATTATTATTATTATTATTGTTGTTGTTGATAAATTTAACATGATTAAATGAATTCATCCCAGGTAAATTCAGTTTAAAAGAAGACAAAAAGTGCTGAATCCAGGAGCTCCTAGCCTGACTAGGTCGTGCATGTTGCCATAATTAATTTAATGCAGGATTACTTAAGATATGATTTGGTAGTGATTTTGTTCATTGGATTCATTTTGTACACTATAGAGCAGTGATGTGTAAATGCTATGATTCCACTTTCTTGGATTGTGGCATATTAAGTTGACAATGTCTTGGTTGACCTCAAAAGGTCGACATGCACAAGACTGATACAAAGGGTCGACATGGAAAAGGTCAACATAACTTTTGCATGTGTTTTTCTTATTTATGCATGCATCTATTTTTTGATAGGGTCTCTGAGACTGCATGACAGATGTGAGGGTGGTCCCTATGGATTGGGGATTAGTAAAGTAACCTGTGTACACAGAGGGGCGGACCAGACAGGTGAGAGGGATTATCTCAACAGCAGGGACAGTCTGTTCTGCTTTCTCTAGCTAGGCTTGTTTAATTATGATCTACGTCACCCCTTCTTCAGATCCATTTGGGCTCCTTTTTGCTGTGTACACTATTTCAATGCTGCTTTTTCTCCTGTCATCAGTTTATTCTTTGGGGACATGATGTAACAGAGTGAAAATGCAACACATACACTTATAGCTTAGTCTCCACTTTCTCTGACACTTTAAGTGACTGTGACTTTCCTTGCAGCAAGGTCCCTGAAAGAGTATTGCATAGCAAAGATCCATTTATAATTTGGTAAGTGTGCATAGCTTTTTGGATAAGAATATATTAGTATACATGTATGTTTTGCTTAATTACCTCCTATTTTGTCTGTTAGGCCTATTGTTTCGATTTGATTACCTACCGTCGGTGGAGTCCTGGCTAGGATGGCAAGTGCAGGTCCAACTACCTCTGCATCTGCAGAAAATTCAGGCCCCGGAGGAGCAAGTGGTAGTAGTAATGGAGAGGGGAGCAGCCAGGACAGTACATTTGAGTGCAACATCTGCTTGGATACAGCCAAGGATGCAGTGATTAGCTTGTGTGGTCACCTTTTTTGGTAAGAATCTGATGACCAATTTTTGTAACTTCGGCGAATGTGTTAAACAAAATAAAAACCATCTAATGTACTTCAAAATAAATTCAGTTTTATTCAAATAGTAATTCTACTTTTTGTATGTTTTAGTGTTCCAGTTTAATTTATTGGTCACTTACTTTAAAGCTAAAATCAATTTTGAAGGTCATCTTTTAGTCTTTTATATGTCAAATTTAGAATTTTTACATATATATCATTAATGAAGATACATGCATTGTTATATTCTGCTGAAGTGTAGGTGTTTGGTTACAATTACACATATGTTCCACATATATGTTTTATTTTACTAATGTTTGTCAGTGTTCCATATGTTTAATAACCCTTTGAGTGTCAACAGTGCTGTGAGTGCTTCTCAAAATATCCGCTGAAAATGCCCCAGCCTTGCTCACAGCGGATACAAATACAGCCAAGTCATAGTAATTGAAGTCTGCACCCAAAAATAAGAACAGTTGCTCTGATGCTGGCATTTTTAGCGGATGTTTTGAGGATCTCTCACTGCAATGTTGGCACTCAAATAAATAATATAGTATAAATATAGTTCAAAAAGTTCACTGTTTAGGTGAGAAAAATAAATACTGTCAATTTGTTGTTTTTACCCATTTTTTTTTTTTTTCTAATTAGCATTTACGTAACTTTTTTTTCCTCCTTTTATTTTTCCAGCTGGCCATGTTTGCATCAGGTGAGTTTTGTATTGCTATTCTGTGTTTTTATACGCAAAATATTTGTGTTTATTCTTTGTTTTGTTTCCATAATGAGTGCACACTACTATTTTTTTTTTTATTTTGTACATTAATATGGTCGGTATGTGTTTAAAATATATTGGGAGGTTTTCAATATGGTATTCCGACTGTCGGAACGTTCTGACAGTCAGAATCCCGGGCTGTTTTCGCCTAACAGCAACTCACCAGCCAGTATTCAATATTCCAGCTGTTAAGTGTTGGAAAGTGGGCGCGACAGCGAAAACGGCGGTGAATTGTCGCAAAAGGGCAGTGAATTTCATGATCAACGACCGTTTCTGACAAAACAGATCCGACTTGATTTAAAGGTCGGTTCTTTTTTTGTCGGAATCAGCCTTCAATGCAGTAGAAAACGGCGATACTTGTTTAGTTTCACGGTGGCAGATATATTGCATGCGATGCGATCGGATGTGATTTTGTACCTGTTCATAACCCCACTATCCAGTACGCATGTAGTTGATTTTATATAGTGTGGCGAGCCACCGAGCCCAAAGCGTGGCAAGCGTAGCGGATTACTTTACATGTATTCCTTGCCGAGCGAAGCAAGCGCCGCAAGGGGACGCGGAATACATGTAAAGTAATCTGCGCCCCTCGCGGGGCTCGCTGCACTCGCTACACTATATAAAATCAACTCCATGCGTAGTGGATAGTGGGGGTATGAACAGGTACAAAATCGCATCCCATCGCACGCGTGAAACTAAACAAGTACCAAAACAGCATCAATGAATAGGCGACGGATGCTATTCCCACGGCGGAAATAACGGCTGATATTGAATTCCCCATAGAGAGGTCGCTCCAGATAGATATCTGTATATTTCTGTAAAGGGGGCATGTAGTAATTGATCTAAATGTACTATTCATACTGTACCTTATATTATCTGGCGGTGATTCACTTGTTTGTAGCTTCCCTCTAAACTGCCCCTTTCCCCATGCGATGATGCAGTGATTGGCTGCTTTACACAACTTCTCCTATGCTAATTACCTGGCATTCGTGACTAGCCTCAAAGATCTACATTGCACAGATTACTACTTGCGCCTCTAGAAGATGTGATCAGAAACTTGCAATAATTGCAGCATCAAGGCTGGTCATGAAAATTGAATTGAAACGATCCCATGCAGTTTTGATGGGAGGTACTAACAATTGAATCGCCCCCTCTGATTGATAGTGGGGTATGTATTGATGGCATTATATTCATTAGTTCTATACATTTCTCCTGTTCAGTGGTTAGAAACCCGGCCTAATCGGCAGGTGTGTCCAGTGTGCAAAGCTGGGATCAGCCGTGATAAAGTCATTCCTTTGTATGGAAGAGGGAGCACAGGGCAGGAAGACCCTCGGTAAGTGTAAAATATGCCTGTGGGCTTTTCCTAGTTTATTTTAAATAATTTCAGGGTATTATAAATTCATTCTACACTTTTTCTGATCTAATTGAACCATTTTCCATTAGTGAGAAAACGCCCCCACGGCCTCAAGGACAGAGACCAGAACCAGAGAACAGAGGGGTGAGTGAAGGGTGAGGGTTTAAAGGGTTGCACAATGTGTGTCACATGATGAAATGATTGCTTCTGATCTGTAATTCTGCGTAGGCTCCTGGGGATTCTAGGTTATAACATAACGAGCTTCCCATGAGAAAAACTTAATTAACCAATAACAAGATGAACTGAACCATACAGTGCTTCCTGACTATCATTCTATATTTCTTAATCTGTGATTGGCCAATTTCTGCTAATAATATAGATATAGACTACAGTACTTTGATTTTCTACTGTGTAGCATCTGGTGACAGTAGTAACATTTATACACCAGTTTAGTTTTCTAGTTCGTTCCTAGTAAATACCTGCTACTATTTTAATTTAATTTAATCTTTATTGCTTTATAACACAACATTTTCAGAATTTGTGTCTCTTTAGGTATTATGTCATTTTTGTGAATGCGCATATCGAATCCATTTTGGCTATGGTGGCAAATAATTTATGTGCCTTTTGTCATCCTTTGATTACTATTTTGCTGCACAGTGGTATGAGCTGTCAATGATGCTTTAAGGTACCCTAAAAAATAGCAGCAGAATGGTGCAATTTCCTGGGCCCGCGATGGTTGGGAAAATGGGACATTGAGAGTTTATTTATTTTTTTAAACATGGACTCCCTGATCCCGAGAGACGTATTCCCCCCCACTGTGGTTATACATGTAGGAGCCTTTACAGAAGAGTAGCCTATGAGAAGTGCAATATTATGGCAATATCCTTGAGGCTATAAAACAGTCAGACTTTAACCTCTATAGTTATAGTTTGAAAATTCAGAGACTGATTCAGACCTGCGTCTATTTGGAGCCTAGGGAGCAGGTATTTGCCACCCTGGAGAAGCCGCCAGCTAGATCCCCTCACTATGCAAGCGGATGTGTACCCTTACACCAGCGCCCGCGCAGAGGATAAATCATTCGATAGTTGCTCCCCATTGAATTACTTCTCCTTTGCTTGCAGCAGAAAAGTAACGCAGACCTCCCTTTTGGCTGCACAGTTTTTGCAGAGTTGGGGGCGGACAATGACGTAACCTAGCATCATCCTCCTGCCCCGAGAAGGCAGGGGGAACGCCTGCGTTCCCTGGGTCCCGCTCAGCGTTTCTATGGGCCCGTCCATTGTTTCTGTGGGCACACCCATGAAATGCCTCCCTGGCTGCAAATCAATGTGTGAATACCCCCGTGAGTGAAAATCTCGCCAAAGGCGTTCACTGCGAGGGTTTACACATGCGCATTAGCAGACCCCCACCATCACAGATGGGGCCGAATTCGGAACTGAAGGTGCAGGTCTGAATTGGCCCATCGGTTAGATCATTACTAACCTAGAGTAGGTCCTGTTTTCCAGGCATTGTCCCAAGGGAGAACCCTCCTGTCCCTTGCTGCTCTGCTTTGCAGACCTAATATGGATAGGCGTGTCTTGAGATCACACCAATCCTGTGTAGTCACCCCTTTTTGGGGGTATCAAGCTCCGCATACAAAATGTTGGGAGGTATGCTGTGTGCACTACAAGACCGATGCCCAAATGTTATCGCCTACAAGTTTAGGGCAGCAGTGAGATGTTGCTGATGATACCTCGACATTCAACTTGGTATTTCCTGTTAACAAATAAAAAAAAATTAAAAAATACTGATTTAATTTTGGAAGCTACAAATGAGACAAACTACTATATTACATTTATTATCATAACAATCAAGCAATGTATACATCTATGTATAAATGATCCATGCTCTTAACAGTGCTTATTAATATATTATATATTACTTGTAATCATTCCATTCATGTGTGCTACTTTGTGCACTCCCAAAAGCCAATTTACCTGAGGCATGTTTTTGGTTTCTTTCATATAGTTAGTAATTGTCTGTGTCGTTAACACTGAAGTCATGTAATGGTATTTGAGAGGAGACCATATATATTTTTAAGCTATCTGATCAATCTCTTATGACTATATAACCTTTTGCAGGGTTTCCAAGGGTTTGGGTTTGGAGATGGCGGCTTCCAGATGTCTTTTGGAATCGGAGCATTTCCCTTTGGAATGTTTGCCACAGCATTCAACATCAATGATGGTCGCCCTCCTCCAGGTATTCCAAAATACATGGTCTCTATTTCACCCTGTAGGCTGCAATCTACCGGATATCATGTTGATGGAGTCTTTTAACATCCCTGTTATAAGGCTGTGGGGGAATTCAATTGTTTTTCGGTGTCTATAATACTTTGTTCAGACTGAACTACCCCACTTTTACATGGCATTTGAGTGCCGGGTTATTCTGCCATGTCTAGTGTACGCCACCCTCCGCCCACATTTACACTGCACAGCAAAATACCGGATCAAGGATATCTACATGGTAATTTGCCTTTCAACACAGGGTCATTTCTAGTGTGAACATCACACTAAAAAAATACCTGTATTGAAAGGCAAATTACTAGTTTAAAATACGGGGTATAAGGAATGGGTGAACGAAAGGAGGTATTCATTAGTTTTGCTGATGGGAGGCAGTGCTGCCGGTGTTTACTATTTCTGGAGTTAAGAGCAGAAATTGTCCTAAAGTTGGACTAGTAGGTGGGCCAACTGCTGCTTTAGTTTAGACATTTTACGCTCACCCGACGAGCACCCATTAATTACGGATGCCCAAAAACAATAGAATTTTTTGAATTTTTCCTTTTGAGTGCTTTATGCTGTCTTTCCTAACCTCACCTTCTTTTTTATTTTGCAGCTGTTCCTGGAACACCTCAGTATGTGGATGAACAGTTCCTGTCTCGTCTTTTCCTATTTGTGGCCTTGGTTATAATGTTTTGGCTGCTGATTGCCTGAAAAATCTTCAGTTGCCCTCTGATGGGCATTAAGGATTGGGCGAGATTTTACGGATTATATTCCAATTCCTGCAATATAATTTTCTGGACTTTACCCCTTATCCATCCCTGGCCTCTCAAGTGCTACTCTCCAGTCATTGCCCTTTTAGATTAGAAGAATGAGGGTTTATGACTGTTAGAAGCGAAAGAGAAGCACAATAGTATTAATGGCTATGGAGGAGCAGTTTCAGTGCAAGATAGGACAGACAGCAGAAATGTACCGCACAGGAGAAATGTCACCGTACCATCATTTGGTTGGGAGCAGTATAAAGAAGTACTGGATAAATGAGCAAGGCAAAACAGAATAATAGCTGTCAAATAAATTAAAGTTGGCGCAGAAAACTGTTCAAACTGTCCAAAGGGACATAAAACAAAGGGCACATAGGTGGAAGGTACAGTACATCATGTTGTAGCAAAACATGGTATAAAGAAGAAGTAAAGAGGGGGAATCAAATCATAATGACTATGGTTTGTAAGGCACTACGACATTGAAAAGAAGTATACAAGTAGGACATGTGTGAAGAGCTCCAGCTGCAGCGATAATTCATTATTATCCAACCTGGGCACAAGGAGGATGCCAGCCAGTCTGTATATACATATAAATATATATTCTTTATTTTTTGGACTTGGGGTGGAGTTGAAGGTTGTTGATTACTCAATTTTATGAGATTTTAATAATTCACTGGGATTAAATGTTAATTTTAAGATATACTTTGGTGTACCTGCATTTATTTTCTTGTGTGTTCTGATTATTGTATTAGTTGTTTAAAAAGTTGTGCTTAGATCTTGCTGTTGTGATTAATATGGAGGAGTGTGGGAAGACAAATCCAAAATGTTAAACATTATGTAATGGACAACTTGATACTGTACGTTGTATAATGATAAATCGTGCATGTTATGTTATAAACTGACAGCCTACCGGGAGAGTAGTCTGAGGTCCATTATAGGACTTTTGTTTTCAGTTGAAGTATAGCTGCATGGTATGGAATAGTATAGCAAAGCCTGTTTAAAGGCATATGGGATGAGCGTAAAATGTCTAAGCTAAAGCAGCAGTTGGGCCACCTACAAGTCACTTTAGGACAATGTCTGCTCCCAACTCAAGAAAGCAGTGTCCTATCCATTTCAGAGCCAATCCATTTGTAGTGTGAATGGCTCTGAACAGTATTTACAAGTCATTAGCAGGTCACAGAGGGTGATAGTCTATCTCCCTTGTGATCTCACCAGGCACAGGCAGGAAGTAAAGAGCAGAGAGGAGACTTTTTTATAACCCAGTGCATACTGTGCAGGTGTTGGGATCATTTGGTCAACAGTCCTTAGGTAGACGGGTGTCTAGGTCAACATTGCAGAAGGTCAACATGAGTCTAGGTCAACATGGCAGAAGGTCAATATGAGTTTGGTTCAACCGGAGACAAGGTCAACATGTGTCTAGGTCGACGTGGGTACGGTCGACATGGGGTTTTTCACAGTTTTTTTTGTCGACTTGGACACTGTTTTAAGTGCACTGCGTCCCCTCAAATGGCTCGCTGCGCTTGCCATGCTTTAGGCACTGTGTTTTTTTCTCTCCCACCACGCCCTGGTGGATGGTAGGGGATGAAATACCACCTGTCGGCACATGTCAGCTCAAAAACAGTGAAACGCCACATGTCGACCTGACCCATGTCGACTTAACGCATATGTCAACCTAGATAGCTGTCGAACCTTCTCCCCTGTCGACCTAGACTCGTGACGACCTTCTGCCATGTCGACCTGGACACTTGTCGACCTTCCAGCATGTAGACCCAATAGTGTCAACCTAATGACTGTCGACCATCTTATGGTTGACCCATCGATCGTATCCTCTGTGCAGAGAGGAGAGGTCGACATGGTTTTTTTTACTGTTTTTTGAGCCGACATGTGCCGACAGGCAGTATATCATGCCCTACCATCCACTAGGGCAGGCATTCCCAACCACGGTCCTCATGGTACACCAACAGTGCAGGTTTTAGTGATACCCAGGCTTCAGCACAGATAATTTAATCAGAATCCTTCAGATACTAACTAAGTCACCTGTGCTCAAGCCTGGATATCTACAAAACCTGCACTGTTGGTGTGCCTTGAGGACCGTGGTTGGGAATGCCTGCACTAGGGTGTGGTGGGAGAAAAAAATAGTGTGCCTGAAGCATTGCGAGCGATGCGAGAGGCTGCAGTTAACTTCCAACTTTGTCCATGTCGACTGTGTCGACATTCGGGTAAAAAAAAACATGTCGACCTAACGACCTGTCAACTTAACCCATGTCGACCTAGAGCCCTGTCGACCTTACCCCCTATCGACCCAACGGTGTCGACCTAATGACTGTCGACCTAAGTATGGTTGATAAAACGATCCACACCCTTTAAAATGACATCCACTGTTTTCTATGGGTGAAATGGGTTGAATGTGAATGGTACGTAATATACCAGTTACAACATGCAATGTGAAAGGGGTTTAACTGGCTTTAGACCCGTTTTAAGAAACGTTTACAATAACGGGTTGAAAGCAGGTTTGCGATGTGAATCAGGTTATAGATGTCTGTCACCTGGAATATGGAACATCTTTTTGGCTTCTGTTCTTCTGGAAGGTCTTGCGTGACTTACTCTTTTTAGTTATGTGTAACAATTTGCTGACATATGGTTTGTTTGAATGACGAATTATAGGTCTGCAATGAATCTGCGGATGTGTAAACTGCATAGGTCTGAAGACGTTGTTCCCAGACAAAATCAGGTTGGCCCTGCAGCACAGTCAATGTCAACATATCTTGTGTCACGATCCGGGTGATTAAACAGACTTTCTTACTATGCAAGTGTTTGCGCAGACTGTGCCTGCGTCTTAAGCCAGGGTGCAGCCGTTGCAGACCATTTGTCTACAGCAATAAGATAGACAACCATTAGGTCGACACTGCCTAGGTCGACAGTCAAAAGGTCGACATTGGGTTTTTCACTGGTTTTTTTACCCAAATGTTGACACAGTCGAATGGACACAGTTTAAAGTGAACCGCAGCCCCTCGCTTCTCTCGCTATGCTTCGGGCACGGTGCCTCGCTGCGCTCATCACACTATTTTATTCTCACACTTCGCCCTAGTGGATGGTAGGGCATGAAATACTGCATGTCGGCTCAAAAAACAGTGAAAAACCCCATGTCGACCTAATGGCTTGTCGAACTTAAGGTGTTGACCTAATGGCTGTCTATCTTTTTGTTGTAGACAAATAGCCTGGATACCGCAGCCGGTGTCCTGTGTGCAGTTTAGCTGCTCTGCAATCATCACCATGTTCATCCAGCGCAGCTGAGCCTGCGACTGAGCAGCATATCTCCTCTCTCATGCTGGGTGACAGTTCTCAGCGCCCTGAAGTCTCCCAGTCCCCCGCCACAAGCATGGTGTGTACGTACGTACTTTCCCACCATAGCCTGACATGGGGGCTGCCATGTTGGTTTTAGTCACATGTTGTTTTGGGCCAATCCTGTGAGGCTTACTTCCCTGTCATATTTCCTCAGACAATCCCAGTGGGTAGAAGTATGATGGGAACTCTAGACCTAATTGCTAGTGCTTTAATTGTCTCCTGCTGATACATTTGTGTCTCTCTGCTGCAGTGTATTTGCTTCCAGATATTCAATTTGCTTTCAGGATACTCATCTCAGCATTACCTTGCCTAACTGTCGATGTTCCATCGTCGTTCCTGAGCTAGCGATGTTCCATCGTCGTTCCTGAGCTAGCGATGTTCCAGCCATCCTTCCTATGCTAGCAAAGTTCCAGCCATCCTTCCTATGCTAGCGATGTTCCAGCCATCCTTCCTATGCTAGCGATGTTCCAGCCATCCTTCCTATGCTAGCGATGTTCCAGCCATCCTTCCTATGCTAGCGATGTTCCAGCCATCCTTCCTATGCTAGCGATGTTCCAGCCAAACTATCACTCCCAAGTATCTGGTGTTCAACATCATTGCGCCAAAGCTTCTGATGTTCTGAGTAGAGATGTGCAGGCTCTGATTTACTCTGATTTTCTCTGATTTCAAAACAGGATCTTATTGGCTATTCCAAATCACATGACAGTTGTTGACAGTTGATAGCCAATAAGATCCTGCTTTGAAATCAGAGTAAATCAGAGCCTGCACATCTCTAGTTATGAGCACCACTCTCAAGTTTGTCATAGTTTTCAAGCAACGCCAAGTAACGTACTTTTGCACCTGTTATATTTATCGGCTTTAGCCGCATTCAAGAACTGCATCAGTAAGCTGCACTGCACCATTAACATCATTGCTGCATTACAGTCATTGTTTGCCAATTACTGCTTGTGTGCTTACGTTACTTTTTACCATGGTTTCCTCCATGCTCATCCTGCCTCAGCGCTTACTCCAGTGCCATACCCTGGGTTCATGTTCAAAAGTCTAATCAAGTTTCCCCTATTTATCCATCGGTCAGAGCCTATGCCTGAGGCCTTCGTCATCTTGACTCAGACCCCAGGAGTGACATCTTGGATATATTTCGGTCTGTCTGTGTGTGTGTGTGTGTGTGTGTGTGTGTGTTTACAGCCAACTGTCCCATATGCCAGCACTGGGAACCGCTGACAGCGACGCCACAGCCAAGTGGGTACATTCAAATACCCAGAATTGCGATGGGTTGCCTAACATTTTAAGCAAACAATTGGTAAGTTTGTATATTTACAAAATCAAATGTTCTGTCAGTAGATCTTGCTGTACCCAAATCTGTCAGGTCTTAAGCTGGGTATTCATTAGGGTGACTTTTTCCCCTGAATCGCATGCGATATATGGTATGTGCTCCTTTTGCTTACTATATATATTGCATGCAATCCCAGCCATGCCTGTCGGGCTGCGAGCCAACATATCTCTTTTGCAGCAGGTGTGACTCAGGCTCCAGTGCAGTGCGCACTGGAACACGTATCGCATCTGATCTACTGTCAAATACATGCGATATGGACACTTTTGATCACCACAATCATATAAAAAGTGTCAAAATCACATGTATATCACCTAGTGTACACGGACACCTTAACTACTACCTGTTGAGAACGAACTACAAAAATTTTTTTTTCTTACAATTCTTTTGGATTGGCTGTTTGGTAGAGCCAAGTTTCCTGACCTGTCCCATAAAATTTCCTTTTAAAGTCCAAAGATGAAACCGCGTCTAAAGGGGAGATGTACTAAGCTTTAGCAAGTGATAAAGTGGAGAGAGAAAGTATCAAAGCCCCTGGCTGTGTTTGAATAATGACCAGAGCCAGTTGGCTGTTACTTTATCTAGCTCCGATGCACATCTGCCCCTATATCACATACACTCAGTTTTCCTGCCAAAGTCAGTTCTATCACTTTCCTCATATGACCGTAACGGCAACTATGCATGTAGTCATATGTACTAAACCTTGGTAAGAGAAAGTACCAGCCAATCAGCTGCTGCCTGCCATGTTACAGGTGGTACAAAATGACCTGACTTTCTGTTCACCAATTACGGAAATAGAAAACATGCAGCTTTCTTCCCTTGTACCGGTCAGGACAACCTTTAACTATTTTCCATGCGGGAACATGTTGCTAAATAATTGTGTACTTCATGTTTTACCTGTATTTTCTGCTCCCAATGTACAGGTAGATACAAGGGTGGGTTCTACTAAATACCCAATGCCTCTTTGCAGTTGGAATACAATTTAAACTCTGTACACACAACAGTCAATGGCCCTTATTCAGATCTGATCGCAGTGCAAATTTGTTCTCAAAATGGGCAAAACCATGTGCACTGCAGGTGGGGCAGATGTAACATGTGCAGAGAGAGTTAGATTTGTGTGAGTTATTTTAGTTCTGTGCAGGGTAAATACTGGCTGCATTATTTTTACGCTGCAATCTAGATTTCAGTTTGAACACACCCCACCCATATGTAACTCTCTGCACATGTTACATTTGCCCCACCTGCAGTGCACATGGTTTTGCCCATTTTGAGAACCAATTTGTACTGCGATCAGATCTGAATAAGGGTCAATATACAGACAATATAAACTGTTTGGAGTTTGTATATTCTCCCAGGGCTTGCGTGGGTTTATTCCGGGTACTCTGGTTTCCTCCCACATTCCAAAAATATACTGGTAGGTTAATTGGCTCCCAACAAAATTAACCCAAGAATGTCTGTGTGTACATGTGGTAGGGAATATAGATTGTAAGCTCCACTGGGGCAGGGACTGATGTGAATGTTCAAATATTCTCTGTTAAGCGCTGCGGAATATGTATGCGCTATATAAGAAACTGTTAATAACTAATAAATAAATAAACATGGGTATGTATCAGTGAACCAGTTTACATATGGTATTCAGATTGCCCATAGATATTGTAAAAAAAATCAAGAGGGTACCACTGATTTGCATTTAAACTGCAGTGTTTGTTTTGTGTTGTTCTTTATTTTTTTTAAAGAAAAAGTATAGTCCTTGCAGCCCCAGGCCGCTATTTCCAGCCCTGATCGTCAATAACAGCTACCGTACCTGTAGTATCTGGAATTAAGGGCGTGGAATCATGGTGTAGCTGTTAGGGAAGGCTCTGCCCAAGTGTATAAGAACTATATTATTCTAGGCATTACGCGGCACCACCATTATCGTTTACTAATTCCTGTGCGGGCAAACGATCTAGTGCAGTGGTAGCTAACCCTAGCCCTCGAGAGCTACCAACAGTTCACAATTTCCAGACAACCTAGCTGCTGCACAGCTGCACTCATTAATCACTGACACATTTTAAAAGATACACAGATGGAGCTAATTAGCTCACTTGTGATTCTGTGAGGAGACCTGCAAAACATGCACTGTTGGTAGCTCTCGAGGACTATGGTTGGCTACCCCAGATCTAGTGCATACACACTTAACGATATTGTTAACAACATATTTCAGTGATGTCACTCACCTGCCCCTGCTGCCAGCATGCCTTAACGATATAGTTTGGTATGGCCTCATCTGGAATACTGTGTCCAGTTCTGGAGGCCATATCTTCAGAAGGATATAAATACATTGGAGAGTGTACAAAGAAGGGCAACTAAAATGGTGCATGGCCTACATCATAAAACTTACCTGGATAGACTAAAAGATCTTAACATGTATAGTTTGGAGCAGAGAAGGGAAAGGGGGGACATGATAGAAATCTTCAAATATATCAAGGGTTTTAACATAGTAAAGGAGGGAAATTTTCTTCAAAGGAAAAGAAGTAATAGAACACGAGGATATGCACTGAAACTGGAGGGAGGTAGGTTCAGGGGAAATGTTAGAAAGAATTACTTGATATCTAAGGGGCGTGGCTTGGACGGGCTAGAGGAAGGCAGCAGCTTCCAGGAGCTCCTGCTACATATCCTTTTAAATATCCTATTTTACCCCCGCTGACGGATCTGGCACTTGCCTTGCCTGTGGGACCACATACCTGACTATCCGGTGCCCCGGCTGGTGTGCTGCGACGTAGTCTCTGCGCCACCTAGGCTGATTTCTCATTTGCGGCCTGCTGATACACCGTACCCCGGAAGCTGGGGATCTGCAGGCCGAGCTTCCCAGCGCCGGACACACTCTCCTGTTGAATAGCCCCCTGCTTACGGTGACCCGGCGGGCTGGGGTGAGTGTGGGCTGGCAACCTCTCCGGCAAGTTTAGCGGAGGCAGCGGGAAGTGGTCTCGGCTGGGACGCACTGTCGCTGACCGCACCAGAGGGACCGGTGCCATCTTGCCCTGATCGTCGGTGCACAGAGCTGGGGGGCTCGATACAGACTGCCTAAGATCCAGTGGATGGCAGCCGTGGTGGGTTTCGGAGCCATTTGGTATACTCCCGCTTTTGTCCTGTGCAGCCGCCGGGTGGTCCAGCGCCTTAACGGTATAATTGGTGAATTAACGCCGTTCTCTTGGCTTAGATATTGACCTACGACACTGCTGAATGTGACCCATTTTTGGCGGACCACTATACATATTCCTCGAGTCACTTGTTCTTTTGCTAAAAATGGAATCCTCTGCTACGCAAATCCTACATGCTATATACGCCTCATCTGCCAGAATCTCTCGCTGCTTGGATGATATACGAAGAGGTGTCTCCTATACTCTTGATGCCCCTGATTGCTGTGATTTGGGAAATGCAGACGACATTCACAAGCTTATTGCCTATCCGGATTATCCTCTGGCAGACCTGACCGCTACACCGGACATTTACTCTTATATGGACCTTTATGCAGCTGAGCCCATTTGGTATGCTTATCCTGAGGAAGGCTCTGGTGAATTATTTCGTTTTTATCCTCTCCTTCTGCTAAAATCGAGTACACAGTGCTCCTGGACTTTGACTTTCTTATGTCCCAGATATTCCTCGAATGATTCTCATGAGAAAGACAATCCACATGTGATGATGGTATTGTTTCATCAGGGAACTAAAAATTGGCCAGATTAGGGATTTGTTTCCATTCATAGTGAGGATCATGTACACCTATGTATATATTGTTCCTTCTCATGCTCCCCAATGTGTTCCCGTGACATATATAGTATGCTTTATCTTGCTGTGTTTTATTTTTATTTTTTATTGTTTCTCTTTTATATTGTCTTGCTACGAGTGGCTCTGCTAAAATATTTTGCTTATTGTGGTTTCCAAATTACTAGAGATGGAGTGATGGTACCAATAAGCAGTGGCGGATTCAGGGGGGGGCACCTGGGCACGTGCCCCCCTGTCATTAATTTTGTAGATGAGGACCAGAGCTTTCCAATGAGCCCTGCCCCATGTCTCTAGCCCCCCGGGAACCGGAGATATCACCTGGTAAAGCTGTAACATTTTTTCCCCATAGGATAATATGGGACCCGTCAATTCCGACCCCCACCCGGTTCCGACGGCTGCCAGTTCCCGCCCTGGCATCACAGGAGCTTGTGGTTAATGTCATTCAATTCCAAATCGCTGGGCCTTCAATATGATACCAGGATGGTCCATATCGGTCAATCGGTTTCAAAGATATAGCGTGTAAATCGATTTTTTTATTTTTGAAATGTAATTTCATTGCTGTTCATATTCTTTGAGGGCCGATTACTCTGGAACCAAACGTTCCAGTTTCACTGGACCAAAATCATTCAAAGCCCACTCAAAAGTTCTTCAATATAATACTTGTCTCATGTAAATGGGTCAGTTAGTTCCGAAGATATAGCCGGTTAAATGAGATAACTGGTTAAAGGGGGGGAGGGGTGGTTTTCTCTCCCCCTCACACCAGAAAATACAGGGACTAGGCTGGTGTAAAAGGGGCCAACCTGGGAATGCATTTTCTGGTGTGAAATGGGTATTATTTCAAATAGCTGGGACCTGCAGTGCTCGGAATACAGCCAGGCTCTGCCACTGTCAGTGGCTATCACTTCTGCCTGGCGGCGGCTGTCCCCCATTTACCACGAGCATGTATTCCCCGTTGGCAATGAGCATGTAATCCCACATGGCAACGAGCATGGAACCTCTGGCAATGAGCATGGAACCCTTGGCAATGAGCATGTAGATAAGCAGCACTTACTGTATGTAGCATAATTTTTAATAGGTATTATGGTGTTTGGCATAATACATAATGGACATCATGCCGTGTAACTTAACGTGCAATGGACATTATGGTGTAAATGTTTAATGCGTGCCTTTGGTGGACATTGTCCCTGTTTATGAAGCGTATTGTGAATTTTGTCTTAATCTGTGTGGCATTATGTGAATTTTGGCTCAATCCGTGGGCATTATGTGAATTTTGGCTCAATCCATATGGCATTTTATGAATTTGGCACAATCCGTGTGGCATTATGTGAATTTTGACACAATCCATGTGGCATTATGTGAATTTTGGCTCAATCCATTTGGCATTATGTGAATTTTGGCTCAATCCATGTGGCATTATGTGAATTTTGGCTCAATCCGTGTGTTATTATGTAAATTTTGGCTCAATCCGTGTGGCATTATGTGAATTTTGACACAATCCATGTGGCCTTGTTTGAATTTTGGCTCATTCCATTTGGCATCATGTGTAAGGGGCAAGTATAATGGGGTCTAGTATTTTGTTGCATAATGTGTAGAAGTTGTATATGGTGTTGTACACTACACTCAAGGACATGCCCCCTGTTGAGTGGCCACACCCCCTTTTCCAGAGCGCATCCTTCACTTTTGTTGCCATGGTGGGCCTGCTTACTTTAAATGCCAGGGCCTATTCTTAATCCCATTGCCACCCTCTCTCTGCCGCTCTCTTAGCATGTACACTGGCACCACTAACACTGGCCCTCCCCCACCTAAACCCTCTTTTATCATGGTGCCCCCCCTGTCATTTTATCCTGGATCCGCCCCTGCCAATAAGTCTTAGGTCTGTCCTACTGAGGGCTTATTCCTCCTGTTCCTTTTCAAGAATGTTTTAGGCTGTATATTTCTCAATTAATCAATATATCCTTATACCTAGCTTTCTAATTATGGGCCTTATCTAAAGCGGGAAGGCTGGCCTTGTACTAGTTATGAATACTTTATTTTATGCCCCTGTTTATTATCCGTGTAATATCCTTTACTTAAGGTGGGGAGCGGGGGGGGGGGGTCATAGAATTAGATAAGATAGTATAGATAGTTGGGCAGGGTTAAGGTGTTTATCGGGATCCAGGTATACCACAGTTGGGGTTAGGTCATACAGGGTGGGGGGTTATGGGTAGGTTTGCTTTAGGGCTTTTGGGAATTTATATGTTATTGGTAGGGGGGGTTATTTTGGGGTTGTCGAATCTCCGGATTCTATATTTTGATGCTGCTGCGATATGTCAACATATATAATTTTTTTTTTTATTATCCTTTTTTTATTTATCCTTTGAAACGTTCTGCTCGTGTAATTTGTACGAGGGAATATGGGTGACTCGGTAATGTATGCTCTCTCCTCCTCTACTTTTATAAATCTACCCGAATGGCGCCTTCGGGTATGGGTCTTGAACTTATTCTGAGGGGGGAGTGTTTCACCTGACTGATGTCTCATCAAAGACTGTATGTACACCCTTATATTATGTGCTTCCTTATATAATCACATATAATGCTGTAAAAAAAATGTATTCCACTGTTGTGTATCCTCCCTGCATTCATGTATCGCAGTACTGAATACACCCCTATCTAAGGGTCTGTTTACTGTTCAAAAAAAATTCTTCAATAAAAATTACACAATAAAAAAAAAAAAAAAAAAAAAAAGAAAGAATTACTTCACAGAAAGGGTAGTGGATAAGTGGAATAGCCTCCCATCAGAGATGGTAGAGGCTAAGACAGTGGAACAATTTAAACATGCCTGGGATAGGCGTATGAATATCCTTACAAAGAAATAAGGAGTAAAAAGGATTGAGATTACCTGAAGGGTAAAAAAAGGGGCAGACTAGAGATCTCCTGAGCGCCCTCCATAAATCCTTGAAAATATCCTGCTATGCTACAGAAGCCCCTGACCCCTGCTAAAGCTGTGGGAAATCCTACTTACAGTTTTGCACCTCCGCTGCCAGATCTCCGTGGCTGTCTGTCTGCTAGACTGAAGGTGGAGGAGACTGCGGCCTACAAACAAGCTGAGCACCGGGTGCCGTTACTAATCTTCTGCATCCCTGAGGTATCGTGTGGCGTCCCGCTGGGTGTCGCAGCGGGCGGGAGTTACAGGTGCCGGCCGCTCTCTGTTCACTGAGCGGAGTGTGCGGGAAGCGCTCGCATTAGGGTAGTGCTGCCACATGCCGCGCAGGGAGAGCCGGCGCCATCTTGTCCGCGAGGATCCGGGGCTGTGGCGTCTGCGATACATTTCTCCTGTGCCCGGCTGAAGTTGACGCCTGGGGCTTCTTAGCTTGTATTATATCTGAGGGTGTGTGCTGCGACTGACCGGTGACTCCCATCCATCCTGTGAGAGACGTGTGTGCACTGCCATCCTCTCGTGCCACTGGTTGACGGGCTGGGCGCCTTGGATCAAGGTGCTCTTTCAAATACCCTGTATACCCTTGCTCATTCATAATTGACTATATTCTAGGCTGTGTGCTAGCCACAGCCATCTCATTGCCGACCACCTGCTGCTATATGCTTGGATTCTCTTCATAGAGCGATATCCTTCCATTGAAATACTACCTGTATCATGGCCTCTCCTCTGCACCAAATACTGCAGGCTATCCATGCCTCCACTCACAGACTCCTTCGCCAGCTGGATGCGGCTCATTGGGATACACTCTCCTGTTATAACACTCCAGAGGAAAGTGATAGGGAGATTACAGATGCTGGGCCTGTAAGCTGTGACCTGGTAGCCTATTCAAACCCTGTTCCTGCACAATTCAATTCATCCTTCCCCTCATGCACCCCTGATCGACGTGGCAGTTATGTCATGGAAACTGCATATATTTGCAGGGCCGGATTTAGAGGTCAGGCCGCCCCTAGGCACAATATTTTTGGCTGCCCTCTTGACCCGGATGGAGGATCGCAATGTCCCAGTTCCCGGGTCTCAGATCCTGATTCCTGGGTCCAGAAACAACTATAACTCCCCCCCCCCCTCCCCCCTGATACTGCCACTCTAAATACATACATAAATATGATAAACACACTTCATACATACTATAAATACACAGCATACATATAAACACAGATATGCAGAACATACAGTACATTCTCCCATACACACATACTGTACATACATTGTTCAATGCAGCCATAAGGAGACTGGGCAACCCGGGTATCCTCCAGCTGGTGGGTCTGCGCTGCTGCAAGCTGGTTCTGCAGGAGCCCGGCGCTCTGGCTTAGGGGGTGGTGAAACCAGACCTGGGAATGATTGCATTGAGCTCCTGGCCCCCACCACCCCCTCCCCTCTAACTCAAAGTCTGCCCTGCCCGTTGACTGCCTGTGGGGAACTCCGGGAGTCTCTGCAGAGAGCTGCAGCAGGGAAGAGCCAAGCCTGCCCTGCCCGTTTACTACCTGCGGGGAGCTCCGAAGTCTTTGCAGACACTGCAGGGGGCTGGAGGCCTGGAGCAGGGATCATGGATGTGCTGAGCGAGCCTGCTCTGTCCGTTCACAGACACAGCCTGCTGGGAAGTCCGGACGTGTAGTTTCGGATTGCAAGCCAATTGGAGCTTGCAGCCCGGCAGCCAATCAGGAGCCGCTGCTGCCTGATTGGCTGCTTTACTGCAAAATCCAATAAGCTTGTGACCGGAGCTGCACATTCGGCACTGTTTGTATTAGCGCTGCCTGCCGCCCATGATATGTGCCGCCCCTAGGCCCGTGCCTCACGGGCCTAGTGGCAAATCCGGCACTGTATATTTGCCCTATACGTGAAATATACTCAATCTCACCAGCGTCACGGATGTTTATAATTGTTTCGCGTGGTGGTGGGGATGGGAATACTGAGCCTTTTTGGTGGATATACCATTACTCCTGATACTCCGGATCTTGTTTACCCAGCTGGAGCACCTTTCTCCTTTGTTAATAAGACGCCTATGGATGGACGAAAGGTCAATATACTTACAGTTTGTTGCCCTATCTTCCTTCTGCATCTTGAGTCTGCGCACACTCTGGACTGGTCCATACCCTTGACATTGCCTACAGCAAAGGACTTTCATCGTAATATATCTGGTTACAGTGGGACCACGTGTATTCCCCAAATACCATCAGACTGCATCCATTGCTGTCTAGCTGTTTTGTCAGCCTCATTGGTTTCACCAAAGAGTTTTGGGACGGATGAGAATGACACTGGTTTACCATCCTGGCGTGTTGTTACAAGTTGGCCAGACTAATACCATATGTTCCTATCGCTTGCACTTATAAGAATTTTTCTCTTTGAATGTTGTTGTATACTAAGCTGTCCTGATTATTTCTTAGACACTCTCTAATATCTCTGATAAGTAATCCTGTGTACTACAGTATATACCATATATGGCAGGTGTAAAACTGTCAGTCATGTTGGCGGGGAAACTGAATCTTGATTTAACGTCATTCGAGATTTAAGTCCATTGCCCCTCATATATCCTTTCTACAATACCCTGACATTGGGTGGGGGGGAGGGGAGTTTGGTAGTTTAGTATAGTTTAGGGAGGGTATAGGGGTAGTTAATGGGATCCAAGTACGCCTCAGTTGGGGGTGGGTAGTACAGGGTGGGGGGTTCTGTGGGAGGTTTGCTTTGGGCTTTTGGGAGGTTTACTTTATTAGATTAGTGGGATTAGGTTAGAGTTCCGGACAGATGATTATTTCCTGATCTATCTTACTCCTATGGGGCTGCAATGTCGTTTTGATTACGATTCTGAATATGTGCTTCAGTATCTCCTGTTGAGGTGTGTGCCCGGATGGCGCCTTCGGGTCAACACGCTTCACTTATGGTATTTAAAGGAATGGATGGATACAGCCCAATTGTACTTTCTGTATGTACTACCCTTTGTCAACTCAAGATTCTGCTTATCCCTACAGTATATGCTACATGTCCTTTTTGTCTCTGTTCAGGAACTGTTTATATGTTTCTTTTTAATAATGCAAAAAGCTTAATAAAAACACTGAATAAAAAAAAAAAAAAAAAAAGGGGGGGGGGGGGCAGACTAGATGGGCCAAATGGTTCTTATCTGCCGTCAAATTCTATGTTTCTATGTTAATATTGAGCAAGCAGCACAGAAGAAGGGGAAGGGGGGGGACTTATACACATATCAGCTAGTGTGTATGGGGCTTTAGAGTGGTGTCCCTCAGGTGCTTTTTTTTCCCTTCTTACTTAATTTTCACTGTATCTGAAAAAAAAAAAAGATTACTTATCACACTGCTTATAATGGCCTTGTCACACAGTAACCGATATGTGATTGCATTTGGAGATTTTCTTTTAAATACTCCTGGACATTTGTCTCAAATGTTGCTGTCATCATTTAAAAACAGCACGAGTTATTGTGGCGTTATTTTATTCATAGAAAAGAATTGCAGTTTGAAGCAATTTAGTGTTTTGCTTTAAATGTGGAGTGAGAGACGCCTGTTTTTCACCACCCCTAGGCGACTGTAATGTTCAGCCAGGAAGTAACCATCTGCAGTGTTTATCTTCCTGTGCTGTTCCTAGCTCTTTTGTCCTAGCCGGATGCCAATGTCAGTGGCCCAGAGGGAGGCAAGCGCCAGCCAAGACGAGATCCAAATAACCTGGACACTTTTTTTTTTCTTCCTAATGCGTATATTTATGATATGGAATTGGTAATTTTGTTTATTTTATGCAGTCTGTTTTTATTGTAAGAACAAGAGCAGGTTACATTTAAATATTGGTGGTATCAATGGAACAGGTAAATAGGGAGCAATGCAATCAAATATGACCTAGATAGCGTCAAGAAACCCCATATTTACACAAATACAGTTATAGACACAGTTCACAGTAAAAACTAAACTGCATCAGTTTTATCTGACGTCTGAAACAAAAGGCGGTAAGTGGAGGAAGAGCGAGGGGATCCACTTTAATTTATAAATAATGGATGCTACTGTCATCAATGCTAGAAGAGAGAATCTGGTGAGTGATTTATCAGATTTCGGAAGCGTATGGATTGGTCATAATCTACAGGGAAGATGTTGACTAGATGCATCTCTATTATAGGAGGTCGTGTCTGCCGAGGGAGAGTTCCATCCAGGTCTGTATATGTAAGGTTCAGTCTACCCCAGTGGTTCCCAAACTGTATTGAATAATTGCACCCTAGAGCAGGCATGTCCAACGTTGGCCCTCCAGATGTTGTGAAACTACACATCCCAGCATGCTTTGCCACAGTTTTGCTATTAGAGAATGCTAAAACTATTGCAAAGCATGCTGGGATCTGTAGTTTCAAAACATTTGGAGGGCCAACGTTGGACATGCCTGCCCTAGAGTATCAGGTTTTACTTTTGCAATAGCCTTAGGTCAAAAGTTTCATCGACTCCTATTACACTGAAAATGTAATTCTGAGTGAAGCAGTTCCACCCTGGAATTTCACTACGCATCCTTTTTCTGTGTGAAAGGGTCAATCCGTAAACTCCGGATCTCCGACCCTGCAAATGACCAGGGATGGAGACCGGAGTTTAAGATACGGATCGACGCTTACACAGGAGAAAGCCCTGTATAATAGAGCAAATCTTCGGGTCTAAATTTTAGACCCAGAGATTTGCTCTCCTGTGTGAAGGGGGGTCTGACAGTGGCAGCCAAATAACCCGGCACTTCAAATGCCGGGTAAGTGCCGGGTTATTCGGCAGCCGCTGTCTGAAAGTGGTATTATAGATTACTTTAATTAGAATTTAATTGGAAACAAATATAAAATGAATTAAATTGTGTTTGTCATCCTTAAGTTTAATTATGTGTTGATGAGGGATATGATTTGTTTCTGCTTGTTCACATATATTATGATGTGAAGCCAGTACCACTGTTTTTGCCTATTACATTGACCAGAAAAACATAAGCTGCATTTGTCCTGTACCACCAACCCAAGACACCATTGCTAGTGTTCTGAGGCACTCCAGGGTGCTGTGGCACACAGATTGGGAACCAGAACCACTAGTCTACCCTAAATAATTATACCATGTTGTAACCTATTCCTGTTGTGTTCTGAACAAATTGATTGTGTGTTTTTTTTTCTTCAATTCAATAGCTCAATTCTGGCCTGATAAATAATGGTGAATCCTCACTATAGATAACATATAACAAGATATTTTGGAGAAGGGTGTGGATTGTTAGGTTGAGGTGCAATAGGTCTACACATGTAAATGATCGACATAAGTTTTTCACTTTTTTTGTATCTATGTCGACATGGACCCCCAAATAGTGTAAAGCGTTCCCTGGCATGGCTCGCTACACTCACCTTGCTTTGTGTATGGTGCCTTGCTTTACTCGGTACACTGTTATCAGCTCGCAATATGCCGACATGGATCCTGAAGCTATCATGAAAAACTGTCAACCTTTTTCTTGTGTTGACCTTTTATCAATGACGTCCGGTTTCATGTGTCAACGTTTCAACTGTTGAATTAGAAACTGTCAACCTATCAAACAAAGTAACTATAGAAAACCACCGACCATCGGAGGGGGCAATTCAATTGTTCTGTGCTTCCCTGCTGAGCATCTATATACACAGGCGCTCAATATCCACTAATACTGGTTTCACATTGCAAACCTGCTTTCAACCCGTTTTTGTAAACGTGTCTTAAAACAGTTCAAAAGCCAGTTAAACCCCTTTCATATTGCATGTTGTAAAGGGTATATTGCAGTTTCAATACTGTTTTTGTACCTTTCAGATTCAACCCGTTTCACCCATAGAAAGCCATACAATGTCATTTTAAATGGCATTTTCCTGCTTGTGGGTGGGGATCATGCAGGGAGATAACCTATCACCCTTGTGTGATTATCATTTGTAGCAAATACCGTTTCTGAGCTGTTCAGACCACAGGGAAAACGGCTCAGAAACTAGTAGGATCCTGCTTTTAGCTCGTTTCAAAATACCGGTTTTCTGTAAATTGACAATGGAGCTTTCACACTGCAGCTGTACCCGTTTTAAAATGGTAAAAAAGCGGCAATATACCGTGTTAAAGCTGCAATGTGAAAGGGTTATTAGATTGCCCAATAAAAAGCACATTTTTCTCCTGAAATAAACACAGGTTTGGTGTAACCTTCATATTTTCAGCAGCTTTCTGGGATTATGTCTGAGTGAGGCGAAACTAAATCCCAGATAAGCCAGTGCATGATTGTAAACCTGTTTGAATCACAGAAACTATCATGTTACATAGTATTCCGGCGCTGACATTCCGCTGGTAGTCCGAATGCCAGCCACGGTAGAGTGAATGCCCGTATCCTGACCGGCAGTATGCAGAATCCATCCCTTCCCCGCAGTGCCATCTCGGTTCCTTACATCAGCGCCTAAATGGTCAGTAAGCCTCCTTTATTGTAAACTGTAGGGCTAAACAGCAGTTTCTCCACCTGAGCTGCACCTGGGTCCTAACAGCTGTCTCTCAGCTGTGAGCAAGAAGAGAGGGAGGTTAACCGTGCAGCAGATATTATTGTGGGAAATATAGATATATCTAATAGTATTGTGGGAAATATAGATATATCTAATAGTACAGGGTTGCCGACTTTTTAATGCTCCTCTCCGGGAGAAGCCCGGAGAGGAGACTTTCCTTACCCGATCGGGGGCGGGGCTTGATAGTGACGTCATTAAGCCCCGCCCCCACTACGGGAAATAGAAGATATTACTGATATCCATGGAGGGGGCGGGGCTAAAATGACGCGATTGAGCCATTTTAGCTCCGCCCCCTCCTCTGAGACCCGCGGATTGCGGCATTTACATGCCGCGATTCGGTGGGTTCAGGGGGGTCCCCCAGATTCCGGGAGGGGGACCCGATTTTCGGGAGACTCCCGGGAATTCCGGGAGGGTCGGCAACCCTATAATAGTCTTGTGGGAAATATAGCACATTGTAGTAGTAAAGTGCCATTTGTATGGGGGTGTAGTGGTGTTCTTTTTTTGCTATATTTTTTGATAATCTGAATTTTTTAGAAAGGCCAAATTACTAGACTACAACTCCCAGCAGCACCCACAGTATTAAGCGATATACATCCAAGCTGGAATAGCAGCTATGCTGTACTAGAATCCTGGTCGTCATGGTGTTATTGGTAATGAACTATACCCATACAGTACATAAAAATAAGAGATGAAATTCAGATTTTAACAAAACAATTGATAATTCTATCACTACAATAACCTTATTTTAATAACACATTCTAAAAAAAAAAAAAAGTGTGATTTTGTGGAAACATTTATTAATTACAAAAAAGTCTCAGGGCCCCACTGCGCATAAGGGCAAAGAAGGGGCATAATTAGTTTCATAGTAGATTCGTATATATATGTATAATCATTTATATTTTTAGGGGCAGTGTGTAAAATATATAATTGAGCAATGGACTATCTTTCAAAGCTATCCCATGACATTCCAATATATTTAACGAAGTTGCGACCTGCGACGGATTGCAGCGAAAGTTATATATAGTGCATCGTCCCAAATTCACACAATTTATCATTTGATGAATTGTGTGGTTTTATTATCCCTTCTGTTCTGCATATCAGAGAGTTTATTGCCACAGTTTAATTAAGTTAAGTATGTAATGATATATTGCGTAGTGATGTATGGTGACTTTTAGAGTGTATACAGCAAGGTGATATATCCCTACATTCAGGGCCGGTGCCACCCGTAGGCAGCTTTAGGCATTTGCCTAGGGCGCCAGCCACTGGAGGGCGCACTTGGGAGCCCCCCTCATGGAGCCAGTTGGAAGGTAGTGCCGCAGCGGTGCCCGCACCATCCCCAACCCCCTTGGAGCCAGGTGAGCGCATCGGCGCCCACACCGTCCCCAACCCCTGTGGAGTCTGGAGAGCGCAGCGGTGCCCACACCATCCCCACACCCTGCCCTCATGGAGCGCCTCGGCAGCTGCATACCCACCCCTTCCCCTTCCTCCGCCGCAACTCTCCTCCTTCCCCCCCCCTTCCCCGTCGTGGAGCGACTCAGCGGCTGCATCACGCCCCCCCCCCCCTGAGCAGGTGATCGACAGGGCGCCCCCCGCCCCCCTTGCCTGGGGCGCTGCCGTACCTGGCACCGGCCCTGCCTACATTGCATATCAGGTGTTAACTCAGATTTATATAAGTGTTACATTAGTGGAATGGGTTAGTTCCAACCTCCATAAAGTGTATCAGGTTTCACTGTACCAGCGTGTGTTCGATAGAATTTGTACTTTTTAATCAGGTGATCCAAATTTGGTAGCAAGAATTAAAACATCTGGAAAAATTGCCCAAATAAACTGAAGGTTTTAAGATCACAATGTTTTATGAGGGTTAATATGATACAGGCTAGAATGTGATTAAAACTAATTAACATTAATCTTTTGGCGGAACCCTACTTATTCCAGCAGTTTTCATAAAAACTTCAAGTTGAGCATTTCATATGTCGACCTTGTGCATGACTGTTGACCAAGACATTGTATGTGAGCTATACCACACCCATTACATAGTACTGTACAAAGATCTCTCTCTCCTCCCTCCCTCTCTCTCTCTCTCTCTCTCTCTCTTTCCCTCTCTCTCTCTCTCTCTCTCTTTTTCCCTCTCCTTCCCTCATTGGGCCTTACACTGGGACACAGAAACACACTGTTCAAAGTTATTCAACCAACCAAAATGTTTTTGGTCTTTGGGAGGAAACAAAAATAACCTACACCTACATGAATTACAGATAAAATAAAAAACGTTGTGAGGGCATCTAACAACTTCCGCCCTCACTGAACATCACATCCTGTAATCAAAACTGAAGGGGATCTAGTCTCTACCAACGTCATACTGTACTTACTAACTTAAGAACGGAGCTGGCCGCAAATGTTGGGGCCGTAGCCTATGAATCACATCACTCCCGGGAGACCACGCCCCTGTTTTGCTGCTCTGGGGCATGGCTAACGGCTCAAAGAGCTGCTTGCCATGCCCAGTCCCTCTGCCTGCGGGAATCTGCCCCCCCCCCCCCCCCCCCTGCAGGACACTGTCGGTCCCGGGCAGGATGCGGGAACGTCCCCAAAAGATGGCGCGTCCCACTGAAAGCAGGACATTTGGGAAGTATGGGATGTCATCAGGCAGACATGGCGGGGGAGTTCACAACTGTATCCCTGCACAAAGTTGCTACTGCTCCTGGCCTGATAGGGGGCTGTCAGCCTTGCCCAGTGGCACTTTCTTTGCTCTGCTATCACACAAGGGACACTGTGCAGAGAGACTTTACAGCCTCCTACCTATCCTGCTACTGCTACTACCGGACAGACAGGGGGGGCACAGATATAACTGCTGGTGCTATTGTTTATCTATGTTATGGCCCATACGCATTGGCCGAGACCCACTGCTATAAGCTGTTTCTGAACTTTTTACAATTTGAATCATCAATTCTGTACACCAGAACAGGACACAGACCACCTCACGTGCCAGAAAAGGGTACAAACTACCATAACACACCATTCTGAGTGCCAGAATCTGGTGCAACCCAACATATATAGCCAGTCTGGGTGCTGAAATGAGGGGGCAGACCACCTAACCCAGCCATACCTGGTGCTGGAATGGGGTGCAGGACACCTGCAGGCACCTGTGACATGTTTAATTTAAATGACATTTTGCAGAAGACAATCATTTTGGATGAGATTATTATTATTGTCTCTCTAGTGTTTTTCTCTGTCAGAGAAAACTTAAACCTAGACTAGCTGCACACAGGGCAGCATGACACTGGCTAGCAGCAGCGCATATGACACAGCCAGCTAGCAGCACATAGGCAGGCAGCCTCCTCTTAAGTAACTGACAAAGAATAGTTTGGAAAGTGGGAGGGGCGTGGGTCTGGGGGGAGAGGGAGGTGCCCGTGCTGCAGGTACGGATTGATCCTCACCGGTCTCCATAGTAGGCTGATGTCACCGGATGATATCAGTGACTGTATGTACCAGCCGGCGGGAGCGGCCGGAGGAGAGCGAGTGGCCGGTAGTAGTGATGGGAAATCTAGTTCGTTTTGGTGACTAGTTCATTATGATCTAGTTCACCCAAAAGATTAGATCAGAAGATTAGTTCATCTAGCTCATTTAGTTCATTATTCCAGCACTGACTCAGAGACTGAGAGGAGTGAATGGATCTAGATGAACTAGACTAGATTATGACACACAGAGCAGGCATTGTAATACTAGATCATTGTAGGAGTTATAGTCTTGTTAGAATGATCATATACTGTATGTTTAATAAATCAGATTATTTTCTAGTTTAGAAAAGCAATAAATTATACAGCACCCTTCTAGTGACATGCTTATTGTTTAGCTCTGCAATATTAATCCCATTGTGGTTATTATTTTACATTCCATAATATGCAAGTAAAATACCCAAATTCAGAGTAATTTAATAAGTCTATTTTTTTTCTGCTTTTAAAATACAGTAATTAGAAAAAAAACATGTCCCCTTGCCCCCATGTAACTGACCTTAGAGAGATAAAGTAGAGACTTTGCAAAGTAACCAGTTGCTGATTGGTTGCTAGGGGCAACTGCTCCACTGTATGCATCATGAAGGTTCATACATATCCATCTCTGACTGTAATGTGGAGTAAACAGAGCTACTACAGTATACTGTATAACATGCAGCAGCCAGCACTGTGTCTGTGGCTGCATACACACAATACATATGCCTGAGCACAGCAGTGCCACACATGGTAGCTCACAGGTACTGTACAGTCTCATTATGGTGTATAGTCAGAGATTAGTTCAGGGATCTGTATGATCAGTGAACTAATTGAACTACTGAACTATTTGCAGGAATCATGAGTCATCAGGACAATGTAGATCCGCAGAGTCCAGACCATGTGTGAGCTCAGCACTGCCATCTTTGGCAGCTACCATGTACTGCCTCCTGTGTATTGCATGAGAGCTGATAACATGGCTGCTGCAGAAGCTCCTAAACAAGTCCCAGCAGCAGATTTAGCACAGCAGTATGCTCAGGACCCAGTACCAGAAGCAGCAGCAAGTGTTTGGACATCTGAACTAATCATATAATGATAGCATCACATAAAGGTGAGCAGCATGAGCACACATTCTCACTCACAGACACACCACACAACTTTGGCTAGGCAGTGCATATTTTTATTTTATTAGATCTGTATTTGCTGGGCTTTGTTGTACTTTTAACTTTAGATTCAGGAAGTAAAGATCCAGTAAATGAGCCTTATGGATCTGCTGGGCTCTGTCTGTCTGTGTGTTACACTTCCCACTTGCTTTACTTCCTGGTGAACTAAATGAACTAATCTTTGCCAGAGCACTGATCTGAACGATTTAGTTCACTTTGAAGATTAGTTCATTTTGATCTAATCATTCACGAACTACCCATCACTAGCCGGTAGGGATGTGCGGGTTGGGTGCGGGTTCCTGTGAGCTGGGTGTATACGCGCTGTGTACGGGAAATGTCACCCGCCTTTCTTCTCTGTAGTATTCATATCATTACGGGCAGCCCTTTGCCTACCTAGCGTGTACTGCTGTTCCACATGAGAGGAGGTTGTCTTTGCGCTGCCAGTCTGCATTCATCCCAACCTGACCCTTTCCAGGAGGGACAATATGCTCTCTGTCTAGGCTTCCCTCTTATATAAGATTGGTATCACCTGTGTTGAACCTTTTAATTGAAAATAAAGGATGTAAACACAAGTGATTGTAATCATAAATGAAGAGGAATGTTGTCCCTCCTGGAATGGGTCGTATTGGGGTATAAGCCTTTGTCTTGTATCCCTGTGTTGTTGCCAGTGCGCTGCCAGTATAGCATTATGTTTCCAAATAGCGAGATTCAATAATCTCATCTCAAATTATTGCCTTCTGCAACATGTCATTTACATGGAACATGACACAGGCGCCTGCTTACACAGCACAGCTTCCTGCAGGCAAACAGTTACCTAAGCCCAGGTCAGCAGAATGAAGAGGCCTAGATACAGGCTCACTGCTGGAAGTTGGAACAATGAATAGCAACATAGTATAGGTAGACTTTCAGAAAATATTCCTTGCAAAAATGTACCCCTATCATAAACTGCATTGTGTTTTACCTAGCATGAGCATCTCCCTTGGAAGTGCTTTCACACTTTACACAAAGTGAATGACTTTAAATGTGTACAGGGAGGGGCATATCTAATCATTTGTGAGTCCATATAGCAACACTGGTAAGGGTCTCGAGCACTGCCAAATGCAAAATGAACTTGAAAACATAGGAAGACCGTCCCCCACCATCACCACCACCACCATGATGTATGCTTTGGACTATCCGTGCCAAAGCAAGTATCATAGGGCCAGATTTACTAAGCTTTGAAAAGTGATGAAATTGAGAGTGAAATACAGCCAGCCAATCATGCTGTAACTGTCATTTTTTAAACACAGCCTGTGACATGTTAGGTAGAAGCTGATTGGCTGTTTGTTTATCACTCTCCATTTTATCACTTTTCAAGCTTAGTACATCTGGCCCAAAGGTTTTTAGAATGCATTTTAAATACTTAAAATGAGTATATAATGCTGTAGACTGAACTAACAATTCCTGTATTATTTTCGGTTAGCTGCTACTGGAATATCAAAAACCTTTAATTGCAAAAGAATTGTGTAATGTATATCCGCTTGCACAAACACA
The DNA here is from genome assembly GCF_055691185.1 of Crinia signifera. Lineage (NCBI taxonomy): Eukaryota > Metazoa > Chordata > Amphibia > Anura > Myobatrachidae > Crinia > Crinia signifera. The sequence goes on from NC_139217.1 coordinate 351,626,126, forward strand.
GAGCGACATATGTCCTGACAAGCATTCACTCCCTCTTTGCTTCTTCCTTGTTCCCTGTTATGCACAACATGCAGTCATTAATGTGTTTTACACTCGCTCATTCTAGCCCTTCTGAGTGATATTGCATAGTGTGCCAATGCTGGGGGCTTTTGTCCAGTGTATATGGGCAGCGATGTTTGCTGAAAATGCTGAGTTGATTATTGATCCGTTATACACACTGAGTTTTCTTTTTTCTTTCTGATTGAATCTGCACTGATGACCAGAGAGGCAGAACATCAAATATGCATTTTAAAGTAAATAAAGTTGGGTAAGGTCGTATTCACACATGTATCCCATTCAGTCCAGTATGTATGTATGTGTGTGTATATATAATCTTTGTTAGGCAGTCAGTCGCTTCCACCTAGCATATATCAATTATAACTTGTAGTGAATGGTTATGGTATAAAGCATTGGTTCCCAGCCTGGGGTACTTGAAAATAAGATTGGTAATGGCGGAAGAAGAATAAGAAGTCTCCCATTGCTGTGGAGATGAAGCATCATCAGCGTCTCCTTGTGCTTCTGCCTGACCATCAATCCACTGGGAGCTACCCACGCTGCCCATGGACATCAGCGATCATCTGCCCTGTGCTGACATGAGTGGAGGAAGCAGCAGCAATAATCCTACAGGCATTAGCGTGAACCTCAGAGACAGTACACAGTCAGCAGCCAGACGCAGAGGGACCCGATTCCTGACTGCACACTGTTCCTCTGCAACCGGAGACAGTTCACAGTCAGCGGCCAGACACAGAGGGACCCGATTCCTGACTGCACACTGTTCCTCTGCAACCGGAGACAGTTCACAGTCAGCGGCCAGACACAGAGGGACCCGATTCCTGACTGCACACTGTTCCTCTGCAACCGGAGACAGTACACAGTCAGCGGCCAGACGCAGAGGGACCCGATTCCTGACTGCACACTGTTCCTCTGCAACCGGAGACAGTACACAGTCAGCGGCCAGACACAGAGGGACCCGATTCCTGACTGCACACGGCTCCTCCGCTACTGGAGACAGTACAAAGCCAGCGGCCAGTCAGAGGGACCCGATTCCGCACACTGCTCCTTAATATAAGGACACACATACCGCTCACTTCCACTTCACTCGTAAGTACTGTGGATATGTCAAATTGAGAGGAGGGGTACTCCTAAATGTAAATATTAAGTGGTACGGGAGAGAAAAACATTGGCAACTGCTGGTATAAAGGATTGATATGGACAAGGTTGACGCATGAAAAGGTGGACATGAGTTTTGGATTTTTTCATGTCAATTTGTACACGTCATCACGTCAACTTGGACCCTAAATAAGTGTATTCCTCCCATCACATGGTGAGCGAATGGTGCCTTGCTGCTCTCCGAACACTTTACTATTCAAGTGTATGGTAAAGTATAACATAGTTAAAAAAAAACCTCATGTGAACCTTTTGCTTGTGTCGAACTATGATACCAGAGTGAATCCTGTGCATATTCTGCCAGGAGAAAATTACAGCTCTGCATATCTGTAAAAATACTCTATTTTACCAAACTCCTTTCTATTGGGCAAAAAAGTGCACCCATTTAATGTCCAACTCCGTCCTTCAATGTATTGGCTGTATCAACCAATGAGGGGGGATGTGTAGAGCCGGGATGCTGAGAGCCGGACAGTGGAAGCCAATAGGTAAACGAGAAGCACCAGGAGGTGGACCTGGGACAGAAGTTTGAATATGTTTTTTTTTTTGGTCTACAACCTGTTTTATATGAAGTAACTAGCTTATTTGGTAGAATTTAATTAATTTAATTATTTGGTAGAATTTAATTTGGTAGAATTTAATTACTTGTAACCTACGCCTCCCCTCAGCAAACAGCTTTAACCTTTTGGTACTTGTGTAGTTTCGCAGCGGCACTTTCCAGCGGATCGTATGCAAATCGTATGTGATATTTGCATACGATTTGATCTGCGATGCGATTTAGCACACCCGCACTATCCACGTCAGCCCGAAGCGTGGTGAGCCCCGTGAGGGGACGCAGTACGCGTCCTTACGACCTGTTCATACCCCCACTATCCATGTCGGCGTGGAGTTTATTTTATAAAATGTGGTGAGCCCACTTGTGGTCAAGTAATCCGTGTCCTCTCGCCACACAGATTGCACAGATTTTTACCTTGCGATCCTAATGCGCGCTCCCTGGGCAGCACAAATCGAAACCCGGATAGACAGGGCAGCAATGACTAAATAGTGCAGATCGGGTGGCTTGCCGTGCGATTCCATCCTGATGCGATCTGATTGCATTGGGATCGAATAGCAAGCCTAATGGACCATGTGTACACACCATAAATCTAGGGATATTATGGCAAGCATTCAGGGGTGTAACTAGAACGATGTGGGCTCCATAGCAAAATCTTGGTGTCAGAGAGAGTGCTGGTAGAGAGAGAGGTGGGAGACTGTACAGGTGCTGCTGTGTACCTTTAACCCCCCCCCCCCCCCCCCCAGTACAGGTGCTGCTATGTACATTTTAATTACCCACCCTACCCAATAAAGGTGCCGCTGTGTACCTTCTACCCTCCCCCAGACAGATGACGCTACCTCTGGCACACTGGTTCTCCTCTCAACAGCATCGGGCTACCACTGAGTCTTCAACCTACCTAATGGATGGTAGGGCATGAAATCCCGCCTGTCGGCTTAAAAAAAAAAAGTAAAAACACTTATTTTGAACTTTTTACTGTACACCTAGTGACATGTCGACCTTCCCCTTGTCAACTTAGTGACCATATACCATCCAGTAATTGGAGTACATTGTATATGTTAAAGTTGATGGGAAATGTCCACTGATTTACATTATAGTTTGATCAGCTATATATATATATATATATATATATATATATATATATATATATATATATATATATATATATATATATATATATATATATATATGTGTGTGTGTATATATATATATATATATATATATATATATATATATATATATATATATGTGTGTGTATATATATATATATATATATATATATATATATATATATATATATATATATGTGTATATGTATGTATGTCTAGTATCCGTGAGTGTCTGTCTGAAACACTGCCATCTGCTGTCAGAGAGTAAAACTACATCTTTCTCACACATGCACAAAAACAGAAGGTAGCAGACTAGCTTTCGAAGCTTTTGCTTTGAGCGGGCTTACTAGTTGCTAATAATGAGCATTAGGTACATCATACATCCTGTGAAGATAGTACATGTATTGATCACTGTAGACAAGTATTAGAAAATCTAGGATCACTAAAAGTATAGTTTTCATCAAAGCTAATGTTTGTATGTATATACATCTTCTATAATTGGCAAGAATAATTTCCTGCAATTCATAAGTGATGGCACATATTCGACATTTTCACATGGTCATATTTTGTGACCTGTTACAAAGTTGGCATATCTTCCCTGGTGGCCCCGTAATGACTTACTGTACCTGCTCCTGATGGCTGCAGCACGGCTTGCGGTAGTCATATGGCCATCTCTTCCAACTCAAACCTTCGGTCTCTGGCATTCCAGTAAGTATTTCTTCCCTAACCCTTATACCTATTGGTTATGTCAACAATGTCGACAGTATGGTGACCGACATTGTCAGTGTTTTCACTACATATTACATGTTACATAAGCTCCCCCCCCCCCCCCCCCTAGTCTTCTATCAGATTGTAGTAAAATTGTGGCCCAGCATTGGTTGCCGCAGAAAAATCCTATTTGCTTTTTATTTTATTATTATTATTATTATTATTATTATTACTATTATTATTGAGTGGGTAAACTCACATTGGATACCTTATACTCCGCAGTTAAAATACCTCTAGCAAGCCTGAACAAGCCCCTGGTATTTATTCAACAAAAATGGTGGGAATTTCTGTGTCTTTAAAGCTGACCCCTGTCGCTGATAAAATACCATATTAGAGTTCTCAGGACACTTTTTTAGTGTTTTAACATAGTACAGGAGGGAAATTTTCTTCAAAGGAAAAGAAGTAATAGAACACAAGGACATACACTGAAACTGGAGGGAGGTAGGTTCAGGGGAAATGTTAGCAAAAATGACTTCACAGAATGGATAGTGGATCAGTGGAATAGCCTCCCATCAGAGGTGGTAGAGGCTAAGACAGTAGAACAATTTAAACATGCTTGGGATAGGCATATGAATATCCTTACAAAGAAATAAGGATCAAAAAGGGTTGAGATTACCTGAAGGATAAAAAAGGGGCAGACTAGATGGGCCAAATGGTTCTTATCTGCCGTCAAAATTCTAGGTTTCTATGTTTCACTTGAAATATTTCCTTGCGTTACACCATAATAGCATTGTTTCTGTGTGCTGTTTCAATCTTATAATACACTAGCGACCCGCCCCGGCTTCGCACAGGAAGCACTAATTATCTATAGCCAAATGACTTCAGGTGGATGGATGGGGGCGGTCATGTGACAAAGTTTTAGCAGATATCTATAGGTACAGTACCTTGCTACGCCCAAGAAAAAAAATGAATGTATTTAAGGCAAATGGGAAATTTTATATTTATTTTATTAAGTCTTCTTAAGGCCAGCGTATATAGACAATGTTTTTCGTTTTTTTATTTGGAGTAAAAACTTATACATTTTTCAGTGTGCTAACTCGGGAGCAAGCCACATACGAATGGCCGTGTGAAAAACATGAATTTTCCAAATTTAAGCCAGCAATAATCAACGATTGGCCTTATGCTTTGTTGATGGTAATAGCAAAGGCAAGACGCAAAGGGAACTCGAGACGCTTGAATTTGAATGGTAAATCATTGGAAAGCATCGGTATGCGTGGAATCAGTATATCTTTGCCTTTGACTTTGCCACCGATGATTGTTGTCTTGATTAAATTCGGTGACAATTGTTTTTGATGGTCAATCTGGTTCCGTTGCACAACTTTTGTGAAAATTGCCAAAAAATAAATAAAATTAAGTTGATCTGAACACTACCAAACTTCACAGGATCACCCGCTGGGCTAATTTGAAGATTGCCTGAAAATTTCATCAAAATTGGTCACGCCGTTTTGGAGTCCATAGGGAACACACACACCGATTTTTATATATAACATGCACCTAAAAGACTTGTTTGGTTTTATTTGCGTGTGTGTTTGTGTGTGCTAAGTTATTTTCCTGTGTTACTTGCTATGACTGCCTGGTTACAAGTCTGGCCATGACCTATAGACTCAGTGAGCAGTTTACAATGCAGACTGCAGGAATGCATGCTGGCTTTATAAAGCAGTAAACCTTGTGGATAGCATATCTGATATCAGCTGTATCTAGAATAGCTATGTTTTTATTTGTAGGGGCTGAATCGGTTATGTATGATGTGCTGTCAGAATGGCATGGTATTACAGATAATTAATACCACTTTCACATTGCAAACCCAGGTCACACCTGGGATTTACAACCCGTTTTGGACCCTTTTAATTGCACTTTTCACCCAGGTTATTGCAGGGTTGGCACCTTTTCAGTTATCCCAGGTCAGCCATTTACACACCATCTATGTCAGAAATATGACAAGTCAGAAGGGGACAAAAGGAGAGGGTAGGGCCAGCTCACAGCGGGTGTGGTATAACCAGGGCTATTTTTCAGCAGGCTCCAGCAGGAACTGAGGCCCTTATTCTAGTTCACTCTTCTGACAAAATATTTCTTAGATGGACAAAACCATGTGCACTGCAGGTGAGGCAGGTGTTACACCTGCCTCACCTGCAGTGCACATGGTTTTGTCCATCTAAGAAATATTTTGTCAGAAGAGTGAACTAGAAGAAGGGCCTCAGTTCCTGCTGGAGCCTGCTGAAAAATAGCCCTGGGTATAACACACCGACAGTCGGGATTCCGACAGTCGTTGGCCCGACGTCGGAATCGCGACTGCACAGCGTGGGGAGTGCAATGAAGCCCTTGCGGGCTCGCCACACTGCGGGCACGGTGGCGAGCTAAGCTCGCTACCTATTTTATTCTCCCTCTATGGGGGTCGTGGACCCCCATGAGGGAGCAGTCTGGATTCCAACATCGGAGTAATGATTGTCGGAGAGACGTCCGGCACCTGCTCACAGCATTGCAGCAATCAAGGCCGACAGAGCACCAGGCTGGAGCCCCGACTTCATGCTTGCTTCTACTTCAGCCAGTGAGAGATATTTGAGGAGGAGGAGGTCACACTATTGGGCACATAGGGATTTTACACAACAACAGTATCTGAGCAGGAGGCAGATGTAAACAACAGAATCTTTGACAGTTCCTGTCAGCTGCCTGGCAATCTCTACCTCACCCCTTATACTCAGCAACTCCTTCACTTCTTCAGGACTCCAATTTGCCATGGCTTTGTGTGCAGGAAGTAAGCAAAATCCTCTCTGTACTGTCCTCTGCACTCTGCTGTCGAGGCACAGGCTGATGATGTAATCAGACACACAATGAGCAGCCAATAAGCAGTTTACAATGAACCATGGGTTGAATAACTCAGGTTGGCCCATTTAACACGGATCCAACCCGTGTATAACATGGCTTATTATCCCTGCCAGGTTGCTCAACCCGGGAAATTTAAAAGTGGTGCATTTAGAGTCCACCTCAACCCGAGTTATGCAGCCTCAACCCGTCAATAACCAGGGTTATTTTGGCAATGTGAAAGGGGTATAAATGGCACATAGAGCTTGATTCGGAAGTGGACGCTTACTGTGTGCAATTCTGATGTTTGACCAGTTGAGCAATTTTCTAATGCACAAATTATTCTGAAAACCCTTATGGTGCACCTGATGATCAATGGTTCAGGGGCACAGAAAAGGGGCATCTCATTATACTGTATATTCCAACTATCCTGTGGAATCCTTTCTGATTTGATCTGCATGGTGCATGTGAAGTACGGGTCCTGGACACACTACAGCTGCAGACATCAGTAGTGTCACAGCTCTGTGCTGGTTTATTCTATTACACCAATGAGGTAGAGACTATACAGTCCTGTGCAGTAGAACTAAATAGAGATCTTCAGCTCAGCTCTGTAGTCCATACAATCCGATGCTGCCTTCACTCATACACCTGTGAAGTTATACTGCAAATAGGACTCTTATAGGTATCCACCAGCCGACACTGCTATTACATATGTGCAATCTTCTGTCTGGTGCAGATCCACCATCAATCAAATGTTCATATATCCCATCACGGCGATTGCACTCAGACTTTTATTCTCATAAATACTGAGACTGCACACAAAGATGAATATCAGCAACATTTCAATGTATTGTCACATTGTCATCAGGCTTACAATGAAAATGTTGCACATACCTTTTAAATAGCAGTCCACCACCCACAGTGAAAGCAGCACTTCCGGCCTAGGGATGCTACCACAAAATATCTGATACAGATAAAGTCATTGTAAATTAGAGGTTTATGTGCAAGGGAAAAAACATTGATCCAGCAGTTAACATGGAATCGGTGGCTTTACCTGTCTGAGGGGGAGATTCTCTAAGAATCTCCGCCCCCCTTCGCCGCCCATCGCATATTTAATTATCGCATATGCTGTAACATATGCGATAATTAAGGCAAAGGACAGCTCTTGCGTTAAGAGCTGTCCTTTGCGGTGAGAGTCGCCGGGTCCCAGCAGGTCCCGGCGGCTCTCCCCTCCCTCCCACACCCGGCGCTGCTGCGCCGGGCTCTCCTCCTCCCTGCACCCGGAAGAGGATCAGTGCAGGGAGGAGGTCACAGGTCCGGGCTGCGCTGTGCTGCCCGGACACAGGGGAGGGGGCGGCGGGGGGGGCGGCGGAGGGTTGCGATAGAAGCATGGGGCATCGCCAGATTTTTCTGGCGATGCCCCCCCGCCGCGGTAACCCGGCGGGGGATGCTTACAGCATCCCAAAATGCGGTAAAAACCCGGATAACGGGGTTTTTACCGCATTTTTAGCTTAGAGAATCTCCCGCAGAATCACATTTTGGTGGCGAATTATAAAGGCTATTTAAGTAGCCATTTCCTGTGCCGCATTGATTTGTATCCACCAATTGTTTGATTATAATCATGTGATTGAATACCACTATATGTTGTGTTTTTTTTTGGTCCCTTAGCCATAATAACACACAAACAAAAGATGATGTGCCTTTTGTAGAATAATAAGGGTGCTTTCATAGGGCATATTAATGTTTATCTCTCAGGTGTCCATGCAGCAGCTGCAGGTGGTATATCTATTCTACAGAAGGCACTCTATATAATGTGTGTTTGATTGTAAATAGAAACCTGTCATTTAGTATAACAAAAATCTTTAATATGGTTAGAACAACCACAGTGAATACTTGCAATGATTTAAAAGGTATGGAACTTGCTATAAGTCAGCCTTGTCTTCTTTGGCATATTTTAAGCATTATACAATACAGATTGAGTATCCCTTATCCAAAATGTTTGGCACCAGAAGAATTTTGGATAACTGATTATTCCGTATTTCAGAATATTTTTAAATTCCAATGATGTATTTTGAGGTATTTTGCATTTATGTTGTATAAAAACCTCAAACACACAAATATATTTTATTTGTGGAGAAAACAAGGTTTCAAAACATGAAACAAAGTTTGTGTACAATCTCAGATACTGACTTTGAATGCCAAGCAATCATTTTCTTGCACATATTTAGTGCCAGTTACATATCATGTCCTCAGTAGGGGATGCAGTCAAAATCCCGACGGTCAAAATACAGACAACCATTGACCGACAGTCAAAATACCGACATATAGAATGTAGACAGGTGAAAAAGTCAACATGACTTTTGGTTGACAGGTCGACATGGGTTTTTTCACTGTTTTTCGGCCCGACATGTGGACAGGCGGTATTTCATGCCCTACCATCCACTAGGGAGTGGGGGGAGAATAAAATAGTGTGCTGAGTGCAGCGAGGCACCATGCCGAAGCATAGCGAGCGATGCGAGGGGCTGCGGTTGCCTTCCAACTGTGTCCATGTCGACTGTCTCGACATTCGGGTCAAAAAACAGTGGAAAAACCCATGTCGACCTCGCGACCGGACGACCAAAAGTTATAATTTGGATAAGCCCTGTACAAATGCATCGATTGTTTTTTTTTCCCGATTCGATTTTGCTTATAAAAGCAAAATCGAATCCTAAACGAAATTGAATGTTTTTTTGTGTCCACTTTCGATCTACATTCGATTTCGATCTAGTAAATCGAATGTGTACAATATACCATGAATGTATATAGAATTTGATATCTAATGCAAAAGTACAGATCTAATGCCAACTCGAATGGAAAGATCTAATAGAAAATCAAATCTAACATTGAATCAAAAGCAAATTGATGTGTGTGTGTACGGGCTATACTCAACCTGTATTTAAATTAGCTGTTGTCATGTGGTGCACAAGTTCCTGTGCCAGAGCTCATTTAATCCCAGAGCACCAATGTACTAAATGCGGGCAGCCTGATGCCAATGGCCTCACAGGCTATTTCTCAGTTCTGTGAGCATACCCCTGCCAGTACATGGCTTGTTGTCATTAATACTCCTTAATATATAGTGAATATAGAGGACACTTCGCATGGTACTCTTTACCTAGAACGGCGCCCATCGCGACCATCGTATGCACTAAAAAACGGGTGCGATGCCCGCGATTTCCCATAGGGATCAATGTTAAAAGTCAGATTGGACGCGATTTTAGTGTTCAATGCCTCAATGCCCGCGATTTTTCCATAGGAAACCATGTTAAATGGGCCACAGAGCCCAAATAGTCACCCTAAAGTCTGAAATGGCCCCCACAATTGTTAACGCCACCCCACGATCAACGTGAACCTGAAGCGTGGCGAGCGCAGCGGCGGTTCGCGTCCTCCGACCTCTTCATACCCCCACTATCCACGTCGGCATGGAGTTGAGAATAGAATAGTGTGGCGAGCGCAGCGAGCCACCGAGCCTGAAGCGTGGCGAGCGGACGCGGATACCTTCACAGGTAAACGCGTCCCTTCGCGGGCTTCACAGGTATCCTCGTCCCCTCGCGGGGCTCGCTGCGCTCGCCACACTATTCTATTCTCAACTCCACGCCGACGTGGATAGTGGGGGTATGAAAAGGTCGGAGGACGCGTACCGCCGCCGCTCGCCACGCTTCGGGTTCACGTTGATCGTGGGGTGGCGTTAAAAATTGTGGGGGCCATTTAAGACTTCAGGGGGACTATTAGGGCTCTGTGGCCCATTTAACATTGTTTCCTATGTAAAAATCGCGGGCATTGAGGCATTTAACACTAAAATCGCGTCCAATCTGACTTTTAACATTGATCCCTATGGGAAAATCGCGGGCATCGCGTCGCACCCGTTTTTTTATGTGCATACAATGACCGCGATGCCCGCGATTTTTTACCCCCGACATCGCGGGCGCCGTTCTAGGTAAAGAGTACCCTTCCTGTATATCTATAATAATATTTGTATTATGTCTTGAACATTTTCAACCATTTTCTGCTTATATTAAACACTATAAAGTTTTGGATTCGTAATAATAATACATGTATTTGTAAGCTGTTGGCACGCAGTATAGTGGAAATCCAGGAATGAGTGTGTCTGTGATTGCTTCACATCTTAAAATATGAGTACACATAAACAGATTAACTAAGCGAGACCTGGATGCTTTAGGCCAGTAAAAAGCATATTTCCTTTTAAAGAGACTGCACAAATAACACAATGCAGGGTGTGGCTATTGCATAAAAACTCACCGGTTTTATTCTTGAGACCTATGAAATGATTTATCTCCCACTCTGTTTGCAATAGCTTCATATGGTAAAAAAGTTGACACGAGCAAAAAGTCAAAATAGATATGATCAACACATGATAAGGTCGACGTGTAGTTTTGAGGGTTTTTTTTATTTTATTTTTTACTTATTCATACATGCGGACTAGGATTGGGACCGGTGAAGTGTGAGGGGACACGGTATGCTAATTGCGGGTCCACATGCTCAGGTATCAACATTGACAAAACAAGTTAAAAACTCATCTCAACCTTTTCATGTGTCAACTCTGTGCATGTTGACCGCCTGGTGTCAACCTAATGAACCACAGCCACCAGTAGTCAATTGCTGGCGGTCAGAATGCCGACACTGACACCCCAAATGCCTAAAATCTTGATAGGGATACTCACTGAACTAAACTAACCCTATTCCTTCGGGATCTCATCCCCTGTGAGGCCAACTACACCCACTGTACAATATATTTCCATTACACACTCACTCTGTGAAACGGGCATGAGTCACTTGGTTGACCGTGTCTAATTCGACAGTCAAAAGGTCAACCACTATTGGTCGTCATGGTCAAAGGTCGGCATGATTTTTTCACGTTTAACGTGTCTGTTGACTTAGGTCAACATGGATATGGTATAAGTATACTGCGTTTGCTCACAATGCTTCAGGCACGGTGCCTCGCTGAGCTCAGTGCAATGTTATATTCTCCCTCTATGTCCACTGGGATGGTAAAGTATGAACATGCCGGTCATATTTTCTTTATGAAAAACTCATGTTCAATAGTGGTCGTCCTTTTGATTGTCAACCTAATGACCGCATATCTTGTGAAGCATTAAAGGGTCACAAGTGTATGGTCATACGCCCAGGCATCCTTTTACGGGTTGGGATCATTTTGGTCTACAGCATGATGGTTGACAGTCATTAGGTCGAAAGGTCATTAGTTAGACAATGTTTAGGTCGACAGTCAAAAGGTCGACATGGGGTTTTTCACAGTTTTTTACCTGAATGTCAACAGTCGACATGGACACAGTTTAAAGTGCATCGCTCGCTATGCACGGCACACTATTTTATTCTCCCACCACACCCTAGTGGATGGTATGGCATGAAATACCGCCTGTCGGCCCCCATGTCGACCTTTTGACTGTCGACCTAGACCATGTCAAACTAATGACCTTTCGACCTACAACAATGTCGACCTTTTCCTATGTCGACCTAGACCCATGTCAACCTAATGGTGTCGACCATCATGCTGTAGACCAAATGACCGCATCCCCCTTTTACACATATACTAAGATTACATGCACACATGCAGAAATCAACTGCACTCACCATTCACAGGTTGGAGTGCAGTGGCCTTTAACCACATTGCTTGAATAAATAAAAAAGCTCAATACTCACCATATTAAACTCGCTTACCTAAAAGCATAAATAATGGGGTTCATGAACTAAGGGTTAGGTTTTCTTCTGTTCATTCACTTTGCATTTTTTTAATTGAAAGAAAAAAAATGTGTGTGCGTGTTCTTAAGGTGCCCACACACGCACCGATCCCGACGGTGCGATGCTGTACGATGGGGTGTGCGCTCCCGCGGCACCTCATCGTACAGTACAAAAAGTATGTGCTGCACATACTTTTTGTACTAGCTTTTTCTAGCATAGCATTGCATCGTATGCACATCGTATGCACAAGGCATACGATGCAATGCTGTGTGTGCTACTTAAGCCCACAACGCACGCCGGGATCGGTGCGTGTGTGGGCTCCATTACTTTACTTTCACAACCTGTCCCTCACTACCCCACTCCAGCGCATCTTTACATATCTATTTATTTTATTTATTTGCAGTTTCTTATATAGCGCAGCAGATTCCGTTGCGCTTTACAATAGTAGACAGTGATAAAACAAACTGGGTAATAACGGACAGACTTGGAGGTAGGAGGGCCCTGCTGCAAGCTTACAATCTATTAGGTATATAGGAGGGAAACACAAGGACAGGCACCAGTAATAGCATAGCTTGTAGGTCCAGAAGGGAAGCTTTATAATACACAAGTGCCTCAGAGGGTTATGTGTGTAGAACTTAAATATGATAGGCTTGCCTGAAGAGGTGAGTTTTCAGGGAACGCTTGAAAGTTTGGAGGCAAGCGGAGAGTCTATTTGTGCATGGAAGGGCATTCCATAGGATGGGAGCAGCCCGATGAAAGTCCTGTAATAGTGAATGGGATCTATTGTGTGAAGTGCTTGCTGGCTGACCCGAGTGTACCCTTTGGGCCCCATTCTGGTTTGCTTGGTAAGTTGCGAGCACACGAGACGCCGCCCCGCCAAATACCCACCAAACACACACACACACACACCCCGGTGCCGAATCACCTCGTTAACATGTGAGGAGATGTGGCAGGAAGATACATCCTCTCGCATGCCTCCATTGCAGGAGATATCATTAGATGGTTGCTGACCATTGAATGACTTCTAGCTCCACAAATAAGTCAGTGGGAACAAAGAAGGGGACGGTGATGTCCGCTGCTCGCCCCCCCCGGCAGACATCGTTCTGACAGTGTACCCATGGGAACACCCAGTGTTTTCCTGGGGATGCCAATAAAATGCTGAGCGTTCCCATAGGCGATCCCTGTCTCTCCTACCCCGATCTTTGCAAACAGCTCGGCAACTAAGCAAGTTGCCGAAGCCATTCGCAAAGCGAGCTGCCCGTGTGCATATTATACTATACACATGCGCAGTCCCCTTAGGATGGGGGCGAGCCGGAACTATCATGCGAATGAACCAGAATGGCCCCCTATTTGCCTGTGCAGTACTGGTACTGGTGACACCTGCCCTGATCAATTTCACAATAAACTTCAGCTCCTGTCAGCCATTGCTGCTGGAAGCCAAACACTCCGCTGCAGTAATTGTCCATGTCCTGCAATGTTCTGTAGCGTAAGTCACTTTCGGTCTCCATTTGTGTTATCTGTAAGGTCCTGCAGATCCCATTTAATGCCATATAAATAAAGGATGATGATAATAAACCACTTAAATCAGGCATGTCCAAACTATGGCCCTCCAGCTATTGTGAAACTACAAGTCCCATCATGCCTTGGCACAGTTTTGCTATTAGGGAATGCTAAAACTATGGCATGGCATGCTGGGATGTGTAGTTTGACAACAGCTGGAGGGCCATAGTTTGGACATGCCTGAAAAATAAACTCTGACATTTACTATACATCCCAAAACATAACATGATGCGGAGTGTGTGGTGAGGGGATGTGTCACTTTAATTCTTAGCAGTTTGTAATCAATTGCAAATATTTGTGCTTCCAGTTTCGGAGAAGACTCCTGTTGATATCAGCGCAATTCCTCAGAATGCCCAGATGGAGGAGAGTGACTCACAGTAAGTGTGTGTTTTCAGCAGTGTTCCCTCTGAATGTTTCAGGTTAATTTGTTCTTAATGAAGGAGGAAAACACAAAAAAGTACAGGCAGATAAACAAAAATGCAAATAAGACGGCCTAGTGGGGGAGCTGTGGCTATGTGTACTACAAAATAGTGGGTGTGATTTATGCATGCATAGTGCATACCTCCCAACAGTCCCAATTTTATCGGGACAGTCCCGATTGTCAGGGCCTGTCCCGCTGTCCCACCCGCGGGCGGCAGTGTCCCGCGGTGTGGGGGGGCTGTTGGGAGTCCCCCCCCCTGTCAGCTGCTAAGCAGCGGGGAATAAACGCTGTGCGCATGCGCACAGCGTCTATTCCCGCAGCCAGGGGGCTGGGGGCATGGCTAGAGGCTCACAGAGCCTCTGGGTCATGCCCCCATAGCGGCAAAATGGGGGCGTGGCCTCGCGCGGAGCCGCGAGTATAGGCCACATCCCCAAATTAGGCCACACCCCTGAAAATTTTGGCGCGTCTCCGGCGCGCAGCAGCACCGTCCCGACTGCTGACCTGCCGAAGTTGGGAGGTATGATAGTGGGGCCCATTTATCATTGATCGCCCTGGGCGGAATATTACCGCTCAGGATCGCATTGTAGAATGCAAGCCTAACAGCGGGATGTGTCATCTCCCGCTCGCAGAAACAGGACTCCAAAAGGAGCCGGTCCCTGGCATGTGCTGAGCTGGGCGCCGAGGGATCTGCGCATGCGCGGTTAGTGTTGACCCCCCCCACGACTCCACTGACTGCACTTCCCGCACAGCAGTGTGGTGTGTATCCCATAGGCTACAATCGGGTACCTCCAGCTCAGAATGGCGGTAGCACGGGGATGGGATGTACTGCTTCCCGATAGAAACCTATGGGGGAGTTGGCCGGCAGTGGTGCAGGAGGGATCGCAGACCTGCTGCGGTTCCTCCTGATACATTCGGGGGATACAAAAATGGGTGTTTTCAGGGATTTAGACGCAAATATTGATTGATAAATGCGGCCCATAGAATGACAATTTGCTAATAGTCTAGACTGACTATTATTCTGGCCAGAGATGGATGCATTCGGAGGTGGTACTGACGACATGTGATGCCAGCCACCCGCCCCAAGCAGACATAGACTAGCCTATCCCTCCTCTTAACCTCTTTCTCTCCTCCTATCCTGCCTACCCTACCCCTCTATCCATTCCTACTATTCCTATTGTTCTTCGTTTGTCCAGCCTCCTTCTTTTAGTCTGTTATCTCTTAGGAGTAGGGCCCTCCTTCCTCACGTACTCACCCTACCTCTTTACCTCACCAGCGCTCCTGCCCTTTTCTTCCCTTCCTCTACTTCATCTTCAATCTCCTCGACAATTTAGACACCTACTTCAGAATTGATGCTGATTTTAGTCAAACTACTACTACTACTACTACTAGACACGCAGAGGTATGCGAAATGTTTCTATAGGCGCACCCAGCATTTTTTGTGGGCACGCCCATGAAATGCTGTGCGGCCCCTGCATCCACCCCCTGCCTGCCTATCTTGGAGCGAGTGTGAAACACTGAGGTTTTTTATACGCGTATATTCGCGCTTGCACAGATCCTAAACATAGAACGAGGTTGCGAATTCGGCCCACACCGAGAGGGTATGAATCCCCTCCCCCTTTGGGTGCTGAAGTTGTTCCTGGTACCGCAGAGCCGGTTGGAGTTCCAACACTCAGCTTCTCCTACCTCTTACTGGCTACACCATCTCATTATTATATGTCAAGGGGGCGTGACCAGTACGTGGTGCATTTTCTCCTCTTGTTTAGGATAATGTCCTAATCTTGTATTTAAGCCAAAATATGAGATGAATAATTTCAGTAGCTGGGGCAATGCTAGCCCTGCCTTTGTTTTTAAATCCACAGGACTGCACTACGCATTTCTTCATAGCAAGCCTATAGTCATTGCATGTTTATTTACAGTAGCCCCTTCTGTCTATATGGGAAGCTGCTGCAGAGGAATGAGGGAGTATGTTAAAAGAGGTTCATTTCAGTATGAAAGCTTTAGGTATATTATTTAGCTCTGTAATACCCAGCCTATGACATTTATTGATATCATATACTGGCTTTTTCCTTTAGCCTGTATTTGTTTACAACAGGATACATAAGGATGACCAGTGGCCAGAATACAGACACCGGGTGTGGTATAGCGGCCCGACAGTCAGGATTCTGACATTAGAATCCTGACTGCTGGTACTCCAACAGGGGGACAAGCTCATCAAAGCCCCTTGTGGGCTCGGTGGATTGCTGCGCTCACCACAGGTTCTATTCTCCCTCTAGCGGGGAGCCCCATGACTGACAATAGCCCTGTAAGACAGCCCAATGACTGAGAATAGCCCCTGTAAGTCAGGATCTCGACTGTTGGGCATTTAACAGTGGGGTTTCTGATGACTGTATACTGACCACTGGAATCCCGACTGGGAGGTTATTGAGCACTCCATCCCGAAGGAAGGAATCCAGATGGGTTGGTTAAGTATACCTGGGAATGGCTGCCTCAAATAAGTATTTGCAATTATTGTAATAATATATTACAATGGGGCCTACACATGTAGCGATCCCCAGGCATTTTCTAAGTGATCACACTAGATAGATTAGATAGCGATGCGCAGCCCCATGTGTCACTCTCGCCCCGGCGATTAATATCCAGCATGTCCTTTCCACAAGATAATGGGTTGTATGTTGCTATACCTGACTTTGGGATGCGGTCAAAATACCGACGCCGGAATCCCTACCGCCACAGTGCCGGCACTTTGTCCCTCTATGGGTGTCCATGACCCCCGTAGAGGGAGAATAAAAGAGTGTGCCGAGCACAGCGAGGCACCGGGCCCGCAAGGGCGAAAGGGGACCCACGGCCCTCCCTTGTCGGCATTGCGGCGGTCAGGATTCCGGCAACTGTATTTCGACCAACGGGATTCCGGCCACCAGGATTACATACTGATCTCCTGACTTTGAATGTCATGGTAAAGAGTCCCATATAGGCCACCATCACCACATATTAATAAGTCTGTACCACCTTTGTTAAGGCTAGAAACCGGGTATTTTGATCACTGTGGTTTGATGAAGCCTAAATACAGATGCAGATAAACCATTATAAGATTCCTCATATCTCCAACCATGTCACAAACTGTCTTCATGTATAAAGTAAACTCTTGCTACAGTAGTATGTATAGGGTTACCACCTAGTCCCTTTAATTCCGGACACATATTAATTACACAGGTTCTGTGGCTGGCTGACTTCAAGACTCCACTTCACCTGATTTTAAACTGCCGCAGAACCTGTGTAATTAACATGTGTCCGGAATTAAAGGGACTAGGTGGTAACCCTAAGTATGTACAGTATGTCCAGCTGGAGGGTAAAATTACATTTCATAAGCACAAAACAAACTAGAAAAGCAGAATGAACAATGAGGAAGTACTTTATAACAAACAGATTGGAAATCTGCAAAAGTCCTCAAAACAGTGTTTTTTTTTTTTTTACTCGTATGAAAAATATACAGAGGAAATTACAGTACAAAAGTGAGAGCTGTGCATAGCTCAGTGGTCAGGGATTGTATTTAGAAAGAATTTGTGATTTTCCATGGTTTGGTGGTCCAGGACCAATTTAAATGATTTATTAGCAATTATTTATGGACAAAACCAGTGCTGGCGGCTGCCAATCATAGAATATGTGTACAAACAGAAGCAAATCCTGCCCTTTACCACATAACTGACCCTAATTATCGCTGATAAACCTAATCTACTTAATATTCTATTTTTCTTTTGGGAGGGGGGGGGGGGGGGGGGGTGCTAGAGTTGCTGTGGAAACATTCTGATACTCTAGGGCAGGCATGCCCAAAGTCAGGCCCGGGGGCCAATTGCGGCCCATGCTGTCATTTCAAGTAGCCCACAGCCTCCCGCTGGAAGCGGACAGAGCATCAGATGTGGGAAGCACAGCCCAGGAGACTAAAGGCCCCCATACATTATGCGATTTGGGCCCGATTTCACCCGATTCGAATGAATCGGGCTGAGAAATCGTCCCAAATCGCATGTTTTGACACCCTATCCGACCCGATGCGCGGTCCCGTGCGCATCGGATCGGAGTCGGGCAGTCGCACCGGCTGCACATAAGATTTCCTAAATCTTATGTGCAGGGTCAGCGGGCGGGGGACGCCGGGGAAGGTGAGCTGACAAATAGTCAGCAGGCGGGAGACGCCGGGCATGGGGAGAGGCTGGCAGGGGCAGCTGACACTATATAGACAGCGGGCGGGGGGACGCCGGTGAACCGGCGAGGGGAACAGCTCACTGCTGGGCAGGAGGACAAGGCAGACGCAGCTTCAATACAAACGAATGGGGAGGCAGTGATTGGCTGAGAGCTCTCTCAGCCAATCAGCAATTGGCTGAGAGAGCTCTCAGCCAATCACTGGCTCCCCATTCTTTGTATTGTTTTTTTTATTCCTTGAAGCTGCGTCTGCCTGGTCCTGCCCAGCACGTGAGCTGTTTCTCTCGCCAGTTCACCGGCGTCCCCCCGCCCGCTGCCTATGTGTACACTGCCCCTGCCAGCCTCTCCCCATGCCCGGATCAACAGTGTCCCCGGCCAGCTGACTATTTGTTAGATCACCCTGCCCAGCTGTTCCCTGCTGCTCCCCAGCGTCCCCCACCCGGCTCTCCCCCTGCAGCTCCCCGGGGACTGCATATGATAAATCCATGAGATTTATCATATGCAAAATTTGGCACATCAAGTGCCTAATCGTGTGTCCCCCTCCCGGGGAGCTGCAGGGGAAATCAAGTCCGACTTGTCCCTAGGACAAGTCGGACTAATGTATGGGGGCCTTTACATGCAGAGCGCAGGAGGGCAGCAGCAGGAGCCCAAGCATCTCCTGTCCTTGCAGTGACTGCTTTGCCTCTGCTTCCTCTGGCTCACACAAGGGGCTGGGAAACATACAGAGAAGGGAGGCGGCATAGTGGGGGACATACAGTGAAGGAGGGGCAGGCTGCGGGACATACAGTGAATGGGGGCAAGTTGGGGGAAATACAGTAAAGGGGCAGGCTGGGGGACATAGAGTGAATGTGGGGGACCATTCTGATGTGATTAATGATTCAAAGAATGTCAGGCTGAATGGTCGGCCCCCACATTTTCACCTCACCAAATCTGGCCCTAGTCGCAAAAAGTTTGGACACCCCTGCTCTAGGGTGCTTTAATTCGAAAAAGATTGTAAACCCCTGTTCTAAAGTGATTTCAAAACAACTCCTATTGAGAATTCCTTGATTTATTTGGGTAATATTGAGTGCACTATATCTCTGCTTCTTATGTTAAAATTTTTATATTCTGTTGTAGAACGTCAGACTCAACTGAAGTCTCCCCTGTGGAGCCCTGGACTTTGGAACCTGAACAATGTGTGAGCTGCAAATTGCATCTGACGGGACCAGCCATGGTAAATCCTGCAGCCAGCACCCATTTTCAGTGCAGATGATTAACCATTCTTCTTATTATTTTTCTTATAATTATAACCCCAAGAGTAGTTTATCTGAGGTCTATGTGTGCTAAATGGGGTTTCTAAACCATTACAACCAGTTGCAGAGAGAAAATTGGATTACTCACCAAATCTATATTTTGACTTTATGGGAAATACTTTTAGGAGCTGATGTGTTGGTGGCACATTGGGTGTAACTTAAACTCATAAAAGCTTCATGTAAAATTACACTTAAACCAATATACTGAACATTAAGCATCATAAGAAGCATGCAGGGTGGCACCAGTAGTGTATGTGCCCATATTATGCAAGGCATATGTCAGATTATTACACCCATGTTTTTAACCAGTTATTTTAATTGGAAAATATGCATTCGCTAATAAGCACCTATATAACTTTAAGAACCTACACAAGAAACTATTATCTTATAAACTGAATAAATGCTACAATACACACTTTCATCTGTTCACAATTTCTCTGCAGGCACAAAAAACTCCAGCATCATGTATATATGTCTAGGTGCATGTGACACGACTACTACTATATGGCAGGGACAAATGGTGAGGCACTGAGCCAATTTACATACCCTATATGAGCCCGAGTGTTCATGTGGGCATTATACACAACTGCAGTGTATCAGAGTTCTGAGAACAGGTGTGTAGAAAAGATAGGCAGGGGAGGCACTGCCTCACCTACCATAGTTTTTTTTTTTTTTTACTCCATAAAAGTATTAGAATCGTACAAAGACGACAATTCTAATATATTCTTTGTGTTTTTCATATACTTTGTATAGTCATAACTCTGGCGTATGACAGGAAAGGCTCTGCCTCACCTCAATGTAGGTCACTGCTCTATGGTACTATGATACAGGCTAATCTTTGTATCAGTGTCTCCCTCCAGGAATGGTTTATGCTCATGTTAATAGTTGCACTATCTTTTTTCCAGGTGGTTTCCCAGTACAAGTTCCACCCAGAGTGTTTCTCATGCTCTGGCTGCAGAGCTTTGATCGGGGAGGGAGAGTCATTCAGTTTAGTGAAGAGCACAACACTATTCTGGTGAGACCTGTGTTCAAACAATGTACCTAGACCTTCCTAAAGCATTGCATGTGCCTAAAGTAGTTTTGAATAGCTTAATCCAGCTCTATAGTGGAATCCATATTCACTACTGGCCAAAACTTATAGAACACCCCAATGTATTTCCAGTCCAGTGAATAAACATCTTATGGCACATAGGTAAGTATAAAAATAAAAGGTTTGTAAAAAAAATGAAAAAGTAATGTAAAGGCCCCCATAGACTAGTCCGAAATCAGATGAAAAAGTGTTTGACATCCGATTCAATGCTCGGCCCCATGTGCATCGGAGACTGAGGTCAGACCTGCTGCACATCCGACTTAGCCCCCTCCTGGCAGCAAAGACAAGGATCACATGTGCTACATCACATGCAGAAGGATCACTTGTGATCTTGCTGCCTGGGATGGTCCCGGGTGTCTCAAGGGGATCAGCTGGCCATACACTGCTGCGACTTCTTGCAGTAGTGTATGACCACCTTAAATTATGTAAAGGTGCCCATACACTGCCGGCAATGTCTTGCAGCAGTGTACGGACACCCGACAGCCTGCGAGCCGCAGGGACCTTCCCGGCGGCAGGGACGCATGCTATCCGTTGTGATGGATCGCATGCATCCCTGCTTCCCGCCCGCCTAGCCACAAGGAGGAACGGGTGGTCGGACGGCCTGCGGGTCTGACCACCTGGTCGGGTCCAATGCGCACGGGACCGCGCATCGGACCTGACTGCATGTCAGGGAGGGACGATTTGGTTTGATTTAACAGACCGATTGGTCACAATCGGCTGAAATCGAACCAAATCGCCTCATTGTATGGGCACCTTAAGTTTCAACATTATAAAGTCAGCCTTTCTGTGTGTGGCTTATTTACTAAGCGGTGGCTTGTAAATGTCATCACCTCCTGGTGTGTTTAACCCCTTCCCGACATATGACGTATATATACGTCATATGTCGGTTGCGGGGGAATCAAGCCAGCTCACGGAGTGAGCTGGCTTGAAAGAGAGCAGGTAATGGCTGTATATTACAGCCAGGTCCCTGCTCTCACGGCCACGAGCGGCGAGTTCGCCGATCGTGGCCGTTTAACCCTTTAAGCACCGCGGGCAAAGCGACCGCAGTGCTTAAATAGCTGATCGGAGGGGGGGGCGCCCCCCTCCGGCGCCGATCGGGGCCCCCCGCAGCGAGATCGGAGGGTGCCGATCGGTTGCCATGGTAGCCAGGGGTCTAATGTAGACCCCTGTGCTGGCCGTGTCTGCATACCTATCATATCCTGCCTGAGGCAGGATGTAATAGGAAGTGCATAAAATCACTACGTTCAGCCATAGAGCTCTATGGCTGAACCTAGTACAGGCGATCGCGCCCCCTAGTGGTCAAGTACACTAGGGGGCCTTGTAGTAAAAGTAAAAAAAAAAAAAAATAAAGTTTAAAAATAAAAAAAAAATATTAAAAGTTCAAATCACCCCCCTTTCCCCATTTCCCAAATAAAAATAAATAAAAAATAAAAAAAATAAACATATTTGGTATCGCCGCGTTCCTAAAAGTCCGATCTATTAAAATATAACATTAGTTATCCCACACGGTTAAAGGCGTAAACGGAAAATAATCCCCAACGCCAAAACTACGTTTTTTGGTCGCATCGCCTACCCAAAAAAAAAAGCTAAAAGAGATCAGAAAGTCGCCCATATCCCATAATGGTATTAATTAAAAAGTACACTTCAGCCCGCAAAAAATGAGCCCTCACCCAGGTCCGTAGGTGGAAAAATAAAAAAGTTATAAGCCGCAGAACATGGCGACGCGACGCAAATTCGAAAAACCGTAACATTTTTTATTTTTTTTTTTAGTGGTAAAATGTAACGAAAACTATATAAGTTTGGTATCACCGGAATCGTAACGACCCATAGAATAAAGATAACCCATCATTTTAAACGAACTATGAACTCCAAAAAAACCGTAACCAGCGCAAAATTGTGGAATTGCGTTTTTTTTTCTTTTTACCCCACATTGAATTATTTCCTGATTCCCCAGAATATTATACGGTATAGTAAATGGTACCATTAAAAAGTACAACTTGTCCCGCAAAAAAAAAGCCCTCATGTGTCTATATAGCCGGAAAATTAAAAAAAGTTACGCTTATTTGAACGCAAGGAGGAAAAAAAAAAAAAATTACCATAAAAGGCAATGTCGGGAAGGGGTTAAGACCAAAATATAAATTCAAATTGTTTTGCTATTAAAAGTGTTGCCTTTTAGATTTTGTGCTCAAACATCCTAGGCAGGTTTTCCAACCCAGCTGAATAAAATAATCCCTGTTACACCAAATGGTGGACATCCTATTGTAAAGCTCAACGGAATATGCTGCGCTATATAAGAAACTGTTAATAAATAATAATAATGGAGGAGGAAGTGTCATAGCCTGGGGCTGGATCCTGAATCAGCAACTTTTACAGAATTACTGGAACCCTGAACCAAAAGTGCTACCACAGCATTTTACAGCACCTACCATTAGTTGGACAGGGGTTCATCCTACAGCAAGATAGTAACCCAAACCCATCCCCAGGTGATGTCAGAGCGATCTTTGTGAAAAAGATAAAGAAAATAACTGGACATATTGGTGAAAGCAATACAACTTGCGAGAACAACATATTTGTGGTAACTTCTGCCACAGTGTTGGGAAGAACGTCTAGAACAGGCATGTCCAACGGTGGCCCCCCAGATGTTGTGAAACTACACATCCCAGCATGCTTTGCCACAGTTTTGCTATTAGAGAATGCTAAAACTATTGCAAAGCATGCTGGGATGTGTAGTTTCAAAACATCTGGAAGGCCAACGTTGGACAGGCCTGGTCTAGAACAAAATGTGATATTTTTTATAAAAAGAATGCCACAAGGGTGTTTAGGAGTAATATCTACAAAGGTGACTAATTCGGGGAGTCCAAATGTAGATATGAGTTTATAAATATACATATATTTTTTCATGTTTATTTGTTCTATGCCAGTCTTATCGATCTGCCTGTTACAAAGTTTTAATTTATTCTGGGTCCTGTTGCTAATTGTAAAGTACAATAATTCTATTGTGCTTTACAATACAAGGCTGTTGCCAAATAAATATCTTAGTATTTGGCTGTTGCCAAATAAATAATTTAGGCTGTTGCCAAATAAATATCTGCTAATACATTGAGGATATTAAGACTGTAAATTTCAATCTAAATTGGGGGATTGCTAAAACTTTTGACCAGTTGTGTACTCTTTGTTACTCCATGAACACTGTCTCTATTTTGAGGTTAGAGAAAAACATACACTTTAGGGCTGAAAATGCTTAATATATACAATCCTTATCGAAGCACTAAAATCTATGGTACTTGTTTCCTAGCACGGCCACCCCGATTCACATCGGGGTGGTCGTGTCGGAAAAATCGCGTTGATCGCATCGCATGCGATTTGGTCGCATGCGATGCGATCGACCCGATATTTTTATTGAATCAAATGTAAATCGGGTCCCTGGGACCCGATTTTACATTGGATTCAATGTAAAATATTCCCTAGACCCCCAAATTTTACTACGTAAACCCCACCCCACGATAGACGCCAACCCGAAGCGTGGCATGCGCAGCGAGGGGCGGCGGTGCGCGTCCTCCGACCTTTTCATTCCCCTACTATCCACGTCGGCGTGGAGTTGAGAATATATAGTGTGGCGAGCGCAGCGAGGCGAGGGGACGCGTATAACTTCACAGGTATACGCGTCCCCTCACGGGGCTCGCTGCGCTCGCCACACTATATATTCTCAACTCCACGCCGACGTGGATTGTAGGGGAATGAAAAGGTCGGAGGACGCGCACCGCCGCCCCTCGTGGGCTCGCTGCGCTCGCCACGCTTCGGGTTGGCGTCTATCGTGGGGTGACGAGGGGGCCATATATAATGTGAAATGGGTCATATTGGCCCATTTCACATTTTTCAAATTTTTTTCAATGTGAGATGGACTTAATCAAGTCCATCTCATCTCATGCTCACGATTTCAATGTTAAAAAAATATTTTAACATTGAAGCCTATGGCAAAATCGGGGGCATCGCGTCGGTCGCGTCGGGACCAATGTTAATGGTCCCAACCGACGCAATGCCCCCGATTTTGTACCTTTGCCGGCAAAATGGACCTGATTTCAAAGGAAATCGGGTCCATCGTGGGGATCGTGTACCTTAAATTAAAGGTACACGATCCCCACGATTGTGGCCGTGCTAGGAAACAAGTACCAAATCTATAAGCAATTTCTATGACTGAGAGCTAGAACTATGCTTTGACTGATTTAATATGAAGAGCAGGTGTAAATGTGTGCATCAGTACTCTCCCTCCTCTCTCCCTCATAGTGGTCCATGTTACAAGCTGCTTCTTCTGCGGCCACAGTTTGAGGATCTTTGCAACGACTCTGCTCAAGAACAACAAACCCACATGCTCACCCTTCTACGTCTGCCTCCTCAAGCTGAAGTTAATAGGGGCTTCTCTGTGTCTGTGGAGGACATGCAGGTCATAGAGTGAGTTTGAGTGGCTGATAGTACTCTTTGCCTATTATATATAGGGGAAATTTTCCAGTAGGGGGAAAAAAAAAATATTTACTGCAATTTTATTTCCCTCGCAGAAAATGACTGGTTTCAGCCAAAGACACACAGGATCTGGAATATGTTCCTGGACCTGTGTGTTTTCGTAAACCACGATCATGAATACAGGGTGGTTAATCAGGGATTTTTTTTTTGGGGGGGGGGGGGGTGGTTTGCCAGCCTTAAGCAGTTAAAAATATATCTCCGATCAGTGTTGGCTGAATAGACCCAGGATGGGGTGCACATCAATTAGCTGTGGTAATTCAATTCCCTGCATAGAATAATTGGCACATTTACATGGTCTTCAGAAACAAGATCTTAGTTTGGATGACAATCATACAGTCTTAAATCACAATGCTACATATCGTAAGAAAAATGTGAAATACCTGACAAGTTTGTTTCATGTCTTCACAGAGTGACACCTGAGGCTCAGAATTTGCTGTACCCAGGAGATCGTATTTTGGAAATTAATGGCTCTTCTGTCGTTACAATGCCTCCTAATGAGGTCAGAAGTTACCATGTCCATTGATTGTGTTGTAGATGGTGGCTTGGGCAATTTGTACTTTTGTTTTTGGTAATGTGCTGTTCTTCATTATGCCCTTCCCTCAGGCTGATAATTTGCTTTGCTGCACAGACCAGACGCTGCAGCTTCTGGTAGAGCACAACCCCGCACTGAGCACCCCGGCAAATAGAGCTCCCCTGAAATCTCCTTCCCTGCACCCACGTGAGGGAAAGTGCATCTCTGACGGCAATACCAGGCGTAGCTCCATTCGGTCAGAATTTACTTGAATTGCTTTATTTTTTCACTGTAGCTATGTTCCGATTACCAACTTTTGCTGTTTTGCTACTGAAAAACTTTAACCTGTCTTTTATGCTTGGTTCAGTATACCATGTCCTGTAAGCCACGTTCCTCTTAGCACTGCTGCCTCCCTAATGCACTCGTGCTTTTCCGCTAAATGTTACTCCTACTCTGTCCAATTACTTATGACTGATCCATATTAAGCTTTCTCTCTGCTGTGTATCCGTGTGCTGTTCTGACACCAGCATCCAGCTCTCTTTCACCGTAGTTAAATATATGTCTGTGTCTTACAGCCATTTAGATTACCTCACCAAATATATCTCCTCCTTCAGACGCAGTAACAGTAACAGCCGCTCCCCTGGACCCTGTTCTCCCAAAGACCCTCACTCAGTGTCTCGCTCAGAGTCTCTCCGCTGTGCAGTAGGTGGTGCCCAGCAGATCTTCCGCCCATGTGAACTACTTCATGGTGAAGAGCTGGGGAAGGGCTTTTTTGGAAGAGCCATCAAGGTGTGTGTCTCTAGATTAACTACTCCCATTAAACGGCCTTCTACCATCAACCATATACTACAACCTTTTTTGCCTATAGGTCACACACAGAGCCACAGGCAAAGTAATGGTCATGAAAGAGTTAATACAGTTTGATGAGGAGACGCAGAAAACATTCCTGACCGAGGTAAATAGCTTCACATTATGACATAATTTGGTTTAAGTTGCATTTTTTTTTCTTCTTCCAAAAGAGAATAATCTGTTTTCATAGAACTGGTACAGTTTAGAGTTATTCAGGGACCTGAAGGGCTGGAGGCAGCATAATAAATGTTTAATGTCGGGGAGGCATGCGAATAGTAATGGAGCAAACATAAGGGGCCATTACAGCCCCATTCCTAAGCAATCTAATTAGAACCGTGAGAAATGAAGCACAGACTGCTCCATGTGTATGGCCCCCGGCGATGCGTGGTCTCGCGAATCGTTATCGCCTGACTAGATTTATACTGCATGCAGTATACATCTGGTCATCATCTGTGTTCTCGCTATTGAGAGCACGGGCAGTGATATATCGCTCAGCACACATAACTGTGTGCTGATCGATCTGTGCTGAACGATGCTAGATCACTCCGCACAAAGCTCCCATGGCCCTGTGTGTACGGAGCATGCTGACTGGTTGGCCATTATGAAAAAGTAGTTTTAGATCTTTTGAATGTTGAATTATAGAAAAGAAAATGGCAAACGCAGCATGCCTTGAAAATTAACACATCTCAGCACACAACTCCAGCACTCAAATTAGGACCTTTTCCAGACTTTAGCCAATCAGGAATTCCGTACTATATAGCCTTTCTCCCAATGGTTTCCTTGCCTCTCCTGCTCTAAAGATGGGTATACATTCCACAATGTGATGCCTGAATAGATCATATCTTTGTACACCATACACGATTCACCGCATGACTGCACAATATATCATTACCTGCTTAATGTAATTTTCATTGTCAGCTGTACAGCACTTTAGATGGTGAAAATGCAACCACAGAATTCATCAAATTCTGTATTTTGTGTGCACGCTGTATGATTGACTAATATATTGTGTTGCCAGCTTTACTTTCATCCCCAGTTCCATTGTTCACTAAACTTCTCATTCTCCAACTTGCTCTGTCTGCCCTGCAAACTTCAGCAGCAGTTATACTAATTTAAGTTGTTGCATGGTTGGGGGCAGTGTGGGTTTTGTGCAATTTTTTGCCAACATTTGTCTGTTCAGTTAATTTTACAAACAACCATAGCTATTTTCAGTACTGGTGTAGTTTCACGGCGGCACTGGGATCGCATGCGATGTGATGCGATGGTACTTGTGTAGATTCACGGCGCCACTGCCTGCGGTTCGCATTGCATGCAAATGCGATTTAGAACACCCCCACTATTAGCACAACCCCACTATCCACGTCACCCCAAAGCACGGCGAGCGCACATGGTACGCATCCTCCCGACCTGTTGATACCCCCACTATCCACGTGGAGTTGATTTTATAAAGTGTGGCGAGCCACCGAGCCCAAAGCATGGCAAGGGGACGCGGAAAATGAGCCCGAAGCGTGGCGAGCGGATGCGGATTACTTGAAGTGTATTCCGCATCCTCTCACGGGGCTCGCTGGGCTCGCCACACTTCGGGCTCGCTGTGCTCACCACACTTTAGAAAATCGACTCCATGCCGATGGGCTCATTTTCCGCGTCCCCTTGCCATGCTTTGGGCTCGGTGGCTCGCCACACTTTATAAAATCAACTCCACGTGGATAGTGGGGGTATCAACAGGTCGGGAGGATGCGTACCGCGTCCCCTCGCAGGGCTTGCTGCGCTCACCTCGCTTCAGGGTGAAGTGGATAGTGGGGGTGTGCTAAATCGCATTGCATCGCATGGGATGCGATCCGTGGGCAGTGGCGCCGTGAAACTACACAAGTACCATCGCATTGCACGCAAATCGCATGTGATGCGATCCCAGTGCCGCCATGAAACTACACAAGTACCCTATTCTCAAATATTAATTTTGATATGTGGTTTTAGATGGGTGATCACTACATTCCAAAAACCTTTTATCGTTTATCTGTTGATGATACTCTCTGACTTTAAATTTTCATGTGCTGTCATTCTTTTATCTCTATTTTATATGTGTCCTTTATATTAGGTGTAGGCAACCTGCTTCACTCCAGTAGTTGTGGACATAGATCTCATCATGCCCTTGCCACAGTTTTAAGAGTGCTAATTCCACAATTGATGGAGTGTGAGAGGTGTCCTTCTGTTGTATTATATAAAGAGAGTTGTGTGTCTAGCGTATTTCTGGTGGAGAGCTGATGCCTCCGTCCCTCACATCGCAAGCTCTTAAAGGGGCAAACTAGAGGGGCAAATGGTTCTCATCTGCCGTCAAATTCTATGCGTAGACACCACAAGCCTCTCCTCTCCCCCCAGCTAACGTTCCTTCTTCACCCAGGTGTTAACCAATTACATTTCGGTGTATTAGGAATCCCTAGCCTCTTTGGCAGGTCAGTCTGGTGTTAAGACCATGCCAAGGACAGAGGCATCTGTAATTATTTCAGCAACACCAGTGTTACTGTCTGAAAAGGGGATGTAAGTGATTACATTTGCCAGTTTTCATGGCAAGATAAACCAATACGATAGCAGAGAACGATCTGATGGGACACACCTCTGCAAAACACTACGGGAGATCAAAGTAAGATCAGGTTTCTCAGAGCAAGCACAAAGGTATGAGCTAGTCTGCCCTCTAGTTGTTACTTTGTGGAAAGCCTCCCGAAGAGCAAACTGTGGTAAACCGTAATCTATGACCTGCAAACTATGAACTGAGATAAAGTTAATGAAACTAACCAATCTGGTCCTAAATGTCCATTTTTCTAACACAGCCTATGACATGGCAATTAGGAGCTAATTTGTTGGTACTTGATCTCTTGCCAAGGCTTAGTAAAAAGACCCCTGTATTTGTTCTATAGAATAGAATTGCACCTGAACCACATAACGCATGGGTCTTCAAACTGTGGCCCTCCAGATGTTGTGAAATTACAAATCCCAGCATGCCTTGCCACAGTTTTAACACTCCCTTATAGCAAAACTGTAGCAAGGCATGCTGGGATTTGTAGTTTCACAACATCTGGAGGGCCACAGTTTGAAGACCCATGACATAACCCATCCTGTAGCTGTGTTCTGTTTGCTAATCTTTGAACTTTGTACAAAATATCTTCACCTTACACTCTAAAGGCCCCCATACATTAGTCCGATTTCACCCATTCCCGACAGATCGGTCACGTGCATTGGACCTGAACCGGAGGTTGGACCTGCTGAACGTTTGACCTCCAACTCTGCCCCCCTCCCGGCGCTGGGGAGCGGGGTCGTATGCGATACATCGCATGTGAAAGGACCTTAACTCAGGACCTCCAAGATACCAAAATGAGAAAAATGCTCACGACCATAAAAAGCGAAGAATAGATTCCAAACTCCTAAATATTTACCCTTTAAAGAATGAAATATGTTCCTTTATTGGTTGGTTCAACTCTCTTTTATCGAAGGACATTAGTTTACATTAAAGCCACATAAACACTACACGACTGCAGCTGATATAGTTAACTATATCAGCAGTGGGTCGGCCGATATTGCTCATACACACCGAACAGTATCATCTGCCGATTCCGTTCAGTGACATCACTGGGACCTGCTGAACATGCAGGTCATTTGGCTATCTTGCCAAATTGACCAGCATGTTCAATTGATATCACTCATTAATGGCGCACAGGAGTGGTCATCATTAATGATATCCACACTAGACGATACTGTGAACAATATGGCTCAGAAACCCCTTTTCAGAGATATTGTTAACAATATCGCCTAGTGCTGTGGTTGCCAACCCGTCGCTTGCGGCAGTGATCCGGGTGGTTTGACCATTCTGCAGTCGCCCATCCCTCCATTACCTGCGGCTGCTTCCCTTCTCCCTCTGAGGGGAGGAGAGCACATTGTGCGTCTCTCCTACCCCTCACTGTGCATCCCTGTTACTGGGCCGTCCGCCAATCAGGAGCTGGCCTGCAAGCTTTGATTGGTGGACAGCCCAGACACAAAGAAGTGAGGGGAAGGAGAGACGCGCGGTGTGCTGTGCTCTCCTCCCCTGAGAAGGGAAGCAGTGGCGGCAACAGAGACAGCGACAGCACTGCAGGGGGACACCGGACTTTCCTTTCCCCGGCAGCAGCGGCAGTAACAATGGTGAGTGTGCTGCTGCTACTGGAAAACTTGCACTGTGGGGGGGCATACCTGTTTCTGGCACTGTGGTGGGGGGGCATGCCCGGCACTGTGGGGGGGGCATACCTGTTTCTGGCACTTTTGGGGGCATATGTGTATCTGGCACTGCACTATTTGGGGCATATGTGTATCACACCCCCATTTTCATTGGCCGCACCCCATGTAGCATGTGGCTACCGCAAGAGTATTTATTTAGAATGGCACCACAATCATGCGGGCATTGTTTATCTGGCAGTGCTGGGAGGCATTGTGTTTATGGCATTACTGTGGGTATTGGCGGCATTGTGGAACTGGCACTGCTGGTTGGTATTTGTATATATGGCACAGCATCTATTCAGAGAGGCTGGGGGCATGGCCAGCAGCTCTCAGGGCGCTGGCCATGCCCCAATAGAAGAAAATATGGGGGATGTGGCCTCGCAGGAGTGCCACGATAGTAGGTTATGCCCCCTAATTTCAGGCGTGTACTGTTCTTCTCTGCCTCCAGTGTTGTATGCGGCAAATTGGACATTGCCTTGTGGCATATTGTGTCTGGGGCATTGCAAAAAAAAGAGGCCAAATCGCATACGCACAGTACATCCCATCGCATCCCCTGCAAGTGCCAAAATCGCATGGCACAATGAAGTACAAAACACACAGCACTTAAAATCGCAACATGTATAGGCACCTTTAGTGATTGTTCAAATGTTCCAACTAAGCAGCTTGGTTAAACATACAGATGTATTGTAACAATCGGTACTCTTTACCTAGCACGGCGGCCATCGCGGGCATTGAATGCACTAAAAAATCGGGTGCGACGCGATGCCCGCGATTTCCCATAGGGAACAATGTTAAATGTCTCAATTGACCCGATTTTTCTGTTCAATGCCTCAATTGACCCGATTTTTCCATAGGAAACAATGTTAAATGGCCCACAGAGGCCAAATAGGCACCCTAAAGTGTGAAATGGCCACCCAAATTGTTAACGCCTCCCCACGATCAACGTGAACCCGAAGCGTGGCGAGCGGCGGCGGTACGCGTCCTACGACCTTTTCATACCCCCACTATCCACGTCGGCGTGGAGTTGAGAATAGAATAGTGTGGCGAGCGCAGCCACACGCTTCGGGCTCGGTGTCTCGCTGCGCTCGACACACTATTCTATTCTCAACTCCACGCCGACGTGGATAGTGGGGGTATAAAAAGGTCGTAGGACGCATACCGCCGCCCCTCACGGGCTCGCTGCGCTCGCCACGCTTCGGGTTCACGTTGATCGTGGGGTGGCGTTAACAATTGTGGGGGCCATTTCACACTTTAGGGTGCCTATATGGCCTCTGTGGGCCATTTAACATTGATTCCTATGGAAAAAT
Source organism: Crinia signifera (assembly GCF_055691185.1). Lineage (NCBI taxonomy): Eukaryota > Metazoa > Chordata > Amphibia > Anura > Myobatrachidae > Crinia > Crinia signifera. Next base: position 351,658,293 of record NC_139217.1, read on the forward strand.
CGGGTCAATTGAGGCATTGAACAGTAAAATCGGGTCAATTGAGAAATTTAACATTGATCCCTATGGGAAATCGCGGGCATCGTGTCGGTCGCGTCGCACCCGATTTTTAGTGCATTCAATGCCCGCAATTTTTTTACCTGCGATGCCCACGATCAAAATCGTGGGCGCCATGCTAGGTAAAGAGTACCTAACAATCAAATCTTTCTTTATTACACTACTACAGTACAAAGGAGAAAAGATCGCAATCGGAAAGCTTCCGAAAATCTGATTCAGTAAGCAGTAGTCCCGCTGCTAAGGTACATGTGACCTGTGTACAACTTGTGACCGCTTCACTGAGTTGGGTTGCATGCAAAAATGAATTCTTCTGCTTTTGTCAGAGAATCAAAATTCTAGGTGGCAGTCATATTCCCTAGAACAAATACAATTTGCAGGTCATAGTTTAGAGCAAACGGTATAGCTTCTTGCAGTTCTGAAACCACACTGCTTTACAGTCATTGAGTCAATAATGGACTCCTCTGTGCGCAAGTGTAATCCCTTTTGTCGGACTCAATTAAAGCTTGTTTGAGGTTGGATCATGCAAAAGGACAAGATCAGCACCAACAAATCTGCAACTGAATGCCTGATAAATAAATTAATATAGATTTTTTGAAGACAAATTTAGAGTCCTAATCTCATCCCCATTAAGATGCTGTGTATAAATGGATGCCCTCCAACATCAATGAATTTAAGGCAGTGATTTTAAGGAGCGCACCAGTGTTCCTCACATAAGGTTCCAGAGACTCTTCCAGGAAATGATCATATTACTGTTGCTGCTAATCATGGGGTGTGCTTATTTTGTGTCACATGGCTTCTTCATGTTGGCTTATTGTCTAATGCTCTCAGAGTGAAATATGATTGGTCACACAAGATTTAATTTACCATACTTAAGAACTTGTTGAAAGAGTAGCTGATTAATCATTATTTCCTGATATAGCAAGAAGTGTTTTTCGTAATTGATTATTTGTATACATGGTAATATTATACTGCCTGTTATAAACCATTTCTTTATATTTTTCATCTTGCAGGTAAAGGTCATGCGTTGTCTGGATCACCCTAATGTGCTGCGTTTTATTGGGGTTCTTTATAAGGATCGTAGACTAAACTTGCTGACAGAGTATATAGAATGTGGAACATTAAAGGATTTCCTAAGAGCGGTGAGCATTGGTGTATACTGTGTTTAATATTCAATGCTTTTTGCTCGCTGTCATAGCTTGCAGGGTCAGTATTCAACTGACCCCCTGCCACACGCCGTTTCCCCCCTCGCTAGGTTTTTTGGAGCGAGAGGGAAACTGCATGTGCAGCCGCTAAAACAGCGAGGCTCGCGGGTAAATGCAGCAGGCTCCCTGCATTAGCCGCGAGCCTCGCTGTTTGGGGAAATCCTTGCTGTCCTCTGACGGTGAGGATTTCCCTGCTACTTTGAAAAGGGTGAGTGGCCGGCGCGGGGGTGAAACAGCGAGGATCGCTTGTTTTTTAAGATCCCCGTCGTTTAACACCCTCGTCGGCCGCATTGAATACACCTATCTATTTGGTATAAGAATCAAGCAACTATTATTAGATATAAAATTGTTAACTTCTAATTGTAAAAGCTAATAAAAATATATAACTCTGTTACTTTTCCCCCATCCCACTCTCAGGACCATTGTCCTTGGCAACAAAAGGTCTCATTTTCTAAAGACATTTCATGTGGAATGGTAAGCTTTAACCTTTTTACTTGAGCACTATAATGAGCCGTAGCTATGGAAAATCATTTGTATTTTTATTCCCCCCCCCCCCCCCCCCCTCTAGGCATATCTTCACTCTATGAGCATTATCCATCGGGATCTCAACTCGCACAACTGTCTCATCAAACTGGTAAGATCCTTATTTCACTTGGTTGTTCAGTAACTGCTCTTACACCTTTTCTCTGTGATGTTTTGCAGATTAATCAGTTGATGCCTTTTACATGTCCACCTTTGCTGTTGTGTTTGTTTTTATCCTCAGCTGTCTTCTGTTACCTTATAGGATGGCACTGTGGTGGTTGCAGACTTTGGGCTTTCCAGGCTCATTGTGGAAGAGAAACCAAAACCGCCACCAGAACGTCCACCCACAAAGAAGCGAACAATACGCAAAACTAATCGTCGAAAACGTTACACAGTGGTGGGCAATCCCTACTGGATGGCACCTGAAATGTTAAATGGTAAAGGAGTAAAGTCAATGGGGATTGGAGTTAGTAGTTGTATAAGAATATTGTGGAATGAATATAGGTTTGTGATAGATCTATATATTTATACGTTCTCCTGTTCCACACAGGTAAACAGTATGATGAGAAGGTGGATGTATTTTCATTTGGGATTGTTCTATGTGAGGTAAGAAGACAAATACTGATGGTTCTTGCAACACATCTAGGCCTGTAACTATACAAGCATAGTGATCGCCTAGGCATATGGGGAAGATATTGCATTCTTCCCTAGGTACAGACACTTTAGCCAATGACACAAGTACATTTTTAAATCCAAGAAAAAAAAAATAGATCTGCCTTTATACTATTACATTTTAGCATTATGCATCTCTTGATATTTCTACTTTCTTGTAGTCCAAGGTGCATATTTACTTTACAGAGCTGTTTTCTGTGAGGCAAGTAGGCTGGTAAGGCTAGATCCAGCCTACTTGCCTCACAGAAGCTGTAAAATCCAAGGTATTGCAAAGCATGAGAAGTCCTATGTCCTTTTGCAGATTATTGGGCAGGTATATGCTGATCCAGATTGCCTACCACGCACTTTTGACTATGGTCTGAATGTTCGTTTGTTTTGGGAGAAGTTTGTTCCAAAAGATTGTCCTTCAGGATTTTTTCCCCTTGCAACATCATGCTGTCAACTGGAGCCTGATGAAAGGTAATCTCATGTATTCACCTCTCCGGTCATAATTGTATAATCTTCTCTTATGTTCTATAAACATTTTAAGGCTACTGTAATACTTGCAAAGAAACATCACATTTTACAGCATAGAAGAACTATTTTGTCAATTTAGTCTGCCCCTTTTCTTAACCATATTTTTACCTCAAAACATATTCAATGTTTTATTTCTTTGTAAGGATGTCACTCTGTCTGTCCCATGCATGTTTAGTTTGTTCTATTGTCTAAAGCTGGGTATACATCTATAGTTTTTTGTCCAATCTGTCTGGTGGGAACACAAATCTGGTAATGTTTTGTTGAAAATGACAATTGATCATTTACTCCAAAACTCTGGAAAACAGACAATGGTCATCAAAACAAATTTGATAAATCCATTTGATTTAATAGATTTGTTCAAATAGTTGTTTTTGTTCATTTTCCAGTGTTTGGGAGCAAATGATTTTAGTAGACTTTCATTCCTTACCAGATTTTTTGTTCACACCAGACTAGATAAATCTGATATACCCAGCATTAGCCTCTACCTTCTGTGATGTGAGGTTATTACACTTGTCCACTACCCTTTCTGTGAAGTCATTTTTCCTCAAACTTCCCCTGAACCTCCCTCCAGTTTCAGTACATGTCCATGTGTTCTAAAGGTGCCCACAGACGCATCGATCCCGGCGTGCGTTCTGTGCTTAACTAGTACACATAGCATTGCATCGTATGCCTTGTGCATGCGATGTGCATGCGCTGCGATTAAAAGCTAGTACAAAAAGTATGTGCAGCACATACTTTTTGTACTGTGCGATGAGGTGCCGCGGGAGCGCGCACCCCATCACATAGCATCGCCCCGCCGGGATCGGTGCGTGTGTGGGCACCATCATACTTCTCTTTATTTGAGGAATATTTCCATCCTGGACCTTGTTAAAACCCTTGATATATTTGAAGGTATCTTTCATATTCTCCCTTTCCCATCTCTGTTCCAAACTATATTCTTTAGGGGGGTACTCAATCACCGGGGACCATCTCCTGAGGGGGAGATTGCTGTCGGCCCTATTCAATGCTGTCTTCCCCGACAGTATTGAACAGGGGAGCTCGGCAGAACGAGCCCGACTTCACAAACAGTCGGGCTCATTCTGCCGGGAATTTACAAGCTGCCGGCTGCAGCTCGCCTCTTCCTGGCCGCAACTCGCGGCCATGCCCACTTCTCGTCCCACTGCAGGCGGGACATTGAATCCTGCCTGCATGTTCTTAGTCGAGCAGACGAGAAGGGGACAGGGTCACGGCTGTCGTGACCCCCAGATTGAATACCCCCTTAGTCTTTCTGGGTAAGCTAAGTGATGTAGGCCATGTACTATTATAGTTGTCCTTCTTTGTACAGTCTCTAATGTATTTAAATCCTGCTGGAGATATGGCCTCCAGAACTGGACACCGTATTCTCCTTAGCCTAAAACAGTGTTTCTTGATTTCGTAGGCCAGATTTCCTATATCTACAGGATACACTTACAGCCTTATCTCTGTTTCTGGGGGAGCTGGCGATCCCCCTGCCTTCCGAACTAGAGTTTATGGAACAAAACCTGAAGTTACAATATGGTCTGACACGAGAAAACCATTCAGAACATGGAACAAAACTTTGATTCCTTATCTGGGAAAATAGATGTGGCAAGATTACTGAATATCCAGTTAAAAACAAATTCATCTCTGCAAAGCACACTTTATGCTCACATGTGATCATGTTACAGTTTTGCCCTTGTGGTAGTGGACTATTTAATGTTTCATAGCCGAAACATTTAAAAAAGGTCAAAAGGTGAAATAAAACTACCAAAACGTAGGAACTAGCTGCATACATTTCTACAATGCTAAAAGGGATATCTCAGGGTGTTTTCTAGGATACTTTAAACTGTATGTAGAACCACTGCATATCTTGTTATTAAGGGTCACTAAGCAACCATATCCACTAACTTTCATAGTTCATAACTACACAAAACTTGAAATCACTCTCCTCCTCCTAGCCTGGAAGGTTACAGAAGGGAGAAGTGAGTTACATATTTATTCAGTCAAAAGCTTTTAAAACATTTCTTGGGAACTAGGGTGAATAATGACCACTTTTATGGATAACCATTGTCTTCCACTTGGAGTAATTGCTACATTTTCCCATGACAACTGGAATATAAAAACTCCTCCTTTGTGCATTTTGGATTGCACTTTCTTTAAAATGTGTGTGATAGGTAATGTATGGTGCTTTCTCCAGTGCCATAGGAATTTGCTTGATTAGTGTCAATATTTGGCTTCACTACAACCTATGGCAGCTGGGCATGGAGAGCAATTTTGTACAGTAGGTTCATATGTATTAAGCCTGGGGAAGAGATAAAGTGGAAGGAGATAACGCAACGCACCAGCCAATGAACTCTCAACTGTCATTTTTCAAACACTGTCATTAGCTGGTGCATTCTGTCCTTCCACTTTCTATTCACCAGGCTGAATACATCTGCCCCCAAGTCTGTAACTTGACAGGTAGGACTTGATTGGCCAATGATAATGTACCAGCGGCTTTATCACTTCACCAGGCTTAATAAATCTGCCCTAAAGTCGCTTAAATTATAGGCTTAAACACTAAAAGATGGAATATGCTGCCATCTGGAAAACTGTGTTTGTCAGTGAAGAGACTGTAACAGTTGCAACCTTCTTCTTGCTCGCTGTACCACTTACTCAAAGCCAGGTTTAACCAACATCTGATTGTCCAATTGTTCCTGAGCTACAATTACCTTGGGCTGGTATTTAATGCTGGGAGTTCTAGTTCAACAGTAATCCCTGCCCAATCCGTTTCCTTTGGCTAGAGCTCCATTAACTTTAAAGCAGCCCTTTGTATTCCCAATTGGTAGCATGGTATACTACAAGTCTCCACACTGTTTGTAGGCTGTATTTAATTGTGAAGCCTCCCTAACACTCAGTTTCTTTGCTACTGATGGAGATAATGATCCATTAAAAGGGAAATCTGTCAACAGGCATACTAGTTTTGGGAAGACTTGAGGCCCATACGCACTGGGCGACTTTGAGCTGAAAGCAGCTCAATCTTATCTTTTGAGCTAAAAAGATGAGCAAAAGGGTGGGCGGCTTTCCATAGCTTCCTGCTATGGAAAGTATTCCACCCCTGGGACAATCGCTCAGTGTGTATGCACTGAGTGATTTTCCCCATTATCGGTCAGCATACACGCTGGGCAAAAATCACCCAGTGTGTATGCACCTTAACGTTAAAAAAAGAAATAAAAAAATGACATCGAACCCAGCATTAGCCAACAGCAGATGAGTTTTCCATATTATAAACCAGCTGCAGAATGGCAGCATTGTACCTTGCAGAATATTTGAGACACACCACTGGAATTACAGAAGTCTGGTTTGATTGCCAGGCACTGCCTGATAATGTTTTATGTACAAAACAAAAGTCAATAAACAGTTTTCTTACAATTTTTGTGTCAGTTTTTGCGCAAAAATCTCAACAGCTTACTTAGGTAGGAAAGATCCCTGTCTCAGCCAACATTTATGCTTTACATGGTAACTCTATTGGAAGAAAATTGTATTGTGAGAGTTACCACCCCAAGCCTGGCTAGTCACAGCGAGAACTTCTATTCTTTCCACATGCAGATTTCTCACCTGCATTCATTGCGCAGAACAGACTTGTTTTCCTGTTTCTACAGTCCATGATACATACAAATATAAAACAGAAGCTGCCACAGACAGGCACCTGTAACAGATAACAACCTCCACAAACTCATGAAAAAAGATGTTGAGGGCTTTGATCAGCATTAGCAATTCTAGGTCGCAGAAACAAACACTGACCATATAATCGTACACTTGATTTGAATCTTTACAAGATTTGTAAAAGTCCATCATGTCCCTTTTCCTCCCAAAAGAGAAAAGTCTGGTTTAGGAGTAGAGACCCTCCTGACACAGTTCACTCGGCCACTGCCACAGCATGATGAAATGTATGACGTTGCCATAATTTCCGAAAGGTATGTCCTATGTCCACATGGGAATGTGCACCTCCTCATGCTCCTGGAGTTCCTGCACTGCTTATTAGGGGGACAACACCCTCCTGCATAGTGTTTGGGGTGTGATTGGACGGCACTTCAATTGTATTCTCATCTACAATATCACACGTAGGGTTTGAGAAGGCAGACAGTGGTAAGTTTATCCTCTGGAGATGCCTGTCCTCCACTTCCTGCTCATGCTGTCTCTTTAAATCTCTGCCCCTAAATGGGAAAAAAAAACATGATCGTTAGCGACATGGTTTCTTACAAACTGGAAATTTGGGATAGTCTTGACAAAAGTTAGAACAAAATACAGACCTTTTGTATATGTATCCAACCACTATGCCACTTCCAATGGCTATGATTACCACCACCATTAGAATTCCCAAGACATAACCTGTGATATCAATAGATACAAATTCATGTAATTCAACAATATAGACACAGAAGCATTATACATGCATTGGCTTCAATAAATAGCATATTTAATCTGTTTCCAGGGTTGCTATACCTTGCCAATGCCTACTTTCATAACTGTTGACTGTCCTAGCAGCTGTCAGCACGCAGTAGGGATTTGAGGGTGTCATGACAACCAGGCCATGCTTCCTGGTGGCAAGAGATGTCTGAGCTTAAGCTTGCCATACATCTACAGATCAATTTGTCAGATTGGGCTGGTTGGAACAAAAACCTGGTAATATCTGAATAACAGTTTGCCAGTTTTCCAGCAATTCGAAGCAAATGGTCAACTGTCATCTGCTGTCATCCATTACCAGGATTTTGTTCCAACCAGCCAGATCGGACAATAAATCTAAATCTATTTTTCCACCTCAATAAATCTGTAGATGTATGGGCAGCTTTACACATAAGTGTGCAGTAGTGAGCACCTCACCCCCTTATGTCAGAGATCTCATTAAATGTACTAAATATACTTAAGGCTGAGTACACATAAAAAAAAAAAAGAGTATATTGTGCACAATCAGTATTCTTGATGATTGAGTGCACGTTTGGCGGGTGACCTAACTGAACAATATCAATAACATCATTCAGTGTGTACACACTATCTAGTTTCACCAGATAGTAAACTATATCAGTGATGCCACTAGTCATCTAGTGTGTATGTTGCTTAAGAAATAACTTCCCAAATATAATACAGCATTGTTCTTATCTTATGTGCATGAATTTATTATATTGCACCTAGTCAATGTTCCCTATACATTTTCTTTTGTTTAGAGTAATGATGTCATTATGAGGTCTACAAGATAGTAAATAATAATAAAAAGGGTACAGTGCTAATATCCTACCTAATGTTCCCAGGTCCTTCTTTTCACGGGGGTTGACTTGCACCCTCTCGCTAATGCTGATCACAGGCTGAGCCACATTGACCTTCTCTGGTAGCAGAACCGGATCTTTGTTCAGAGTTGTTGATTCCCCTGGAATATGTGATGGCTGCACTGTTGTCATCTGCTCTGGTGTCGGATGTTCGTTTGTAGGAACTGTAATCATAAATGAAATTAAGTCCTAAGTATATGTCTCCTTTCAAAATGCACATAAAGATCGGTGTTTGTGTAGTATCACGGCTCCCACGATGTGCATCATATATGAAAAAAATCGCATGCCATCACATGCGATGAGATGCCATTTTTCACAGAAATCATTGACATGTGTTAAAATCATGTTAAATGCACCCCAAAGGGCATTTGTTACTGTAGCACCCCCACTATGAACGCCAACCCGAAGCGTGGCGAGCGCAGCGGTACGCGTCCTACGACCTTTTCATACCCCCATTATCCACGTCGGCGTGGAGTTGAGAATAGAAAGTGTGGCGAGCGGACGCTTCGGGCTCGGTGGCTTGCTGCACTCGCCACACTTTCTATTCTCAACTCCACGCCGACGTGGATAGTGGGGGTATGAAAAGGTCGTAGGACGCGTACCGTCACCGCTCGCCACGCTTCGGGTTGGCGTTCATAGTGGGGGTGGTACAGTGTGAAAAAAGACATTTGGGGTGCATTTAACATGTTTGCTACAAATTTAAATGCATTTGGATGCATTTGTGATCAAAATCGCATGCCATCGCATGGCATGCGATTTTTACAACAAATTCATAAAAAACCCGGAAAAGCACAGGTTCTTAAACTCGGTCCTCGGGGCCCCACACAGTGCATGTTTTGCAGGTCTTCTCACAGAATCACAAGTGAAATCTTTTAAAATGTGTCCATGAGTAATGAATGCACCTGTACACCTGCCGGGTGACCTGGAAAACTTGAACTGTGTGGGGTCCTGAGGTCCAAGTTTGAGAACCCCTGTTGTAAAGTATTAGTGAAGTCACACAACAGTCACATATATTTGTATCCCACACTTGAAATAATTGCTACACCATTGCACTGAACACTTATTTTTTCCCTATACATCAATAGTGTTTGTTTTGCAGGAACAGATTAGCCAGAAGCCAGAACAATAATTGCTCTCCAATAGTATTGCGGAGGGTTATCTACATTAGGAAATAGAGGGGGAAAAAACAGGACACTCCCTCTGCCTACTGCTGTGGGCTGAGTCTAATGCCAACCAGGTGAAAGGATCTCTGATGTCACAAGCATGTTACAACAGAGGGAGGAGCAAGGTCAGAACATGGGTCCCCAAATGTACACTTGTGGGTGTTGTTTTGCTTCCCACATTTTGGGCATGGGGACTAGCTTTGCTCACCACCTTATTACTAAAGGCAATAGATGTTTGCTTGGTTAGTGACAATGCCAGCCCATCAACCTTTCTTCTCCCTCTGGAGCCACGTGTTACGTGGTTGTGACATTAGAAGTCTTTTAACCCACTAGGACCTAGCAACCCACTGATATGGACAAAAGCTGTTGTTTTATATTTAGAAGAACAAAATGGCAGGAGTCCCTAATACTGAGATTAGGTTTCTGCACAAAATAATTTTATCAAAAAGACTGTTTAGTCTTTTTTCGGATGCAGTTATTTTCTCTGAAGGGTCTCTTATTAGTTTCTTGTTGTTTATAGGGAGTTATGTATTCCTGCTATGCTGGTGTTATAAGTGATGCCATTTTCAGGGTCTCAACATTTGATGTGCATTTATTATTAAAGGGGTATTGATCATTGCATGGAGAGATTTAAAGTACTAACAAATCAGCTTCTATCATGTTACAGGCTGTGTTTCCATAAATTACTTATTTGCGAGAGGTAACTGGAGTTGATTGGTTGGTACTTTATATCCACCAGTTATATTTCAAACAGACTAGAATATGGCATTTTGGAAGTCATTGATTAGTACTTTTTGTCCACTTTCTCTATCACCAAAGCTAAGTATATAGATGCTTTTATCTTTGATAAATACCCCTAATCATTTCTACAAGCATATGTCCATTCACCACTTATACCAGAAACAAAAGTTTGAATATTCTATTTTACAGCCTATATAACAAATACTATTAACTAATGGTAGACCGGGAGGGAGGATATGAGCCTGTAAACCGGTTTACATGGATTATAACACTTGTGTTTACACGAATGTAGCCAAGGGGTGTCGTGTGTCATTTGAACCCCCTTTGTTTAACGAGGTAGAGACGAATGTTAAACTTCCTATCCAATAGAAAGTGAAAAGGGAGCTCAGCGACAGGAGCTTCCAATCACTTCACAATTCTACTTATGGGTGGCGGCCAAATCTCATCTCCACCCTCAGACTCTAAAGAGAAAAACAAGATCACGTGACCAAGGTAGCATGCTGGAGATAACAGGGCTGATACAGGGACCTGTGCGGTGTGCAAGTACAACTAGGGCGTGTGTACCGAGAACTAATGGGAAAACAGCATCGCTATGGGCACTTGGGCAGGTGTACATGATTATGCACCTACGTGACAGTCACAACAACAGTTTTGCAGCCTACTGCAATGCATATAGTTATATGACTGGATAAAGTCTATGCCTAGCTATGTAACATTGCTCATGCAGAATCACGGTGCTGCTGTGGTCAGATCCAGAGCTATGCAGCACGGTCCACTGTAGACAATGGTCATCCCTCTGTGCAGGTGTCCTTAGTGTGTGTGTGTGTACCTGGTGTCCCGCAGACCAGCTGGTAGCCCAGGAGCAGGATTAGGAGCTGCAGAGCCATCGTCCTTGCTGCGTGCAGTATGTCGCTGCTCTCTGCCTCTCGCTGCTGTACCAATTCTGTTGCTGCTGCACACAGGGTTGTTTTTCACTTCAGCTGCTGCTCCTCCCCCTGCTGGTGCTGACATCACACAGGAGCCTCAGCGCTCTGACAGCCGGAAACGTCTGCACTGCATAATGAATTGCATTGGGGATGGGGGAACTTACTTAGGTTCTATTTTAACAGGTGTGTGTGGGTATGTGGGCACCGTCGTGTATTTACTGCCATAGAACACATCAGACTCATGTCATGCGTTGCGCATAGAATCTCCTGGTAATACTCAGGCAGCGTGCGATGTGACTCGCTTGGTGGCATGTTTGCCCTGTGTATGCAGAGAAGACAGGCTGCCTTTCCTGTGCGGACACAGCTGAGTGCAACGGTGCCGCACATTTATAGCCAGCACACGGCCATTTCTGCGCCCAAAAATGTGTCATGTTAATGTCTGTATAAGGTGTCGTCTGTAACCGCCTATGCTGGGCGCCTGTCGGTGGTGACCTTGATGCTGAGTACACAGGCTGTGCTGCTGTTCTAGGAACTGGGGTGAGGGAGGGGGCAGCTCCCTGGTACAGGTGAGCCGGGGTGAGGGAGGGGGCAGGTCCCTGGCAAAGCTCAGGCACTGGTGAGGGAGGGGGCAGGTCCACGGCATAGCTCGGGCACTGGGAGCCGGGGAGAGGGAGGGAATAGCTCCCTGGCACAGCTGCAGCAGAATAGCTCAGGCAGCAGGAGCCGGTTTGGACAGGATCTGTGTGTGTGCTGCATGCTCCTCCTCTGTGTCCTCCAGCAGCTCAGACTCATCCGTTATTACACCGCAGTGCTGTCTAGCATCCTGTCCTAGGCTCCATAGCTCTCCCACAGTTACCGGTTCCATAGCTCATTCTGGGGCAGGTGTGAAGCCTGGGGAAGAGATAAACTGGAGATAAAGTTAAATGAGATATAGCACCAGCCAATCAACTTCCAACTGTCATTTTCAAACACAGTTCATTGGTATTTGGCTCGTGCTTTATCTCCTTTCACTTTGTCTCCAGTATCTCTTCTCCAGGCTTAATACATCTACCACGCTACATGTTGCCATGTCGTCATTGAAATAGGATGCACAATTTGTGCTTGGACTTTGATCAGACACTGGTTTTGCTATGGCTGGGGTTTTTGTGTCATTTATTTACCTTTATTTAAAACATACAACACAAATGCAAACAGATTGCTAAGCAAACAGGAGTGTGTGCAGTGTACTGACCATAGATGTGCTGCTGGCTCATGCATTGTTTGTTTGTTTTCACCACATACAATAAATGATGTGAGAAAACAATTTGCCAGGGCCTGGATTTTTAAACATGGGACATTCGTCCACAAAAAAATGACTGCATTGTCACGTTCTGTCCAAATCTATGTTTTATAAGCAAGACACTAAAACCGGATAGTCAGATTGCCAGCCCGGACAGGCTCACTGCAACAAACTCTGTAATTCTGGAGCTTCAAGTGCTCGTCCATGTCTGGACAATGGGCCGTATTGCAGGAACGGGATGGGGATGTATAACGCAGGTATGTCTGGACTTCTGAACGAGAGAGCCGCGGCAGCTGCATGGATACATGTTTCCTAGAACGGCGCCCACTAAGCAATTTGCTTAGTGGGCTATTCTGCGTAGTGAAATTGCATCGCATCACATGGGCCATTTTAGGGTCATGCGATTTGCGATGCGATTTTCCTATGTAATTTATTCACTGCTCTCTCAGCCCCGGGCAAAATCGCATGTCATTTTATAGTGTGTTTGATGCCATGACATTAGGTATGCAATCATATGATTGTACTGTATGTCTCCAAAACTAGGTTTAACGCACCCCCCAACTATCCACGTCAACCCGAAGCGTGGCGAGCGCAGCGGAACGCGTCCTCCGACTTTTTCACTACCCCACTAGCCACGCAGAATACATGTAAAGTAATCTGCGTCCCCTAGTGGGGCTCGCTGCGCTCGCCACACTATCTAAAGTCAACTCCACGCCAACGTGGATAGTGGGGTAATGAAAAAGTTGGAGGACGCATTCCGCCGCCCCTTGTGGGGCTCGCTGCGCTTCGGGTGGGGGGGTGCGTTACATCTATTTTTGGGACATACAATCATATTATTGTATACCTAATGTCATGGCATCGCACACCCTATAAAATCGCATGCGATTTTGCGGGACATGAGATGCGATATTGTGTTGTAAAAAACAAAATTAAATGAAAAAATCGCAACGCATCGCATGCCGTTATAATGGCCCAATGGACGTGGTGCCAAGAAACAAATACCGTTGCGTGACATCACACCCAGCCACTGCGACCCAGAACATGGCTGGCCTGGAGCAAGCACATTATTGTGTAGCGAAGCACTCACACCTTAGCAATGTGTCAGCTAATTTTTACGGGTGCATCATGGGCCAGGAGCAAGATAGCAGGGCAGCCGTGCCCTGTTCTGGACAGCTTTTTTTTTTCTTTTACTTAAAACTGCTACTAGGTATGAATCAGGCCTTATGTCCTGTCCAGGTTGGTGTCTGTGATCGCTGTCACCAGAGAGGGAGAGATTACAGCCTCCCCATATGGTTGGTATAAGTGGAACGTTCCATACCATATGGGGAGGCTGTAATGTCAATATCTGTCACAGCCACCCACCCCAGACAGGACACCACTCCCAGAACTAGGCAGATGGACGACAAGCACTACAAGCTCCAGAATGGCAAGTTTACTGCAGGGAGTTAGTCTAGTACCACATTCCAGGGTCTGAACAATTACGGATTTTACCTAACCCCACTTACAATTATATAAAAACAACAAAAATAATTTTTTGGGTTGCACAAGACGGAAAAAAACCAGAGCTGTATAGATAATTTAGTTATACAGATGCATATTTATCACAAATAAATTCTTCATTGGCTCCAAGCTATAACATATGAAAAAAATATAAGAATTATTTTACACACATAAATATTCTGTCTGCATGAGCTCTATAAACCAATGAGAAAGCTCATTGTCCGATAAACACTGATTTAATCATCTTTAATAAAATGCCAGAAGGTTCCCCGTAGATGGCCGATTGCAGCCATGCACTGCAAATAAAGATGCTAAACCAAAAGTATCAGTGAAAGCAAGACCTGATTAGACAGGTAGCATGAAATCTGCAGGCCCAGCCTCCAGTTTATAAATTAGATGGACCATATTTCTGATACCTGCTTTATAGGGACTTCTCTCTAAAGGTGCCCACGGCACATACGATCTGCTTACGACTGCAATCCATCCGGACTGATCACACGTGCGACCTGCTAACATGTCTGAACTAGGCCCAATGTGGCAATGATGTGTATTTGACTTGCATTCGTTAAGCGACCCACCTAATCTTTTGATCGTTTAATCCAGGCATGTCCAAACTATAGCGCTCCAGTTGTTGTTAAACTACAAGTCCCATCATGTATTGCCACAGTTTTGCTTTTATTGAATGATAAAACTATGGCAAGGCATGCTGGGATTTGTAGTTTCACAACAGCTGGTGGGCCATAGTTTGAACATGCCTGGTTTACTCAATCGCTTTGTGTGTGTGCATGATATTGTTTGGCCAGGAGTGTTCTGGATTTCAAGGGAAATTGGGTAAGAGATTGTATTATTCATACAATCTAACCATGTGTAGGCACTACAGCTGGCTATACACTTATATGATTTAGTACTTTTCACCCGAATCCTACAGATCGGGCTGAGAAATTAGGTGAAAAGTGCCCAAATCGTGTGTGTGTGTATATATATATATATATATATATATATATATATATATATATATGCGAAGAAAGAACGGGCGGCACCACGGGTTTAAATCCAAAAGAAAACTTTAGTGCAGTTGTCACAAAGAACCGACGTTTCAAGGCTTCTGTGCCCCTTTTTCAAGGTGTGAAAAAAAAGGGGCACAGAAGCCTCGAAACGTCGGTTCTTTGTGACACCTACACTAAAGTTTTCTTTTGGATTTAAACCCGTGAGTGCCGCCCGTCCTTTCTTTGCTTTTGTAAACACCTTACATTGGGAAGGCAACGCGGTCCTTTGCAGCTGGACAACCTGAGTGCCGACCGACCCCCGAATCTATATATCTATATGTATATATATGCATAACAACCAATTTTGATCTGGTATCCAATCCAATGTGCAGGGGACAGTGTGATTGCAAGTGGTGCACATAAGATTAATCGGATCCAAGAGGATCAGGCTGCAATTGCTAAAGGTCGCATAGAATAGATCATATGCAAAGGACCGCATACCCCTAGAATACAAAATAGTAAGGAATCATCTGAAAAAATGATTTGCTTTAAGAAGAGTTTGAATGCCTTGGATACATGGTGATCATTTACTTACTTACTGGTGGGGGCTATCAATTAGAACTGATAGCTTTATATAGAAACCTACCTTTTATCCAACATCTACCTGTTGCTTTCAGTCTGAACTAAAACATTGAGTGTAACTTTGAAAAAGAAACAATGCAGCGTGTTTTTGTGTAAAAGTAGCACATTATAACTTGTGAGGAATCTGTTTATTACAATGTGTGGCCAGTTTTGTGCAGGTTTAGAATAGTTTTCAGGAGAGTACAAAACATTCACATAGAAACTGTTCATGGTTGGCCCCCACTAAGACACTTTAACCCCATCAGTTCAGGAGGCATTGTATAGTTCAGAGCTTAGTGTAAACATGACAGTTTTAGATCTAAACCCATGTAGGTATATTTCTAGGTCTGAGGGTTCCAGCTTATCATTCATTTTATATTGAAACCCAGTTCTAGCCCAATGGTTTGTAGTGCTTTTCTGGGGCCCATTGATTCATGCATAGTGATGCTTTTCACACGATTTCCCCATTATTTGCACTACCATTTTACTCCGCCTCCATATTTATTAAGCATGAATCAGTTTTAACTCTTACTTCCCTTCACTCCCTAGCCCATGCTGTTCTACCTCAGGTTCCACAAGAGAAGACGCAAAAGCAGACTGCACAATTTGGAAACCAAATGACTCCAAAAGGGACATATTTTGTTGTGGGGAGAAAGGTGATGCCAAGGCAGACCCCAAAGCTGGCCCAAGAGATGCACCAAGAGTTGGGCCAAGTGAGGGCCCAAGTGCAGGACCCAATGTGGGTCCTAGAGCCGGGCCAAGTGCTGGGCCCAGAGTTGCACCCAAATCCCCAAGCCCTGGTCCCAATGGCCTGGCATGAACTTTCTGGATGTGCTTGTTGAGATAGGCCTTAGAGCGAAAGAAGCTGCCACATTCTGAACAGGGATATCGTTTCTCAGACTCTGCCTCAATTTTCTTCGGAATCACCAAGTCACAGGCTGCATATGATCCATTAGAACTCTGCTTCTCTGGAGATTTCAGGTCACTTCCATCTGACAGGTCACCATAGGAATCAGAGCTTTCCTGTTCCCCATGCTGACACTTCTCACCCTCTGCAAGGAAAGAGAAAACTGTGACTAAAAGGCCCACTATTTTTTTTACATGCAATGATCTCGGCAAAGCGAATTCCAAGCCACCAGCCTATCTCTGGTTATTTTGTGATACCCTGAACTCTAGAACCAGTAATTTACTTTATCACTTCATACTTACTACATCAAAGTAGCATGCAAAAATGTATTCATAATTGTGACATTGTCTAAACATCTGGTCTCCTTTGGAATTTTTAGGTTTTTGGGTTTTATTCTTACAATGTATTCTGGTTCAATTTAAGGTAAAATATTTTTTGTCACTACATAAGTGCGGGGGTGGGAAAGCAGCTGCTCTCTGTACTTGTCAGCTGGAAAAAGGGTCATGGCATTGTACTCACTGGTGGCTTGGGCAGATTTAAAAGGCCCATCCCCCAAAACAAAAGAACATGCTCTATTCATGGTATCATCGGGAAGAGAGGTAAGGGGATTATTGTGGATATGTAAAAGGCATCTTGGGGATGTATGAGGGACATGTCAGGGAGGGGGCTGATAGCATGTGTGCGTTTCTGATAACATTTGGGGATGTCTGGGAGCATTAGTTCTTTGAGGAATACTATCTATAGGTTTTAGTCTCAGAACGGTTGGCCTACCCTACATTATGCTATCTCAGATAGTATTAGTTAACAAAAAGACTAGTTATTGATGTCTTCAATTGTCACACATTAGGCAGATAACATTTTTGCTCCAATGTTGATTAATGTTATATTTTTCAAAAAATACCTCATTTGGGGAGATATTTTATATATTCTACCCCATAATTATGGGTATCCATGTGTTACTATACTTCTATTTGCACCTATCATGTGAAGGATATACATGTATCATCTGTATATCCCTATTACTTCCTTGCCCTTCATAACTTGCACTTAATAACTACATTGACTCACATCTCTATTAAGGTGCCCATACACGTTGTGATTATCACATCTGTTTTGTACTTTTAAAGTACAAAACGCATCTCATGTGCGATAATCGCACTGTGTACCTGCGGGGATGCGATGTGATGCGATGCGCGTTCCCGCAGGTACAATATTGTAAAGCCCAAAAAGTATCTGCATGCAGTTCTTTTTGTGCTTCATTGCATCGCATCGGTACAGGAGTACATGCGATGCGATGCGATGACCATTAGTAGCTATGAACTTTAATAAAAAAATAAAAAAAATAAAATCGGATCGCATTGCATCGCACCTAAACATGTAGGGGGATTGCATCGCATTGCATCCCCCTACAAGTGCCAGAATCGCACAGCACATTTTAAAGCACAAAAAGTACAGCCCCATATCTCAACGTGTATGGGCACCTTCACACTGATCAACACTCATTTTATTGTCAATCACATTAGAGCGATTGAGGGTTAACTTTGTGGTTCTGATCACATATATGACATCGGATTTGATAGATCGGCTCTAATTTGGGAGATAGATCAGATACTATAAAATTCTTACGCAAATCGCTGAACTGCCAACTGACAGTGGCCAATCACTTATATATGGAGGTAGAATGGTCTAGACTCAATGATCGCAGAGTGAACACCTTAAATATTTGTGTGTCTTACTTTCTACAATGTTCTAGTAGATTTCCTTATGTACAACTTACGGCTAAGTTAAATATTAATTGAGGGTATCCATTATCTGGAGAACTCTTTTAATTCAGTAACCCTGAAATACCCTAAATTGGGCTGTGTTACCGTAGGTTTCATAGCCTTGTCACAGATAGGGCACTATCCGATTTTAAATCACTAACTAGATTAATATATCTATTCAACTATCCTCTCATTTCCTCAAAGCAGAGGTATTATGTTTGTGCAGGCAGTGGATTACTCTGCACATATTGGTGACATGTTAGTTTTTCCACGATTCATCAGTGTCCTTAGTGCCTAATGTTTAGTGCTATCAATGGTAATGTAATATAACAACCCATTCTAGCTCAGACTTGCGCCCCCCTCTGCACGGACAGCCGGCAACGCTTGCCTTTCACGCCACAGGTCCGGACACAGTGGAACAGCGCTGCACCATTTGGGACGGACTCTGGCCGGTGAGGGCCCGCACTGAGGAGGGCGCCATGGTGTGTTTTTACATGGACCTTTAAGTATGAGGCAGAGGAGAAACCTAAACAAGATAAAAGCAGGTAAGATGCTGCCACAGACAGACCTACAGCTTATATCAGTCATCAATGACATATCCACACACTTTTCATTCAGTAATTGAATGCACACACTTCTCATTCTCTGGCTATTCTTTAAGCTACTTGTTCCTTAACTCATACAGGGGTAGATGTATGAAGCAGTGATACGGGAGGAGAAGTGTTAAAGTGCCTTGTACTTTATCACCACCCGAACCGCTCCTAACTGTCCTTTTTTAAACCCAGCCTATAAATTAATAGCTGATTGGCCAGTGATAAAGTACCAGGCACTTTATCACTTCTCCTCCCTTATTACTGCTTCATACATCTACCCCACATTGCTGAAAAACTAGTTACATTAACTCCAAAAAGTTTGTGGTTTCCTTATATACAAAATATTTCTTTATACTGTACATCAACACACACGATTTTTTTAATATTGTCTATTCAGTGAAAGCCTATACTATCTAATTTAGCACCTGCATCTTTTGCCACAGCCACATCTTCTGCTAATGCTGCAGACCACATGCGATTTGAAGACTGGGATGTGGCATGTGCAGACTTATAATATTGTCCAGCTGCTATGGGCTACTTCCCTGGTAAACTGTGTATCGTAGCATTACTCCACTGCACACACATAATGGGGGTTATTCAGACCTGATAGCTGCTGTGCAAATTTGCATTGGGACCGATTATCGAATGACTGCACATGTGTACGGATCACATAACGCATGTGTGATGCCAAGCAGTGATGAAAATCAGCAATTTTTTTAATCGCGAGCCGGCTGATTGAAAGGAAGCGTCATTTGCGGGTAATCACTCGTTATTTGGGAGTGTCAGAAAAAAAAATGCAGGCTTACCCAGGTGTTTTCAGGGATGGTCTGTGATGCCAGCCCCGGGCTCGATTAGTATGTTTCTATCGCACATGTAGAATAGGACCTGGGTTACACACAGACTGCACAGATTAGGAAAATCATTTGAGGGTGAGTGAGTTGTGTATGGATTTGCAGCTTGTCGCCGATCAGCCTGATTTGCGTTGGCCATTCACAGACTTGTAGAGGGCGAGTTTTCTCCCTGGTGGCTATCCGATTGCAGGGCTCTGTCATTTTCACAGAGCAGCGATCAGGTCTGGATAACCCCCTGTAGCACTACTCTACCTCCCACACAATAATGGAAGTGTGTGTGTAACTCTGAATGGAAACAGGGCAATCGAGGCCGGAGCGGATGTCACACCCTCCCTGGAAATGCCTGGGCACACCTGCATTTTCCTGACTCTCCCAAAAAAACAGTTACCATTCCCAAATGTTGAATTTCTGTCATTGAAACTGTGGGCGGACTGCAGAAAAAAGGATGACTTTCGACACTGTGAGCCACCTGCGACCCAAACGCATACAATTGGGTTTCAAATCTGCACCACAGCGATCAGGTCTGAATAACACCCAAAGGGTGTCCACAATTCTGGTCCACACACAACATTTCAAAATTAGCAGCGTTGCGTGTGGATATAAGGTCGCTCGCATGGCTGCCCCCCCCCCCCACTTGCCGAGTGCCCCACACGGCTGTGAATGGATGTTTTGCTGAGGCCAAAACATTAGATGGTTGCCGACAATCGAATGATTTGGAAGGTGCATGGAAAACTAAGACACTCTCTGGTGTCAGGGCGGGCAGCTGACATCACCCAGCACTCGCGGCACTGCCTAATTTCCATGGGAACTCCCATGAAAGGCTGGGTGTTCCCATGGGAGAAGCCTGTCGCCGCCACCCCATGCCCCCTGCCCACGCTGCCAGGTGCGAATGGGACAGTAAATTAGCAGCTTGCTATGCCTGCTCGCACCACGTGTATGCACATGCACAGAAATGTGCATAAGGAAAACATCGCTCTACTGTGTGAAAGCGCTGGGGAACAAATCAATCAGAATAAGGCCAAAAGTTCCTTGTCTGCAGTAGCAGCACTGGGGCTGAGCATCTGACGGATGTGCACTTTGGGGGTCATTCTGATCTATTTGCACAGGGCTGAATTCGTCCCCATTCCGATGGTTGATGGAAGTCCACTGTGCGAACGGCCCTGTCGATTTACAATGCCGCCGACCATCGAATGAGGGAACATGTGAGGGGATGTGTCTTCGAGGGCACATGCAAGGGATTACTGCGGCGTCAGCGACTCAGGTGGTGGGGCAGGCCCTCTGGCACTTGGTAAGCTGTGCCACATCTATCAGCTGCACAACCTGGCGCCCCTACTGCAAGCACAGTCACAGTTACGGATTCTATAGAACAAAGAGGCTTTGCCTTCCTCCTCCCATCTCCATCCTCCCTCCCAGTAAATTAAAAATAATAATAAGAAGAAATAATAATATATTTCAGAGGGTGCAGTGGGATTACCTCCTGAGCCCCCCAAGCTCCATTAGAGCTGCATCCCCTGTACCCTGTATGGTTAGAGCATCCAGCCAAATTTCTCAATGCGCTCTCCTATCCATCCATCTCTGCCCCCTCCTGTCCATCCATCTATGCCCAGTGACGTCCGTTTATCTATGCCCCCTCCTGTCAGTCCACATGGCCGTGCTCTCTCTGTTCGCCCCTGTTCTTTTGTCTGACTATCCCCCCTCCTGTCCGTCCATCTATACCTACATATGGTGATCTATCTGTCCGTTCGTCCATATATGCCCCCTGCCACTGTCTATTCCCCAATATGGTGCTCATTCTGTCCATCTATGGCCCTTCTATTTTATCCATCTATACTACATATGGTGATCTGTCTGTTTGTCTGTCTGTCTATGCCCCTCCCATCCATCCATGCTCCCATATGGTGCTCAAATATGTCCGTCAATGCCACCAACACCCGTCCATATGCATTAAAGCACTCACTCTCTGTGTTTTCATACAGAACTATCACATCACATGCTATATCATTTTAATCATGCTAGTTTTAATGAGAGACATTAACAGATAGAAACACAACACTTTAATTCTACGATTAACTCCCTCTTTGAGATATCTGTTTACAGTGGATCTACCCGGCTGGTTACCTCGGTTACAGATGGTACAGAAGTTGCTAGGTCCCTCGCTGTGTTTCTTCAGATGGTCGGCCATATAAGCAGCCCGTAAGTATTTCCCACACACTTGACATGGTACCTTGTCCTCATGACATGCCAAGTGTGAGCGCAATCGGTCACGTGTGGCAAAGGAAGCATTACATGTCTGAAATTAGAGCAATTTAAATTGGTGTCAAAATAGTCCTAGAAGAGATACAAGGGGGTAATTCAATTGTTTTTTTTTTCTTGGCTAAACAGGTCTATAGTAATCATTGCACATCATTTTGACACCCAAAAGCCTGACTTGTGCATTTGGGGATCGGACGACTATCATCATAAACAATTGAATAGCTTCATTCACCCATTACATATGGGTGTAAAAAAAACAACAACAATTGAATTCCCCCAAAGTGGATATTTGTATCCCATATTTTTTTACTGTGAGTAGTTTGTAGGAAGTTATCTCAGGCATAGCGTGTTCTTTATTATCCATCAAATATTCAGTACAGTGATAAAACGCCTACACATTCATAGGTACCTATTTAATGGGCAGACTGGATAAAATATGGAAACAGAAACAAATGACATTTCCTCTCACTTTGTAATCAACCTGATTCTTCATATTTTCCCACAATACAGATATAGTAATGCAAATCTGCTAGCTATATGGTGGAGATGCATACAGGGGCTAGTAGCTAGTAGTGTTACAGTATGTATGAGTCAGATGTGGTATTGTGGCCCGACCATTGGTACTCCGACAGGGGGGCGAGGGCATCAAAGCCCCTTGCGGTTTCGGTGACTCGATGCGCTTGCCAGAGGTTCTATTCCCCCGCTATGGGGGTCATGGACCCCCACGAGGGCGAATACCCCTGTAAGTAGGGATCTTGACTGTCGGGCAATTAAAAGTCAGGATTCCGATGTCTGTATACTGACCATCGGAATCCAGACTGTCAGAAGGTCATCCGGTACCTGTATGAATTTACAACCAGCCATTTGGTTAAGCAGCAAGATATTTTCTATTGCACATGACTGATAGGTAAATTAAATATGCACCAATTATAAGCCTTATATAAATTACATTTATTTAGTATTCCTGCACATAAGTAGTAGATTAATGAAATATAGATTTTTCTTCTAGGATTGGGCTAGCTGCATAATATAAATGATAGGAGCATAGAAGTATATGAAATATATATATATATATATATATATATATATATATATATATATATATATATATATATATATATATATATATATATATCTCAATCTAGGATAAATAAAGAAAACAAAGATGATAGTTGTTCCCATCTGGTGCTATATTAGCCCTATGTATACTGAGAGGATACCATAAAGGAAGTATTGAATAGGTAACGTCAGGATGGAAGTATTCACAGGACTGGAATAGTTTGTTATAACTAATAATTTCACATATGTTAATCCGTGATTGTTTTCATCCTGGCTGTTAGTTACATATATACTTCTTGGCTATAACGAGATATTAAGAACAGAGCATTGATGGGTCAGTGGTCGGGGTTGGTCATTGAGCAAGCATTTTGTTATACTGTTTCGTACTTCATTTTGTTTGTATTTGAGCGATTTGTTTCTCATTTTAATTTTATTTTATTGTTATAGTTTCTATTTTCTTTTTAACACTATAACGGTCCTATGCTTATGCTGAGTTTAATGCTTAGAGGTATTTTCTCCTATCTGTCTTTTAGAGACTGTAGACAGCACCTCCCAGTTCTTATTTTATCAAAATAGGAGATAACACAATAGAAATAGATTAAAGAGTTATCTGTTTGGAAAAAATTTTAAAACAGTTTTTGATCATTGTTTGTATATCACTATCTTTATTGCCTGATATATTGTTTTTGCTTAATGAGGTTCAATAAATTATATTTTGAAAAAAAAAAAAAGAACATAGCATTTACTCACTGTAAGAACAGTTCTGATCATTAAGTGTCCAATCACGTGTAAAAATGTATAGACACACCAGTACCTGTGTAATGCAACCATCAAGCATAGACACCGACGTACACATACAGTATGTTATTCTACGAAACCAGAGCCTTAGAAGCAGCACAAACTGCAGCAAATGATGGTCCTTCCATCCCATCAGCTTTTCTACACACATGAACAAGAAGTTACCAATATGCAGATATGCTCAGAGACATACCAATCAGACATACAGGCCTAGAGAATTGTGTCACTCAGGCCCATTAAATCACCAGTCCCGCTTCCTTGGTCCAAAAAGCATTTGTTTTCGCTTTTCATGTTGGATTACCTGTCCTCCTCCTCTCTCCTGCTCACTGCGCACTTGACTGGGAAATCCTTCTGCAGTTTTCTAGTTTGGAAAAAAATGGGTGTACGTAAAATCATTTTTGTGGGCCCTTCCAATAGGAGAAATTTGATTTTTCAAAACTTTATCACGCCTTGATCAGCAGATCACTGTTATTTCAGCAGGGGATATGAAAGCATTATTGATAATTACTATCAGTAAGACATGAATGCAATTCCAAAGCAATTACTGTTTTGTTTCATTCTCATAGTGACTTTTAAACTGGACTGGAAGATATAGGAAATGGATAATAGTAGATTAATAACAGACTGCAGAAATCGTTACTGTAAAGTGGGACTGGTGCTTTAAGTCACACATGAAAAGTCTCTGACATTCTTTCACTCTCATACTATAGTATTACCACCAGTCCCCTTTTTCCATACCTCACACTTGTGGGGTCTCTCTGATGTGTGAACTTGTTTTATATGTCCATTGAGGTGGTCCGGCCTGTGGAGGAAAGTGCATCACACAAAACTTAAGTGACAGACTGGGGCAGAGATCATTACACAGTGTAAATCTCCTCAAGTGAAGTGCAGTTATCGGCGATAGAGGACATCTTATAGTAGTAGAAAAAGAAAGGCATATTTGTAAAATAAAATATACCAAATTATAGTGGGAAAAGCATAGGATAAAGGAACGCTCATTAATAAAACACCAAAAAGGTACACTGCAAATTCTATTAAAGAAAGTAAATAAAAATGTACAAATAGGATTAGAGAAATGACACTGTCATCGATATATTTATAAAATAAACTAGCTAAACCCGCTCAAAGCAAAAGCTTTGAAAGCTAGTCAGCTACCTTGTGGTTGCCTCTGTGTTTCTGTATGTGTTTAAGAGAAAGAGATGTAGTTTCACTCGCTGCAGGCAGATGGCAGTGTTTCAGTTACACACGGACACTAGACTATATATATATATATATATATATATATATATAGTTTGTATGTATTGCCTGATGACAATACTTAGGTATTGAAACGTCGCTGAATAATAAGATTATCTTTATAGCAGTGGAGTGCCGTGACTATATGGGATTCTGTGTATCGTCTGCACGGGCACCCACTCAACCTGTTTTCCTAAGAGGCTGTGCCGGACACTGCGGATATGGGGAAGGTAGACAGTCAAAAGGTCGGCATTGGGTTTTTAAAAAAAAAATTATCCCGAATGTTGACACAGTCAACATGGACACTAAAGCGTAGCACCGCATCCCCTCACATGGCTCGCTACCCTCGGCACACTATTTTATTCTCCCACCACTCCCTAGTAGGGCATGAAATACCACCTGTCGGCTCCTATAAAAGTGAAAAACCCCATGTTGACATTTATCCATGTCGACATAATGCTTGTGTCGACCTTCCTGCATGTCAACCTACTTGCTGTCGACCCAATGTCTGGATATCATTTCGGAGACTCACGGACACTAGACATATATAGATGATAAGAATAGAGTAAATCGTAGACTGTACTCCGCTCACTAGCAATCAACATGCACTATAAAAAAGTATGATCAAATAAATGTGAGCCATTAGTGTGGATTATGCAGGCTGCAATAGCTCTACATATATATATACATATATATATATATATATGCTATAGATCTATTTAAGCTTGCACATAAAGGTGTGTGAGTATTTCTCCCTGCTACACAGACACACGCACACACACACACACACTGAGTGATGACAGTTTCTGCCTCTACACACCCTCCCATGTCTCTCTCCCTATCCTTTGCAGTTTTCTGCTGGGGGAGGGAGAGTCTGCCTTTGTAGTTCTTCTGGCACCCCTCCCTAACTCATTCTGACCAATCACTGAGAGCAAGCTGCAATCCTCCATTTGGGTGGGGGGCCCTTGGTGCACACTGCACACATTCTGAGATGGCGTCCCATGGGCAAATGAAAAAGAGGGGGCGTGGGGAACTGACAATATTTTGCATGCAAACAGCTTACATTGTAACTGACATGTAAAAATAAATAACAGGAAATTGCCCTCAATCTCTGGAGTAAAATAATTACATTCTACATAGCTTATAAAATGAAGCTTGTCAAGATACAATGTCAGAAATTAGGTAACAGGTCATAAACGGATATTATCTTCCCTCATTTCTCCTATGACTAGTCACATACATACATACATACATATATAGTTCTACCATGTTCTATACTAGATGTAGTCATTTCCTTTTCGCACTATTGCCCTAAAACTTGACATGGAAAATGTGCAATTCAAATCCCAGCAAAGTATAACAGCTATTTGGTGAGATGTAATTCTTAATGACAAATGCAAATCTCAGATATACCAATATTTTAAAAGGGATTTGTTTTATATTTGTATATTGGTTCAATAAATCTATGGGAAGTTGTTCTGGACAGAAGGCCTGATTCTGAGTGGAATGTAAACCCGACTTTTATGCAGTTCAGCGTTTATTGGGTGATAGTGCACGCATCTAGGTCACACTGCGCATGTGCTATAATGGTTTAGGGAAGGTGGTCGTGGAGAGAATTTATTCACGAAAAGATTGACAGTCTGGGATCGTTTTGGAATTGCGGCAAAAACGCAGACGTGTCGTGACCATTTTTGCGGCAACTCTGAGTCTGCAACTGCAATCCTATAAGTACCTGCAATGGCTCTGGCATCTTGCTTCCAGCAGCCATGCTGTGCGACCAAAGAGCTACACAGAAATGTCATAATTGACTGATCTGTGATCAACGCTACACCATTATATACAACGGGCAGCGCAGCATTTGCATATTTTTGCACAGCTGCTACACACACATTCACAGCTGTGGTTGCATTAGTGTACATCTCTGAATGAGGCCAGAGTATCTTCTTCTTTAACACATTTTAACCGCATCATGCCATCCACCTGGGAAATTATAGTGAAACTGTAAAATGGCTCCACAAGTGCATGCGTGTACTCATATCATATACTGCTATATTACCTAGATATATTACCAAGTTAAAATAGTTTTCTTACTGTACATCCTCCTGTCCATGTCTTTAGATTTGTACTTATAAGGGGCAGATGTAGTATGCCTTGGTGATAAAGTGGAGAGAGATAAACTACCAACCAATCAGCGCCTGACATTTTTCAAACACACCCTTTAACATTGCATTTGTGAGCAGGTTGACAGGTACTTTTGACACTTTATAACTCTCCAAGGCTTTGTACATCTCCTCCATGTAGTAATTACTCATATGGAGTAGTATCCTTCGAATGATCACATTTCACATTTGTTTTTGAAAAAATATCCTGTAAATTTTGCTACATAATTGTTTTAGTTTTTACCTGAGCTTTTCAGCGGTGTATTTATATTATTAAACAGAGCTATCTGTTTCTTTGTCTATGGGTATGATAAAGTTATCTGATGTACTCTCTGCATTGGGTGCAAATGTAAACAAGAAACAGAGGTACTCTTTACTTAGAAGGGCGCCCATCTCGGCCATCTCGGGCATTGAATGCACTAAAAAATCAGGTGCGATGGGACAGACGAGATGCCCGAGATTTCCCATAGGGAACAATGTTAAATGTCTCAATTGACCCGATTTTCCTGTTCAATGCCTCAATTGACCCAATTTTTCCATAGGAAACAATGTAAAATGGGCCACAGAGGCCAAATAGGCACCCTGAAGTGAATAATGGCCACCCGAATTGTTAACGCCACCCCACGATCAACGTCAACCCGAAGCGTGGCGAGCGCAGCAAGCCCGCGAGGGGCGGCGGTACGCGTCCTACGACCTTTTCATACCCCCACTATCCACGTCGGCGTGGAGTTGAGAATAGAAAGTGTGGCGAGCGCAGCGAGCCACCGAGCCCGAAGCGTGGCGAGCGCAGCGAGCCCCGCGAGGGGACGCGGATACCTTCACAGGTATCCGCGTCCCCTCCCGGGCTTCACAGCTGTCCGCGTACCCTCGCGGGGCTCGCCACGCTTCGGGCTCGGTGGCTCGCTGCGCTCGCCACACTTTCTATTCTCAACTCCACGCCGACGTGGATAGTGGGGGTATGAAAAGGTCGTAGGACGCGTACCGCCGCCCCTCGCGGGCTCGCTGCGCTCGCCACGCATCGGGTTGACGTTGATCGTGGGGTGGCGTTAACAATTCGGGTGGCCATTATACACTTCAGGGTGCCTATTTGGCCTCTGTGGCCCATTTAACATTGTTTCCTATGGAAAAATCGGGTCAATTGAGGCATTGAACTGGAAAATTGGGTCAATTGAGACATTTAACATTGTTCCCTATGGGAAATCTCGGGCATCTCGTCGGTTGATCGCACCCGATTTTTTAGTGCATTCAATGCCCGAGATGCCCGAGATTTTTTACTAACGATGCCCACGATCAAAATCGTGGGCGCCCTTCTAAGTAAAGAGTACCGAAACAGATCTTAATTAATATGGTATGTACACACGGTGAGATTCAGGTTAATGGCCAATTTTGAGTATCTGATTTTGACTAACTGCATTTAATAGTGTGTAGACAACGGCAGATTCGGCGCCCACTGATATCGAGGGTACCGGCCTCGGCTGGGAGGGAGGGACGACGTGGGGAGTGTTCCGATATTGTACAAATAGGCTGTGATGCAGTCTATTTCTACTTTCGAGTCTAATGCCGCGGGGCTGCACACTGGGATCAAATGCAGCAAAACACGGTGCGATTTGCCCTAACTTGCTATCGACTTTGTCTATATAGTCAAAATCGATAGCCAAAATCACACCGTGTTTAGATTTTCACTATATTGCTATTTGGCCCTAGGCCAAATACATTCTAAATGTGACATAGTCAAGATAGAGTTTAGACACAGTCTATTTAGCCATTCGATACCGACTAAAGTCATGTGAAAATGGACAACTCCTTTTTGTATTTAGAAACCATACCTTAACAGTGCACCTCAATGTAAATGTTGGATAACCCTGTTCTGCTCACCTTCCACTGAATAGAAGGCACACGTGCACATGCTACCTCAAAAGTGATGTTGAGCTGCACTTACCTAGAAAATCCTTTTCCACAGCTTTGGCAGATGTAGGGCTTTCCTACAGAGCCATCATGTGAGCGGACATGGTACGACATTCGGTCTTTCCGTTTGAAGCGCAGTCCACACACAGGGCAGGAGTAAGGCTTCTCCCCAGAGTGAGATAGCTTGTGCCTGTTCAGGTGGTACACATCCCGAAAAATCTTTCCACACAAATCACAAGCTACCTGTTTCCTTGCTCTATTCCTCTTTCTAGGGGTACCTGGTTCCTCTTGGGATAAGCCATTCTCTCCTAGACGGGGTGTTTGAAGGTCTCCATATCCCAGCTGCAGGCTGGTGACTCCATGCTGGGCCTCATGCTGGCGCAGTCGCAAGGGATCTGTGAAGACCTTATCACAAAGGCCACAAGGAAGCACCCCTCCATCCCGCAAGCCACCAACTGCTCCAAAGAGCACAGAGTCTAAAACACTAGGTTTTCTTGGCCTTCCTCGGCCTCTCTTGTTTCCAAGTCCTTGTACTCCTACTTGGTATTGAGAGGGAAGAAGTTGTGAAGCTCCCCCAAGAGCTAGAAGAGAGGCCTGACTTGGTACAGCTGCTCCTGGACGCACAGAGTCTTCTTCCTCTTCCCCTAAGGACCCTGCAATTCCTGAGCCACTCAGAACAGTCCCATTAGTCATATCTAATGGAAATCCAAGGTCAGACGCCCCTGATCTAAAAAGCATGAGCTCTGGTCGTGCAGGGGGAACTAGGATTTGTACATTGGATTGCTTAATGACCTCCTGACAAATGTCAATAACTGATCGCATTACTAAGAACTTGGCAGCTGTCATTAGCTCTGGAAAACTCTCCAGCCGTATAATAATGCGAGCAGTGTATGCAAAGTCCAAAATGTCCCCAAAAACCTTGGAGCTGATGGTGTGCATCTCGAGCTCCCGTGGTGTTGGCCCTTCTGCCTCTCCAAGTACAGACTCAAAGTACTGACTACAGGCAGCCAAAACGGCGCGGTGGGCCGGGAAGCTATCCTCACCCACACGTAGAACTACATCACAAAAACGCCCCCCGCTCTTTCGTTGCTGGTTCAGTTGATTGAGAACGTCTGAGCTGTGCTGGCTCACCTGGTATGTGTAATATGATGGCCCACAGCCCTCTGACAACCGCTCCATGATGGCGGGTTGTGGATCCAAGGGCATGTAATTGAAACCTAAGAAAGGAAATAGAGACTACTGCAATTATGTCATTTGAAACTGGTTGAGACAGATAGTGGTGATAAAAAGGAAACTTTTACTGATTTTAGAAAATCTAGAATACAGAAAACTATATTTAGATATTCACATTCAGTGCTTCCATGTATCTTTTACTGTATATATCTAGATGGCTGCTTCACATTTTAAATCTGAGGTACAAAAATGTTACTTAATGGAAAAACCCCATGTGGAAAACAAGTAATATAAATATAAGTTAAAAATATCAGAGAAGCTGGTATTAACGATGTCAAGAAGGCAACAATGTAATTCATGATCAATTAAACTATAGTATTATGTCTGTGTAACCATCTAAAACAGATGTTAAGAGAATTTGTTCAATAAGAGAACTATATTGACAAGAAACAGATTAATTACACATTTTGCATCTCAGCAGTGAGTTGTATTCCTATAGTGGGCAATGGAGGTCCTATAAATATACATGGAAAGGGTGCCTAGCACCAGTTGGTCCAATGTATTACTCTAAAAAGGGCATGGCACACGCAGGATTTACTAACATACAGCAGGGGAGAAGAACAGTGCCCAGAAAGTGTATAGAGGTGTGAGTGATGCGTTGCAGATTTGGGAGCCGAGGCGAGCATGACAGAGGTGTGCTGTGGATATAATGGGGAGCACATATATTACTAGTGTTTGGGGGGCGGGAACACAGTGGGTGACGGGAGGTACAGGGCGTTCAATCAGGCCTGAACATTGCAGGATCAGCAGGACGCTCACTATGGGGTCTTTGGTATGGGGGAGGGGGGGGGGGGGTCTCCTATTATATATTGGGGTTTCAGGGTGATGTCACCTGGGCGCGCGTACCCGCGTGGCTCCTCCCCTTGCCCTGACGCGGGTGCGCGCTGCGCGGGCCGGTGGTATCAATCTGGGGCTCCGGTGCAGACTGTCGGTGCGTTGCAGCGCTCTCCTCTCCGTTCCGGAGACCGACCACCAGCAGGACACCGGGACCCCCCCGGCACCGGACACTGGGGTAGCTCTGACCGGATCCTCCGCAGCCTCTTTGTGTCTGATCCCCCCCCGGACTGAGAATCTGCGTCCGCCCCCCGGTCCCCCCTCCCTGTGAGCACTCCCCCCCCCCCACCCCCCCGCCCCTGTAGAGAGACTGGGAGACCCCGCACATGCCGACCCCCCCACTTTCACCCCTCCCGGAATAATGTGCCTATACACTATGGACACAAGGTAATCTGCATCCATGGTGTAGTGTTATACACAAGACTTTTGCCCCCTAGGAAAAAAATCTATGTGCTATATCGTTCCTGGGGAAGCCCCGAAATTCTGTTCGTCACCAACAGTCTACAATAACCAAAACATTCCTGTATCTGTGGTATATTGCTGAACTTCTACCCAAATATTCCTCCCTGCAATAATACAGTGTAGCTGTGGTGTGCTGCCAGGGATATTCTCTGACATATTTATGTATACATCCTCAATAATGTGCCAGTAGTAGGAGCTAAGATACCAGTTAAAGGTGCTGGTGTAGTGAATGCATTTAGTTGTATTGCATAAAAGCTCGCCATCCCCAAGTCTGTCTCAGCCAAAACTTTCAATTTATTAGATTTATCTTGTAATAAGAATTCCAGTTCAACTTGATTGAATACTGTTTTGCCTTTGGCAGAAATAATGTTTTTGGAACAGTTTTTCTTGACATTATTATCGTTTATATGGCGCCACAAGGGATCAGCAGCGCCCAATTACAGAGTATGTAAACGAATAAGCAAAACAATGACTTAGATTTGAATATAACATAGGACAAGTAACGAGGCTGAAGTTGGCTTCTTATTCGACCAGCTTCTTATTCACTTCTCATTCGAGCTCCAGCTTCTTATTCAGGACAATCACTTTTACAAGGGTTAATGAGTCTTGGACCACAAATTTGACACCAGAAATCGACACAGAGGGGTCACTTACATATGAACCACTTGCAATTTCTTTTAACCAACAAGGATTTGGGCAGAAATAGGGCACTAAAGTGGGCATGGGTCCCAGATTTCATTATTTTGAATAAGTAGCTGGTGTCCTGCAAGGGTTAAACAGCATTGGTCAAACAGTATAATACTTGAAACCCGCACAGGGGGTTCATGTACATATGACTCACTTTCACTTTCTTTTGACCAACAAGGATTTGGGCAGAAATCGGGCACTAAAGTGGGCATGGTCCCAAATGTCATCATTATGAATAAGTAGCTGGTGTCCTGCAAGGGTTAAACAGCGTTGGTCAAAAAATATTACACTTGAAATCCACACAGGGTTGACAGGGTTTAAACCCGTTATGTGTGCAGTGTGAGCGGGTCTGAACCGGTATTTAGGATCCCACACCGGTCCCCCCCCCTTCCCTCCCCTGATACCTGGCCTGTGCTTCCCTCCTCCCCTGGCTGGTACCTGGCCAGCGTTCCCCTCCTCCCTCCCCTGGTACCTGGCCTGCGCCCCCCCTCCCCTGGTACTTGCCAGCACGTGGGAATGCATTGCTCGGGAGGCAGCGGGTCCGTTCGGCCAATGGGCAGATTGCAGCGGGGTCCCTGGGGCGGATGGG
Source organism: Crinia signifera (assembly GCF_055691185.1). Lineage (NCBI taxonomy): Eukaryota > Metazoa > Chordata > Amphibia > Anura > Myobatrachidae > Crinia > Crinia signifera. The sequence goes on from NC_139217.1 coordinate 351,691,104, forward strand.
AACTAGTAGCGCTACTAGTTCCCATCTGCCGCAGGGACCCCACCGCTGCCCGGATCCCCATGTGCTGGCAAGTACCGGGGGGGGGGGAGCGCAGGCCAGGTACCAGGGAATGGGTGGTATATTACTGGTTAATTACCATTTTTGAACCTTTCACAATGGGTTCAATGTGAAAGGTACAAAAACGGTAATTAACCAGTAATATACCGTTTACAGCATGCAATGTGAAAGGGGTTTAAACTTCTCTGACCCGTTTAAATAAACTTTAGCAGATTTTGCAGTGTGAAGGCAGCATAAATGACAGAAGGAGACAGTAACCTTTCCCTGCTTACATGCAATGCCTATTACACTTTAAGCCACACACCATAATGTCCATTACACATTGTGCCACACATGTAATACCCATTACATATTATGCCCCAGTAATGTCCCATACACATAATGCCTTCAGTAGTACCCTTTACACATTGCTGACAATAGTGGCCTGTACTGAATTCACATTTTAGTGCAGAAGAGGAGAGCACTCACCGCCACGGCCCTCTGTGGTGTGCACTCAACTCCTATGCGGCCCTGTAGTAGTATTAATAATATTTAAATGCCCCCTGTCCTCTGTAATTCAAATTTCTGTGCTCCTTCTATATTAACTTATATTATACTATCGTTTGTTGGTTGGCACATGGCCACATGTTGATCCTGGCTCCTCACTGCAGTGCTCAGATCAGACAGGAATCACTTCCTGTCTGACTTTGAGTGCAGTAAATTCTGGGCCCTTATTCAGCAACAGGCAGCCTCGCGATTGACTGCCTGTTACTTCTGCTGCAGCTGCTGACTAGCAGGAGCCAGGAGGACTGTCCACAGTCCCCCAGCATGGAAAAAAATTGAAATGGCAGCGGCATGCAGGGATGCGGTCATTTGGTCTACAGCATTATGGTCAACAGTCATTAGGTCTACACCATTAGGTTGACATGGGTCTAGGTCGACATGGGAAAAAGGTCGAAAGGTCATTAGTTTGACAGGTCGTTAGTTTGACAGGTCGTTAGTTCGACCGGTCATTAGTTCGACAGTGTCTAGGTCGACAGTCAAAAGGTCGACATAGAGTTTTTCATTGTTTTTTGAGCCATGTGCCGACAGGCGGTATTTCATGCCCTACCAACCACCAGGGTGTGGTGGGAGAATAAAATAGTGTGCCGAACGCGTAGTGAGGCACTGTGCCCGACGCATAGCGGGCGATGCAAGGGGATGCAGTGCACTTTAAACTGTGTCCATGTTGACAGTGTTGACATTCAGGTAAAAAACAGTGAAAACCCCCATGTCGACCTTTTCACTGTAGACCTAGGCATTGTCAAACTAATGACCTTTTGACCTATAACCATGTTGACCTTTTCCTATGTCGACATAGACACATGTCGACCTTTTCCCATGTCGACCTAATGACTGTCGACCATCATGCTTTAGACCAAATGATCCCAACCCGGCATGCGGTGCGGACAACAGCGGCTGCGAGCCCCGTGATCTCCTTGGGCCCCGGTGCACTGCACCACCAAAAGTTCCGTCCCTGCTTTCATGCACCTGAGTGACTGCCACTATATATAAACCTTGCTGTTCCCTTTTTCATACTTACTCATCCCTTAGTGGTGTAACTATAGTGGGTGCAATCGATGCGGCTACCATGTGACCCAGATTGCATCAATGGCTAATAGCTCGCATTGCACCCAGTCACACATGGAGCAGTGACACCAACTCAGCGGGCTGCGTGGCCTTAACTGCTGCGGGTCCCGCTGTTCGCGGATCTCAATGCAGCTAGCTCCTCCCTGTCTGTGACTGTGTGTGGTGCTTGTGACTGGCGACTGCCCCTGCATGTCAGTCACTGCTGCAGCTGCTTTCTGTCACTGCCAGAGGGAATTAGGTAATCAGATCGCTAGTGTTCTAAGCAGAGAACACTGGTGTGTACAGATCGCCCATACACAGATCACTACATGTGTATGGGCGATCTAGCCCTGGGAAGTGCAAGGGCAATTTTCCTAGCCTGCATCACTCAGCATGCATGCTAGCGGAAATCATACTCATCACCTCACCTGTTTTTTTCTCTATTATAATTATTGTTTGAATATTTTTATTTTATATATTGAATAAACATTCTACCCATGGTCCTTATTTGATTAATATTTCTGTTTGCACATAGTAATAAAAAATGTATATACAAAGAGTATCAGGTAAGTTGGTATAGTTACTGAAGTTCCCTCTAGAGTTTTATTTTCACATCCTTTGAAGCTGCTATGAGATGCATGCGCCATGAACACTGATGCATGGGACTGGAAAGGAGCCACAATTTCATTTCAGGTAGGCATGCAGAGGTGGATTCAGACCTCATGGTGCCCTAGGCCAGATACTGGTTTGGGGTGCTACCTTAAACAATCCAAAGTACTGTATTTTTTGCAGCTGGAATCGATACAGTACCTTAGCGTGTGCACAGTCGACCAATAAATGCTCAGCTGCCTGAACAACAGCATTGCATACAAATCTGACACAGGCTCTAGGGGGTTTATTCTAGTTCATTCTTTCTGACAAAATCCTTCTTAGATGGACAAAACCATGTGCACTGCAGGGGGGCAGATGTAACATGTGCAGAGAGAATTAGATTTGGGTGAGTTATTTTGTTGGTACTTGTTTCCTAGCACGGCCACAAAGATCATGATCGTGGGCATCGTGAGGAAAAATCGGGGGCATCGCGGCCATCGCATGCACTAAAAAATCGGGTGCGATGGCCGCGACGCGATGCCCGCGATTTCTCCATAGGGAACAATGTTAAATGCCTCAATTTAGCCGCGATGCCCCCGATTTCCCATAGGAAACAATGTTAATAGGGTCAATTTACCCAAATCATCATAGGGAACAATGGTAAATGGCCCAGAAACCCCCCAAAACACCCCTGAACAGTGAAATGTCCCCCCAAAAGTATTTTACGCCACCCCACGATCAACGTGAACCCGAAGCGTGGCGAGCCCGCGAGGGGTGGCGGTACGCGTCCTCCGACCTTTTCATACCCCCACTATTTATTTATTTATTTATTTACAGGTTCTTATATAGCGCAGCAGATTCCGTTGCGCTTTACAATAGTAGACAGTGATAAAACAAACTGGGTAACAACATACAGACTTGGAGGTAGGAGGGCCCTGCTGCAAGCTTACAATCTATAGGGATATAGGGGGAAACACAAGGACAGGCACCAGTAATACCATAGCAGTCCCACCAAGTTACAAGTCCAGAAGGGTAGCTATATAATACATAAGTGCCTCAAATCCACGTCGGCGTGGAGTTGAGAATAGAATAGTGTGGCGAGCCACCGAGCCCGAAGCGTGGCGAGCGCACGCGGATACCTGTGAAGCCCGCGAAGGGAAGCGTTTACCTGTGAAGGTATCCGTGTCCCCTCGCGGGGCTCGCTGCGCTTGCCACGCTTCGGGCTCGGTGGCTCGCTGCACTCGCCACACTATTCTATTCTCAACTCCACGCCGACGTGGATAGTGGGGGTATGAAAACGTCGGAGGACGCGTACCGCCGCCCCTCGCGGGCTCGCTGCGCTCGCCACGCTTCGGGTTCGCGTTGATCGTGGGGTGGCGTAAACTACTTTTGGGGGGACATTTCACTGTTCTGGGGTGTTTTGGGGGCTTTCTGGCCCATTTACCATGGTTACCTATGATGATTTGGTGAAATTGAGGCATTTAACATTGTTTCCTATGGGAAATCGGGGGCATCGCGGGTACATTGAGCCATTTAACATTGTTTCATATGGGGAAATCGGGGGCATCGCGTCTGGACCATTTAAGCCTTTTTTAGCCGCATACGACGCGACCGACCCGATTTTGACTGTTTTCAATGCATTTCAATGGGAAAATCAGGGGCATCGCGTCGGTCGTGCTAGGAAACAAGTACCATTTTGTTTCTGTGCAGGGAAAATACTGACTGCATGATTTTACACTTCAATATAGATCTCACTTTGAAGAAAAACCCCACCCAAATCTAATTCTCTCTGCACAAGTTACATCTGCCCCACCCGCAGTGCACATGGTTTTGTCCATCTAAGAAGGATTTTGTCAGAAAGAATGGACTAGAATAACCCCCTAGGACTTATGGAAGTAGGCTTAATATCTGTCACATTTAAAGTAAACTGACTACCACATAGTGGATGAAACCATTTTGTGTGTTCACAATTGCATCAAGCTAGTCATTAAATGTAAAGGTCGATTATGCCCAGCATGTATGGACAGCGATGACCGCTGTCATCACTGGGGGAAAGCCGCTCAGTGCATACACACTCAGCCACTTTCCCCCTGCCCAGGGCTGTCAGGGGGCGGCGGATGGCTTTGCATAGCCCAGCGATATGCAAAGCCATCCACAAAGCCGCTCCAGCAGATGAGCGGCTTTCCCGGGGATAATGTGGGAGCACGCGGTAGTGGTCATCACCGGGCCATACACACTGGCCGGCTTTGAGCTGAAAGCTGCTCAAACTTGGTGTTTTGAGCAGCTTTCAGCTCAAAATCGCCCAGTGTGTATGGGCCTTTGAGTGCCAACATCTCTGAGAGAAAATATGCTAAAAATTTGTAAAAAAAAAAGATTATATTTCCTATATAAGGTAGACATTACAGGTCATTATGATGAATACATTCGTTTGCGTGGCAATTTTCACACCTATTTTGACAAATTCTCTCGACACTCAAAGGGTTAAAGAAGAATATACGGTACTTGTGTATTATCACGGCGCCCACTACTCCATTTGCGTAGAGGGCTATTCATGGTAGTGAAATCGCATCGCATTGCATGCCATACAACATGGCATGCAATGCGATTTTCCTATGTAATGTATTCACTGCTCTGTGTCAGTGTCCCATTAAAAAGATAGGATGCAATAAAAAATCGCATCGCATGCCATTATTGTATGGAATGCGATGCAATGAGATATCGGTTCTGATGGAACCTAGAATAATGCCATTTAATGGTAAAGTGCCATATAATGTCATTTATTTTGGCCCCCCATTTACCATTTAGGGGCCATTTACACATATACAATGTGATCTGGGTACAATCTTATGGCTCAGGATCACATTTTAATATGCGTTTCTACCAATGAGATGTATGTCTAAAAGGAGTCCGTCCCCGCTGATCACACTGCCGGCGTGAGTAGGTGAGTAGCCCACAGGCTACAATGGGCTAATGCCATTCTGAGATGGCGGTAGCTGCGGGACCTCATATCTGGAATGTTTTGCATTCCAAATATTGATATCGGGCAGCATCATATCCACCATAGAAACCTTTATGGTATGTGGCTGCCACTGGCAATGGAGAGATCGGAGATACTTTCTGGGATCCCTTCTACCTGTATTCCAGTGGTACTTCTGGTGGTACTTAATATTTGTGGCTAAACGCAAATTAGCCACAGATATTACATGATAAACGGGCCCCTTATACTGCTTTCAGACTGCAAATGCAGGGTCAGACTGGGACTTTGAAACGGTTCAGTCCCGGTGCGACCCTGCATGTGCAGTCTGCTCAGACTGCGCAACGGCACGGCAACGAACTGGTGAGAACACTTATTTTTACCTGGTTCATATTGCCGTGTTGCTACCGGTTAGCTGTAATCGGTAACCCCTTTCACATCGCACCAATTACCAGGTCGAACCGGCATGAACCCGGTAATTTTGTGTGATGTGAAAGGGGTATAAGTCAATATGCACTAAAGCAGTGGTTCTCAAACTCGGTCCTCAGGGACCCCCAACAGTACATGTTTTCCAAGTCACCCAGCAGGTGCACATTTGCACTCATTATCCACTGACACATTTTAAAAGATCCACAGCTGGAGATAATTACTTCACTTGCAATTCTGTGTGGAGACCTGGAAAATGTGAGCTGCTGGGGGTCCTTGAGGACCGAGGTTGAAAACCACTGCACTAGAGTACTAGACTACATTCAGCAGCCATGCAACACATGTACAAACCACTAGGTGGCAATAGTTTGGAAGAAGACAAGCAGCATGGATTGGGAACACAGGTTTGGGGTGGGAGCAGAGCCGGTGCTAGGGTGTCTGTCTCCCTCCTGCAAACCATACATTGTGCGCCCTTTCACAAGCTGCAGCCCGATTGTGGGAGTGTATGCAACATGCAATCCTATAGAGGATCTCGGGTGCATGTACATGTATGCATACACCATCTCAGTGCTGTGTCCACAAAATGTTGCAGGCACTAAAGGTGTCTATACACGCTGCGAGAATCGCATACGTTATGGACTAGATCGCATGGCATGCATGCAATGTGTGTGCGATGCGATCCGAAAGCAGTACAAAAAGTATGTGCAGCACTCGTGACTGATGGGGAAAGGAGGGGAGAAAAGGAGGAGATAGAAGAAAAGGGGAGGAGAAGGAGGGGGCGGAGTGTTGAGGACTGGCAGCGGCACTGGCACAGCACACTAAGAAGAGGGGACGCGGCGCTGCTGCCTGTTCATCATTTGATTGACAGCTGACAGGCGCAGGGAGCAATGGGTAGGGGCCGGATCCGGACATGACATGTCATCCAGGCATTCACAGACAGCGCTACATGCCTCAGCGCAAGTGTCCGTGAGGAAGAGGGGACAGGTCGCAGGAGGAGGACAGTGTGTGCGTGGTGCAGGGAGCTGCTCAGCCTCTCCATACTGCCGCCCACTGTCAGACAGGCGCTGCGGGCAGCGTGCAGGAGGCAGTGGCAGTGAGGGCTGAGGCAGCTTTAGCAGAGCAGGGAGGGAGATAGCGCCTTTTCAGCATGGCGCCTCCCTGCTTTGCAGGAGCTGCTGAGTGTGTAGCGCCAGCCCTGGGTGGGAGGGAGGTTCTGGGCAGGTATTTGAGAAGTGAAGGGTAAATCCATGCATTAATTTGGCAAACAGGTCCAGAGCATTTCAATGACAGTTGAATCTGTGTGATAATATAAAGTGGTATGACCAGGGCTATTTTTGTGCAGGCTCCAGCAGGAACTGTGGCCCTTATTCTAGTTCACTGTTTCTGACAAAATATTCCTCAGATGGACAAAACCATGTGCACTGCAGGTGAGGCAGGTGTTACTTGTGCAGAGATAATTAGATTTGGGTGGGGTTTTACACCTGCCACACCTGCAGTGCACATGGTTTTGTCCATCTAAGAAATATTTTGTCAGAAAGAGTGAACTAGAATAAGGGCCACAGTTCCTGCTGGAGCCTGCACAAAAATAGCCCTGGGTATGACCATGTGTTTTTCATGGTGTTTTCAAAAAATAAAAGCAAAACCATGCCGGAAATGTAATAACTTGCAAATCTGGTGTAATGCTGCTGCATTTCCATCAACTCTAAAATAGCATTATACAGGAGACTGAGAACAGGGGCAAATTCGTCAAAAGAGGGCCACTATCAAAATTGACATCCCAATTTTTAAACATACAACTGGATAAATACAATAGGTAGTGAGTTATACACTCGCCAGAAACTTTGAAGAATAACACATGAAAAATAGACAGCCCTCAGACCAGTAAGAATAACTATATTTACAAACCTGAGGCCTATTCCCACACATATATGACCTACTAGAACACACTTTAAAGTAGAGATGTGCAGGTTTGGTTTTAATCGAATTTACTTGGTTCTCAAATCCGGATCGTATTGGCTATCGGCTGTTACGTGTTTTGGATAGCCAATACAATCCCAATTTGAGAAGCAAGGGTACTTGTTTCCTAGCACGGCGCCCGTCGTAGGTGATCGCATACCTTAACTTAAGGTATGCAATAGACGCAACCGACGCGATTTCAGGGCTATTTTTAGCCTTTTCTCCGAAAATTAAAAAATCGCGTCCATCGCATGCCTTAAGTTAAGGCATGCGATGGACACGATTTTACATAGGGAACAATGTTAAATGGGCCAATGGACCAGATTTTTCATTGTATACCCACCCTTATTTTACATGACAAATGCCCCCCCCCCCCCATTGTTAACGCCACCCCACGATGAACGCGAACCCGAAGCGTTGCGAGCCGGCGAGGGGCGGCGGTACACGTCCTCCGATTTTTTCATACCCCCCACTATCCACGTCGGCGTGGAGTTGATTTTATATAGTGTGGCGAACCACCGAGACTGAATCGTGGCGAGCGGACGGGTAATACCTGTGAAGTAATGCGCGTCCCCTCGCGGGGCTCGCTGCGCTCGCCACGCTTTGGGCTCGGTGGCTCACTGCGCTCGTCACACTATATAAAATCAACTCCACGCCGACGTGGATAGTGGGGGTATGAAAAGGTTGGAGGACACGTACCGCCGCCCCACGCGGGCACGCTGCGCTCGCCACGCTTTGGGTTGGCGTTGATCGTGGGGTGGCGTTAACAATGGGGGGGGGGCATTTGTCATATAAAATAAGGGTGGGTATACAATGAAAAATCGGGTCCATTGGCCCATTTAACATTGTTCCATATGTAAAATCGCGTCCATCGCATGCCTTAACAATAAAAATTGGGGTCTGGGGGCAATTTAACATTGGGTCCAATGTAAAATCGGGTCTCAGGGACCATTTTACATTGATTCCAATGTAAAAATCGCCTTGATCGCATCGCATGCGATTTCGTTGCATGCGATGCAATCAACGCGATTTTTGGGGGTCCCGATGGATACAATTTTTATCGCTGGCGCCGTGCTAGGAAACAAGTACCGAAGCAAGTAAATCTTAATAAAACCAAATGTGCATATGTCTACTTTATTGTAAATTTATATGAACATGCCCACAGACAATTTCCTTTCTGTATGTGGGGATGGCACTTTATGGCCACAGGCTCCTTCCACTTTGTAAACTCTAGAATATTAGGGAATACACAGACAACACTTAAGACAAGTCTTAGGTGCAGAAATTTTCGTGAACAGGAATCACTTCCACTCCCTCAGTATGTAAGTGGTATATCTACGGTATGATGCAAACCAGAGCCAGATTAAGGTCTAAATGGGCCTGGAGCTGAAAATAATCAAGGGCCTATTATGCGCAATAATAGGGGTTGTGGACAGCACCTTATAATGTGGGGGGCGTGACCAGTGTTCTGTTTGGGTGGTCTGCTCATGGGTGTGTCTCTATTTGTGTAAATACTTTCAACTAATTATATATGCCTGGAAAAGGCAGGGGGCTGGCATAAGAAAAATGCAGGGAGATATATTGGCGGGTGCACTCCAAAGGTGCACCCGCAGGACGGCAATGTCCTAAGATACTTGCGGGGTGAGACGGCACTCCAGTCATAAAAGAAATACTGAAAACCGAAACTTGTTAGACAATATGTCAGCACCTTTTATGTGGTAACCTAAGTTTACCACACCATATACCCCTTATACAAATCATGCAACACAATAGTAACCCCCTTATACTGTACTTGCTTCTTACACATTATGCCACATGGAATGAGACAAAATTCACACCGATTGAGCAAAAATTCACATTATGCCACACAGATTAAGGCAAAATTCACATTTTGCCACATGGATTGAGCCAAAATACACACTATACCAGGCATGTCCAAACAGTGGCCCTCCAGCTGTTGTGAAACTACACATCCCAGCAAGCCTTGACATAGTTTTAGCATTCCCTAATTGCAAAACTGTGGCAATGCATGATGGGACTTGTAGTTTCACAGCTGGAGGGCCATAGTTTGGACATGCCTGCACTATACCAAACAGATTGAGCAATAATGCACAATATGCTTCATAAATAGGGGCATTGCGCGCCAAAGGCGGAAATTAAAAATTCACACCATAATGCCCATTACATGTTAAGCTTCACACCATAATCTCCATTACGAATTATGCCAAACACCATAATTCCTATGTAATCCTATGCTACATAAGTGTTGCTTACCTACATGTTCATTGCCAGGGGTTCCATGCTCATTGCCAGGGGTTCCATGCTCGTAGCCATGTGGGATTACATGCTCATTGCCAAGGGGGAATACATGCTCGCGGTAACTGGGGGACAGTCGCCGCTGGGCAGAAATGAAAGCCATAAACAGCCGGGCAGAGAGCAGGGGGCTGCCCGGCTGTATTCAGAGCACTGCATGTCCTGTCTATTTGAAAAAATACCCCTTTCATACCAGGAAATGCAGGGAATATGGTCCCAGGATCATGCAGGGACATTCTCGGACTGGACCCTTTTACACCAGCCTAGTCCCTGCATTTTCTGGTGTGAGGGGGAGAGAAAACCACCCCCGCCCCCCTTTAAACAACCAGCTATATCTTCGGAACCAACTGACCCATTTACATGTAGCCTTCGAATGATTTTGGTCCTGTGAAACTGGGCCATTTGGTTCCAGAGAAATCTGTCCTCAAACAACATGAACAGCCATGAAAATACATTAATAGAAATTTTAAAAAATAGTTTTACCTGCAATATCTCTAGAACCAATGAATATGGACCAGGTATCAGATTGAAGGCCCAGCGATTTGGGTTCGACTGAGATCAACCTCGAGTTTCTGTGATGCTGTAGGGGGAACTGGCAGCCGTTAAAACCGGGTGGAGGTCGGAATTAAAGTGTCCCATGTTATTAAATGGGGAAAACGTTCCAGATTTGCCTGGCGGTATCTCCGGTTCCCGGGGGGCTAGCAACGCGAGGCTGGTCTCATTGAAAAGCCCTGGCCCTCAGCTATTTGGAGAGTGGGCCTGGAGCTATAGCTCCATCAGGCCCATTGTTAATCCGGCCCTGATGCAAACCACAAAATTAAGAATATGGCAATTTATTGCATGTATATCCTGGGGGAGCTGGCAACAGGGGGGGGGGGGGGGAGGTGGATCCCTGCAGCGCTGGGCAGTAAATCAGCAGGGTCCATGCGGCGGCTGGGAACTAAGTAGTGCTATTTGCCGGGTGGCGGTGCAGGAAGCACTTCTGAATTTGAAAACATTTTTAAAAGACTGGCCGGACGCTGATTGGCTGAATCTCAGCCAATCAGCATCCGGCCAGTGTTTTCAAATTCAGCAGTGCTTCCAGCGCTGCCACCCAGCTGCTGCACGGACCCCTCTGCCCGGACACCGCTTCCCAGCCGCTGCTGCTGCACATTGGTGTGTGTGTGAGAGCAGAGCTTCACCGCTGTCACACACCTACGGATCGGACCAACACACCTGCGATGTGCTGCTAATGGGTTCGATACGGCATATTGAACTCGCAGCAGGTGCAATCTGTAGGGTCCGACCAGATGCACATGAGACCACGCATCGGATTGGATGAGGTGTCAAACATCCAATTTAGGCCGATTTATCAGCCGTATCCCTCTGGATCTGGCGAAATCATCCCAAATCGGACAAGTGTATGGACACCTTCAATGTTAACTCTTTAATAATTTCAGTCAATACAGGATATGGGTGTTAATTATGGCTTATGACAACTGTGTTGAACTCACAACTCAGCATATATACTATAAGACACTAATTTCCACTAGGAATATGATAGAATGCACCTTTTGAATAATAAATTACAGCTTCAGGTGTCTTGATAAATCTGGTGGCATTCTTTATTCTTCCCAGAATATTTGAAATGTTGTACTTTAATGCAGTAAGGTTTATAATATTGCCCTACACCAGGATAGGGTTCAGTCATAGGCTCATCTGGCAGTATATAATGGAAAAGATAGAAGTAGGTGACAGGACATAGGAGCTCAGTTAAAAATATATATGTATGTATGTATGTATGTATGTATGTATGTATGTATGCAGTTTATTATAAAAATGGCAAACTTAAAAAAAGTGTTGAGGTGAGACTGTCTTACCCAGAGGGTGTTTTGGAGCCTGGGTGGAATAAAGCATAATGCAGTCTGGTAATGCACCCTGCTAGGCTCCAAAATGTTATCGCAGGATGGCCTCACACATGCAAAACTACGATCCATATAGATGTGCCGTCTATCGAATTTACAGCCATATGATTAGGTCTGAATAACCCCCTAAGTCCCAGCAACACAACCCTGCTCCCAACCTGGGTCACAGAGCGGAAACCCAGGAATTGGATGGCTTGCTAGATCTGGCATATTCTGGGTTGCATATCTGAAATAAGCATAAAAGGTGCTTTAAATTACTTCCATGGTCTACCAAAATCGGATGTTTGGGAGATCAGGACAGTCCCAATGAAAATTTGGAACTGTGAAGAAATACATACTCTCGGGAGTCCAAACTTTCCCCACCTCATTTGGCAATCCCTCAGCGGTAGAAAATGGTATAGACTATTCATAAGTGCCTAATGGTTTTACCATGCCTCCTAACATTGGATTTGGGGGCAGAATTCCAGAAGAGGGCAAAGACCGTGGTCTTGTTATACAATACTAGTAAGTCCGCTCAAAGCAAATGCTTTGAAAACTAGTCTGCTACCTTGTGATTGCCTCTGTGTTTGTGCATGTAAGAGAGAGAAAGAGATATAGTTTCCCTCGCTGCTAGCAGATGGCAGTGTTTCAGAGACACACAAATGGACACTACTATATATATATATATATATATATATATAGTAGGTTTTGTTCGGCACTCCGGACGACTGGGAATAAACCGCGGTGCCTTCCTCCGCAGACAATGTAGAAGGAGACCAGGGGCTTCTGGTGGGGCTCCCCGGAATAAGGCGGCACTCACGGATTTTAGTTTCAATAATTTAATGTATTTAAAGGTGACAAGGATACGTCATTTGTCAAATGACGTATCCTTGTCACCTTTAAATACATTGAATTATTGAAACTAAAATCCCTGAGTGCCGCCTTATTTCGGGGAGCCCCACCAGAAGCCCCTGGTCTCATTCTATATATATATATATATATATATATATATATATATATATATATATATATATATATATATGATGCAGACAGGTTTACCTTTCCGAAATGTCAATATTCCTTCAGTGCCCCTTCTTTATACATCAGGGTCACCAGATTTCGTGCCCTACCATCCACTAGGGCGTAGTGGGAGAGTAAAATAGTGTGCCCGAAGCATAGCGAGCGGCTGCGGTTCAACTCCAACTGTGTCCATGTCGACTGTGTCGACATTCGGGGGAAAAAAACAGTGAAAAACTCATGTCAACCTAATGACTGTCGACCTAAACCTATGTCGACCTTGGGGCCAGTCGACCTTCCAGGGTCGACCTAATGACTGTAGACCTTATGCTGTGTACACACGGGGGCGATAGGGGCTATAATCGCTGGGAATATGGTCGCAGGCGACCATATTGCCAGTGATTGGAGTGCGCACCAGCGATAAATCACCGGGTGCGCGCTCCCGTTTTCTGCCCCATTGTAATCGCTGGTCGCAGGAGCTTGCTCCTGCGACCTGCTAATTACCTCTGCGGCTCCCCCAGCAGAGGTTCCTTTTCATCAGCGACCATCTCTGGTCGCTGATGCAAAGGAGACACTGGGCAATATATTGCTCAGGAATATATTGCTAGCCAAAACCCAGTTATTGGTTTAAGAATATTTTCTAAAAATAACTATTTTTATTTTGGATTTAAACTGTTAGTAAAAATAAAAAAAAGGCTTTACAAGAGTATGACTTATTGGAGGACTCGCACTCGTACATACAGTAGTCATAGAGTCGAAACAGAACCTAGAGCGCCGCTAAGAGACCCGTCACTTGACGTAACCGCACGCCACGTTCTCTTACCCGCTCTATGGTGACTGTAACTGCGCCTGCGCGTTGGGCACGGTGCAGAGGGCCGGTGGTGTGCTAATGGTGTTTTAGTGCGTTCTGTTTTCTCCCTGTCCATTGACCGGCACCGGCGACACCATGAGCGGGACACTAGCCAAGATCGCCGAGATAGAGGCGGAGGTGATTTGTTTGTGGGTTTGCGGGACGGAAATTAGGTTTTGTGCTCCTGTGCAGAGCAACGTGTCCGACAGCTTCTGGGTTGTAAAGATGGGGAGTGAAATCACGTTTAGTGACAGCAGCTGGGTTGAAAGATATATTTGGGTACAAAGTTAGGTGACATCAGTTACCGGTCTTTAGAAGCAATGTAGGACAAGGTTTGGTGGAAAAAGTGACTGGGGAACAGATGCTTAAGGGAGAAGGCTGGTTGGCATTAGTTACAGGGCTATAGATGTGCAGGGGAGATGGTTGGGTGGCTTTCGGTACAGGGTAATAGAGCCAGTGTATGACCAGGTTTGGTGGCACAAGTTACCAGGCTATAGAGACAATGTAGGACAAAGTTGGGTGGCACAGGTTACTTGGGTACAGAGGCGTAAGGGAGATGGTTGGATAGCTTTCATTACAGGGCTATAAAGGCAATGTAGGTCAAAGATGGGTGGCACAAGTGACTGAGGTACAGAGGCACAAGGGAGATGGTTGCGTGGCATTAATTGCAGGACTATAGAGGTGTAAGGGAGAAGGTTGGGTGGCATTTGATAATACAGGGCTATAGAGGCGTAAGGGAGAAGGTTGGGTGCCATTAGTTACGGGACTATAGAGGCGTAAGGGAGAAGGTTGGGTGCCATTAGTTAATGGACTATAGAGGTGTAAGGGAAAAGGTTGGGTGCCATTAGTTACAGGACTATAGAGGTGTAAGGTAGAAGGTTGGGGTGCCATTAGTTACGGGACTATAGAGGTAGAAGGTTGGGTGCCATTAGTTACGGGACTATAGAGGTGTAAGGGAGAAGGTTGGGTGCCATTAGTTACGGGACTATAGAGGTGTAAGGGAGAAGGTTGGGTGCCATTAGTTACAGGGCTATAGAGGCAGTGTAGGAAAAGGTTGGGTGGTACAAGTTACTGGGGTACAGAGGTGTAATGGCGAATGTTAGGTGGCACTATTTACTGCAATGTGGGACATTAGTTACCTTTTTATGGAGGCATAACGGAGAAGGTTGGGTGGCAGTAGTTACTGGGTTATAGAGGCAAAGGATGGTTGGCACTAGTTATCTGGCAATTTGGGACAAGCTTGGATGGCACTAGTTACTGGGCTATAGATGTAAAATGGATAAGAAGAATTGTATTTATGTAGTGTTTTTCTCCTGCAGGACTCAGGGGTAGATGTATGATCTGGAGTTATGGGGGAGAAGGGGTATCCGCGCACATTATGTGCATTGATACTGCTTTTCCCACATGTAAGAAGCAGCCGCCGTTCAGTAAATGACCGGGGCGATATGTCCATATCGGTGGTGCAATCTAAATGATAGCAGACAGATATGCAGGGTAAATGTATGAAAGGTTAGCAGCGCTGGCCATTCTGCCCCTATTGACTTTGACAGCTGCAGGTGGCGATGCCCTATATCCACAGCAGGCTCCGGGCTGCGCAGAAGATCTCGCGCATGCCCAGTGAGTCGGCTGGGAAGGCAGAGACAGCACGTTAGTGTGGACATCTTGTCAGTGTCCCTACCTGCTTTGCCTTGTTAATTAGGCAAAGCGGGAAGTGTTATAGCAGCACGATAAGCACTGCTAAAATACATCTACCCCATAGTCTCTTTACAGAAAAACAAAAAACAGGGTTGGGTGGCACTAGATGCTAGGCTATAAGGGATATGGTTGGTTGGCACTAGTTACTGGGCATTTAAGAACATTTTGGTTAAGACTAGTCCCTGAGCTATAGAAATGTGGGGGAAAGAGATGTATCAAATTATTTAAAGAGTACAGGATGAGAATTTGCTCATAGTAACCAATCAGTTACAGTAGTTCTTTTATTAGAACTGTATAAAATGATGGCAAGAATCTGATTGGTCCTGTCCACTTCTGAAGTTTTGATACACCTTCCCCATGGTTACACAAGCTGGGTACAGAGAAGGGGATTTCTAGAGTGTAAAGCCATACGCAGTGACCGTAACTATGCCAGAGAGACTGGGAAGATTGTATGTGACAGTGTTCTCTTTTCTGCAGATGGCCCGGACCCAAAAGAATAAAGCTACTGCACATCATCTTGGGTTGCTGAAAGCACGTTTGGCTAAATTGCGACGTGAGCTTATTACCCCAAAAGGTGGGGGTGGAGGTGGACCTGGGGAAGGTATGTATGTTTCTGAGCTCTGGCTATTTTATTGACAGCACTTCTTGCATGCAGTGTGCTTGGGAGAATCAAATTGCATCTGCTACTCATGATAATACCAACTAACACTAACCTGTGACACTAACCTGTGTAGAGTGCACAGTTATAGATGTCGAGAGGGTGTTGAGTATTCGTTTAGTATTTCTATTAATTATACTTTATTACCGTGAACAGTAGAAAAATAAGTGGTTTTTATTTTTTGTTTCCTGCATTAGTAAAATGACCACATTTTTGTATGTTGTATTGTCATTTATCAAAACGTTGGTGATGGACAGCTTTTATCTGCAACATTCAAGAACCCGAATATTTTATTTAGTACAAGCGAGCCTCCATTTTTTTTTTTTCATGTGTTTTTTAACTTATGTGTGCAACTAGTGAAGCTCAGCCTGAGAAGTGTTGGGATTTTTACTAATAATGCTGCCACAATCATTTCTAGTTTGTTCATTAAAGTTTGTGATTGCTTCCTTGGCTAATGACATATTGTAAACAATATAAAAAAAAATACAAAGTCCCAAGGCTCGATATTAAATCCTTGCAGCCTCAATAGTGGTGGTGGGTCACTGTGAAGGTCCACACTACACTATCATAACAAATGGAAGAAGCAGCATTGATGGCGCTGGATTTTGAACGTGAATAATGAAGGTCAAATATTAATGCTCGAGTGGTAAGTGGATAATGAAAAAGAACAAAACATAACTTTGATTTCCGCATTCTGCAGTTCACCGCTAAAATTCCTTGCGGTTCATGCACAGGAAGTAATCATCATAGTGCTTCAATCAACTTTATACGGCTCATTTGCACTCCAAGTACTATGATCAGTTGACTTCTGTGCGTTCCAAAAGCCCGAAGTTAGCAATCACAGATCGAGAAAGGCTTTTAGAATAGTCTGTGTAAGTAGTACCACAATCCTCCCCAATAAATGATTACGTTTTCCCGCTATCGGGTGATGATACCCACTAATATTTTAATTCATTCTAAAAGGCAGAACTTGATGCCATTCACAATCACCGGAAGTAGCCACTTTTAACCCAGAACTACTTGCACAGCATGGGATAAAGACAGCTACAGGGGCAGTCACTTTGCAGCCTTGAAAAAGACAGCAGCAGCTGTCGAAGCACGTTGGCCTTACAGAGTGACTGACCTATTTTTTTTATCCGTTCCTGGGAAAGCGATCCATTGCTGTTCTTGGTCGCTACTCAGGTATAGCATGCTTTTTATATTAAAACACTTTTATATTAAGCCAGTCCCCATTTTCCTTTTTTTGCCTCCACTGCATTCATGAGGAGGCTCATATGGAGGAATTGGGACCCCGCTAAAGATACCATTATATGTATCCGAGCACTCAATACTTTGTAAGTTTAGGTACACTTCTCATGACAGGTGGCTTGGTCCACATCTGGTGTCCGCTTAAAGAAACCTTTATGCACAAGGTGCCTCAAATTTCCGTGTGAGTCATTGGTCCCTAAGTAGTTATTATCCTTCTGCTTTGAATAGACCATAACCTCACCTGTTATAATGATTTTTCTCTTTGCTGGGATACCTGGACAAAGTCCTCTTTGTGTTACTGTAGAGTGTAGCGGATGTCCAGGGATCAAAGAAACTGAGCTACGAGTTACCTTACCGGGTTTGAGTACGGTACACATCTATTGAATAGACTACTCCCACAAGAGGTGATCCATTAAAATATACCTTTACACACATGTCTTGGTGTACTCTATTGTGAGTCTGGTACGCCTCCTCTGATTGGAATGCTATTACCCCATTGTTTGACCCATAAGTTCCCTGAGTCTTATACGCTGTTTTGTTCTTTTTTATGATCCACTCAAGCATCATTATTTGACATTCATTATCCACATTGAAAATCCAGCGCAATCAATACTGATTCTTCCGTTTGTAATGACCTTTTGTGTTGTAACTCCAAACACTTAATTTGCTATTGCAGAATTTATTTTTAAATGATCAGTTAAACATAACTGCAATAGTAAATTAAGTCTGACGGTGCCCATACACTGGGCCGATTTCACCCGATCACGATGGATTGGGTTGAGAAATCGTCCTAAATTGTATGCGTTTCAAATCTCCCTTGGGTCCGATGCACAGTTCCATGCGCATCCGACCTTAGCCGGAGATGGGGCCTGCTTCCCGTCAGACCTCCGACTCGGCCCCCCTCCTGGCGGTGGGGAACGGGGTCGCATGCAATACATCACGTTAAAGGACCGCATGCAATGTCCCGGGCAGCTCAGGGGGGGGGGGGGGGGGGTTGGATGGTCGTACACTGTTGCGGTACATCGCAGTAGTGTATAACTACCTTAACGTTCAGGCGCAGAGTGTTGTGTAGAAAATGTAATGGGTTGTGTTTGAGGGAGAGCACTTTTGTGAGTCTGTGGTATAATGTGGAATTCTCTCTTATAGGTTTTGATGTTGCAAAGACAGGAGATGCTCGAATTGGATTTGTAGGATTCCCATCTGTGGGGAAGTCCACGCTCCTTAGTAATTTGGCTGGTGTTTACTCAGAAGTTGCAGCTTATGAGTTCACTACCTTGACCACCGTGCCTGGAGTTGTCCGATACAAAGGAGCCAAGATTCAGGTATACATACTATGTGGCAACGTTTTTGTCCTGAGAGGCCACTCATGACAAATGTTTCCATTTTAACACTGCTACAGTACATTTTATATAACTATTTAAAAATATTGTTTTGTCAGCTGCTTGATCTCCCTGGGATTATTGAGGGAGCTAAAGATGGAAAAGGCAGAGGTCGGCAGGTCATTGCAGGTGAGCTCCCATTTTCTGTGTGTCTGTTAGCAAAGTGGTTTTCAACTCCAACGTACCACCAGAAGGACATGCTGTGAGGATTTCTGTCTGTGGAAGCAGATTGGAAAATTATTGTGATTAAAGAAATCCACCCAACGTGACCTGTTGGGGTATTTGAGGGCTGGAGTTGAGAACCCCTGCTAGTGCGTGGAATTCATTTTTAGACTTCTTTTCATCCTTCAGTGGCTCGCACATGCAATCTAATCCTTATCGTCTTGGATGTATTGAAACCTTTGGGACACAAAAAGATCATTGAAAATGAACTGGAAGGTTTTGGAATCCGACTGAATAAGAAACCTCCAAACATTGGGTACAAGAAAAAGGACAAAGGTGGCATTAACTTTACAGCCACAGTAAGTTGTATCTTATAGATTGCAATCTAAACACACAGGGACTGATGTGAGTGATACAGTATTATCAGCAAAGCACTGTGCAATATACAGGACTGGCAAAATACCGGTCTGGTTTGCAAATTATGCCAGGAAAAGACTATTATTAATCTATATAAAAAGCTGTAGGTTGGGTAGATGAGTTCTGCGTTCATCTGCAAACATCTATTCCTGTGTCCAACATTCGATGTCCATGGTATTATATTTCTGTGGCAGATGTTTCAGTTCCTGCTTTGATACTAACTATCCAGAGGGACATACAAGCCATTGTCTCTCACTATGGGGTAAATTTTATTAACCCCTTGAGTGGTGGGTTTTGCTGGGGCAGGACAAACCTACCAGGGAAGGTTTGTCCTGCCCCAGCAAAACCCACCACAGATCATCAGAAGCCGCCGTCTCCCTCACCTTTGCTCCCGCGTTAGTACGCCGGAGCTCCCATGCTGCCGCTGCCCCAGCCACCTGTCAGACAGGCGGCAGGCTCGGGGACGTTTAGCGGCGGCTCGGGAGGACTCTGGTGCCTTAACTCTCCCGAGCCGCTCCGAACATCCCCGAGCCTGCCGCCTGTCAATCACTACAACTAATGGCGGCGGGGGCAGGGGAGCTCCGGCGGAGCTGAGAGGTGAGGGGGATCGAGGGGAGGGGACATCAGAGTGGCCACTGGGGGGGGGGGGGTTGCCCGGAAAGGTCCAGTGGCGCACACCTTTATTTTAGTGGTATTACCCGGAAATTTTCCGGGACAACCCGCTGCGGCAGCGCAGCTGAGCCCGAGAAATTTCCAGGCATACCACTCAAGTGGTTAAAGAGTCTGTAACATACAAGTGGTGGTGTTGCCAATAGCAACCAATCAAATTCTAGCTATGCTTTCTCTGTTCTGTTCTTGAAAGTGACAGAATCTGGTCGCTATGGGCAGCACCACCACTTTTGTTTTAGAAGTTTTAGTACATATCCCCCAACACTTTGGTCTTATGTCAGGGATAATCAATGCAGTTCATGGTTTTTGGGTATGCACTTATACAGGAAAATGGTACTAGAATTGTATAATGACTAGAACAGTATGAAAGTTTGCCACTGTTAAGTAAGAGAAAATCTCTACAGTTCCTAAAACATAATGCTCTGTCTACCACATATAAAACCCTGAAAGAACAGGTCAAGAACTCTATTTAGTCTTTAATTAGGGTCTTTACTTCGATAAAGATGGACATCCGTCTTAATGGACGCAAGTCTTCTTTCAACCTAAACTACTATGTTAAAGATTGTGAAAATTATTTTTTTCATTACATTTTTGTCTTCTTCCTTCAGTGTGCTCAAACTGAGCTGGACAATGAGACTGTGAAAAGTATCCTAGCAGAGTACAAAATTCACAATGCAGATATCACCCTCCGAAGTGATTCTACTGCTGATGACCTGATTGATGTAGTTGAAGGAAACAGGTTTGTGAATACATAAAACAGGATGTGACGTCATCACGGCCATACTGTTGTCTTAACCATTCTACCATTTTCTTGGTTCCTTTCAGGGTCTACATCCCCTGTATCTATGTATTGAATAAGATTGACCAAATCTCATTGGAAGAGCTAGATGTGATTTACAAGGTTCCTCATTGTGTACCAATCTCTGCCCATCACCGATGGAACTTTGATGACTTGTTGGAAAAGATGTGGGATTATCTGCGGTTGGTGCGAATGTGAGTCGTAGAAAGAGATCTTGGGTGGGGTGGACACATAGGGATAAATTACTAGAGCATCTAAATACAATTAGCAAAGCAACCAATTGGATTCTATTGGATGCAATCGAGAAATGATGGGCAAAATCTGATTGGTTGCTATGGGCAACATTACCTCTATTCATTTTTGGAAGCTTTAATAAATGTATCCCTTAGGGGGATATTCAATCTCCGGCGAGCACCTCCCATCGGGGAGATGCCCGCCGGGCCCTATTCAATGCTGTCTTCCCCGACAGCATTGAGCAGGGTATCTCGGCAGAACGAGCCCGACATCACAAGCTGTTGGGCTCGTTCTGCCAAGAACAGCCGGGAAGTGACGAGCTGACGGCTGCAGCTCGCCTCTTCCCGGCCGCAACTCGCCGCCACGCCCCCTTTTCGCTCCCCGGCAGGCGGGACATTGAATCCCGCCTGCGTGTTCTCGGTCACGGCGGTCGAGCAAGCTCGACTGCCGTGACCCTGACATTGAATACCGCCCTTAGTCCCTTAGTCTGTGACACATTCTTGTGCTTCAGGAGTAGTATCTGCTTAGGGAATCACCTGTGTAACAATGTACCACTTTGTCATGTGCTTCTACATCCATGTCTTTTTTTTTTTTCAGCTACACTAAGCCAAAGGGTCAGTTGCCTGATTACACTGCACCAGTTGTACTTCCGGATTCTCATACAGCAGTGGAAGACTTCTGCACCAAAATTCACAAAAGTCTCATCAAAGAATTCAAATAGTACGTATTGTACTTCTATTTGTAAATCATTATCTGTAGTGCAGTGAAGGGACTTTTGGTTCAATGATACTTCCGTAAACCCTCTGAGTCAGTAAACCTTTTCCAGTTTGTATCATATAATGTAAATGAATGCGCTTTGCGTACATACCTCAGAACAACATCCACACGCCTATTCAGATTTGCGTAATTCTGATACTTATGCCTGCTTGTATCTGGAGAATGGACAAATACAATATCTCCTGAATACAAAAAAAAATGGTCAAGGAGTTATTAGTAATGATGATGGCCAGCACCGGCAAATTGTTTCTGAACTGACTCGGCTAGGTGCGTCCTTGCTCATGCGTACAGATATGTCTAGCTTCAGTTCGTCAAGCAGCGTGAGATGTCTAGCATGAGTGAGCAACCAGATCCCAAGGAACTCGATCACCAAGCGTGTTTTATGCTGCTTGGTCATAACACAAGGCAACTGGGACGCACCAGTTAATTTAATATGTGACACTTGTCATGCACAAGTTGTGCATATCCAATTAATCAGTACAGTCTTGTGCTATGTTCTAAGATGCAAGCAGAGTCTCATGGACCTCGTGTGCTGGGAGGGGCTTTTTTCTGCTGTACCAAAGAGAATTGTTGAATTACAGTTTTTTAATGTTGCATTTAAACCTGATAGGAGTATTTTCAAGCAATGCAAATGGTGGGGTATATAAATTCGGCACATAGCCTACTGGTGCAGACGTGCATATACCTTGCAATAGTTGCAACTTTGCATATAGATGCAATAGGTTTTTGAGAGGCTCCTTTAGATGTCTGTGAAGGAAGGGCCTGATTCATATCTGACCACTAATGTAAGAATTTGCAGCTGGCTGTGAGGATTTAGCTGGTGCCCAGATAGAAAGTAACCGCCCTTTGCAAAATTGGGATTGCGAATCTCACTAATCCATTCAGGGACAATTGACTAGAATCTTACTGTCTGTACAACTGTGAGTAAGTCCTGAGGCTTCCACTAATCTGCAACTGAGAGATGCTGGAAGTGGTCATCGCTGGCATTGCAGACCCTCCTCAAACTCCTGCATTTTCGAAACACACGAAAATGTCAGCTTTCATCCATACTCCTTTTCTGGCAATGCGAATGGTACGCATGTGCAATCCAATAATCGCTTGATTTGTGAATTCTCGAATTAGCGATCAACTGAATCGGGCCCATGGTCATCATTACTGTTTATATTTACTTGGCAGTGCATTTTGTTATTCTGTAGCCCTGTCTTGCTCCACAACTAAGAACAGATTTACAAATATGTCATGAGAATAATGGAAGAATAGAAATAACCCCACTTCCTCTCCTTCCTCCACAGTGCTTTGGTTTGGGGTGCCTCTGTTAAGCATAATCCTCAAAAGGTTGGCAAAGATCATGTAATGGAAGATGAGGATGTCATTCAGATTGTGAAGAAATAATCCCACCTTTTCTCCTTTTTATCAATTAATCCTGCAGCCACTGGATCCCTGCAAATGGCAGCAGATTCATCTGTACATATCTCATACGCAGTGACAATAAAATCTGTTCAAATTGCCAAACAGCAGCTTTTTATTATAATAATTTTATTTATATAGGGTTTTTCTCCTGCAGGACTCAATGTTGCTTTGCATGCATTAAAACAGCTGTTCTCAAACTGTGGGTCCTGACCTTCTCAGCATGGGGTCACGACTCCATGTTGCTGACCATCAGGCTGATGACTTTTGTAATCTCAGTCAGTGATTCAAGGAGTCTGAAAAAAACTGTTGAGATGTCTGTTAGTTTAGACTCCCATTATTTTGTGCCTCCACAATGCTGACTACACATGTGATGTCCTGTAATTAATGTTGTTGTCTGATGGGGTCCCAAAGCAAAATAGTTTGAGGACCCCTGCATTAAAACATTAGAAATATGGCAAGTTGAAGAAAGCCAAAACATACAGAGATAATTAAGACCAGGTAAACCTAGTAGCATAATAGTCATAGTTCTGGGTTGGTGCAGACATTTTTGGTAATAACTTCTATGGGTTATATATCTCACCCATGGAAGGTACAAGGTGAGGCAGCCATGTTTGGTGCACTATGTAAGATTACCCTAGGTCGAATAGGTTGCACCTAGAAAAGATGACGCACACAATTGGTTGTTGGAATTCTAACGCTAGGAGTAAGGTCTCAACATAACTGTATCCTTCAAACCATCCACGAGCATACTAAGTAAGGCAGCCATGTTGGGTGCATTTGGATGGTTCTTCTGTGGGATATAAGATCTAATGTACTTCCCTACCATATGCAAATGCTCTAGAATCCCTGATAGGCTTTGTCCCATGCTTGGTCAGAGAGGGCTGGGGAGTAACTGTGAAGGCACCTGATTGCAGGGAGGGCAATACTTTGAAGGAGGATGATGATAGCAGTGGGATTCAGAGGATCCAATAAAGGTTCTGGGATGTCAGATGCTGTACTCACCAGAGCTTTGGAGAAGCCTCAGCCTTTCCTTAAACTCTTATTTCTCTCTAGCGCTCTTTTTCACTTCTAAAATTCTGTATCGTATATAAAGAGCTGCTTCATATTACAACACAGCAACGAGGATGACCATCCATTACCTTATTTCACAAACATTTACATTATCCTGTTGTTACCTGACGGTTTAACATCTCAGTATCACCCTAACTACACCTTTGCCAAGTGGCTCCATATACTTCTCAGTCAACCAGGACTGCATCCCAACTTTAGAAACGCCTCATCAGAGTGCAAACTTTGAAGTTTCTGAAATATTCGATGTCTATCAAAAGATTGTAGATAGTGAAAAAGCTTGACGGTTTGCTCAGGCTCATGACAAACATCTTAAATCCAGCAAAATGTCTTCACAAATATGCAGCACAGGAACCGGCAAAGATCTTGCTTCTAAATTCAATCATTTTTTATTGATTTTGCATAAGAAAAAGAACCCTCTAACCAAACAGGCAGACACTTCAATATACATGTGATATACATCAATTGATTGACAGAACACAACGTAAAAGCATAAACGACTAAAAGGTGATAAATCAGCATATAATAATTACAAAATGTAGAAAGCACTTGCTGCATATATTATATCAGAAATACCTGAAGGCGCCATTCGAGTAAATATCTAGTGTAGGAAAACAGGAGTGCATATGGTACGGACGTATCATAGTTTATAAAAACAATCATCTCAAATTACAGAGAGAATGTCTACATACCGAATCAAAGGGAAATATCAAAGAATTACATTGGCATTAAAGTGTCAACAGCCAGAAAAAAAAAAAAACATCAAAGCAAACCATCCCTTAACCCCCCACCCTGTATGACCCATCCCCAACACAGGTATACTTTTGTTCCCTTAACTTTTTACACCCCCCCCCCCCCCCCCTCAACTAACTAGCTATAGGAGGGAATAAATTAGTGGCTTTAAGCAAAACCTAATCTAATCTACATTAGCGGTGGATATAAACAGGTCTATATTAGCTAAACTGCCTAAAAACCTAATTTACCCATTCCTCCCAACAAAAGAATAACAATGGACCATCTGGGGCAATGGACATATGATAATAGAATATCGGATGCAATATTTGAGGATAGGAAGTTATACAGGCAAGTATTACCTACATCTAACTCCCAAGGAGTGCCTATATTATCTGCTGTAACAGCCTGGAACATCATATCAATATCAATGATTGGTACTTGTGTAGTTTCACGGTGGCAGTTACGTAGTCAGCGTAGCGTCCCTGTCAGTATCAGCGTAGTGTTCTCGTGGTCAGCATCCCGGTCAGTATCAGCGTCGTGTTCCCGCCCATTTGTGGCTAGCTGGAGCTTACGTAGTTAGCGTACACAGTCAGCGCTTATTACATTGTGTGGGAACCATTGACCATTTTAACCTGCCTGACATGACAGGTGTGAATGTGTTCTTGAAACACCCCCACTATCCACTTCTGCCCAAAGTGTGGTGAGTTGGCGCGGTACGCGTCCACCCGACCTGTTTATACCCGCACTATCCACGTCAGCGTGGAGTTGATTTTATAAAGTGTGGCGAGCGCGGCGAGGTGAGCGGACACAGAATACACGTCAAGTAATCCATGTCCACACTTTATAAAATCAACTCCACACCGACGTGGATAGTGGGGGTATGAACAGGTCGGGAGGATGCGTACTGCGGGGCTCGCCACGCTTCGGGCTGGCGTGGATAGTGGTGTTTTCAAATGGAGGCTTTTGCCAGTATGTAACATGGAGCGCTGGCAAATGCGTCCTTTATTGTACATGAGACCGGTGCTGTGTGAGGCGCTCATTAGGCTTGCCGGGGACAGAGCTGCAGCTCCCAGGAACAGTACGGTGACTACGCTGCCTGACGGGGACACTATGTTGACTACGCAGGGCTGCCGCGGGGACACTACGCTAGGCAGCCATTGGGCTATGCTGAAAACGTAGCATAGCCTGCCGCCGTGAAACTACACAAGTACTAAACTGCCCCCCCCCCCCCAATTAGGAGAAATAAAAAAAATTAGATACAGCAGTGGAGAAGTAATGACCAGAGGTAAAAAGAAAGGCATTGTTCTGCAATAACAGCTAGTCTGGCCATTTATCAAGTCGAAGTATTGCAACAGTGTAGCAGATGAAGTACATCCAATTTTTCGGAGATACGAAGAAAAAAAAGGATATCACAACGAATAGTTGACAGGGGCACCCTAAAAACTAAGCTAAACTAGCCCCAGCTCCCCCTCAACAAATACAGCTCATTAACACAGAATAAGGAAGGGCACAATAATATGAAAAATAAGAAAAACAAATATATACGGAAGGGGAATCTACAATTCCTATGCGGCTTGGAAAACTAGTCCGGCCAGTTCTTGAAACCCAGAAATGGCCAAGGTGTAAGAAACAGGGTGATTCCAGACAAGTGATCTAGAAGAAAACCAGGATATCCGTATAGCAAAATCCAGAATTTTAGAACAGCTGTCAGAAGCAATATAGAAAGTTTTGGGTGAGACCCATCATCAAGCAGATGTAGTAAAGGGAGATGGTAAATATCTGTGAATCGGGACAGTCATCAGGGCGCTCCCCTCCAGAGAACACTCAATCGTAGGATCTGTATGGGCTGTAGGTCCACGGCCATAAAGGGTAACTTCCCCGTCAGCAACATCATATTTATCATGAATATAGGAGGTAAACAAACTTGCTGTGTTGGGATACTAAATATCCCCAAAATGGGATGAGGCCATCAGGGATAACTCATCCAGTATGAGCTGTAGGTCCACGGCTTTGAGGCATAAGTGTCTCACCAGGAGTACAGGATATAGAGAGGTCAACCCTCTGCACAGCAGCGAGCCTTGCCAGGAGCCTGTCAGCAGAGGCATATATAGCCCGCAGTAGATGTTGCAAAGAAGCCGCCATGTTTGAAAATGGCAGCTCATCCACGTGTTGGCTGAGAGCAAACCAACAAGTCCATTTGTTTCTGAAAACATGATTGATTTAACCCATTGAGTGCCGACCTCTGAGAGAGATGCGCAAAATATGAGTGTCAACATCTCTGTAAGAGATGTGATTGAAACAACTCTTTTTAACTGATATATTGTACATTTGTTTTATGGTGTTAAAATGTTAAACTAGTGAAAGAAGGTGTGTAACTGCTCTAAATCTAAAACACATGCAACAGGTGTCACTAAACAATAAAATGAGGTTTATTAAAACGTAATTATAAAATAAGTGGATATACAGATATAGTCACCCCAATGTCCGGATGGAGTAGATGCCAAATGTCCGTTCCTCGAGTGCCTCCCTTTTTGCTCTCAAATCTCTAATGAGATATCTCCAGCCATGGGGATATCTCATTAGAGAGTCCCATTGTTAAGGAGCTGGCTTGTCAAATCCTGGTGCAAATATGGCTGTGAAGGAGGAGGGCTGGTCCGGTTGTGGCAATGTGTGTGAAATTATAATCCAAGTGGTAGGTGTCCAAATGACGAGTAACCAACGCGTTTCGCTTAGAAGCTTTTTCAAGGTGATATATATGGTACCAAGTACTGGTTTATATACCCCAAATAATAAGGCATATCCTAAGCACCTGTTGTATGTTAATCAGACATAGACAAGTTTGTATAAATAAATATATATATATATATATATATATATATATATATTGAATTTGAATGGCTTTATATATGAAGAATACAAATTATTTGTCATTATCTAAACAATGGATGTAGTTTCCAAATCCCTCTGACTTTTTTCTCTCAACCTTCCTCCCCCCCCCCCCTCCACTTTTTATTCTGTTTTTTTTTCTTTATCATTCTTGATCTTCATAAGCTAATGCAAATGTATAGCACACAAAAAATATATACAATAAAAAATAACAAATAATAATAACTAAAATAACTCTGAGTATCAGACTTATTTCTATTCATGACAAAATGAAAGAACACATATATATATAAACTTGTCTATGTCTGTTCTACACATAAAGATGTATAATTATGTAAATGTGTCTACCTTTGCTATTCCTCTTATAGAAATATACTGATTTGCTCAACAATGAAAGAAACTAATATGTATCAATTTTATTGTCATTTATATTTCCACATTCTATATTGTTACTGTGCTATGAATTGTTCTATCTATGTATTCCTCAATTTCCCAGACCCGCACATGCGCATCACGGGTAATGTGAATTGACATTATGTTACTTCTCACAAAAAGAAATGAAAGAAAGAAACCAAAATGTATAAATTTTATTTGCCACTTATATTTCATATTGTTACTATGTGAGGAATTGTTTTATCTATGCACTCTTCAATTTCCCATGCCCGCACATGCGCACCACGGGTAATGTGAACTGACATCCTGCTACTTTCCATAAAAAGGAACCAAAAAGAATAGCTCCTCAGAACAGGGGACATGTATTCTCTCCCTCTCCTCCCTGGCAGTCTAGCGTGCAGGTCCACATTCCGGAAGTATGCATGCCGGAAGTATCAGAATCTCCATTTTAAGTATGGGCAGTAATGACTATAGACGCCCATGTACTATACTACAACATTGTGGAACGCATGTGCAGTCCACAGGACTGGAAACCCGGACTCTGGATATCTGGAAACAGGTTTCTAACCCATATTTCCTTATTTTATGCTTCTTTACTGATTTCTAATGCTCGTGTTTTATAAATAAATATGTCATTAGATAAAATGTTGTCACCTATTCACTAGGTTATTAACCTTTATTGATTATTAGTAATAGACTTGATATTGTGATTAACATGCAACAGGTGCATAGGATTTGCCTTATTATTTGGGGTATATAAACCAGTACTTGGTACCATAGATATCACCTTGAAAAAGCGGCAAAGCAAAACGCGTTGGTGACTCGTCATTTGGACACTCACCACTTGGATTATAATTTCACATACATTGCCACAACCGGACCAGCCCTCCTCCTTCACAGCCATATTTGCACCAGGATGTGACAAGCCAGCTCCTTAACAACGGGACTCTCTAATGAGATATCCCCACGGCTGGAGAGCGCAGTCTCTCCTAAAATATAAACCACCAATTGGCTCTTAACATTTGAGAGTAAAAAGGGAGGCACTCTAGGAACGGACATTTGGCATCTACTCCATCTGGACATTGGGGTGACTATATCTGTATATCCACTTATTTTATATATGGTATCAAAGATCTTACCACAAAACTTTTTAATACGTTTTAATAAACCTCATTTTATTGTTTAGTAACACCTGTTGCATGTGTTTTAGATTTAGCGCAGTTATACACCTTCTTGCACTAGTTTTCCATTTTGGGGTTTGACACCCCTATTAATTTAACTGCAGCTCAGCAATCTTACTCCTCCTTAGGTGCCTTCTCAGGACACTTAGTGTCCTACCCTCTCTTTCTTTATTAAAAAGAAAATGTTGTCTACAAAAAAAACCTGTTTCCTATATAATGTAAATATTACAGGTCATTATTATGAATAAAAGTGTTTGCTTAGTAATTTTCACATCAATTTTGGCAAATTCACCTGGCACTCAAAGGGTTAAGATGAAAAATTAAATGTACTAAATGAGTCACTCCTGTCTTTCAAACAAGTAAGGATGGAATTCCAACTTTGATCAAGATTGTTAACGCTAGGGACCTCAGAATGGCTGCCCCAACTGCCCAGATTTAAAATAAAAAGAAATATATATATATAGGGTCTAATAACAAAACAGGCGGCATTTAGAGGATATTACATGCAACTACTGTGCTGTGTTTATTATCAATGTTTCAGGACCAGACGTCCAGTCTTCAGAATACACACAAAGTGAACAGTGCAAATATCTAGATTAAACTTCTGTTTAATCGCATCGCATTGTATGGCATTGTATGCCATATACAATGTCATACAATTTTAAAATTGTATGGCATTGTACAATATCGCGTCGCATCGCATACCATCGTATGCCTTATGGTATGCGATGCGATGGGCGCCGCCAAACTACACAATTACCTACCTTTTTCCATCTATCAGTACTCTCTCTCCCTGATGGTATATGTGAGTGAATATGGAAAAACATTGCCATCCCACACATACTGTGGGGACATATAAAAAAAAATACCTTTATGGGAATATAGGGCCCTATTTTGAAGTCAATATAAGGTACTACATAAATTGTCTTTCTGGTGAAGTGTGTGGAGGACATAGGGGTCAAGGGGAGAAGTCACCCCATAATGTAAACTATAGGAACATAGGGCGAGATTAAAAAGGTCAGTGAGGCTACTGAGAAAGCCAACAAGAAATAAGAGGAAGCCTTCAGAGGGACACATCTACTATGATGATATAACTTCACGGTCCCAATAACATCGTATTATACTCACCAATAATTCCTTTTCTTCTTAGAGACCCAAGGCAGTCTTCACATTGGGATTTCATCCCTTTTCTTGTAGCTAGACAGGTACTATAATATGCTACGGACGACACTTGCTTGAAGCAGAACCGCAATAACTTGATCTGAAAGACCTTTCTGTTTGAGAGATCTCCTCTCAATCTCCATGCCGTTAATGCTAAAGCCGCTGGATTTGGGTGTAGTGCTTGTACCTGCAATAATAGGTCTGGAACCAACTGTAGGGTCCAGAGTCCTTGTACTGCCAATCTCAACACCGTCGCAAACCACACCCTTCGAGGCCAAAATGGAAAAATTATTATTACTTCTACTTCAACATCTATCACCTTCTTCAGGACCTTGTAAATTAGGGGAAATGGGGGAACAGATACTCCAACCAGCACGTCCATTGAATTGAGAAGGTGTCCACAGCTGAAGTCTGAGGAAGATAGTATCTGGAAAAGAATGTTTTCACCTTTCTGTTAGAATGAGTTGCCATCAGATCTACTTCTGGTACTCCAAACTGGATAGTCAATTCCTTGAAAATTCTTCCATTTAATTCCCATTCTCCTGGGAGAATTTTGTTTCGACTGAGGAAGTCGGCTAGAATGTTCTGCTCAACTGGCATGAATATAGCCGACAAAGACCTAAAGTTCTCTCCTGCCCAGTTCAAGAGTTTCGAGACCAGCAACATGAGCGATTTGCTCCTGGTGACTCCTTGATTATTTATATACGCCACTACTGACGTCGGAAAATATTCTTAAATGTGACTGCTTGACTCTTTGAGAAAATGCTCTGACCGCTCTCCAAATTACTTCGGCTTTCCTCCAATTTAGTGACTTCAGACTCTCCTCTATTGACCAAATGCCTTGGAATGCTTCTCCTTCACAGTGCACCATACTTGCCTACTTTTGAAAACTAGTTTCAGGAAGATTATATTTGTTAGCAAAATTTTGCACAGTTCCCCATTGAGGGGGCGTGTCATGATCCACTTAAAGGGCGTGTCTAGTTCCATATATGGAGAGATTGTGAAAAGAGATTGTTAACTTGGCACTTAGAAGCATGGGTGTGTACTGCTACATCTGAGAGGAATCTCTTAAAATTAATTATAACCACATGTAGATGAGCCCCAAAGCAGTTAGTAAGAGCTACTATACTTGGTGAAGTGCTGGGAAATGGTGCTGATGATTAAATGTAAATGTATCTGTCTCTCATTCCTTTTTCCCCCCAAAAATTTAACAGTGTAATGTGGGCTAGGTGAAATGAGGGAGATTGCTAGACTAATGAGGGAGAGAGGGAGATTGCTGCTATTTCAGGGAGTCTCCTGCAGAATACAGGAGGGTAGGCAACTATGCAGTGCACCCCCAACCCAATTGACTTGAGTAGGTTGTAATGACCAGGAACCGCGGTGACTGTAAAGTAGTTGCTTTGTTTTGTTTCACAATGCCGCCTCTGTCCACCAGGATAGGGATTTTCTTACCTTGATAGATAGACTTATAATCCCTCTTTTGGCAATCTTTCTTTTTAAATATGGTAGAATTGCCCACTGCAAGATTCTCATCCTCCATTAGGCCAATTGAACGACTCCTATCGTGGAGGACATCCTGCCCAGACATTCTTTTAGAAAAGTTACCTTCCTTCTCGCAACTGAGATTGAGAGGTCTCTTTTCTTCATGCATCTTTCTTCTGAAAGATAGACTTCCCTGAGTCTATCATCACCCCAATAAATGTGATTCTTTGAGTAGGGTTTAACTGACTCTTTTACTTGCCAACCGTCTTTGACTGGATGACGCTGCTATGAGAATGTCGTCTAGATAAGGCCAAAGAAGAATACCTCTCTTTCTCAGAACTGCCACTAAAGTCACTAGTACCATTGTAAATACCCTTGGAGAAGAGGCGAGACCAAAAGACAGGCATGTAAATTGATAAGGTCTCCCCTTTATGGAGAACCTGAGGAATCTTCGATGTTGTGAATGAATCAGTAAATGGTAATAAGCATTCTTTAAATCTAGGGACGCCATAAAGTCCCCTCTTCTGATGCCTGCTGTGATGGTCTTCAGGGTTTCCATCCGAAACTTTCCTACTTCTAGAAACTGGTTTAAATGTCTTAGATCTATAATGGTTCTTAATCCACCGGTATTCTTCTCCACTAGAAAGAGATTGGAGTAAAACCCTTTTCCTCTCTGAGTCATCTGTACTGGTTCTATTGTTTAGATTCACAGTAAATTGACTAAACTCTTCTTCAATTATTTTTCTTCTAAAGATGATCTTTGCATCCTTGACTCTATAAAGAAATCGGTCCCGGGTGTCTGAATGAATTCTAGAAGGTAACCTTCATGAACCACATTCCGTGTCCATTTGTCCTGAATTGAGGCATCCCATTCAATTGGAAACTGTAATAGTCGAGCTCCCACCGAAGGGAACGATTGACCATCATTGTCTTCCAAGTCTTCTGAAATTCTGTTAAAAGGAATGGTGAGAAGAGGCAAACATACCTCTTTGTTGGTATGGCCTACCAGGCCTATATGACTTGGCATCTTTAAACATCTGCATGGATAATGCAGGATACAGAAACAGATTCCTCTTGTTTTTTGGAAGTCTGAGGGATTTTCCTCCAGAAAGTCTGTGGATAAGAGCATCCAACTTAGTTCCAAATAGAAAGGAAACCTCAATTGGCAAGGAAACTAACCGATTCTTTGAGTGAGTCCACAGACCAGGAACTCAGCCACAGTGCTCTTCTTGTAGCAACCCCTGCTGACATAACTCTAGCTGCAAAAGACGTAACGTCTAGAGATGCTTCACATAGACATTCAACCGTTTTCTGAATAACTTCCAAACTCTTTAAAATATATTGCCTGGAAATTTTCGCTTCAATGTCAGTGTGAAGTGTCGTACACCACATTCGTAAGGCTCTAGATACTGAAGCCATAGAGACTCCTGCCTTTAAAGATACCGCTGTGGAAAATTTTAATTTTCTTAATGAGCTCTCCATTCTTCGATCCATCGGATCTTTAAATGAGGCACCATCCACTAGTGGTAGTGTTGTGCGAGACGTTACCTCCACCACTGCTGCATCTACTCTTGGTAAACCACACCACTTAAGAAATTCTTCATCCTTTATTGGATACATTTGATTCACACAGAATAATTTACCTTGTTTTTTTATCTAGGTTAGACCACTCGTTAACATAGACATCCTTTATGACACGATGAACAGGGAAAGAGCTGCCTTTTTTTAGAACTATCTTCAAATAATAAATCTGCACCTTCCTTATACCTTTATATATACTCTTCAATATATATTCCACTGTATCAAAGTTAAATGCTCTCACATCTTCTTTAATTACTCCAGGTTCATCTGAAGAATCATTTACTTCATATGTATCATCAGAAGAATTTGCTTCTTCATAACAGAAACCTACTTGGTCTCTAGATTTCTTAGTCAATTGCAGCTCCATAAACTCTTCCTTAGATACAAAGGACTGGTTAATCCAGTAAATAAGGTCCTTCAAAAAAAAAAAAAATTTCCATCAATAAATTTTTATTGAAAAACAGAGGTTTTATATGGGGTACAGAAAAGAAAAAAGGGAAATATTCAGGGAAGGGGGGGGGGGGGGACATCAAATCACAATAAAAAAAACAGGGTAGGTCACTATGCATAGTGAACATCGCTGGTGTATCAGACAGTATAAGACACTAGACATTTCAAATTACAATACATTTCCTAGATAGGTGAGTTCATGTAAGATATTTAGGTGTACATAGCCAGTAGATTTAAAAACTTCAGCTTATCAATTCTATCCATAGAGATGCGCATATTATTGTTGAACCTCAGGTGGTTCATTGAGGTTAAACTGACGCGGATCTGTGAGAGAGGGGGATGGAAAGAATTTGGCACCCTCACCCTCTGTTACGTACGCATGCCAAGGGAGCCAGTGTATATGGGGGGAGAGGTGGGTGTAGACGTAAACGGGATGAAGTTTGTCTCTATAAGGAAATGGTGGTTTGTGTTCAAGATTACTTGTAGCAGAGCTGTTTCCATTGCTGGGTTAGATTGGCTCGGGCGGCAATGAGAATATGGCCTAAGACAAATCTCTTCTCGAGAAGGACAGCTTGAGGGTAGATATGAAAAAATAAATAAAAATAAGACTGAAAACCTCGTACCAGTAGTGCAGAATTTTAGGACAGGACCAGAAAATATGGTATATATTACCCACATAACCTCCAGCATTGATTGGAGCAGGAAGGTTAAAAAGTATGGAGAAAGTCGGGGGTCAGGTACAGTCTGTTAACTAGTTTGATGTGCATCTCTGTATGGTTTAGGCAGTGAGACATTGTGTAAGAGGAAAGATAAATCTGACGCCATTTTGTAGGAGTAAATGTTCTACCGAGGTCTGTTTCCCATTTCACGTGGGAGGTCGTTTTAGAGAAGTCAGTAGGGGTTATCAGAGTCCTGTACCAGAAGGATATGTCACCTCTAGTACCTGCCATAAACGGTCTGGTAAGAAATGTCTGGGATGTAGTATCCAAAAGGGTATGGGTAGGAAAATGGGATTTCCACGTGCGCGATTTGGAGGTAGATGGAGGGATGGAAAATTGGCGTTGTAAGAAGATGAAGGGAAGTAGGGAGTATCCGTCAAGTATGTCTACTAGGGAGGAAACACCAAGGGTCTTCCAAGTATTCAGATTGAGATTTGGAATTAGCCTTGCTACAGTAGTGATGGAGATGTTGGATATAGTGCATGCCGAGGAAGGTAGGGTGGTTAGTAGTTGGTCCCAGGCCTGCAGAGATGCCTTAGTGGTCGGGACTAGGGATGGTTGAACAGGTCTGAGGTGTCTAGGTAATCTCAGCAAGTCAGCAAGGGGAATGGAGGGAATCGAGGCTTGTTTCATGGTTACTCAGCCTGTGGGGGAGTTAGATTCAGTATAGAATTTAAGAGGGGCTAGGAGACATGCGTTTTGGTAGTGATACAAATCTGGGCGGTCCATACCGCCAAAGGCTCTAGGTAACGTCATTTTAGAACGGGCCATAGTTGGGGGTTTGGACGACCAAATGTACTTTGTTAGCATGGATGCACAAAGCTGTAGAGATTTCTTAGGGAAAGTGTAGGGGATGGTGCGGAACAGATACAACAGTTTAGGGAGTAGAGAAATTTTTAAAGCCGCCATATGACCCATCCAGGAGATATCATACGTCAGCCAACATTTAGATATATTAGTCAGAGTTGTGATAAGAGGGGTGAGGTTAACAGTGAAGACATTAGGTGTGTATGGGGGGGGGGGGGGGGGGGTGTATGCCCAGATATGTTATTGTTACTGTTTGCCAATTGTACTTATAGAGTGATTGTAGACAGGGTAAGGAACTGGATAGGTTGATCGGGAGGGCATCCATTTTGGTGGTGTTCAATTTATAGTAGGAAGGAGAGCGATCTAACGGGGTTAGTCATGAAGAGCAATACATCATCAGCGAAGAGACTTAACTTGTGGTGATGTGGGCCTATCTGTAAACCCGGAAAGTTAGTGTCGTTATGTATAGTAATAGCTAAAGGTTCTATTGAGAGAACAAAAATCAGGGGGAGAGGGGACAACCCTGCCTAGTGCTGTTTGTGATCGCAAAAGAGTCAGAGAGAAAACCGTTGCTGAACACCCGGGCCGTAGGTGAACAATAGAGCGTCATGATCGATGTGAGCACCTCTCGCATATATTGCCAATTCAGCTTATCAAATGCTTTTTCTGCTTCAAGGGATAGGAGAAGAAGGTCCTGGTCTCTGGAAAGGGAGTCTATCAGATTGAATACTCTCCTTGTATTATCAGAGGCCTGTCTTCCCGGGAAAACCCTGTCTGGTCTGGGTGCACCAGCAACAGGAGAAACTGGTTGATGCGAAGTGCCATCAGTTTGGCAAACAGTTTAATATCGCAATTTAGTAGCACTATAGGACGGTAGTTTTGGCAGAAGGCAAGGTCCTTTCCGTGTTTAGGTATGGTTACAATATGTGCTTCTAATAATTCTGGAGGGGTAGAGCCCAGGGAGGATAGCTCATTAAAAAGGTCAGTCAGGTGTGGAGTTAGAAGGTCACAGAATGTGATGTAGAAATCGGTGATGAACCCATCTGGGCCCGGGGCCTTGTTACGGGGAAGGGATTTAATGGCTGATTGGATTTCCATATGGGACCATGGGGCGTTAAGTGACTCTAGCTGTTCCGGGGTGAGAGAGGGAATCTGGATCGCGTCCAGGAAGGAGGCATGGAGAAGTCAGAGGATAAGTTGTATAGCTGGGAGTAGTATTGTGCAAACTGGTTTGCAACATCCTTGGGATTTAGGAGTTTGTCTTTAGTGGGGGGTGATAAGATGTTTAATCCTGTTCCTGGCCTGTTGGGCGCGTAGTTTTTGGGCGCGCATTCTGCCTGATCTATTGCTCAGTAGGTAGAATTTATGTTGCATTCTGTTTAAAGCTGACTGAGTTCGGGCCAGGAGGAGTTTTTGAAGTTGGCTGCGTATGCTTGATTTCTCTTTTTTCAGGGTCCTCAGAGCCAGATTAAGGTCTAAATGGGCCTGGATATTGTGCGCAATAATAGGGGTTGTGGCCAGCACCTAATAATGTGGGTAGCATGACCAGTGTGCTGTTCGGGTGGTCTGCTCATGGGTGTGTCTGTATTTGTGTAAATACTTTCAACTAATTATATATGCCTGGAAAAGGCAGGGGGCTGGCATAGGAAAAATGCAGGAAGGTATATTGGCGGGTGCCCTCCAAAGGTGCACCCGCAGGATGCCGATGTCCTAAGATACTTGCGGGATGAGGCGGCACTCCAGTCATAAAAAAATAATGAAAACCGAAACTTGGTAGACAATATGTCAGCACCTTTTATGTGGTAACCTAAGTTTACCACAACATATACCCCTTATACAAATAATGCAACACAATAGTAACCCCTTATACTGTACTTGCTTCTTACATATTATGCCACATGGAATGAGACAAAATTCACACTATGGCACACAGATTGAGTCAAAATTCACATTATGCCACACAGATTAAGGCAAAATTCACATTTTGCCACATAGATTGAGCCAAAATACACACTATACCAGGCATGTCCAAACAGTGGCCCTCCAGCTGTTGTGAAACTACACATCCCAGCAAGCCTTGACATAGTTTTAGCATTCCCTAATTGCAAAACTGTGGCAATGCATGATGGGACTTGTAGTTTCACAGCTGGAGGGTCATAGTTTGGACATGCTTGCACTATACCAAACAGATTGAGCAATAATACACAATATGGCGCACATTAAAACTTTACACCATAATGCCCATTACATGTTAAGCCTTACACCATAATCTCCATTACGTATTATGCCAAACACCATAATGCCTTTTAAAAATTATGCTACATAAGTGTTGCTTACCTACATGTTCATTGCCAGGGGTTCCATGTTCATTGCCAGGGGTTCCATGCTCGTTGCCAGGGGTTCCAAGCTCGTTGCCAGGGGTTCCAAGCTCGTTGCCATGTGGGATTACATGCTCATTGCCAAGGGGGAATACATGCTCGCGGTAACTGGGGGACAGTCGCCGCCGGGCAGAAATGACAGCCATTAACAGACGGGCAGAGAGCAGGGGGCTGCCCGGCTGTATTCAGAGCACTGCATGTCCCGGCTATTTGAAATAATACCCCTTTCATACCAGAAAATGCAGGGAATATGGTCCCAGGATCATGCAGGGACATTCTCGGACTGGTCCCTTTTACACCAGCCTAGTCCCTGCATTTTCTGGTGTGAGGGGGAGAGAAACCCTCCCCCGCCCCCCTTTGAATAACCAGCTATATCTTCGGAACCAACTGACCCATTTAATGTAGCCTTCGAATGATTTTGGTCCCGTGAAACTGGGCCGTTTGGTTCTAGAGAAATCTGTTCTCAAACAACATGAACAGCCATGAAATTACATTTCAGAAATTAAAAAAAAAAAAATTGGTTTACCCGCAATATCTCTAGAACCAATGAACCCATATGGACCAGCTTGATATCAGATTGAAGGCCCAGCGATTTGGGTTCGACTGAGATCAACCTCGAGTTTCTGTGATGCTGTAGGGGGAACTGGCTCTGTTGGAACCGGATGGAGGTCGGAATTAGCGGGTCCCATGTTATCCTATGGGGAAAATGTTCCAGGTTTGCCTGGCAGTATCTCCGGTTCCCGGGGGGCTAGGGACGCGGGCCTGGTCTCGTTGGAAAGCCCTGACCCTTAGCTACAATTTGGAGAGTGGGCCTGGAGCTATAGCTCCATCAGGCCCATTGTTAATCCGGCTCTGAGGGTCCTAGATGGGGCAGTTTTATTTCTAGATTCAAGAGCTATTAAATTAGTATCCAAGTCTTGTTGGGCCTTAAGAGCTCTGCGTTTAAGATTGGCGCCTGCTTGTATTGCGGCCCCTCTCGTGACTGCTTAAAAAGGGGGGGGGGGTTAAATTCCATTTCCAGGTGACAGGGGCATGGTCAGACCAAGTGATAGGTACGATGTCGATGTCTTTAGTATTTTGTAAAGTCCACTTGTCGCAAAGGATGTAATCTATTCTAGAGTAGCAGTTGTGTACTGGTGAATAGAAGGTGTATTCACGACCAGAAGGGTATCTAGACCTCCAGATGTCATATAGGTCAAACTCTAGGAGGAGATTGCGAAAGGATAGGGAGGGGCTAGTGACTTGGGAAGGTCGAGAGGTGGGTTGCAAAGATTTGTCTAATTTGGGATCTAGAACTAGATTAAAATCTCCAAGTACTACCAAGGAGCCCCTAGAGGATTTCTGCGTTAGGAGGAATAATTTGTGTAGGAAGGGAATTTTGTTAGAGTTGGGTGCATTTAAACATACTAATGTAGTCAGTTTGTCCTCTAAAAGGCCTGTCATTATGAGATATCTGCTGTTTTTGTCTGATATTTGAGACTGTAAGACAAAAGCATAATAACCTAGGGGAATGTTCAAATCTTTAAATAAAGGAGGGTTGGAAGAGGTAAAATGTGTCTCCTAAATAGCAACCACATCTGCCCTCTGTTTGTGAAAGGAGAGGGCTAGTCTTCGTTTGTTAGGATCGTTCAACCCCTTAACATTTAATGAGAGTAGGTTAAGCATTGCGTATTGGGGCAGAATGATAGGGAAGGACTAAGGTACACCATGGGATATACCATATGTCGAAGTGGCACATCTGTGCCGTCCGCTGCGGACCAGGGAGGAGGGGCGGGAGGAAATGAGAGGGGAGGGGGGGAGACAGGGGCAGGGGAAAGAGGAAAAGCATAGGGAAAGAAAAAACAAAAAGGTCCGGTATATTGGATCTGCATGACTATTGCAGGGGAGAAAGGGTTCATACAGTAGTATGTGTAGGGTTGGGGGGTGGCTCGGCTCATAAAGAGCTGCCACTCAATTGCTAATGTGTAAAAACATTAAGTGGAAAAAGAGAATCTAGCAACAGGAAATATAGAGCAATACAGATAAAAACTATATACTTAATATGGAAACTGAAACCACGTGTATTAGGTAAAACAGTAAGTTCTAACATAAGGAACTAGGTGCGGAGGACCTTGCTAGAAATAACAAACATAGAAAATACTTAATGCGGTGATCCCATCCCAGTGGAGGGGAAAGCAAGGCAGCAGACACCAAAGTTCACAAAACAGGTATACTTGACCATCAAGCTCGATGGGGGTCTTCAGGTGGTGGACCATTCTTGTTGAAGAGTATGTGAGCATTTCAGGTCCTGAGGCCTCGCAACCAAGATGTCCCAGTCCATCAGGAGCTTAACTCCTGCGTCCAGGGAGGATATGGTGTAT
Source organism: Crinia signifera (assembly GCF_055691185.1). Lineage (NCBI taxonomy): Eukaryota > Metazoa > Chordata > Amphibia > Anura > Myobatrachidae > Crinia > Crinia signifera. The sequence goes on from NC_139217.1 coordinate 351,731,407, forward strand.
GTAGTATCGTCATAGTAGATGATCAATTTAACTGGGAACCCCCAGCGGTAACGGATATCATGGGATCGGAGTGCGACGCTGATGGGGGCAAACGCTAGTCTGTTGGCAATAGTTACCGGAGAGAAGTCCTGGAAGATCTGGAGGCCTCCTAGTATGTCGTGTTTTTCGATTATTGTGCCGCTCTGAGGATGTGTTCCCTAACGGTTAAGAAATTAACCCGTAAAAGGGTGTCTTTCGGTAGATCAGCAGAGACTGTTCTTGGTCTTGGGTGACGATGTTTACGATCTATCAAGAGATCTCTGGGATCTATTGCAGGGAGTAGCTTGCGGAACAAGTTGCAGACGTAGTCCTCCAGTTCTGTGTTAGCCACTGAATCAGGTATGCCTCTAATCTTGATGTTATTGAGTCTGGCCCTGTCCTCTAGCTTAGACTTGAATTAGTCTATGTCTCGTTGTTGGCGGTCATAGGAGGATAACAAATCATTGTGAGACGCAACAAACTCCTCCATTTTGCGTTCCAGGTGATCAGTTCTGTCACCGATGGCTCGGTCTTAACTTCGCGCATAGCAGATTTTAAGTCTTTAGACATTTCTGCTTGAAACGCAGAGAAGACCTGACATAGGGATTTCACTGTCACTGGTACGTCTGATTCGCAATCTACTCCAGCCATCACAATGGGAGAGGTCATTTCACCCAACACTCCCAGGGTAGGGGACTTGTGTTTTGGGGGGCTAGTATGTGATGTGGGGAGTTGTAGGGGTTTTTTGAAGGAGAGGGAGATCTTAGAAGGTACTACGTCTTTAGCTTTCGTGGAAAGCTTAGTGAGGCAAAAAAGCACTCTTAGTAGGAGCTGAAATTTTGAAGAGACTGGTACCAGGGGGGGGGGGGGGGGGGGGGGGGGTAATGTATAGGTTAACTCTAGCATAGTTGTTGCCAGATATGCAATGCTGGTGAGTAGCAGCTCAATGGATAGGGTTCTCACATCTGCAGGTTTGTCGGGTGTTCACATAGCTATCTCACCCCTGTCTCAGAGAGGGGCTACGGAGGGAGAGAATGAATCAGTTTCGCTGGGGTTAAAAAGAGGATGCTGTGTGGTGTAGTGAAGGAGGATACTTGTGCAGCTGGGCACACAGGGAAGGTGGAAACTCTATGTACCGGCCCACAATATTGTATGAGAGCTGAAGGGAAAAACTACACAATGGGGGGTGAGATGTAGGAGAGGGCAGCCCAGGGTGTTTCAGTAACTCAGGTAGCTGTGGAGCTAGGTGGTAGCTGTGGGGAGTGAGACCCCTGGGTTTACCTTATGTAAGATGACGGTGGCAGTATAATGGCAACAGCCTCCCGCTGAACGCACACTGGGGAGCTGGTCCGGGTGCCCTGTGGTGTGAGCCTGCACCTATGCAGCCAGGCAGTCTGTGTCACTGCTTGGAGATTGGCGGGAGTGGGACGTGCGTCCGAGTCCTCGCCGGCTCCGGCCTGTTGGTAGGCCGCGGCGAGTGTACAGCACCACCGCGGATCACCTTGGGACTCAGGAGGGGGTAGTCGCAGCAGGGGCTCTCACCTCCTCCATCCGCAGCTTCGCGAGCTGTTCCACTCCGCGTATCCTCGACGGCCTGGCGCGCCGCGTCTGGGATGAAATATAGGTGCCGGCTCCGGCCCTGCAACTAGGGCGCAACCTGCAGGAGCACTGAAAAGTGCTCCCTGGCAAGCGTCCACAGTGGTCGGAGCACGGGCAGAGAAGTATAGCGTCGAGGCGGAGGGTAAGGATGGGGTGTAGAGGTGGGTAAAAGGATAACTTAGGTGGTAGGGTTTAGGAGCTGCTGTAAGGTGCGTCCTCTCAGCTAGCTCGTCAGGCCACCCCCCGGTCCTTCAATATTTTAGACTGACTGTCACGGGGTGTAGGCTGAGGTTCATAGTCCTCACACAAAGTCTTTCCTTGTGCTGATTCAAAGATCATGTCACAAGCCATACAACAAAGATTAAAAATTTTCTTCTTAACAGATTTTTTCCTAGGTCCAGAAAGCACACTACGGGATAAAAAAAATAACACTGAAAAAAAACAACGAACACTCTCATATAGAAAACAAATACAGGGCTCACCTCACAGGAGCACTAGCATCTCTAATGGGTGAAGGCAGATCCATCCTACAGCACCAAACACCTGCATGACATAGAACCTATTAAGGCAAGTCCATGCATTATAGAATATATAATAAGAAAAACCAGCGTCCTACCTTAATAATGGAGCCAAATAACCCACTGTCACTGCCTCATTCAGACACTGCAGCTGTCTCTTTAAAACCCAGCAAAGACGGAAGGGCGCAATAGGCACAAAGCATAATGGGACACGTAGTTCAGTTCACCAATGTTCCGAGCGCCGGAAGCAGAATTGCGTGTCTAGAAGCAAAACATCTTGGGAATTCATAGTCCACAGTATCAGTGCTGCTCCCGGATGAGCGGCAATGCCTTGCATTCCCCGTCCACGCTATCTCAGCGGCTCAGAAGGGACAAGGTAACCGGACTGTATAGTGCTCAGGTACCTCACTATTTTAGAGGAATGGAGACTTACAGAAACCCACGCTCCAACACCTGACTCTAAAAAGTGAGCCCGTGAAATAAAAGTAACCTACCTGCCTCTAACTAAACAAGGAGACGGGAAAAAAGACACAAGGGAATGGGAGGAGAAAGGATTTATACCGGAAGGAGAGGTCCTTGGAAAACATGTTACCTGTCTAGCTACAAGGAAAGGTATGAAATCCCAATGTAAAGGCTGCCATGGGGATCGTAGAAGAAATTTAATTAATTTGGTATTGCATAGACAGCGCTATTGTATGTATTTTTACGTTGTGTATAGCGTCTGGTATCCCCATTAATTCATAGGCCAGTTACACTCTATAGAAGCAGTGTCTATTTCTTATTTGTTTTGTTTCTTTTTTTAAGGCTCCCACACAAAGTTTTCTAAGTGGGAATTCAATTCACTCCATTTCTTCAATGTTGCTTATTCCAGATACAGCTTCACTTAAGTACCCCCACATACAGGAAGCTAGAAAAGTTTCTAAAATTGACATATTATCATGTAGGTACAATTGCTGGGCCAGTACTGAAGTCTGCATGGGTTAATAAGGCTATGTCTTCCTGGCTTGAGCAGCTTCAACACAGACTCTCTTCATCTACTAGCACAAAGGATCTGATACTTATTATAAGCATTATGCAAAGAAACAGTACCTACTTGGGAAAAGCTGCCATTGATACAGCAGTCGTTGCTTCTAGAGCCTAGGCCTCTACTATTACAAATAGGTGTACCCTGCGGTTGCGGTCCTGGAGAACAGATGCCACTTCAAAGAACATGTTAGAGACCCTTTCCTATGCAGGGAATATGCTTTTTGGTCAAGAATTCAAATTATTACTTCCATGGCTAACTCTAAAACAGCCTTTCTTCCTTCCACAGCTGCTCCTAGGACAAAATCATTTTCCATCCTCATGGCCGAACCAAGCTTCTAGGTCCTTACTAAGGAAATACATACAAAATAGACAGCGCAGAATGGACACTCAATAACCCATTGATTAAAATTTAAATCTGTTTATTTAGTATAAGTCTCTTAGAATTATAAACAAATTTTAAAAAGAGGTCACCGGCCGGTGGGGTTCATACAATACATAGCATTTTTCACAAAATGACATAAAAAATATATATAATAAAATAAAATAGAAAAAATAGGAGCAGCATTCAATAATGACTCATCTGAGGAAGCCGCTGACGAAAGAGAGGCGGGGAAACGCGTCATCAGCCCCTGTTTTACACGAGAGGCACGAAAGGCATCGCTGTGGGGTACTTGGAAGCCGGAGAGTTCTAGATATAGCTGAAGGCAATTCGAGCAAACCAGCTGGGAACACCACTCAAGGCAGAGCAAGTTTTCATTACCCAAGTGGATTACAAATACACAGCATTCCACGAGCTGCAGAACAAAGCATAAGTATACCTGTTTGCTTGTTTCTTTCTGATTATATGTGCCAAATCTGTCACTAACTTTAACCAAAACGCATGGCTGACTGACTAATCTAATATCAAGCTGCTGAAAGCAAGGTCTGTGCAGGCAGCACAGCTTAACAACTTGTCAATTAACAGCCTTTTGGCAAAAAGCCTGATTCCATCTAACCCTGCTTTAACAAGCAATTAACTCTCTGTATGCTTAACCAAGCTGGAATGAGTCATTATTGAATGCTGCTCCTATTTTTTCTATTTTATTTTATTATATATATTTTTTATGTCATTTTGTGAAAAATGCTATGTATTGTATGAACCCCACCGGCCGGTGACCTCTTTTTAAAATTTGTTTATAATTCTAAGAGACTTATACTAAATAAACAGATTTAAATTTTAATCAATGGGTTATTGAGTGTCCATTCTGCGCTGTCTATTTTGTATGTATTTTTGGCTTTTTTGGTTTAAGAAGGGTTGAGTATCCCTTCTAGGATAGCAGCAAGGACAACTACTAGCCCTGTCTGTTTTTTCCTGCGCTTGGTTTATAGTCTTTTCTGTCCTTACTAAGGTAACACATGGGTCAGAGCAGTTGTCCGACAGCTATGCTCTGACTTTTTGGTGGCGTCCCCCATAATTGTTCCCTGACATGGGATCCCCGGACAGCAATGCATCTACGGCAGTTGGATTAGCTAGCAAAATCCAATGTCATCTTCCCAGTTCCACAGGTCAATGAGGCCATGAAGCATCTAGGGGCTCTTTGTTAATACTTGGAGACTTTAATCTAACCCTAGACCCCAAATTGGCTAAATCCCAACAACCATTCTCTCGCCATTCCACACTGTTCAACCCATCTTTTAGCTTTCCGCAACCTCCTGTTACAATTTGACCTATATGACACCTGGAGGACTACTTATCAATCCGGTCGCGAATACACCTTCTATTCCCCAGTACACAACTCATACTCCAGAATAGACTATATTCTCTGTGACAAATGGACTTTACGATATACCAATGATGTCGACATTCTCCCAATCACCTGGTCTGACCATGCTCCCATCAGATGGAAATGGACCTTAACTTCATCCAAACCCCCCCCCCCCCCCACACCCCCCACACCCCCAAGACCGTGGCGCCTGTTACCACATTTACTAAAAGATCCTGTAGCAAAAGATACTATACTAAACTCCATCAACTCCTACATAGCTAACAATTCCCCACAAGACACATCCACCATAAACCATTGGTGTGCCTTTAAAGCAGTCACGAGAGGTGCAGCTATACAAGCGGGAGCCAATCTGAAAATGCAGGGCCCTCAAAACCCAACAAGACTTAGACTCTAAATTAGTAGCTCTTGAGTCCCAAAATAAAATGTCCCCATCTAGCTCCTTGAAGAAGGAGATTGCAAATGTGCGCAGCCAGCTCCAGAAGCTTCTCCTAGCCCATACCCAATCAGCCCTGAATAGATTAAGGCACAAATTCTACCTTTTAAGTAATAGGTCTGGCAGGATGCTTGCCCGGAAACTATGTGCTCAGCAGGCGAGAAACAGAATTAAACCTATCATTAACCCTATTAAAGAAAAATGTATCAACCCCAAAGACATAGCGAATCAATTTGCACTTTATTATTCCCAGCTATACAATTTATCCTCCGACCCCTCCACGCCACAACCCTCCAAATAAATAATCTCTGCCTTTTTGGACAAATTACAGATTCCATCCCTTACACCAGAACAACTAGACTCCCTAAATGCACCATGGTCAAAACTGGAGATCCAGTCGACCATTAAATCACTACCACTTAATAAAGCCCCAGGCCCCGACGGGTTTACCACCGACTTTAATATTACATTTAGGGATTTCCTGTCCCCGTACTTAACAGAGCTCTTCAACGAGCTTTCTTCAACAGTCTCATCTTCCCCAGAATTACTAGAAGCCCGTATAGTGACCATACCCAAGCCAGGAAAGGAACCGGCCTTTTGGCAAAACTACCGCCCTATTAAACTGACATTAAATTGTTCGCCAAACTGATGCCACTTTGCATCAATCAATACCTCCCGCTGCTGGTACACCCGGGCCAGACAGGGTTTGTACCTGGAAGACAGGCCTCAGACAATACCAGAAGAGTGTTCAATCGAATTGACTCCCTATCTGAGGAGCAGGACCTCCTCCTATCCCTCGACGCTGAAAAAGCATTTGACAGATTGAACTGGCAATATATGCAAGAAGTGCTCACGCTTTGGTTTCAGGGATCGGAATCTCACATTGATCCCAACACTTTATAGTACCCCCTCGGCCCGGGTGTTCAGCAACGGTTTCCTATCGGACTCTTTCAAGATCTCAAATGGCACGAGAGGGATGCCCCCTATCTCCCTTAATTTTTGTTCTCTCTATATAACTTCTAGCAATCACCATACGCAACATTATCTTCCCTGGTCTACAGATAGGTCCACTCCACCATAAAACTTGTTTTGCAGATGTATTGCTCTTGTGACTAATCCATCTAGAACCCTCCCTTAACTCCACACTACACTTACCTCCTATAGCGCAGCTTCCCATTATAAACTCAATACCACTAAAACAGACGCCCTCCCGATTAACCTCACCAGATCCCTTCCCCACCTACAGTCAACCTGTAAAGAGTCGAATTATACTCACCGATAATTCCTTTTTCTTCCTAGAGATCCCATGGCAGCCATAACACTGCGATGTATCCCTTTCCCCATAGATCAGACAGGAGTTTTTTCTCTAGGACCACCCACCTTGGGTATAACAGCCTCCTCCTCCTTAGCCTCAGTGTCTTTTAAATGTCTCCGTAATCCTGGAGAAAAAACACAGTAATAACACGGGAGGGCAACAAGTGGCTGCCATGGGATCTCTAGGAAGAAAAAGGAATTATCGGTGAGTATAATTCGACTCTTTCTTCTACGATCCCCATGGCAGCCATAACACTGGGACATACCCAAGTAAAAACACACGGGAGGGAGAGCTGTATAAATATTTACTTATGGCGAAGCCAGTCCAGCTGACATAGCTCCTTGCAGAACATGGTTCCCAAAGTGGGCAGTAGATACATTAAGTGCATAATGGTTGGAGAAAGTATGGACCGACGACCAGGTAGCAGCCCTACAGATCTCTGTAACCGATGCCTTCGCCTTATTCGCCCATGAAGTGGAGACTGCCCGAGTGGAATGTGCCTGGACAATAGGAGGTGCCACCTTGTTTTCCTTCTTGTAGGCAAATAAGATAACTTCTCTTATCCACCTAGATATAGTTTGTTTAACTGGTGCTTCTCCTTTCTTTATTCCTTCTGGAATTACGAATAAATGTTTGGTGGCTCTAAATGTCTTGGTTCTTTCCAGGTATACAGATATGGCCCTCACCAGATCTAATTTATGCCACATTTCTTCCTCTACATTCTGAGGATTTGGATAGAACTCGGGAAGTGTTATCTCTTGATTGAGGTGAAATCTAGAGATGAACTTAGGTAAGAATTGTGGGTGTGTTCTCAACACAACCCTGTCAGGAAACACAACAAGATAGGGTTCCTCAATCCACAACGCCTGTAGCTCACTCACTCTCCTAGCAGAGGTGACTGCTACGAGAAAGACCACTTTCCAGGTAAGTAATTTGAGCGGAATGTCTATAAGTGGTTCGAATGGATGCTTGGTTAGAACTGTAAGTAGTAAGTTCAAGTCCCACGGGGCCACAATTGATTTAATTGGTGGCCTCTCTTCATGGCCCTGCTGAACCTCTTTACCATCTTCTCTTCCGCCAATGGTCTGTCTAACAGAACACTTAAGGCTGAAACCAGTGCCTTGATGGTGGCTGTTGCTAGACCTAATAGAAACCCATCAAATAGGAACTGCAGTACTTCTCCAGTGGAAATCTTGGAATATTCACCTGAGAACTGACCCCATTCGATGAATTTTATCCATGTCCTGTAGTATGCTAATGAAGAGACATCTTTTCTGGCTTTCAGCATCATATCAGTGACCTGTAAAGAGAGATTATGTTTCTTTAGTATTTGCCGCTCAATCTCCACACCCTTAGACATAATGTCGCGGGTTCTGAGTGTAGTACTGGACCTTGTTTCAGCAGATCCGGTCTGTCTGGCAGCTCCCATGGTTTCTGTACCGATAACCTTAGGGCATTCGAGAACCAGCCCCTCCGTGGCCAATATGGTAGGATTGCCACTAGGTCTGCCTTGTCCTCTTGTACCTTCTTTATCACCCTGTGTATCAAGGGAAAAGGTGGGAATATTTACCCTAGTTTGAACTGCCATTTGATTGTAAAGGCATCCAACGTCGCTGCTTGGGCATGATAGTATTTTGAGCAGAATGTCCTCACCTTCTTGTTGGAGTGAGTAGCCCTCAGGTCTATCTCTGGAACTCCGAATATCTGTACAATCTCCCTGAATACCTCTTCGTTCAGTTCCCATTCTCCCGGATCCAGTAACTTTCGACTCAGGAAGTCTGCGACTATGTTCCGCCTTCCTGGTATGTATACTGCAGAGATCGAGAGAAGATACTTCTCCGCCCAAGTCATAATATCCTGCGATATTCTCATCAGTTTCCTGCTTCTGGTGCCTCCCTGATGATTTATATGTGAGACCACCGTCACGTTGTTTGACATAATTCTGACATGATTCCCTTCTGTGTAATTCTTCAGTAGTCTTACTGCTTCCCAGACTGCTTGAAGTTCTCTTACATTCGAGGAATTAATTGCTTCTTCCAGGGACCATATTCCTTGCACTGATGCATTCGTCATATGTGCTCCCCAACCAGTTAGACTGGCATCTGTGGTTACTACCACGTATCTTGGACTCTCTAGACTGGATCTCCTTTTCTCCAGATCTCTTGTCCACCATAATATGGATCTTCTTATTGCGTTTTTCAGTAGTATTAAATGATGGTCCCTGCATCCTCTTCGAATCAAAGGTAACAGGTACCCTTGTAGACCTCTCATATTTGCCTGGGCCCATGGTATAATTCTTATGCAGGACGTCATCATGCCTAACAATTGTACTGCCATCATAAGAGTCACCCTCTTTGAATACAGAACCTTCTCTATCATTTCCTGAATTCTCAGACATCTCTCCAGTGAAAGAGCAATGTTGAAATTTACAGTGTCTATTAGGACGCCCAGGAACTGAATATTTTGACTTGGTAAAAGATGGCTCTTGGCTTCGTTTATGACCCAGCCGTGCTTCTGTAGGGTTGATAACGTCAGCTCTAAACTTTGTAGGACTTCTTCTTCTGAATCCCCAACGATTAGCAGATCGTCCAGATATGGCCATATCAGAACTCCCAGTTTTCTTAATTCTGCAATCAAGGTGACCAGAACCTTTGTGAAAACCCTCGGAGATGTTCTTAACCCAAAGGATAGGCAGGCAAACTGGAAGTGCCTGTTTGACACAGAGAACCTGAGGAATCTTCTGTGATAAGTGTTTACTGGAATGTGATAATAAGCGTCCTTCAAGTCTATTGAAGCTAGGAACGCCCCCTTCTTTATTCCAGCTATTATGGATGTCAGACTTTCCATCCTGAATTTTATCTTCTTTATGTTCTGGTTCAGATCCCTCAGATCCAAGATTGTCCTGTATTCTCCATTGGTTTTCTTCACTAGAAATAAGTTTGAGTAAAACCCCTTCTTGTGTTGTTGCCTGGGAACTTCTTCTATGGCGTTTATTTCTAGTAGTTGTTCTATCTTCATTGACAACTCTCTCCTTTCTTCCCTCGATAATAGGAATTTGGTACTTACCGATAATTCCCTTTCTCCGAATCCGAAGGGGACACTGAAGTACTACGCTGGGGATAGTGTGGTGTTATGGAGGAGTTGGCACTTTAAGAACTTGAAGTGTGGTGTGGCTCCTCCCCCTCTATCCCCCCCTCAGACTCCAGTCTTAGTTACTGTGCCCGAGAGGAGAAAAGAGACCAGGAAACCTCTGACAGAGAGAGAGAGAGAATGAAACAAGACACCGAATCAAAAATAAGTCAAAAGAACTCACATACAGACCATCGCATGCAACACATCCTGGCCACATGCGACCTGTAAAAACCCCTCCCATACCAGAAGACCAGTGCCGGGAGGGCGTTCAGTGTCCCCTTCGGATTCGGAGAAAGGGAATTATCGGTAAGTACCAAATTCCTATTTTCTCCTTCATCCTCTGGGGACACTGAAGTACTACGCTGGGGACGTCCCAAAGCCATCCCCACGGGCGGGAAGGCGCTGGGCATCCTGAAGCACTGCGCGGCCAAACCTAGTAGAGGAGGCCGCGAAGGTGTCAAACCTATAAAACTTAATAAAGGTATTGGGCCCAGACCAAGTGGCTGCCCTACATACCTGAGAAAGAGACACCCCTCTGGCTGCCGCCCAAGAAGGTCCCACCGAACGGGTGGAATGAGCCAAAACTCTAGTAGGTGGAGGCCGGGAGGCCTGAACATAAGCTTGTTTAATGGTTAGACAAATCCACCTGGCCAAAGTTTGCTTGGTAGCCGGCCAACCACGTTTTGCGGAACAGTATAGGACAAACAGAGAATCCGACTTCCTGAGATCCTTGGTTCTGTCCACATAAACCTGCAAAGTTCTGACCACATCCAGTGAAGCGAACTCTCCTGTCAAGGCCAGAACCATGATTGGCTGATTAAGATAAGCCGTCACCACCTTTGGCAAGTAATCCAATCTAGTCCGGAGTTCCGCCCTATCTGAGTGGAACACCAAATACGGAGAACGACATGAGAGAGCACTGAGGTCAGACACTCGTCTAGCCGATGCCAAAGCCAGTAAGATCACCGTCTTCCAGGTAAGTAAACGTAAATCAATAGATTCTAAAGGCTCAAACACCTCCGACTTGAGATAGTCCAGCACCAAAGGAAGATCCCAAGGTTCTTCCGGAGGTCTTACCGGAGGCTGCAGCCTTAGAACCCCATTCAAAAAAGTTTGTATTTCCGGCATCAAGGCTAATCGCCTATGAAAGAAAACCGACAAGGCGGACACCTGAACCTTAAGGGACCCTAAACGAAGGCCCGCCTCAAACCCTGATTGCAGAAACCTCAACAATCGGGACAAAGAAAAAACAGCTGTAGGGGACTTGTGTCGTTCACACCACGACACATAAGCCTTCCAAATTCTGTAATAATGCCGGGAAGTAACCTCCTTTCTGGCTCTCATCATTGTGGGAATGACCTCTTTAGGTACCCCACGCCTACTCAGCAGCTCGGCCTCAACAGCCACGCCGTCAAACGCAGCTGCCTTAATTCTTGGTAGACGAATGGTCCCTGTTGCAATAGATCCTCTCTTTGCGGCAGTAGCCAGGGTTGATCTATCAGGAGACCCTGAAGATCGGCAAACCAAGGCCGACGAGGCCAATTTGGAGCTATGAAAATCACCGTTGCCTTCTCGCGCTTGATCCGTTTGAGTACCAACTGAATCAAGGGTAACGGAGGGAACACATAGATTAGATGGTAATTCCACTCTGCGGTCAGAGCATCCGTCGCCACTGCCTCCGGATCTCGTGACCTGGAACAATACTGAGCCACCTTGCAATTCCGTTTGGATGCCATCATGTCTATCTGAGGTAACCCCCAACGATTGACAATCTGGCCAAACACCTCCGGATGCAGTGCCCACTCCCCTGGGTGCACATCCTGGCGACTTAAGTAGTCCGCTTCCCAATTGTCCTCCCCAGGAATGAACACCGCCGAGAAGGCCAGAGAATTCCTCTCCGCCCATTGAAGGATCGGGCGTACCTCCTGCATAGCTGCCCGACTGCGCGTTCCACCCTGTCTGTTGATATATGCCACAGCCGTGGCATTGTCCGACTGAATTCGGATCGGCTTCCCTCTGATGAACAAGTCCGCCTTGAGAAGAGCCAGACGGATAGCCCGAATCTCCAGAATATTTATCGGCAGCCTTGATTCCTGCGGAGACCAACGGCCCTGAAAGTGACGTCCCATCACAACCGCCCCCCAGCCCCTCAGGCTGGCATCCGTCGTGATGATAGTCCACTCCCAGACTCCGAACCGATTGGCCGTGTGAAGCCACCAGTGAAGGGACAGACGACTGCAGGGTGAAAGAATTACCGTCCTGTGCATGTGGACATGCGAACCCGACCACTGCCTCAACAGATCGAGTTGAAAAGTCCTGGAGTGGAAACGGCCGAAAGGCAGAGCCTCGAAGGAGGCGACCATCTTGCCAAGCAACCGAATGCAAAGGTGCACCGACACCCTCCGAGGACGAAGCACCTGCTTCACCAAGTCCTGAATCGAGGCAATTTTCTCCAAAGGAAGGAAGACCCGCTGTACTTCTGTGTCCAGAATCAGTCCAAGAAACAAAATCCTTTGGGAAGGTACCATCTGGGATTTCCCATAATTTAGAATCCAGCCATGCTGAATCAAGGTCTGACAAGTCACGTGAAGCGCCTGTTCCAACTGACTCTTGGATCCGGCTTTTATCAACAAATCGTCCAGATACGGAACAATCTTGACTCCTAGTGTGTGGAGAAAGGCAACCATGACTGCCATTACCTTGGTGAAAAGGCGAGGCGCCGATGACAGGCCAAAGGGCAGAGCCCGAAATTGAAAATGTTGGTCCTTGATTGCGAACCGAAGGAACCTCTGGTGTAAGTCGTAAATGGGAATATGTAGATAGGCATCCTTGACGTCCAAGGATGCCAAATATTCCCCTGGTTCCAGACCTGCCACCACCGAGCGTAGCGACTCCATTTTGAATCTGTGGCTTCTTTATATTTAAGATAATGTAGCTTCTTTAAATTTAAGATCGGCCTTACCGACCCGTCTGGTTTTGGAACCAGGAAAAGAGGAGAATAAAACCCTTCTTTGCGTTGATCGGTTGGGACATGCATTACCACGCCGGCTGATAACAATCGCTGAACTGCTTGGAGTAGTAACTGAGAGTCTTTTTCCGCATGCGGAAGACCCATCGTAAAAAACTGTTGAGGAGGAGAACCGGCAAACTCTAGTTTGTATCCCCGAGACACGACTGAGAGAACCCACTTGTCCTTGCAGGATTCTTCCCAGGCCTGCCGGAAATCCAGAAGCCGCGCTCCTACTCTGGGATCCCCCAGGTAGGAGGGGAGGGCGTCATGCCGCGGGCTTTTCTGGCTGCTTGGCGTCTGCACGCCGGGAGCCAGGGTTAGCGGCGGAGGTGGCGACGACAAAGCCTCTACCTCTACCACGGCCCGAGGTAAAGGAACCTCTAGACTTACCTCTAAATTTCGGGGCCCCTCGAAAGGAGCGAAAACCCGGTCCCTGGTAAGGTTTTTTCGGAGGAGGCGCTGAGGAAGGGAGGAAGGTAGATTTACCCCCTGTCGCCTGAGCAATTAATCTATCCAGCTCTGGGCCAAAAAGAACATCCCCCGTAAAGGGAAGAGCTTCCACTGCTTTTTTTATATCCGCCTCCGCCTGCCAAGACTTAAGCCGTCTGGCTGTAATTGACAGAGCCGAGATCCTCGCCACCAGTGAAGCCGAATCCCTGGCCGCCTCTCCAATATATGCCGCGGATTCTCGCATTTGATCAGCCAACTGAGCTAACTCCTCAGGAGGGCTCTGCTCCTCCAAGCCCCTGGACAAATCCTCTGCCCATTTCTCCATGGCCCTGCTGACCCAGGAGATAACAAAAATAGGACGCAAAGAGACCCCAGCCGTAGAAAAGATGTGCTTAAGCCCCGCCTCCAAACGCCTATCTGGCGCCTCCTTCAGGGCCACCGCTCCCGGAATGGGAAGCGCTGCCTTCTTTGAAAGCTTAGAGACGGACGCGTCCGCTAACGGCGGGTTCTCCCATTTCGCCCTGGCTTCCGGGGCAAAAGGGTAAGACGCCTTAAAGCGCCTGGATAACTGAAACTTTTTCTCACGCACTTTCCAAATGTCCAACAGAGGCTTCTCCAACTCTATGGACTCAGGAAAAGTTACCGCAGCTTTAACAGGACGGCCAAAAATAGAAACCGGAGCAGGTGATTCTTGCTCAGCAACATTAAGGGTCACCTTAATAGCCTGAATCAAGGCCTCTAAACCTTGAGCCTCATCCTGAACACCCTGCTCTTCATCCACAGGCGCAAAGGTATCATCCAACGCCTGACACTCCCCCTCCTCTAGAGGGTTAACTTCCTCCTCATCAGAGGTATCAATCCTCAAAACCAAAGGAGCACCCCTTTTTTTAGGTGGAGGGGGGGCGCTGGACTGTGTAGGCATAACGGTGGATTGTACCAGCGAATCCACTGACCTAATCAACTCTCTGGCCCATGAAGGCTCAGCAGAAGACATAGTAGACAGATGAGAATGTAAAATCTCCCTGTCCCTACGAGACGCTGCCAGCTCAGAAGCTAAGGTAGCTAACACACTTGTAACCCCTTCAGCATTAAGGAGAGCAGCTTGCTGTTGAACAGCCCCTCCTTTATAGCAATCCTTACACAGTGACACACCTTTCACATGTTGTGTAAATTGCTGGTTACACTGAGTGCAAGTGAACAGCTTCTGAGAAGCCTTAGAGCCAGAAGCTTTTGTTGCCATAATGCAATTCAATACAAACACTTCCTTCACTCAGCACACTCTAACACAGCCACACAGATAGCAGTGTAAACCCAGCAGTGTAAAAGAAGGAAATACAATAGGGGGAGAGGAGCTCACCTTCCCCGAATTAGCCCACCTGAACACTCCAAGCGGGGACTCCTAAAAAGGAGAACCCCTTCACTCACCCAGCGCAGTGACACAGTCTGTCCAGTCTGGGATGAAAAACGCTTTGCTGTCCTGAAGCAGAAGGGCTCTGATGAGGCACAACAAACAGAGGAAGGCAGCGTGGGCTTTAGAAAGGCAGCGTTTGCCGCGCTGAGGATCTTTAACCTGGAGGAGACGCCCATGACACGCCTCCTCCTTCCTCCGTCCCAGCGCGCGCTGAGGACAGCGGCGCTGAGACACAGTCTGCCCCTCAGCTGGACCAGCGCGCGACTCTGGTCCAGCAGTCACCCGGCGCCCAGCGCCCCTGTCCTGATCTCTCCGGCGGGTGACTAGCCAACGGAGCAGTAACACAAGCCGCGAGCGGCTGTGGCTGCTCCCCCACACCTAGAGTGCAGGCGGCTGAGGTCAGCAGCGTGCACCGCACGCAGTGCCGCTCTGACCTCCCAGAGAGCTTTGTACACACTGCAGGCAGCCAGTCTAACACTCAGGCTGCCTGCACACTTCTATATAAAACAAAAAACGGACAACCAGAGACCCCTGCGGGAGCCTCTTGCCCAGGGATCCTACTCCTCCGGGCACTAAACTAAGACTGGAGTCTGAGGGGGGGATAGAGGGGGAGGAGCCACACCACACTTCAAGTTCTTAAAGTGCCAACTCCTCCATAACACCACACTATCCCCAGCGTAGTACTTCAGTGTCCCCAGAGGATGAAGGAGAAATTGGTGTTCTGGACCTTAAAAAACGATCTAGTCTCGGGTAATTTACATATTCTATTGAATAACCCCTCTGAATTATATTCAGGACCCATCTGTCCCCAATCGTTCTTTTCCAGACCTCTGGGAAATTCAATAGTCTTGCTCCTATCTTGATGCTTTGTGGATAGTCATAGTCTTCCACCTCTGTCGGACTGAAATCTTCCTCGGTAGGGCTGCCGAAAGGACTGACGAGATAGGTTTGGGTTCCCTCTTCTATAATATGGCTTTCCAGGCCTATAACGTCTTGCCTCTTTAAAGGATGGTTTAGGTGTTCCTGGATAAGGAAACCGATTCCTTCTATCCTGCGGAAGCCGGACAGATTTACCTCCTGATAATTTCTGGATCATGGCGTCAAGTTTGGACCCAAATAAGTAATTTCCCTCAAAGGGTAATGCTGTCAATTTATTTTTAGAGTTTGCGTCAGCACTCCATGGTTTTAGCCACAGCGCCCGTCTTGCTGTCACTCCAGCTGCCATGGATTTTGATGCAAAGGATACAGAATCGAGGGATGCTTCACACAAATAGTCAATGGATTTTTGCATAATCTCTAAGCTGCGTAATATATAGGCCTTAGATATCTTGTCCTCTACATCTGTATGTAGATTGGCTGCCCAAAGCCTGAGAGCACGGGATACAGATGCAATTGCTACTGATGACCTGAGTGCACCTGAGGAGGCAGTATGTACCTTCCGTAAGGAGGTTTCTACCTTCTTATCCATGGAATCCTTGAAGGCTGCTGCATCTTCCACAGGTATTGTCGATCTTGACGTGAGCTCTGCCACCGCTGCATCTACTTTTGGGATTTTGCACCATGCCATAAATTCTTCATCCTTATATGGATACATTTTATCCACTCTATTGCTAAGTGTGAGCTTCTTGTCCACATTTATCCACTCCTTAGCAATTATTTCTCTTACTACTTTATTAACTGGGAAGGACCTCCCCTTTTTGGACCTGTCTTCAAACAGCGGGTCCTTTTCAGCTGAAGTACCTGTAGCTTCTTGGTAGTTCATTGCCTTGTATATGTTCTTTAATACATTTTCTACAATATCAAGATTGAAGGTTCTATCTTCCTCAATTTCCCCTGATTCATCCGTGGAATTCTTAACTGGATCATCCATTCCAGAGGACCCATCATCCTGACTCAGTCCAGCTTGTGATCTGGATCTCTTTGCTGTCTGACTGAACAAATTCACACTTAGATACAAAATTTTGTTTCATCCATGCCATAAGTTCCTTTAACATTTCAGTATGTTCAGATTTCTTTGTCACTTCCTTTATGGGCTCCTTATGTCTTACTTCACAATCTTCACATAGTGATTTGTTTTGACTGGCAGAAAACACCTTGTCACATGACATGCAATTTGACTCAATGTACTTCTTCTTAGAAAGCCTTTTCTTCGGTACAGGAGTACCTTCTGTAGGCACACTATAAGAGATAATAAGTATACTAAGTAACTAGAAATAAAAAAGAATCTAATGCCCAAAACCAAAGGGCTTACCTCACAGGGGCATTATCCATCTTAGGGGAAGAAGGCACGTCCATCTCAGCAAGCATAAACTCCAGTACAGCGTGATGCTCTGAGCAGCGTTACCACTGTGTTTAAATAGGGCGCCATAACCCCTTCCATGCCGTTCATGCAATATTCAGGATGGCCGAGCGGAACAAAACTTGTCTTCCTTGTTTCCCGGGGACACTATAGTGCGCACACAAGGATAGCTCTGGGCGGAAGTTAGACGCCGCCGCGCACTTCCGCCCTACAGTGCCTTAACCCCGCAGCGTGCAGTCGCGGCTTACAGCCCGGACTGCCGCATGTCTCAGCCCACGCTGTTTTCAGCTCCCGGCTCCAGCTGTACTATGCCGGATTTCGAGCTCCACAAACGTATGTACATCAGTACCTTGTTTCTCCTTCCACGCAGACATAAACGGGCGTATGTGATACGGGCGTAGATAAATCCAATCCCCCTCACATCTTCTCCTTCCCCGGAAGCCACTCCATAGTATGAGGTAACCCTACTTGAAATAAAACGGAGACAGGAAAAAAAAAAGACACTGAGGCTAAGGAGGAGGAGGCTGTTATACCCAAGGTGGGCAGTCCTAGAGAAAAAACTCCTGTCTGATCTATGGGGAAAGGGATACATCCCAGTGTTATGGCTGCCATGGGGATCGTAGAAGAAATATAACTGGCAAACAGATTCAATAAAATATTTGGGTATACATATCCCCCCAAACACAGCAGATGTCTTTAATGTCAACCTCTCCCCTCTCCTCACTACCTTGGCCACTATCCAAATCCTGGCTTTCGTATGATAGATCCTGGATGGGACGCATGGCAGCATTCAAAATATCTTTACTTCCCAAACTAAATGTATCTGTTCTGCACCATCCCCTACACCTTTCCCAAGAGATCCTTACATCTTGCCACCTCCATGTTGACATAATGTTTTGTCGACCAAACCCCCAGCTATGGCTCATTCTAAAATGTCACTCCCTAGGGCCTTTGGTGGACTGGATCTGCCTGACCTATCCCCACTACCATTCAGCATGCCTCCTGGCCCTAATTAAATACTACACGGAGCCTAACTCCCCTACATGCTGGGTAAACATTGAACAAACTCAGACCCCCCCACGTTCCTCTATCAGACCTAATTAGAATTCCAAAACACGTCAGACCTGCTCAACCGAATCCGCTTCCATCCACTAGCAACTCTGCGCGCATGGGACTCACTTCTAACCACTTTACCAGCCCTGATGACCACCATTGCTAACATATCCATTACTACTGTAGCACAGCTAATACCCAACTTTAAACCTAAAAACCTGGAAGGCCCGAGCTATCATATCCCTGGGAAACACACTACTCCCTTTGGCTTCTCTACAACAACTCCTATTCTCTCTACACCCATCTGAATACTTTCACAACCTACAAATAGCACATTGGTGGAAAGCCCATTTCACTAATTATTCCCCCTCTGACGCTACACCCCAGATGGTGCTCTCCAGACCTTTCTTGGTGAATACCAGAGGCGCTAATTCCTTTTGGTATAAAACTTTGGTAACCCCCTCTGAATTCTCACAAGTCGTGCTCACATATGAAATGGGAAACTGATTTGGGCAGATCATTTACACCAGCACATTCTTATTACAGCCTGAGCTAACTTAGCCCAGCAATGGAAGCAACCTCCCCCCCCATCCTTACGGCAAGTTATTCTGAAAAAAAAAATCACCACTTCCTTATGGAAACCAACTTCATCCCATTTTCATCCACCCCCACCGCTCCCCATATAAGTTGGCTCCCATGGCATGTTTACATTACAGAAGGAGAGGGCACTAAATTCCTCTCCCTCGGTCCCCTGACAGACCCGTTGCAGTTCAGTTTAAATGAACCTCCGGAGGCTCAACAATAATTGAGCCATCTACATTCCTAGATTCCCACCACACTTAAACCCTGATACACCCCAATTGTTACAAATAGTTAAATTGTGCGCTATAGTAGGACTCATATTTGTTGTTTTGCCAAATGTCTTAGCACGGATCTCTCTGCGTAGCGACACGCTTCATTCTATATTGTCTCATATATGGTCTACATATTGTCATATAGCTTGATTATATTTGATGTCCTTACCCCTCCCCTGAATGTCCCCTTTTTTCTTTTTGCACCCCGTATTGAAAAAAAAAACCTGTATTAATAAAGATGTATTGATGGAAAAAAAAAAAAAAAAAATGTTCCAAACTCATTATTGGCATATGCAGATTTAATTGAAAGAAAAGACATGTACAAATTAGAGGGAGAGCTCAGACTTTGTAAGTGGCAAAACAAATTAAGCTTTCTCATCTGTACAGCTAGTCAAACAAAAATTATTATAAGTGAATATATACACAAAACAAAAAATACTTTATACAAGTCTGTACACAAAGTTCATCACCGGCCAGAGATCTCCATTACCCCTCGGCACACTGCCAACTCAAAAGGAAAGGAGGAGAAGAAAAAAAAAAAAAGAAAAGAAAAGTGCCCCTTTCCAAAATAGGCTTCCTGGGCAAATGAGATGATTCCTCCTTCAAACAGGCTGCATTGGTATTGAGCAGATACGAGGGGAATGCAGACCACTTCATTTGCAGCATCAGGTGTACTCGGTACATTGCAGCCCAAATTTAAACAAAAACAGAGTTGATTTGTTGGGTCTTATGCTAAAGACACCAGTCATCCTCTGCCTGGAACAGATCAGACTGTACACCATGATTAGTGGAGCTTCATTGTCTGTATTCAAGTTCATCCACACTGATCACTTTAGCAGGCATAGAAGGGAGCGGCTGCTGAAGAACATCAGATCCAAACCACTTGGCCAATCCCACAGGGGAAGTACTCCTTTGAAAGCGCTGATCCATCATGTTTAGATTGGGCCGACTTGACAAGCCTTGTGAAGGTGTATGAAAGCTGGAGAAGCTTTGGGTGCCAGATCCTGGAAAAAAACAAAGTTTTAGATAGTAAAGATTAAGAAATCCAATACGCAACTGCAGTCCCCCCCCCCCCCCCCTATTCTCCCCCAAATTGAGTAATGCCAAGTACAAATAAGGTCCCTCATACCTGATCGTTGCATCATTGCAAGTTGGAGGGAGTTTGTAGGGCGTTGGTTAAGAAGAGGGTGCCCTGTAGGTGCTAGCGGGTAGAAAGGTTGCCCTATAACAGATGGTGATAGAGTATGCAATGCTGGCAGGTCAATACCAGGTGGAAGTAGTCCTAAGAAACAATAAATAAAAATTACTCTTAGACTTCAATTATACTCAACTAAAATCAAATTAACAAGGGCCACGTGCTGATAGAGAGAATCCTGCCAGGGGAGTGAAAACAAAAAAAAAAAAACCCACCTCAACAACAATTAGGTGCCCAGGTTTTACTGCTGACCCAATCAGCAGCCCGTAGTCCCCCCCCCCTTCAATCGGCAAAAAAAATAATAATAATTATATTGCAAATATTAACTAATGATTCTGTGAGTAGCTATAACCAAAGTGAACAGGATTTTGTGCACTGACCTGCCTGGAGGAGGGAAAGGTGTTGTGGAGGAACACCCTGTGCCAACAATTTTTGTACCATTCCTGGATGCAGCTGGTGCGATGGCCGAACTACTGGTACGACAGGTACTTGGTGGAGAGGGCGTAGAAAGGAAGCTCCAGACACTGGAGATACCAAAGTAGGAGTTTGCCTCCCCGTAGATTTTGGACGATAGTCCTGGTCTTTGGTGTAGCGATGAGTTAAAGGAGGGGTACACCCAGAGCGTTGAGATGGAGGAAACCTTGCTCCCAACACTGGAGATGTGCCTTGGACACCATTGTCAGGTATGGGACTGATACTGATTAAGACGCCATCTGTTAGCAGGAAACAGAGGTCAAAGCTGACACACAGGAAGTATGCAAGCAGTTATGCAGGCACAGTTAAAAAAGAATACATACATAGCAAAAAAAAAAAAAAAAAAAAAAAAAATGCAGTAAACCCAAACTGATAACCAGATGCATTACCTTCCTGCACCCTGCGGACATCTTCTTTTCCATAGGCACTATGCTTTCCTATCGAAGTCTCTTCTTTACTCTTCTCTTTACTTTCATACATTTTACGGATCACTGAGGTAGGTGTAAAGGATGGGGATAGCTACAGAGAAAGCGGAAAATTAAGTTAGCCATATCCTTACAATTTCTTTGCATCTTAACAAATAAACTTAAGATGCATGAAACAGAACAGTAACTTTCTCACTTTTATTTGTGCTTCTATAAAAATTCCAAACCACCATGTAAAAGTTCTTACATCATTCCTTATCCTGTAACATCTCCACTAGCCTTCCCCTTCCATTCTTAATACCGGTCTCCGCACTCCTAAATGCCCAAAGCGATTTTCCCCCATAGACTCTTAAAAATCTAAATTTAATTTATCTATTTCCCTGTTCAGTCCCAATTATGCCACTTCAGAGCATTAGCAGACTGAAGACAAGTAGCACGATGAGGACCTCACTAAGTGACTCAGTTACAGAAAAATACCCTCTACTTCTCAATAAACCAGCAAGGGGAAGGAGTGGAAAATCATTAAGCTTTACGAAGTATTCTATAAATATAAGCAGGCAAGCACATTCATGAAACATGCCAAGTGTAAAAGATAATGGATCTCACTGTTCCTTTCAATATAGGAGACTTTAGTTAAAAAAAAAATTGGGAGAATGTTAGTTTACTTAAGGTAAATATTCAGAATGAATCACTGCTCCATTTGGTGCTTACCATACTAGTAACAGGTGCACCAGGACCAGGAGATACAGAGGATCCTCTTAGGCTGCCTACTGGAGATTTAGTCATCCTCTGCTGTTGCCTGGGAGTAGAACAGAAGTGTGTAAATATCAGACTGAGCAGAAGTTGTGGTATGACTGAGTTAAGATTACACCAACCTGTGACGGAAACCATCCCTGCCTTTGTCCATCTGCATCTTTCCATAAGCTGGGTGGTAGTAACTTGAAGCTGGGAAAGCAAGATCATGTGGTACCAATCCTTCCAGCACAGCTTGTTGCATCTCCAGAGGACTAATCTTTTAAATAAATAAGCCATACACACATATAAGTACCACAGATGTCAACAGTATTCCTAAAAATATAGGTTGAATTACAGTCGTCATACATATTGGTGAGGGAACAATAGACTACTGTATATATGCTAACTTTTGCCTTCACATACTCAGAAGGGAACACAGAATGTTCTAAGCCCTTTCATATGCATTGAGACTACAGAGCCAATTGTGGCGCCTGGACGCTTTTTTTTTTTTTATAAACCTTTAAGTTCTGAATAGTACACCTTGAAACAAATAAGGTATATTAGTAGGAGAAGGACAGGACAGGAAGGACTAGCTGTCGAGACAGCAGTGAAATGCAGCCAAACTACAACTGATTCCTCCCTCCTCCTCCCCCCCCCCCCCAGTAGTATAGGATAAATGAGTACTCTCCTCCCCATGACCAGTTAACCCCAACCCTAAAGCACTTATTAGACAGACCCAAGCCAGTTTTAGTCTAGTGCAAAATATATTGCTCGGAACACTGCCATATTGTAAGTGGCAATGCATACACCCCATAGCATGCAACTACAAACTCAAGGTAATCTGAATGGTTACCACACCATATCAGAGTCTACACCAACAAAAGTATTTGCATGCAAGATATCAATTAGACTAGATCTTGTGACATGTAGTATCAATATCTTAACAGTTACTGAGGTGGCAGACAGTTGGGATCACAGATCAGAGGTAACAAACATCTTAAGGTGCGTACACACGGGGGAGATATTGCTGTTTCTCCTTTTCATCAGCGACCAGAGATGGTCGCTGATAAAAGGGAACCTCTGGCGATGGTGCCACAGAGGTAATCAGCTGGTCCAGCGATTAGAACGGGGCTGAAAATGGGAGTGCGCGCCTGGCGATTTATTGCCGGGGCACACTCCCATCACTGGCAATATGGTCGCCAGCGACCATATTTCCAGCGATTTCTTCTGTCATAAGCTAGGGATTATGACATAAGCTTTAGTTCTTCTGTCATAAGCTAGGGATTGTTCTAGTGCCTCCATAGGATTTAGGATACCTTCAAAAAGCCAAACACTTGAGCACAAAAAGGCTCACCAGTAAATAAAAAGCCCATAGCAAGGCACCAAGTTAAGAGTAATTGGGAGGAGTATATAGCTTGAGATGCTACCTGTGCGATAAGCGGGCTGTCAGCCTTGGGCACTGCAGTGCGAAATTGCTCAGGACCTGCAGAAAATCCTGTCCAGGAATAGAAAAAGCATAATGAACCCATTAAGCAAAAATTGTATGAGGGCTTTTTTGGCATATACAGCCTGTCACAAGAGCACCAATAGAAACTACAGCTTCACCTAGGGGAGAAGGTATTCGAGCTCTGATGTAATCAGCAGAGGAGGCACGCATGGGGAATACTGGTGGTATTTGAGGAGAGGGAGTCCGTTGTCTTAGCAGAGATGTCGTAGGGTCGAGAGTTCCCATAACATTGTTCAGCACACTAGATGATGTATCTGGAATAGGAGGACCAAGGAGCTCCTGTGTTAAAGCAAAAAAAAAAAAAAAAAAGTTGTGATATCACCAGGAAACTTAAAGGCAAACATAAGACACTGGGCCAGATTCAGATTGATGCAGGTATCCCCAATTATCAGGTATTTGTGGCTGCACAAGGTCTTTTCTGTGCATGTGCAAAACTGTCCATGCGCTTTTGCAGAGTTTCCTTCTGCAATTGCCTGACAGACAGCAATGTGGAGGGCCATGTGTGCACAACTTCTCAGCCTCACATCCCCAGCTTCCATTGGCCAGCTGAGGATTACACAGCCATGTCTGAGTGGATCTCCACAATCCCAGTTTGCCAGGTCAGTGGCAGTGCTGGGATCACAGTTACATCATACTTGCCTACCTGACCCTCTCCATGCGGGAGAAAATGCTCTGTTCCTGGACTTCCCTGGTAATGTATACCTAGCTCCCCACAGGTGATGGCAAAGGCGTTTCACCACAGGTGATGGCAATCATACATTACCAGGGAAGTCCAGGCACAGAGCATTTTCTCCCGCATGGAGAGGGTCAGGTAGGCAAGTATGAGTTACATGCAGGAAGTGTCTAAACTAGACACTGCTGCAAGCTGCACTGCATTTCAATCAGATTTTTGAAGGAAGGACATGCAAACTGTAATGAATTTCCATCTCTTTCTGAATCAGTCCCACGTCTAAGCTCATACCTGCAGAATGTTCCGCTGGAGAGTAGAGGGACCTGTGACATCAGATGACGACAAATGGCCATCTAGGTGTCTCTACAAGAGGAAGGAATTCATTAACTTGCCAGATAAAAGGAGAAAACAGCTTATTAGTGAACACCTACACCCCAGGTGATATTCCTCATCAAGTGAGCACACATAAACCAGGCATGATATTTCATATTAATGGGAGGAAATGTTAGGATCAAACTTAGCAAAGTAATTATGTAACCATCTTAAGT
Organism: Crinia signifera; assembly: GCF_055691185.1. Lineage (NCBI taxonomy): Eukaryota > Metazoa > Chordata > Amphibia > Anura > Myobatrachidae > Crinia > Crinia signifera. Next base: position 351,755,845 of record NC_139217.1, read on the forward strand.
CATGAAGGACAAAAGCAGAGCACAAGTCAAGTGGAATAAAGCCCTTAACAGTATGAAAGCAAGAGGCACAAAATAATGACTTAGACCATGAAATACATGCTCCAAGATGCAAACAGGAAAGGTTGTCTGATGAGGAGTATACGATGAGGATATGGTTTCTTCTTCTGAACAAAGTCTGGTCTTTTAAATACCTTTTGTTATCTCACAGTAGTACTTACATTCACTTTAGGTTGGAAAGGCAGCGTCCCACTTGCCTTCATGCTGCTTACAAGTTTGTTAAAAGCAGACATGTCACCATCTCGCTGTGATTTCCTTGGCCCAGCCATTGCGGTTAATGCCTCCTCCAATTGCTCAGCCATAAATGGGGTGGCAATCTTCCCCTCTTGCTCAACCCTCAGTCCCTTAAGCCCAGCTTCAACTTCCTCTACTGACAAAGCCACTCCAGAATGTGCTGCATTAAAGACAAAAGCCACCACGATTGTCATTACAAACAAAAGGTATTCCCAGAGTACACTGTGGGACAGAAAAATTACTACCAGCAAGGGGCATCACCTGCTTTCCACCTATTTCCCCCCCCCCCCCCCCCAAAAAAAAATAGTAAAAATTATACTTTGCAGTATGTAATAACGGTTTAATTTGTTATGAGCTACATAATTGAATAGTAGTCTGTTAAAAGTATGTGTCTCAAGGACTTTAAGATTTTTATGTGAATTACAAGTGATTTTTCTGTAACTTAACACTCCAGTCTTGATCCCACACCAATCAGTAAAACGCTGTCTCATGTGCACATCCCAATCTTAAAATAAAAACCATAATCTCTCTACTGTTCAAGCATGCAGTAATAACTTATTTGGAGGGTAGAATTCTGGCCCATCTTCCAATGGCCATGACTCGCCAAGCTATTCGAAAGACTGGTTTACATAAGTGGCGCGCGACGGGGTGAGGCACAGCCTTTCCTGTCATACTAGCATATATGCCAGAGTTTTGAATTTATTTATTTTTTTAAATGTCAAAAATACAAATAAAATTTACAAAAATTATTCTTATCATTTTTATGGTCAAAACTCTGGAGTAAAAAGTCTATGGCAGTGCCTCACCTGGCTATCTTTTCGGCACATCTCTTATCAAAACTCATTGAATCTCCAGCAGTGTATACTGCTGCACATGTGTATAATGCTGGTATGTACCCCTGGGCTCATACATTGTGTGCAAATCTGGCTCTGGTACTTGCCAGGAACTCAGCCATTTACCTCACCACACGTCCCTGGTCTACATTCACCTAAAACAGTAACTCACAATTTATTGTACACACTTCAGTCAGGCTTTGGCTCGAAACACTCCAGAGACCACACTGACTAAAGTAGTCACCGATCTGGTTAGTGTGACGCTTAAAGGCCATTACTCACTTCTAGATCTCTGCTGCCTTTGACCATACAAACACCTATCAGTTGGAGTACTGCAACACTCAGCCGACTGCTTCTCAATCTATAGCACATCTATTGGCAAACTAATTAGCTCCTATTGATTTTAGTGTCACTTGTATGCAGGTTATACAGAAAATCTACAGAGTCTGCCCAGACCTGTATCAGTCTATATTGGTCAGTGTCAAAAAATAAATAAAAAAATTATATATTTCATCTCACTTATTCTAACACAGTATTATATATTTCAACCAGCCAATAGCAGTTACCAAACGGACCTGGATAAAATGATACATCAACCCTATCCCACAAGCTCGCCACTTAGGGGACATTCTTGACTCTGCCCTTTGTTCCCCACAGTCAATCTGTCGGGCACACAAAATACAACCATAGATCCATCGCATACAAAAGACCTGTAAACCATGCTCTCATCTAACTCAAGGATTATTAAAATGATTTTTATAAGGCCTGTAAGGAGACCAGACTCCCCATACAATCCATTAATGCTGCGTCAAGGCTAAATCTTCATTGAGTCATCAGTTAACGGTCCTCTACCATATTCAATATAAAATACTTTCTTACGAACAAAGCAATTAACTGACATGCATCACTTCACTTACATTAAGTTTACTTAGTAGGGTCACATACCACTCACTTCCACCCCACTTTTAAGTACGGTGGATATTGGACGTGCTTACTTTCAGTTTCTGCTGCCCATTTTTCACATGATCTACAATTAGTACTACCTATCTTCTTGTACTGTTCCGTCAGCTTTTTTGCAGGGTGCTGCACCTGCCCTTATGCTGCCCCCTACTATGCCGACATGCCGCTGACAACTTTCGGTGTGCCACCATGTGCAATTGTTATGATGGCTGCTATACCAATTACATATTCTGAGTCCTGCCTGGTGGTCAGCACCCTGCCCTAAAAAAATCCTACTACACTACTTTTGTATACTATTTCCATGTACATGCAAGGTACCACCCTCAAACAGAATAGGTTATACATGACCCCTATTCATCAGGACAGAAAAAGAACATAGAAAAAAAATAATATATATATATATATATATATATATATATATATATATATATATATATATATATTATTTATAATATGGTCAAGAGACAATCACCATAAAGCCTTCAAGTGGCTAAAAGGTTAAATAGCTTCTGGTGTGAGCAGCTCAGACCAGAAGCTCCAGTACTCATTACAAAATTAGCTGTAGATACAAAGCAGAGCACAGAATTGTAGCCCGGATAAATGATGGCACAAAGTTAAAGATGTAGATCGGACCATATTACTCAAGCTACAGGAAACATTAAACCTTGGTGGAAACTAAATTTAGTTGCTGCTGTGCATCAAAGTTTACTTCAGCGACATTTAGACTACATAGAAAAATGACAGGTGTGAACATGCACTCCCATACCAACCCCAACTTACTGCTCTCCCGTAGCTTCTCCTTGTTTGCTGTCAAGCTAGATAAGAGCGGCTTCAAGTCAACTTTGGCTTTATGCAACATCTCCAAAATATCAACTTTGTCAGCACAGTCTTCAAATTGAATAGGTGCAAAATAATTTCCAGAGTTTTGTCCAAGAGTGGGAATCACTTGATCCAAACCTGGAGTCAACAGGAAGTAATACATATTAGCTGCATAGAGTTACTTACATCAATATTCTCATCTACTAAAAATACCCAGTAACCGAACAGATTACACTCCACTGTATATATCTAGTGCCCTGCAGTTACCAGTAGGACAGAGTCAGAAACCAGACCGTTCACATTGTTGAAACTTATGAGGGGAGAAAAAAATAAAAAATAAAAAGAAAAACAATTGCGAGAAGTGGGATGGGGATCTCCGCAATAAAACGAAATACATAAAAAATAATTCACAGCCCACACCGAACACACAGTAAAAACAGAGTGCGTGCGTGTCTACGACGTGCGCCAAGATTTTACACTAATGCAGGCATTCTTCCCAACCACGGTCCTCAAGGCACACCAACAGTGTAGGTTTTAGTGATATCCAGGCTTGAGTACAGGTGACTTAATTAGTACCTGAGTGATTCTGATTAAACCATCTGTGCTGAAGCCAGGATATCACTAAAACCTGGGGGTGGGGGAGGAGGATTACCCCTCCCCTCACCGGAGAGAGGGAGCCCCGGCCAGGTGAGATGGTAGACACAATTCAGAGAGCCAGGCAGAGCGCTGGAAAACTTGGCGGTGAGTGACAGCTCCGCTGTGGGAACGCACCAGTGGGGATAGCTGCTGAGACCCAGGGACACGCTGCACACTCTCGTTGCCACAGCATGGGATCACCTCACAGGGTGCACTAACAGCTACTCTCAGTAGGCACACCCTATGGGGCTGACACAAGGAGACCGGTGGTGCACCTTGCTGAGCAAGTGTTGGGGAGATAACTTGGTGCGTTGTACTTCAGAGCCCCTTCCCCACGTTAAGACGCCAACCTTGAAATTTACATTTGTAGAGTAACACATGCCCAATTAACTGTATAATTACTACACAGTCTGCGAGCCATGTGGTAAGCAGTGTACTGTAGTCAGATAGCTAGCCATGCCTCCAACGTGAAGGCTATGCATAGAAACAAAAGCACTAGAAGATTCCTTAAATAAAAAAAAAAAAAAAAAAAAATTAAAAAAGCTAAGCACTTCACAATTTCAGCTTACAAAGTATCTATTAAATAACGTCTCCATTGCACATGCTGCTCAATTTACCTGCCAGTCTCTCTAGCTCCTCATGGGGTGTAGATCTCAGACTGCTGGATCGACTTTCAGAGTGGCTATGATTAGAGAACCATTTCCTGAATCTACTGGAAGACACTGATCCCTCCCCTAGCACATCCTCGATCATCTGCATGGAAGACCACATGTAATGTTAGACTCACAGGTGCTACAGAATGCAAAGGAGAGTACGTACTACAAGGGATCTACTTACTTGTAGGAGCTGGGAATGCTCGGTGGCTGTGGAATATCTGCTTTGAACACCAATTCCAGTTTGAGTTTTAATGCATCACACAGATTACTTAACATAAAAGCAAGTTGGGAGAATGCAAAACCTATGACACCTTTTACAGCAACCAGCACTTCAGACTGATGATTTTTGCAACACGAGACAAGTGGAGAAATGAAAAAATTCATCACATGAGTACCACCAAGACTGTCCAAAACCAGCAGAACCGAGACCCTATCATACTTCACAATATATTGCCCGATTAAGAGGACAAATTGCCAAAATGCAGAACTGGTTTAAGAAAAAAAACAAGATTATACCTCACATAAACCAAAGCAATAATCCTATGTCCATCTAAGAAAACATTAGATGGATTCATGCATGCCAATTAATGCAGTTAAATAACTATTGGAAATAAAACATGTGTGAGGGCACAGTTCATGAGATATCAAGCCAGGTAAAAATTCCCACTTCCAACACCATCCATGTGCACAACTGTGACTACCCACCACAAGTGCCAACCAAAATATGCAGATTAATATCCCCTGGAAGCACCTCTGCTTACATGCCAAGCCACCAATTGATATAGCTACAGTTTAGAAGTCCCAATTCACCCATAAACTGGCAAGGCTACAGTAAAGAGATTGTGCTTCCATGGATGCCAGGTGCAGCCATACCCCAAAGGACTCACCGAAGCCAGGCCTGGTACACTTTTGTCCAGATTAAAGAACTCATTGAAGTCAAACTCTCCTGGCTTTGGTCCTGGCAGGACAGCCTCTTGCGGCACTTCCTGGTCAGCTGTGCTTTCTGGAATAGCAGCTTCTTCTGGGACACCTCCGTTGCACTCAAACACTACAAAATAGAAAATCCACACCAAAACCATTAGCTATTGATACTTATTGTTATTACTAAGAGAAGTAGACTGGCACTAGGAGTGCATATGGAAGGCTTTAAGAAACCAGTTTTAACCCGTGGTTAATTACACATCATAAGAAGGGAGGTTCCCTCATAAAATTACCAGTGTCAATACTAAAAGTTTTGGCAGTCCACATACTACAAGATTATGACAGGATTATGACAGTAGCACCCTAAAGCTGGGTACACATACCAGGGCTTGACAAATTTCTTTAAAATCTAGGAGCCAGGATGAAAATATATGAGCCAGATAAATAGGGACAGTGCGCCCCCCAAAAAAGGCCATTACATATACCACGGGCCGTAATGACCATTACACCAAACATCGTAATGCTCATTACATAGAATACCACATGCTGTAATTACATATATTATGCCACATAAGTTCCGCTTATACCTACACGTTAGTTGCAGTAGGTTTCATGCTTGACGCCAGGGGTGAACATACTCATTTCTAATAAGATACTCTGCCAGGGGTCAATATGCTTGTTGCTATGGGGTTGCCATGGTCTACCAGGGGTTAATATGCTTGTTATGGGGGTTACCATGTTCTGCCAGGGGTTAACCTGCTTGTTGCCATGCCATAGTCTGACAGCAGCTGGGGGTTAATGGCAGCAGCGGTGGCCAGTTACACCCGGAGCTGCTGCTGCGTCCGGGGGAGGCCGGGCTCTGACAGCGGCAGCCGGGTACTTATGGTGCATATCCACCCAGAGGAGCAGCTGCTGCTTCTGTGTGCGGGGGAGACCGGGCTCTGACAGCGCCAGCAGCCGGGTACATGGGTGAACCAGCTGGGGAGGCCAGGCTGCTGCGGCTGCAGTACCCCAATGCCGGCGCTAACTGACACAGCCGTGGCGGACCTGCTCTGCCATGCACCCGGCAATGACCAGATTCTGCTTCCTCCCCACAAAAATCTGGTCGCCAGGAACCAGGGTTTGTCGAGCCCTGCATATACAGTATTTATCTGTCCAATCTGGTGGGAACAGAGTTCTGGTAATATGAGGGTGCATAGGAGAACGGAATATTTGCTCCCAAACACTGGAAAACAGACAATGGTCATTCAGACAAATGAAAGCCATTTGATTTAACAATTATTTTTGTCCATTTCACAGTGTAAGTCGTTGATTGTCATTTGCTCACATACATTGCCAGATTTTTGTTCTCACCAGATAGAGAGAACAGAAATCTTTAGGCGTGTACCCAGCATTATCGTTAAGCTCAAACTCGAACACAATACCAACACCTAATAGGAAGCAGGTTATTAGTCTGCAGCAGCTCGACAACTTGCCTTCCTTTACAGATGATGTTCGTTTCCGTGTTCTCTTTCTCCCCTTCTGATCTTCTTCCAATATCTTATCATCAAAGCCAGTGAGTTCTATAGTTTCTGACTGGCTAGTGGGGCCACCAGAAAACCACTCTGGCTCCTCCTCCGTATACGAATCGTTCCTCCTGCGCTCACCAAAAACTCTTTTGCCGTCACCAAATTCTCTCTATTATGAAACAAGCAGATCATAGTGTGACCAGAAAGCTACAACTCTAAAATAACTCAATGCTAAACACCCAATTATTGACGTACGTGAAGATGAAATGCTCTCACCCTAAAGCGCTTGTCCTTGTACTCCTTCTCCCGTTCTCTCCCCTCACGAGGTTCTCTCATGTCCTTCTCTCCTCCTCGCATATCACGATCAAATGCTCTAGCACCAATGATCCTACCACTGCCAATCCTGCGTCCACCAATGAGGCGCAAGCTCTCATTTTCCTTGTTGTCTAGAGGGCTTCCAGCCCGACGGGAGCCAACAGCTGCTGTTACATGGCACCCACCCCCAAAGCTTCTCCTCTGTGGGCTGAGAACAACATCGAGGTCATCTTCCTTAACACGCTCCCTAGGATCTACAAAGAGAAATACAGGGACAAGGGGATTACTTCAGATTGACAGCCAAATAAACTGTTAGGGTTTTATGGTCTTCTAAGTAAATAACGCTATTTTGAGATATCATCAATATGAGGTACCAGATCTTACATAAAAAGGAATACACATTGCTACTGCCTAACATTCAAAAATGGTCAGTTAAATACCATGCCCTAAGTAAAACCCCTTTGTACCTGCTATCCTACGCTTTAGAGAAGTTCTCTCTGGATCAGATTCTTTCCTTAACGCATCAACAGGAGAACTGCGCCCCGAGTTAGGGTACAGAGATGCATGCCACTTCTCGGGGTCCCAGACGCCATCACTGTTACAGAGGAGGAGGGGGGGGGGGGGGTCACACCAACCAGTAAAATAAGCCTGATCACTTCATATTATCCAGGGCATGAAAAATACCTGTCATATTTATCCTGTAGACAAGACGGCCTCTGTCTGGAGTGTGGTAGCTCTTTTATATCGAGAAGTTCCTCCTGTAAAAAGGTGATTAAACACCATGGTAAGAGAGTAAATCACACTGATTAAAAAGGACACAGGTAGTAGAAAGGAAAAGAAAATGTTGGGGCTAGCATAGTAGAGAGCAGATCAGCTACTAGTCAGATTTCTCATGCTATAGGGTGAAATCTGCAGGAGAGCGTCTAGCTCCACGATTATGCAGACAACTCACGGAATATGTGCTTTTGTCCACTACCGATCTTGTAGGATTTTACACTTGGGCCTCCATGCTCACCTTAAGCCACATTATTTGTGGAAATTTAACAGTCACAGTTAAAGTCACTGAAACTAATGCAAAATGTAGCCTCATTCCAAGTTGCCTACATCTACTCTTGCAGCCTTGGAAGCCATATTTATATAACTAACATAGGAAAATGTGTGTTACACAGAGATGCCATGGACCATAAGGAGATATATGCTTAATTATCACGAGACCCAACCATGTGGAATCGTTTGCTTTAAATATGAATGGTATCCTCATTAAGAGTTGTTTTGTTTGTCCACTACCTGCATTTGTCACATAAGCATCTTTTAGAAGTTAATTGCAGAAGTTCTAATTGAATAACCATTTTAATAAATACCTTAGAGTATTGATGATGAGAACTGCTCCGGGGGGCCTTCCTGATGTCACTGAAAGGGTCTCTGCTATCTGAGTCCTCCCTGTTATCCATCCCAACAAGCCCTGATAGCCACTATATACCTAGTAAAGAGGGAGCAAAATCTTGCTGCACATTCTATAACTGAGAATTAAAAAGCAACCACCTGTGCTCCCAGTGGGAAAAACATCACACACACGTAGTTTGTCAACAGTCTAAAAACATAGGATTTGCTCATTTTGCTTCTCGCTAAGTAGTAAGCAATACCGAACACCTGTGTACCCGTTTATGGCAATTATACACCCACTAAGCTACATAGCAGTAGTCACCCGTGGGTTACATGAAACATCTTCCAGCATCTCGCAAGCAGGAAGTTTCCCTCAGTCAGAGCAGCCTATTAAACAAAGGCCGCTAGTCCCTGATCTAGTACAGCTGCCCCGGTTACCGGCAAATCACCGCGACAGCTGGCCCCTAAACTGTTTGCCAGCGTTGAACCCGGGGCAGACCTTGTCGCATTACACCGGGATTATACAGCCGGTAATACGCCGGCAGGGAAAAAGGAGCCGGTCACACAAAGTAAAGAAAGTGTCCGCAGCACCGGCGGCTGCCTAGTGGTCCTCCCTCTCAGCCAGGGAGCACGAAAAGCTAGCCGGAGACCCGGCTTGCTGCCCAGCACCTACAGCCCGCTGGAAGTACCGGTAGTTACGCCGCGGAGATGCCCGGGGCCTGACGAAGCTACGGCCACACATCCCGTACCTGGTCCGCTATCAGCCCGGTCTTACCTGAGCGCACACCCACTCTCTCCCGGTTCCCCTCCCTCTAATACCCCCCCGCCGCGTCCACACGCCGCTTACGCACAGCACGCAACGCACGCACATCGCGCAAGATACGTACCGGCCCCGCGGCTCCCGTCACTGCGCCGGTCCGCTCTTCGCGGGGAGCTTCGGGGCCTCAGCGCTTGGTCTTTCACACCGGTGTCTGATGTCTGTGAAGCTCCCGGTCAATTCAGGCACCGAAAGACGCCTACGTCAAGAGGACCCCGGACGTCTAGCGTCACTTAACCTGACGTCACACGGGGCGTGTCACTAGGACATTTAACCCTTGACAGGAGGGAGACGCGGATCACGTGACGGTGACGACGTCAGAATTACAAAAGTGAAAGTGAGGCGCGCACAAATGACTGTGCTGGCTGTGTGTGTTTGCTGTCACTATTTACTGGAGATACTTACACACACTCCTGCTCCGCTGCAGGCGTGTAATGTCACCCACAATGATGAAGACATTATTAGCAGTGTTATTGCGACAAGTGTGGCAACCCACTGATTCCATGTAAACTGCACAATAATTTTTTTTTCCCGTGTGTGAATAATTTTTCATATTTTTTTTGGTAAACTATGCGACTAACTGAATCCTCCATGGATAGCAAATGTAATAACCGTTCTTCCTATTTCAAATGTGGATATCTCAAGACATGGCTGAATCCAAAGAAAGTCAACAAGGGCCCCCACACTCTCCCCCTGAATCGCTCTTGCCACTGGCACTGACATTTTTACACTACACAGCCGCTGCCAGTGCCACCCACCGAGGTACTGCTGAAGTCGCTTGTCGGATTCTTGCGGGATTTCACAATCACCGCCGTAGCCACTGGGATTTTTGTGATGTCCAGGGATTTCTGTGAAGTTACATTTCTTGAAAATGCCGATTTATTGTTTATAGATAGATAGATGACAAAAACAAAGATTGAGTCATCACAAAATCTCTTAAGGCCATCTTGTCTTGGCTCAACTTACCCTGAGCTAACTAGGGGAGCTCAATAAGATTTGGCTCTTGATGTGACGGGAGAAGGCAGAGTTTAAAAATCCTGTTCAAAAGACTGGGCAGCTGCTGATTGGCTGAGATTGTTCCAATTATCATGGGTGCTTAGCACCTTATTTTATGTGCAGCCCATCCGACTCTGACCGCTGATTACACTTGCAATTTGGGCTGATTTCACCCTATTTCTCGGCCCAATCTGACAGAATTGGGTGAAATCAGGCCCAAATCACCTAGTGTATGGGGGCTTCTAAACCACAAGGTCTACAATCTTGAAACTTGGCAGGTAGCTTCTCCTTAGAAGTGCTTCGTAAGAACCGGTTTTACAAATGTCACTGTCAAACCACAGAAATTGAGAAAAATTGCAAATCATCAATTTGCCATTTTCTCTAATTATATGGCTCAAAGAAATTAAAAGGCTTCTCATGAGATCAAGTGACTGCTAAAAGGGTATTTATACATTGATATTGTCATGACAATGGCATTGCCTGTGAGCACCTGTAGGTATGCCAATGGATTGATTTATCACGTGCTCTCTTAAACCACAAGGCCTTCAATCTTGAAAGTTGGCAGGTAGCTTCTCCTTAGGTCCTAGGTGCTTGCTAACAATGGTTTTTACCAATGTCACCATCCTTACATGCAAATCACCCAAAAAAGCCCAATCATAAATATGCCATTTTCACTCAATATACAGCAGGGTTGCCGACCCTCCCGGAAATTCCGGGAGTCTCCCGAAAATCGGGTACCCCCTCCCGGCCCCCGGAAGGGTGGGCAACCCTCCCGGATTCAGGGGGGACCCCCGCTGACCCCCGGATCGCGGCATTAAAATGCCGCAATCCTCGGGTCTCAGAGGAGGGGGCGGAGCTAAAACGGCACAATCGCGTCATTTTAGCCCCGCCCCCTCCATGGAGATCCCTGAATTCGCTGCTTTTAACAGTATGGGGCGGGGCTTAGTGATGTCACTCGTAAGCCCCGCCCCCTGAGCGGCTGCTGAAACTCTCCTCTCCGGGCTTCTCCCGGAGAGGAGAATGTTAAAGTCGGCAACCCTGATATACAGCATGAAAATGAAACGTGACGTCATCCTTCAGCATGCGATCACTGTGCAGGTGTGAGCACAGCGCCAATGCTCAGTGGGGATAATAATCATGTGACAGCTCTCTGCCATATGGCAGCGGAATCCCACAACCACAGAGATAAAGTGCAGTAATCCCAGAGACCATGGAGCTGCTAATGGTGCTAGTGTGGGAGACCCATGCCCGCAGCCAGCCTACTCCTTTTCTGACACTGGCACTTTCCACCCTGGGGAGTCTGAGTGCAGTAGCCACCTGTACCCGGTAGTGGGTCCTCCATTGGGTTCTGTGATCATAAGCAGACACATCAGTGTGGGAGGTCACAGCTAACGATATACTCCCCCATTGACTGCACGGAAGAGCATGCTCCGGATCACAGAGGATGTTTCCAGAACTCTGCTATATGCTGCAGGCATCTCCTCTCCATTCAGGGGTTACTGTCACACGCCCTGTGCCGTGCATCACGCACACACCTGCACTAGCCCACATGAGCTATGTCACTGCTGGGGGGGACACTAGGGGACGATGGGCCTTATTCTAGTTCACTCTTTCTGACAAAATCCTTCTTAGATAGACAAAACCATGTGCACTGCAGGGGGGCAGATGTAACATGTGCAGAGAGAATTAGCTTTGGGTGAGATATTTTGTTTCTGTGCCGGGTAAATACTGGCTGCTTTATTTTTACACTGCAATATAGATCTCACTTTGAGTTAAAACCCCACCCAAATCTAATTCTCTCTGCACAAGTAACATCTGCCCCACCTGCAGTGCACATGGTTTTGTCCAGCTAAGAAGGATTTTGTCAGAAAGAGTGAACTAGAATAAGGCCCCATGTGCCATGTTCTCTTCACATGTACACATGCTACATACATGCCCCTGAAAATAGGTAATCTGATCTCTATTGCTGGCATTAGCCATTACTATCTCAGATGTATGATATGGCAGGTGTAAATGTTTTCTTTAAACACCCCCACTATCCACGCCAGCCCAAAGCGTGGCGAGCAGACGCGTTACGCATCCTCCCGACCTGTTCATACCCCCCACTATCCACTTCGGTGCGGAGTTGATTTTATAAAGTGTGCCGAGCATAGGGAGCCACCGAGCCCGAAGCGTGGCGAGCGGACGCACTTGCCACGCTTTGGGCTCGCCACACTTTATAAAATCAACTCCACGCTGATGTGTAACGTGTCCACATTCAGGCTTTAGTGGATAGTGGGGGTTTGAAAAGGAGGCATTTGCCAGTATGTAACATGAAGCCCTGGCAAATGCGTCCTTTATTGTGCATGAGATGCACTTGCGCCCGCACCCCCCATTGTGCACGAGACGCACATGCTACCAAACCCCTAACCCCGTCTCCCTGAAGCGGACACAGGCAGGGTTGCCATACCCTGACGCAATAATTACTGATGGATGGAGACAGATGGTGCGCCTCTCCGCTGACGCCCGCAGGATCCCCTCTCCGCCAGCGTCCGCCAGCGCAGGGCATCTTGCAGTTACCGGCACCGTGTGAGAGGCGCTCACTAGGCTTGCTGGGGACAGTACGGTGACTACGCTAACTACGCAGGGCTGCCGTGGGGACAATACAGTGACTACGCTAAGTACGCAGGGCTGCCTCCGAGACGCTACGCTAGCCAGCCGTTGGGCTACGCTGACAATGTAGCTTAGGCTGCCGCCATGAATCTACACCAATATTATACACAGTGTCGAATTTTTTTTACATATGTCAACCATATAGTTAGTATGAATATATATCTAAACCATCAGATCCACATGTTTAAATATAAAAGTCCCAGTTGTATAGAGCATTATGCTCAACCTCCTAAAAATTAAGTGCCCTGTCAGGGAATTGGGGGTAGTTCTTATAGCTCACTTCAAGCTCCCATGTTTGCAGTGGAGCTAAGCTTCAAGTATACAGGAACATGCCAATCGATAGCACCAGATGATTATTACCGTGAATGTGAGGTGAGAATGTAACAGCTCCCAGTTTAACCTAGCCTAATGCCGGACCGACGAGGGGCAGATGGAAATGAGGCTGCTGGCATCATTAAATATGGGCCAGTTATGTCGGTTTTTACCCTCAAGCAAAAGTATGGTCAGCTGGGTTATGACATCACTTCCTTGAAAAAGATAGTGTTGTATTCAAAACATGTTGGTGTGGCGTTAAAGGATGGCCGTCTGAGTATCTTACATGCACATATTCCAGGTTTGACTTTTTATCCCCAAATTTTTTATTCAGATCTGGGTAACATCATATGTGAATGATCCCATTTGTTGAAATAACAGAAAACCCCCTATTTCCTTTTTTTAAACTCTTTATTTTTACAGTGGCAAACAACACAGCAGTGAAAAAGATAAATAAAAAATAAATAAATCAAACAGTACAGTGCTAAATCCGACATTCTAGTGAGAACAGATACTGTATTATTTTGCACTGATAAAAGTCAAACTGAGGTGTAAACCACTGACATTTTTTCTTTTTTTTTCTTTATACTGTGTTTACAAATAAATGGTGAATCAGTATTAATGGGGCGTGTAAGAAGGGTGAAGGACAGGGGGGGGAAAGCAAGAAGAGGTAGCAAGATGGGTAAGGGAGGGGGGGTTCACCAACATGCGTATGTAATAGTTTAATATTTTCCTTTTGTCGGGGGTCATTAACCGAGCGGCGTACTAGTTCCAGCGGTCACACCCCACCTGGAATCTGCCTCTGAAAGTGTACGTACCAAGGGGTCCAGATTAACACAAATTTCCCAACTGAGTCATGTAACAGCGCAGTGATATACTCCATGGAGGCTGCGAACCAGACTTTGTTAATTACAGACTGAATGGAAGGGGCGGCGGTTTGTTTCCAGTTTGTTGCAATCAGCAATCTGGCGGAGTTAAGTATTTGGCCACATAGCCTGCTTTTGTGGTTAACTGTCCCCTCCACAGGTCTGCAAAGTAGGGCCGACAGGGGGCATTTAGGGATCGGGGAATCGAATATCATCCCCATGAGAGAGAAAATCTCGTCCCAGTAGGAGCTAATTTGGGGGCATTCCCACCACGTGTGTATAAATGTACCCTGTGAGCCGCAATTCCGCCAACACTGGTTAGAGCTGGAGGGGAAAATACGGTGTATTACTGTGGGAACCATGTACCATCTAGAATAGACTTTGAAGGCATTTTCTTTGATATTTGAGTTAATTGAGGATTTAGCTACTTGTGTTTTTATTTCTATCCATTCTTCTTCCTCCAGAGTTACACCTAGATCTTTTTCCCATGCAATTTCAAAAGGTTCTTTAGCTGGGGGTTTGCCAGCCAGAAGGGAGTATAGTAATGAAATAGCTCCTCTTCTTTCTGGGTTGTACATACAAAACCGTTCAAAGGGAAGCGGTGATCTAGGTTTGGTAGTTTTGAGGAGGGAGTTAACAAAGCTTGATATCTGGAGGTAATCAAAATGCCTAAGGTGCTGGTTGTCATATTTTTCACAAAGTGCTGCAAAGTTTTGGGGGGCAAATTCCCCTGCTATATGTGAGAGTCGGGTGATACCCGCCGAGATCCAGGGTTGTGAGTATGGCGAGATGCAACCTAGAGGGAAGTCTGGATGTCGCCATATGGGGGTGAGAGGGGATGGGTAGGGTGCCAACTGAAGTTTTTTATTTAGGTGGTCCCATGTTTTTAACACAGAGTGGACACCTGGGGTATCTAGTACCGAGGCTGGTCTAAGTTTCGGCGGTAGCCAGGGGAGGAAGCAAACCGAATGATAATCCACCAGTTCACTTTCCAGGGTCACCCATTTCTTGCCACCCGCCCGCGTGTGCCATGCTACCACGTGGCTCAGTTGCGTAGCCTGGAAGTATCGTTCAAACATAGGGAGGCCTAGTCCTCCATTGGACGAGGACTTCGCAAGGCAGGTTCTATTTAATCTGGGAGATTTGTTTGACCATATGAATTTGACGCATAGAGACTGAATGGCTCGGAGGAAGGAAGTGGGGACCGTCACAGGTATAGTTTGAAATAGGTATAGCAACCGGGGTAGTATGTTCATTTTAATTGTATTTATCCGGCCCGTCCAGGATATGCATAGGGGGGTCCAATTTGTAAGGTCTTTTTTTATGGAGTTCAAAAGAGGTATATAATTAGCTTTAAATAGCTGACCGTGATGTTTTGTTATCTGTATTCCCAGGTATTTAATCGATTGAGGGCGCCAAATGTAATTGAAGTTTGATTCTAGTGTTTCCATAGTGGAGTTTGGTAAATGAAAAGCCAGTGCTTCTGACTTTGAGCCCCTATTTCCTTTTTGTTGTCTATTTGGATTATATGTTTTATACTTTGGAGAAAAAAAAAATGTTTTTATCTACCATGGTCTAATGTGTGACTAGTAAAAAAAAATCTGTCCCGACATTTGGATTTAAAGATACCTTTATAGGAGTTCCAATGCCAATATAGAAGTAAGCATACATGTGAGCACCTACCTCATTTGAATGTGAATCCTGTGTAAAGATACATTTATATACTTTGTCTTCCCTGTTTTGATGTAAACTGCAAAGTGAGCATATACTTCTTTAAACCTCCACATGTGGCTATACGTTTGTCACCACAGCTCATGGACCCTGGGAAACAGGAGGTGTTATGATCCAGAGAGGGAATATCTGAGTTAACAGAAGGAAGCGGTCTGAAGGGACCAGATGTTACAGAATTATGGTGACTGCCATCCATCTTCTGGACAGTTGCCCCTGTACACCCAGTTGTAAGACTCACAGAGGTCACCAGCAGGTCTTCGTACCTATAATAGCCAAGTTCCCATAAGGCTTTATATGCTTACTGGTACTTGGATGCCACCAGGACTTATGTTACTGGTGCCAGTGTAAGCTTACCCCCAAGTGACCAGGACAACTATCGGTATTATAAAGAAGAGCACACAAAAAGAGATATACTACACTATACTCTCAGAGTACTACAAATAATTATATATAATACATTATGAGGCCTATAATTAAGAACTGGCAACTAACAGGATAGGACATAATAATACAAAATATGTAAATCAGTTCTGTAATAACAAATCCTAAATCTGACAGATAGCGCCATATAATCACTTCTGGTAGGCGGGGCATCTAACATGGCTGTCTTTTAGTTTCTCTCCCGATTGAATCACCAAGAATCAGCTTTAATCCTCCACTTCACTGACTGTTCAGGGGGCAATCTATGCAGAATTGTGTAGATTAAGCAGTGAGGATTCCTCTCAACCCAGTATTACCTAGAAATTTTTTTATCCACCGGAGTCTGGTCTCTCATTGTGGTGAACTGTATGATCTCCAGTATTTGGCGCAAAAGTCAGCTGGGGTGTTATAGCGGGTGACTGTGCACAGGTCTCTCAATAGTGCTTGCCGCATCTACAGTTTACATTCACCCATGCACAGAGGGGAACTTCTTACTAGTGATGCCAATTGGGGCGTTTTTTTCATTTCCGGGATTTGGGATTGAAAAATGTTCAATCCTGGGATTGGCATCCCTAATTTAAATAAAATAAATAAGATAAGTGGTCAGGAAATGGTTAAACATCATAATAAATAAATAAATAAATAAATATACAGACATAATATAACCAGTTCTGCACTTTCTAAACTCACAATCTCCCACTTCATGGTAAGGCTCCTGTCTCTTCCTCCTAGCAGCTACTCTCTGGTCCATTGCGATGTTTGAGGGCTCAGATCCACACATAAAGTAAATGTGGTAGAAGAAGCTGGTCCACTAGGCATGTGCAGTTTTGCTCTGTCCCTTAAAATGCATGATGTGGTGGCAGCACTATTGATCATTTTATATACCAGTGCTATTGTTGTCATAATTTAAGGCACTTGCCAAGAGGAGGGGGGTTTCCGGGCAACCAGAAACCCCCCTGCGTTTGCCTATGCCTTTCTAGTATCATTACTCCTATTCTGCTCTCCGGAGAAAAGACAAAATACCAGTGCCGGATTAGCCAAGGAGCGACATGGGCGGTTGCCCCCTACAAGGGCGCTGCTGCGGCAGTGGCGGGAGGGTGGCAGGCAGTGGGGTCGGGCAGGGAGTCCCTGCAGCATAGGGCGTTAGGGGGTCCCTGTGGTGGCTGGGCGGTCAGCTTCAGGGTCCCTGCGACGGATGGGAAGTCAGCGGTGGGGTCCCTGCGGCGGATGGGAAGTCAGCAGCGGTGTCCCTGCGGCAGATGGGAACTAGTAGCGCTACTAGTTCCCGTCCGCCGCAGGGACCCCACCGCTGACTTTCCATCCGACGCAGGGACCTTGCTGCCTCCGCAGCGCTGCATGGACCCCGCTGACTGGCCCAGGTACCACCCACCTCCGCCTTTGAGACAAAATTGTGGTGCCCCCCCCCCCCCCACAGACCTTAATCCGGCCATGCAAAATACTATCAGCATGGGGTACTATTTTGAGAGACTGCAGTGATTCCCTAATAGAAACAGATAATTTTCCCTTAATAGGAATTGTTTTCACACCTGGACTTAATTGATTGTTTTTATTTCCCTTATTACCATTGAATGCTACTGTATAAAGAGTTATTTAATAGATTTACAATGCATTGTTCAGATTAATTAGTTTATTTACACAGCAACACCACCACCTAGTGGCGTATTATATTCATTGGATTCACTGCTTTAGTACATTGCTATTTCTGGTACACTATTAATTTTGATCTTATTCTATATAAATTTTTTTGGTTCACTAACTTAGTTGATTGCGTACACTGACACTTTCATAATGCCTGACATTACTGATTTTACTCGGTACAAGAAGGTCAGTGTTGCAATGTGCCTGTAAATGTATGTGTACTGCACTGACCACTCCAACAACTACTGCAGCTATCATTGTCGCTGCCCATTGCGCTGTTCCTGTAGGTTCCTCCTATGGCCTTGGCCAGTGGTATACAGACAAAAAAAATAAAAAAAAATATATATATATATATATATTTTTTTTTTTTATGTTGTTTTTTTTTCAATGAAGCCACGGATGCCGCCTGGATTATTCGCCACTTCGCTTTCCAGGTATGGTCAGTAGGTGGCGCCGTATAGCCGTTCTTTGCGTCCTGGCTGTCACTAGGACACCGAGCGGGAAGAGCGGCGCGGATGCTGCTGCGGTCAGCCCGGAACTTTCTCTGTATTGTGGATCTATGGAGCGTCCTTACCAGGGGTGATTGAAACGTGCCTTATTTCTATATATCGGTGGAAAGTTGCGGCTGTGATGTGTGTACACCAATGTACCAGGCTAATAGATAAGTGACAACATGTGGCGGACACTCAGCGGCGCTTGTATTTTGTTTGTTTCAGGCAAAATGCACTTAAGCCTGGCACTGCCAAGCCCCGGAAGAAGGGACCAGTTGCTGTCATCGGAGTGGCCAGGAATCAGAGGCCGGCCAAGTACAGCCGACCGGGGCGCTACAGGGTGTCCTACACCTGGAACAGAGGGGGGAGGCTGAAAGAGCTGCGCATCAGGTGTGTACACGGTTTACTGCCAGCAGCGAGTCCTGGGTGCTTTGTAGAGTCCTTTCTGTATATATACATTTCTCTGTGCTTATAGAAAGTGCACCCCACTCCTATTACTGTACCCTACTCCTTACACTGTGTTCATTATTTATAGGGGTCAATTCAATTGCACGCGAAGGGAGCGAGTTGTCGTGGCTTTACAGCACCGCATCTTGCTCCTCTTGTGGGCCAGTATAAGCCTAGATTTACTGCAAGCAGCGGTTCGTTCAGCTAGGGCAGGGATGGGGAACCTTTGGTCTTCCAGCTGTTGTTGAACTACACATGCCAGCATGGCCTAAAAGCAAAGCTGTAGCAGGCCATGCTGAGATGTTCAACATAATTGCTCTCAGAATGTTAAATTACAAGGATTGTGTTACTAATTAAGTCAACTGTGCACAACGTATAAGGTTTGGTTTTATTAAATGACTTACTGAGTTAGTGAAGTATTTAAACAAGATGTATGTGGATGCGCTTCATTTTCAGGGTTATATGGATAAGTGACTAGGGCATACCTACCTACTTTTTATTTATTTTTCCTCCGGGAGATGCTCATCTGCACTTCAGTGGGCGGGATTGAGCCTGATGTCATTAAGCCCAATCACAGACAAATTTGTCGAATCGCTAGTCTTCGAGGAAAGGGCAGTGCAAAAACGATGTGATTTGTATCAATTTAGCCCTACAGGGTGATTGCAGGTATTTGACTGGTGGAGAAGTTGGATTCAGGGGGTTTGCCACCTTCCCTTGTGGGGATGCCAAGGCCACATCCTCATTATCCATCACTATGGGGGCATGGCCAGCGCTGTGAAAGCTACTGGCCATGCCCCAAGCCCCTCTGCCTCTTTGAATAGATGCTGTGCACATGCGCACAGCGTCTATTCCCTGATCTGTAGCGCCAGGCAAGGGGGGACTCCCAACTGTCCCCCCTCTTCCTTCTGCAGGACACTGCCAGGCGGGATGCGGGATCGTCCCACAAAAACCGCGAGGGTCCCAAAAAAATCGAGATAGTTGGGAGATATGCTACAATAGTCAAGGGTGCACGCAATCTAGTTAAAAAGTACCTGCATGCACATACTATTTTGCCTTGCAACATTGTCTATGCTGGAGTGCGCATCGCAAAGGCAAATGCGGATCAAATCACATGCTATAATCGCACCCTGTGTGCGCACCTAGAAGCGAAACTAGGGCGGCACAATCATTCATAGTTTGTACCTGGTAAGATTTAATGCACCTTATTGTTACTGTATTAGAAGTAACTATATCCCTAGAAATTAAGGTCAAATGTTTGCAATTATATTTGTTAAAATCAAGAGTGTTGTAAATCATGTGCTTTGTATTTAAGTAACCATAATAAAAGGGCACCTACCAATACTGCCTTGAAATCTTACCTGCAGACATCTGGCCAGAAAGTTCCTGCACCTCTGGATTAGGAAAACTTTTGGAAGAGTTCTTCTGTCCACTGCAAGGTGAAAATACATTTAATGTCAATGATTTTTTTTTTCTTCCTACTATGGCATATATTTAATGCCGTGGGCGAGCGGTGACTGCGAGCAGGACTTTTTGCTCGCAGTCACCGCTCACCCTGTCAGTATTCAACTGACCCCCCTCATACGCAAATTCCCCCTCGCTCCGTCTTTTGAGCGAGGGGGAATTTGCGAATGTGCCTCCAAAAGCTGCGAGAATCGAGGCTAATTACAGCGAGTTTGCTGCACTAGCCTCGGCTCTCGCAGTTTAGGGGAATCTTCGCCGTTCTGTGACGGCGAGGATTCCCCCGGAACGTTGCATTGTGCGAGCGGCCGGCGCGGGGGTTAAACTGCGAGGATCACTGGTTTTCTGCGATCCTCGCAGTTTAACCCCCTCGCCGGCTGCTCGCACCGGCATTGAATACAGGCCTATGTGTTGTCGGCATGCATTACTTTATATAGCTCTATATTGCAGTTTTATATTGTGCGGTCCAATCTGTTTTCAATCGGAATTTAAAATCTGATTAACCTACCAGAAACACAGAACACATATGGAAGCATTTTATTTGAAGTGAAGTCCGTTAATTTATCACTATATGTTTGTACAATGGGAAGATCTAGAATTGTAAAAAATACTCTAGAACTATGCTAGAGTATGGCATTGGTTCCCAAACATGGTCCTCATGGCACCACAACAGTCTAGGTCAGGCCTGGCAAACCTGTGGCTCTCCAGATGTTGTCAAACTAAAAATCCCATCATGAAACAACAAATCCCAGCATGCCTTGCCACAGTTTTGCTATAAGGGAGTGTTAAAACTGTGGCAAAGCATGCTGGGATTTGTAGTCTCACAATATCTGGATAGCCACAGGTTGGCCTGTACTGGTCTAGATGTTAAAATGTCCATGCTTAAGGTACGTACACACGTACAGATTTTTCTGTCTGATCTATCTGGTGGGAACAAAAACCTGGAAATGTATGGGAGCAAATGACAATCAAAAAATTGTTCCCAAACGCCTGAAAACAGACAGTGATCAGTCAGACGAATTGTTTAAATCATTTTCATAGAAAAAAATGATCAAGCATATATTTTTTTCTGTTTTCCTGCATTTGGGTGGAAATTTTTGATTGTCATATGCGCCCATACATTTCCATGTTTTTGGTCCTACCAGATAGATCAGACAGAAAATATGTACATGTGTACGCACCATTAGACACTGTTAGCAGGTGACTCAATCAGTATCTCAGTCAGTTTGATTATACATCTGTGCACAAGCAGGTATATATATATATATATATATATATATATATATATATATATATATATATATATATATATATATAATAAAAATAGGACCGCAATTTTGGAACCTCTGGAGAATGGTAGTAACCTGTATAAAAAGTGCAAGACACTGAATTATATTCCCACCAGCCAAGAACAGTTACCATGCTGATATCTCCATAACTGTTGTCAACTCGACAATCAATCTACCCTACCCCACAAGCTTGTTGCCTAGGGGTCATCCTCAACTTTGTTCCCCACATTCAATCTGTCTACAAATCATGTTACATGCATCTAAAAAACATATTCAAAATAGGACTGTATCTCACACAGGACACTACTATATCTCTTATCCGTGCCGTCATTATATCCCGCATTGATTATTGCAGTCACTGCAATCCATTCTAAATGCTGCTGCCATGTTGATCTTCCTAGGAAGACACTCATCGTCTGCTGATCCTCTCTGCCAGTCCCTCCATTGGTGACCAGTATTTTACCGTATTCAATATAAAAGCATCATATATCTCTTTACTTATCACCATCATATATCTCTTTACTTCTCTCTAAATATCTCCCATCTCGATCACTCCGCTCTGCACAAGATTTGTGTCTTCTCTGCACGGATCAATCGCTCCCATTCACTATTACAGGACTTTCATTGGGCTGCTCCCATCCTATGGAATGTCCTTCCACGCACAATAAGACTCTCCACTAGCCTCCAAACATTCAAGTGTTCCCTGAAAACTCACCTCTTTAGGCAAGCCTATCATATTTAAGTTCTACATACATAACCCTCTGAGGCACTTGTGTATTATATAGCTTCCCTTCTGGACTTGTAACTTGGTAGGACTGCTGTGCTATTACTGGTGCCTGCCTTGTGTTTCCCTCCTATATCCCTGTAGACTGTAAGCTGGCAGCAGGGCCCTCTTACCTCCAAGTCTGTCTGTTGTTGCCCAGTTTGTTTTTTCACTGTCTACAATTGTAAAGCGCAACAGAATCTGCTGCGCTATATAAGAAACTAAATAAATAAAATAGAAAGGCACATACATTTGTCATGTAATGGAAACTTGTAACTGTATGTTTTAAGATACTGTTTATTTGTTTGTTGGTTTAATATCTCTTTCTGGCTTGTGTCAAAGTCAAGTACTGTGAAGTCACTATAGTAGAGGCTCCTATCAGAAGTCTATAGTCCAGTTTTAGGTGTATGTTCTGTTTACAGATGGAGAAAGGAAGGGACTCTCCTTAGCTTAGGGCCCCATGGAGTACTAATCAGGCTTTATACAGTAGTTGTCCACAACGGCAAGTAATTAAATATGCAATTTAATTAAAATATTAGTAATTAGTTTAACTTTTTTACTAGAGCAATGCCAATATAAAGGCCACACATGTGATATATGTATTTGCTGTTTCTTTAGGCATCTTTATTCCCATCATTTACTGCGTTCATGTTTTTCCCAGTGGAAGGAGGAATGGTGGATATCATGTAAAGAGTGGAGGCTCGGTATCCGAGCTGACTGCCATTACAGGTAAGCTGTAGGGAGACACTTTGGGATGCAGTACTACTTCTGTTTAATTCTAGAAAGATAATGTTTGTTTACAGGTTTCCTTGTTACAAAAAACAACGCTTCCTTTTTTTTTGGGGGGGGGGGTGAACTAGCTCCTTTTTAACTCGGGGCCCTAAGTGATACACACAGCAGCAATTACAATTGCATACGGGGCACAATTCATCATCTGGGATAGCATTATGGCTTAAACGTAGGGTAGGTTGTTAGATTCCCGGTGAATGGGATGTTGGCAGTCCATACTAATGCCGGCATCCCAACTTGCGGACAGAAATCCAGCACCAGAAAGCGGTCGTTGATGCTGGAATTTCGATGGCCAACATCCTGATGTAAGTATGCAGATAGGCTATCAGTAGGCTGGGGGGAGGTGGTAAAGTTAGTTAGCCTGCAAGGGGGGTTGAGGTTTAGACCCTGGACTTACCCCAGTCGGAATTCCCTGCATTGGGTTGCCAGTGTCTGCATTCTGTCTGCCAAACAGACATAGTACATCACCACCAATTGCAGTACAGCAGAAATTTCAACTTTTCCAGCAAATCTTACTATAATATGAGAACCAATGAAAAATACACCTTCGATCCAGCTAAAACTCTGATCTATGTTGTAGGGACAGCTTAGAGACGTCTCCATAAAAAGAAAAAAAAGCAGGATTTTCATATATGTGCATTAAATCCGTTTCTCTGTGTCCATTGTGGGATTCCATGTACTTTGTTTGGTTCTTGTTATTTTTATTTAAAGTTGTTTAATAGTTGTTGCACTGTACATCGATCTGACGTTGGCGTTGGCACAGGAGCATGCAATAGTGCATACACACTAGACAATATGGAAAATGTGTTGTTCCAGTTGAACTCAAAATGACAAATTGATAAAATAAAACCACAAATTAAGGCGCTGGAGCACTTTAAATTTGTCTACAAGTCCCATCCACCTCTATACAATAAACTTGCTGCAAAATGTCATGAATTTCTTTTATATTTTTTTTTAAATCCCCAAATGGATGGAAAAAGTAACTGAACAAGAGAAGATTTAATGAAGATGGTCTTTTATGTGCATGTGCAGGTCCCCTTTGCAAATGGCTTCGGCAAATTGCAGTCATCCAGCCCTTCACATGGGGCAGAGCAGACAGTGGCGGGGTCTTGTGTTGTCCATGGGAAAACCCAGTGTTTCATGGGCATCTCCATGAAACCGCTGGGCATTCCCATGGGTATGTGGTCAGGACGAAATGTGCTGGGTGTGTCATATGATGTCAGCCATTTGCCCTGTCTTCGTCCTGGCGGATACAAATAAAAGTCTGTCTCCACTTACTGAATCAACCACTTAATGCAGAGATGAAAATCCTGTTTTATCTTTAATAGTTATGTCCCTAATCTATCCCTACAGGAGTGTAACACTCAGATTATACCTTCGTCACCCAAACAGAGCATCACTTGAATTGCTTATTGGGGCATCATTTAGTAATGTCCACATTACCAACAAGAGAATTTGCTGGTCTAGTTTAATAATTGCTATCAACCCTTTAGGTACACTGTATACAAGATGTGTTTCCAGTCATGGAGAAGCTTTGTATATATCCAGCAGAAGACCAAGCAGAAGTATCAGGCTGCAGAAATTCATGGTGAGGATTTGGCAAAAACCTGCTCTCTGCTCTCATCATAGTGATATAAGATCATTGGAGATAATAAAATGTAATTTGCTTTTACCATCTGGCAGTACAGACTAGGCATATGCTTATAAGCCTCATTTCCCCCAAATTTGCATATTCATTTTCTACATTAAAAGTCAATTTAGACCACTATCATTATTACATTCTGCAGATCCTCTTTCTCTCTTTCTCTTTCTCTCTTTCTCTCTTTCTCTCTTTCTCTTTCTCTCTTTCTCTTTCTTTCTCTTTCTCTCTTTCTCTTTCTCTCTTTCTCTTTCTCTCTTTCTCTTTCTCTCTTTCTCTTTCTCTCTTTCTCTTTCTCTCTTTCTCTTTCTCTTTCTCTCTTTCTCTTTTTCTTTTTTTTTTTGGCCAGGCTTCTGTACTAAAGATTTGTCACCCTCTTCTGTGCAACCTATTCTTTGTTCTCCATGTTTCATGTGCAGCATAGTGTTCAGTTGTGCGGGCAAGCTCATTGTCAACCAGCTGTTACTTTTAGCTACTTGGACATTTATTCTATCAGCAAATGGTGGTACACTGGGAACATTGGGGTATCCTTCTGGTCTCAGACCAGGCACCAAGGAGTTAACTTATTATGTGCAGTGGGAGAGGTTCCTCCTCGCCATTCTCAGTCTTCCTCCAGTTTTTCTCATACTCATGTAACCTAATCCTATTCATCCACCCCCATGTGTGTCATGATGGTCTTAAGTAAAACGGGATTTTTGTCTTACCTGTAAAATCCATTTTTCTGAAGCCATGGTGGTACACTGGGAACATTGGGGAATCCTTCTGGTCTCTGACCATGCACCAAGGTTTGATAAATTTGATCGTTTTGACCCCTTTGCTTCTGCCGATGCGGCTTATGGGCGTTGTGTTCTCAGTGCCACTTGGGAGCCTGTTTTGTCTTCGCTCTAAAATCTGTTTTCCTGAAGCCATGGTGGTACACTGGGTGCCCACCCTACGATCCTCTCGGCTGAGAGTTGAGATGGTTCTTCTGCCATGGGCGATGCTTGTCAGATGCTGTGTGTATGGGTTCTTGCTTCTCCTTTCCTCTCTTGGCTTGTTAAGTAAATAACTGGAGGCAGGCTGGGATGGGGAGGATGGGGAGGAGGTGCCTCTCCCCTGCAAGCAAATTTACCTCTGTGGTGCACGGTCAGAGACCAGAAGGATTCCCCAATGTTCCCAGTGTACCACCATGGCTTCAGAAAAATGGATTTTACAGGTAAGACAAAAATCCCATTTTACTTAAGACCATCATGACACACACGGGGGGCGGATGAATAGGATTGGGTTACATGAGTATGAGAAAAACTGGTATGTACCGGGAGTAGGGAACTTTGCCCATCCTCTACATCCAGATTCTGTGGAGCTACACATTTCAGCATGGCATGTCTTAGTTTTGCTTTTAGAGCATCCTGGGTTGTGTAGTACTGCAGCAACAGCAGCTGCCTTCCACTCGTGTGGAAGATGGTGGTTGGCTGCATTTAGGAGCCAATTTAGACTTGCACACACAGGTCCGAATTTAGTTAATGGTTTGCCTCCTGCGCATGCGCATTGTCTGTAATGCGCATGTGCGGGGCTCAGCTGCGAGTGTCGCTCTCAGCCTGACAGGTGGGGGGTTTTCTGTGGTGGACCCCTGGCATGTCATGGACATGCCCACAAAAAAGGTGGGTGCACTCATAGAAACGCTAGGAGGGCATGTCTGAACGCAGGCTTTGGGTGCATGACGTCGGCGTCTGCTCCGATTTTCGTGTGCAGCCACCGAATTACTCCTGAGGTACGCGGCAGCTGCGAGCACTGTGGAGAGGAGGAGAAATCCTTTGATAGTAACTAACCATCGAATGATTTCTCTTCTGTGTGGGCACTAGCGAATGGATGTGCACCCACACACCTCCATTTGCATCCCTGCACAGGAACTCAGGTGGCTGAAGGCAGGGCAGCGGTGTTAATCTGCTCGCTGGGCTGCGTGAGTTCGGAGCCCAATGAGCAGGTCTGAATCGGGCCCTTAATGTGATGGGAGTTCCCAGGGTTACAGGTAATGGACATAATAGACCAGGTCAGGAGGAAGCTGCAGGACTTGGAATGCTGACTCTCATCATCAGGTTGGTTAGCTCAAGGGAAATTTAGGGACAAATGACTTCACAGAAAGGGTAGTTTTAGAAGTGTAATAGCCTCACATCAGGGGCAGACTAGAAAAAAAAATTCTCTTTTACTTATATTTTTGGGGGTTGCATTCCTGCTGGTATACATCCGACATCGGAGAACAGCATCTGTCCAGGTTTACTCTATAATAACCTCTCTTAAAAAGTAACTTCGTGTCATCAAAGTGCTTCTGGTGCCTCTTTAAGACAAATAAAAATAAAGACACGGAGGCCTGTGATAGGCGATCCAAAGAAAATCTAAACTTATTTATATACTTCAAAACTCCATAGTCCCCACATATGTCCCCTACTTTTCCCTTTCCTGGCAGTGTCCCTCTAGGTTCTAACCTTGGACCTTCTTCTTTCATCCATGTTTCTTCTGTGAGCGTATCCGTTCATTAAGACTCCAGTAGCTTATGTATGTTGACAGCACCTAAATTGACCTCTACCCAAACCCTGACACCTTCCATCTGCTACCATGTCATCTGCTGCCAGCGAGATGATTTCTCTGACATGACAACTAATTCCTTAAACATCATATTTCTTAAACTGAATCCCATATTCTTTCCCTCTCTTCCCCCACCTTTTCTCTCTGTCCATGACACCTACTTCTCTTTCTCAAGTTTGTTATATGGGTGTCATCCTTACCTTATTACCAACTACATGTATTGTCCATTGTCTTGGGAGAAGTACCGTATGTGCCACTGATTAAAACTTGATAATCAGGGCCTTATTAAAGGTTTCAGGTGCCCTAGGCTAATACATGTGTAGCTCCCCTTGTAATGCTGCTAAATGTGCATGTAATTAAGGTTCTACAACTGGCATGTAGGATCTAATGCTTGTAGCATGGAAAGGAGACTTTGGCTTTAGACTGGCGCTGTATTAAAATGTACATAATGTAAGGGTTCCATCTGTATGTTACATTGGCACAGTCATCTGGCAGTCACCTTAAGAACTTTACCCCACACAGTACATCGGGTGATAGCAAACAAGCATGGAACGAATGAGGCCTTAATTTTATTCCTCGTCTGCCACCTGCCAGGCGCTCCTAGTGGCATCATCCTAATCAGGCCCTGTCTATAATATTGAATTATTTCTTAAGTTTTCACATTGGGTTGCATTTCTTGCTCTTTGTACACTATCCACAGCCCAGAACCGCACTGTATATCTGGCATGGCATCGCTGGATTATGTATGTGAATATCTGCAGGACAAAACATCATATGCTCTCCGACGGGCTGGAGTTCAGGGAATACAGAGCCTTGTGGTGAGTGGACAGTAGGCTGCACATCTGTTCAGTTGTTCTATTATATATGCTGGTAAAACCCGAAATAATATGTTCCAGTAATGCATGGCGTGTGTGGATGGTCCGAATGCAACAAAGGAAAACAATCCATGAGATGGAGACACAGGCGTTACAACACTGGGCGGCGAGCCTGCAGATGAGGGTAAGTATTTCACATAACTTACTCTTGTATGATCCTTGTGAAGGTGCATCTCTGCAATGCTCCTGGATATTCCTCTGTGTGGCTGCTATGGTAAGCAATAGTTCATATTACAGGTTGAGTATGCCTTATCCAAAATGCTCGGGACTACAAGCATTGTGGATTTCGGATTTTTTTTATATACTACTACCTGGTCCCCAATGTCAACAGTGTGCACAGCGGCCTGCTTATTCCTCTTCAGCGGCATCACCGGTCCCAAGTATGCATTGCGCGGGTGCGCCAGTGACGTCACCTGTGCAATGCATATTTGGGACCAGCGATGCTGCTGAAAAGGAGTCTGATGGCCGCCGTGGTCAATGAGGGATGAGGTAAGTATATAAAAAAAAGTTGTTGGGGGGGGGGTCGGGGAATGAGTTTCCCCCACCTCTCTAGGACCACTTTAAGTTCTGTTCTATGTGTTGAAGGACAAATTTCACCCCAAAAAGTGATACTCATACGCTCTATGTAAACTAGTCAATCCTTCGTGACAGGCCCACTATATTATACTAGAATTGTTGTCAGAACGTTTATTTTGTACTTTTCTGTGAACACCCTTTTCCATTTCTCTTGCACTTTTCTCCAAATTCCCTGTTCCTGGTATGCCATGTAAAGTCCTGGCTTCAGTGGAGAGCGTTATACCTTCATTCTGAGGAAGAGACTCTTAGAGAGAGGAGGGCAATGATGCACCACCGGCACTGCAAGCTGCAGGCTGCAATGCGGGCCTGGCTACTGTATTTACATTATCGGCGGCAGAAGAGGCAGCAGCATGGTAAGAGCATTTCCTGTGTGTACACAATTACAGTACCTGAGAACGGCGTCTTCATTTTACGCTTCTAATTCTCATCCACATAATATGTAACATAGTTAAATAGGCTGACAGAAAAAAGCTCATTACGAACCAATAATCCCTTCACTTACTCTCATTCTTATAATGTGTAACATAGTTAATGAGGCTGAAAAAAGCTAATTATGCTCCAATAATGACATACAGTAGCCAATAAAGATGAAATGTAAATTCCTATTTATACTATTGCAAGTGATTTTGTTGTAAAATGGCATATATAATTCTTCCTTCACACACATTCTACACTGTGCGTAATTTTAGTTTTGTTAAGCAACTTTTGATTTTTTATTGATCACTCCAATAAGTTATCAGTGTCAATCTATACAGAAAACCAGCATTATTAGGAGAGAAAGCAGCATGGTAATGTAGTGGTTAGCAGTACGCCTTACAGCACTGAGAACTTGAGTTCAATGCCCAAACATGGGCTCAATCCCCTCGCTGGAATTTGCACAAAATAACTCGGCCAAATGGGAAGCGGACACTTTTGTGCGAGTTCAGGCAGCCATAAACTGCAGCGGGTGGCGGGATGGTTCGCTGGGGCCAGTTCATCGCGAAATGGATTAAGCCCCATAGGGGGAATTTTTTTATTCAATGGTTTTTATTGATTTTTACAATAGAACCAAACAGACAAACTAGTAGACACGTCAATACACAGGTGGTACAAGTAGGTGATACAGTACAGCATAAACAGTGGAGAAAAAACTAAACAAAAAATTTAAAGAGCACCCCTAGGATTTTATAATGGAAATACCGGAAGGCGTCATTCTGGTAAGCATCCAGCATAGAAGAACAGGAGTGCATATGGTACAATCATATTGTAGGTAAATGTACACATCCATCTAACATAAAATTTTAGATAGAATATCCACATACCAAATCAGAACAAAATATTAAAAGAAGGTATTGGCATTAAAGTGTCAAACAAAAACAATAATAAAAACCCCTCTTAAAGCAAACCTCCTGTTAACCCCCCACCCTGCCCATAGTGGGAATTTATATGTTCGCCATGTGTTCGCTTGGCTTTCTTCTAGTTATTCTGGTTTCATTCCATACTAAAAATAACCCTATTCTTAGGATAATTACCTCATGGCAAAAAGTAACTTGTGTGCGTGTATGTGTACATGTTGTAGGGAGTGTAGAATCTAGATTGTAAGCTCTACTTGGGCAAGAACTGATAAAGCACTGTAATATGTGTATGCTCCATATACATAAATATCCGTGATTTGTCAAAAGTTAAATGTTGTTCTCACTATGCTATAATGGCAAAAGAAAGCCCTAATATTTGTGTACAATTATATATTACACAATCACTCCATGATAACTTGTAGTCAAAAGATCGACAATAACAATGGTGACATTCATAATGTCAACAGGTATGATGACTATTTCATTGTCGACATTCTTTCTTTATAGTATAGTTTGTATTGTTCGGGGGGCGTGGCTTGCGGTGGGGGCTGTGACAGTGCCCCTCTCTGTACACAGCCACCACCGCACCTCACTGGTTTAAATCAACAAGGAAGCTCATTTCAGGATGGTGAAGAGGTACTGTAAGCTTTTATCAATGAGTCTTGGCACACTGCTCAGTTCACCAGTTTATATATAAATAAAATGTGTGCGCGCTACTTTTAGAAATCACCCCTGTCGTCTCCTGCATACTGTCATACAGAGAAATCCCAAGAACTTTATTTTTGATCTATTAGCAACTCAAATTCATTCCCATGGTAAAGGTGTTTGATAAGGCTTTATCTATGTTTTTCAGCCTTTGCTTTGTGCTTCTATCATGAACATCTCACCCAGAGATATTTATTAATGTGGTTCCATGCTTTGGAGAAAGTCAGGCACTTGCAAGCGGTGCAAGAGCACGCAAACTCTCTGGCACGCCGATGTGTTCTACGAAGAGCTTTTACCCATTGGAAGCATTGTATCCTTTTGGTTTGGAACAACATCTGTGTATGGTAAAGGGAAGCTGTATGTTTAAATAAAAGAAATGTATAACATACTAATACACTCTAACACCCTTATTGCCACCTTTTGTAAGATGGATGTTGCCTTTGAAAATGTCACCAAACTGACTAATACTGTACCAAATCTATCATGGTTTAGATGCAAATAACATCCTTCCAGTTATACTCTATAAGAAGTATATCTCAAAGAATGGCTAAGTGCTCTTGGAATTCCAGACTGTTGATTAATACTGTGTGTGTGTGTGTGTGTGTGTGTGTGTGTGTGTGTGTGTGTATCTATCGTATGAGAGTATCGCCACACATGTAAAAGCCATGAGTTTGTTTGCAGATGAGCTGTAAACCAGCTAGGTCTATATTCAATTTGACTATGATATGATAGTGGTTGTTGGTTGTCAGAGTAGGATTTGCAGTGACATTGGGTGCCTTGTTAGCTTAAATGCATTGATCAGTCCATAAACCAAATCACTATTTTGACCTTTTATTCAAAACATATCGTGCCGGCAGCTACTAGAGGCCGCCCAACAGAACTATTCAAATGTAGTTCCATTCGGGTCTGTCCCACTGAAATGCATGAAAAGTCACCCATTTCAGTGCTCAAATGGGTCGAGTTTAGAATAGAATAGAATAGAATAGAATCAACTTTATTGGCCATGTATGCTTGCGCACACTAGGAATTTTTTTGTGGATTTACAGTGCAGCATCAAGCAGGGATGAAGGGGGGGGGGGGGCAGGGGGAGAAGGCATTACATACATTACAATAAAACATTACATGTGGGGAACACATACCCACCGAGGTGCACAGCGCCTAGGCAGCCATCAGCGGCGCCACTGGTCGCCGAAACAGCCAGGTAGGTAACAATACAAGCAGAGACAGTACAGTTATCACACAGGGAACATATTTGGCTGAGCTGCACAGCTCCTAGGCAGCCATCAGCGGCGCCATCTTGATCATGCTGCTCAGAGGCAGCAGTAAAAATATTTGTATTTATGTAGCACTTTTCTTCCAAAGCTGGCACACCCTGCCAGCTTGTTGCTGGCGGGGTGTGCAACCAGCGAATGTACAGCATACAGGCTTTGCATACAGTGGGGGCAGAGGTATATGATGATGATCATGGTAAAGAAACAGTAAAACAAAGAGTAATACATAGCTTTCCTAAGAGGCTGAGATAGATGGTATCTTGGGAAAAGCAAAAATAAAACATGGCAGTGTTTCGGTTTATGTCCAAATCCAGTCCAAACTCCAGTTCTAACTCATTGCTTGCTTCCGATGATGCCAGGCAAGCCTTGGCCAGGCTTCTCCAAATGTCCCATTTTAAAGGAAAGTTTGGGTCAGCTGGTACAGGGGGAGGGGTTGGTGTTTGCACACATTGCTCAGCTTATCTGATTAAAGGTGGGGGATGTTGTAGGCTCCCAGTAACAAAACACATTCCCATTGCAGACTGTTCTTTTAAATGAAAAGCATCAGGTTTGGAAAATTGCATTCATGTACCTGTACAGAGGAGATGAGAGATGGTTTTAAAACTTCATTCCAGTTCTAACTCATTGCTTGCTTCCGATGATGCCAGGCAAGCCTTGGCCAGGCTTCTCCAAAGATATTGGGCTTTGAGCAGCTATACCTGACCTGTCCAAACAGCACGAAAAAAAGACCTCTATTGAGTATAAACCCATGATCTCCTGTCTCTATAGATGGGAGATTGGGCGCACTATAGAACACTATTGAAGGATTGCACATGCATACCATACGGTATCACACGGAGGGAATTAGCAACAGAAAATATGTATGACACCTAAACATAATCCACTCGCAGTTTCACTGACAGGAAGCCAATGTTTAGGTTGGTAACCTGCCTTCTTGGTGCATCTGAAAAAAAAGATTTTGAGGAGAGTATGCAATGACCAGGGCTTAATTAAAGGTTCCATGTACCCCAGGTTAATGCACATGTAGCTCCCCTTGTAATGCTACTAAACACACGTGTATGAGCTCTCAGGGAATCGTTCATACTGCCCATGTTCATGTAAGGATTTGCAAGTCGATACCAAGATTGATAATGGACAAAACTGACAATGTGGAGATAACAATAGGAGGAAGAAACGGAGTGGCTAGTTTGTAGGTCTACAAATGAGGATGGTGAGAACTGACTCTGTACTTAGTGGGATATATCAATTTGAATCCTCTGGATTGGAAATGGAAACCATGGATGATTCCATATAGGAATTACAAGAGTTGTAAAACTCCAGCAACAGACACCAAGGGCCAAATGTAATAGGGAGTGAGAATCAGAAAGTGATTTTTTTCCCCATTTATTTTATTTTTTTAAAGAGGAAAAATCAACCTGGTTTTGCATTGTAAATGATTTCTGCTTTAATAAAAAAAAAAGGGGAAAACTCTCCCAAAAGGTTTTTCTTACCTGTTTTGCAGTGTGCAAATTATGTTCTACATGGATATTATTAATTACTAGTAAGCCCGCTAGAAGCAAATGCTTCGAAAGCTAGTCTGCACCTTGTGATTGCCTCTGTGTTTGTGCATCTGCGAGAGAGAAAGAAGTGTAGTTTCACTTGCTGCCAACAGATGGCAGTGTTTCGGAGGCACACAGACACTAGACCTATGTATGTATAATATGATCCTGATACAGATAATGTATACAAATGTATGTACCTTAAGGTTGACCTAGATATGCTGCTTTGCTCTGAAAATGCCTGCTTACAGAAAGTGGCCCAGGACCATTACAGATTCCACCTCATGGTAGAATATTCCTTTTTTTATATATATTTAATCTTCCTGTTCTTACTACTGAGTGTAATTTTGGTCTATGATTATTTGTGTCATTGCAGAAGATTGTTTGTCATGCTTTAAAGCTGAATGTCTACTTAGTACATACGTCCCAACAAAGAAGTATGCAGGCTGCTAATCACTACCACTCTGCGGTGAGCAAGATATCACTTTGATTCAAGCAGCAGCATTTCGCTCTTCCCCTTCCCCATCATGTTCCATTTGTGTATTTTATGTCTGTCCTCTGCCTTGAACAGTGTTGTAGAATGTTCTTCCTGTTTAATAGCATAAAGATGGTTGGTCACTGATTAATCCATATGACAACATCAATAGAAAAACATATCCCTGTTGTCATCTGTTCATCGTGTATGATGTGCAGTGCTGGCGATGTGTCACTGGAACAGCGTGGGAATACTTGTAATGGTGGCACATCACTCATTTCACTCCCTTCATCACTCCTTATACCTCTCACCTATAGGGACGCACAGTAAAAACCGCAATATTTCTCTCCTGTACTTCAGTCATGAGTGCAACTGTATGTTGTGCTTAATTCAAATGCTCCCTTTGAGTCTGTGCCATCTGTGCAGTTGCTCCGCAGATTCTGGACTGTCTGGCAAATTCATATGGAGCAGAGGGAAGAAAGAAGACTTGTGTCTCTTACCGTGGTTGCGCATTCTTACTACAGGTACAAAGATTCTCAGCATTCTGTTTCAATATTTTTTTATGCATCATTGTAATCTTACCAGACAACAGCATGTAATTCTATTCCAGGTCGCTGGTGCTACAAAAGTACTTCAGAATGTGGATCCAGTACAAGCAGCAACGTACAATGAAGAAGGTAATTGAATTACGGAAAGCAACGTTAATTAAAAAAAGGTCTCTTAACCACTATATGACAACTTGTCTATTTAAATAGAAATTATTAAAATATTTATTGTATAGACTGAATACCATTCAAATTCTAATAAATGTACAAAAAATACTGTGAATTGTTCAGCAGATGCTAGCATATCATAATATCAGATTAGAATGAATCACAACATTTTGGTGTACTAGCTACAATGCTTTTAGTACTAAAAACAAAACTGACCAAACTAGATTTTTTTAGGGTTACTTAAAGCCTCATTAATCAACTGTATCAGTGTACCTTACTGGCATACACTGGAAACATGCAATGGGTCATAAGTAATTCCATAATTCTGCAACATTAACCCTTTATGTGAAAGGAAACCTGAATTAAATGTATTTTACGATGTCAATATTTCTCCACTTTAGTTTTTAGTTTAGTTCTCCAATATGTTTTCATCACAGATACTGGGTAAAGCTGCAGATCACTACTGTGCCAAGCACCTGATACCCCGTAGCTTCCAGACATGGAAAACACACACACGCGTACAGCAGAGGAACAGAGAGATGGAAGATCAAGCCACAAACTTTCACAGGTATACAGAAGGGCTCATTCACACAAGTATATTTTTATTTTCTAAAGTTGACCCTGTAATGCATAGGGAAGTCAGGAACATTTTAGTTGTAGGAATCCTTGATCTCTGTTGAATTTTAGAGGTCATCAATGCTGAAGATATTTAAAATAAAAAATAGGGAGGTTTTGGCTAACCTTCTAGGAAATTTTGACTATCTAGTCAAAATTTCTTACCAAAATCTCACCGTTTCTACACTTCTTTAGATTATTATTGTGTTTTGCTGTTCACTAGATATCGCATGCAGAAGCGAGTGCTCATCACCTGGTACGCGAAAATGAACCATCAGCGGGAAATTCACTTAGCAGAGAGAATTGTAAGTTCTTTATGTGCAAGGCTTGAGTATGTACATACTACATATTTTTTTTAACGCATGTATAGGGTATTGCATTTATATGGGATTTTATATATGCATTTTGTATGTACTTTTTTTTTTTTTTTTTTTTTTTATTGTTTTTATTGCAAAGGATGAATATCACAGTATGGAATAACATGAACAACATCATATATTGCAAAAAATGTTCAGTTTTTCTTATTCATTACATATTTTATTATTTATTTACAGTTTCTTATATAGCGCAGCAGATTCCGTTGCGCTTTACAATAGTAGACAGTGATAAGACAAACTGGGTAACAACAGACAGACTTGGAGGTAGGAGGGCCCTGCTGCAAGCTTACAATCTATAGGGATATAGGGGGGAAACATAAGGACAGGCACCAGTAATAGCATAGCAGTTACAAGTCCAGAAGGGAAGCTATATAATACATAAGTGCCTCGGAGGGTTATGCATGTAGAACTTAAATATGATAGGCTTGCCTGAAGAGGTGAGTTTTCAGGGAACGCTTGAAAGTTTGGAGAGTGGTGGAGAGTCTTATGACATTGAATGCATCTATGAATTTGAAAATCAAACAATAAAGATATTATATATATATATATATATATATTCAGTTGTATGCATTAATATTAAAACATTTTGAACATATAAAGGGTATGTTTTTAACAAGATTCAATAAGTTTTCTCTGCGCATTCCCAATGAGATAAAGATACATCAACTTTTAGTTACCCTGAAATTAACCAAAAACGTGAAAAGAATGCAGCACAAAACAATGTAAAAAGCTTATGTGTACAGACTCAATTGTCATAATTAATGTGATGATTATTATTGAGTTTTACGTAATAAAACAACAAAATAAGAATTAAATATTTCTATGATGCACTCCAGCCTGGCTGCGCACCGTGTGATAGGCCCAGTCTCCCATTGGGATTATGGTACTTATAAGTGGATGAGGTCTAAATGCGCTGGCACATGTTGGTGCTCTAAGTTTCTATGGTTGGTGATGTGTATTTTTGTTTAGTTGATGTTAAAGGCTTTCGAATAATAACCTGATCGGTTACTTCCGTTTCCGGGTATGACATCATATATGAAAAAAAATAATTTGGCGCCATTGTTAGTGTCTGGCACCATTTAAATAGTCATTGAGTTAAGGTTCATTGTGTGTGTTTGTTTGACTAAATCATACTCCTATCTTTAAAAAGGTCATATAACTGACCGAAACGTTGTTATGCATGGAGGATATATTTCATTAAAGATTTTCTACTGGCTCTGGTGAGTGCCCATCTCTCTCTGAATATAGATATTGCCCGGCACTCTCCTCAAATGTACAATACACCTGGGTGCCCTCCGGAGCATAAAGATAGGTGGTGTTGGTAACACAGGCAATGGCACTCGGCAGGATTTAGTAAAGAAACAACTTTAATGGTAGTTTTATATATATTTTCTAGTGGGGAATCTATGCGGAGGAGGGAGAGCAGCTGATTTACCAATCAGATGTTATCTCCTGGAAAAAAAACCATATATGTCTTTTCAATAAAATGGGGATGGCCACCAATCATCCTTTTCGTTTTATGGGAAGGTGAGATATTAGCAGCTTCCTCAGCCACTTTCAGTCTTCTTTGTGATGTTTCAAGCTTAGTCAAGAAAGGTAAATACATGCATATAAAGGTATCTTTTGTGTAGTGGTCTTCCACCAATTAGAGTAATGATCCAGGTCACCACGTGATCACACAAATCACAACGATGCACTCACTTTATGCTTACATAAACAATGTAAATGCATACTCCTAAAGGTTTCTTTTAATGGTGTTTTCTCATATCCATATGAAAAAAATATTTATCTCGTCAACTCCGAGCCCTGTGTTATATAGGTAGGCTCACCAGATGGCATGATGGTGAGCCTACCTATAACACAGGACTCGGAGTTGACAAGTTAAAATGGTTCCTGCAAAAGTACTGTCCTGCTCTGTCAGGCAGTGGTTTATGCAACTGTAAACCTAAAAATGTTTATGGTGCTTTCACCATGGATAACTTGCCACCATTTTCAGCTTTATGGTTTTCCTGTAATTCTAGGCTATCCTGCACCGCAACTGGCAATTGTTGGGGACATACTGGTGCACGTGGAAAAATAGCCTGGCTGCTCTAAATGCTGAGCGTGAGATGGATTTATTGGCTTCTGAGCACTACCGGGGACAGATCTTATTTCATGTTTTGCACACCTGGAGGGAAAATGTTCAAGAAATAAAAACAGAGTAAGAGGAACAGGGATTAAGTACTTTTGCAAAGTATCATAGCCAGGAAATGTTTTACTACCTTCCGGAACATTTGAGCTGTAGCAACCGATGAACTACTGCTAGCAGATTAGTACTTGGATCATACATGCAACTAAGGGGTTTTAGTCATATTTCCAGGGAGAAATACACCATTTGTTCTGCATTATATGGTGGGGGCCCTGTCAGTGTTTTGTACTGCACTAGAACACCTCCCAATTCCCAAGAAGGTCCCCCGGAATAGCAAAGATTTGGGAGGATTGTCTGGTGATCTCATAGAAATAAACCTTTTCATATTTTGTTGTGTGTTGTAGTGCTGCTTCTAATGTACTGTGCGGCACTGCAGAAGATGCACAGTCAGGTCCTTACATATTGGGACATCGACACAATTCTCATATTTTGGGCTCTATTCACCACCGCAATAGATCTGAAATGAATCAAACAAGGTGTGCTTTAACTGCAGGCGTTCAGCTTTAATTTGAGGGTATTTACACCCAAATCAGGTGAACGGTGTAGGAATTACAACTGTTTCTATGTGTACCTCCTACTTTTTAAGGGTCCAAAAGTAATGGGACAAACTAAACAATCCTAAATCAAACTTTAACTTTTTAATACTTTGTTACAAATCCAGTCAAATTGCAGTCAATTACAGCCTGAAGTCTGGAACGCATAGACCTCACCAGGTTCTGGGTTTCATCCCTGGCTCTGACAGGCCTCTACTGAAAATGTATTTAGTTCCTGCTTGTTCTTGGAGCATTTTTCCTTCATTTTGTCTTCACCATGTGAAATGCATGCTCAATCGGATTCAGGTCAGGTGATTGACTTGGCCATTGCAGAACATTTCACTTACTGGCCTTAACCCCTTACCGACGCAGCATGTTTTTGCCTTCCTGACAGAGGCCTTTTTTTCAAATCTGACAGGTATCACTTAAGTGGGGATAACTTTTTTTTGCTTTTACTTATCCCAGTGATTTTGAGATTGTTTTCCCGTGACACATTGTACTTTAAGTTAGTGATAAATTTTGGTCGATACAGTTTTTTTTTTTTGTGAAAAATACCAAAATGTCGTAAAAAAAATGAACATTTTGCAATTTGCAAAATGTTACATTTTCTGCTTGTGAGACAAATAATCATACCACTCAAAATAGTTAATAACTAACATAGTTAATAACTAACAAAGACCATATCTAAACTTTATTATTACATCATTATTTCAACTTTCTTTTATTTTTTTTTGGACGCTAGGGGGCAGCAGAGTCTAAATTTTACACATAACACAGTAAACGCTGCTTTTGGCTGTTCACGTTTGAACAGCCAATCGCAGCGATCGCCCATGGCGGGGGGCATCGCTGCCCCCCCTGGGCAATGAGGGAAGATGTCTGCTGTCAGGGACAGCAGACATCGTCCCTCTGTCACCGCGTCTCTAGATGCGGTGACAGTTGCAAGTCATGACGTACATTTATGCCATGTGTCGGGAAGTACATCCCGACCATGACGTAAATGTACGTCAAATGTCGGGAAGGGGTTAAACTCTTTGGTTGCTTTTGCAGTATGCTTCGGTCATTGTCCATCTGCACTGTGAACAGCGCCGTCCAATGAGTTCTGAAGCATTTGACGGAATATGAGCAGATGATATTGCCCGTTTCATCCTGCTGCTTTTGTCAGCAGTCACATTATCAATAAATGCAAGGAAACCAGTTCCATTGGCAGCCATACATGCCCGCGCCATGACACTACCACCACCATGCTTCACTGATGAGGTGGTATGTTGTGGATCAACAGCAGTTCCCCGTCACTCTGGTTCAAGTTGATCTTTGTCTCTTCTGTCCATAGGGGATACGGTCATTTGGTCTACAACAACTAGGTCGATAAGCATTGGGTCAACACCACTAGGTCGACAGGGTCATTAGGTCAACACAAGCATTAGGTCGACATGCAGCAAGGCCGACATTGGGGTTTTTCACTGTTTTTTGAGCCGACGTGCCGACAGGTGGTATTTCATGCCCTACCATCCACTACGGCCTGGTGGGAGCATAAAATTAGCATGGCGAGCGGACGCAGTGCACTTTAACCTGTGTCCATGTCGACAGTGTTGACTTCCGGGTAAAAAAAAAAACAGTGAAAAACCCCATGTCGACCTTTTGACTGTCCACCTTGCTCATGTCAACCTAATGCTTGTGTGGACCTAATGACCATGTCGACCTTGCTGCATGTCGACCTAGTTGTTGTAGACCAAATGATCCACACCCGTCCATAGGATGTTAGGTACTTGTTGGATTATCACGACTCCCATCGCATGCCATATATAGTGGCATGCGATGCGATTTTTACAGATTTTTGACGGTTTTTGACAAAATCGTATGCAATCGCATCGCATACGATTTTGCACTGAAAAGCATCCAAATGCATTGGAATTAGTATTAAACATGTTCAATGGCCCCCAAATGGCATTTTTGAGGCTGTACCACCCCCACTATCAACGCGAACCCGAAGCGTGGCGAGCGGCGGCGGTACGCGTCCTACGACCTTTTCATACCCCCACTATCCACGTCGGCGTGGAGTTGAGAAAAGAAAGTGTGGCGAGCGCAGCGAGCCCGAAGCGTGGCGAGCGGACGCGGACACCTGTGAAGCCAGTGAGGGGACGCGGATACCTGTGAAGGTATCCGCGTCCCCTCGCCACGCTTCGGGCTCGCTGCGCTCGCCACACTTTCTATTCTCAACTCCACGCCGACGTGGATAGTGGGGGTATGAAAAGTTTGTAGGACGCGTACTGCCGCCCCTCGCGGGCTCGCTGTGCTTGCCACGCTTCGGGTTCGCGTTGATAGTGGGGGTGGTACAGCCTCAAAAATGCCATTTGGGGGCCATTGAACATGTTTAATACTAATTCCAATGCATTTGGATGCTTTTCAGTGCAAAATCGTATGCGATCGCATGCGATGCGATTTTTTTTAGCATACAATGGCCATTGTGGGAGCCGTGATAATCCACAAGTACCAGATGTTATTCCAGAACTGAGAAGAGAAGACTTTTTTTTTTTTTTACATGTTGTTGGCAAACTCTAATCCGGTCTTCCTGTTTTTGAGGCTCACCAATGGTTTACATCTTGTGGTGAACACCCTATATTCACTTTTCTGAAATTTTTTTCTTGATTTGGCCAACTGTTGTGAAGGGCCTTTTCTTACCAGGTAAATAATTCTTCTGTCATCCACCACAGTTGTTCTCTGTGGTCTTTCGTATCTTTTGGTGTTGCTGAGCTCTTGGTGTGTTCTTTCTTTTTAAGAATGTTCCAAACAGTTGATTTGGCCACATCTAATGTTTTTGCTATCTTTGTGATGGGTTTATTTTGATTTTTCAGCCTAAGGAGGGCTTGCTTCACTGATGGTGACAGCTCTTTGGATCTCATATTGAGAGTTGACTGCAAGAGATTCCAAATGCAAATGTCACACCTGGAATCCGCTCCAGACCTGTTACCTGCTTAATTGATGATGAAATAATGAGGGAATAGTCCACACAGGTCCATTAAATAGATTTTTGAGTCGATTGTCCCATTACTTTTGGACACTTAAAAAGTGGGAGGTACACCTAGAAACAGTTGTAATTCCTACACTGTTCACCTGATTTGGATGTAAATACCCTCAAATTAAAGCTGCACATATTGTTTTTTCATTTCAAATCCATTGTGGTGGTGTATAGAGCCCAAAATGAGAATTGTGTCAATGTCCCAATATTTGTAGACCTGACTGTAGGTGCTTTGTAATTAAAGCATATTATTAGGGGAGTATTCTACTACAATTTACTATACATAACATGCTGCCCCGTAATGTTCTGTTATGCTATATAGTGTTTTATTCACTTTGTGCTGCTCTCGTATTCAAGAGCAATTTTGGCCTGGCCTGTACAGTACACGTTCTAGTTACACCAATGATGCAGAGTGTGAGGACAAGTATGCATACTTGCCTACCTGACCCTCTCCATGCGGGTGAAAATGCTCTGTCCCTGGACTTCCCTGGTAATGTATGATTGCCATCACCTGTGGGGAGCTAGGTAAAGGTGTTTCACCACAGGTGATGGCAATCATACATTACCAGGGAAGTCCAGGAACAGAGCATTTTCTCCCGCATGGAGAGGGTCAGGTAGGCAAGTATGATTAAAAAAATGATGGGCTCCATGTACTAAGTGGAGACAAAGGGGGACAAAGTTAAAAGAGAAAACACCTGTACTGTACCTATAGCTTGTCTATTTTTCTCCACAGTAAGTGGGGTATTCGTAAATGGAGTCCATAGATGTTTTACATTTGTCCGTGCAGAGCGATCATGCTGTTACTAGTCGCTTTCTGCTAAAGTAAGTTGATGGCAGTATCTTGCCATTGGATTGCTATCAGGAGTTTTGCTGAATGTAGGAGACTGTCCATCCACCTTTGGATGTGCTTAGCACTGTTTGCATGGTGCATACCACATAGGAATAGACCAGCACTGCACATCTGGACTATCTAGTGTAGTGGAATGGACCGGATTTCAGCAAACTTATTGTTCTTTTCTTCTGAACAGTACTGCTAGAAAACCTACAGCATGACTAAAACAAGCCCCAACAATGTAGCCTTTGTACAGACAGATGGCTTTGTCTGCAGTGCAGTGACTCAGTGCATTATTTACTTGTCATAATGGTGTCCTTGTTTCTGTATCAGGAGAGCCAGAGAGTTGGCAGCAACGCGTCATCACCAGCAGTTCTGTGTGAGGAAAGCCTGGCAGCACTGGAAGATGGTGAGGGCGTTCATTCTGTTCTCTGTACTCCTACAAAGATGTCCTTTGCAGGAGTGGAGTCTTGTGAAATATGAGGCCTCACGTCTAGAAATAATCAAATGCAGCTTTAAGACGTAACTGTTTTCTACTTTAGCCATGTTCACCTGAAATAGGTCTACTCTACATGGCTATTGTCAACCGGGTTGTAAGGTCGGCACAAGCATCAAGGCTACAATGGCAAGGTCGCCATGAGGTGTTCACTTTTTTTTTTGTCCGGCATGTCAACCTACATGTATTGGACATGGATACTGTCAAAGTGTACGCTCTCCTCTTCGGGCACTGTACCTCACTGCACTCGGCACACTTTTTTTTCTCCTATAACGCTGTAGTGCATTTGGTGTCAGACTCATGGCCCTCCAGCTTTTGTGCAACTACACGTCTTTTGTGGTAAGACTTCAAGTCCCAGCATGCCCTGCCACAATCCATTTTATAAAATCTGTGGCAGGGCATGCTGGAACGTGTAGTTCCACAACAGCTGGAGGGCCATGATTTTGACACCACTGCTGTAGTGGATGGTAGAGCATGAAATACCGACTGTAGGCTAAAAAAAAAGTGAAAAACTCATGTTGACCTTTTGACTGTTGACCTTTCAACCCTGTCAAGCTTTGTCTTTTCGACCTATTTCAGGTGTCAACCTTTAGTTGTCAACCCAAAGCATGTCGACCTAGTGACCGTATCCCTTCTAGTGTTTTTCATCAATGTCCCTTTTTATTGCTTTAAAAAAACAAATGCTGAGCTCTTGTCTGTAGCCTGCTAATACTTAAATATATATTTTTTGTGGGTTTTTCTTTTTTTTTTTTTTTTTTAGAAAATCTCCTATATAAATAAAATTATTATTCTCTCTGAAAGGTCATTGTATATAAAAATGGCAGCAATGCAAAGATATGCCCGGTACACTTGGGGTGACCGGACCTTGTGCTGAGCGATTTAGTTAAGTAGTTAATCACTGATCGCGATCCGTCACGGCCAGTGCTCTCATTAGAGAGAACATGGGCGATAACTAGATTTATACTACATCTAGTCAGATCGCTTAGAAATGGGGCTGTATTCGAGGAGTTTTTTTCTTATATTATACTGGTCATAATTTCCATACCATAGACCTACTAACCCCTGGAGATTATCATTCGAAGTGGTGGAGGGACATGTGTTTTCCAATCAGCCGCCCAATTATGTGGTGGCAGTGACTATATGCCTCAGTAATCTATTTTGATGTGTGGGAAGATACCCTGAGATGCACATCCTCTCCATAATCTGGATGAGTCCTTTAAAAACAAAATAGCACATACAGAGTATTTTGTAGACATTCTTTTTTAGTGTAATGCAAATACTGTAGCTGGAGACGTCATTCTCTCCCTTTGCCTAAACATCACCTTCCAATAATTCCTCCACTTCTGCTTCCCAGGCCAGCTCATATGGGTCAGGAGGGGATGCAGGAGACAGTCAGCTTGGAGTAGAGGAGCGTCTGAGACAGAGCAATTGTTGTGAAGGGTGTTATTTTAGTACAAAGAGAATAATATGATTCTGAATAAGACCTGATTTGCTGATGTTTGGGATGTTACTAATGTTAGCTTGTCCTTTCTTTGGTGGCAGTTTGTGTCTCTCAGGCATCAGAAGCAGCAAACCTGGCTGTGTGCAGAGGTATTCTATCGGCATCAGCTGCTTGCCAGAGTACTGAATGCATGGAAGGTATGTATGATCAATGTTTAGAAATCCTCTCCCTTTTTTTTATATGACTGGGACAAAATTGGAGCCAAATGGCATCCAGCTAATAGCACCATTTTTATTTTTTTCTTAATTATCTATCATTTTCTCACCAGTGAAAGCTGTTCCCTCAGAGACATTCTGCTCTCAGTCTCCTGGAAACGTATATGTGCTGTGTAATTGTTATAGTGCTGTGTGGTGCTGATCTTTCCTGTGTTTTTGCAGTATTATCATAGGAACACCCAGTGCATTTTGCAGCAAGTGGCTAACAAAGAGACTCTATACAAAGAATCAATCCTGCGGTGAGTGGACATTCCCAGCCC
This sequence comes from Crinia signifera, assembly GCF_055691185.1. Taxonomy (NCBI): domain Eukaryota; kingdom Metazoa; phylum Chordata; class Amphibia; order Anura; family Myobatrachidae; genus Crinia; species Crinia signifera. The sequence continues at coordinate 351,800,578 of NC_139217.1, forward strand.
TCTGATATGAGCAATAGTTGTGTCTCGTTGCTTAATAAAACATTTATCTGCATCTTCAATCCTTTCCAGAGGTATTGCAGGACCTTTTACCCCACATGATGCGTCTTTCAGCATGCTCCTTTGTCCTCCATATAATGAATCCATTTGCCAGAAATGTTCCATCTGTTAATGTCCCAGAGGAATTCTGTGATCACATAAAAGCATTAGGCGGCAGGCCAGGCACTCTGACGTGACTTGAATCTTTCTGTTTCTAGAAGGTGGTGTATTGTTCTTGTGTGTGGCTGGCATTTGCAGAGTGCTGGGGTTTAGCTTATGTAGGATGTGTATTGGGGTCAGTTTGATCTCTGGCAGCAGTAACTACAATTAAAAGCAAAATGAAGCAGGAAACCACTTTGTGACTGCTTCAGTGATACATCTTGTCAGTTTCCAACAACAACTATATCGTCTATATATGTCTAGTGTCTGATTGTGTGTGTGTGTGTCTCCGAAACAATACCATCTGTGCACAAACACAGATGCAATCACAAGGTAGCAGACTAGCTTTCGAAGCATTTGCTTTGAGCAGGCTTGCTAGTTTTTTTTTTTATATATATAAGTGTGCACCATTCATATTATACTAGTGTCATTGTTTGTCGGAGATCACATCTTAACAAAGCAATGTTTACAATATAGATATTGGGTCTAATTCTGAATCCCATGCAGTTTAGTGTGCGTCCATAACTAGAACATTATAGGAAATGTTCAGAAGCGAATATGCGCACATCTTCTGAGTCTTACAGTCCTGGCCTTTCCTCCCCACATAAAGCAGTGCATATACTCATATTCGCATATGGTTCCATATCTTAATGCAGCTGTTGTCTTCGACTCAAATCAGACATATAAAGTTTATTTATTTTTTACTTATTATATTTATTGGTTAGATCACATTGAATAACTGAGACCAATACAATTCGGTCTTAATATAACAGAAGCACAGTGGTATAAAAAAGAGTCTGCATAGAATAAAACAAAGTATGATCCAGGCCCATTATGTTTTTATGTATAAGCATTATAGGTTCTGTTAGCACTGACCTAATAAAGTAGTATTTCGTGCCAGTGAAAGGTTTTCCTGTATCCTCACATTGGCATCCGTAGTGTCATTTTTGAAAACCAGTCCAGCTGGGTAACACATGTAGCTGAGTGTACATGAGACTAAAGAGAGAAGTTGTGTTTCCTGTAGTAATATATGAGTAGTCTTCAGCGTCACGGATTTGCATATGTGAAAGAGTTTGTGTTGCTTGTATCTTCTAGAGAGGCGCTTAACACTTGGAAGAGTCACACAACAGCACAGGCTGTGGAGAGAAAGCAGTCCATCATAGCAGGACGTCACTATAGAGCCAGAACACTGAAACAGGTACATTTCCAGATTGCCCAAGCTCTTGGATTTCTATCATTTCAGTATCATTAATCCAATTATAATTTACAGGTTGTTCGAGCATGGAGAGAGGCTGCTTGTGTCAGTGCACATGGTCACAAACAAACAATGGTGGAAGTAGAAGAGGCAGTTGCATGTCTACAGAAAGGTGATCAATAAAATCTAAATGAATATAAAAATACATGTGGATGCATTAGGATGAGATAAGCAGCCTACCACCTTGTAGAAGAAAAGTAGGTTGTGGGGGTAGTTGGGCGCTGTAGCCCTAGGAGATGGTCAGGTTCCAAACCATTAATTAAACACAAAACACACATAGCTAATACAATATAGGAGTATTAAAACCCCCAGTGTGTATGAGAAATGTGTAGTAGATTTCCTCTAATCAAAGGAAAAGGAACTTTATCACCGCCGATCCTTCTTTTGTGATATTACATTTAGAGAATTGAAGTAAGCTCTTTAATGCATAAGGTGCCCACACACTAGAAAAATCTACGATCGTAAGATTTGCGCATAAATTAGCCTTGAAATCTTTTGTCCGTCCTGGACAAAAGATTTCAGGCAAGCACACATCTTTATCAAAGATTTTTCTTAAGATCCCGTGTGCGTTCCTATGGATCTTTGGTTAAATCTTCTGATCTTTCGTGCAGCATGTAAGATCAAAAGATTCAGCAAAAGATCCACGGGAGCGCGCATCGGACCGATATCGGACGATTTTCGTCCAATTTATCGGAAATCGGCCAAAAAATCGTTCTAGTGTGTGGACACCTCTACTCCTCAATCAGATTTTTAAGGCAGTGGTTCCCAAACTCTGTCCTCAAGGCACCCTAGCACAGCACAGCAAATCTAATTGACTGATGTACTGATTAAGTCACCTGTAAGACATTGGGTGACCAAGGTGTACTATATAACGTTTTCATTTCCCTCCATTCTTCCAGTAAAACTGTCCCGCATGATGCTGTATTGGAGAGAACATAGCAGAGCAGCAATGAAGCTACGCTTTAAAGTGGAGTTGGCAGCAAAGCACCATGGGAGGCATTTATTGAGGGACAGCATAAAAGAGTGGAAACTATATCATGCTTTGTGTTTGAGGAAAATGGTGAGTGACAATATGGGTGCGCTCCCTAAGATCTTACATGACACATAAAGAAGAGAAAGTGCACACATACAAACAGCCTCAACATGCTTATGCGCAGCATTGTTTTGTTTCTACAAATGCAGATGTCCTCCTTCGGCTAGCCCCAATACACCATGTAGCATAAGGCACCTTGCTCAAGGGAGCTGTCAAGTCCATGCAAATTGCCTTTTACACCCAGAAATAAAATGCAGATGGATGCAACAAACTGTTTCACAAGACTGCACTCATTCATTTGTGTAGCAAAACTTTTATATCTGTGCGTGTCTGAATTTGTATACAAAGAACACAAAAATTGACGCATTGGTAGGCTGTAGTGGTTTTGGTCACTCTTGCTTGTACAGTCAGAGCTCTACTATCACCCACACATACATATTTAAAATGTTCCTATATTCATAAATATCATACAGCAGAAGCTTTGCTTATTCCACAACAAGTCTGTGTGTGTGTTTGCATCCACTGACTTCAGGATGTGATTGTAATGTAATAAATACCCTTATATTACTTAAACTGTACATGTTAAGTTTCCTGTTATGCCCAGATAAATAGATTCCTTGATCTGTCTCTTATTTCCTGCACAGCTTCTGCAGCGGCAACAAATCATCTTCTCTAGACACAGATTGAGCCGGTACTATCTGAGGAAATGGCACCACAGGGTAAATTTAATTGTAATTATACACTGACCTTACAAATGCAGATTTGTTCAGTATTAACTCTTCCTGACTGGTTGAATGACTTTTGTGTTGCAGTTGTTGGAGAAAGGGCAACAGGATAAGCTGACGGTACAAGCTCTGTGGCACTGGTCCCTCAACCTGCAGGGAAAGGTATTTCACTGCCAGTATATAGAATAAATATTACCTTGTGTGCTATAAACTAATATTGTTGTGTGTTTAGGTGTTTGATTGCTGGTTGGCGTATGTCAGTGAGCGTCGGAGAAAGAAACAACGCCTTGCAGAGGCGGTGGAGGTGTATCGCACTGACCTCCTGAAAGAGGGGGTGACCAGGCTCCTACGTTACGTGTCTGGAATGAAACAATTCCGAGCTCAGCTGTCCACTCGGCATCAGTTGCAGGTAGGTAAAGATTCTCAATTCAGAATACTTCCTAACATTAAGATCAGGACATAGACAATTAGTACCGTAAAGGAATATGCTGAAACTATTACAGTAAAGAAATATGATGAAACGTCCAACTTCCAGGTGGAGATTGTAGTTTTGAACTATTAATAAAGTAACATTAAGTACAAATTATAGGTGACGTTTGTAATGAAAAGCACCAATACAAAATGAAATATATCCCTTGTGTCTTTTAACACAATTTTTAAGAGGCAAGCTTCCTGACATTTGTGTACAAAGGATGACCAGGTGGCTGCTTTGCACATTTCAGAACTGCACAAGAAGGACTGCTGTATTGGAGTGTGATGTCAGCCCAGAGGGTGCTACTACAGAACAGCCCTACCATAGTGGCTTCCTTATGTAGTGGGAGATTGCCTGGGATGAGTCATTGTATTCCTTCCTGTGGTTATTTTAGAGCTCCAATAATTAAACTCCTGCATTCTAGACAGACAGATCTGCAAATAACACCATGTGCAAGGAAAATAAACACTCCACATCCACAAGGAACAGGGATGCGGCTAGGTCTGTACACCTATGGGAAATAGCCCTTGCCGGCACCACGCTGGCCACTAATATCGATGATGGCCGGGTTCTCAGTGTGCACGGGCCATTAGACGATCAATGGTGTCTAAATTGAGAATGACTCGGAGACTCGGACCCATGGAGCCTTGTGTGAGGAAGACGGTGCCGGACAGTGCCTTTTTTTTTGCAATCAAGGTCTCCCTACCTAGACCCATGAGTGTTTGGCTCTAGCCAAGGACCTGGACGCTAACCACAGACTGTCGCGGCGGGTCCCCGGCTTGGGAGCACCAATGGCAGGGTCACGGAAACACACCGCAGGCGGTGGCGACCGGACCCATCAGGGTCTCGCTACCAAATTTGTAAATAAATTATAATAAAAACTCAGCCTCCCAGAGGAGACCAAGTACCAGAGATCCGACTCCTCTGGCACTTGTTCTAAGACTGCGGTCTGGGGGGAAGTAGAGGGGAGAAGCCTACCTCACTTCACCAAAATTTTTAAGTGCCTAACCCCTAGCTAACACTCTCTATCCCCCAATGTAAAAGCAGATGTCCGTTTCCCCTGCGAATGAAGGAGAAAAAACTCATGTCGACCTTGTAAATGTCTATTACACTCCCATTGACCTTATGCTTGTATCTCTTTCGTTACAGTCGCTCTAGACGCTTTCAACTATCTTTTGGGCATCTTACTAGACCAGTGATGACTAACCTTGACTCTCCAGCTGTTGTTGAACTACACATCCCAGCATGCCTTGCATCAGTTTACTATTTGGCCATACTAAAACTGATGCAGGGCATGCGCGGATGTGTAGTTCAACAACAGCTGGCGTGTCAAGGTTAGCCCTCACTGTACTAGATGGGTTCAACTAAGCATTGTTGACCATAACATAGTCATCTACACACCGTCAATCCGCTATACCATAACTGTTGGCAGCAGCATTGTGTTCTCTGGTAAGTCACTAATGATTGCTGTGGTGCCAGGTAAAATTACATGTGGAAGCAAGAAAGGACGGCAAAAGTAGGCTTCAGCAAGCACAGACGTTGTGATAATACCATGGTGTTAGATCCGGGAGGGGTGAGAGAGAGAGATAAACGTCCAGCCAATCACAACCTAACTGCCATGTTACAGGCTGTGTTTGAAAAAAGTCAGTAAGGAGCTGATTGGCTGGACATTTATCTCTTGTTATCACCCTCGCATTTATCTTTTGTTAAGGCTTAATACATCTGCCCCATAGTAGCCAATTGGTTGCCCAAAGCAACAACTCATGTGAAATATAACTCAGAAATTTCCCCCACTCTGTCTGTGAGAAGTCTCACAACATTTTTAAAGGTAAATAATAATAGGACAGTCTCTCCCTTGTTCCCCCCTTTTACCTGGCATTGTCTCTGACACCCTCTCTCTCTGTCTCTCGCACTTCTCCCCTCACCTCTATCACTCATTCCCTCTTTTTCCATGAAGCACTATCTCTTCCTGACCACTTCTCTCTGCCCCTTTCTCTCTCCCTCTTTGCCTTTCACTCCACTCTTTTTTTTATGCCCCCCTAGGAGACATTGTAGTGACGGTGGGTGTACAATAGTTATTACATGGGTGTGTGTGCCCAAAATGTATCTCTGTATGTGTTTTCCAGGAGGTGTACACACAGAATCTTGCAGTGCGTCACTGTGCCATGATCTGGAAGAAGAAAGTTTTCAATAAGCCTTGCCAAATTCCACCTCCTATTAAGAAAGTCACCTTCCATATACCCTCTGATGTGAAACATGAGGAAGGCCCCTGCTTCCCTTCTTCAAGGACTCCTTTGCCTGTGAAACATGCAACCGCTCCCCTGTCTGAGGGACAACCCTCCCTGAGCACCATGTAAGAGATTGGTAATGATGGCTGCAGTCACTTTAAGTTCAGGTATCATGTCTTTAAGGACACTCACCACACGAATATCATGTTCTCTTTTTTTAGATGTACATTAAGAAAAGAGCGGCTGAAACCTCGTAGTCCGTCCTTCTTGCTGCGATCACTGGAAAGAGAGGGTCTCCTTGATGTAGGAAAAGAAATCAGCTATTCTCCTCCACAGTAAGAAGTGACAGAGTTCAGTTCTGTGCTCTTATGTAATTGGGGATCTGTAGCCAGACAGTTGACATAAACTGTTACATTGATTTTGCTGATTAGGACTAATGTTGTTTTGTTTTTTTGTTTTTTAAACAGTGACTCCAACAGTGACCTCTCTGAGAAACACAATTCATGTGTGGGCAAGTCACCGCAGCTGGCTATAACATCCACCAGTGCTTCTCACTCATTGCCAGTACAGCCTGCCCAGTCTGATACATGGCCAGTTGCTCAGTATGTCACACATGCAGCACCTCACTACTCGAGTTCTCACCAGACTTTAGCCACTCCAGCCTTAATGCCTCCTTCCTCCTTTATGCCACAAGCTCAGGAGCAGTCAGTAAGTGAAAACTGAAGTACTGTCGTTTATGCCCTGTAAAAAATGTAATCTACCATTAATCATTTGTACATATTTAATAGATTTATGAATGTATTTGTAACTTTCTATTTACTTTGCACTACTCTTTAACACGGTCATAGGACTTGCTATACAAAAAGTTAATTTTGTTTTCCTCCAGCTTCAGAATATTAGTCTACCGCAGCCAGTGGAACAGACCAAAGTGACGCACTCTTCTAGCTCAAAGCAAGTGTCAGATTATTCATGCCAGCTGCTGTCACCAAATGACTTCATCCAGGGGATACGAGTACTACAATCTGCCTCTGCAGGTAAAGTAGAATTGAAATAATAGGATTTTATATACCTACCAGTAAATCCTTTTCTCGGAGTCCATAAGGGAAACTGGGGATACACTTAGTACTATGGTCCTTATTCAGGTCTGCTTGCAGTACAAATTTATTCTCAAAATGGGCAAAACCATGTGCAATGCAGGTGGGGCAGATGTAATATGTGCCCCCAATTCGGAGACCCGTCTATCCGAAGCATGACCACTTTCCACGAAAAGGAACTTATCCTCAAAGGAGTCCAATGGCCCAAACCAGGAGAACTGCAAAATGGTCAATACAACCAAGTCCCACGGAACAGTGTGCAGTACGAAATGAGGCTGGATGTGCAGAACACCTTGTAAAAAGTCTGAACCTCTGGAATCCGAGCCAACTTATTCTGAAAGAAGATGGACAAGGCTAATATCTGCACCTTAATGGAACCCGTACGCAGACCCATATTGATTCTAGCCTGCAGAAACCAGAGTAACCGACCCACTCGGAAAACCATAGGAGAACAATGGGGCAGATGTATTAAGCCTTAACAAGAGATAAATGCAAGGGTGATGAGGAGAGCTAAACGTCCAGCCAATCACCTGCTAACTGCCATGTTACAGGCTGTGTTTGAAAAAAGTTAGTAAGGAGCTGATTGGCTGGACATTTATCTCTCCTTATCACCCTTGCATTTATCTCTTGTTAAGGCTTAATACATCTGCCCCATTGTCCCCCTTCACACCGTGACACACATCTCTTTCTTATCCGATGATAGTGTCTGGACGTCACCGCCTTTCTAGCCGGAATCATGGTAGGGATTACGTTTCCCGGAATATCCTTCCTGGTTAGATCAGCCGCTCAACCTCCAAGTCGACAAACAAAGTCGGCACCAGTCTGGATATAGAAACGGTCCTTGCTGAAGAAGATCCCTTCTCAGAGGAAGAGGCCAAGATTCATCCTGCGACATGGCCAGAAGATCAGCGTACCACGCCCTTTGAGGCCAGTCTGGGGCAATCAGAATTGCTTGCACCCTCTCCCTCCTGATCTTGCGGAGTACTCAGGACAGCAATAGAATTGGGGTGAATAAGTATACCAGCTGGTATGACCAAGGGGTCGACAGTGCGCCCACCACCGCTGCCTGAGGGTTCTTGGACCTGGTACAGTAAAGCTGCAGCTTTTTGTTGAGCTGGGATGCCATGAGATTTATGTCCAGACAACCCCATCAGTCCATGGATCAGCTGGAACACCTGTGGGAGGAGACTCCACTCCACCAACTGTAGGTTGTGGGGCGCTCTCCTCGCCTTCCTCCTCCTCCTGCTCTTTGGAGTCAGAGCCAGCCTCTAAAAGCCTGCACTTTTGTGGTACATTAACACCTGAGGAAGGAGCAACCAGTCTGTCATATTTCTGCAGACCTTCCACAGACATCTGTAACTGAGTCTGGTGCTGTGTGGCAGCTATTTGCTGAGACATTTGCTGCATCGAAGCCTTAACTGATCTCAACCACTGTGGTTCAGGAAGTTCCTCCCAAGAGGCCTTAATATATTGAGATATCTGGGGAGGGTTATGGGATCCCCCTGAAAGGGTCAGTATTGCCACTCTGTGTGGACCCCCTGACTTCTGCTCACCACTCAGACATTTTCAGACATGTTACGATTATGTGTTCGCGCCCCCAGCTCCCTCGTCGCAGGTATGCTGCATGTCCAAGCAGCATGCCCAAATAAATAAGTTTAAAATAATCAAGAAAATGTGTACATCCTCTCCTGAGGGCACATTTTTCTAAACTGAGCTGTGGGAGGGGGGCATAGAGGGGAAGAGCCAGCACACCCTGTTGGAAGTTTTATGTGCACTTTGGACCCCATAGTACTGAGTGAATCCCCATTATCCCTTATGGATGATGGAGAATAGGATTTGGTAACAAGGCCATTTGCCTTGTTTTGATACTTTTGGAATATAAAGACTACTTTTTCCCAAATACCAAATTGTATGCATCTCAGACACGCATTCGGAAAAACATGGAGTGAGAGTACCAACTCCCTCACTACAAATCTGGCAAAACTACCATCCACCTTGACACACACAATAGATGCAGGAACAGTGCTCTCTGGTGTGTGACTATTACATTATTATACCACAAACCGTAATAACATTTTATGCTACATAAGGATACTTACATACATGCTTGTTGCCAGAGTTTCCATGTTCCTTGCGATTGGTTTCTTACTCAATTCCAGGGGTTTTATTCTTGTTGCCATGGGGGATTACATGCTCGTTGCCCAGGGGGAGTTTAAATGCCTGTTGCCTGAGGGGTTCAATACTCATTGCCCAGGGGATTATATGCTGCTGCCATGGGGGATTACATGCTCCTTCCCATCTATAGATGCTGCAACTTGCAGACTTTATAGAGAGGAGAAAGGGATGCTTGTAGAGAGGAGGAAGGGTGCTTGCAGCAATTATAGAGGGGTGCAAACGCACTGTAGTCTGTCAGTCACACAAATGCCGCTATATACCTCCGGGCTCCCTTCTTCACGCCTGATGACAGTCACCCCTGGCCACGACCAGGAGCTTATCGCGGCAGTCTGCAGGTGAGTCTATACACTCAGCCCAATAAACTCCCGGTTCCCCCCCACTGCCCGATGAGTCACTCCCAGCACTGACCTGGAGCTTGACCGCAGCAGCCAGCAGTGGCATCGCCGCAGTGGGAGGCTGTCAGTGTCCAGGCTTTTCCAATCACCCAGATTCCGGGAGAGTCCTGGAATTCGGGTGACTGGAAAAGCCTCCTGGAGGGTTGCCACCAATTCCGTGAGAATCACGGAAAACCCGGGAGAGGTGGCAACCCTATAGGTTTATAGGGCTCAGCTGCCTGCCATAATGAACAGGTACTTGGCAATGGGTATATGCTTCCCCCTCTCTCTGTGCCTACTCCACAGTACAAATCACCACTTCACTACCTGAGTGTCTGGGTTGCTCCAAGTCAGCCCACACAGTTAGGAGCTGCTGGGGATCTACTGCAGATGTGGCCTACACAGTGACAATGCTTTATCCCTCTTCCCTGACCACCTGCTACACAACTTTTTCATACACTGCTATATTTAAAGTTATATTTCGCTGTTGAATTAAGGAGTAAACATTACGTTTTCTGTGAATCAATAAAAGCTATATTTTAATGCCCCATGATAACTTAATACTTGACTGTTACTTAATGTATACGGATGTGCTCTGTAGATGTGTTCTCTTTGTTGATCATGACATGCTTTTTTCTTTCTTATTTCAAACTATGTTCATGTACCATTTCGTGCTCTTTTTGCCATATTCTCAAATGTCAAAACCACTGTACCGCATGTGAACCATTATTACTTTTATTTTAATAAATATATAATTACTATTCTTTTTTTATGCACCATAGTCAAATTCTGTCTTCCTTGTTCATCTTCCAATGCTATATATCTCAGGCAGCACCCCTGGTATTACTGTTAGGACCACTTGGTATAGAATTCAGATTCTCTCTCTCTCGGAGACACTTAGAGAATTTGCTTTTGCGAGTGTACCAAAATCAGTCCCTATCTAATGGATAAAACCATGTGCACTGCAGGTGGGGCAGTTGTAACTTGTGCAGAGTTCAGATTTGTGGGGGTTCTTTTTTTTCTGTGCAGAAAAAATACTGTCTGCTTTTTCCACAGGATCTGGACTCATGATAGATTGATTCTAGGTCGACAACTATTGGTTGCCAGTCAAAAGGTTGAGATGAATGTTTTTACAACATTGTGAGCCGACATGTGCCGAAAGGCAGTATTTCTTACTCTATCATCCACTATGGCGTAGAGGGAGAATATAATAGTGTACCGAGCCCGAAGCATGGCGAGGCAGTACACTTAGACAGTGTCCATGTCGGCCTATGTTGACAGACGCCCCAAAACAGCATGTCTACATTTCCCATGTTGACAATATGACTGTAGACATTGTAGATCTAAAATACCATACCCTTTTTCCACTGCAATATAGATATCCGTTTGAAGTACAACCCCACCCAAATCTAATTCTCTCTGTACGTTCCATCTGCAGTACACATGGTTTTGTCCATTAGAGAGAATTTGCTTTTGCGAGTGAACCAGAATCAGGCCCTTAATCCTGACTATGGGGATAGGAAATATGAGGCAGGTGGTTCTGTTTTGTCCCATTCTAGCAATTGCCTGGGTCAATAATGCTGCCTCAGGGGCTTTATCGCTCCACCTTCTCTAGGGTCAGCTCCCTGCTCTGTCTGTAGTCTTCAATTGGTATTCCTGTTGTGTGTACTTCAGACAACCTTCATACATCCCCACCTGTTCCCCTGTGGAATGTAAATTTGGTTTTGCATAAGCATTACAAAAATGTTCTCTATTTGAAAACATGAATAAATGTGTTTAATTGCATTTAGAAAAATGGCTTGTACAGTAACTGCACACTCAACAATGTGTCTGAGTTACGTGTCTTGTAGACTCAATGGGGCAGATGTATCAAGCTTCAAAGTGATAAAGTGGAGCGTGCTAAACAACCAGCCAATCAGCTCTTACCTGTTATTTTTTAAACCCAGCCTTTAACATGGCAGGTAGGAGCTGATTGGCTGGCTGTTTATCACTCTCCATTTTATCACTTTGTGAAGCTTGATACATATGGCCCAATGTTACTATCCTAGTACATGTACAACATGAGCATAGTTTTAACTATAATCTAATTCTCCTTCAGCAATACCCTTGATTGTTGCCGCTGCAGTACAAGAGGAGCCACACAATTTGGACACCAAGGACATACAGACTGTCACCCTGGCAAAGGAACTGGCTCAAATACAACAATCTATGCAGCAATACAAAGATCAGAAGCAAGAACTAAAGTATGTTCATATCAATGTGGACATAATACCCATTTCACATTTTCTGAAAATTAGCCGCAAATCTGATAAATGGACTCCTTAAACCTATGCTCCTGTATTGCAACAAATACATGATTATGTTGTGGGTGTGATTCCTTACTGTTTCCCTTTGTAGTGGACATGAACTAATTACAGTATATTGCTTGCATTATTTGTGGTTGTGCTGGATTCTCTTCTTAATGTGTGTTAAAATCATTGTAGCTTTTTCTAATGGATAAACAAAAGAAAAATATATACCTACACCATGTTACTAAACTTTAAAATACCTTTGTCAGGGTATGTTCAAAACATTATATATGCATTGGAACAGAACAAAGTATCCTGCTTATTGACTAAAATAAAATGGTTCTGCTACCAAAAGACTTCATATAAAATAGGGTTGCTAAATGATATTTATATAATGGATAGCAAATCAATATTTGTAAAGCAGCACTTTCTCTCAACAAAAAAGATTCTACTTCATTTTCCCCCCGAACCCTAATGGTGTGTACACACGTTAGATGTGCCTTAAGATCCTATCCACGATCTGATCAGATAGGATCGCGGATAGGATCTTAAGGCACATCCGATTTACATCCTATCTTGACTATATAGTGCAGATCTGCACTATATAGACAAGGCAGCCAAGACTTTCTGGCTTCCGATACGTGAACGCGCACCGGGATCGGATCGGGATCGCAAGGGTTAAAACCCTTGTGATCTGCATCCGATGCCGATCCGATGTTGACTATATCGTCAACATCGGAAAGGAAATCGGACTGTGTGTACACAGCATAAGAATGAATGTAGTAGGAGACCCAAAGTACCAATAACGAGCAGCAGGCAAGGGTGTGGTTGGTGTTTGTCCTGCTGCAGGTTTAATAGAACAAGCTTTTAATTTTTGTAACTTTTTATTTTTGAAGAAGCTGGTGCAGGCATGCTGAAGTGCTAAGGAGGTGGCTGGAGGCAGAGGACCTTCTACTGGACCCGGATGACCACATTATTGCCAAAGAAATTTCTAATGAACTACAGCAGGTAGTGATAGCCCAAGTGATTTCTGGATTGATTATTTTCTATTCATGATCCTTCGTTATTCACAATTAATACAACCAGATGGGGTATTTTTTGGTCTAAAGAACCCACCATAATCATTTTGATCTTTGCTTTCTTATGTCAAGTTCTTCTACTATTCAACAAGTTTTAATGTAGTTATTTGTGTTACCCAATTGTATTTGTGCTACTTTAATTTTTAACATTTCTAGACCTTGTTCTTCCTTAAATTATATTTTCGTACTTTTTTTTGATGATTGGATGAATGGGGCAGACGGGGCTTGGAGACACGACTTTGCTGCACTGTGATTCATGCCATTGTGCAGCAGAGCCAAATCACACCATAGATTGATAATTGCATCATCAAGCTTGCACCTCTTTCAATGTGAAAGTAGCTAGGAACTGGGATGATGGTACAGTAATAGTTATGACTACTAATCACCAGTACTCCTTGAGCTACTGTGCTAAGTGGAGGTAGTCAGACATGCATCCATCTCTAGTTCAGAACATGTTGTTATAAAAATCCACTTTGCATTCATCTAATAAATTATTTGGATGTAGTAAATCAATGTGTTTTTAAATAACTGTTTTTTTACCCAGCTGTTATGGATTATGGCAGTGATTTCAAACTCCTAGCCCTCCAGCTGATACCAGCATGCCCTGCCACAATTTTAACAATTCAGTATATAAAATCTGTGGCAGGGCACGTTTATTTCCACAACAGCTGGCGGGCCATGAGTTTGACACCACTGGATTATGGGGTGTGTGTGTGTATATAGTAATGTAACATTTGTATATTCCCTTCACAGATAGAACAGCAAATAGAAAACCGTGTGCAAAAGCTAAATACCGAGAAGAAGCAAGTACAGGACTATGTCAGTCGCATCCAGGAGATCACTGCATCGCTGGACTTATCTGTTCAGCCAATATGTAAATAAGAGAGACTCCATCGTATGCTGTTTTGCATTTGTTTTATTTCAAAATGTATGCTATTAAATGAATTCTTTTGTTAGCAAGATCATCCCATTTTTATAAATATAAAAGTAATGAGCTACAGCTCCTTGGGGCAGGTAGAAATGCCCTGGTCATATGCCAACACTCTTCATTACCTATCTAACAGGGATGGCAATGGACCCTCACATGGTTTACCAGGGAGCTACAGCTGCCATGGGCGTAGCACTTCCCTGAGGTTGGCAGCACCCCTCTTCAAACTAACAGACGTTTATTATAAAACAATACTTGCTGCCACCAAGAATAAATAGCTCAGCTGATATTAAAACATACAGTACATATCCATTAAAACCTTTTGATTTTTCCTTCAGTTCTAAGGCAATCAGCCACACCTCATAGAAAAGTGAAGGGAGTGGAAACAAAAGTGCGTAGTGAATGTAGGAAGGAGTTGTGAGAGGCAATAGCCATAGCGGATGGATTAGATCTGTATGGTATGACCCCCCCCCCCCTGTCCTGCACTTGCACATAGCTCAACTTGCATAGAGACATGGGTGTCCCCCAGACACCAACACGTAGGTACAGCCTCTAGCTCAATCTTGTGCCAGGAAAGACTGCCAACCGGCCTAAAGTGAGCCCACAGCCTCTCCAAAGTGTATTTTCTGTCCAGCCTTAAGTTTGAAGTTGAAATCCTTCGGTGCTTCAAATATCAGGACTATGGTGGAACCAAGGTTAAATTCTCCCAGCTGCTCTCCTTTCCGCATTGCAATGCCATCCTGATTATTATTACTTACATAGCTAACATCGTTATGAGAACCTTTGCTGTAACGCGGACTGTTAGTCTGTAAATCCTAATGGGGAAAAAGAAAAAACAAGCAATACATTATTTTTAGTAATCACCACAGCTTCATTCCATTGTAAAATGTTATTTTAAAGCCATCATGTGCAGTTTCTCCACAGTCTCCCTGCTCTAGGCAGGACTGGCAGCATTTTAGTACATAGGGTTATGTGCCAGTTTACCTGGAGACCTATTTTCCCAGGCACATGCACAGAAAAAATGGTAACCACCCTATTTTCCCAGTGCTTATGTAGGACCCCAGAGAGGCTAGTGTTACAGAAATAGGTGCAGGCTGTGTGATGTGGAATCCTCTGGAACTAGGGAACCTCTGTGCCCCACACACCGTTCCCCCATTATTGCTATTTATCTGGTAACTTTCTTGTTACCAGATAAATAGCATCGATGATCCTAATATTATCCTGTGGTCCACCTTTACTGAGTGAGTTGTGGCGCAAGGAATAACACGACTCACCAACTAGACTATTTTAGTGTCACGTCTTTTGATATAAACTATATATTATCCATTTTTAGGCTCATTTGGAGCTATAGGGGTATATTCAATGCCACATGGCGAGCAGTGCTAATATCTCACGGGTCAATATTCAACTGCCAACCCTCCTTCACTCACCATTTCCACCTCGCTGGTTCTTTTCAGTGAGGCGGAAGCGGCAGGGCTTGCTGCACATAGCAGAAAACCTCACCGTTTGGGGGACTTCTCGCCATCTGCTTTTCAGCGATCCTCGCTTAATTAAATGCACAGAGCTCCTGAATTTTTAATGGCCATAGGAGCTTCTGTACTGTGCAGTGACCCTGGAAGACTATCAATCATGAGGAGAATCTAATCCTGGCCCAGGAAAGGCTGTCTGCTGTCCAGACAGGAGGGCTAAAGCCATACTTGAGTTTGTAAGGAAACCATCTTGTCCCTTGGAAGAAACACTCACTAGGAGCTAGAATTGAGCAGAGTACCTAGATAACACACCTGTGGTGATAGGCTTGACCTATGCCTATTTATGAGCCAACCATGGGGTATGAAAATTGTATAGTCATGACAAGATTATCTTGAAGGTTGGGTACTGAGCCACCATTGGTAGATTGTACAGGTAAAGAATGATGGTGATCCTTCGGAAAGGCATATTGGCTGCAATTATTTACAAAACTTTTGTGCAACTACAGGAAATTGTCAATAAACCAAATGGCAAGCGCTGAAACTATTTCTCAGCTTTGCAATTCTAACCAATCATTTCCAAATAGCTACAACCCATGATTACTTACCTGACCCTCTCCTTCAGGGAGAAAATTCCTGGGCTTCCCTGGTAATGTATGATTGCCATCACCTGTGGTGAAACACCTTTGTTATCAATTACCTACCTCCCCACAGGTGATGGCAATCATACATTACCAGTGAAGTCCAGGGACAGAGCATTTTCTCCCTGCAGGAGAGGGTCAGGTAGGTAAGTATGCTACAACCTCGATATGCAGACACCATGAAATTATTACATTCTGGCACCTGAATGATAGATCAAAAGTATTCCAAATTTATTTTTTTACCCCGTTCTCACTGCAAGGCAAATTCCCTGGTCTAGCATGTCGACCAGATAATTTGCCTTATAACACAGTTTTTTTTTGCCGTCTGAACGGGACAGCCAGTGTCTGCGTACTCGGATCTCATACACAAGTAAAACCCTTTGTACCTGTGTATGAGATCTGGGTATACAGACACGGGTTGTCCTGTTCACCCTGCAAAAAAAAGTGTCAAAAGGCAAATTTCCCGGGTAGAACTGCTTCACCCGGAAATTGCCTAGCAGTGAGAACGGGGGTCTGTCACCGCAGCTCCCCGCATTTAAATGTCGGGTAAAAGCCGTGTAGTTCACACTCGCACTGTGAACACGGCATTAGAGACTAAGTAGAAGAGGGGAAAGAAAGAATTGCAGTTTTAGATGCTGCAATTTTCTCATCCAAAAAATGACCAAACAGAACATTTCCATGAAAGTGAGATTCTAGGGCAGGGGTGTTAATACCAGTGCCCAGACACAAGTTTGTTTTCTGCACCACCTGTGGCTCTGTAAAACGTATTTTATAAAGCTCCCAGTAGGAGCAAAATGCATTAGTGGAAAAGGACCCCCCTTATATTGATGGACCTGTACACAGACTGCAATATGAATGGTAACTTGCTTGGGAGGATTGAACTAGTACAGTGTAGATCCAGACAGTAGTGGCAACAAGATAGCAAACCATCCCAGGCAGACGAGTGAACACTCCAGAAATCAGTGGTCACACCTTGCATCTCCCACAACGTAGAATATGTAATAAGAGAATGCCACTACATATACTACAACTATTACTCATAGTACAGTATACCAGTGGTTCCCAAACTGTGCGCCTAGGCTCCCTGGGGTGTCTCGGGACACTTGCAGGGGTGCCTCTGGTTGGTCGTCCAGGACCAATTCAAATTATTTATGATCAATTATTTCTGGACAAAACTAGTGCTGGTGGCTGTCAATCATAAAATGTGTACAATCAGAACCAAATCCTGCCCTTTACCACATATAAACACCATTTTTTGGGGCCTAGGGGTGCCTTGGAAAAATTCTGATACTTTTTAACTTTTATACAATGTCGGAGAATCAGGCAAATAATTTTTAGATATAACCAGTTAATTTAGACTAAATTTTAAAGGCGTTAGATTGTGTGTATTCTTCCATACCAGCCTTTATAGCTTATTAATCCAGAAGAACAATTGATCTGTACAATGTGTCGTTTAGGAATTAATGCACCACGTTGGACAATGTGATTTGGCAATCATTGCACCTGTACCCTGAACATGGAGGATTAAATATTAGCTCCAGCATCTGATGCATAGAGGAGACCAGCAATAGGCCCTGTACCTGTATAACCCCTGAATTCATATAGGTTCCAATAGCAGTGGCTAAGTGATGACCAGCATGGAGGACAGGTCTGCGTTAGGACCTACAATCAACTTAGGACTAGGGTGATGGTTAGTATACTTACCTGACCAGTCAGCATTCCCTCCTTTGTGATGCTGCTACCCGTGTCCTGACCACCGACATCCCCAAAACACCATATATATTCCCCTTCACACTACACAAGCACCAAATGGTAAGGTTGGAAAAACTAACTATGACCTGACACCAAGCTGTGAGGCACAGGGAAGGGAGAAGAATAGTCCCTCTCATTCTTACAGTCTATCAGGTGCAGGGAAATGGCTGTCTAGTGTTGAAGAGGAGGAAAGATAAAGGCAGAGCACCAAAGATCACTATGGCCCTTATTCTGAATCGTGCGGTGCGGCCGTACCGCCGATGTTTTCAGTCTGCACATGCGCAGAGGTCAATCTGCGCATGTGCAGCCCAATTTGCCGCAGACGTAGTTCGTCCGCCGCAAAGGGGGCGTATAGGGGCGTGAGGGGCTTCATACCCTCATTTCCCTATGCATACGCCCCGCGTTTCATGGGCGTTCCCATGCAAACGCGGGGCGTATGCATGCTAATGAGGGTATGACGCCAGTGATGGGGGCGGGAAGCTGACGTCGCCGGATGTCAGCTCTCAGCCCCCATACAAGCTATCACACGGACGATTGTCCGTGTGGTCTCAGCTTGCGGGACCTGGTGGGGCGTGCGGCCCTGCCTTCGATGGTCGCCGACCATCGAATGCAGGGGGCAGCTCCCACCATGGTGGAGGCGTACGCCCCACCATTTTCTTGCGGATCGCCAGCCGTCCGTGTACGGACGGCCGTGGCGATCCGTATCGTGGGCGGGGATTGGTTTGTGCGGCCGGAGCACCGTGTGCGGCTCCGGCCGCACAGATCTGAATAAGGGCCTATAAGTGGGTACACCACTTGTTATGGAGAAAATCAGATGATAGTTGATTCCAGGGACCTGTCACTGACTGCACAGCACCAACACATGCAATTTATATTCCTGGTGGTACAGTGGCAGAGCCAAGAACTGGACTACCACTGTGCTCCCCCCCACAGTGCACCAGATCCCGGCTGCATGTTCTGCAGACTGGCTGCTGTTGTGGACTCATTTGCCAGTGCACCAGCTACTAGTGCAGGGTCCACTTAAAGTGGTCAGTGAGTGTGTGGTGCGTCAGCTGCTCTACCGACTGCTCATAAATGAAAAAAAAAAAAAAAAACAGCTGAATATGTCCTTAGGAACCAAAAAAAATAACTGCCTGTGCAGATGGTGGGTGACATATTATGGATAAGCCTGTGCTGGATGAGACTGGCGGTTGGTGCCAATGCTCCTCTACCTACAGTTCCTTGTATCCCCATGAATACAGGTGGATTAGCCAGAGGATTGGGAACACCTTAAATCTCTATACCCCCTGATGCGATTGATCCTTTTGTATTATGCATATACACCTCCTGCTCAATCACAAAGCTTCTTAATATTCTCTATAAAACCTAAAAGCTCTTGTCTGGGCTTCTGTGTTTTTGTAAATCTCCAGTAACAGAGATGGGGTGTGAGACAGAGGACTCAAAACAGCAAGCCCAATTTTTACTGTGCACCAAGCAGCACTCTACATTTCTACTGGGCCATACATTCCACAAGCTTGTGCCCATCCAGACTTAAGCTTTTGGACAGTATTGATGTACTAAGTACACACATAAGATACATAAGATACAAGTATGCTACTTTCAGCCTATACCTTTCTAATTTCCCTCACATTGTCCTTATTACATGTTTAGCAGAGGCTCTTCATTGTAACGCTGCAATAGCTTTTTGTAATATGTAAAACAAAACCCAAAAGTCAGCAATATTCCCACATGCAGGCCCTCCATACCTAAAAATTGTACTTATAGTCTCAAAAAAATACTTACCCTGTCAAAATATATACGTATAGATCCCACATTTGTGGCTCCAACTGCAGTGAGTGAGAAGAATCCATGTTTCCAGCCCCCTGTGAGTACAACTCGCTCATTGTAACAGAATAATTCTTTTATCCATTTAGCAACTCCTGGATTCACAGACATAAGAGACCCTGTAGGAGCAGAACATATTTACACTTCATCATTTTGCTAGCCTCAGTCGTGGAACTCCCCCCTACCACATCAATTTCACACACAACCAATACTTCCCAGTTTACATAAGCTTGTGTACCTGCAGAGCATGCAATTCACAAAGCTTGTCCTGTACCTACACAATACTCCAGCCTATGGGAGCTATGAGTACAGCATTTTATCATTCTTTGCTATTGTTGTGATACGAGCTGCACTTCAACATGGAAACCACATTTATTAATTCACCAGGTCCACTTTGGAAGTCGAAGTGCAGCAACAGAACTTCTTCCTCTCTAGAAAAAAATTTAACCCTTTGCGTGCCAAGTGAGTTTGTCAGAATTGGTGTGAAAATTGGCAAGCAAACATTTTTATTCATCATAATGACCTGTAATGTTACCTTATATAGGATTTTTTTTGTTTACACATCACTTATTTGAATTTATCTATCAAATATATGAGATGTTGGCATTTTTAGCTAATATTTTGCACATCTTTCAGAGATGTAGGTTAAAGCACACTACAGACATTGCAGCACACATGACCTAAACAGACACATCAGTCACCCTGCAAACAACAAGCCCAACCCTGTTACTTCAATAATACATATGGAAGGGACACATGTCAATATTAGTTTCAGTTTTGAGGTTGAAGCTCATTCAATGCTAATATCAGCGTGACTGCAGCTACCTGGAAAATGGCGTCGGTGATACACATTCCAATCTGTCGGTGAGTGAAAGCAGTGATAGTCACCAGGAGCCAGATAGATCACACAGTGATATAGTTCATTTCCTTTCTGAGTTACCAGCTGGTCCTGGAATGAAGCTGGAATATAAACAGAAATAAAACAGTAATTAACTCCTATGAGAATTTTAATGACAGTACACAAGTACATAAATAAGCAGAGATCTCCGATCGCAGATAAAAACACCACACTGAACATCATCACACACACAGATGGCGTCCGTCCGTAGAATAGAACTCATCGCTGTTCTACCCGATAGTAGTATAATGGATCAGAGAGGGGCAGCACCTTCACCAAACCAAAAACTTAAAAGGTATGGACTAACACAAATGCTGAGCTTACTTTTACTGAATGGCACGCTTTCAGTCCACGTCTGTGGTCCTAGGAAGGATTCTAGGGAATAGGTTACGCCTTTAACCTGCTCTACCTCACAGTTTTTCACTCTGCCAAAGTGCAAGATCTTTCCATCAGATGGGCTGATCTAGATAACAGTGACAACATGATTATAATCATACAAATGCAGATATACATATAAAAGTGATGGAATATACAATGAAACAACTAAAAGAAAAACAAAAAATACTCCCTTACGGCATGGAAAATAATGGCTATTGTGGGTAACAGAAGACACCCTGGCCACACCAATCCAAAATCACTGCTCAAATACAAGTCAGCCACAGTAATATTGATATAAGTAAGTTATGCTTATGACAGGGATAATTAACTACACATATAGAAACCTATTTAGACTGAACACAACATCACATAACTAGTGTTAAAGATAAGTCATGCAGTGGGATATTACTACTGGTATAGAACTATAGTAGTGCAAACTATGTGTATGTGTTATGGCCACACATGCACTGAGAGCATAAAGGCAATTATCTGCATGACCAAACTTTCCTGATGACAACCTAGCCCTGCACACAGCAGACCTATCCTCAACATACCACACAATGGGAGTCGCACAACGGCCGTGCCTGTGGCTTCAGTTTCCTGCGGAAGAACTCGCTGAGGTTTCGGTACTGGTGCAGATCTTCTACTGCTGCCTCCTTCATATTCACACCAAAAGTCCAAATATAAAGACTGTACACTGGTTTCCTCAGCCATGTTGGTAGCTCCACCTGATTTAAGCGTCCCCAAGCCCGTGAAAGCAGTCTAGTTGGCACAGACTTGTAGATGGCAACCTAAATGCAGAGGAAGTGCTGGATAAATTATCATACAAGAAATTGTACAGAAATATAAACTATTCTAGTGTTTTATTGGCATATAGAGGTCTAAAGGGTTCCGCAATACTGCTTCATGCCGATAATGTATGGTGTACAGGCGACCCCATATAATTCAGCCATGAAGTCACAATATTGCACACTAGTAGCCAAACAGGCAAGAACTTGGTGCAAACTATAAATTGCAAATATAATATTGTTAAAATGATGACAATGGTAAATAATATACTATTATAAAAAAAAAAAATCACTTTACAAAAAATAATGCAGTCACAGGCCAGTATTCAATGCTCTGGATTCACCGAGTTGGGCTGTTTCCACGCTCTGCGGTGAGTCTTTTCACTGAAAATCTGATTCACCCTATTCAACGATAACTGTTCCCCCGAAAGCGAACAGTGAATGCCGGACGGTTCTCCGTTTCATGCTCGCTGGTGTATTTCAATGGGGTTTTGACTCTAATTCGCCAAGAGTATATTCAATGCTAGAATGGAGAACTGCTTTCACCGTTTTGCATTCACCATCTTTGTAGGGTGAACTGGAATGTGTTCTTTTAAAATAAAGGTTTTTATTTTTATTATGTGAAGGGGCATGCTATTTGGATTCATGTACTTGCAGCACATGAATATATATTTAATTTTTTTTTTTTTACATGGCGTCATCAGGGGGGCGGGGAGCAGCTCAATAATATTCACTGCGCTGGGTCCCGCTCATTACTTATGCACGAGTGTGACCAGCGCAGCGCTCCACCTCACAGCCCTCTTTCTCCCTGCTGCTGTGTGCAGCATCCGGCGCAGGCAGGGAGGCTTCCATCTCCCTGCCTTCCACCATCCCCCTGGCTCCCCCCTGTATTCACCAGGGGGTTTAAAATTCACCATCAGGGGCAGTGAGCCCCTGACGCGTTGAATATGGGAGAGGGAGGGCTGGCGGCTGACTGCGAGGATGGAGAATGCCGGCGAATGTGCACCGAATCCTAAACAGAAATTCAGTGTTGAGGTGGATGTCAAATTAGTCATGGGTAACGGCTTGTACTTACCCTACTTACTGCTTTATCTCCAATGCAGAGAATCCAATATCACATAGTGTGTACTAAGGCGGCCAATCCCGGGATCTGGATCGGCAGGATCCCGGGATTTGGCCCCTAAAACGCCGGGATTTCAATCCCGGGATTTTGGGATTAGACTGCGCATGCGCAGTCTAATGCCGGGCAGCGTCTGAGCGTGTGCTCAGACGCTGGCCAGCTTCTCCCTTCCCTGGCAGTGCGAATTACAGCATCGCCCGCCGCCAGCCCACGCGCCCAGCTCCTGCTGGCTTGCTGCTTAACTACGTGGCCGCCCACCTCACCGGCCCATCTCCGGTGATTGGCCGACCACCCTCCCTTTTTTTTAAATTATGGAAGCCAATCCCGGGAAACATGTTCGGATGAGGGAGACCTTGTTAATGACTGTCATGCTGTAACCACAGCATGACCGTCGCTCCCTCCCACCATCAGCAGCAAGTGTGAATGCACTTGCCAATGCCTGCTCAAAATGGGCATTGGCAGGGATCTTCTAGTGTGCATGTGTGCCTTTACAATGGAAACAGATTTTTCCCATTGTCTGTGGGACTGGTCACTGGCTTCCAGTTTTGGGCTATAGGGACTTAAGGACAAGTCATACCAGAATTTCCTGCCAGCTCCCCGGGAGGGCTCACATACAATTTAGCACTTGATCTGCCAATTATTGCATGCGAGGGTGCCTGGCAGCAGGAGAATACAAAAAAAACTATTCAAATGAATGGGCAGCCACTGATTGGCTGAGAGAGCTCAGCGGCCACCTATTCATTTGTGTTGTATTTTTGGTTTTTCATTCATCAAGCTCTTGGCGTCCCCCACATCGGATGCAATACATCACAGGACCACGCATCAGATCGGATGTCATACACATGTGATTTGTGAGATCAGGCCCAATTGCATAGTGTATGGGGTCCTTATTTGTTATCAGAAATGCAAAGGCCATTCTAGTCAACCATTTACAGATATGTCCTCAACGACCTCTAGCCTCAATATGCTATCCTGTGTGAGACGCCTGAACGAGCGAGTTGCACGTCTTTTTCCAGTGAATGTGCTTCACAGGACCGATTCATTAGATATGCGGCAAATTAAATATAAAATAAGTGCACTCTTATGAAGCGGTTATTGCGCTGCATTGCACATAGGATCAACATTCATCACAGGTCAAGATGCATGGCACCAGGAACACCGACAAAGGATGTGTATGAGGACTTCTACTGTATGTACTGTTGAACCTGGTATGGGCAATATTACAGTCATTCCCTTATGGAAAAAAAAAAAAAAAAGAAATATGGGTATACAAGAAACTCATGACCGCTGTTCCCAGTGATTTCTCTAATGTTTATATTGTTAAATCTCAGTGTGCTTATGCCATGGGAAATGCAATATATTTCGCTTCATTACTTTGTTATACAGTATATACTGTATTGCTGCTTCAATTAAAAGGTTTTGGACAAAACAGTCCTCACTTTGTTTCACTTCACGGAGTAAAATAAATGACAAATTCCATGAACATTATAAAAATAAATAAAAATCAATTTGAGACGGGAGGAAACCCGGTTTCAAACATAAAATGCTGAATATCTTCGCTATCAAGCCAATAAACTAAAGATGACAATGGAACAAAGCTGCCCTAATCAGTCTGAGGGGCATACACACATTGAGATGCATGCTAAACTTTTGTGCTAGGCAAATATTAGGGTGATTTTCTGATCAAGGGGAGGGGCTCACAGGGAGAAACAAGGGGAGGGGCTCACAGGGAGAAACAAGGGGAGGGGCTCACAGGGAGAAACAAGGGGAGGGGCTCACAGGGAGAAACAAGGGGAGGGGCTCACAGGGAGAAACAAGGGGAGGGGCTCTAAATCTCTAGATCGCTGAAGTTACTTGCTAAGCAATCCAACGAGATTTTGACTACAATTAGTCAAGATCTAGTCAGGCGATGGCGATGCATGGCCATCGCTTGGTGGTATACGCAATGAACAATCCATGCTTAATTTCTTAGCAATCTAAATTGCCCGGTGCATAAACCCTTTGTCCGGTAAGTTGTAGCCTCACAAATCAGTGCTTGGTGAAACCTCTGTCAGCTAGCTGATGGGTAAGAGGGGGAATTTGTTCATACCACACTAGACAGGAAGAGCTCCCAGATAGAAAATGTGAACCTGCACCCATATCAAACACTACACTAGTGCAATTAACTGAAACATCCTGGGAAGAGAACGATTCAAAAACATAACATCGCCATGATCTATAAATCCAATAATGAAGCAATGGCTGTTATCCCTGTAACATGGCCTGTAACATGGAAATCCACCAGCAACTAAGGACTGGTATCACAGACACTTTCTAATCCTTATTAACTGAATCCAGTTATCCCTTTCTTTGTGCTATTTTGGTTCTCTTCTCTAACACAAAAAAAAAAAAAAGAAAATAAGATTGCAGTAGTGTTTGTTAACAGCTGTATGCGATTATTAGGAGACAAATAAAGGTTTGCAAACAGTATAAAAAAAGGCAAATAAGCATTGCACACAGAATTGATATTTTCAGTTGCAATGGAAAAAAATGGCTGAGGGGGAGCAAGGTAAATAGTAGTGTAGGAGGGTATACGGATGGCCGACTGTCAATAGGTCAACACCATGGGCTCAACATAGTCAAACGGTCTACACAAAAAAATAGGTCGACATGGCAAAGGATGACATGAGTTTGTCACAATTTTTCCCCCCAAATATTTTGGCTTTAGCTTGTGTTGACAGACATTGAGGTGAGCTAGGTAGTGTAGGAGAGCAGTGTATGCAGGAGACTCTGTGCAGGGAGAGGGGTAGTGTAGGAGAGCAGTGTGTACAGGAGACTCAGTGCAGGGAGAGGGGTAGTGCAGGAGAGCAGTGCATGCAGGAGAGTGAGGGGTAGTGTAGGAGAGCAGTGTATGCACGAGAGGGGTACAGGATGATGGTTAGTAGAAAAACAGTGTGTGCAGGGTGAGGGGTAGTGTTCGGAGAGCAGTGTGTACAGGGGATTTGGTGCAGGGAGAGGGGTAGGAGAGCAGTGTGTGCAAGAGAAGGGGTGAAGGGTGAGGGGTAGTGCAGGAGAGCAGTGTATGCAGGAGAGTGAGGGGTAGTGTAGGAGAGCAGTGTATGCACGAGAGGGGTACAGGATGAGGGTTAGTAGAAAAGCAGTGTGTGCAGGGTGAGGGGTAGTGTTCGGAGAGCAGTGTGTACAGGGGATTTGGTGCAGGGAGAGGGGTAGGAGAGCAGTGTGTGCAAGAGAAGGGGTGCAGGGTGAGGGGTAGTGCAGGAGAGAGGGCGGACCCAAGGATATAGAATATCACTGATCATATTAGAATATTTGATTGTTGTATTATCACCCCCTAGGAGGTTTGAATATTTCATAGCACAAGACATGTAATGTATAATTGAATTAAGTTTTAATAAATATTTCTATTAGTACACAACACAAATATTGATAGTCGTCCACCCCAACAAGACCCCAACAAGACATTGAACAATACAATAAAGTGTGACTAAAGGATAGTACTTCCTAATCATAGTATAGCGGGGGTTATTCAGACCTGATCGATGCTCTGCTACATTGCAGAGCCCCGCGATCAGGTATATTGCCGCCACACCAGACTAAAATTCCATTCTGTCCAGGTCTGCGTATTCCTTAGCAGGACTCGCTAAATGATCTGGATCAGCGAATAGCAGCAAATCCATTCGCAAGCCGCTCACATCAAACGATTTTCACATTGTGTGCAGTCTGTGCGTACCCAAGACTTAGGCTAGGGCCAGAGATAGTGATCAAGCAGGACCAGCTGGGCTGGTAGGAGCCATTACAATGGCTCCTATGCAGCTGCCAATACATACGCATCAGTGCGGCAGCTGGTGGATCCTACCGCAGCATGCTAGCGGGACGACTGCATTTTAAGAACAACACATACATTTGAATGTGTTCACAGTATAGCAGTGCCTGGCTGTGTGCCTCTTGAAATCTGGTCAGCAACGGCCGGATCCGGACAGAATGCTGTGTGACCACACACACACACACACACACACAGGCTCCTTCTGACCAAACGGGTCCTGCAGTGTGTGGCCCCAGCCTTACTCGGCAGCTGCGATAGAGGTTTGGTCAGAGCGGACATCACTCGACTTCCCCTAAAAATGCTCGGGCATGTCTGGGCATGTCTGCGTTTTACCTGACACTCCCAAACTCTGGCTTGCGTATGGCGAGTAATCAATAAAAAAACTAGCATGATTTTATCACGGGTGCTACGATCCATACGCAGTCTATCATTAATCGTCCAGCCTGTGAATTCACAGCCATGCAATCAGGTCTGAATAACCCCCATTGTCCCATAATGAGCTGTGCATTATGGGTTATGGGTAATTTGGGTAGATGCATGATGCAGTGATAAGAGTGGAGAAGTGTGCTGTGGTAACCAATCAGCTGCTACGTATAAATGGTTGCTATGGCACGCTATTATTACCACTCCATAACTGTCCTCTTAATTCCTATGAATTATAGACAATTAACATAGATGACTGCATGCACAGTGCTTAGGTGTACACACATAGGTGGGTACTTGTGAGTTATCTGGGCGCCCGATTTTTTGATTGTATGCCTTAAGTTAAGGCATACAATCAGATGCGATGCGATGCGATATCGCATCGCATGCGACCATCGGATGCGATGACCCGATTTTTCCATAGGAATCAATGTTAAAATGGACTGAGTCCATTTTAACATGGAATTCAATGGGAAAAAGGGGTCCTTTTCATACCCCTACTATCCAAGTGGGCATGGAGTTGGATATAAACCTGTGGCGAGCGTAGCGAGCCACCGAGCCCGAAGCGTGGCGAGCGAAGCGAGCCCCGCGAGGGGACGGTATTCCGTGTCCGCTCGCCACGCTTCGGGCTCGGTGGCTCGCTACGCTCGCCACAGGTTTATATCCAACTCCATGCCCACTTGGATAGTAGGGGTATGAAAAGGACCCCTTTTTCCCATTGAATTCCATGTTAAAATGGACTCAGTCCATTTTAACATTGATTCCTATGGAAAAATCGGGTCATCGCATCGCATCGCATCCGATGGTCGCATGCGATGCGATGTCCCGATCCGACCCGATTTAGAAATCGGGCGCCCGGATAACTCACAAGTACCCATAGGTGTATTATAGGGTTTGGTTCTGACATGCTATAGAATACCACACGTGTATTACAATTCTATATACACGCACACATTTTATACACCGTAGTAAGTAAATAAATACAAGAAACATAACTAACATGCCCCAGTCCTTAGAAAGGTTACAGTGTGATTAGTAAGTATGGGGACACTTACCCTGCTGGAAGGCCGCCATCCCACTCTAGCCAAGGGCCTAAGTGCAGCAAATGGTAAGAGGTAATAAAGGATTGTGAGAGGCCAGGAACGCAGTTTCAGGGCTGACCTAGACATACAGGTCAGCTGCCCCAACCTCCGTCTCAGAGCCAGCTGAGGGAACTGCAACCTGTGGGACCAGACATAAGTGTCAAGAGATCCTGCAAGGACCAAGGACCTGCCTCATCTGTGGCATGTGCACAGCCTACACTAACCCTGAGGGTCACTGAACAGGAAACCAGCTTACACCACAGACTTGCAGTACACATTACTAAACAGATATCGTAACCAAGGGCCCTTGCATACAACAGCCTCTGTAAGGAATATTTAGACACTGTGGGCGTTTAATCATCTCTAACTTGAAGACCTATAAATCATTTCTAAAAACAAAAGAAACTAAAGAGAACATAAATGTTTAGGCTTCACAAAAAGGAGTAATTTTCAATCTATTCCTACATTCCTTAAATCAAAGCTATATCATACCTGATACACTTCTGTGCTCTGGGAATCTGAAGCAATCACAAGCTGTTAAAGTTTTCTGCCATGATCACATGACACAAATGCACAGCTCATCAAATTATCCCTGACACACAGCAGATTTCCTAAGCTCTACAGAGCGTCCTTCCTCATATCCAAGGCAAACCGTAAAGCAGCTACAATACCCATTCACACAATGCATACAACCATCCTCAGCAATACCGACCACATAAGGACAAAGTACGATATGTATGCATCTGTATTTAGAGCACTTTCAGAAGAACAAGGAACCAACTCTGACTTACTGAAGCATAAGGATACTCGGCTTCAGATCTTATTCATTGCCGGCATCCAGAATGTGAGGTACCCAGAAACCAGGGCCGCCTCTCACTCCCCCCCCTTCACTGCAGACAGCCATGGACCAATCCGTGCATTGCTGCCTTTTTCCCCATCCATCCCTTCCAGAGACACATTCCTTTCAGGCCCGGTACCTCATTCACCCTGCACATGCTGAGCCAGCTGCTTTTTCTGCCTGACTGGCCACACAGTAGCATCATTCTTTCCCTCCCCCTCACACCACTGAATACATAAGGAGCTTTTGACTAATTAGGCCAAACAAAAGCTTAGCCACTGTATACTCTCCCTGTCCTTCCCTGTCTCGGCTGACCTGCACACTGAGAGTACCTGAAGCGTGCCCGTCTGCTGGAAGAGCTATTGATAGGGTTTGCTGGTTCGGAGGGGTCTGATGGTTCCTCCCTGGCCGAGCTAACACCACTGGCTGCTCGCGTTCTGCGGACATTAAGCTTCACTTTGCGCAGGTTACATCTGGAGACTGGAGGGTTGATTAAAGGTTTCCGGCATCTCACCATCTCCTCAAGTGTATGTCCAGGGTGAGCTGGCCCCTCTGTGACAGACACATCATCAGGGCTGAGGCCGCTGTTCTTTCTCTGCCTCTGCCTCTTGTGGAGGATGTGACGACACAGGTGACGACACAGATTAACACTCTGTAATAAGCAGGATGCTATCTTTCGTCTCCTCCTCCTCCTCCTCCTCATCAGCAGCTGAGGGTTAGTCAGTCTGATTGCTGTACAGCATCAATAACTATTCCATTCAGATGAAAAGGCATGCTAATACAACTAACCTTTTGCGGCACCTTGCTAGTAATAATAGTAATTCATGATAATTACTATTATTACTAGCAAGGTGCCGCAAAAGGTTACCCAGCACACAAGCCAAACACGTCATTACAAAACTGCTTCGTCTGTCATAAATGTAAAAACATTTCTGTGCAGCATGCTTCAAAATGTATTATATTAACCCTTTGAGTGCCAACATCTGAGAGATGTGCAAAATATCAGCTAAGAATTTGTTACAAATCTGCTATATGCTGGTATGCTAGCAGCGGTGTCCAACAGTTTGCAAACATTCAATGCACTGTTTTCACCTAGTATTATAAGAAAGGCTACTAAAATAGTAGCCTTGCTTGCCTAGTTTTTCCTAGCCATAAAGCTTAAACGTACATTAAAACACACCAACATGTTTTGCGGAATTTGCCACTTTTCACCGCTGCTGACTGACAACAAATACGGAGCTCTTTGAAGCTAGTGCAAATAGTTTTAAAGCCATCAACTTTTCTACAATGAAAGAGACTTATAGTGTGTACAGACTGTAAGATATGGCTTCCGATGTTGCCGATATAGTGAACATCGGAAGCCATATCACATGCTTTTTTAGGGCTTGCGAGCCCAATGCACGCTCCCGTGTGAGCGCAAATCGGCAGTGAAATAGAGGGGGCAGCCAAGACTATATAGTGCAGAACTGCACTATATAGTCCAAATTGTGCCACTCCATACACGCCGTGAGATGCGAGTCCCAATGCGATCTGATTGCATCGGGACTCGCATAGCACGGCATATCGCCCCCGTGTGTACACACCTTTAGAGCTTGAAAAAATAAAAATACAGACTTTGTAAACATTAATATGTATAACAATAATTTTTTTTATATACAGATTAAGTATCCCTTATCCAAATTATTTTGAAAACCATTATTTCCAGAATATATATATATATATATATATATATATATATATATATATATATATATATATATATATATATATATATATATATATATATATATATAAATATAATATAATATAATATAATATAATATAATATAATATAATATAATATAATATAATATAATATAATATAATATAATATAATATAATATAATATAATATAATATAATATAATATAATATAATATAATATAATATAATATAATATATATATATATATATATATATATATATATATATATTTTTTTTTGCTGAAAGCACTACAGGGGACATCTGTAACTGACAAACGCTGTCAGTCTACTTGTACACCAGACACAGTAGATGGACAGGCTGCCCATGGCCTATATTAGAGAGGAGAGCTAGCAGAAGCTGATTCACAATGGGTAGAAATACTTTGACATTTTGCACAAGTCATTTTACCTTCAAATTACATGGCTTAGGTTGAAGCGAGTAATATGCGAACATACAAAAAGTTCACGTGTGTGTATTTGACAACCTATGTCGATATGGACGCAGTAAGTGTACCAGCTTTGCTTGGCACACTATTAAATTCTCCCCCTATGTCCACTTGGATAGTAAAGTATGGAAAATAAATTAAAACACATTTTCTGAAGAATAAAAACAGGAAAACTCATGTCGACCAATAATGGCCCACCTATTGACTGTCGACAGCATACCATAAGGTGGAGACTGACCATCTCCACCTACATCTTCCTGGTTAACACATACTGATGCTCCCATACCACAGAACCCGTGTCTCAGTATCATGACTAGCTGGTACTGCTCTGTATCACAGTTCCCTGTCTCTCAGTATCATGACTAGCTGGTACTGCTCAATATCACAGTATCTGTGTATCAGTATCACGACTAGCTGGTACTGCTCCGTACCACAGAACCCGTATCTCCGTATCATGACTAGCTGGTACTGCTCCGTACCACAGTACCCGTGTCTCCGTATCATGACTAGCTGGTACTGCTCCGTACCACAGTACCCGTGTCTCCGTATCATGACTAGCTGGTACTGCTCCGTACCACAGTACCCGTGTCTCCGTATCATGACTAGCTGGTACTGCTCCGTACCACAGTACCCGTGTCTCCGTATCATGACTAGCTGGTACTGCTCCGTACCACAGTACCCGTGTCTCCGTATCATGACTAGCTGGTACTGCTCCGTACCACAGTACCCGTGTCTCCGTATCATGACTAGCTGGTACTGCTCCGTACCACAGTACCCGTGTCTCCGTATCATGACTAGCTGGTACTGCTCCGTACCACAGTACCCGTGTCTCAGTATCATGACTAGCTGGTACTGCTCCGTACCACAGTACCCGTGTCTCAGTATCATGACTAGCTGGTACTGCTCCGTACCACAGTACCCATGTCTCAGTATCATGACTAGCTGGTACTGCTCTAGTGTTCCCGCTAGGCTTATTTTGCAGGGCGCTGCGTCCTGCCCCTTTAAAAGCTGCTGAATTCCACCCTGCCCCTTTTTGCCCGCCCTGCGGAGTTAATATGCGCTGAGAAATGACTGTCCCTCGCCGCGCTTCTATTACTCGCCCGCTGAGTGTACACTGCTGAGCGCGGCAGCGTGTGGATACTCCACTCAGCCCTGCAGTCTCCAGAGTCCATAGCCGCGTTTACAGGCTGCTCACCTATGAGCGGCTGTCAGCTTTTCCAGGAAGCATACCTCCTCCCCCCTGACGCGCCGCTCACTACTACTGAGCGTCTGCTTTCTCACTCGGGTAGAGGCTAGATCCCCTTCAGTTTTGCCTTGTCCTGCTGTTATGATGCAGCAGCAGAGATGGGCTCAGTGAGACAATGGGAGGCTGAGAGCAGCAGCACATATACGTAGAAAGTTGCCCAGGACATCTGCTTCATAAAGGTACGTGTGAGGGTCCTGAACAGCTGGGACTCGAGAGAGCAAGAGGCAGCAAGTTCAAAAGTGAAAGCATTGATCAATGTGATGTGCACTATGTGATCAGAGCTGTGACTTTAGCAGGGGCAGCCTGCATTCCTCAGGTATACCCTCACTCTTCCCTTGTCCTGTTCAGCGATTTGTTACTGTCCCGTTAACGATTTGGATGCAGGAAGTAGCTGTACTTTCCTGCATAGTAGTCTGTGATGCTGCTGTGTGTGACATGGGGAGTTATGTAACATCTTAGTTTTCTTGCAGTTTATTTTTTATTTGAAGGAAATATGTGGGTTATTGTGGGGGATATAATATACATTTTTTTACTTTAGGGGAAAATGTTTTTGTTTTCTGTAAAGGGAGGAGTGACCTTAGTAAGTTTAATTTGCGTCCAGCTCCAATTAATAAATATTTATTTATTTGCACTGTTGGTTGGGTCTCCGATAGTAGCTCGTCCTGGAGATCACTAATGTAATGCAATAATTCCTTCTTTGCCTGCCTCAGGCCATGTGCCCCTCTCCCTGGGCAATCAGCAATTACAGACTACTGTGCATGAGACCAGCCCATGCTGCTTGTTGCCGGTACTGTTAGGAAGTGTGGGGCAGAGCTGGGGGGGCACCCCGGGGGCTTAATCTGGCTCTGGCTCAGCCGACTGCAGGTATTTTCTACATTTTAAATGCACCACCTCCCACGAATCAGAGCATGGGTGCCAGAAGGTGGGGTCAGTGATTGGCTACCAGGCTCAGGAGCTGGCGCCATATTTCAAATGGCAGCTGGGTGGTCATGCAGTGATGGGGGAAGTGATCTCGGCTTCTCCTCTCAATAAGGAGGCCGCAGCCGAAGAGGCCAAGCCGGGGCGGTGAGTGTTGCAGGGAAACTGCATGTGTGTCACTGCTGGGGGGCATTATACCTGTGTCAATTATACTGGCAGCATGGCACTACTGGTGACTTTGTCTAAGGTGCTACTGTGAGCATTTTGTCTAGGGCGTGTGTGTCGGGGAAGGGGGGGGGGGGGGGGATTGCCCTCCCGATTGAAAAATGTTCCCTCCCGATTGAAAAATGTGCCCTGCTCGGTGGTCAGCACCCTGCCCTAAAAGAATCCTAGAGTGAAGACTACTACGTATCACAGTACCCATGTCTCAGTATCAGGACTAGCTGGTACTGCTCTGTATCACAGGGCCTATGTCTCAGTATCATGACCTGCTGGTACTACTCCGTATCATAGTACCCATGTCTCAGTATCATGACTAGCTGGTACTGCTCTGTTGGGCAGATTTATTAAGCTTGGTGAAGTGATAAAATGTCTGGGTTTTTTTTTTTTATCACCGGCCAAGCAGCTCCAAACTGTGAAGTTACAGGCTTGGTTTGAAAAATGACAGGTATGAGCCAATTGGCCGGTGATAAAAACCAGTCACTTTATCACTTCACCTAGCTTAATAAATCTACCCCTGTATCACAGTATCTGTGTCTCGGTATCATGACTAGCTGGTACTGCTCCGTATCACAGTACCTGTGTCTCTGGGGCAGATTTATTAAGCTTAGTGAAGTGATAAAATGGCTGGTACTTTATCACTGGCCAATCATCTTCTAAGTGTCAAGTTAAGCTTGCCATACATCTACAGAATTATTGTCCGATCTGGCTGGTTGGAACAAATTCCTGGTAATGGATGAGAGAAAATGACAGTTGACATTTGCTTCGAAATACTGGAAAACTGGCAAAAAAAATAATAATTTTAATATTACCAGGTTTTTGTTCCAACCAGTCAGATCTGACAATAAATGTGTAGATGTATGGCCAGCTTTACAGGCTGGGTTTAAAAAAAAAAAATACAATTCGTGGCTGATGATAAAGTATAAGACACTTTCACTTCACCGGCCTTAATAAAACTTCCCCTCAGTATCTTGACTAGCTGGTGCTGCTCCATATTCCAGTCTCTGTACCGTGCGTATCCTGTGGCTGGTACTGCTCTGCAACCCAGCACCTCAGCCTGCACCAGTGTATACCAAGCAGCAGGCACTGCACATCCCAGCAGATAACATTGAGTATCTTGTGCATGCTGGTATAGCTTCATATTCCACAAGTTGGACATAAGAACTGTGTAGCTGATTCTGCAGCACACCCCAGCATCCAGCTTTTCAGATTGGGAAATATTCCAAGGCCCAGACCTTTATTACAACTATTCCTTCATCAAGTATTTCAGTTATTGAACTACCTGGTTTGCGTATCCAACATAAATATTAAACTCATGTGAAAAACCTACATTGAGCCTTCTAGCTTCTGTCCGACTCCCCCAGACTCCATTAGTGACACGAATTCTAGACAGGTCACAAATCAGGACAATAAAAAGTGCATACATTTCATTGAGGGATACACAAATCGCATGAATGCAGTGACTGCCTCTAAAGATTGTGCAACAAAATATTAAGTTAGGGTTCCATCATTTGTCTGACATTTTTCTTTGCTTTATTTAAAATATTCTGTTGAATCAGAAAAGAACTGCAAGGGCTGTTTCATTAAATATGACAAACAAAGCTTTGATTTTTGATTAAAAATATGGATTTTATTAAGATGCCCATATACTACATGCAAGTTAGTCACTTTTTAGCGATCACTGTTATAAGTAGCATAAAAAGCATCCAAATCGCATGTATATGACAGTTGAATACTGTGAATACCGATCCACGAACTGTGACGCCGATCTATCAACACTGCTCGCCAAAGGCATTGAATACACCCCATTGTATGCAAAAAAAGACTACATACGGTGTATCATATGTAATCCTGCTGCCCAGAAAGCTGGATGGCGGCTTAAAGGGGAGAAGGTGCACAAGTGTATGGCCACCTTTAGAGACACATTGGTGGTTCAATAAAGATCGTAACAAGACCAAGATTGTAGAAATGTATTTAACTCATACTGTACATATATGTATAAATCAGTAGTATGGCCTTGGCACAGATCATTATGTTACATAGTCCCCATACTTGTCTAAGGATTTTTTTCCAACGGTACGCAAAGACATAGAAAAAAAAAATCCTCCTAAATAAAGTAATTCAAAGAGGCACACATTGTCATCTGTGATGGAGGTGCTCAGCTGCTGGATCACTGCTCGTCTGTTTCCATGACATAATGCTATCACTATTCACATCGACAAGTTTGCGATTTCAG
This sequence comes from Crinia signifera, assembly GCF_055691185.1. Classification (NCBI taxonomy): domain Eukaryota; kingdom Metazoa; phylum Chordata; class Amphibia; order Anura; family Myobatrachidae; genus Crinia; species Crinia signifera. The sequence continues at coordinate 351,836,263 of NC_139217.1, forward strand.
CTGCAGACGTGCGCTTTAGATGCAGAAATGTGATCATGTTGACATCAGCCACGTCATCGTACAACCAACACGAGTCATGGTCTAATGACCGTGAGGGAAAGCAACGGTCTACCCTCTCACCCTTACAGACCCCCCCCCCCCCCCTCCCCAACCCTAAATTCTTTCCGTTCTTCCTTAACCCCCATTGTGCTGCCAAACCCTTGCCTCCCTTCCTATCCCCCCTCCCCTTTCCCTCCCAGACTAAAGCTACGATCACCCCAGGTTATTTATAATCAATATGGCGAATGTCAGGATTCTTCCAACATCAGCTTATCCGCTGAGATATCGACCGCCGGCATCATAACCGCATCCCAAAGTACTGCAGTTCAGACAGTGGTATGGCAGTATAATACTGTTAACATAACTATATATATTTTTTTAAGTCTTGTTTTAAGCTTAAAACAAAAGAATAAAGTACTGCTAATTGCATAACCAAACCTAAGCAACTCCGGGTACCTCAGCTAGTGGTACGATAAAATTAGAATTTGTTTCTATCAGTGTGATCTAAAAAAAAAAAAAAAAGTACATTGATGAATATGAATTCCCTGCATTTGGCCCAAGTGACTTCTTCCTGTATCCAATTATTAAAATCTGGCTTGGTGGGAGCAAATTTAGTAGTCATCAACACCATCAATGAGCTGAGACACCCTACTTTTCCCGACAGCATTCAAAAATTGAAAACTCGTTGGATCAAGTTTTTTTTTTTTCCCCAACAAAATGTGATTTTTGTTTTTCACTACACTTCACAAACAAACCCTCGTACATAGTCACCACTACAGGAGACTTGGCTCTCAACACTGGATGAGGCAGACACCGCTTCAGAGGGCAAGTATTTACAGACTGACTAATTAGGAAACTTCCAATTGCTTCATTAGTCCTTGGTGGGGGGAGTACCACCAGGATAAATCAGGTGATTTTTCTTTAAATTAACTATTTTATGAAAAATCAGGAGGTGCATGAAACAAATTTCCCACCCACAATTGAATCTGTGTTACACTGCAAAGAAAATTAAAAAGGTCAAGCATTTTTATCCAGTAATTTGCCTTGAAAACGTGACCTTTTCTTGTGTGAAAGGGTCAACCCAAGAATAAAGCAGGGTCAAGGACCCGGGAATAATAACTTGGGTTGACTCTTTCATAAAAGCAAAGGTCCTGTGTTAAACTGCAAATTACCAGGTAGATTTGCTTGACCCTGTAATTTGCTTTGCAGTGTAAATGGGGCCACAATGGAACTGGAAAAATGACCCGGCATTCAAATGCTGGAATTTTCAGACAATTCTGTCAAAACAGGGTATAAGTGTGCAAAGTTCTCTCAGAACCTTGTGGCTAAATAAATCTACCTGTGTAATGAATCTTAATTTTTGATATGCTACTTTTTCTATCAATAACTTTTTTGTTTAGGAAGCAATCAGCGAACATGATTTAAGCTATGAAGGTCTTCCCTAAAATTATTAATGAACTATACATAGTTTAAACACAGAAGACAACAGAAATATAATCATATTTGTATGGTGCCTCAAAAGCACCACATTTCATGGATTTGGAATTTTTAGCTTTGCCATATCACACAAGTAACATGGCTGAAAGACATCTAATTATGGATCTAGAACAACAATTACATGCAGTATATGTTGCCATTCCTACCTCCCAGGTGTAAGCCACTTTTGGAGGAACATCTATGCCTAGTTTCTCCAAACGATGAACCTTGTAATTCTCATACTGTTTGTAACCAGCATAGCCTCCGCCTGTCCCCAGCAACACATAAAGCGGCCTGAACTTGAGACCCACAGCAGTAGATGCAGCATGTAGTTTTCTTCCATCTGTGAAAAAAACAGAACAGCAATGGGTTACACAGAGGTGCAGAAGGGTCATGAAGGCCACGGGTGAGGAGGGCGAAAAAACGTACAAAAAAGGGTCACCCAGGCCACGGGTGAGGAAAAGTACAAAAAGCGTCACCCAGGCCACGGGGTGAGGAAAAGTAAAAAAAGCGTCACCCAGGCCACGGGTGAGGAAAAGTACAAAAAGCGTCACCCAGGCCACGGGTGAGGAAAAGTACAAAAAGCGTCACCCAGGCCACGGGTGAGGAAAAGTACAAAAAGGGTCACCCAGGCCACGGGTGAGGAAAAGTACAAAAAGGGTCACCCAGGCCACGGGTGAGGAAAAGTACAAAAAGGGTCACCCATGGGAGAGGAGGGTGAGGAAAAGTACAGAAGGGTCACCCATGGGAGAGGAGGGTGAGGAAAAGTACAGAAGGGTCACCCATGGGAGAGGAGGGTGAGGAAAAGTACAGAAGGGTCACCCATGGGAGAGGAGGGTGAGGAAAAGTACAGAAGGGTCACCCATGGGAGAGGAGGGTGAGGAAAAGTACAGAAGGGTCACCCATGGGAGAGGAGGGTGAGGAAAAGTACAGAAGGGTCACCCATGGGAGAGGAGGGTGAGGAAAAGTACAGAAGGGTCACCCATGGGAGAGGAGGGTAGAAGGAGGGTTGCAAGCAAGAGTGGAGGTTCACACAAGAATACAGACACACACTGTTAACTTGCATGTGTGTCAGGGTCACCAGTCACCATCAGTGGAAACACGCTCCTGACTGTCACAGCCTCACAGGAAGACTCGATTTACCGACTCTCAGCTATCTATAGGGAAACATTTAAGTGAACACTCACTGGAGTGGAGGGTCCTCGCATAGACATCGTTCTGGAGTAAACGTCCTCCCTCCAAGAACCTAGAAACAGAAACACACGCAGGGTAAGTCACCAGGGCACTACTGCGGAGGACACGGGGAGAAAAGACATAAACCGCTCCCACTACAGTACTGTGAACCGACCCTACATCACACACATGCATGGTTCTGCCTGTATCCCGCATACAGCGGCTGACAGCAGCATTAGTGCCATATTACCTGCTCAGTTTACACCGGGAGCCGCACACCCTCCACATGAGCAGCGCCATCTTCTCCTTGCTAGTATCCGCAAGAAAGATGAACAAGTGCCGTGTGCCGAGCTCTCAGCCAATTGCACGCTTCGAACCCGATTCTCCACTCCTGATGCAGAGAAAACAACGTGTCACAAGTATAGTCTCCAGCTACGAAGCTGCAGCGCCATATTGTCGGAGACCCTCAACTAAACTGATACATAACAGTGACAGGTCTATGTTTTAATTGCTTTTAAACCTAGAAGAGTGATAAGCTACTCACCAACTCCTAACTTATTTTACAAAATCTAGCAGCCTATACACATTTGGTTGCAATAGTAACCTTTTTAATAGCACTAATTTTACATTGCCTTATTTACAGTTTTACAGTTGCTGCATTTAGATTTTCAAATTGTAGTATTGGGGGGTGTCAAAATGGTAGCAGCTAGTTCCCCTTCGCCGTAAGGACCTGGGGAGGAGAGGGGGCGGGAGAGGAGGAGCAAGGTCAGAACAAGACAACTTTTTTTTGAGCCGACATGTGCCGACAGGCGGTATTTCATGCCCTACCATCCACTAGGGCGTGGAGGAGGTTATTAAAGCTGTGGCGAGCGAAGCGAGCCACCGTGCCCGAAGCATTGCGAGCGAAGCGAGCTATGCGAGGGTCCGATTCTCATTGCCAACTGTGTCCATGTCGACTGTGTCGAGTAAAGCAAGCCCGCGAGGGTCCATTTGGGTCCCTTCTTCTGAACTTGCTCCTCCTCTCCCTGCCCCATCTCCTCCCCAGGTCCTTACGGTGAAGGGGAACTAGTCTCAACCGTGTCAAAATGGCTATGCAGGCCATCGCCAGGGTGTCACCCGCTGAGATCACACCCAAGTGCAAACTACTTTTCAGTGAAAGAAGTCAGGTGCTGACCTGTTACATTGTATGTGCAGTATCTAACTCCTGTCATTGTGTAGGAACCAACTCCTGGGGTGACATTTAGTGGGAAATTTACTAATGGAAATTTGTAAAAAAAACAGGTGTATTTGTATCCAGAAATACACTTATTTTTGACATTTACTATCCCGAAAATACGACAATTCGTAGTCGTATTGATGTGCTATCAAGACGAATACAAATTGCTGTATTTTCGGGATAGTAAATGTAAAAAATAAGTGTATTTCTGGATACAAATACACCTATTTTTTACAAATTTACTTTAGTAAATTTCCCCCTTAATAGGATGAGATATTTTTGGTAATTGTTTCCTAGCACGGCGCTAGGGTTACCACCCGTCCGGGATTACTCCGGACAGTCCGGTAATTGAACCGGGTGTCCGGAGTCCGGACGAGTGGCGTTCCCGGACTATACTTTGTCCGGGAACGGAGCAGGGAGCAGGGAGGGAGGGAGGGTTGGGCAGCCTCTCTGCCGCCGCCGGGGACCAAGAGTTCCGGCAGGCATCGATAATAGCCGCTTCCGGTGACGCGGCGACTAGCATGACAGAGTACAGGAGCACTGCAGGCGTCGGACTATTTAAAATCTTGCGCCGGCTCGCTGGTGCCGGACCGCGTGAGCTGGCGCGAGATTTCAAATAGGGCAGACCTGCACTGTGCACTGAAAGCTATAGGAATCTCCAGGAAGCCGACGTTACTGTATGTGCAGCCAGAGCCGCCCATCCCTTCTGCGTGTCTCCTCACTCAACCTCACTGACTGCAACACAACTACATGGGAGACATGGAGAGGCTGCACATCCAGGGGACTGCTGCTGCCGGGGCCATAGATGAATACCTGGAGTACAGGAGGTCAGTCATACTGCTGCTCTGCATATCAGAGTCCATTGTACCCAATGCTGCTCAGATACAGTGTGCACTTATACTTACCTGTACTTCATCTGTTGCTAGGATACCTTGTGGGGACACCGTCAGTGTGGCCAGTGTAATATAGACCGTCAAACATGCTCCCTCCTGGACTTCCCATTTCAGTTATGGTTGCCCTCCCCTGTGGTTAAACCCCTTTCTCATTGATTATAAATGAAGAGGGAAGTCCAGCAGCAGAGCATGGTGTACCAGAGGGAAGACACAGTGTGAGATGTAGTATGAAATGGGCATCAAGTTGTGTGATGTAACATATAATGGGCATCACAGTGTGATATGTAACATGTAATGGGCATCACAGTGTATGATATAATAACGTGTAATAGGCATCAAGGTGTATGAGATCGTGTAATGGGGAATACGGTGTACGACATAACGTGTAATGGGCATCATGATGTGTGATGTAATAGGCTTTATGGTGGAATTTTTTGGAGCGCGCCTTCGGCGCGCACAGTCCCTGTTTTTATTTTTTTAAGTCTGGCTCCTACATTTCATCCTGGCTCCTAGATTTAAAATAAAATTTGTCTAGCCCTGGCATAACGTGTAAATGGGCATCATGGTGTGTAGTGTAACATATAAGGGGCATCGCGGTGTGTGGCATAATGAGTATTGGGCATCACGGTGTGTGGGATAATGTGTAATGGGCATCACGGTGTGTGGCTTAACATGTATGGGGCATTATTGTGTGCAAAAACAAGAATAGAATTGAGGCAAAGGTAAAAAAAAGGTGGATCAGGGGGCGGGACTGGGGGCGGGTCAATGGGCGGGCTGTGGGTGTGTCAAGGGGCGGGCCACTGTCCGGAAATCTCTCAACACAAAGGTGGTAACCCTACACGGCGCCCACGATTTTCATCTTATGCCATCGCTTCGATCGCATCGCATGCGATGCGATGGGACCCAAATATTCAATTGTACAGGCACCCTGATGGGTGATTACTATGTTAAATGCACCCCCATTGTTAACGCCACCCCCACTATGAACGCCAACCCGAAGCGTGGCGAGCGGCGGCGGTACGCACCCTCCGACCTTTTCATACCCCCACTATCCACGTCGGAGTGGAGTTGACTTTATATAGTGTGGCGAGCGTGAAGCGTGGCTAGCGCAGCGAGGGGACGCAGATTACTTCACATGTATTCCGCATCCCCTCGCCACGCTTCGGGCTCGGTGGCTCGCTGCTTTTTGGGTGATATTTTCGCAGAAAACTGTAGTTTTTGCACTTTTTCCGAAATTGCATAGTTAATGAGATACGAAATGCAGCAAAAATCGCACATTGTGGTGATTTTTAGTAATGCCAGAACTTGCATCCAGATGCTTTCCCATTATAAAGGACACAAATCGCATATTTAATGAAATGCAAATAAGGGAAAACGTTACTAAAAATTGCCACACAAGCAGACCAGGTTGTAATGGGCGAATGTGACAGAACCATTGAGATCTGTGCATGTTCTATGTTAAATTATGTGTAAAAGTAAAAAAATAAAATGGGGTGGGGTTCCCCCTCCTGAGCATAACCAGCCCTGGGCTCATTGAGCCAGACCTGTTTCCAAAAATACGGGGAACAAAAAGCACAGGGTTCCCCCGTATTTCTGAAACCAGCCCTGGGGCGGGATTCTCTAAAATCTGCAGCCCTCTTCGCCGGCCACCGCATTTCTAATGATGCATATTCTCTAAAATATGCGGTCATTAACGCGAGGGACAGCTCTTGCGGTAAGAGCTGTCCCTTGCGATGCGGCGCCGTTGCTGGACTTCCGGGTCTCCGACGCGCCGGCCTCAGGGCATGCTGGGAGGGATCCGTGACGGATCCCTCACACACCGATGCGGTAATAAGCCCATAGGCTTCTGCAGGGAACCGCCAGATTTTGCTGGCGATTCTCTCTGCAGCGGTGACACTGCGGAGGGAGGTTAGAGAATACAGAAATGCGGTAAAAAACCCCGATAACGGGGTTTTTACTGCATTTCTGTAATAGAGAATCTCGCCCCTGGACTTTTGGACCGGTCCTGGTTCCAAAAATACCGGGAACAAAAAAACTGGGGTCCCACGTATTTTGGAACCAGTACGGGGCTCCAACAGCCAGTGAGGTCATGCCACATCAAAGGGATATTTTTTACATAAGGTCCCCCGGACGTATCATGCTCACCATGGCTGGTCAGCCCTGGATGGAGTACCTGGAGGAGTGGGGACCCCCCCAATAAAGGGGTCCCCTCCCCAGGCTTCACCTATTCAGGGTGGATGCCAGCCTGATATGGTTAAATCACCCATACAAAACATTACTTTTTACAAGTGAACTACAAGTCCCAGCAGGCCTCCCCCACCTCCCACATCTCCCCAGCATTAATTTCCCGTGATTTGCGGCTTTTCAGGGGGGTTAAAGATGTGAATTGCGTAATTTAGAGGAGGCTTTAAAAGTAGGCAACCCTGGATAACGCTACCATTTTTACCGACACATGCTAAATAGACTGCACCAGGTGTCAGCAGTATTAGTGACGCCTCTGGGCACGAATAGGGGTGTGGCCAAGACAGCATTGAATTAACAAGCATTGTATTGTCATATTTGTGGCTATTGTCTAACCAGGCATCAGGGTGTCACCCGCAGTGTGGTAAAGCGGCTAGAGCCAGAAACAGACGGTGCACTGCATCAGGGCCCACTGCAATGAAGGGGCCCCTAGTCGGCAGGCCAGCCAGGTACTATAATGAGTCTTCCTCACTATAGTGCACTATAGGAAGGAACTCTCTCCCTGGCGTCACTCTCTCCTTGTCACCCATTGCTGTCACCCTCTCCATGGTGACACCCTTTCCCTGTTACCCACTTCTTTAGGGCCCTACATACGCAGAGATTTGTGCCAGAGATTCATAACGGGAGATTCAGCACGAGAGATTTCCCTTAATCTGAATTTTTCAGATAATGAGCCACACACACACAGATGTGTGCCAGAGATTCATAATGGCAGATTCAGCATGAGAGATTTCAAATCTCTCACAGAAACTTCAGGGGAATAAAAAAAAGTATTCAAATGTAAATAAGGGGTTGGAATAAAGCCTGGGGGAGTGTCACCTGTCAAACTCTCTGACCTGCAGACCCATTCAAGTCTACATCAGGAAAGTATTCCAGCTTTTACTGCAAGCAGACCTGTTTCCCAACAGCCACTGGCCATCAATGATTTTAATATTCCCCATCTGGGGAGGGGGGCATACCACTGTGCCACCAATTAATTTAGTATTCCCCATCTGGGGAGGGGGGCCATATCCACTGGCCAGCAATGTTTATTTATAAGCTGTGCCACCAGGTTTTTTTTCTATATATGGGAGGGGGGGGGGTGGGTGGTTTTTACATATGAACATTAGGGAGGGCAGGGGGGGATGTGCATTGTGCCACCGTGCCATTATGCAATAAGGCCTGCATCCCCCATTCACATGCAAATAAAAACATTGATGGCACAGTGTAATCCCATCCCCCTGCCCCCCCTAATGTTCATATGTAATAACCCCCCCCCCCCCTCCTACTATATATAGATAAAAAAAAAATGGCGGCACAGCTTATAAATAAACATTGCTGGCCAGTGGATATAGCCCCCCTCCCCAGATGGGGAATATTAAATTCATTGGTGGCACAGTGGTTGTGGGTATGTGGGGAAGGACCCCCCCCCTCCCCCTCCTGATGGGGAATATTTATCTCATTGGTGGCACAGTGTAATCCCATCCCCCTGCCCCCCTAATGTTCATATGTAATAACCCCCCCCCTACCATATATAGTTAAAAAAAAGCTGGTGTGGGGAATATTAAATTCATTGGTGGTCAGTGGCTATGCACCCCCCCCTAGCTGGGTATACATTGGTGGCGCAGTGTGGAAAAAAAATACTTACCAACTCCGGAGTCCAGCGTCGCTTCCTCTCTGTCCCGCAGCGTCCACAGTCGGCCGGCTAATCCCGAGGTGTCCGGCGCTCTGCGTCATCAGGGGATGCGGCGGTGTCCGGCGTCATGGGGGGGCGCCGGTCTCCTGCTGCTCCAGCGGCGGCCGTTGCGTCATCAGGGGATGCGGCGGTGTCCGGCGTCATGGGGGGGCGCCGGTCTCCTGCTGCTCCAGCGGCGGCCGTTGCGTCATCAGGGGCGGCGACCGGCATGTCACTGTCATGTCAAGGGGGGGCGGCGTTGTGGGACATCAGGGCGGCGTCCAGCGTCGCTCAGAAGGCCCTGCTCACATCCGAGGCCACATATGAGCAGGAGCTTCTGAGCGACTGCTCTAGATTGACAGGCAGGTCCGTTCTGAATCCTGGCCAGATTCAGAACGGCGGGGGCGCGCCTGTAAATCGCTGTGTGGGCTATACACACAGCGATTTACATGCATTTTCAGGGATTTTCTGAGTGATTTGTTAAAATCGCTCAGAAAATGCCTGAAAATTGTGCTGTGTGTGGGGCCCATTTCACCCTCTCCCTGACATCATTCACTGCTTTTACTCTCTACCTGACACCATAGTTGCCTACCCTCCTGCATTCTGCAGGAGACTCCCTGAAATAGCAGCAGTCTCCCTCTCTCCCTCATTAGTCTAGCAATCTCCCTCATTTCACCTAGCCCACATTAACATCTGTTAAAGTGTGGTAATCCATATTACTTGAAACAACTTTGCTCTTTAATTATAAAACAAACAGATCGTAATTTAAGGCATGGAAAGACAACGCTGCATTTTGCAGACTGTCAGCTTGCTAAACCCCCCCCCCCCCCCCCCCGCATCGCCCATTTCTTCTCTGTGTCAGAGAATAGATAAGGAGAGCAGCGAGAAACTTGGCAGGAAGTTTTAAACAACCTTGCTTGTTTCTTTAGTTTATTTGCAAAGCGTGCAGACTATAGCAAGCATATTGATTTAAAGGTTATGCTGGCAGTGATTTTCTATTTAAAAAAAATAATAATTCTTGAAATGACAGTATTTTTTGTTTGTTTTTATTTTTTGACCGCGGTTGGATTGTTTGGTGTATATTGTCTGCTGAGGATATTGCTGAAGTAACTAATCTGTAGTGGTTGTTTTGATAATTAGAGTTTCTTTGTTTGTCCAATCTATAAATTTTAAAGAAGTTGCATATATTTGTTGTAGGATTTCCCGTGCTTATAATTTGGTGATTAGAGATAGGAGGTTGTGCATTTACATTTCTTCCTGGTTGACTGGCCAGCAACACGTGGAAGAAATGGAATGCATGATTTATCCATAATCTGTATTGTTTGGAAACCCCCGGATTGTCTACTGTATATGGTTTATATAAGAAAATGTTAATAAATAATTAAATATACGTTGCATTGTTAGAGCTAGCAAGCAGTCTGATTTCAATAACAGTTTGAGCTAATTTCTTTATATCCATAGACAGAGGTCCGTTAAAATACAGAGTTTAAAGGAGTAGATGCTAATATTGTAAGCCAAGTAACAGTTCATTTTTACCACCAGAATAAATAAAGTTAATTGGAATATTGTTTATAACAAAGAAAGTAAGATCGAGTTTATCTCATTGTAAAGTTTTTTTGGTCTCTTGTCTTGCGGAGATGAAGTCCGTATTGTAGGACTGGTGTTTTTCTGCTATGGGTTTTTGATTACATTTTTTTGGTTTATTAAACAAAGCAGCTGTGAGTTGGAAACTCTAAAGTGATGGATTCAGTTGATGTAATGCGAGATAAGGAGTTGTCCATGTTAGGTGAAGAAACAGGAAATGATAATGTGAATTAAATGTTTTTTTTCATTTAATGAGTAATACATTTTGGATAAGAAAAGTGATATATATCGATGAGATATAAGTCCAATATAACATCTATTCTTAAAGGTTCATATTGATATATTAGACTGTGTTTTCTGTTGGCAATTTCTGTTGCCTATTTGCTTGATCTGGATACATATATTGAATCAGATATAACTTGAGTAATGCGCAGATAAGTCCTGGGTTTTATTTTTATTCTCCTGAATGGAAGGGAATCATTGATAACTGACTCAAGGCTGTGGGGTTTTCTTTAAGCCAATTTTTGTTTTGTTTTTGATTTGTGTTAATTTAATTTTGTTTGTTTTGAAAGGGGAGGGTACTTAATTGATAGAGTATCTTAAGGGGTTAATACTGTGGCCACAGTTAGCTAAATAACCAGGGGAGATAGTGATCTAATCGTGTAATGATCACTTAGACAATGTGCAGATATGGTAACAAAGAATGACATATTGCATATAATTTTTTTCTGATTTGATGAGTTGATTTTTTCCTGTGAGAGTGCTGACCGGTAGCGAGATTCACAGGGGGTATCTGCCACCTATGTGCAAGGTAGAATATATGGGGAAAAATAATAAGAGAAGACAGGGTGGGGGTGGGACACGTGGAAGCGTAGGTGTGATAACATTGGGTGACACATAACGCAGCGTGGAAAGCGTAGGTGTGATAACATTGGGCGACACATAACGCAGCGTAGGTGTGATAACATTGGGCGACACATAACGCTAGGTTAGGTTTTCTTGGGAAATTTTTCATTTATTTTATTTACATTTTTGTCTTTGAAAGAGGTAACACCTTTTTAAGCATTTGTATGGGATCACAGAAAGTTCTCTGAGTATGTGACTGGTGTGAGCAAATGAGAAGGAATAGAAAATACTATGCTGGTCATAGTTAGTTGGAATTGGCGATGATGATGCACCTGTGAGGTAATGATTATTTGATGAGAGTGAACGCGCAATGGTCTGGTGACAGGTGGTGAAAGCTTCAAGAATTGAGATAGTATATCCCACTAACCCACATATGTTTGGAAAGATTTTACTGTCCCACTGAGGGGTTAATTCTGTTCAGTGAGAAGTGAGGAGAGGTGATGTCTCTTTTAGAGCCCTAGGGAAGAAAAAGAAAAAATGGGGGAAAAAAAAGAATAATAAAAAAAAAAAATTTGTTTATTTTTGAAAAAGCAGAAGGGAATAAGTTTTTTTCAGTGATGAGGTGAGAGTAACATCAGAAATAACTCTGTAGGAGATTAACCCCTTCCCGACATTTGACGTACATTTACGTCATGGCCGGGATGTACTTCCCGATGCATGGCATAAATGTACGTCATGGCTTTAAACTGTCACCGCGTCTATAGACGCGGTGACAGTTTGGAGATGTCTGCTGTCCCTGACAGCAGACATCCCCCCTCGCCGCCCAGGGGGGGCAGCGATGCCCCCCCGTTCGGCGATCGCTGTGATTGGCTGTTCAAATGTGAACAGCCAATTACAGCGTTTTCTGTGTACCGGCGAATAACGTTCGCCGGTGACACAGGGATCGGTGGTGATTGGTGCTGTAAAGTACAGCACCAATCACCACGGGGTGTAAGGGTGACACTGGTGTCACCCCACCTCACCCCACCCGCCCCCAAAGGCCGTGATTGGTCCGTCGGACCGACGGACCAATCACAGCCATGGAGGGTGATTTAAACTAACGGTGACTGCACTGCAGACGCCATTCCAGTCTGGAATTGCGTGCAGTGCGGTCACCGTGCCTATCTGCCGTGATATACTGACCTGATCCTTGCAAATACTTACCTGATCACTGCTTGTAGCGTGCTGGATGCTTCCCGGATCTTGTGACTTCTTGTGACTTCCTGTGTTGTGCTGCTGCAGTGTGATAGAGTTATAGATAGAGAGATAGAGAGAGATAGAGAGAGATAGTGACAGAGAGTGCTATATTTTGTGTCTGCTGCCCCCCCCCCCTGTTGTGCTGATCAGTATATCTGTGCTGATCAGCAACTTTTTGGGGGTGCTGTTTTTTTTTTTATATATATACAGCTGTGCTGCGTGTGCAACTGACTGCTGCCCCCCCTTTTGTGCTGATCAGTATAAATTAACTGATCAGCAACTTTTTGGGGGTGCAGTTTTTTTTTTATATATATACCTGTCAGTGCTGCTGCTGCAGTGTCATAGAGTGATAGATAGTGAGAGATAGAGAGATAGAGAGAGATAGTGACAGAGAGTGCTATATTTTGTGTCTGCTGCCCCCCCTTTTGTGCTGATCAGTATATCTGTGCTGATCAGCAACTTTTTGGGGGTGCAGGTTTTTTTTTTATATATATAACTGTCAGTGCTGCTGCTGCAGTGTCATAGAGTGATAGATAGTGAGAGATAGAGAGATAGAGAGAGATAGTGACAGAGAGTGATAGAGAGTGCTATATTTTGTGTCTGCTGCCCCCCCTTTTGTGCTGATCAGTATATCTGTGCTGATCAGCAACTTTTTGGGGGTGCAGGGTTTTTTTTTTTTATATATACCTGTCAGTTGCTGCCAGTTGCACTGTCAGTTGCACCAAAGGTTGTGCACCTGCTGCCCCTCACTGGTAATCAGTGTCGCATCAGTGATCACCTTTTTTTTTTTTTTTGAGGGTGCTGTGGGGTCTTTTTTAAAAAATTTTTTTACACACACTGTGATTTTGTGGGTGTCCTGTGGCCACTGTGCGCTGATCAGTGACGTACATCACTGATCAGCTTTTTCGGCACAGGGTTGATCTATTTTTTTTTTTTTTTTTTGATCAAATTCCTGTTGCCTTTGAGCACTGTTCAGTGACGGACGTTACTGACCAACATCTGTGCTCAATTTTTGGCGCAGGACCTTTTTTTTTTTTTTCTGCACTACATACACACTACACACTACATACCCCCCCGGGTTGAAATAAAGTTTGTACCCCCCCTACACTATACACGTGTTGAAACATTTCACTACCAGAAACACAAAAATAAAAATGGCATCCCAAATGTCATCCCAGTCATCCAGAAGAATGTATTCAGCGGAGGAGGCATATGCCATGCTTGCCTCTGACTCTGACACAGCCAGTGATGCAAGCGGGGAATTTGAAGGATTCATCTTAAGCTCCTCTTCCTCCTCTAGTGATGAGGGACCCCCTCAAAGATGCCCCCGTAGAGCAGCTGAGACCCCCCCCCCCCAATAATTGATCTCGTATGGACCCCACCACCAGACAATTTTGAGCCCCAGGTTCCTGAGTTTTTGGCCATCCCAGGAATCCAATTTGATTCCACAGGTCTCAGAGAAATTGACTTTTTCAAATTATTTTTCTCTGATGATTTTATAAATTTAATGGTGGACCAAACTAATTTATATGCCCAGCAGTTTATTGCTCAAAACCCCATGTCATCATTTGCTAGGTGGACCCCTGTAGATGCAGTAGAGATGATGACGTTTTGGGGTCTGGTGTTTCATATGGGCATAGTAAAAAAGCCAGAAATTAGGCAATATTGGAGTACAGATGTTCTGTACAGCACCCCACTTTACCGTATGGCCATGACCCGGACTCGTTTTGAGTTAATCCTTAAATTTTTGCATTACAACGATAATGCACAGTGCCCACCCAGAGATGATCCCACCTTTGACCGGCTATTCAAAGTCAGGCCGGTCATTGATCATTTCAGTGCCAAATTTGCAGAGATGTACATCCCAGATAAATTCATTTGCATAGACGAGTCCCTTATACATTTTAAAGGAAGGGTTAAATTCCGCCAGTACCTTCCCAATAAGAGGGCAAGGTATGGCATAAAAATGTATAAGCTGTGTGAAAGCACCTCAGGGTACACTCACAGGTTTAGGGTATATGAAGGGAAGGATTCAAGAATTGAACCGCCAGAATGCCCCCCCTCCCTCGTAGGTGTTAGTGGAAAAATTGTCTTGGATTTAGTGCACCCCTTCCTGGATAAAGGTTATCACCTCTATGTGGATAACTTTTACACTAGCATCCCCCTGTTTAAGGCCCTTGGTTCAAGAGGTACAGCAGCTTGCGGTACTGTGCGCAAGAACCAAAGAGGCCTCCCAAAAACGCACATTGCCCAAGTAATGAGAAGGGGTGAAAGCAGGGCACAATCCACCGAAAATATGTTGTTGGTCAAATATAAGGACAAGAGGGATGTCCTTATACTGACAACAATTCACGGAGACAGTACCACCTCCGTCCCTGTACGAGGTACCAGTACCCACACCTCAAAACCTAATTGTATCCTGGATTACAATAAGTACATGGGCGGAGTGGATCTTTCAGATCAGGTACTGAAGCCGTACAGTGCCCTGCGGAAAACAAAAATCTGGTACAAGAAGCTGGCCGTGTATATCATCCAGATGGCACTGTATAACGCTTACGTGCTATTCCGTTCTACCAGCCAGAGGGGGACATTTATGCACTTTCAAGAGGAAGTCATAAAGGGCCTAATATTTGGGAACCAGCAGGCAGAGGGCCCCAGTACTTCTAGTACTGGCCCCCGTATTGTACCAGGGCAGCATTTTCCTGATGAAATCCCCTCCACTGGAAAAAAGGGCAGGACACAAAAAAGGTGCAAAGTTTGCTATAAAAAGGGAATAAGAAAGCAAACTATTTTCCAGTGTGACACTTGCCCCGACAAACCGGCCTATGTATAAAGGAGTGTTTTAAAATATACCACACATCTATGGATTATTAGGTTCATCATTTCACCGTGCTTCGGGGGTCTTGCTAATGCCACATAGCACCCACCATTCATTCCACCAGAATCTGAGCCGCAAAATCCAAAAATCACTCCTTCCCTTCTGAGTCCTGCCATGCACCCAACTGGTATATTTTGGTCACATGTGAGGCATTGCCGTACTCGGGAGAAATTGGGGCACAGATTTTGGGGTGCTTTTTCTCCTTCATACCTTATGAAAATGAAAAATTTTGAGCCAGAACTGCATATTTGTGTAAAAAAAATTTAATTTTTCATTTGCACAGCCCAGTTGTATCAAAATTGGTGAAACCCCTGGGGGTTTGAAATGTACACTATACCCCTAGATGAATTCCCTGAGGGGTGTAGTTTGCAAAATGGGGTCACTTGTGGGGGGGTTCCACTGTATTGGTGCTTTGGGGGTCTTGCTAATGCGACATAGCACCCACCAACATTCCACCAGAATCTGTGCTGCAAAATCCAAATATCACTCCTTCCCTTCTGAGTCCTGCCATTTTTTGTCACACATGAAGCATTGCCGTACTCGGGAGAAATTGGGGCACAGATTTTGGGGTGCTTTGTCTCCTTCATTCCTTGTGAAAATGAAAAATTTTGAGCCAGAACTGCATTTTTGTGTAAAAAATTAAATTTTTCATTTTCACTGCCCAGTTGTACCACAATTGGTGAAACCCCTGGGGGTTTGAAATGTACATTATACCCCTAGATGAATTCCCTGAGGGGTGTAGTTTGCAAAATGGGGTCACTTGTGGGGGGCTTCCACTGTATTGGTGCTTCGGGGGTCTTGCTAATGCGACATAGCACCCACCAAAATTCCACCAGAATCTGAGCTGCAAAATCCAAAAATCACTCCTTCCCTTCTGAGTCCTGCCATGCACCCAACTGGTATTTTTTGGTCACATGTGAGGCATTGCCATACTCGGGAGAAATTGGGGCACAGATTTTGGGGTGCTTTTTCTCCTTCATACCTTATGAAAATGAAAAATTTTGAGCCAGAACTGCATTTTTGTGTAAAAAAATGTAATTTTTCATTTGCACAGCCCAGTTGTATCAAAATTGGTGAAACCCCTGGGGGTTTGAAATGTACACTATACCCCTAGATGAATTCCCTGAGGGGTGTAGTTTGCAAAATGGGGTCACTTGTGGGAGGCTTCCACTGTATTGGTGCTTTGGGGGTCTTGCTAATGCGACATAGCACCCACCAAAATTCCACCAGAATCTGAGCTGCAAAATACAAAAATCACTCCTTCCCTTCTGAGTCCTGCCATGCACCCAAATGGTATTTTTTGGTCACATGTGAGGCATTGCCATACTCGGGAGAAATTGGTGCACAGATTTTGGGGTGCTTTTTCTCCTTCATACCTTATGAAAATGAAAAATTTTGAGCCAGAACTGCATTTTTGTGTAAAAAAATGTAATTTTTCATTTGCACAGCCCAGTTGTATCAAAATTGGTGAAACCCCTGGGGGTTTGAAATGTACACTATACCCCTAGATGAATTCCCTGAGGGGTGTAGTTTGCAAAATGGGGTCACTTGTGGGGGGCTTCCACTGTATTGGTGCTTTGGGGGTCTTGCTAATGCGACATAGCACCCACCAAAATTCCACCAGAATCTGAGCTGCAAAATACAAAAATCACTCCTTCCCTTCTGAGTCCTGCCATGCACCCAAATGGTATTTTTTGGTCACATGTGAGGCATTGCCGTACTCGGGAGAAATTGGGGCACAGATTTTGGGGTGCTTTGTCTCCTTCATTCCTTGTGAAAATGAAAAATTTTGAGCCAGAACTGCATTTTTGTGTAAAAAATTTAATTTTTCATTTTCACTGCCCAGTTGTACCACAATTGGTGAAACCCCGGGGGGTTTGAAATGTACATTATACCCCTAGATGAATTCCCTGAGGGGTGTAGTTTGCAAAATGGGGTCACTTGTGGGGGGCTTCCACTGTATTGGTGCTTCGGGGGTCTTGCTAATGCGACATAGCACCCACCAAAATTCCACCAGAATCTGAGCTGCAAAATCCAAAAATCACTCCTTCCCTTCTGAGTCCTGCCATGCACCCAAATGGTATTTTTTGGTCACATGTGAGGCATTGCCATACTCGGGAGAAATTGGTGCACAGATTTTGGGGTGCTTTTTCTCCTTCATACCTTATGAAAATGAAAATTTTTGAGCCAGAACTGCATTTTTGTGTAAAAAAATGTAATTTTTCATTTGCACAGCCCAGTTGTATCAAAATTGGTGAAACCCCTGGGGGTTTGAAATGTACACTATACCCCTAGATGAATTCCCTGAGGGGTGTAGTTTGCAAAATGGGGTCACTTGTGGGGGGCTTCCACTGTATTGGTGCTTTGGGGGTCTTGCTAATGCGACATAGCACCCACCAAAATTCCACCAGAATCTGAGCTGCAAAATACAAAAATCACTCCTTCCCTTCTGAGTCCTGCCATGCACCCAAATGGTATTTTTTGGTCACATGTGAGGCATTGCCGTACTCGGGAGAAATTGGGGCACAGATTTTGGGGTGCTTTGTCTCCTTCATTCCTTGTGAAAATGAAAAATTTTGAGCCAGAACTGCATTTTTGTGTAAAAAATGTAATTTTTCATTTTCACTGCCCAGTTGTACCACAATTGGTGAAACCCCTGGGGGTTTGAAATGTACATTATACCCCTAGATGAATTCCCTGAGGGGTGTAGTTTGCAAAATGGGGTCACTTGTGGGGGGGTTCCTAACTTTTAGCATCTTATGGTGCCTAGAAACCTACATGGTGCCTAAAAAATAATCTCATAAAAAGGAGGCTCCAAAATCAAGTAGGTGCTCCTTCTATTTTGAAGCCTGTGGTTTGGTCAACGTGCACACTAGGGCCACATATAGGATATTTATGAAAACAAAAGAATTGGGGGAATCAATTTTTAGTCACATTTCTCTAGTAAAATGTACTGTGTTCCTTAGAAAAATGTATTAAAATTGAAAATCTGCAAAAAAAAAATGAAATTTTGAAATTTCACCTACACTTTGTTTTAATACCTGTGAAACACCTAAAGGGTTAACAAACTTCCAAAATGCTGTTTTGAATACTGTGAGGGGTGCAGTTTTTGAAATGGCATCATTTATGGGGGTGTCTCACATACAAGTCCCTCAAAGTCACATCAGAACTGAACTGGTCCCTAAAAAAATCAGTGTTTGAAATTTTCTTGAAAATTTGAGAATTTGCTATTCATATTTTAAGCCTCCTAGTGTCCAAAAAAATTAAAAGGAGGTTGAAATAATGATGGCAACATAAAGTAGACATATGGTCTATGTTAGTTTTTGAGTGGTATGATTATTTGTCTCACAAGCAGAAAATTTAACATTTTGAAAATTGCTAAATTTTCCATTTTTTTACGACATTTTGGTATTTTTCACAAAAAAACACAGACTGTATCGACGAAAATTTACCACTAACTTGAAGTACAATGTGTCACGAGAAAACAATCTCAAAATCACTGGGATAAGTAAAAGCAAAAAAAAAGTTATCCCCACTTAAGTGATACATGTCAGATTTGAAAAAAAGGGCTCTGTCAGGAAGGCAAAAACAGGCTGCGGCGGGAAGGGGTTAAAGGCAGGAAATGGTTAATGAGATTTATAAGAGAGTAAAGTTGTATTCCTAAATGATGTGAAATATCCAAGGAGTGTTACAGAACTGTTTTCCATAACAAGGACATTTAAACAATTATGTGTTGAAAGATCTTAGAATTAAAGATTTTTTTCCCCTTTTGAAAAAGACACAATGAATAGATTAAAGTTATTGCAATGTTTGTATGGGACAGTGATCAGCCATACCCAAGGATGACCTCCAGCCCCCTCCCTTTTGCTTCCCTCATGTGGTAATGTTGTTTTATCAACATCTGTTTAAAAACTGCCATTTTTTTTTCCAAATGACAAATGCTAATATGATGTCTGAGCTTAATAATGCTATTGCTTTTGCTTGTTTTATTTAAATTAAATCCCAGCCAATAGAGGTGTGACCATTCCAGAGAAAAGATTAATTTACAAATTGATGCATTTAATTTTGCACAGAAAAAGCAAGTGTTTTTTAAAAAAAATTATTATTATTATTACTACTACTGAGCCACTAGAAATTCTTTAGAAAATAATATTGAGTCTGCAGGTACCTCTGCAGAATCCTTATCAAAGCCCTTATTGAAAAATACAGATTTTATAGTAATTATTATAAGATGCATATTGAGTTGCATTTTTATGCTTAATGATTTATCTGATTGCATGTTGCCACTTTACTAGATCCATTGGTCATGCATATGAGCCCACAAATAAGGAATGGAGGTCACAATTAGGTGCAGCACTACTGGGTACTGCTACTAGTAATCGCATTTGCTGCACAACTTATCATGATATTCTCTCAAATATTTGTAATGATTTAATGATTGTTTTTTCTCAGAGTGGTTTGGAAGAAATTGTGTATTATTAACAGGAATCCATGAGAGACTGCTGTCAGAAGGCACTAACCGATATGAGGACCCTCATGGGGTTAGAGGATACGAGTGATGCTCATAGGGCATTAAGCAATTAGTATTTTGATGAGTTTTTCATTACTAATCATGTCACAAGTTTCTAAACATCTATGGACCACAAGAAATAGTTTTTTTCAAATTTGACAACAACGCATATTATTTAATACCCATAGTATTTGCAACACTCTGTTATTGTAGGTTATCTGCCCAATGTGATTATTCTTATTTTTTTTTTAGTGTAAATCAATTAACTTTACAGATATGGAAGTATTACAGTCATCTAATCATTGGTTTATGATCTGCATATTTCTTACTATCAGATAGTCAGGACTTACTACATTTATTTGCAGCACAGTCCAATATACGTGGACTCAATTAAGCCAAGGTTTTATGGACAGCCCCACTATGTCCCACAATGAGTTGCATGATTCCTACCACAATGCTGATTCAATATGTTTATGATCTAATGATGTGTTTAAATTCTTTACAGGATTCTCTGACACCTTTTCTATTACTACTACTAAATCTAACTGACACAGAGCTGACAAAGTACAATATACTGACATCATTGTTCATTTAAGGCTCTGATACACGCACTGACAGAAACCACAGCACTGGATATATCAGATTTATCATATACCTGTCTTTACTGTAATGAACAACAAGCAGCGGCCTTGGGAGTTTGAACACATATACATGGGGGTTCACATAGACCCATCAGGTGCTACAGTTGCACACTTGACCGAGTGGCATCTGCTTTACCAACATGTTTAAGGACTGTGGCGGCTGCTGCAGCCTTTGTTTAGAAATTACAGAACACCGCACACTATGTGTCTCTAATGCTACATCTTTTCTAATGAACTCCTCACGGACAAGACACTTTCCAGTGCATGGTTCTCTCGTTGGGAACTTTTGCTCCCAGCGCCACATGACCTGACCATTGTCAGGTGGGGTATGCTAAATCCTGCTACTCTGCTACCTGGTCGGACCCGGGAGTCCCAGAGGATGGATGAGAGGCAGGATTTAGAACATGATTGTGAGGAATATTTAAAGCAAAATTTCTCCAATTAGACCTGATATCTCTGACACGCCACTGCCATCTACAAAGATTGTAGTTGTCACCAACAAGGAGACTCAGGATGGCCATATACGGGATATGCGGTAGTATTGGATTTAGAGATCCTCATTTTCCATTGTGATTTTGCTATGATATAATACGCTAATATCACAGCAAGTAAAGGAGCTAATTGAGGCTGTGCAACTCCCTGCAAAGGCAGTAGTTGTTAAGTGTCAAGCTCACATGTTATAAAGTGATCTTGTTGCACTTGGTAACAAAAATAAGATGGCCACTGTTGTGAATCACACCACTATACAATTTAATGTTTTTACAATTGACCAGCAGAATCTCATAAAACATCAAGAGTTGTGTATTTAAAAGGAATGTGCCAATGGATGATGAATGGATGCAGTCAAAAGGCTAATGGCCTATGTAAAGATGGTGGGGGCAGACCAGTAGCTCCCCAAACCCCTCCTCCTGGCATATACAGAAGCTGCCCATGAGATGACCCATGTAAGGAGAGAGAGGGCATGTATTTTGATTTCATCTTATGCAGAGAAAAGGAGTCCCAAACTCATCTGCAAGAGAATGAACTCAGGAAAATTATTCCTATAGAACCATCTAACATTTCTCCTACCACTGGTCCATTCCTAAGGTTAAAAATAAATTTATTGAATTTACATGCATATAAAATTGTCATTATATTTAAATGGTATCTGATATGTTATCTTGATTATAAGGAACATCCCAGCTGTCCCATGTACAGCATCCTTTACAGCAAATAAATTTATTGAGAAATTGGTGTTCAGATATGTTATCCCATAAGGTATATGGTATTAAAAAAAAATCATAGAGGTACATATTTGACAGGAAAGGTATTCTAAGGAATAAGTCAATATATGGGTATTGAAGGTTGGTTGCACTCACCACTCACTAAAAGGTTTTAGTCAAAATTGAACATGTTAACAAATGCACATTGAGAACACATTATTTAGGGTGGGTGTGGAAATTACCATGAGTTGACTTGAAGTTTTGTCTTCGGTTTTGTATAACATTCACACTACTCCTCAGCAGCCACTGAACCTGTCCCCTTATAAGATCATTATTTTTAAGTTATATATAAATTTTTTTTTTTTTTTGGGGAGACCAGCAAACCCTATTCAACATCCAGCAGCAGACTTGTCACTCTAATTCTCACATCATCTAAATACTTTACCAGAAAAGCAAACAAGCTTATGAAGGGATGTTGTTATAAGGTCCAGCCTGGAGACTATGCAATGGTGAGAAAATTCTTACAATTAAATGTCTCGTAGATCAAAGGCAAGACCCGTCCCTGTGAAGCAAACCAATTGAATTAATGTGTCTCACTGCAAGAAGGTTTCCGACCTGGTGGTGATATCAGTTGAAGGAAAAAGATACTGATGCAGATCAGGGCCGGCGCCACCACTAGGCAAATCTAGGCATTTGCCTAGGGCGCCGGCCACTGGAGGGCGGTATTTCGCCCCACTTGCCACCCGGGTACCTGTCCTGCGGCGCTGTAAAGCTGGCGGCGGCGGCGGCAGCGGGGGGTCCCTGCAGTCAATAAGAAATAACGAGCGCTATCTGCCGGGCTATGTGGAAGCGCTTCTGTTTTGGAAACACTGGCCGCACGCTGATTGGCTGAGATTCAGCCAATCAGCATGCGCCGTGCGGCCAGTGTTGCAGAACAGAAGCGCTTCCGCATAGCCCGGCGGATAGCACTCATTATTTCTTATTGACTGCAGGGACCCCCCGCTGCCGCCGCCGCCAGTTTTATAGCGCCGCAAGATAGGTACCCCGGCGGCAGACACTGGGGCGCCCCCACCCCAACTTGCCTGGGGCGCTCTGGTGCCTTGCACCGACCCTGATGCAGATAAATATTGTGACTTTGATTCTAACTTAATAAACTTATTGGATGATGGGCCTGTCCAGGGCCCCCACACAGACCAAGACAAGGTCCACGGAATCGGGGGGCATCCTTAGTGGTGTCCCTGCGGGTTGTGGGCAAGAA
The DNA here is from genome assembly GCF_055691185.1 of Crinia signifera. Classification (NCBI taxonomy): domain Eukaryota; kingdom Metazoa; phylum Chordata; class Amphibia; order Anura; family Myobatrachidae; genus Crinia; species Crinia signifera. Next base: position 351,859,110 of record NC_139217.1, read on the forward strand.
GAGGTCCACGGAATCGGGGGATACCCTTAGTGGTGTCCCTGCGGGTTGTGGACAAGGTGTAAAACAATGATCCCCATGAGTGACCAAGTTTCCCATACACTCGCTAACTGAAGAAGTCATTTTTGTTTTTTTAAGTTTTCATATTTTTATAGTGAATGAGGGTTACCAGGTATTGGTTGCTGGCAAGGACAGTGTGTATAGTTATCAAAGAGGTATTACTAGAGTCATGGTGGTGTATTCTACTTCTTCTTTTAAATTTTAATCCCACAAGTATAGTAATAATCATAACAGACACACATATACATCATACTACTGATGCTCCCAGGTTTTTGTATGCGTCAGAGGATGGTAAAAAAAATACTGATGGCCAATATGTTAAACTAATTAAAAGGTTTAAAATAAATATATGAGTAATAACATAAAAGTAACTAAGAACATCCACACCAGAACCATTGATAGAATACATCTAGTAAGGTATCAGTAAAGAAGAGGCATTCTAAGTAAGGATGGTAACAATGGTGCAAACATAATATCTATATGCAAACTGACATTTCTTCTTTAAGACGCTCATCATGAGCTGATAAAAAGAACAATAAGGTAAACTGATTGTTGGTTATATTGTCATCTACGGTATCACTCCGGTAATGTTGGGTTAATGGCTACTTATATTTGCAGTCAAATCAAACAACACTTCATTTTCTATGTAGGATTTACACAAGTGAATCTTATAAGGTTACTGACTCTCCCTAGGTTTAAAATTGGTAAAGAGTGTAATAACAGGAGATATTTTGGAGTACAACAAAACATGTAGTTATGTGACAGAGTTGGGTGTGCTAGTAGAAAATCTTGATAAAGGTACTCATTGAATTGTTTCTTATGATGTTTTCTCAAACATACTGTCTCATAAGCCATGGACATTACCACAAGGATTATATTATATTTACAAACTTAAGGTTTCTAAATGGTTACAAACAAGATCTATTGTAATAAAATTTACTTTTACTAATTAATACAGTGGTGATTCAACATGAAGATTTGAAAGTAACACATGGTATATTAAAGAAACACACTTATTTACATTATCCCAAGTTTATAAAATTGTATTTGAATTTGTGAATATAATTAAAATATGGTACAAGTATCACAAATACTAAACTGATGGTGACGTTAAAAGGAAAGTTGAATTAAATTATTTGGGTTGAAAAAAAAATTTAGTTTATTGAACAGGTTTGAGTGATGTGATTCCCTACAGTTGGTTTATTTGGTTGAACCCCAATGACTGGTTCGCATAAGTCAATGTTATATATGCTTTAAGAAGTTTAATGTTTTTGCCAAGATAATATTATTGATTTTTCTGTATACTAGTGAAATGCTTCAAGCAGGTTTTCCGATGTATTAAGAGAGAAACAAATGAGAGATATGAACTTTCTTCGGAGATATGAAAAAAGTTGAGGATGGACTGATAATACAGAAAATCAACGAAACAATAAATCTATGCTTTTATTATATTCTGTTTTCCTGACTGCTGCTATTATTGCTGCAGATGACTTTAGCTTGTTGCACAATGTACTATTCACTGCGTATGAGGCCTTCCCTTTGCGCTAAACAGTTATAATATGTCAGAAACGGCGGCCATTTTGTTAGGCATGACTTGCATAATAACATTATAAAATGGCTGATCATTCAGAACAGTGCTGTAAGAGTGATTTCTTATAGAGAATTGTTTTTGGTTTTAGAAGCTTAAGAATGTGATGTTGACAGTATAATAGAGCAAGGACAGATACCTAGACTCCACAATCATCAACTATATGGGAACAAGGCCACACATGCGTAGACCCACAAGGCCACTGAAGTTGGGTGTTGGGTTAATTATGACATCATGATTGAAAGCAGAGCTTTCCAATAAGACTCAATGCTTATGAGTAATTAATTAATTAATGTGATTAAGGTTTAAATATCAGAGTGATAGAAGGAGGGGGAAGGCAGTTGAGGAAGAACAAGGAAGCACAGGGGGCTGGAGGTAACTATGAAGGAGGTTTAATCATGGCTGATCACTGTCCTTGAAAGGTGTCCATTTTGATTTGATTTAGAATTACTGTTTAAGTATTAGCTAATCAATTTTATGTTTCTTGTGTTAGTCTGCATTTGCAAATACCTGTAATGAAGCTATTCTTTAAGTAAAGCATTGTCATACATTTTATAACAAGGTTGTGTGGGTGTGCAATCATTTCAGCGTTGCCGTTATATTTAAAGGATATAAAGTAAATATATTCGGTTTGGGTTATTAATCATATCTAATCTTATCAAACAAATCTCTGCGTTATCAAAGTAATGTGAAACACACAGGAAAAATCATTTGATGGTGAGCAAAGCAATCTGTCAGCCTGAGCCAGGGCAGTACATCCCTTTGAGAGGCACTGTACATAACCAACCCCCCCCCCCCCCCAAGAAAAAAATATCCTCACCGTGGAGATGGGGCCCCAGGGGAGTGCCGTCGGAGGAGAACAGCGGAGTTTGATGTCTGCTCCCACCTGTCCTGACTGCTTGTCCCTGCTGACAAGTAAGTTCCCCTGCCAGTGGCGTAGCTACCCCCCCCCCCTGCCAAAATAAAATCCGGCGCACCCCCAAGAAGGGGCGAGGTGATGGACTACAGGCACCACTGCTGAACTGACAGGTGACCCAAGCAGCAGTGAGCACTGAGCTGGTCCCGCCTTGTTCATATCTAATGAGTGGGGACCCAGTGCAGTGCATATTTAATGAGCAATGCATTGAGCGGGACCCTGTCAGTTCAGCCAGCAGCGCCCACCACAGACCCTGCTAGTGACTCCAAGCCGCTGCAGGGTCTGCCACATATGTAGCTACACTACTGCCCTGCACTAAGCACCGCTAGTGTCTCCGATTCCAGACTCATCTTCGATCTTACTTATAGGCCCTTATTCAGATCTGATCGCAGTACATATTTGTTCTCAAAATGGGCAAAACCATGCTGCACTGTAGGTGGGACAGATGTAACATGTATAGAGAGAGTTAGATTTGTGTGAGTTATTTTGTTTCTGTGCAGGGTAAATACTGGCTGCATTATTTTTACACTGCAACCAGGGGCGTAACTAGATATTTGTGGGCCCCATAGCAAAAGTTTGTAAGGGCCCCCTATTTAGCAACTGATGTGATAAATGTATGTAAAACATATTACTTAGACAGGAAAGATGGGCCCCCTTCAGCTCTGGGCCCCATAGCAGCTGCACCCCTTGCACCTATGGTAGTTACGCCTTTGACTGCAACTTAGATTTCAGTTTCAACACACCCAACCCAAATTTAACTCTTTCTGCACATGTTACATCTGCCCACCTGCAGTGCACATGGTTTTGCCCATTTTGAGAAACAATTTGCACTATAGGAAGAAATATTTTCTGCACGTGAGATCCGTGCAGAAAATGATCGTACGGAACCATCCGAGCAGGGGGTGGAGAGGGGCGTGAAGGGCTGATTTTGCTCATTACCATATGCGTATGCCCTGCGTTTCATGGGCGTGCCCACGAAAATGCTGGTCATACGTATGGTAATCTGGCCATGACGCAGGTGTGGGGGGCGGAAATATGACATAGTCGGATGCCAGCTGCCCGCCCATATCCCTGCTTTTGCACAGATAAATGCCCGAATGGTCTGGAGCACTCGGTGCTGCTTGACCATTCGGTCCAGCGTTTGATGGTCGTGACCATCGAATGATGGGGGAGGTTCCCACAGATGGAGGAGGTGTTCAAATGAAATATCCACTCGCAGTCCGTTCGGTCGGCGTCTTACCGCATTCGGATGGTGTGAGCGATACGTACGGAAGGCGGGGTTCCTGTCCGAAAATACGCATCCGTCCGAATCAATTAGAATAAGAGCCAAGGTCCATAGTCATCCAGCAGGGGAAAGTTTGTGAAGTTATCATTCTCTGTTTGTCATTTCCATATTCCAATTCCTTCAGGTTTTCTTCTGCATTCGATGATATTAAGTCCACCCCCCACCCCCTGGATGGAGATGATTGAGAGCATCGAAGATATCGGCCATGTACGCCAAAATGAGAATGAACTCAGAATTTTCAAAGCAATCTGTTTGACAATGTTAGTGCTCTCGCAAAAACAGGGCTAATCCCACATGCATGGCAAAAACACAATTCACCACCTTTTACCGGGAAAACGACTAAATGTTAGAATGGTACAGAAGTACCTCATATTCAGAGCCCATTTCATGACACAGCTAAGAGCACTATTTCGCACATAGTTCACACATTCCACTACAATTTTTAATACTTCTCCCAGTTTTGGAGGCAAAGATTTTGTTGCCAATGCATGCCTGTACAGAACACAGTGTGTAACAATGATGTGTGGTGCAGTGACTTTCACCAGCGCACCAAAATCAGAGTTTCATCCCATGGCTGGAGCTCCGTCCGAACAAATTGCAGAATCCATATCCTACAAAAGATGTCTCTTAAGATGTCATCCACAAGTTCCTTCACGTCGGCTGCCTTAGTTGATTTTCTAAGAGGCTTACAAAATAAAAAAAACGTCCTTTATCATGTTGTCATTCACATTGTGCACAAATACAACAAGCTGGCTTAGATCAGTAGTAGTAGTAGTAGTAGTAGTAGTACGTTTATTTATAAGGCGCCGCAAAGTGTCCGCAGCGCCGTACATAGCAAACAAAAAAAACAAATTACAAGGTAACGTACAGGGTGTGTAGAAAGATACAGTATAAATAGGGGTATAGCTGGTAGAACTAAAATCAGCATCAGTTCAGAAGTAGGTGTCAAAATTGTCAAGGAGACTGAAGATGAAGTAGAGGAAGGGAAGAACAGGACAGGAGCACAGGTGAGGGAATGAGGTAGGGTGAGTACGTGAGGAAGGAGGGCCCTGCTCATAAGAGTTAACATACTAAAAATAGATGGGTGGACGAACGAAATACAATAGGATAAGTAGGAACGGAGGGGAACGGAGGCAGGATAGGAGGATCAAAAGAGGTTAGGAGGAGGGATATGCTAGTCGAAAAAAGTGGGTTTTGAGGGAGCGCTTGAAGGAGGTAAGGGAATCAGATAGCCTGATGGGTGGCGGGAGGTTGTTCCAGTGCAGGGGGGCAGCGCGAGAGAAATCTTGGACACGGGAGTGGGAGGAGGTGATTAGGTGAGAGGTCAGTCGGCGGTCAGCGATGGAGCGAAGAGGACGGGAGGGAGTGTGGATAGAGATCAGTGAAGAGAGGTAGGGAGCTGTGGAGGAGGAGAGAGCCCTGTAGGTGGTGGTGAGGAGTTTAAAGAGAACTCGGAAAGGAATGGGGAGCCAGTGAAGAGATAAACAGAGGGGGGAGGCGGAGGTAGAGCGGCGGGAGAGGAAGATGAGCCTAGCAGCAGCGTTAAGAATGGATTGGAGAGGTGCGAGGCGGGTGAGAGGTAGCCCAGAGAGAAGGATGTTGCAGTAGTCAAGGCGGGAGATGACAAGAGAGTGAATGAGAATTTTGGTCGCGTCAGTGGAGAGGAATGGTCTGATGCATGAGATGTTGCGTAGGTGAAAGCGGCAAGACTGTGAGAGAGCACGAATGTGGGGGGTGAAAGAGAGGGAGGAGTCAATGATGACACCGAGGCAGCGTGTTTGGTCGGTGGACGTGATCTCGGTTTCACCAATGCTGATGGAGATAGTGGGAGAAGAGGGGATGTTCGGGGGATGGAAGATTAGAAGTTCAGTTTTAGCCATGTTTAGTTTCAGGAAGCGTTGGGTCATCCAGGCTGAGATGGCTGTGAGGCATTCGGAGACCTTGGACAGGAGTGATGGGGATAAGTCGGGGGAGGAGAGATAGATTAGGGTATCATCAGCATAAAGGTGGTAATGAAAACCATAGGAGCTGATGAGGGTTCCCAGAGAGGTGGTGTAGAGGGAGAAGAGGAGAGGGCCAAGGACTGACCCTTGGGGAACACCGACTGGCTGGGGGGTAGTAGGAGAGGAGGAGCTCGGAGTGGAGACGGAGAAGGAGCGATCGGAGAGGTATGAGGTGAACCAGGAGAAGACCGTGCCAGTGATGCCAAAGGAGCGGAGGGTGTTGAGCAGGAGAGGGTGGTCAACAGTGTCAAAGGCAGCCGACAGATCAAGCTGGATGAGGATAGAGAAGAGGCCTTTGGATTTAGCCGATAGTAGATCGTTAGTGACTTTGGTCAGGGCAGTTTCAGTGGAATGTAAAGGGCGGAACCCGGATTGGAGGGGGTCTAGAATGGAGTTAGCAGTAAGGTGGCTTAGGAGACGATTATAGGTCAGACGTTCTAGAAGTTTGGAGGCAAAAGGGAGGAGGGAGATGGGCCTGTAGTTGGATGGAGAGTTGGGGTCCAGATTTGTTTTTTTGAGAATTGGGGAGACAAGAGCGTGTTTGAAGGAGGAAGGGAAGATCCCAGAGGATAGGGAAAGATTAAAGAGGTGAGCCAGGTGAGAGCAGACTGATGGACTGAGACGACGGATAATATTGGAGGGGATAGGATCGAGCGGGCAGGTGGAGGGAGAAGCGGATTGAAGGATAGAGTGGACTTCAGCAGCAGTGGTGGGGTAAAATGAGGACAGGGGTTGGAAGGAGGGGAGTGGAGATGTAGGAGGGGAGGAGGGAGAGGGTGAGGTCATGGCAGCAGTGATGGCAGTCCTGAGAGAGGAGATTTTGGTTTAAAAGTAGGTAGCAAAATCAGCGGCTACGATGGAGGACGGAAGAGCTGGAGGAGGGGGGGAGAGCAAGGAGTTGAAGGTGGCGAAGAGCCTGCGGGGATTGGATGATTGGGAAAGGATGAGGGACTTAAAGTAGGATTCCTTGGCCAGAGCAAGGGCAGAGCTGAAGGAGGAAAGAATGAATTTGAAATGGAGATAATCCGCAAGGGAGCTTGATTTCTTCCAGAAGCGCTCAGCAGTGCTCAGTGAAACAACAGTGGAATTTCATCGAATCTGGCTCTCTTTGCCTTGAATTCAGCAAGCATTGTGTTCTTGTATTTCCCATCTCCATGCAGCTTTAGGAAGTGTTCCCTTAGTTTTGCCAGTGCTAGGCTAGAATTGCTCAACTTGGCATCGCAAATCATGCATTGAGGATGTTGACTTCCATCACATTCCATTATACATGTGAATCCATATTGTACGTATTAGTCTGACCACTTTCTTATTTTGCTCGACATAGTATGAAGCGATTGAATTATTAAAAAGGAAATCACAAATGACGTACAATCATGACAGTCACAAGTCACTACTGAGCGCACCAAGTTCTCTGCATCAAACATAACAAGGCCAAACGAGCAGCCTATGATGGCCATGCTGAGCATGATGTCACAAATCATACGAGTGAGGTGAACGTCAGGGCTGCCAGGTCATGCCATATACTGTATGGTATTTTTTGCCATAAATTACAGCACTATTTTAAGAATTTGACATAAATATTCATCAATAGCCTTCAGATCCTTATGGTGAAACATTGAAAATGCCATAAGTATTGTGTAAATGCCAAAAGTATATTAACGAACCTGGTAACCCTGACAAACGCATTGGACACACACCTTTGCTGAACCCCTTAGACGGACCCCCCGGGGTTTCATTGAACTCAGGTTAAGAACCACTGCTATAGATCTATCTATTATCTATTTACCTTTCTTATATCGCTAACCTCATATCCATCTATCTATGTAGAGCCATAACGACATTTTGGTGCCCTGTGCCAGAAAAGGAACTGGTGCCTCCCACCCACTACTTAATATAGGGACAATGTGCGGTGAAGGCGAGCACCAAATATTTAGGGGCTTGGCTTCATGGGGAAAGGGCGTGGTCACATAATAGTATCAATTCACATTACATTACACAGTAGTGTCGTTTATTCACATTACACCACACCATGCCACTTGTACACATTGCGGCAGGAAGAGCCAATAACTCACTTTGTGCCAGGTAGAGCCCCCTAGGTACTTTGCTGCCTGGGTCTATCATACTGCTCCCTCACCTGTCTCTATTACATTGACGCAATTCCTCAACCTGCACACTGCGCTCTATCACACTGATGCGTTCCCCCAACCTGCAGCCTGTGGTCCATCACTCTGATGCATTCCCTCACCCTGCGACCTACACTCTATCACACTGACGTGCTTTCTCACCAGGCGGCATGTGCTCTATCACACTGGTGCGCTCCCTCACCCGTGGCACAAAATGCCCTGTGACTATCACACTGACACTCTCCCTCACCTTGCCGCCTCTATATAACCCGCCACCCCACATGCTAACCTGCCTCATTCTGACAATTCCTGACCATCCCCGCTAGTGCCTAAGCCTAACCCCTGTACCCTGCCACCTAACCTGAATTGCCCCGCAGCCTAACCCTAACATACCTTTTTACAGCCTAACCGTAATCTCCCCCTTAGGTCTCTTGACGCACACCAGTAAATCTTACCTTACAAATAACTGTGTGCAGTCTGATTGACTGGGCGGCCCTGAAACTGGAGCAGGGTCTTGTCTGCAACTTGCTCTACAGCAGCAGCAGTCACATTAGCTCCACCCCCATCAGGACTCTATATATACCACATATATATTTACTTACCTTCTATCTCTTATCTTTGTACCTTTTATCTCTATAGATTTATCTCATATCTATCTTGCTTTATTTTATTTCTATAACCTTCTATCTATCTATATATCTCTTTACCTACCTATCTTCTATCTCTATCAACCTCCTATCTACCTACCTAATATCTATGTAGTTACATATCTTCTATATCTACCTACCTCATATCTATCTACTTACCTTCTATCTTATATCCCTATCTACCTACCTCATATCTATATTCCTGCCTTATCTCTCTACCTAAGCGCCTTGGGTCCTCTTGGAGAAAGAGTGCTATATATCAATACAACTTACTTGACTCATAGCTACTTACCTATCTTCTATCAACCTCATCTATCTATACCTAATATCTATATACCAACCATATTTCTTCATCTATCTATCTATCTATCTATCTATCTATCTATCTATCTATCTATCTATCTATCTATCGGCAGTCTAGATGGGCCAAGTCATTATTATCTGCTGTCATATTCTATGTTACAAAAGCGGCATACTGTAATTTCAGCTCTGACCAGGGCCGGAGCGCATATTTGCAGAAGCACTTGATCAGAATGGAAGCGAAGTGACTTTGCTTTAATATGTAAATATAATAAAAAAAAAGTAGTAAAAGTTACACTGATACAACTTTCACACTGCCTAAACGTTTAAAAAAAACTGTATTTTGAAACAGTATTTTGAAACAGTATTTTGAAACGGGTCTGAGCCTTCACATTGAAGTAGATTACCGTTTTAAATACCGTTTATATACCATTCACATCAGTCAACCCGGTTAATCCCCTGAACACGTTTCAAGGCAGCCAGCCTATCACAGGTCTGTAGTCTGTTGTTTTTACTAAATACCGTTTCAGAGCCATTCTCACTGCATAAAAAACGGCTCTGAAAAGTGTAGGACGTTTTGAAATACCGGTTATCTTTAACCTGTAAATGAACTCTGGTGCTTTCCCACTGCAGCCTTAAACGTTTTAAAATGGGAGTAAAATGGCAATATACCAATTAACAAGTGCGGTGTGAAAGGGGTATGAATCATGTGATTCACAAACATTTCTGACCATAAACAGTGTTCATTGCATTACATATGTTATTAATCTGTCCCATGTGTAGCCTCCTCTCTCCCCCCATTGCTTTCTATTTTTTAGTGTCTTTCATCCCCCTCCCTCATCCTGTGCTGGACTTCCAATATCTTTCATAAGCAAGACAGCACATGAGCTCATTTCTCCCACAAACATGCAGTTTCTCTCCCTTATGAGTGCATTGTTCATCCCTGCCATGTTTCTTCACATGGCGTCAGGTGAGTAAGAAGTTGGCATAGGTTTGAGTGTCCAGAATGAATGCTTGCAATTTAGACAATTGATAATCATTAATGTAATGCTGCACAACACATTTGCAACAGCAAGAGCACAGACAGGAAGCACGGATTGGCATGTATAAACGTGACGACAATGAAATTACAACAATACATTGGTTTGTTTTGCAGAGTCGAAACCTTATTATCTTTGTTTATGTAGAGATGTATGAGACAGACCACTTTATTAACATGTTGTAAAACACCATATTGATCTGACCCAATGATAATATGCAGTGTTATCTTGATAGTTTCTATTTTCTTATTTTGTCTGTCAGGTGGTGGAGTGCAGTATGCTGCTAGTTCATGAGTTTTGTCAAAAATAAATGTATGCAGTGCTGACTGAGGGGTCATCCCACTGTAATAATCATGAGCTAAGCCTTCGTTGTTATGGGGTTTGTCACCCCAATGTTGAGGTCATTTGTCAGCGTTTGTGCTCATAACCTTTTAATATGAGTTTTTGATGAGGCACTCACAAAAACTATTTATTGTTGTTTTCAGTAGTCTTATGGGCATATTTATCACCAACCACATCATATGAGGATGGGATGTAATAAAATTGCCCCAACAACAGGCCTCATTCAGACCTGTTCGCTAGGCTGGGTATACTCACAGCCTAACGAACAGGTCATCGCTGCCCGCCACCCCACCAAACAGGTTCAAAAAGTTGAACACTACAATCAGATGAATGGAGCCATGGATGAGTGCAGCAGATCACCGATTACTGCACCCTGGTAATAGTAAGCTTTTAAAAAAAAAATATTAATATTATCATTATTATTATTATTAAAAAAATTTACGTTAATCAGTCTGTGGTCTTTGAAAATACATTTTTAAGAAGAAGATAAGTCACATACAAAAACAACGATAAACATTGGGGGTTATTCTAGTTCATTCTTTCTGACAAAATCCTTCTTAGATGGACAAAACCATGGCCCTTATTCTGGTTGGTGCGGCCGGAGCCGCATATGCGGCTCCGACCGTGCAGGCGAATCCCCGCCTTCCATACGGATCGCCACGGCCGTCCGTACGCGGACATGTGGCGGGCCGCATGAAAATGGCGGGGGATACGCCTCCACCATCTTGGAGCAGCCCCCTGCATTCGATGGTCGCCGACCATCGAAGGCAGGGCCGCACGCTCCACCAGATCCCGCACCCATAGACCTCACGGACACTTGTCCGTGTGAAAGCATGTATGGGGGCGGGCAGCTGACATCCGGCGATGTCAGATGCCCGCCCCCAACACATGCGTCACAGCCTCATTACCATGCGTACGCCCCGCGTTTGCATGGGAACGCCCATGAAACGCGGGGCGTATGCATAGGGAAATGAGGCTAAGTAGCCCCTCACGCCCCTATCCACCCCCTTTGCGGCGGTAAAAAAAAATGTGCGGCGATTTCGCCTGCACATGCGCAGAGTGCCCTCTGCACATGCGCAGAGCGAAAACATCGGCGGAACGGCCGCAAGCGGCCGTTACCGCTTAGATCAGAATAAGGGCCCATGTGCACTGCGGGTGGGGCAGATGTAACTTGTGCAGAGAGAATTAGATTTGGGTGGGGTTTTTCTTCAAAGTGAGATCTATATTGAAGTGTAAAATCATGCAGTCAGTATTTTCCCTGCACAGAAACAAAAAAACTCACCCAAACCTAATTCTCTCTGCACATGTTACATCTGCCCCCCCTGCAGTGCACATGGTTTTGTCCATCTAAGAAGGATTTTGTCAAAAAGAATGAACTAGAATAAACCCCATTGTGAGCTATTGTATAATACAATTTAAAAAAAATGTTGCCTCCATATGATTAATATTTTACTTACCGGTATATGGCAAAAAAGCAACAAAAAAACCCCCCAATCCTAACTCCTTCAAATTTAGTATTTTTCTTCAATAATTGCAAATAGTTATATTTAAACATAACCATAACCAAGGGTGGAAGAAAAGAATCCAGGGGACAGCGAGACCAGAATAGAACAACAGAGAAAAAGAGAAGAAATAGAATTGAAAAGGAAGGAAGAAATAATGAATAGGATAGAATAGGACACCACCTCCATGACGGTTCCTGACCCTGCTCTGCTTTCACTTTTTTTTCACGCAAATCTGAGCAGATCGCATTTCCCATTACAAGTATGGGACATGGAATCTGCTTACTATAAAAAAAAAAAATGAATGGACTTGTGGTCTAATTACGCATGGTTCACTAATTAGAGAAAAATTAGAGATATAGAAGTCACCGCCCATTGCAAGAAAGGATAACTGCCCATTGAAAAATTGTAAATGCATTGCAGATTCATTTAAAAAAAAACAAGCCATTATTTTATTTTTTTTGCCATCTGAGTAAGCCTAAGTCTAGGGCTTCCACTAATCGACTAAAGAACCAGGCTCATTGTTGACGTTATAGAACTACCCACAAAAAAAATGATTTTCACAAACGCACCCAGAAAACACCATGTTTCCAATCTTAAATGCTGGCTTCCTTACAATCAAACTGTGACTTCTACGCGACTGCTATGTGATGCGTATGGATATTTATTCACAAATTATGGTTGTGCATGCGCAGCTGTTCCATGATCAACTGGATTGAAAATTCTCTAATTAGCAATTCACGCTGAATTAGGCCAGAGGAGCAGTTTTTCACTAAAACTGCTTCAACAGCCCTTTAATACATTTAGGTGAACCTAAAATAATGTTTTCACATTTTAGTCAAAATAATATTAAGATCAATTGATCTGCAGATATATCTGCCAGTGTGTACCCAGCTGTAGGGTACCTAGAGGACTCAGTAGGGAAAGCCTGATTCAGAGTTTTCTGGTGCATTTTAAAAGTTTAAGTTTAAGGTTCAGATGCACTAAGCTTCAAAAGTTATCAAATACTGGGCTAGATTCTCTAAGCTTCAAAAGTGATAAAATGGAGAAGTGATAAACAGCCAGCCAATCAGCTCCTACCTGCCATGTCACAGACTGTGTTTGAAAAATGTCAGGCAGGAGCTGATTGGCTGGCTGTTTATCACCCTCCATTTTATCACTTTTGAAGCTTAGAGAATCTGGCCCTAAGAGTGATAAACAGCCAGCCAATCAGCTCCTATCATTTTGGAGCTGATTGGCTGGCTGGCTGGCTGTTTGTCACTCTCCATTTTATCCCTTTTGAAGCTTAGTGCAATTGTCTCTAAGTATGACTCAAACAAACATCTTAGTTTTGGGCCCATCGCCACAACATTTGGTGTCCAGATGTACAAATGTTGGCAAAGTCTGTGTATTAGCAGCATCTGCAGTGTTTGTAATTATTTTTTCTTCTGCCCAAACCGTTTTTTTTTTTTAATACTAAGGGAAGAAGTTTCGCTGGTGCACCTTATCTGAGGCTGAACAAAAGAAATGTTCCCACCTGGCAAGGACTCTTCAGTCGGTGCTACCGTCTAACAACCCGTTTTCTAGGGTCTCCTGCGTCCGAGCACATAATACACAGGATTGCATGATTAAGATCAAGGTGACAGGACACACATCATTCTCTTATATCCCTCATTTAGCTGAAGTAATACCAATGTGTCAGTATACCACTGTCAGTGATGTGTCACATTGTAGCCAGTGTTGATCTCTGATGTGGTTCCTGTTCTCAGGGAAATAAAGCAGATGCAGTGTCCCTCGATGCTGGAGATGTCTATACTGCCATCAGAAATTATGACTTGGCAGTAGTAGCAAAGGAACAACATGCAGAAGGTAACCAGTGGGACAGGGAATTACTTACACGGTCACCTGAAGGACTGATGTGAAGTCCAAACTAATGTTGTTCCATGTAGGGAGCTGCGTGTTTTCAGTGGCTGTTGCCCGTCGTGGTGCCCTGAATATTCAGAATTTAAGAGGAACGCGTTCCTGTCACAGTGGAGCTAGATGGACATCAGGTTGGAATATTCCTATGGGATTCCTACTGTCGAAAAATCTTCTGCATTGGGATGAGGAGGAGCCTCTCGCTAAAGGTATGAAAATATTTGGATAAGAAATGCATGAGATATTTTTTTTTTTTTTTTTTTTTTACTTTGGTTGTCTTCTGTATATAAAATATTAGAATAAAATAGCTAGTAGTGTACATGTAGCCACCCTCGTAGCAAAAAGATAGACACTTTGGAGCAACATACATACATAAGTGTGTAGGGCCATAGAGGCGGAAGGGTTTTCCAATTGAACCCACTGCCTGATAGCATCTGCTCTCGTCCAGTCCAATAGACGACCTAACATAATTGCCTGTAAAGGCAGGGAGAAGATGGCTGCCATGATCCTCTGCTCTCCCCCACAGCAGAGACTTGGCAGAGCAGGACTGGCCTTGTAGGGAGCCGCTGGCTGCGTGAGCCTTGCCTATGTAGGGGTCCGTGGGCCAGACAGTGCCAGATTAAGCCTTCGGGGGGCCCGGGGTACTTTAGACAGGGGGGCCCCCTTGCACTTGTCATTACTGGCCGCAAACTGCATGGGAGAATATTACACTGTCAAAACACAGAGTAAAGGCAGAATAAACTTGGTCAATGGGTAACTGCAGGGGATATACAGTATATATATATATATATATATATATATATTTATATTTTTTTTTTTTTTTTTTTTCATTTCATTCTGCTGATCTTGATAAAAGTGCACGGGCACTGAAACGTTGACCACAAGCTGGGCATCTGTTGTATTTCTTTCCCAGTCTGGGAGTGCCGCCGTCCACACCACGATATATATATATATATATATATATATATATATATATATATATATATATATATATATATATATATATATATATATATATATACACACACACACACACACACACACATACTTACCACATGAAAAGCCTGCGTTTGTCCCTCTGCACCTTACTCTGTAGGAGACCTCACAGTCCTAGTGCTGCCTCTGATTAAAAACCCTCCCATGACTAAGCTGCTGCTGCTGTTCTCTATGGGCCTGAGAAGCATGTAATGAGCTCCACCAATCAGATCTCAGTACAAACCTCTCAGCCTCTGCCCTCTGGTGCAAAGTGTCATGACTCTTAGTCAACTCCCAGTAATGCACAGCACACTCATGCAATCAGTGTGCCTTGGCTCCCGATGCTCAGCACCATTAATCATTGTCACATTGACAGATAGGTGAAGCTGCAGCACTACTCCACTGCCATGCACAAAACCTTTAGCTAAATTTTTTAAAAAATACATGCCAACCACAGGGGGCCCCTAGCTAGAGGGGGGCCCAGGGGCACTGACCCCTTGTGCCTCCATTATAATCCGGCCCTGGGGCCAGATGTATCAAGCTTCAAATGTGATAAAATGGAGAGTAATAAAAAGCAAGCCAATCAGCTCCTACCTCCCTGTCACAGGCTAGGTTTGAACAATAACAGATAGGAGCGGATTGGCTGGTTGTTTACCACTTTATCACTTTTTGAAGCTTGACACGTCTGGCCCAATGTGTGAGAGCACCCACGGTGAGATGTGGTTACATATTTGCAATCTCAACACAGATCTGGAAAACATTGATTCTCTAGTCACTCAGAGTGTCCACCGCAGTCGAGACACTGGAGACGTGATTCTTGCATACAGGAAAGCAATCAGTGGTAGATATATGCCCCAAAATCAGCCTCGACATGTCTGCGTTTTTTCGCCACTCCCTATTACCTCCCACCACTCCCCGCAGAGCCAGATTAAGGCTCCAGGAGGCCCAGGGTACTTAAGGCAAGGGGGCCCCTAAGGACTAAATAAACACACAAACACAACATGCATACACCCAAAACACATGCACATAGCATACAAACAGCAAATGCGCACACACACACACACACACCACACATATCCTGAATACATATAAACACACAGAATACACACACACCAAACACTCACAAAACACAGATCATGCATACATACAAACACAACACACACACAACAAACATACATACCGTATATACTCGAGTATAACTCGACCCGAATATAAGCCGAGGCACCTAATTTTACAACAAAAAACTGGGAAAACGTATTGACTCAAGGGGACCCTCACTCGAGTATAAGCCAAGGGGGGCTTTTTCAGCATAAAAACTGTTCTGAAAAAGTAGGCTTATACTCGTGTATTTATGGTATATACATTCAGACAGACACACAAACAATACACAGAATACATACACACATACAATACACACAGCATACATGCAAACACACTGATACACATACATACACACACACACACAAACAAAGCACGCATATATACATACATACATACATTCATACAGAGCCTGATTCTGGTTCACTTGCAAAAGCAAATTCTCTCTCTAATGGGCAATGTGCACTGCAGGTGGGGCAGATGTAATATGTGTGTGTGGGGGGGGGGGCGGAGTGGAGCATCAGACCCTGAACATCCCTGATCATGGCCACACTGAACGATTGAGTAAACCCTATGATCGTTTACTCAATCGTTCTGTATGTGGGCATGATCAGGTGTGTTCTGGATTTCAAAGGAAACTGGATAGATAATGGATTAGATCCTGCGGCACCATCACGTTTCACCTCATGCATGCACAATGTGTATGGTACATATGTGCAGTCATTTGATTAGCAAATTCTATGATTAGCGATCCATGCAGAATTAGGCCCTGGTATAAGGGAAATTATAGTAGGCATTAGAATGGCAAACATGGCTTGTTGTTGAGTGCTGTGTACTGCACTGTAATTTCCCTTGCCACGCCGTAGCTGGCCCCTCCCATAACAGTGCAATCAACCCCCTAAACCCCCACTCTCCATACCTCTGCCTTCTTCCCATAGATATGTCATCTCACCCTAAACCCCCATTTTCCATGTATTCCCCCCCCCTATCATAGCACTGTGATCAGCCCCTGAGCCATCACTCCCCATATCTTTGCTTTCAACTCTCCCCTAGCAGTGTTATCAGTCCCCACTCTACATGTTTCTGCCTCCTCCCCTCTCCCATAGTAGTATTATCAGCCCCTTGAACCCCCAATCTCCATGTCTCTGCCTCCCTCTCACATCCAGCTCTTACCTGTTTGCTACCAGTGGTTGCTGTGGCAGATTTTGCTGCTGCTATTCCGCAGGTTCTGTCTGTATTTGGATTTCTGTCAGTTTAGCCTCAGACAGGAAGTGAAATTATTCACACTTCCTGTCTAGCAGAGCATGGAGTTTGTAGTATGAAGCTGCCTCTGTGGTGACATCTTGCATTGCTCTGGCTTGCCTCCAGATTTATGCGGGCAGAGTCCTGATTCCCAGTAGTGCAGTAGGCAATGAGGGGGGTTTGTTGAACTTTGCAGGGCAGCGGGAGACTCCACAGTACACAATGAGTCTGGGTTAGACAACTATGCTTGCAGGTAGTAGAGACACACTTCTGCAGTTCTCCAGCATTCTAAATACCTGTGGTGATTTACACTAAGACCACTTTACATTCCTCAAGAGTATTTATTCATATATAGGCACGCAGCAGATCCAAAGTTGTAATTGCACTTTGGAGCATACATTTTGCAGTCCATAAATTACCATTTGCTTATTATTTCAGTTGTCAGTGGTTATTTCAATGCAAGTTGTGTTCCTGGAATTGGCGTCTCCTCTCCAAGCTTATGTGAACTTTGCCAGGGATACAAATCTTATGTACGGGAAAAGAATCACTTCTGTGAGACCAGCAGCAATGAGCCCTTTTTTGACTCTGATGGAGCTTTCAGGTATGTATATCAGGTATGATACACAGTACACAGTAGTACTCTGTGTGTGTGTGTGTGTTTGTGTGTATATATATATATATATATATATATATATCACTCCCGCCACCCCCGCTGGGGTTTGTGCACTCCGGTGCCCTCCTAAGGGGCTATGGTGGACCCGGTAACATGCGGGAATAATCAGGCGGCACTCAAAAAGCAAAAATGTGTATTGAAAAGCAAACACTTCAACGTTTTGGGAAGAGTTTTCCCTTCTGAAGGCTCCTGCTGCTATAATGAAAACTGACACTTAGAAAATGGCTGCCCCCATACTGCAGACAGTTTTCTGTCTGCAGTATGGGGCAGCCATTTTCTAAGAGTCACTTTTCATTATAGCAGCAGGAGCCGGCGCCGGGAGAGACGGGACCGTGACCACAGATGGACATTGGGGGGGGGGGTGCAGAGGGGAGGAGGGCGCTGAAATTAGGTAGTTACGCCACTGACTGGTTTGCCAATTACATTGACCATGTATAATTGGATTTCATCCTGGACCACCAACCTGAGGTATCCATGTGAGTGCCTTGTTGCATGGTACCCCTGTTTGTGAACAAATTGTTTATTTATTGTATATGTCAATACCAATAGCAAATGGCAAATTTACTATTTCACACACTATGGGTCTTATTCTGGTTCACTTACAGAGGAAAATTCCTTCTCAAATGGACTGCTTTATTGTTACACTGCAATATAGATCTCACTTTGAAGTAAAACCCCACCCAAATCTAACTCTCTCTTTACAAGTTACATCTGCCCCACCTGCAGCACGCATGGTTCTGCCCATTTCAGAAGGAATGTGCCTCTGCGAGTGAACTAGAAAAAGGGCCTATAATATGATGTTGCCATATAATACAAAGAATGAAAAGTGTACTGTTTTTTGTTTGTTTTTTCGATTTTTTTTAGCCATACAATATATACAATATATACAATGGGTGAAATTTAATAGAATGAGAGATTTGGTGAGAAAGCTCCAGTTTTGTTAAAGCGGCAATCATTTACACTGCAAAATGAAACTGGTTTTGCAGTGTAAATGATTGCCACTTAAAAAAAACTGCAGTTTTCTTAACAAATCTCTCACTTTCTGAATCTCTCATCCTATTAAATGTCACCCAAAATATCTTCTAGAACAGGCATGTCCAACCTTGCTCCCCAACTGTTGTGAAACTACACATCCCAGCATTCCTTGCAATAGTTTTAGCATTTCCTAATAGCAAACTGTGGCAGGGCATGATGGGACTTTTAGTTTCACAACAGCTGCAGGGCCAAGGTTGGACATGCCTGTTCTAGACTATCTTTTGATATGCAGTGTGTATGTAAAGTCAGACTGCAATAAAAAAAACTTGATTGATCTGAAATTATAACATCATATAGAGAATGCTAATTTTTTTTTGCATTAATGTAGGTGTCTGAAGAGCAATGCAGGGGATGTTGCATTCCTGGATCATCTGAGTATAATGAGTGCAACAGGTACAGTTCTGTAATACAAACAGTAGCCTATGCTAAGTAAGCAAACCGTCTCTCTCTCTCTCTCTCTCGCTTTTCCCAGGGCCCGCAGCTCCCCCTGCACCCAGTCGTAGCCCAGCTCTGTGTACTTACCTACCCTTCCGCGGAATTCTGCCGCTGCCCCACAAACTGGAGTGCTTCTTCTCTCCTAGCTTCTGCTGCTTGCAGGAGTCACTGCAGCAAGGAGCACAGCACGTGGCCTTGCCCCCGTAACCCATCACTCAACCAGCTCTTCAGGCCATGTGCTGGCTTGCTCCAAGACTCCACAGCTTTTCCTATATTGTCCCCCATCAGCAGCCCTCCCCCCCCCCCCTCCCTCCACACACAGATTCCCTTCTCCTTCTCACTCTTCACATCCCCCATTCGCAGCACCCCCGACACCCCCCCTAAGGAGCATTGTAGTCACAACTTTGGCTGGGGGCTCCTTTCAAGATTTGGCTTTGGGGCCCACAATGATCTAGTTACACCCCTGGAGTTCCTGGACCTATTTTCCAGAATAGTACTGGTTATAGGCATCTTCATATAGTAGGATGCAATTTTATGACTTTTGCAAAGTTTTATCAAAAAATGCCAGAATTTGTAAATTTTTTAAAACAAATCGTAAATGTAAGTGTGATTTTATTTGTACATTTAGCGGTAAAAATCACATGTTTTGTTATGTGCAAAAAAGTGGAAATCTAATAGGGTGCGAAATACAGGTTTAGACTGGCAAATTTGACAGAACCATGCACAGATCAATGGGCCTTATTTTGGTTCAATCTTTCTGACAAAATCCTTCTTAGATGGACGAAACCATGTGCACTGCAGGGGGGCAGATGTAACTTGTGCAGAGAGAATAAGATTTGGGTGGGGTTTTACTTCAAAGTGAGATCTATATTGCAGTGTAAAAATAAAGCAGTCAGTATTTACCCTGCACAGAATCAAAATAACTCACCCAAATCTAATTCTCTCTGCACATTTTACATCTGCCCCCCTGCAGTGCACATGGTTTTGTCCATCTAAGAAAAATTTTGTCAGAAAGAGTGAACCAAAATAAGGCCCAATGTGAGCTGTGCATGGTTCTGTTTTAAAAAATGTGTTTAAGTTAAAATGTAAAAAAAAAAAGACGGCATGACACTGTTGGCTGTTGGACCACCAGTATTTTTGTCCCCCTTATTTTTGGAACCAGGACCAGCTCAATGAGTCCAGGGCTGTTTTTTTTTTTTTTTTAATTTTGACTAAAAACCGTACCATGTGTAAAAAATTGCACAGTTCCGTTCTCAAAATTCGCCCATTTCCGTGACCAAAAATCACCAGAAATGGCATACAAATTCAATTTCTACCCCCAGAAATTTTGCGATTATGGACAGAAAATGAAATTTTCAAACATGCAATTTAGTGCGATTTTGGAACCTTACCAAAAATCGCATCCTACTACATGTTACACCTTCTGTCCACTTTTGGCTGAATGGGGGTTAGGACAGCGTTTTAGGACATTGCCTAGGTTGTGTGAGGATGTGTAGACAGATGGGCTATGCTGGATTGTGTACTCACAGAGATCCGTAATGCTGCGGTATTTCTGCTTATTTGCATTTTTATGGGCCACAGGTGCAAATTAGATACATGTGCATGGTGCCGTGATCATGCCAATTGCCACATGAGCTGCACGTGGTGATTGGTGTGGAATGATGAGCGTGACTAAGGGGCCCATTTATGAAGGATAGCATTTACAATGCGATCTGGGCAGAATATTACCGCCCAGGATTGGATTGTAAAATGTGATTCTATCACCTGAATGTACTATCCCCCAGGCACTGTTACAGGGCTCCGAAAGGAGACGGACGGTCCCTGTGATGTGCTGAGCCGGAAGCTGGGGGGGGGGGAGTCTGCGCATGCACAGTCATCTGGACAAGCTGATGGATAGTGTCAATGTTGTCATATAGTTCCATGCACACAGTGAGAGTTCAGCTGAGGTTGCCATTGCAGCAGGGGAGGAGGGGCTGCAGCACAGTTCAAAATTCAAGTAGGGGTGGCCCAACAACTGACACCAACTGCCATTCCAAACGGACTCACTGGCAGTTGGTGTTTCTCCCCATTTAGATTTTGGACTGTGCTGCAGCCCCGCCTCTGGAGCCACCACTGCATTGCAGTATATTGATATGACCAGGGCACAGATGGACAATGCAGTGAGTGCCCCAGTCAGATCAAAGGTAATGGGGTAATGTTGATGTGTGGACTCACACTGTGGTATATGTACAGAGATACAATAGCACAGCAATGAACTACTGTATCTAGCCCAGTACAAGATAATAGATATGGTCTATATGATTATGATATTTACTTTTACCCAGATTCAGAGCAGGAGCAGTTTGAACTCCTATGTCCAGATGGATCAACAGCCAATCTTACATCTTACAAATCCTGCAATTTGGGGCAGGGTCCCAGCAAAGCCGTTGTCACCAGAGGACACATGAAAAGAGTTACTAAGCGATTTCTTAATTTGATTCAGGTACTGTACATATGCACACATATAGATTTATTACAAGGAATATGATTATGTCGTATAGCAGTGATGGCTAACCTTGACACTCCAGCTGTTGTTGAACTACACATCCCAGCATGCGCTGCTACAGTTTTACTATTTGGCCATGCTAAAACTGATGCAAGGCATGCTGGGATGTGTAGTTTAACAACAGCTGGAGTGTCAAGGTTATCCATCACTGTCGTATAGTGTTACATGGGGGAAAATAAATTAGCTGAAATTGTGATCCCACATGTTCCACTAAGAGGGTGATACAGAGTTGGGGTGCACAAAGGGGGTGATCTAGAGTTGGATGGTATTTGGTATTTGATCCTGCAGCATCCAAAGATGTAGGAGGCATCTGAAGGCAATGGATGCCTACTGTCTTCATCGCATATCTGAGTGCTGGTCCAAAGATCATCAGAGACCATTTTCTATGCCATTATCTTAAGCCTAAGGCTTATCAGAAGGGTTGTCTAAGCTATATAGTTGAGGCTAGAAAATCTGCGTTGAAAGACACAGACACTGGCCTCCCCACTTCCACAAAACCTTTGTCTTTGGAAACTGACCCCATCACTGCCTCCTCCCTGCTCCTAAATGGCCGCAGCACACAGGAATCTGCACATGCGCTGATCTCTCATCATCAGAGCTGTACACAAACTATTGGGTTTTCACACAACTACAAATCAAGCCCTAAAACAATGGTGGGGAACCTCAGGTCCAGGGGCCGTATGTGGCCCCTGTAGCCAGTCTGAGTGGCCTGCCCACCCTTCCGGTGGCTTTGCCGGGAGTCAAGGACAGGGGAATTCTCGCTAGAGGTCGGTAGTTCTCACGAGATTCCTCTTGATCAACAGCAGCCGGAGACTGTCAGTCCTGTTCAGCGGCAGCCGCCGGAACGTGGGACGGCTGCAGCAGGACAATTTGTAAGATTTTTTTTTTACATATGGCCCCCGAAGGATTTTTTTCCCCCATACAAATGGCCCTTGACACAAAAAAGGTTCCCCACTCAGATCTATCTAGCAAATCACATAGGGTAATATCTTGTGAAGGAAAGTGTGTATTCTTATTGGAACAAGTTTTAACATCAGATTTTTGTGTTACATTAGCAAAATGAAATAACAAATCAAAAGTACACTGGTTATTCATACCATCTCTCAAGACTCAAGAAAAAGACCGTATTAGAGAGGCGGTTCTGCTCACGACATGGTATAATAAAAATATATATATATATATATATATATATATATATATATATATATATATATATATATTAAAAAAAAAGTACCCTGGAAAAATGTTTTAGAAAGGGCATAACCGAGTTAGGGTAGTTCTGCAGTAATTGCTGTGACACATGTCAAAATGTCACTATGCTACCCCAAATAAACATAAAGAATTGGTTCAAGTAGAACAGACCACCAGTCCCACCCCCTACATGTATTGCCTTGATTACCAGCTATACCAGTAACTGATTATCCCACTACTAGTTAAGCCCGCTCAAAGCAAAAGATTTGAAAGCTAGTCTGCTACATTGTGATTGCCTCTGTGTTTCTCTGTGGGCCTTATTCTGGCTGACTCGGTCGGATACGTGTTCACACATATCTGACCGAATGGATCACACACCCACACATCCAAACGAATGTGTAGCTGTCTGATTCAATCAGAATAAGGGCCTATGTGTGAAAAAGAAAGATGTAGTTTCACTCGCTACCAGCAGATGGCAGTGTATCGGTTACACACAGAAACTAGATGTATGTATGTATGTATGTATGTATGTATATATGTGTGTATATATATATATATATATATATATATATATATACACATACATGCATACATGTGGAGCCCTGGGTTCCCTGGGACTAGAAGCTAATGCCTTTAAATTGTGGAATGAAAGAGATACTCTTAGGACACACCATCATTATAGCAATGGAGAGGGAAAAAATTTCTGAGAGGTTGGCACACAGAATTTTGGATTCTTACTATTGAATCACCTCAGTGCGCTCTCTTAATTAATTGTATTACTTACTATTAAGGTGCTCATACGTGTTGAATGTTGTTCACACTCACCACCATCTGTGTGAATAACTTTCTTATATTTATTTATTTGGAGGAAGGGAGGAAATTACCTAAGTGTTTATTTAATTTACACTTTTGGCTTTTTTTTGTCAGCATCTTGCTTTGTATTACAGTCATTGTTTATATAATATGTATTTTTCCTGCTTAGAATTTATTTGGTAGAGATGGGAAATACAAGAACCGCCTTTCTCTCTTTACATCGGAAACCTTTGGTGGGCAGAATCTTCTTTATCATGACTCTACACAAGTACTACAGGTGCTGGAAGATGATATGGATGTGACTGGGGTCCTTGGAATGGACTATGTGGCTCTGTTAAAGGGCCTAGGTCATGAAGGTGAGCAATTCAAGATCTTACTCTGCTACCCTCTTGTTATACTGCTTAAGCCATTGTCTACAGCTAGAATATGAAGAAATGGAAAAAGAAATGGAAAAATACATTTACAGTACTTATTACTGAAGCAACTGCTCCATTCAGACTGTTGTAGGAAAAAAAAACAAATGTGTTTTTTGTGGACTCTTTGGCAGCAAATGTCAGTATTCAGAATCCAAGGCTCCAAAATTATAGAGGTCTCAGAATCACAGCAAAGGTCAGGGCAAGCAAAGAAGTGAGCAGGATAAATGACAAGCAGGACAAGGACACTGAACCCGGTAGACAAAACTCTAAAATACCCCTATAATGCAATTCTGGGTGTATTTACACATTTCAAAAGAGTGTTTTGTAAATATCTTCATGTGTGAAGCATCTGCATTTGTTATGATGGGCAATCAGTTGTTCCACCTTAGGTTTGAACCCCAATAGGTCAATGAGATGTAATGTAAAACAAAGGAATTGTGAGGAGTCATGGCAAAAGTAAACATATAGCTTTAAATATATACAATAATAATTTATATGTCCTCAGCATGTACTTATATGGATTTCTGCATGTTTCATACATATTTGAAAGGTCTCTAGGAGTTGAAAAGAACAAATAAATAAAATTGTGGAATTCAGCAAAGGTTTTGTAGTACACGTAATCCATGTACAGTGACCAGTAGTCCTATACTGTACTATACTTAACTTTTTTTATTATTTTGTCTAATTAGGAGTCATTTGGTACAATTTGAGCCCTTGTGGTGTTTTAACATATGCACATATTAGGTATATCTCTGGATCAAAGCGTTATCCGCTGGTGTTGTATCAGTTCAGCCGAGCTGAGGAAGTGTGAAGACTGGGCGCTGAGAGTAAGGACAGATCCGCTGGTCTGTGTCCAAGCAACCTCTCTATCTGGGTGTATCGAGATGATCAAGGTACAGAGCGCAAAATAAAATGTGCAGTGAGGAAATAATCACATGTGACTGTGAAAGATTTTTATTTATAAAAACCCTCCCCTATCTGACACCCCCCCCAAGCCTTACTGATTGTAATTGTAATTAAATCTTCACCAATTGTCAGCAACCACCCATTTAATCCAAACATGCAAATGGGAAATCAAACCATACATGTCCATAAATGAAGTTATATGTAACAATGTGTAATAATGTGAAATGACATGGGGAAAAAGTATAAAACGCATGAAGAAAGGGAGGTGCAAAAAGGCATGGAAAGCCAAGACACCAGCTGAATTCTATCAGCAATTAAAAAGCAATCCTGCTCCTTGCATTGGAAATTAATATAAACTGGTTCATTCCCAACTAATGGCCTATAAAAAGGTTTCTCATTACCAAAGTGTCACACAAGAAACATCTCATGATGGGTAAAAGCAAAGAGCTCTCTTGAAACCCTTCGCCGAATGTTCCAGTGAGCACTGTTGGGGCCATAATTATGAAATGGAAAGAACATCATTTCACCATAAACCAGCCATGATCAGGTGTCCTACGCAAGATTTATGATAGAGGAGTGAAAACAATGGTACTCTTTACCTAACACGGCGCCCACGATTTTGATCGTGGGCATCGCAGGTTAAAAAATCGCGGGCATTGAATGCACTAAAAATCGACCAACGCGATGCCCGCGATTTCCCATAGGGAACAATGTTAAATGTCTCAATTGACCCAATTTTCATGTTCAATGCCTCAATTGACCCGATTTTTCCATAGGAAACAATGTTAAATGGCCCACAGAGGCCAAATAGGCACCCTTTAGTGTGAAATGGCCCCCACAATTGTTAACGCCACCCCACGATCAACGTCAACCCGAAGCGTGGCGAGCGCAGCGAGCCCGCGAGGGGTGGCGGTACGCGTCCTACGACCTTTTCATACCCCCACTATCCACGTCGGCGTGGAGTTGAGAATAGAATAGTGTGGCGAGCGCAGCGAGCCACCGAGCCCGAAGCGTGGCGAGCGAACGCGGATACCTTCACAGGTAAACGCGTCCCTTCGCGTCCTTCACAGGTACCGCCACCGCTCGCCACGCTTCGGGTTCACGTTGATCGTGGGGTGGCGTTAACAATTGTGGGTGCCATTTCACACTTCAGGGTGCCTATTTGGCCTCTGTGGGCCATTTACCATTGTTTCCTATGGAAAAATCGGGTCAATTGAGGCATTGAACAGGAAAATCGGGTCAATTGAGACATTTAACATTGTTCCCTATGGGAAATCGCGGGCATCGCGTCGGTCGCGTCGCACCCGATTTTTTAGTGCATTCAATGCCCGCGATGGCCGCCGTGCTAAGTAAAGAGTACCAAAACAATTATCAGAAGAGTTGTCCAAGAGCCAAGGACCACTTGTGGAGTTCTTCAAAAAGACAGTGAATGATCAATTAAAAAGGTATGTGGGTCATTTGTCTTAGGTGCAATGAACTAAGCTGATGTATGCTAGAGGTCATAGTTAAAACCCTGTAATTAAGGATAATAAACCAAAAGTAGTGAAAAGCGACAACAAGTTAACAGTGCTAAGTATATGGAAAGAAGAATCACTGAGGTGAAAATTACAGGTGCTTGTGGGGTGGGTGGTTGAGCCAGCTGCTCACACTCAGGGGGGGTGTTTGGTCAGTCACCGCAAAGGGTATTGGAAAAGAAAAAAGGTAATGGTGGAGCGCTCAAATGTGCTTTATTAGCAGTATAAAAAATATATTATGATCAGTTGGGTATCACATTAATGTTTATTTTAATCTAACATATAATTAATGCAATTTATAAAAATAAAAAATAAACAGATAAAAGCCAGTAAAAAATCACAATAAAAATGCATTTTCTATTGTGCATTTTTTTTACTGGCTTTTATCTATTCTTTTTTTTTTATAAATTGTGATACCCAATTGATCATAATATATTTTTTTATACTGCTAATATAGCACATTTGAGCGCTCCACCATTAGCTTTTTTCTTTTTCAATATGTCTCAATTTAATGAAACACAGGAATTGATGTCAATTTCGAATGATACTTCTCTTATCTGGTGTAGTGGTCTTTGGGGCTCTAATACAAAATGTACCATGTTGCAACAAGAGAAGCACATATATGAGAGAAAGGGGATAATAGATCCCAATAGATCAAATAAATCAAAACTATATCTTTTCAGCTGTACTGGTAAAAGTGGAGGTGTTACCATAAGGCAATGGTACTTTAGCATGTAGGTGTTCCAACATACAAGGCTCCAGAACCTCAAACACGGTTTCTTTAGTAGCACGCTCCAGTCTCGCTGGAACCTCTTACACTTTAGGTGTTTTAACTGATGATTAAAAAATTGTTATATCAATATTGTGATCTATTTTTATCCTCTGTCTCTTATATATGTGCTACTTTCATCGCAATGTGTGACCCGTTGTATAAGACCCACAAAGACCACCCTACAGCAGATAAGGAAAGTATCATTTGATACTTACATCGATTCCGGTGTCTCATTTAATTGAGACCTATAATTAGCAGATACAATTGTTTGAAAGAAAACAATAAGTAATACGCTCAACTGCCATGGTCTGTATGAAGTGGCGATCACTGATGTCACAGACCCTTCTCAAAAATGATTCCTGTCAATCAATCTGCGATTATGATCCATATGCATGTTCAGTCATTCCTCTCACTTATGCGCAATGCGTGTTATACACATGCAAAGTCGTTTTGATTATTGCTTGATTTGCAAATTCTCTAATTAGAGGTCAAGTCTAAATTAGAATCAAGATTTGTTGCACAACATTTGTGAAATACTGTGAGATTAAACCAAAATATAACTCTTTGGTTGCCATGTTTGGAGGTGAAATGATAACATCTGCCCAAAAACCATACCAACAATTACGTTTGGAAGTGGAAACATCATGGTGTGGGGCTGTTTGTCAGTACTTGCATACATCATATGATTGATTAAAGGAAGGATGGATGAAAAAATGGAAAAATGAGACATTCTTGATAAAACATCTTCTGCTATCTACCTGGTTGATGAAGATAAAAGGATGGACATTTCAGCAAGACAATGATCCCAAACACACAGCCAAGGATACTCTCAGTTGGTTTCAGAGAGAGAAAATAAATCTACTAAAATGGTCCAGCCAATCAATTAACCTGAATGCTATTGGAAATCTATGGAAAGAACAAAAGATCAGAGTTCATAGAAGAGGCCCACAGAACCTTCGAGATTGGAAGACTGTGTGTGTCTGAGAGAATCTCACTTGAGCAATGCACGCAACTAGATTCACCATACAGGAAGCATCTTGAAGTTGCCATTACCAACAAAGGCTTTTGTACGAAGTATTACATTTCAGTAAGCGTGTTCAATACTTTTCCCCTGTGTCATTTTAAATTACACAACTTAATCTATTGCTTGATTGCATGTGTGGGTTGCATGGGTTGTTGCTGCCCCAAATTACAAGTTACATCTGCCCCACCTGCAGTGCACATGGTTTTGTCCTTCTAAGAAGGATTTTGTCAGAAAGAGTGAACTAGAATAAGGCCCCATAGTTACTAACAGGTAGATTTCCTTCCAATATGTAGTGTTTAAGAAGAGCTGTACAGCTCCAATCATGAAAATAACCACTGATGATTGGTTTGATGGATTTTCATTGTATATTTGCAATTTATAATTCCTGACCTATGAATGTAGCTTAGTATTCTATGGATATCGAGGCACAGTGGTTTCTAAGTGACGACATTGTCAATTCTGGCATCATCACTTCAGGGCAATGAGGCGGATGCTGTGTCGTTAGATGCTACTCATGCATACATTGCTGGCAGCTGTGGACTTCAGCCGGCTGCAGTGGAATACTGGGGTGAGTGTAATGTATTTATAGTCTCGCCTTTATGCTCTACGTTATCGTTAGTATTTGTAGAATGATCCCCTCAGTGTACAAATCAAAGACAAAGTTGGAAGCAGCCCTATCTAACTAGTCTAACTAGTCACAGATGAAAGTTTGTTTTTCTGCAAGAAAGTGTGAAATCTTTGGAACATTTCATATAAATAAATAAATAAATAAATAACAAACTGGCATTTTAATGATCGGGGAGATTTATTTCTATGTAATTATCATTTAAAATAAAAGACAATAATAACAGTGGTAACATTTACATACTTGCACATTTGTAAAAAGCAATTAAGGGAACTGCTGAAGTAAAGTGGAGGAGTGCGGCGGTGATTCGGTAATAGGTTATTATAATGGGGCGTAAGTAACCCGACTCATGTAGATGCCCCGAATTTGTAACACTATATTATTATTATTATTATTATTATTATTATTATTATTATTATTATTATTATTATTATTATATACTATATTATTATACAAAACCTGTTAATCCTGTACAACAATTTCCATGCCCAAGTTATTTCTAGGTTGAGGTACAGATAGGTACCTGTAATACCTAAACAATTATTTGATTGTAGTATCTAACTGTTGTACTGGACAACTATAAATGTGCCGACGGCTGAGTCACTTCTATTCCTATAGGTGAAAGTTCTGACTGTTCCACAAACCCACGTGAGCTGCTGCACCACCTGTCAGAGAGGGGTAAGATACTAAACCGTACTACAGTCATGTCTGGTAGATCTGATGTTGTGCATGGGTTTATCAAACTAAAAAACACATGTTAAATTGTTCTTGTAAGGATACTTAGGGGTAGATTTACTAACTGTTTTAAAACTTAGAATAGTGGTGTTGCCCATAGCAACCAATGAGAATCTAGCTATCATTTTCATAGGCATCCTAGGAAAGGCAGTATCTGCTATGGGCAATTTTATTTTTTTTAGAAGCTTCAGTACGTCTACCTCTTAAGCTCTTAAATATTACTTTATTATTAATTCATTTTGTAAAGACACACAGCCAAATTAAAATCTGGGATCAAAAGGCAATCAAACATTTGCTTCCAAAATCTGTAAAATGGCCCAAAAAGTTATAAATTGGTTAAATCAAATTAAATTATCCAATGTCTGAACCTTGTTGAAAACCTATAAATTATTATAAATTATTATTAATGTGATCATGTGATTAATATATACTGATATATCTTTATCTATATAAATCTATCTATATATCTATATATATATATATATATATATATAGATATATATATATAGATATATAGATATATATAGATATATATATCTATATTTCCTCTACCTCCCCATGGCAGCATACATCTGGGTTACGCCCTCTTGGGTAGATATCTGGAAAGGAACACAAAAAACAGACACTGCCCCTATATAAGGACCTCCTCCCTTGGGCTCTGTGTCTTTTTTTCCTTTCCGGGTAGATGTGTGTGGCTTACCCTGTGAAGAAGCTGTTAAGCTGGCTCCCCTGCCGAGTGCAGTAAGGGGTAATGGCGTTCAGGACTCCCGCTGTCGAGGGCAGTTGGGCCGTCCATCTGCTGGAGTACCCCGCCTCCAGGAGCGGTTGTGGGTAACGACGCCGGCATCATTACAAACAGGCAGTGAACGGAGCAGGCGCACTGCATGACGCGGCGCGTGGTGACGCAGTGCGTCACGCGTGGTACTAGTAGGAGACGCCAGTGAGCGTCTGAGGTCATCAGAAGGCGTCTCAGCGTGCCTGGATGCCGGTGATCGCGTGCGAGGACTGTGTCCATACGAAGGGGCAGACAGCGGATGTTTGTGTGCCTGATACCAGCAGACTGGGGTAAGATCCCGACAAGCAGCGGCGCTGCTGGGACTTGGATGTTTTTATTCTTACCTATAACGGAGATATCATGTTGTTGCAGTGAGTCTCTGTGATAAAAGTAATATGGAGGATGAAAAAAAGCAGCCGAGTAAGCCAGGGTAAGCCGGATTAAGGAAGCGCTGTTCTTAGGGGAAAACTTTGATTTTTTTATGCATATGCCTAAATAGGGTTTTTTTCTGCTAGGTCTGAAACTGGCAAAGAAAAAGGAGATGTGAAAGCTAAGCACAAGAGGAAGTGCTCATCTTGTGACAAAGCGTTACCTGATAAATGCTCAGGTCCTGAATGCAGCAAATGCAGAAGCTCTCTGCAAATGGGATCTATACAGATCACAGACTTAGTAAAATTGCTTAAAACTGAGCTGGCGGATACCTTTATGTCCAAAGAGGAGTTTGTCAAGTCCTCAGGGAAAAGGCCTAGAGCTGTACGTTCTGACTCGGAAGGGTCAGAGCCAGGTCCCTCTGGGAAGGCAGAGGAAGAGATGGAGGAAGGCAAAGTGTTCCAGGAAAAAGAAGGGGTAGATTTCAACCCGGACTTGCTTGAGAACCTACTTTGTTTAGTCCATAAGTCACTCAATATAGAAGACCCTCAGGAGGAGGGTAAGCTCCAGGACCTTCTGTTTAAGGACAAAAAGAGGAAAACTAAAACCTTTCCATTATCTAAAACACTACAAGAAGTAGTGGAAGAAGAATGGGGGCACCCTGATAAAAAGGTGGCAGTACCCTTAAGAGTATCCAAGATGTACCCCTTTGACCATGAGCAGGTTAAAAAGTGGGATGAGGCACCTAAAGTGGATGCAGCAATAGCACGCATCTCAAGGAAAACTACGCTCCCACTAGAGGATGCGAATATATTTAAGGACTCAATGGAAAGAAAAATTGAAATGAGTCTGAGGAAGCAACATACTACGATAGGGGCTTCTATGAAGGCCTCATCAGCGACAGCAGTGACTACTAGGGTCCTAAGGTCATGGTGCCAAGACCTGGAGTCCGACATGCTGGATGGCATTAAAAGGTCAGAACTGTTGAAAGTGGTACAAAACATACAGGTGGCTGTGGAGTTTTTGTGTGATGCCTCTCTTGATATGGTACGCTTGGCGGCCAGATCCAACGCTACAACGGCGGTTATAAGAAGGGCCTTGTGGCTGAAGCCTCGGCAGACAGTCAGTCCAAAAATTAGTTAATCTCTTTGCCCTTCCAAGGAAATTACTTGTTTGGGCAACAATTGGACGAGATTATTACTAAAGTGTCAGGGGGTAAGTCGGTATGGCTACCCCAGGATAAGGCCGCAAGAAGGGGATCATTCAATAAAGCATCCCGGTACCAGTCCACGGACTTCAGAGAGGCAAAAACATATAGGCCAGGCAGAGGTTTTCGCAGGCCTTGGCTCGGTAACAGGTATAATTTTCGTGGCCAAAGAGGCAGAGACGGCAGGTTTGCCTTCAGGCAAAACCAGCAATGACGCCAAAGAGAAAGTAGGCGGCAGACTGATGCAATACTAAGAAGCTTGGCATCAGTCAGTACAGGACAAATGGGTACTGGAAGTAGTCTCTTCAGGTTACAAAATAGAATTTGTTACAGTACCAGGAAGCTGGATGGAGGGGTCACCTATTCCCAGCAATTTGGAAGAAAGGGCGGCCTTGTTCAGCAGTCTACAGACCATGATAGAGCAAGGAGTGGTCATAAGAGTTCCCAAACAAGACGAAAATCTGGGATGGTTTTCAAGATTCTTTGTCGTGAAAAAACCGTCAGGGGGGTTCAGAACTATTCTAGACCTAAGAAGACTGAATACCTACGTTCAGGTGAAACGATTCAGAATGGAGTCAATAAGATCGATCATACCAGACATAGAAAGAGGGATGTTTCTAACAACAATCGATTTAAAGGACGCATATTTACATGTACCAATATTTCCAGGACATCAAAAGTTCCTCAGATTTCGCCTAAAACAAATAACATACCAGTTCACATCGCTGCCGTTCGGCCTGTCTACGTCCCCGAGAACCTTTACAAAAATTCTAGTGGTTCTGGTAGCCAACCTAAGGGTGTTAGGCATTTCAATCTGGCCGTACTTGGACGACCTCTTAATTGCGGCAGACACCAGAGAAATGGCCGAAGCACATACAGGGGTAGTGCTGGACTACCTGAGACAACACGGATGGTTAATCAACATTCAAAAAAGTCAGTTAGTGCCGTCACAAGAGGTAAAATACCTGGGGGTCATTCTGGACACAGAAGAAATGACTATAAAATTAACAAAGGACAGACGCCTAAAACTTCTACAAGAAGTAAAAGGAATGTTGAGGAAAAAGGCGGTGTACTCAGAAGACTGCATGAGGGTACTCGGCATCTTGTCGGCCGCATTGGATACGACCAGGTGGGCCAGATTTCACATCAGGACGCTGCAGAATTGTTTCTTGAGACAGTGGAACGGGGATGCGAAGGACCGAAGACAGAGGATATATCTGTCAAAGGGAGCAATAGAAGATCTGCTCTGGTGGTCGAAAGCACACAGGCTGACCAAGGGGAAGTCGTTCGCGACCGGTCCGCAGGTGGTGGTGACGACAGACGCCAGCGAGACAGGATGGGGCGCGGTGTGCGAAGAGCAGTCGATACAAGGAGAATGGGACCAGGCTATGGGCCGGCAACATTCAAACGTAAGAGAGATGCGGGCGGTGTTCTTGGCATGCCAAGTATTTCAGGAACTAGTAAGAGGCAAAGATCTGATAATAAGGTCAGACAACCAGTCAGTGGTCATGTACCTAAACAAACAGGGGGGTACAAGGAGCCGGAAATTGATGTCAGAAGTAACGCTTATCCTGGAATGGGCAGAACGTCATGTCAGAAACATCTCTGCAGTGTTCGTGGCAGGGAAGGAAAACGTCAGGGCAGATGCTCTGAGCAGGCACAGGCTAATCCCAGGAGAGTGGGAGCTGTCAGCAGCAGTGTTCACACAACTAACGCAAGAATGGGGGGTGCCGGAAGTGGACCTGATGGCGACGGCAAGCAATGCAAAAGTCCCAAGGTTCATCTCCAGGCACTGGGAACCGACAGCATGGCAGACGGACGCACTCACGGCGAAGTGGAGAGCGGAGTTAGCGTATGCTTTTCCCCCGTTTACAATCATCCACAGATTCCTGAACAAAGTACAGAGAGAAACTGCCACGGTAATAGCAATCCTGCCCTACTGGCCAAGAAGGCCTTGGTTCGCCAAATTAGTAAGGATGGCGATAGGGGGGCCATGGTTTCTACCCGACCACGAGGATCTCATTGGGCAGGGCCGGTTTCATCAACGGCAACCAGCAAGCTGGAGCCTGGCGGCCTGGTTACTGAGACCAGGACGCTAAGAGGAAAAGGGTTTTCCCAGAAGGTAGTCGACACACTACTGAAGGCAAGGAAGGTGTCGACATCCGCAACTTATTATAGAATATGGGGCAAGTATGTATTTTTCTGTAAGGAAAATAACAAAAACCCTAGGTTAATACCTACCATTCTAGATTTCCTGCAAGCAGGATTAGAGAAGAAGCTGGCGGCGAATTCTTTAAAAGTACAGATTTCGGCCATTGGAGCGATGTTGGATACCAAGATTGCGGACAATAAATACATTCAGAGATTCGTCCAAGCGATCAAGAAAATCAGGCCAACCTTCCACAACCCCATGGCCCCGTGGGACCTTAATCTGGTGCTTAACGTACTGACGGAGGCTCTATTCGAGCCTATAGAAGAGATATCACTCAACTATCTGACTATGAAAGTGGTCTTTCTTGTAGCTATCACGTCAGCAAGGAGAGTGTCTGAACTCCAGGCCCTGTGGGTACAAGAACCATTTCTAAACTTCTTCGAAGACAGGGCAGTGATGAGAACAAACCCTACCTTTTTACCAAAAGTAGTTTCCAGCTTCCATCTCAACCAAGAAATAATCCTTCCTTCTTTCTGTGCGAATCCTAAAAATGCTAAAGAAGAAAGGCTACATAGTCTAGACGTGACAAGGGCCTTAAAAGCATACATAAGAAGGGTACAGGCGTTTAGAAAATCAAAAAGACTGTTCGTGCTGATGGAAGGCAGGAATAAGGGGCTGGGAGCTACCAAAACCACCATTTCTAGATGGATAAAAACATGCATCAGAGAAGCATACAAAATTAGGAAATTGGAAATCCCGGTGGGGCTTAAAGCCCACTCGACCAGGTCCTTGGCGGCGTCCTGGGCCGAAAGGGAGTCCACGTCAATAGAAGAAGTATGCAGGGCAGCGTGCTGGTCATCTGCACACACGTTTACCAAGCACTGCAGGGTAGACGTTACAGTATCCCAAGATGCTAGTATGGGGCGCAAAATACTGAGCGCAGTAGTATGATAATAATACATACAGTCTACAGACGGAGATGGTGAAGTAACCGTATCCTTTTCTTTTCTTATATTAATTTCGGATTGTCCCACCCAGTGAAGTAAAACTGCTTGGGTATACCCAGATGTATGCTGCCATGGGGAGGTAGAGGAAAGTACAGATTAGTACCTGTTAATAGGCTTTTCTCTACTCCACCATGGCAGCCGTTTTCCCGTCCCGTTTTTATGTATTATATGATGTATAAGGAGCTGTTTAATTAAGACACAGAGCCCAAGGGAGGAGGTCCTTATATAGGGGCAGTGTCTGTTTTTTGTGTTCCTTTCCAGATATCTACCCAAGAGGGCGTAACCCAGATGTATGCTGCCATGGTGGAGTAGAGGAAAGCCTATTAACAGGTACTAATCTGTACTATCTAGAACCCAATAATCCTCCATGCGCTAGTATTATAAATACAATGAACACTGGCAGCCTTACCACACAATCCCGTCTTTGGGTCTGCTGTCCTTCCCTGTTGGAGATTGATCTCTAGCTGTGAGATCCTCACTTTTAACACTGCACAGGGAAAGAATTCTATATTCCAAAAACCCAAAGGGTGATTGCACTTGAATGCGTATTTGATGCTCTACGACCAATTCATGTTTCAGGAAGTCCAGTTGAGAAGTGGTATAAAAGATTAAGACGGGACTTCTCTTACCCTTCTAATATATTTGTTGGAGGTCAAACTCTTTTTGAGAAGAACCTTGAGCATACCCCTAATGAAGTCAATGTAGATGAAACACGTTGGGTTTCTCGCTTACTGTTTTGCCTATGACAAGTATGAAGGACTATATAAACAAGTCATTGGATGAAATTTTCTTGTCTGCTTCACTGAACATTTGGATCACCATATATATGGACTTCATTTAATATTTCTAGGCGCCATACCACAGGCTTCTCCCTTTTGCAAGTGAAAAAATATTTTAATACATCATCAGATCATCACGCTGATTCTGTTCTTGACAAAGAGCACTTAGTGGCCCAAAACGTTGACAAAATGCTTATATGATCTGGTGATATATTCAAATATTTTATCACTTGCAAAAAGGAGAAGCCTGGTGAGTGCTCTTTTTACTGGATTTTTCTATTATTGGCGTTATTCCTTGGAAAACAACCTGAGATCTGCACCCCAGCTGTTGTTTATGTGGATTATGTGTGCCAGTTCTAAACAATGCCTGATGCGCTATAATAGAATAGCTTGATAATGATAAAAGCGTGATAATAGCCCATTTTTGGGGCAGAAAATGAGCACAGCTAATTGGATACCTACCTTAAGCTTAGCAGGTTTTTTTGGAACCAAATAGCGACCATAGCAAAACTGTCAGAAGGTTATGGTTGGCTACATTCATTAAGTTGTCAACTGGTTATTCTAAAATGTTTGTTTTGTGAAATGTTACTGTCATTTGTCAGGCCTAATTTCTGATTACTGTCACTGTGACCGTCTCTGTAGGGTTCCCTGCTCTTTATGCTTTGGCTGTAACCAAAAAAAACATGAAAGCTGTAAATCTCCTTGATCTGGTTGGGCGCCGCTCATGCCACGGTAACAAATACAGTCCTGCGGGGTGGCTTCTGCTCTCCAAATATACAGTGCGAGCACCTGGCAATCAAACCTGGGACTGTGACATTAACACAGGTAAGTAGATTGGAAGCAACAACTGTTCAATCATGATTTAACATGCAGCTTTGAAATATTGCTACCTTATGCTGGGTACAAACTATGCTATAGGTACCCAGCATGACCTCTCCGGTGATGGGAGGGTATGCAGATGCTGCAACATGGCCTTTGCTTGCAATGTCTTCCATCACCTTGCATGCACAGACGATGGAGATTGTCACTGATAACACGCAGGTGCATGTATCGTCATACGCAATTCCTGAATGTTTCTGCAAAAAGTCAGAGGCTTCCACTAATCTGCGACTGATATAGGGAGGAAGTGGTCAGCGGCGATGTCAAAAAAAGCCTGGGCAAGCCTGGGTTTTTTCACCACACCCAGGAAATGGCAGTCTTCCTGTCAATCAAGCTCTGGCTGCATTGCGTTTACGATCCATAGGCATGGGCAATGACTAAAGTACGCATGCACAGTCATTTGATAATTGCTTGATTTGAGAATTCTCTGATTAGTGATCCATGCTGAATTAGCTCCATAATGTATACACACAAGAAGACAGTGCGTACCCAGCTTTATAGTGGTGTAAGGATTTAGCACTTTACCAGGTTAGTACTTCAGGTATACTGAGTTTGGCATCTACTTATGCATTATTTTTCATTGTATTTTCAGTTGATCAATTGGTCTCATGGGGTTTATTAAGTAAAACTTAAAAAAAAAAACTAAAAAAAAAAAACCCATTTAGCTTTTGCCCACAGCAGCCAAGCAAATATATCTATCTTTTAATAAGTATTTCTAGAAAATGACAGAATCTGATTAGTTGCTATAGGCAATTTTCCTTTTGAGACAATCTGAAAAACTACAGCATGTTTTTTATTGTATTGCTTTTGTCTCAGTTTTAACTGCTTTCTTAATTAAGTTTTTTTTTTTTCTTTAATCTGAAAAGTTGTGGGCGGGACTATCTCATTGTCAGCTGAAGTGGGGTTTTCAGCTATCCCTTTGACTTTGCTGTCCTCCTTTAGCTTATGAAAACTATTTCTGGAAGGGGTGCATGCCCGGAGGAGAACAAGGCCTATGCAAAGTGTGTGTGGGCTGGGAGGAGGGTGGCAGAGTCAATGGGAGATGTGCAGCCAATCACGATGAGCGTTATTACGGCAACATGGGCGCCCTCAGGTAAGTGTATAAGGAAAGGATACTGGGAAGCTATGTCGAGACCATAAACTAGTCTTACACAACTAATACCTCTTTAAGCCTTTTCATTTTTATCCTTTAAAACCCATTATTAAGAGCAGCAAATGTTTTTCAAAAGTGCTGTATTTGAAAGATTAGGTGGTGGTGTGGGGGGTTTGGATTTAGTTACATTAAGATTAGGTGGTAGTGTGGGGGGTTTGGATTTAGTTACATTAAGATTAAGTGGTGGTGTGGGGGGTTTGGATTTAGTTACATTAAGATTAGGTAGTGGTGTGGGGGGTTTGGATTTAGTTACATTAAGATTAGGTGGTAGTGTGGGGGGTTTGGATTTAGTTACATTAAGATTAAGTGGTGGTGTGGGGGGTTTGGATTTAGTTACATTAAGATTAGGTGGTGGTGTGGGGGGTTTGGATTTAGTTACATTAAGATTAGGTGGTAGTGTGGGGGGTTTGGATTTAGTTACATTTAGATTAGGTGGTGGTGTGGGGGGTTTGGATTTAGTCACATTAAGATTAGGTGGTGGTGTGGGGGGTTGGATTATAGTTATATAACATTTTTTTTTTACTAAATATATACATTCCTGGGCCAATGTATGTACACACAATCTTTGCATTCAGTATCTATTGATCAAACAAGTCCTCAAACACTTTTAGTCACTGTTAGTATCTGAATTTTAACTTGCCCATTGATGTAACTAGAAAATTTGCGCCCTGCCCCCCCCCCCCCCCCAAATTATGCCCCCTCCCATACATTTATTACCTGAATACTGTTTGCCAGGGGTATCATGCTCATTGACCGGAGTTATATGGTCATTGCTAGGGGTGACATGCTCCTTGTCAGGGGGTTA
Source organism: Crinia signifera (assembly GCF_055691185.1). Taxonomy (NCBI): domain Eukaryota; kingdom Metazoa; phylum Chordata; class Amphibia; order Anura; family Myobatrachidae; genus Crinia; species Crinia signifera. Next base: position 351,897,934 of record NC_139217.1, read on the forward strand.
CATGCTCATTGTCAGGGGGTTACTTGCTTGTAGCCAGGGGTTTCTTATTCATTGCCAGTGTTTTTTTTGCTTGTTACTAGTGGGTTACATGCTCGTTTGCAGGGTGTTACATGCCCATTGCCTGGGGCAATATATGCTACAATGGGCTATTGTCTTCTCAGAATGGCAGTAGCTGATGCAATGTTGACTGACATTGGTACATCAGGCAGTATCGCATCCCCCAGAGAAACCTATAGTGCAAGGTGAACAGAAGGGATCACGGCAGGCAAAAAAAAAACCCTGTGGGGGGGGGTGGGTGGGTGTTTGTGGACGATACTGCAGCACGGGGAGGGGGGGTATGCAGGCGATACTGCGGCAAGCGCCCGCACCCCCCCTCGGAGCGCGGGTAGTGCCGCACTGAAATCCCCCCCCAGCAGGGAGCGGGCGGCGCGGGGGCAGGTCGGGATGGGGGGGGAGTGGGAGGATCACACAGACTCACCTGCTCCCTGCTTTCTAGTACCTCTCTATGTACCTCCGCGGCTCAGTACTACCCTCCAGTGGCCAGCGCCCTAGGCAAATGCCTAGTCCTGCCTATTGGTGGTTCCGGCCCTGGCGGTCCCTCCTAGATACATTCCGGAGGTACATAATATTTGCGACAAATTCCTGAAAATGGGTGTTCTCTAGGAATTAGATGCAAATATTGAAAGGTAAATGGGCCCCCAAGACACTTGTTTCTTGTCTGGAACTTGCACTAGATTCTGGCAAACAGGGGGGACATATATATATATGAAGGGTCGTTATATAGTGTTCATTCTAGCACCCGCCATCTTTGAAAACCAATGCAGTTCCTCTTCCCTGCCTGGGGTGTCACTGTCTGCTGTGGTGTTTCTAGCACAGGTCTGGTTTGCATATCAGTGCTGATATACAGACCACACAGTGCTAGAAGCAATACAGCAGACAGCGACACCCCAGGCAGGGAAGAGGAACTGCATTGGTTTTCAAAGATAGCGGGTGCTAGAATGAACACTATTATGGGAGAGAAGTGGAATCAGCGCTGATACCATTTCTCCCCCATTAATGAATGGGGCCAGCATTCATTAAATGACACAGTGTCAAGAGTGCATACAAGGGAAAAGCAAATATCACATCTCAGTTTGGACAGCTGCTGAAAACGAAAAATCTAATAGAACTCGATTTGTCTATGACCAGACAAATTTTTTCTTACACATTGTCCGCCCAATTGTTTCTCTATGGTTTAACTGTCAATAACCTCTAGTTACTGACCAAACCTACCAGCCTTTCTTTCCCACCTCCACTAACCTACTGTGGTGGCAATAGTACATCAAATCTAGGATAGTAGCTGCTGCCACCATCATTATCATGTACACACAGCTGGAGCCTCTTACTTTTGGGTGTTTGGTGTAGATGCTGCAGCTCCTCCCTGTGGCTGCATGTTGACTCAGTGCCCTGGGGTCAACACCAGCCAAGTGATGAATGGTTTAGAGTAGTGGTTCCAAAGCAAATTTCCGCAGGATACACTGGTGCACCAGGTTGGTGGTCCAGGACCAAACCAAACTATAGTCGGCGTCGGCGTCCCCCCCCTAAATATCACAATAAGATTTTTTTACTTGAGGGCACGGTGATTCATAAAAGTTTGGAACCACAAAATCAAAGTATTGGTTTTTAACTGTAGATCACATGATAACAGCAGGTAAATGGTGATGATGAGGATCTTGTAGAACGGCATTTGTTGCTTATATGTAGCCCTTATAAGACCTGTTACATATTACTAGTGACAATGACCCGGGACTCCAGGAGCAGAACATAATATGTAAGCCTGTGAGGTGCAGGCAGGCAGTCTAGGAAATTCTGCGAGTTTGCCCATATTTTTTAAGTGGCAATCAAGATTGCTGCTTTAAGAATACATGCAGACTCGCAGACCTCACAGGCTTGTACTTAGTGCCCGAGGTGTGCTGATCATAGATCTATGTGAATTCAATAGATTACTTCCCAATTTTGTTTGGGTTAAGGTGGATTTTACCACAATGTCAATAACGTTACCCAACTGAATTCATTGTGAGCTATTGCCATTTAGGCTTTGTAACATTTACAAGTGAATTGTTCTCTCAAGATGTATTAAGTTATCCAATGTTTTCAATGTGGTTATATCCTACTAGGTGTTTAGTTGGAGACCCAGGTGGCCGCAGCTATGGAGATGTTGCATTTTTGGAGCATCACTCACTAGAAGATAACATTGCAAGTAAGAAGCTCTGACTCTCTAATGAATCACTACCGAAAATCAAATTTGAGCATTGTGCCACCTTGTTCTTTACTATTTGACCTTTGAAGCACAATGCACAAACTGCAATCCGGTCATTTTCATTTCTACACGCTTGGGGCATGATTCAGACCTGATCATGAATCTGAGAAGTCACAGTCGACTGCGAGGAGAAAGCTGCTGCCCAGTTTGAAAGAGAAGATGCCCCTTGCTAAATTGCTAGAGAATTGCAAATGGATCGCTATTCGCAATCTACTCGCAAATCAAATCACAATTCATGAACCATTAAATGATTTTTCCAGTCTGTGCAAATGTAAGTCTGAACTTTCCACCACCTTGCAACTGAGACAGGGTGGAAGTGGCCATCGCTGATGTCATAGACCCTCCTCAAAAACACCTGGCCATTCCTATGTTTTCTCCACCATACCAAGAAAATGGCAGGTTTCCACCCATAAATGCTGGCTTCCTGTCAATAGAACTACGGGTACATATCGCTCAGGCCCTTAATTTTGGATATTATACTTCGGAACAGGTGGGGAGTATGCGTACTGCGTCCCCTCTCGGGGCACACTGTGCTCGCCACGCTTCGGGCTGGCGTGGATAGTGGGGGTGTGTTAAATCGCAGATTAAATCATATGCAAATTGTATGCAAATATTGCATGCAATTTACATACGATCTGCTGGGAAGTGCCACCGTGAAACTAAACAAGTACCTATTATTCTTCTGTTAGATATTATTTTTGGATATTATGTCCTCATTTAATGCAACCTCTATGTTTCTTTTAGATCTGGAGAGCTCTGGTTGGGCTCATGGTTTTAGCACTTCAGACTTTGAGCTCTTGTGCCCAGATGGTGAGAGAGTCCCACTAACAAACTGGAGCCACTGTAACTTGGGTGTCATCCCTCCCAATGTAGTGATGACTCGTCCTTTAATTGCCACCAAAATCTATGACTTTTTAATGAAATCTCAGGTAAGACTGGACAGTGAGGATGCGTGACATAAGGAACAGGGTCAGGCTGGACAGACTACTGATGCTCATTGGTATGATATGCCTCTCAGATTATTTTCTCTCATACACCTCAATATTGAAAACAAACAAACAAAACTGATTGAAGCTATATTTATGCTAATGTAGTCCTAAGAAACTTCTTAGTCGAAGGGGGACTAAGAGAGTGATTAAAGTGGAGAGAAATAAAGTACCAGCCAGTCAGCTCCTAACTGCCATGTTACAGGTTGTGTTTGAAAAAAATAAAAGTTAGAAGTAGATTGTCTAGTACACTGTATAACAAGTATTCAGGCTGGTGAAGTGATAATGCGAAGGAAGTTACCAAGGTAAGGAGGAAGAAAAATTATATCGGCTGCGCTTAGGGCCTTATTCGAGTTCACTCTTTCAGACAAAATCCTTCTTAGATGGACAAAACCATGTGCACTGCAGGGGGGCAGATGTAACTTGTGCAGATCTAATTAGATTTGGGTGGGGTTTTACTTCAAAGTGAGATCTATATTGCAGTGCTAAAATAAAGCAACCGGTATTTACCCTGCAAAGAATCACCAAAAAAATCACCAAATCTATTTCTATCTGCACATGTTACATCTGCCCCCCTGCAGTGCACATGGTTTTGTCCATCTAAGAAGGATTTTGTCAGAAAGAGTGAACTCGAATAAGGCCCTATGTCACTTAGGACTCAAAATGGATGAGATATCACGATTATTTAATACACATAATAATACCAATAAAAAACACCTAGTTAAAATAAATTGGTTAAAACTATATAAGCTGCATTTAGATGTATAATATAGTCACCCGCATCAGTTTATAATGTTACTCCTGCCTCTGTGTCCCAGAAAGTAATGGTGTGGAAGTCCTTCTGTAAATCAAGGAAGGGAGAGTACAGAGTTCCATTTTTCTCAGCGATTGTTTGGCGAGGTGGCTTGCCTCTAAGGGGAAGAGATGAGCTGTATGGTGTCAGCAAGCTTGTTTTTATATCTCCTTCTCCGGATGCCAGCAATATAAATGAGGTTGCTCCTGGAAGATCTCTCCAAAGGGGTATCGCTGCAATTTTGCAAATGGGGTCTCTCCTTCAGTGGTGGGTAACAGGTAGCAGGTGGTGCAACTCCTTTCCAACCAATGCGTTTCGCTGTAGTGATACAGTTTTTGAAATGTGTAATAAACAATTTTATCTAAAGACCTTTGATAAAGTTGTCTATTACAAAATGAAACACGTCAGTAGCACTTTGGACACAACAGCGGACCTTCTACCCCATACACTCAGAATCAGCACTCACATCTATCAGGAATTACATCCTTTTACTCACTGCCTTCTTTGCAGTGGCATACCTATAGTGCCGCAGGCCCCGCGGTGGCTTGGGGGGGCCAGCACCTCGGGGTCTGCGGGGACCACTGAGAACAAAAGCAGCACTGCGAATGCGCAGTAAGAGGACAATACTGCGCATGAGCCGAACCCAGTACCCTGAATATGCCACGGTGGGCTTCTTCAAAAGCAGCCCATAGAGGCTGGTTCTGAAGAAGCTACTGCGCATACGACGGGGACCAAGACCGGCGGTCAGGAACCCCCAACCCATTGCCTTTTGGAACCCCCAACACCCAGACTGGATCCACCTATCCACAAACTAGTGAGGACCCATATCATCCTTTATCTACCTCTAGCAGTGATCAACCAACCATACCAGGTTGTGGATTCCAGCGGGGAGAAAACCATCGTGAATGTTAAAATTGCACCAAATTGTGTTCCCTTAAGACTGAGTATTCTGAGTATTTAAATATCTGCTGAGTGTGTCCATATTATTGTTTTTAAATATATTTTATACACACGTATATTTTATCAATATTAAAATAATAATTCTTATTCTTTGTAAAATTAATCCAACCTATATTATTTCTAGCGCTATCTATTTTTCTTTTCCTGGCAAAGAGGTGATAAAGGTGATAACGCACCAGCCAATCAGCTTCCAACTGTTAAGTTACATACAGTTTTTTTTAAATGACAGTTAGGAGCCATTACCACAGGCTCAATTTTCTGCAAGGCTTGATACATCCTCACCTGAGTGAGGAAAGTTTTAGAGATGGCCTATACAGGATAAATTTAACTTTTAACTGAGATAAAAAGTACAAGGAAATCATATATACATTTTCTAGATTTTCTAACTACATTATATCGCAGATGCAAGCAAAACAATGGACAGTGTGGGTCATTCAGTAAGCAAAATCTTTCAATAATAGGCAAAACCATGTGCACTGCAGGTGGTGCAAATGTAACATTTCAGTGTGAATACACCCCACCAAAGCTAAATCTGTCTGCAAGTAAATTTGCCCCGCCAGTGTACATGGTTTTGCCCATTTGAGAATGATTTTGCTTTTGAGATCCTTACTGAATAACCCCCGTGATGTATGCAGTCTCTAATGTACATTGTGTTCTTTTTATAGGAGTATCTTAGACAAGGTGATGACTCCTCATTTCAGCTCTTCAAATCATTCCAAGTATATGGAGAGGGTGATCTGCTCTTTAAAGATTCAACATCTTGCCTCCTTCCAGTTGGTCATAATGGGCTTCAAGATATACTAGGAGAAACTTTTATGGAGCTCGCAGACTCTGTGTTCAACTGCACATATGCAGGTACTTTATATTATAGTACTTTGTTACTGTGCGATAATCAGTCTACAGGGGATGTATACAGGGGATGCAGTTAAAATCCCGGCGGTCGGGATCCCGGCGTTCAGAATCCCGACGCCGGAATCCCGACACATTCTCCCTCCGTGGGTGTCCACGACACCCCTGGAGGGAGAATAAACTAGCGTGCCGAGCGTAGCGAGGCACCGTGCCCGCTGCGTGGCGAGCGCAGCGAGCCCGCAAGGGGGGGCGATCCACGTCCCCCCCTTGTCGGCATTTCGGCTGTCGGGATTCCGGCGTCGGGATTCTGAACGCCGGGATCCCGACCGCCGGGATTCAGTACTGAATCCGTATACAGGGGTTCTCTCTCCACTGTACAGCAGGGCACTTAGCCTTTTTTATCTGTATACTTCTGATGGGTTTGAGTATGAAATCCTGGCGGATGTGATCTAATTGGACAGAATCCTGACAGCGGTATCCTGATGGTCTCAATACCAAAGGATCCCGGTGAGTATTTTGACCCTATTAATCCCCTTCAGTTGCCTATCCCTCCCCCTAGCGCCAACTTCAAACCGTAATACTCACCTAGGATATCACCTAGAACCTGGTTGCAGGATAGGAAACAGACAGTTGTAGTAAATGGAGTGCATTCTATGGAGGGACATGTTACCAGTGGAGTACCCCAGGGATCTGTACTTGGACTAGTGCTCTTTAATATCTTTGTTAGTGACATTGCAAATGGTATTGAAGGGAAAGTATGCCTTTTTGCAGATGATACAAAGATATGCAACAGAGTAGACACACCAGGAGGGGTAAATCAAATGACTAATGATCTAAGTAAACTTGAGAATTGGTCAAGAGAATGGCAACTACAGTTTAATGCTAAAAAATGCAAAATTATGCACTTGGGACTCAAAAACCCAAAGGCTCAATATAGTATCAAGGGTACTATAATGGAAACTACTGAGGAGGAAAGAGATCTAGGAGTCACTATTTCAAGTGACTTAAAGGCAGGGAGGCAATGTAACAAAGCAATAAGGAAGGCTAGTCAGATGCTTGGTTGCATAGGGAGAGGAATCAGTAGCAAAAAAAAAAGACGTAATAATGCCACTTTATAGGTCATTGGTACGACCTCATCTGGAATACTGTGTCCAGTTCTGGAGACCATACTGTATCTTCAGAAGGATATAAATACATTGGAGAGTGTACAAAGAAGGGCAACTAAAATGGTTCATGGCCTACATCACAAAACTTACCTGGATAGACTAAAAGATCTTAACATGTATAGTTTGGAGCAGAGAAGGGAAAGGGGGGACATGATCGAAATCTTCAAATATATCAAGGGTTTTAACATAGTACAGGTGGGAAATTTTCTTCAAAGGAAAACAAGTAATAAAACACGAGGACATGCACTGAAACTGGAGGGAGGTAGGTTCAGGGGAAATGTCAGAAAGAATTACTTCACAGAAAGGGTAGTGGATAAGTGGAATAGCCTCCCATCAGAGGTGGTAGAGGCTAAGACAGTAGAACAATTTAAACATGCTTGGGATAGGTATATGAATATCCTTACAAAGAAATAAGGATTAAAAAGGGTTGAGTTTACCTGAAGGGTAAAAAAAAGGGGCAGACTAGATGGGCCAAATGGTTCTTATCTGCCGTCAAATTCTATGTTTCTATGATATTTATCAGCAATAAAGGCATTGGGATCCCAACCACCAGGATCCCACTTTGGCCCTCATTCTGATTGACTCAGCAAAGCTTTGAAAATGGTAGCTTTGCGGGTCATCTAAACGCCGCCCGCTGCACACACAGCAAATCTCCCCGCACACAAATGCAAATTGATGTTTTTCATAAACATCCATACGCAGATTATGTGCAGGGCAGAAATCCTTTGATGGTCCCTGACACCAATGTGTCCACATTCGGGATAAATCTTTTTTTTGTTTAAAAACCCCATGTCGACCTAATGACCCTGTCAACCTAGACTCATGTCTACCTTCCTGCATGTCGACCTAAATTCATTAATAAATGAAAGAACTATTATTTCCTCTAGTCCCCAAGCATTAGGTCGTCAATCATTAGGTCGACTTGCATGAATGGGCGACTTGCATGAATGGGCGACATTACTGAATGTCGACCTGGGTTAGGTTAACAGGGTAATTAAGTTGACACAATCATTAGGTCGACATGGGGAATGTCAACAGTCAAAAGGTGGACATGGGGTTTTTCACTTTTTTTTTTTTTGAGCCAACATGTGCCAACAGGCGGTATTTTGTGCCCTTCCATCCACTAGGGCATGGTGGGAGAGTAAAATAGTGGGCCGAGCATAGCGAGGCACCGTGCCCGAAGCTTCGTGAGCGGACGTGGTGCACTTTTTTTAGTTTCCATGTTGACTGTGTCGACATTCGGGACAAAAAAAGTGAAAAACCCCATGGCTACCTTTTGACTGTTGACCTAATACTTGTGTCAGCCTAATGACCCAGGCGACCTAATGCTTGGAGACTTAATGTATGTCTATTCAATGATCCCATTCCTCCCCAAGTGCGCTGTCTCAGAGTAACCCTTGCTGTTCCCTCTCCTTCAAACCACACATTCTCACCTCTTACAAAACTGATGTTTTCATCTAAAAAATATTTCTAGGATCAGACCCTTGCATACCCAGATTGCTACTAACAACCTTATCTACTCACTGGTCATCTCCACACTGGACAACTGTAATCTTCCAATATGTGGCATTCTGACAAATACCTATGTCCACTCCAATCTATACTCAATGCTGCAGCCAGGCTTATCTTCCTCACCAAACATACTGGGGGAAATTTACTAAAGCAAATTCGTAAAAAATAGGTGATTGTATCCAGAAATACACCTATTTTTTACACATTCGTATTTTCGGGATTTAAAAACCCGAAAATACGGTAATTTGTATACGTATTGATGGCACATTCGTATTTGTAGTGTGCAAAGGGTGTTTGGGGTGACCGCGCTGTGAACTCTGTTAAAGTGGGTTGGCTGCAGGGTGTTTGAGGTATACTACAGGGGACCTCTTGGGAGAGAAATGGTAGGCAATATCTACCTTGGGGTGTCACCCTGTGCTCGATTTCACTTTAAACTTGTGTATGTGTGCTATGATCTAAATGGCAATACAGTAATCACTTACATTATGGTTTAATGAATAAATGAAATTTGTTTGATTGATATTTTAAAATGCAAACATATTCTAAATATTTATAAATGCAAAAAATATATTTAAAAAAAATAATACAAATAAAAGTATATATAAACTTACTTAAAAATTATAATAAGTGAATTATACAAGAGGGGGGGGGGGTGAGGGGTAGAGGATAACAAACATAGACTAACACAGTCCTTCTGGTACCATTGGGTATGTGTTAATATATGTATATCAATATAAAAGGCTCCTGCGGTTGGTTCAGTAGTTCTTAATTTTCAGTATGGTGGAGAAAATCTCTTTACCTTTTTCCAGGCTGGGAAAAACTGATCTCTAGGTGGTTATTTTTACATTTTGATAATAACACGTATAATGGGGACAAACAATACAACAAGAAGTGAATCAGTCCCAAGGCGCTAAGCCTGAATCCTGCAGCCTTACACTGGAAAAAGAGGATCACCGAAGACCTCTAGTAGTCGAAATGTGGAGAAGTAACCAGTGTATAGGGGGCGCTGGATTCTTGTTGACCCAATGTGGTAGCTGTC